>NC_139542.1:64669240-65869240 GCF_965153285.1 Podarcis tiliguerta | reverse complement strand
CTCCTCTCCCTGCTCCCAGAGAAGGATTCCCCAACTGCAGTGCAAGGCTGCTTAAACTGCCTTCCTCTCTCCCCCACAAGTTTCCATGGTATTTTCCATTTTAGAAGAAGAAGAAGAAGAGGAGTTTGGATTTGATATCCCGCCTTTCACTCCCTTTAAGGAGTCTCAAAGTGGCTAACATTCTCCTTTCCCTTCCTCCCCCACAACAAACACTCTGTGAGGTGAGTGGGGCTGAGAGACTTCAAAGAAGTGTGACTGGCCCAAGGTCACCCAGCAGCTGCATGTGGAGGAGCGGAGACGCGAACCCGGTTCACCAGATTACGAGACTACCGCTCTTAACCACTACACCACACTGGCTCTCCCAATCTTTTCCCTACACTCCCGGAAAATGTGCGCATGGCACAACCGAGTAATGCATACATCACTATTCCAAAAATTTAACACAGTTATGTTATGTTTTGTTTTGTTTTTAAAAAGAAGTTATCAAAGTGTAGATTCCCTTCTTGGACAGTCATTTGAACAGGAAAATTAGTGTGAGCCTGAATGTCCTTTATCCAAGTATCACTTTAGCCACAAACTCATTAGGTGTTTTGGAATGGTGCTTCCATTTTTGGAACGGAAAGAGAAGTCAAATGTTTCACGGAATGTGTGTGTGTGTGTATGTGTGTGTGTGTGTGTGTGAACTGCTCTGACCAATCTAGGAGAATTATATACACGCTTATACATTTGATCAAAAATAAGGTCCTCAAAGTAGATATAAATAAATAAGTCAATTTACTGTACTGTACTATATACTGTACTGTGAGACTTATTATACAATAGCATGCTATTCAATAAAACAATTCAACACAAAGAATTCAATGTACAATTTTAAAAAGCCAATAAAAGCAGCATACCGCAATTACAGGAACCGGGAATTGTTTGACTGGTATTTGAGGCCAAGGAAAGCTCAAGTAAATACATCTGTTTTTAACAGCTTGTGGAAGTTCAGTCTGCTCCTTCACAGATTTGACCAAAATGGGTTAGATTTATCTAGACCTGAATGTAACATTTTAGCCTAGGTTTGCACATACTGCCGACCCACCAAACTGAATCCAGCCCACAAGGTGTTTATCGTGGCCCCCACCTGGAAGGCAGCACTACCTGGCTAGTGGGCTGTGTCCACTGAGGTGGGCCGCAAATTGTGCAAGTCTGCTTTAGCTGTTGCAGAACGCCAGTTCCCACCTAAGATTAATGTCAATGTGCTTTTGAAATTTATTCCAAAACTCTTATCCCTTTACAACACAGGTTTACACCGATGGCAATTTTTCTGTCAAAATTTAACGTGACTGAGAGTACTTCAGCGTTAACGTACAAACATCTGATAATGCGTCTCGTTTGTGGATGCATATTGGCGGGCTGTAGAGAATTGAACCTTCCTGGAGACATGCTGTGAGTATCAGCATTATTAAAAAAAACAACAACCCACCAGATTTTTTTACATCTTATGAGTTTGGAAATGGGATTATCAAGGGAAACATTATTTAAAGCCACTTAAGGCACTGAACACAAGATAATGGCCTGATTCAGTAAAAGAATCAGCAGGGCTTCTGTACGACACAAAACGGCAGAAGCTGGGAATGGATAATAAAATTAAATAGCCATCATATAATAAAGGACTACATGTCTGTTGAGCAGTCAGTTTAATCTTGTTGTCAGTACAGCAGAGGATAAATATAGACCTCTGGAAAGATCTAATAATTTACTAGATGGCATTCCCCTGGTCGAACCTTCCGCCACCCATTCTTGAACATATCACTTTATCGCTTTGTGGGTAGACAAACCAAACACCAGCCATAGGCGTGGCCAGGCTGCAATTCAGAGTGGCAACAGGGGATAGGGAACACTTCAGATAATGGAACTTCTGCTTGGTGTGTGTGTGTGTGTGTGTGTGTGTGTGTGTTACTACATTGAACATCTGGAATTTGGTGACTGTCAACATTCACATGTGAATGCTAACAAACCCAGACTAGGTTTGGGTACGTCTGAAAAGCTAAGCAATATACTGGTGGACTCTTGGTAACTACCTAAAATATGGCCCAAGAATGTGGAAATCCCAGTTTATTTTTTTCCAGCATTCCCCAAACAGTCAATGATACCTGCTTACAGGTACCATGCACTGTGTTAGAACTTTGTGTGTCTCTTTCTCTTCTTTCCTTCCTTCCTTTCTTTTTTTAAAAATATTTTTTTTTTTGAATCTAGATTGTCAAGATAGCCTAAAAAAGAGAAACATGAAACAAATATAAAACAGCTCTTCCTTTCTTTCTTCTTTGAAGGCAGGACACAAGCTTTAGAACCAAGTCAAATAAATTAAGGAATACTTCCCTCAATATGAGGCAAAAGTTGCATTGATATGCACTTTTTGGGGAACTAGCATCTTGTTTTCCCAGTAGTGATGTATGGAAGTGAGAGCTGGACCATAAAGAAGGCTGATCACCGAAGAATTGACGCTTTTGAATTATGGTGTTGGAGGAGACTCTTGAGAGTCCCATGGACTGCAAGAAGATCAAACGCATCCATTCTTAAGGAAATCAGCCCTGAGTGCTCACTGGAAGGACAGATCGTGAAGCTGAGGCTCCAATACTTTGGCCACCTCATGAGAAGAGAAGACTCACTGGAAAAGACCCTGATGTTGGGAAAGATGGAGGGCACAAGGAGAAGGGGACGACAGAGGACGAGATGGTTAGACAGTGTTCTCGAAGCTACAAACATGAATCTGACCAAACTGCGGGTGGCAGTGGAAGACAGGAGTGCCTGGCGTGCTCTGGTCCATGGGGTCACAAAGAGTCGGACACGACTGAACGACTAAACAACAACAACAACAAGCATCTTCACAGTCCACTACCCTCTTCAGCTTTGGGGCAACATGCAGTAATGAAGGAGTGGAACAGGAGTGGGAAGGCAACAGATGTACACCCAATCTCAGGGTTGGAGCTTCTTTTCTAGATGGCAATTTTTTCAGAAGATAAAACAAATAAAGAACAACATGGAGCCTACTGGATCAGGTCAATGGTCCACCTAGTCCTACTCTCACAGTGGCCAACCAGAGGCCTGTGGAAATGGTTCAAGCACAATAGCACCCTGCCCACTTGATGCAATATGTTCTTTTTATGCTCCCCAAGTTAGTTGTGCCCATTAACTTCAGCGGCTCTGCTCTGAGTAGGACTAGTGCTGACTAGCACTCACTGGTCCCAAGTCACAGTTGCCACATTTCCACTGCAGATGCAAGGAGCCATGATTTGCAAAATGTCACTGTAGTTCTGGTCCACAAAGTGCACCTGTTATGTAATGAGTTGAATAGGATCCAAAAGGCAGCAGTCTGATTGGTCTTAGAACAATAGGATTCAGAATGCAGCAGTCTGATTGGTCCACAGGAGCCACCCAATCCAGCTCCAGGTGGAAGTAAATCCGCAACCTGATTGGCCTACAGGTGAATCCTGGAATTAGCCAATCACATGGGGCCCATTGTGTAAATAATGTATATAAAGCAGACATTCTGGGGGAACTTCCATTCCTCCTGAGCATTTTCTTGATGTTCTCCCTGATCTTGAGAAAGACTTCATACTACAATAATCCATCTGTCTTGCGCTTGAATAATTTCTGTGTCACCTATATGACCAAGCTTCATCAACAAATATTAATGATGTCTCATGCAGGATACTCAGCACAGCATCATCTAATTTCTTGAGCAGAATATGCCACCAGAACATGTCACACCAGCAGAACCAAAGTGTGAACTATCAAGATGCTTTAATGAAGTGTTTGTCGTTTCACAAGATGAATGCTCCTTTACTTTTTTTTTGATCCATCTTTAGTGCAAAGGTACATTCACGAAGCTATTTCTTAATCAAGCTTTATTCATTTACGGCCTTGGTCCAGTATATCTGAAAGAGCGTCTCCACCCCCATCGTTCTACCTGGACACTGAGGTCCAGCACCGAGGGCCTTCTGGCAGTTCCCTCACTGCGAGAAGCCAAGTTACAGGGAACCAGGCAGAGGGCCTTCTCGGTAGTGGCGCCTTCCCTGTGAAACACCCTCCCACCAGATGTCAAAGAGAACAACAACTACCAGACATCTGAAGACAGCCCTGTTTAGAGGAGCTTTTAATGTCTGATGTATTATAGTATTTTAATATTTTTTTTGGAAGCCGCCAAGAGTGGCTGGGGAAGCCCAGCCAGATGTGCGGGGTATAAATAATATGTTGTTGTTGTTGTTGTTGTTGTTGTTGTTGTTGTTGTTGTTGTTGTTGTTTTGTTGTTATTATTCTGCCAGGGACCATATTTCCTCAAGGATAATCTATTGGAACTGTATTGTCAGTGGTGGGCAGAGCTAGGGTCTATGGGAGGTGAAGCCCAGAGGCTTAAGTAAAGGAGAATAAAGACCAACTTGCTTCAGATTTAACTGTGACCATTTCCTTAGATTAAAATTACCAATCATAGGCCAATCTACTCAGAAGTAATCCCTAATAGGTGTTATGGGGTTACTGTCAAATAAGTATATAAATACTTTTTGAAAAATAATAATACAACAGACTAATACAGCTTTGCAAAGCAAATGAAAGCAATTCCTTTCTGACTTTAGTATGCTATACAAACAACAGAAATGCACCCATTTTTTTTCAGACAGCTGGGGAGAAAGGGAATATGATGGGGAAACCATTTTAAAGGCCGACATCAATTTATCTTCATCAAAACAAATTCTGTTCTATTTGTTCTGAAACTACATAGAAAGAGGTGAAAATACTAAAAAAGCTAAGAAAATCAAGGAGGAAACAAGCAGGAAGAAAGAGATTCTGATTGTTCCTGCTTTGCCTCAGAACTGATTGGCATACATGTCACCAATGCAGGAACAATGAGGAAAAGTTGTATAATTATGCAGCTGAGACCGAAGGTATATCTGAAGAGCCTGACTTTGACTAGGATGTTCTTATTTTTAATATGGTGGAATTAAAACAGATTTTCTTTCAGGGAATATTTATTAAGACATAAGCTAAAATGTAAAAAAAGCTATATACATTGCAAGCGTTGCATTTTTCCTGGATGATTTATCCTCAGTGAAATTATCCTCATGGATACCTGCCCTGTTAGACAGTTTGGACAAGTTAAATTTGTTTTCATTAGCTTTGTGTACACAAAATTTCTTTAATGCTGCTAAACAAGGAAAATACGATGATTTTCCTTACAGGGAAAAACAAACAAACATGCAGTAGCCATCATTCTTAAATCAATTATTCTGAAATGTCCATGGACAGATTCTGTTTTATATGGGAGACAAAAAGGGAGTGAAAATGCAGCATGCATACAACATATCATGTGAATATTGCCACTGGTAGTACAAAATGGGGGCAGGTTATGTTTTGCCCTAACAATTCTAATCTAGTATTTCATTGTCTGATTGCGGCATAGTTTCTGCAGCAAGCTAAACGGAAAACATTTGGGTGTATAATATATACAGTGGTGCCTCGCAAGACGAAATTAATCCGTTCCACGAGTCTCTTCGTCTTGTGGTTTTTTCGTCTTGTGAAGCACGGCTATTAGCGGCTTAGCGGCTTTTAACGGCTTAGTGGCTTAGTGGCTATTAACGGCTTAGCGGCTTTAAGAAAAAGGAAACAAACTCGCAAGAACTCATAAGACGTTTCGTCTTGCGAAGCAAGCCCATAGGGAAATTCGTCTTGCGGAACGACTCAAAAAACGGAAAACTCTTTTGTCTAGCGAGTTTTTCGTCTTGTGAGGCATTCGTCTTGCGGGGCACCACTGTACTTGAAAGAACAATCACTGGGGCTCTAGAGGCTATTCCCCCCCCCCCAAGCAAAACCTGAAAAACAGGATTTATTCCATGCATGCTTACACTGCCCATTTTGCATCTTTGCCATGATGCTCCCATAAATTATTTCAATACATTGTAGATCTCTTCCGGCCATCTTGAACCTGCTATGGCCCAAACTGGGCAAAAAGTGTGAAAGTTATCACCTCAAATTCTTAAACTGATGAGGCGCAAAATGTGATTTTGGGACTGTTGCTTCAAATATGTCTTACCTGAAGAAGCAGCAGGACATTTTGAAAAGAATTTTAAACCCAAAATTTAAGTTTATTACCTACAAAAATTAAAAATGGAAATGGCATAATCCCTGGGGAGTTGCCAGGAAATTCATTGGCATATCTTGAGAAAATAGATATACAATTAGTCTTGCAATCCCTAGGGCAAAATCCCAGATGATGATGATGATTTGAGGTATAGAATGAATGTAAAGATTCAGCTTTATCAACACCCATCGAGAATATATAAATGATAACCAATAATAACTGGAGTGGGGAGCATTTTTATCAGTTGACTGTGTAGTAAAGTAACCACTTTTGTTCGAAAGGAGGAGGCACAGAGAGGAAGTGAGGGAAAGAGCAGAAAACCAAGGTAGGTGCTTTTTATATTGTTCGAGTGTACGGTACTTCAATAGCGCAAGCAGGCCCACTCAAAGTTGGAGCAATGCAACCACTATTTAAACTATTATAAACAATGCCAGGGCAGCATTAAAGACAACATCCAGGCAGAAGACACAACACTGCTGTCTACTATAGGTTGGAATTAAATGGGCCCATTTCTGTTAATGACCATAATAATAATAATAATAATAATAATAATAATAATAAACATTTCTATACCACCACAGACCCTCCAAGTGTCCCTATCTTCCAGGGATAGTCCCAGATTTACAAAGGCCGTCCTGGTTTCTGATTTGATTCCAGAATGTCCCGCTTTTCCTTAGGACACCCCTATTTTCCTTGGAGAACTGTTGGAGGGTATGGAAAAGGACATTGCTATTGTCATTGGAGAAATGCTGGAGGGGACATCTCAGTTTGGTGTCACTTGCAAATTTGATGAGCATCCCCTCAATTCCTTCATCCAAGTCATTTATAAAGACGTCGAACAACAACGGGCCCTGGACAGAACCCTAAGGCACCCCACTTGCCACTTGCTTAAACGGTCTCCAATGTTTTATTAAGATTAAAAAAAATAACACACAAATGTATATAAAATCAGAACATCACTTGTTTAAAAGTTATTACATGGAACCCAGTAAATATGCCAGGATTCTCGGGGGGGGGGGGGGGGAGAAAGTCACGTGCTTTAAATGTGTCCACATAGGCCTAATATATTCTGCACTAAAGAATATTAACCTGTAAAGAGTCAGTGAAACCACTCCCTTCACCTTTTGCAGACTCCAGGAGCAAGCAGAAGATATCTCAAAGGAAAGCGATACATTTAGGCTGACATCCTAGGTGCATTTTCTTTGAAAGTAAACATTCTTGCAGGTAAAGGTAGACAGGACTGATCTGTTAACTACCCAATGGTCAGACTTTTTCAAAAAGTGTACATAAGTATAATATAATCAAGCTATGGAAGGCTACATTAAAAAAAAACGCATAAGGATTTGAAGCCTGAAAGGATCAAGAATAGGTTAGGAGTGTAAAATGAAGGTACAAGGCAGAGGACCATAATAAGACTAGATTTCATTATGAGTGTATTTTTTTTTTTTTTAAGTTGTGGAGTGCCCTTAACTTGAGAGAGGACAAGTTCATGGCAGGTGCAATACTATGGCTTTCAGACAAGGCTGCCGAGGTCTACATTCTAATACTCAAGATATCCTCAAAGCTCATACTTTCTAAAGTTAGAGAAAAACAAGAGAATTGATTATTCCATTACTGCTCTGTGGTCTGCAAACGTCATCATGAGAAGGTCACTGTCTGCAATCCAATACTAAGCTTAGATGGTCCCTTTCCTGTTACCCAGCAAAAATGTTGTTTGGCAAAGTTTTATCCTCTAATTTAAACAGGAAGGAAGCAAATTCTAAGACACTGATCAGATGGTATAAATCTTCTGTTGTGCAGTCTGTGAGCCAGTTCACATATGCATTCACAAACCTTGGACACTCAGTCTTCAATGACTTCCACCTAAATGTGCGAAATATTTCAAATGGAAAGCATCAAGTCTGAGGTAATATAAAAGCTCTTCCTGATTATTCTTGTATCAATGCAAGCCATCAACTGATGGCTGCAGTCATCAAGTAATGAACACGCATGTGTGAATTATCCCTTTCAGGTGGGAGAAAGGGAAATGCAACTAAAATTTAGCAATATATACGTCAGGGGACTGGGAATTTATTCCAGATAAATTATTTCATTCGTTTTTTCTCCCTAGACATTATACTAAGCTCTGTAACAGTGGAATCATAATTCTAAAGCAAATCTCATCTTAAGGAACCGTGTGGGGGAAATTGTTGTTAAAAGTACATTACAATTAATCTCTTAAGAGACCACGGTAACATATTGCTGTGCAATTCATAATGTCAAGCTAGCAATAAAAAAACCCACACAAAACATCTATATCTATATACATATCTGACAATGCACTTCTCACCTGCAGTTCCAGAGAGTTCCACACTTAAAGTTTGTTCAATAGTCTTGTTCTCAAATGGGGAACCCTTGGGATCACTGGAAGACAGGGCACATTTATAAAAACAAGCTGAAATGGAGTTGCTGTAGCCAAAATGTATTTAAAACCCCTTCCCTGTTGTAAATATTTACAGTTCTTGATACTTACTTTGGTGACTCGGGCGTCAAAGGAAGCGATAAACTCATTGGTTTGGCTGAAAAAGGGAGGGTGAAAAAGAAGGAAAACCAGGTGTAAAATGTGGTGAAAGAAATTGAGAATTTTGTGCTGTCTTGAATTAGTTTGGAAACAGACCTGATAGAAAATGCATGGCTGCTTTTTGAAAAACAACCCCACACCTCCTTCATTCCTAAAATTTTGCATTAAGCAAATACTTTGATGCCACCACAACTGTCAATTCTCCTACTATATATAGGCTGCTACTCATGGGAGCAGAGAAATACACAACCGTTCAGATGTTTTGACTAGGAATTTCCAGTCCAGGCCAATTTCACATGTGTTTATTCATCAGAATCCCAGCATTACTCTGGGATTCTCCCCTCCCCCTCAAAAAAAATAAATATGTATGAGAATTTCTATTTTGGACTCACAGTTGTCCATGGAGGAGCAGGTTAATTCTGTGTCCAGGGCAGCTGTCTACCAGCTCCACCTGGTATGCAGGCTAAGACCCTACCTGCCCGCGGACTGTCTCGCCAGAGTGGTGCATGCTCTAGTTATCTCCCGCTTGGACTACTGCAACGCGCTCTACGTGGGGCTACCTTTGAAGGTGACCCGGAAACTCCAATTAATCCAGAATGCAGCAGCTAGACTGGTGACTGGGAGTGGCCGCCGGGACCACATAACACCGGTTCTGAGAGATTGGCTCCCAGTACGTTTCCGAGCACAATTCAAAGTGTTGGTGCTGACATTTAAAGCCCTAAAGGGTCTCGGCCCAGTATACCTGAAGGAGTGTCTCCACCCCCATCGTCCAGCCCAGACACTGAGATCCAGCGCCGAGGGCCTTCTGGCGGTTCCCTCACTGCGAGAAGTGAGGTGCTAGGGAACCAGACAGAGGGCCTTCTCGGTGGTGGCGCCCACCCTGTGGAACACCCTCCCTTCAGATGTGAAGGAAATAAGCAGCTATCCTCTCTTTAAAAGACATCTGAAGGCAGCCCTATTCAGGGGAAGTTTTTAATATTTAACACTGGATTGGGAGCCACCCAGAGTGGCTGGGGAAACTCAGCCAGATGGATGGGGTATAACTAATAAATTATTATAATAATATTATTATTATTTAATTATGTATATTTAAATGCATGTAAAATAACATACACATTTTAAAGCACACTTTATCCTTAAAGATGCATTTTGGTTTCTTTCTTTCTTTTTGAGCCAAGACTTGTGTCACAGCATTTGGAGAAGTGCAAAATCCACAGGGTAATTATGTACCAATCAATATATTAGTCTGAAAGGCATGCATTAGGTAAGTCTGTTTTAAAATGCAGACCAATGACATTCTTCTCTACCCTAGTTGTGACTTGCACTTTATAGTACCATCTACTGAGAGTGAAAAGGGATGCAAGACTGTTTGCAGCAGCAACCACACATCACACATTATATTTAATTCCAGCAGCCACACATATTTTATAGATAAAGAGATCTAAACTCCTTTGGAACCCAGAAACAGGTTGCACGATTGATTTATGCCAACTGCTGCACACCTGCAATACAGACCTGAGACCTTAGAAAACTACACACACAGACACCCCCCAAAAATGCACAGAACATAGTGTGAAAATGTGCTTCCTTCACATTTAATTTAGACTACAGTTCACGTTTCACTTGGATATGACAGCGGCCGTATAACTACAAAGCAACAGAACTCTATGAATATTCAGTTGACTTCACTTGTACAATATACAGTTTTATATACAGCACTAGGAAAATAGGTTGTTTCTGTGAGGCCAAGACCCAAGCAAATATGATCCAAGCGCTTGCAAATTATTCTGCAAATAGGGGGAAGAGAGTCGCAGATGGCTTAAATTGGGGTTTAACTCCTCCATGCTAAAACCCTGACATGAATGAACAACAGCACTTTTAGCAGTTAAACCTTCCGCCGTCCTTTGTTAGAAAACAATTGGGATACCAATCTTTTGCTGCCCCTCCACACACACACACACAAAACTCCTCACCATGGAACAGCCTTTACTTGCCAGAGAAAGTAATAATAAATAGAGTTGGGAGAGATTTCAGGTGGCATCTAGACCCTGCTCAATGCAGAAAGCAACTACAGCAGATGGCTACTCAGCCTTTGCTTAAGGACCGCCAGCAATGGAAAACCCACCACCAAGCAGACTATTCTACTGTTGTGTACCTACAGGAAGTTTCTCTTAGAGATTTGTTGACTCCCTGAAGTTTCCACCCACTGGTTCTAGTCCTGCTCTCTAGAGTGACAGGGAAAATGTCTGCTTCACCTTACGTGTGATCCGGAATTGGGGTTGTACTGTCTCTGGACTTCACATTTTGTATCACAGTATGGTACGTTGGCTAGACACCCACGGACAGATAGTCTCTACAGAGGGTGGTGAACACAGCACATGATATCATGGGCTGTCCCCTGAGCCCGCTAGATGACATCGCAGGGGATCGTTGCCTTAGGAGAGCGAGAAAAATTCACAGGGACGATTCACACCCCGGCCAGCACCTCTTTAATCTTCTACCCTCGGGCAGGAGTTATAGGAGTATGATCAGTCGTACCAACAGGCTAAAAAACAGTTTTTATCCGTTGTGTGAAAAGCACACAGAGTGCAATGAGATTGAGTGTTTCTGAGGGGAGGGAGGCTCGGTTAATTTCATTGTACACAAGTTGTACATTGACAATAAAGGTATATTATTATTATTATTATTATTATTATTATTCAGCCTTTTTTCTCAGGGTTTCCAGAAGCAGGAGTTTAATTTTGCCAGCAGGCAATTTTCTGCTTGGCTTGAGAGGTTGTGCAGTTCACTCCAAGAAATATCCATTAGGTTCTATCCCTCAAGTCAACAGCCAAGGAGCCACTGTCAGTTGCCACTCTTTGCCATTGAAAGACCCAAGCTTTATCCTACCAGCACTCGACCCCTGATCCACCACCATCGCCTTTTAACCCTTCCCCTCCCACATCTCCCTCAGGTGAGCTGGTGTGGATCTGGACTGGGACCTGGGGCCGTTTCCTTGCTATTTGCGCACTGTTAAACCTCCTCTAGGGGACGCGGGTGGCGCTGTGGTCTAAACCACAGAGCCTAGGGTTTGCTAATCGGAAGGTCAGCGGTTTGAATCCCCGCGACGGGGTGAGCTCCCGTTGTTCAGTCCCAGCCCCTGCCCACCTAGCAGTTCGAAAGCACGTCAAAGTGCAAGCAGATAAATAGGTACCACTGCGGCGGGAAGGTAAACGGCATTTCCGTGCTCTGCTCTGGTTTGCCAGAAGCAGCTTAGTCATGCTGGCCACATGACCTGGAAGCTGTCTGCGGACAAACGCCGGCTCCCTTGGCCTATAGAGTGAGATCATCACCGCAACCCCAGAGTCGTCCGCTACTGGACCAACAGTCAGGGGTACCTTTACCTTTAAACTTCCTCTAGCAGGGCAAAGAGCAGCTGAATTCACAGGAGGAAAGAGTGCGGTGGGAAAGTGTTAACAGCCTTCCCCCCCGCCCCGCAACACGGTCCCAATCTAGATCCACAAACACACCTCTGACTGGCCAACATTCAAAGGGACAGGATATCTGATCACAGATGGAGATCACCTCACCTAGCTTGGCTCTTTCTCAATCACTGGCTTTGGAATGTGTTAAATATTTCAACGGAAACGCTGCAGCATTTTATACAATAGAGGCAATAGTAAAACACTGCCTGCATGAAGCATCTTTCGGTTTTCCCCAGATGCCTCCTATCTGCATTTTCAGCAACAGAAAGGAGCTGCACGATGCACAGAATGGTTTCCCTTGAGCTCCTCTTTTTAGAATATCTACAAGATTTGGCTACGTTTGGAGGGGATGAGGCAGTAGGGATTGCAGATTTCATCCTTTGCATGCAGAAGGTCTTTAGTTCCATCCACAAGATCTCTAGGCTGGGCTGGGAAAAGCCACTGCTGGAAATCTTGGAAGAGTTTCTCCCAGTAGTGTAGAGTCTATATTGTGGATCGGGGTGGGGAACCTTTGGCCTTCCAGATGTTGCGGAACTACATCTCCCATCAACCCCAGCCAACATGGCCAACAGTCAGGAGTGATGGGTGTTGCAGTCTTTCTGGGGGGTCAAAGGTGCCTGCAATAGACAAGAACCAGTGACTCTGCTTACGGCAGCTCCCTAAAAATTCAAGCCCTGCTTCTGAGCTCAAAAATTACCTTCAAGAAGATAAAACAAGGAGTGCCACTTGGCCAGACCACACAAAGATACAAGTGCTCACTGCAGGCAAGGACTAAGGTGGTAGAGCGTTGTCTCATTAAAAGAGAGCATGTGTTGCGGTGGGGGCCAGCCAAGCCACCCCTCTCTTGCCAGGCGCGTTGTGGTGGTTGGTCTCTGGCAGGGATTAGTAGTTTGAGTTGCTGGGGTAATTTTGATGTTGCTAATTTGAGTGCTCACTGGAAGGACAGATCCTGAAGCTGAGACTCCAATACTTTGGCCATCTCATGAGAAGAGAAGACTCCCTGGAAAAGACCCTGATGTTGGGAAAGACGGAGGGCACAAGGAGAAGGGGACGACAGAGGACGAGATGGTTGGACAGTGTTCTCAAAGCTACCAGCATGAGTTTGACCAAACTGCGGGAGGCAGTGGAAGAGAGGAGTGCCTGGCGTGCTCTGGTCCATGGGGTCACGAAGAGTCGGACACGACTAAACGACTAAACAACAATTTGGGGGAGGGAACAGAGGTTTTTAAGCAGTGCACGCAGTGTTCAGCTTTCTCTTTTGCAGGGTGCACCGGATCACCCACCTGCCCTCCCTTATTTTAGGTCTTGGGTGTTGAGCTTGCTATGCCTGTCATGGGGTCGTCTGCCATTGGGGCATGGGCCTGGTAGGAATTTTGTCCATTTGGCTGATTGGCTGGTGCCATTTGGTTTTTGCCTACTGCATAGCAAATCGTCACAACTTGTAAATTGCGGTTAGGCATAGGTTAAAAATTGGTTGGAGGAGGGGTAAGGATTGGCTGGGCCTGCCCCTCCAACGCTGCTGCTGCAAGGGAATTCTATTAAAGGAATTCAGGGGCTTGCCATGCACTTGTCCAAATCCCTGGCATCGGGTTTAGGCCGCGTAAGCCCCTGGGAGCGTGCGGGGAGAAGGTGAGGGCCTGTGGCGCAGCTCCAGTGTCTCCCCAATATTGTTTCCCCTTACTGACTTTCGCTGGAATCCGGAAGTCAGTTCTGTCCCCAGGTGGGGGGACAGATGGTCCTAACCAATGCCTAAGCAACCACTCACATCCATGTATGTTAATAAAGTTGTGGCCAAAATTATGCCAAAAACCTTAAACAAAATTTTTGTGTGATATGTGTGTTATTTGGGGGGGGGGGGGTTGTCTTGGGGATCTCAACATGCAATGGCTTAACTGAGCCTTAGCATGGCAGAAGTAATCACAACATTGAATTGCTTCTTGCACTGCAGGTAAGAGAAGGCAGCCCTGCTGCTCAACTAACATTACCATTTGGGAACAAAAAACTCGGGGCGAGGGGAGAAACTAATGTTTGTTTCCAACTCTGCTTGTAACAAAGTTCTACAACCAAATTCTCTCGCTCATTGACACGGCAGCTACAGATGCTTGCTGATGTAACCGTGTCTCGGTTCCTTACCTCTGGAGACAAGGGAAGTAGATGACTTTTTTTAAGTGGCAGGATCTCAAAATAAAGCCTACTTGGGCCTATAAGCCGTTAGAAAGTGGCATCAGGAGAAAGCAAGAAAAGGAACAACTCAGCTGGGAAAGAGGAGGGCATTTGCATTTTTCCAACCCGGCTGTAGCAGTTAGTATAGGACCAAAATCCCCTCTTAATACACTGGAGGATACTAAACGTCATTACGGATGCTTAGTTGGCCATAAAGTTTCTTGTTTGGTAAGTGAGCAAGAGGGGTCAGGACGGTTCCTACACTTGACACTGTTTAGAGAATAAAACAATAAAATGGTGGGTTTTTTAAAGTTATAATAGGGCTGACACATTTATTGCCTATTCAGAAGCTGCAAGAAAGCTGTTTTTATTGTCTCTTAAGGAATATATTGCAAGTTAACAATGTCTTCATTTTAGTCCGCTGAAAATAAAAGAGGCTCCCTAATGAACTGGCTAGCCCAACTTGTCCAGGACAGTAATTATTTCCCAGGAACGCATCACTACTTTTGTGCTGTTGGAATCCAGTTAACCCTCAACTCCCCCATGGCTACAAATCCATCTTCAGATTCCTCCTTCCCAATTGTCTTTATCTTCAGCTCAGGACTATTGCATACAGGCCATGGATAGCATACACAGATGTATGTCAGAAGCATAGCCAGTCCTGACCCCCTTACGACTCCTCTTTCAAGGGGCTACATTTGCAAACACACACATACCGCATTCACATTAGGAAGTAAAAGGTTAAGGTAAAGGACCCCTGGATGGTTAAGTCCAGTCAAAGGTGATTATAGGGTTACGGCACTCATCTTGCTTTTCAGGCCAAGGGAGCCGGCGTTTGTCCACAGATAGCTTTCCGGAGCATGTGGCCAACAGGACTAGACCACTTCTGGCACAACAGAACACCATGACAAGTGCCAGAGTGCACAGAAATGCA
Source organism: Podarcis tiliguerta (assembly GCF_965153285.1). NCBI lineage: Eukaryota > Metazoa > Chordata > Lepidosauria > Squamata > Lacertidae > Podarcis > Podarcis tiliguerta. The sequence continues at coordinate 65,853,998 of NC_139542.1, read as the reverse complement.
GTTTACCTTCCCACCAGAGCGGTACCTATTTATCTACTGGCACTGGTATGCTTTCAAACTGCCAGGGTTATGCCAGAGTGCACAGAAACACCATTTACCTTCCCGCCGGAGTGGTACCTATTTATCTACTGGCACTGGTATGCTTTCGAACTGCAGGAGCTGGGACAGAGCAATGGGAGCTCACTCCGTCACGGGGATTTGAACCACCAACCTTCTGATCGGCAAGCCCAAAAGGCTCAGTGTATTCTTAAGTATTCTTAACACACCTTAGGTGCTCACTTAAAAACCATTGTGTGTGAAGAGACTCTTTACTTGAGAAATCTTAAACCCTTTACCCCTAAGCTCTCTGCACACACAATGGGTACTAAATGCATGTTATTATTAACAACAAGAGGAAGAGGAGCTATGCTAGTTAAAAATGCATCTTTGCTTCTGTGTGCATGCACAAATGTGCCCAGCTAACGTTCCAATTTATGCTAAGCAATTAACAGGGAGCCCAGGCAGAGCTGGGCTGAGAGCTACATGGGTTTAGCCTCACCCCTCAAGGAGCATGACTCCTCTAGGCTGGTCTAGCTCCAAGGAAACACAGCGGCTCCATGCAGCCAGTGGTGGTGCAGTGGTTAGAGTGTTGGACTAGGACCTGGGAGACCAGGGTTCGATTCCCCATGAAACTCACTGGGTGACCTTGGGCCAGTCACTCCCTCTCAGCCTAACCTACCTCACAGGGTTGTTGCTGGGATTAAATGAGGAGTGGGAGAGATGTGTAAGCCACCTTGAGCATTGTGAAAAAAGTTGGATAAGAATGCAACAAATAAATAAAAATATAAAAAAAAGAATCCCCACTACAGAAGTTCACACAAGGGGAACAAAGGAACCACACAATCCCAACCAAAAAGTCTCAAACAGTAGAGCATGTTGTTTTAGGAGGTGAAACCTTTTTTTTTTGCAAATTTCTTCAGTGAGGGGGTATTAGAAATATGGTTTGGGGTGTGAGGAGTTCAAATCTGGTTTTGATTTTTGTGATTGGTCAACGTTTAGCTTGCTAAGTCTACATTTGATCGAGAAGGAAATAAACTGCTTCAGGAAACCAAAGAATTTTGATTTTAACTTTCTGAAAATGTCAGCTAATGCTTAATAATAATAATAATTGAACTGCAAGTGCTTGGCAATCATTTTAAATAATTTCTACGCAATTGGGAAGTTGAAAAATTCAATGCGCCCTACTCAAACAATGTTTCATTCATTGTATCTTCTGCACCTATCCTTCCGAAATTTTGCAGGGAACTTTCATAGAGACCCGTCTGCACTGTACGTCACGTTCAGGCAAGTTGCCCACAAAAGAAGAGAAGCTGCTAGGTGGAGGATTTCGGCCAACCCAGAGAGGGTCAGGCGATGCTTCCTGGCTCCTGGAAGATTTTAGAGATGAGCATTGTTCACTGGTCTGAGCTGCTAGGAAATGTTCTCCAGGAAGCTACAGGTTCCCTTCACCTCTCCCCGCCACCAGGGTCTGATCACTTGCAACAATGACAATCACTGGGCAAAGCCTATTCTTTGATCCCAAGCCTACCTTGCAAATGATGCGTCTGAGAGTGCAAAAGCGCCTTCTTTTTAGAGGTGAATTTGTCTCTGTTGCTGCTCCTGTTCTCTGTTGGTTTGGTTTGAGGAGGGTCATCGTTTGTAGTCAGATACTTGAGAAGCTCTGAGCAGGGACGTCTTTGTGGCTTTTGTGGTTGACAGATGCTCTTCGCTTTATTGCTCCATGAATTCTCAGTCTTAAGAAACAAGTCACAATAAAAAGAAAAGTAATAAAAGAAAGGAAGAAGGAAGGAAAAGAAAAAGGAAAGCTGAAATTAGTGAACCAAACCTTATCAGAATGGATATAGGATTTCTGAAGAGATGAGATTTTCAGTGAAGTGTTCCTTATAAGAGCACTAGATCTATGAGCTGTGAATAATTGTTTGCAGAACAAGGAAAGAAAATTACATTTAAAATTCCTAAATGACATTTATGCGGCTTTTTTATTTCATTTCTCTTATGTTTCAATGTTCCTACTCAGCAACATATAACTAACAAGACCCTACAGCGCCTTTACTACGAACGGGAGGGGGGGGGTGAAATAAGCTGGCTTAAACCTTAATTTGCTGCTGATTGCTCAAGCCCAGCGCTCACAACTCTCTTAAGTACCCCTAAATGCTCTGTTTTCGGTTACAGTCAATGGCAAGACAAACATTGTTTAATACAGCCTGCTAACAGAATTACACCACTGCCAGCATCGGAGCCAATTAATGGCTGACATAGACCTTTCTACTGTGGTTCCAGCATAATCTTTTTCTAAGTTGGGCCGCAAGTGAAGTGGTGGCCTGGAGTCGCACGTCAACACATCAGCCCATCAGTAATATTTTAATGGCACTGTCTACAATTCTGTGGAGGGGGAAAGAAGAGAAGCCTTTAAAAATGTGTTAATGCTGCCAAGAAGGGGGGGGGGGGGTAGAAGGCATAACATGAATTATTCAGAGTGAAAAAAATGAACAGTAGCAGCTTCTCTTTATGATATCCCCCTCACCCCCACATATGAACAAAACCCCACCGCTTCTGCCCCAACCCCACAATTTGAGATAAGATACCAGGCTATTGGTGCAGTTGTTGGGTTGAAAATTCAGTTCGTGTGTAGAAAGAGTAGATGCTCATCTCTCCTTTTCCCTCTCCACAGATAATAACAAGATGTTCTGTGTTGAGGTCTGTATGTGCAATGGCCCAGTTTTAAGATCCTTTGCTTTCACACAAAAAGGGTGCGTGTGATCATGGAAACTGGGCCATTGTGTATATGGACCTCTGCACAGAGTGCCTGCGTCCAACATTTCTTAGGCAGTCAGGTGAAACTTTGAGACATATCCCACTCCTTCTGCACTGGCCGGGTAAATGTCTGAGCCCTAGTGGGGGGAAAGGAAACTATTTAAAACCATCTTGATATGTATTGCACTGTACCTTAACCACCACAGGGCTTGTTCTGATCCTGTGATTGGCATGGTTTGCATGGTTGTGTGTGCTGAGGCCACTGCATTCATTGTAATTTAGCTGGGTGTTAGCTGGCGCCAACAAGAGTTTCTTAAGCTGCAAGGATAACAAAGGGAAAGGTTTGGGGTGGGTGCGGAAGGGGGAAGGTTGGGAAGAAAAAGAAATAAGGTTATGCATCTCCGTTCCTCGGGTTTTATCTGAATTTATGAGTCTCAGGTCCAGTTCGGACAAATATCAACATGTATAGAGGCTATGCAAGACGGAAAAGTAGGACTTTGAACAGTAGGCTCGTCTGCCTTGCCCCATGGCTGCTGGAAGTCCACACGTGGAAGCAACATTTGCACAGGGCCTCCATGGGTGGCAAAACCATAAATCCATTCATGCCAGTAAAATCTGGGAAATGGTTTAAGCCTATAAACGCCGGACTATTCCTGTCTATGCCTAATGCATTCTGCTTCATACATGAATGTCCTGCAGGCCTAGAGTCTAGAAATGCACACTGAGAACACAAAAGACTTAATAAACAAACAAAAAAACCACCAACAACCCCCCCTCCCTAATCAGCCAAGGGCCTGGCTAAAGAGAAATACCGTATTTTTTGCTCTATAAGACTCACTTTTTCCCTCCTAAAAAGTAAGGGGAAATGTGTGTGCGTCTTATGGAGCGAATGCAGGCTGCACAGCCATCCCAGAAGCCAGAACAGCAAGAGGGATTGCTGCTTTCGCTGCGCAGTGATCGCTCTTGCTGTTCTGGCTTCTGAGATTCAGAATATATTTTTTTCTTGTTTTTCTCCTCCAAAAACTAGGTGCGTTTTATGGTCTGGTGCGTCTTATAGAGCGAAAAATACGGTGCTTTCACCTGGTGTCTAAAAATACGTACTGAAGGCACCAGGCAACCCTCCCTGGGGAAAGCATTCCACAAATGGGGAACCATCGCAGAAAAGGCCTCTTCTTGTGTTGCCACCCTCCAGACCTATCTGGAGGAGGCATACGAAGAAGGGCCTCAGCTGATGACTGCAGGGGCTGGGTCCATTCATATGGGGAGAGGTGGTTCAGGAGACATTGCAGTCCTAAAAAATCATAGCTCCTGCATGCTCCCACTTGTGAACTGTAGTGCAACCAGAAGTGCAGAAAGCATCACTGGGCATGGGCAATGTCCCAGGCCATCCCCTGCAATCAAGGCAGAAGTCAGTCATGCAAACTGCACAGTACACACTGGATGTAGTTGGCTAAGTGGACTGACAGGGTCCAAGCACGGGCAGAAGTACCCTGACTTTAGATATACATTCTTATTTACAGGACTGCCTCTCCTGGTATGCCCTACAGAGGACCTTAAGGTCCATGAATAATCATAGTTTAGAGGTCCCGGGCCCTAAAGAGGTCAGATTATCCTCCAACAGGGCCAGGGCCTTCTCAGTGATGGCTCTGACCTGGTGGAATGCTCCATCCCATGAGACCAGGGCCCTGCAGGATTTAATTTCTTTCCGCAGGGCTTGTAAGACAGAGCTATTCTGCCTGGCTTTCAAACTGAAATTAGCCTGATCATTTATTCCCCTTCTTTCCCTCCCCCTCCCCTTTTTATGAAGATTACCCTCTCTGGGATCCCACAGCTAATTCTCCCCTGGTCTCCTCGCTCGACCAGATAGGACTAATTTAGCCAGCTAGCCCTGGTGATCATCTAATGTTTATTGGATGCATTTCCCCCCTAAATTGATTTTTGAATTCTGAATTTATTCACGTTTTATACTGTATTTTATGCTGTTTTTTGTTGCATAAATTAAGTGTTTAAAATTTGTTGTTAGCCGCCCTGAGCCCGGTTTTCTGAACCAGGAAGGGCGGGGGATAAATAAAATTTATTTTATTATTATTATTATTATTATTATTATTATTATTATTATTATTAATTGTGAGGATCATAGCTCACTTGGTTAGAGCGTGGTGCTGGTAACACCAAGGTTACAAGTTTGATCCCCTTGTGGGACAGTCACACATTCCTGCATTGCAGGGCGTTAGACTAGATGATCCTCAGGGTCCCTTTCAACTCTACAATTCTTTGATTCTATGATTCAAAATTGCCCACAAAACTGGAGTTGTGTCATCAGCTGTTTCATGAGCTTTTTAAGGGGAAAGGCAGTGTGGTGTGGTGGTTAAGAGCGGTAGTCTCGTAATCTGGGGAACCGAGTTCGCGTCCCCGCTCCTCCACATGCAGCTGCTGGGTGACCTTGGGCCAGTCACACTTCTCTGAAGTCTCTCAGCCCCACTCACCTCACAGAGTGTTTGTTTGGGGGGGGGGGAGGAGAATGTTAGTCACTTTGAGACTCCTTAAAGGGAGTGAAAGGCGGGGTATCAAATCCAAACTCTTCTTTTTCTTCTTCTTCTACTCTGACCCTGAACCTTTCCCAGGATTGTCAAGCATAATGAGCGACACAAGAGTTCCACATTAGTTCCTAAATGGAAGGAATTCTGTGCTTCTAGCCTTAGATACCACGAAACGCGAAAGACAAAAAGCCTGCTTCACAGAGTTGTCAAAAAGACGAGCAACGTAAGACTTACAAAGCCATTTTACACGCTAAAAAGTGATATATTAGTACTTATCCCTAGGCCAAAAATGATGGTTGTTTTTTGTTTTTAAAAAAGGTATGCTGTGTTACGTTCGTGATTTAACAAACAACAGCTGGGGGGGGGGGGCTGTTTTACCTGGGGAACCATGCAACCAATTTCAAATGCAGATTGTGCCCAAGGGCATAGGTAAAGACTTTCAGATTCATAAGAGTCATGACTGTATGTTGCCATATAACACATAGGAACATAACTACGTACTTTATTTCATATGCACCTGCATAGGGATGTACATTCTCCCCTTCATCACAACCTGTTTGGCTGGATGCAGGGAACGCAGAAAAGTATGAAGCGGAAGGAAAATATTGGAAGCAGAGAGGAGAAAGGAGATTCCAGTTCTCCACAATGTCTTCCTTCCATGTAAGAAATTCACTTGAGCCAAGCAAACCAGGAGTCAGCAGTAAACACCTATCAGCATCCACAGCCAACCTGAGCCCTTGAAATTCAAGTCAAACTTTTTTAAAAAAGCTTTATATGAATGCTCTGACACATGAACAAGGCTGCAGAATATCAGTCATAAGCATGACTGCCAGCCACTTGCTTTTACCAACCAGTGTGGCAAGCTCAAGGACCCATGCACAGAATAGTACTCAGGGGCCAACAAAATCTAGCCAGCCCTGGAGCCAAGCCCTCTTTGCAATACACCTTGCAAAAGTGGTGCACCTTAACATGGACCACAGATGGACAAAGAGAAGTCAAATGTAAAGCGATTTGACTGAAGATTGAAGTGATTTTTTGATTATTTTTTTTTTTTTTGCATGGTTCCAACATCTTCTATTCTGACAACGTGGGATTCACTTGTCAAAAGACAACATTTGCCTACAGTAGAGGAAAGTCTATAGCATAGGGATACAAATGCACAATATGAAGGACAATGCTACATCTCAAAGTAAACAAGGCCTGACAATTGGCTAGTTTTTTTCTGCCAGGCTGAGTGAATACAAATCTTCTTGGTAGCTGATAAAATCATTCAGAAAATGTACATTGCAAGTCATCTTGATAGTCAAAACTATAAGATGCTGAACTTCTCGATTCCATTATGACCAAAAGATAAAAGAGTCCTCTGGCAGCAGAATTGGTTTTTGTAAAGTTAGGGGTTGGTATTTTTTTTAAAAATCTTAGCAGTCACTTTTGTAGTGACAGATCTGGCAGCAATGGATAATTGCTGTTAATGAGGGTACTATTCTCTCAAGACAAAGCAAACTGTAGGGTTTGTCCTGACACATTTCTTGAAGGCCCCTTAGCACATCTGAAAAGGAGCATGAGGAGGCATCACACTGGGCTCTGTGCACACTAAAAAAAGAAAGACTCTAGGACTTCATTTTTTCTCCATTTTCTACCACCTTCTCCTCTCCCTTCTCATTCTAATCCTTGCTTCTGCTACAGAATACTGATCTGGAACTATGCTATTGCTGCCATGGGCTCCTTCACACATTACATCTTTTAGCTGCACATCTAACTTGTGTCCAAAAATGCAAAGCATAGAATCATAGAATCATAGAGTTGGAGGAGACCACAAGGGCCATCGAGTCCAACCCCCTGCCAAGCAGGAAACACCATCAGAGCACTCCTGACATATGGTTGTCAAGCCTCTGCTTAAAGATCTCCAAAGAAGGAGACTCCACCACACTCCTTGGCAGCAAATTCCACTGTCAAACAGCTCTTACTGTCAGGAAGTTCTTCCTAATGTTTAGGTGGAATCTTCTTTCTTGTAGTTTGGATCCATTGCTCCGTGTCCGCTTCTCTGGAGCAGCAGAAAACAACCTTTCTCCCTCCTCTATGTGACATCCTTTTATATATTTGAACATGGCTATCATATCAAAGCATAAACACTGTCGTGGTTTCCCTCAAAGACTTTAAAGAACAGTAGTTTGACAGTAGTTTGACAACAGTGTTGAACTCTATGAACTCTAGGCACCCTAACAGAGACATAGCTTATTTATTAGAAATATTTCACATAGAGGGGAAAGAGGGAACAAAAACTGAACCTGCTTAATGTTGGTAGCGTAGCTGTGGCCTTAGAAATTTGGAGGTGTTTTACTGAGGATCAGTAAATCTTTTCAGTTCACTGAGCAAGAGGCTGATAGGGTCCTGGTCTGCAGCTAGTTTTATAGGAGGCCCATTCTGAGGAGCCACCACTTCAAGATCTTTGTGGCTTGGCAAATGGAGAGCCAACTCTTATCCCTCAGATTTGGCACAGGCGTTTTCAGTTGCCGATTCCCATATGAAAAGAATTATCTTCCTTTCATCCACTTACTAACACAAGCCAAGGAGTTGTGAACAGATGTGAGCCAAATGTGAATCCAGCCTTTATCAATAAGCTGTCTTGGTAACCTCTCCATCCTTAAGGAAATCAGCCCTCAGTGCTGACTGGAAGGACAGATCCTGAAGCTGAGGCTCCAATACTTTGGCCACCTCATGAGAAGAGAAGACTCCCTGGAAAAGACCCTGATGTTGGGAAAGATGGAGGGCACAAGGAAAAGGGGACGACAGAGGACAAGATGGTTGGATAGTGTTCTCGAAGCTACCAGCATGAGTTTGACCAAACTGCGAGAGGCAGTGGAAGACAGAAGTACCTGGCGTGCTCTGGTCCATGGGGTCACAAAGAGTCAGACACGACTAAACAACTAAACAACAACATCTTGGTAACACATTATTAAAAGTGAAACTTGTACACATATATTGGAGATCTCCTAATGAGAAAACACACATTCAAAGCATTCCCTTTCTGAATTAGCAAGAGTGTGCATTATCGGAAGAAAAACATTCAGGCAATACCATCGTTTCACCAACAAACAAGTTTATCCTGGGCTTTCTGTCCGAAATGCCCAAGTGCAATTAAGCTTTCTTTGGGTTTTCAGTCTAAAAACGAAAAGACCAAACCTTACTGTGGCTACATCATACCCATGCAGTGGATAGTGAGAGGGCACCTCCATTTCCCGTTAAACACTAGGAAGGTAGATTCTTACTAGAGACGGCTCTTCTGCCTCCAGAGGTGGAGGGGTGCCGTCGGGCATCGGCGAAGGGCTGGCATCGTTTTCGTTGGTCACATCTCCATCCGTCAGTGCATCAAACGAAGGCAGTCCATCCTCATCCACAGGGATGCTGTCCAATGTCTCCGTGAGAACTGCTAGCAAATTTGCCTCATTCTCTTCGTCTATCTTCTGCAAAAGCAGGAAAACAGGGGAGGAAAAAAAGGTGAGTTGGGAAGGGAGTTGTAGGACTTACATTACCATATAACACATGATTTGGCCCAATTAATTTTTGAGGGCGCAAAGTGCTTACTAAATACAGTGGTACCTCGGGTTACAGATGCTTTAGCTAAGTGGTACCTCAGGTTAAGAACAGTTTCAGGTTAAGAACGGACCTCCAGAACGAATTAAGTTCTGAACCTGGGGTACCACTGTACCACACTTTTCTGTGTTTAACATGCCCCCGTGTATGAGACGCCCCCTATTTTGGGGGACTCCAAATTTATAAAAAGGGGGGAGATTGCCCAGAGTTATTGAGCTTTTGGGAGGCAGGTTGTTGAGCTATTTTGGGGGGAAACTGCCGAAAATCACTAACCCACTGCTTCTCACATGCGTTGCAAAAGCCACCTATCTCTGTCCCCTCGCCAGCAAAAGCCGCTAATCGCCCGCCCATTTGCAGCAGCAGCCAATCAATAACAGCACCTCAGGTTATGAACTTAATTCATTCCAGAGGTCCATTCTCAACCTGAGGTACCACTTTAGCTAATGGGGCCTCCCGCTGCCACTGCGCTGCCGGCGCACCATTTCTGTTCTCATCCTGAGGTAAAGTTCTTAACCTGAGGTACTACTTCTGGGTTAGCGGAGTTTGCAACCCAAAGTGTTTGTAACCCAAGGTGTTTGTAACCCGAGGTACCACTGTATAAGACGACCCCCAATTTTAGACATAATTTTTGAATAAAAAATCCCTCGTCTTATACACAGAAAAGTACGGTAACTCAGTTTGAATTTCGAGGTACCACACACCTTTTGCAACAGTTGCTCCACATTATGCTTTGCAATGTTTCTTCATCCCTTTCCCTAGTCTTAATCCAACAGGAATATATTTAGCTCTGTCAACACCTATGTGTCCTATGAACTACACCCAAGATGTTGCTTCGACAACCCACCACCACTGAAACTAACTGATCTAACAAAACTACAAGGATGGTGAAGCAAGACAGCTAATGAGGAGAGCTGTACAAGGAAGAATGTCAAACACCTCTTTGGTTCTCTAGATGCCTTCTCCCACTACCAGAAATGGGAAACTTCTCATTTATATGCATTTCGAAGAAAAGCAATCAATGCTCTTATTATTAATGGAAAACTCCTGGTTTCTTCTTTAAATAAATGTATTCTGCAGGTTGCCTTTGAAGTTGTCCTTTCCTGTTATGTAGTTTGAGTGCTCAATACAACTACTGTATGCATTTATCTAATTCAGGCTGCAATTATAAAAAGTAGATTAATTCCTAATCAGATGTGGCTGCAACGTTAATTTGTACTAGATATCTTATTTCAGTACCAGGGACTTGTTTGTGTCAAATCAAATATATTTAATATCCTTGCATTTCTCAATGCAACACGTTCTAATTATCATCCGTATATTTGGAAGGCAGGGGAAAAAAATAAAAGCACTTATTATATTTTAGAGATTTGTCGCAGCAATTATTAATGACTTAGGGCTTGGAAAAACTCCCTGTGGAGCCCATGCAAAGACTTTGCTGGCAGCCAAATACAATTCTCAGTAAGAGAAAGAAAAGGGAAGCAGACTAGATATTCTCCACAGATGTCACACTTAAGTAGTTTAATACCACCCAGGAACGGGCAAAGGGGTAGTACCTGAATCACAGTGCAAACCTCAAAATAAAGGCTTTTCTCCATAGAGATTAGCTTAGATTGATCTTAACTGAATTAACTCCTGTTCAGTTAAATCTTCCTTTTGGCAACAGAGCAGTTCAGGAAACAATTACACATGCATACAATTATAATGTTTGATCGTTTTATTATTTCAAGACAAAATAGAGTTTACAGCCCTATTTCCATCACCCAAGTGTGCAGAATAAATGGGTGTCCCTGCAACACTTAATCGATTTAAAAAGTAAAGGTAAAGGTACCCCTGCCCGTACAGGCCAGTCTTGACAGACTCTAGGGTTGTGCGCCCATCTCACTCAAGAGGCTGGGGGCCAGCGCTGTCCGAAGACACTTCCGGGTCACGTGGCCAGCGTGACATCGCTGCTCTGGCGAGCCAGAGCCGCACACGGAAACGCCGTTTACCTTCCCGCCAGTAAGCGGTCTCTATTTATCTACTTGCACCCGGGGGTGCTTTCGAACTGCTAGGTTGGCCGGCGCTGGGACCGAGCGACGGGAGCGCACCCCGCCGCGGGGATTCGAACCGCTGACCTTTCGATCGGCAAGCCCTAGGCACTGAGGCTTTAACCCACAGCGCCACCCGCGTCCCGTGGGTTAATCGATTTAAGCGCACCTAAAATCCAATGCATGTTGGGTCTGATCACATAAAAACTTCAGCCCTGGATGTTTTGCTCTTTATTAGGGATGAATAAAGGTTCAACAAATAAAACAACATATACTTCTTTGAAGATGTTATATCATTCTTTCAATAAACCACCCTAAGATCTATGGACGAAGGGTGGCATACAAATCTTAATTTTAACAATAGGTAAAGGCAAAGGGATCCCTGACCATTAGGTCCAGTCGTGGCCGACTCTGGGGTTGCGGCGCTCATCTCGCTTTATTGGCCGAGGGAGCCGGCGTACAGCTTCCAGGTCATGTGGCCAGCATGACTAAGCAGCTTCTGGCGAACCAGAGCAGAGCAGTGCATGAAAACGCCGTTTACCTTCCCGCCGGAGCAGTACCTATTTATCTACTTGCACTTTGACGTGCTTTTGAACTGCTACGTGGGCAGGAGCAGGGACCGAGCAATGGGAGCTCACCCCATTGTGGGGATTCGAACCGCCAACCTTCTGATCAGCAAGTCCTAGGCTCTGTGGTTTAACCCACAGTGCCACCCATGTCCAATTTTAACAATAATAATAGTAATAGTAGTAATAATAATAATAATAACAATAATAATAATACAGCCAATAAACTTGAATTTCCCCCATTCTGTCCTTGCTTTTAAGGCCATGGGGACTACATCAGAAAACCAGGACTAAATTGTTAACACAGTTTGATAAGTAACAAGTAAGAGACTTCATCTCCCATCCCGATTCACACATTGCTGGGGCTAGACGCACTGGACTGTGCATATGTGGTATGTGTCATATGTCAGTGGTATGTGACTCTGCTATATCAGCACACAGTTATACTACACACTTCCCATGATGTCTAAATGGGGCTTATAATCATATTGCTTCCCTAAGACCCATTCTGACTTCACTGGGCCACGGCCTTCACAGTTGTATCCACTCTGGTCAAGGGCCATTTATGGGATTCTGCCAGGGCCCCAAACCCTAGCATTGTATTGTATATGCAAGGCAAGTGATACTCAACCCCTTGGGGGTTTCAAGTAGGCACCAGAATGTAGCATAAAGATGAAATATGAAGCAAATGTTGAGGTTCCTCCTCAAGTAAAAACAACAACAACATGCAGGATTTCAAGGAAAGTCGAGAGAGTTTTGTTAAGAGCCTAATGAAATGGCCCAGTGGGAAGTTTCCACACATCATTAAGTTGCCATCAGATGAAAAGGTCCCGTCCCGAAACATTTGTGGAATTTAAAAGGAAGCGCAAACCTCTCTTGGAAGGCTCTGCACATAAACAAGGAATTAGAAGAATCAAATAGGTAGAAGCCTTTCCGAACGATTTGTATGCCTAATTCTATCTGGGATAGTGATCACAGGACCAGCCCAAGACATTTTGGCCCTGGAGACAAACCACAAAATGGCACCCACCGCCACCAGGGAAGAAGGTATGGGGAAAGATGGACATCAGGAACAAGGCGGGAGGAAAGTTCAATATGGGAATCTGCTGCCCCTGTGGATCCCACTGCCAGAGGCAGTCACCTCACTTTACCTCATGAGTGGGCCGGCCCTGGGTGGTCAATACATCCAACTCCCCTAAAGGAGAGGACCATAGCCAAGAGCTACAACCTAAAGAACTACAGTGGAAACTCAGGTTAAGTACTTAATTCGTTCCAGAGGTCCGTTCTTAACCCGAAATTGTTCTTAACCCGAAGCACTATTTCTGGGTTTGCGGAGTCTGTAACCTGAAGCGTATGTAACCTGAGGTACCACTGTACTAGTAAATACACCCATTTCAAAGACTATCAGTACGCTCATTTCTCAAGAGAATGAATGGATCCTGTAAAAGGCTGGCACCGCAACTTCCTATTGCTCAGGGAGACGGAGAGCAAAACAAGACCCTTTTCTCCTTACTACCTTTTCTCAGCGCTGCTTTGGCTATGTGAACTAATAAAAATGTTTCCGTATAAAACAGTGTTTCGGAGCCAGCAACATGGCGGTGCTTCGCAAAGGTTATCTCCCAACGTCATTTGTGAACAGACATGTGTTGGCTTGGTAGCGTACCACCGTCCGTGGTGACTTTGATTTATTTGCTCTGTAAATTGGGACTGGAGCAATAATGGAAAGTGACATTAATTGTTTTAACAGAGTCCTCTTTGTCACATCATTTGCTTTCCTCTGAGGGGTGTTTGATTGTTTGAAACTTGTACAAAAAACTAATGGAAATTGCTATGATGAGGGCCAGTGTCCACTCCACATTCCGACTTGGAATTGTCGGGGCACTTCAGTGTCTGTTTGAAAGTGCAGATGCCAAGCGCTGGAACAGCAAATGCTGGAGCTTCTGGAAGGGTCCGTATTATCAAAGAAAGAATGCTGACCTGGAAAGGATTTTTTTAAAGAAAAAGTTCTGTTGTGGAGGCTGGATCCACTCCAGTTAAATACCAAAGAGATTCTGCTTGTAGAACGAGTGGCATGAAGGACTCCCATACAGTGGTACCTCTGGTTACATACGCTTCAGGTTACATATGCTTCAGGTTACAGACTCTGCTAAACCAGAAATAGTCATTTGTTTCAGGATGAGAACAGAAATCGTGCTCCGGCGGCGTGGCTGCAGCAGGAGGCCCCATTAGCTAAAGTGGTGCTTCAGGTTAAGAACAGTTTCAGGTTAAGAACAGACCTCCAAAGCGAATTAAATACTTAACCCGAGGTACCACTGTATAGAAATAAAAGTGGGAAGGGGTGTTAAATAGCCATAGTGCCATCAGCATGAAAGGAACTGCAGGCTCATGCCTCCTTGCCCTGTGGAACAGCCTCCCACCAGATGTCATGGAAATAAACAACTACAGTGGTATCTCGGGTTACATACACTTCAGATTACACACTCCACTAATCCAGAAATAGTGCTTCATCTTAAGAACTTTGCTTCAGGATGAGAACAGAAATTGTGCTCTGGTGACGCGGCGGCAGCAGGAGGCCCCATTAGCTAAAGTGGTGCTTCAGGTTAAGAACAGTTTCAGGTTAAGAACAGACCTCCGGAACGAATTAAGTACTTAACCCGAGGTACCACTGTAGCTAGTACCCACAGCACATCAAAGACCATAATTTCAGCTAGCAAAAGTCTACAGAAACTCAGAGAAGGTCATTTTGCATAACCAAAAAGTGTGATTGCAATTATTATTATAACAGATCCATCTCCGCGTAACGTTCATTAAAGTGTCGACTCCCTGCTTTGTGCTCGTGGTGTGAGCTGTGGTGTTGACAGCGCAGGGAGAAAGCTTTGCCGCAGCCAAAAGCTGTAAATTTCACTATTCCAGCATTGCTGCTTATGAGGCTCATCTTCCACATGGGACATTCCAGCAATTATATGAGGTAGCCTCATCCTGATGAGGACTGAACAGTTCCAGACAGGTGCTGAGCTGGAGGATCAATGAGCGAGAGTGCCGCACTCAGCACCTCGCCGAAACAATCCTATAAATAGTCTGGATGGCACTGTGAAAGTGCGCCATATAGAGATTTCCTGAATACTTGAGTAGAAAACAACAACATCTTTTCAAGCAGTTGTTTGTTTTTGTTTTTTGCCAAAATGAATTTGTCCATATTTTCAACAGTAAAAAAACCACATTAATTAGTATTGTTTCCCCCCACATTGATTCACAACACAAGTCGTGTGGCAGTCTCACACCTAGTGTTGTCTAGTATGTCTAGTATGAAAAACACAGGCAAGGCACGTTATTCAGTGAAGTAAAACTTATTATTACAGCTAATCGTTATCATCACAGATAATAATTAACCAAAAAGAACCTCAAACTGGCACCAGATGAAGAAATTTTATTTTTTAGAACTTAGACTCTTTTTGAAATTGAACATACAGCTCCTGTTCATGAAGAGGACTCCTGTTTTTTTTTTGTCAAGTTCCCTGAGATTTTTTAAAAAGTTTTTTCTCTATCCAGTGCCAGCTCAAAGTTTACTTCCCCTTCTGTTTTCATGGCCATTTTTCAACGCTACCTGCCTTTCCCGTTTTCTACGTAACGGAAGAAACCCCCAAACCAAATTGTTTTAAAATACTATACAACCACACTATGCTTAAATTCTTTCCATGAATCCCACCCAATTAGAAATCCCATACTGTTCTTTGGCACTGTCAAAACATTTGACCCCAAAACACTAAAATAAACTGAATATTTTGTGACAAGATCTATGCAGAACTCAAACCGAAGGGAGCATTTCAGCGAGAAAGAGTGTTTATGTAAGAAATAGGTTAGAAATGAACAGTATCACCCAATTATCTTCCTCTGACACGATCACAAAATACTGGCAATACCTTATGGATATGGGAATCACTTTCAGAAGCATATGCCACAGATAGTGCTTATGGCTGCATTCTTGGTCAGTTAAGTACAAAGGTGCCTCTCTAAATTCATTGCATCAATAACCTTAGTCAGATATTACTTTTGAAGCGTTAATTAGCATGTGAGGAGGCAGCAGCAGGAACCAGCATGCTAGCTCTGCCCATACCACTGTTCCCACTACAGTCCAGCTTACAGGAAGGGACGGTCAGCTTCCATGGAGGCTCCATTCACATTTTAGAACGCGGCATAATCAGGGTTCCAAAAAGCATGGAAACAGCCACAGATACAATAGGCTCCCTGCTGCAATCACCTTCCGTGAGGCAAACCATGGCTTTTTGTGAACATGCAAATGCTTGGGTTCATAGAGCAGAGATCACAGTCACTGTGTTCCTTCCCCATCGTTTTGCTGCTGCTCTGAGAAGCTGTAAGTTCTGCTTAGTGTTTTCATCCAAACCCGGGGCTGTAGTTTAGCCTCCTTCAGACAAATCAGTAACTCCCTTCGGCTGTAACTCCTACAGCCATGTTGGTGCAAAACTCCTACAGCCATGTTGGCGCGTTGGACTACTGCAATGCGCTCTACGTGGGGCTACCTTTGAAGGTGACCCGGAAACTGCAATTAATCCAGAATGCGGCAGCTAGACTGGTGACTGGGAGTGGCCGCCGGGACCACATAACAACAGTCCTGAGAGATCTGCATTGGCTCCCAGTACATTTCCGAAAACAATTCAAAGTGTTGGTGCTGACCTTTAAAGCCCTAAATGGCCTCGGTTCTGTATACCTGAAGGAGCGTCTCCACCCCCATCGTTCTGCCCGGACACTGAGATCCAGCGCCGAGGGCCTTCTGGCAGTTCCCTCATTGCGAGAAGTGAGGTTACAGGGAACCAGACAGAGGGCCTTCTCGGTGGTGGCGCCCACCCTGTGGAACACCCTCCCTTCAGATGTGAAGGAAATAAGCAGCTATCCTATCTTTAAAAGACATCTGAAGGCAGCCCTGTTCAGGGCAGTTTTTAATATTTAATGCTGTATTGTTTTTAATACTTGATTAGGAGCCGACCAGAGTGGCTGGGGAAACTCAGCCAGATGGATGGGGTATAAATAATAAATTACTTTTATTATTATTATTATTATTATTATTAATGTATTGCTATGCTTTTTTTCCTTTGGACCACATCAGTCTTGTTGTCTGAGCAGCCCCTCCATATACACTGCCCAGGTTTGCATCTCAGGGAGGTCAGTGATGCAATGGTTTGACTTCGTACCTGGAGGTGCACTGCATAGTGTCTTGAGACAGCTGGATGCAAGCAACAAAAAGACAAACCACGAGCTATAACCAAAGGCCAGCTAGGTCTTTGTCTAAAATGATCTGAAACTCATCCTAAGTAAATTTTCACAAAATACCCTCCACCCTCCTCAAGCTGATGCATTGTTTCAGTAGAAATGTAAGCTTTTCTAGCATCAACACATTTCCAAAAGTCTACTAAAAGTTGAGGGCGGGGATACCTTTGCATGTTTTCTTGCTTCTAATGAGCTGTTGCAGTTCAGAAGTTTCCATTCTGAGCCGACAATTAAGTTTCTAATAAATGGAGGAGCTACTAATTGACTTATTTGTCTCGCAAATACACTACCTTGCTAGCAACCTGTAGCAACACATTTTACATCCTTTGACCAGAAATCATTCACAGTTCTTGCAAGCTGCTAAATGATTAGATTTCAGTTGTGTAAACTGCCTATCTCCCCTCTCGTTGGCACCAAGGCTTTGATTTTGAACGCAGAGAACGAAAAGGAGAATGAGCTATCAGACTCTTGACTGCGCTAACAGAACCAGAACGATAAGATACTG
The DNA here is from genome assembly GCF_965153285.1 of Podarcis tiliguerta. Lineage (NCBI taxonomy): Eukaryota > Metazoa > Chordata > Lepidosauria > Squamata > Lacertidae > Podarcis > Podarcis tiliguerta. The sequence goes on along the minus strand of NC_139542.1, from coordinate 65,836,690 downwards.
GTGCAATTGTTTGTGGTCCCTATTATATATATGTGTATGTAATTGAAACCACAGAAATGCAGTCTATTTGATTCAGAACCAAAAGGTCACTCAACTCAATTTATAGTTGACGCTGAGCACAATATTGAAAAACACCTGAAAGCAAACGATCTTATCAGCAGTTTGGGCCTCAACGTTTACCGACTACATGAGATAATATGCTGATTACTAAATAAATGCATTAACTGTGTTTTGCACACGAGGGATGTTTAAATGTGTCCAGAACTTGATGGTGGCAAATTCATTGCCAGCTATCTTAACATTAGCATATTAAGTGCATTTTTATAATGCCAGGAAACATGGTGGATTCCCCTTCCAGCCTCTGCAAAATCAATCCTCATCACGCAACACAAATCAGGGCAACACCTTGCACTGGGCCTGACTTATGAATAGGGATGTTCCCAGCACATTTGTCCATGTGCAAAGTGAGCAGAAAAAGTAGGAACCTGGATTAAGCTCCTTGTGCAAAGTGAGCAGAAAAAGTAGGAAACTGGATTAAGCTCCTTCTGTGAAGTGGGCATGAGAACACATTCAGCAGCACCCCCCCCCCCCCGATGGAAGAAGATTGGGAAAAAATTAAAGTATATTTACAGAAATATTGCAAAATTAATGAATGTTAGAAGTATATTGGAATGAAGTTATACGGTTTTAGCAGAAGGGTTATTAAGAATTATATGAATATTAAGTGCTAATGTGTTAAGTTGGAAAATTGAAAGTTAAATTGCGTTAAGATAAATTATAGAACAAAAATCGAAGAAGAGGGAAAGGATTTGTTGAACCAGGTAATTTGAACTAGAATACAAAAAAGGGAGGTGCGAGGAAGTCGAGGAAATAAGCTAATGAAAGATTTGGATATAAAAATTTGGATGTGTGTTTTTGCTCTTTTTTCTTATGTTGTATTGTTGTATTTTTTTTTTATTGTCGATGTATTGTTTGTTGAATTCATGTATTGTTTTTCTTCATTGTTTTTCTTTTTATAATTATAAAATATCTAATAAAATTTTTATTTTAAAAAAAGAGAGAACACATTTAGCACATACACCATACTGCAGCAAACAATTGCTGCCTCAGGGTCAAGCTAAACGTGATGGTAAAATGAAAGTTTATTGCAGACCCACTGTGGTCTTGATCTCTCCCTCTTTGTGTGTAAATCAGGACCACAGTGGATTAATGTCTTCCTCTCCCCAGTGGCATAGCGTGGATTGCCAGCGCCTCACAAGGGGGGTGGGGGTGGGAGGGAAACGGGCAGAGTATGCATGCATATTCAACTGCCTAATGGCACCCGCGTTACCCAAGAATCGCAACCTCAGAGATAAGAAAAGAAGAGTCATTTCATTGTCTGGAGAGATCATTCCCTGGTTTGCATGGAGAAGCTGTTTTCAGTGGAGCCCAGCAACAGAAGCATGCATCTGCATTGAAATTTTGTACCCCTAACAATGTTGCCCCTGGTGCAACCGCCCTTGTGCCCCCCCATGCTATGCCACTGTCTCTCCCCCTTATCATCATCATCATCTGGAGCAGGGGCACCAGCGTTGCATATTTTATTTTATTTTTTGCAGAGGTGGGGGACCCAAACCTTACACGCTGGGGCAAGCTACAAAATAAAATGCCACATCTAGTTTGGCCCTTAGGTTTGGCTGTACAGTGGTACCTCAGGTCACATACGCTTCAGGTTACATAAACTTCAGGTTACAGACTCTGCTAACCCAGAAATAGTGCTTCAGGTTAAGAACTTTGCTTCAGGATGAGAACAGAAATCATGCTCGGCCGGCGCAGCAGCAGCGGGAGGCCCCCATTAGCTAAAGTGGTGCTTCAGGTTAAGAACAGTTTCAGGTTAAGTACGGACCTCCGGAACAAATTAAGTTCTGAACCTGAGGTACCACTGTAGTCAGAAGCAAGGATGGCGACTACAGCAAAAAACTATTACTTTGGATACTGTCATTCTGCTGACAAATAATCTTACCTAGAGACATCCTCAGGCCATCACTACAGAACAAGCAGACCTTTAGATTTTTATTGTAAGCAATCTTGTAGGATTGCAAAACTTGGTGTCTTAGGTGAAAGCAGGATGCTCCCAAAACAAATCTATTCGCGATTTTATTTACCCAATTTGGATCACTCTGATCCCAGGGTTGTTTCCAACCTGTTACAAAATGTACAAACAAACCTACTATGTACGCGTTACTTAAAAGAAGTTTATTGAGACCCAATCATTAAAACACAGAAGCACATGAAAATATAAAACGGAGTCAGTGGAAATCACTGATTTACACCGAACGGTTAGGAGAATAAAAATGTTTTCACTTGGCAGTGGAAACCCCTTAGAAGTTTTGTTATCTGTGTCTCCTGAAGAAGGAAATTTCACAATTGGGCTGACGGCGCAAGAACAAGGAAGGCTCTTTTTTGCAGTGGCGTAGCGTGGGTTGTCAGCACCCGGGGCAAGGCAAGTAATTTGCGCCCCCTAACCCGTGGATTTGCGCCCCCTAACCCGTGGATTTGCGCCCCCTAACCCGTGGATTTGTGCCCCCTAACCCTAACCCCCAGATGTTGCGCCCGGTGCAGCCGGCCCCTCCTGCACCCCCCCCACGCTACGCCACTGCTTTTTTGTGAAGAGAAGGGCAAACCCACTAGATGGTTGCAATGGCAGAAAGCGTTTCAACATATAAGAGGATGCCAGGCCACCTGCACCCTCACCTGCTCTCTGTAATCATCTTTGACTTTAGCTCAAGGAGTCCTGTTACACAGACTCTGCTACCTGAGGAGACCATATCTTTGCCCACTTCAGATTCTGATACTCCTGTAGTTGTAAGGAACTCTATGGCTCATCAGTCTTTATCCATCACCACAGCACTTCGGGCTGCCAGTCCATCAGCACTTATGTGCTACACACATACCACTTCAGCTACTCAGCTGAAAAGGTGGAAGTGTGAAGGTCCATGGAAAAGTTGTAGTGGGGAGAAGTAGGAGGGGGCTAGCTTGTCATTTTGTGGCATTCAGGTCTTCTGACCATACTGCCACACAATCCCGCAGCTCAACCTAGGTAGCTAAAATCAGGAAATAATCTTTATTATTTAAAAAGAAGCAAATGGTTGGGAATGTATGACTGTTCCAACCTTGGCTTCAAATGATAAACAGGTGGTAAGTGGAAATAGGGCCTTCTCTGTGGTGGTAAACCCATTACAGAATTATCTCCACAGAAACATCTACTACTCTGTCTTATAGGCAAGTTGAAATGGGTTTATTTCCCCAGGCTTTTAGCGGTTGGTTGTTGTTCATGGAAAGTGAATTGTACATTCCGAGTCTGATTTTTATTCTTCTTGAGATGATTCTTGTAAGTTGGGGATGCTCTGGAAAAAGAAGAAAACCAAACCAAGCATTCTAGCCCCATTCTCCTGTGCCACCGAAGCAAAAAGCCTGGTCACTTAGAACAGTGACCTCAACAACCCAAGCAGATCCTTGAGGACATTACCCAGCCCCAGAAAGGCCTAGCACTCTGTCATCTCCACAAACAAGAAGGGATATGGGCAGCATTCTTCCTCATTAGTAGAGCTTGGTCCTTCCAAAAATCCATCTGGCTATCAAGTCTCCAAGGCAATCCAATTACACAGTCAGCTTGTGTTGATGCCAGAGGCCTAGCAAGACTCAACCATTGTTTACCACACCAAGGAATGACTTTAATTACTTAAGATAATCCAAAATGCCTTGTGGAAACATGTTGATATACTTAATTAAGAAATGACTGGAGTCACTCAATGCTCTCAATGAAGACTTGGGCTTTTTAAATCTTTCTAGCTCAACTCAATAATATTTAGCAAAGCTCTCTCTTTTGTGAGGTCAGCCTGTCCTTCTTTTTTTTTGCCCCTTTCCCCCCCTACAGGTGCTTAGAACGGTATTGTTTTAGTACACAATTTAACACTCTATCAAGTAAAAAGGGTCAGGCTTATAGGTCTGTATATCCCTGGGTCTCTGTTCACTATTCTGTACTGCATTTGCTCTTCTCCAGTCACCTGGGACCAAAACAGTTCACCCGCAGTCCTCAAATAGGTACCATTAAACTCTGGCTCAGTCTGCCCAGGTTAGAGCTCCATGAAACTCAAGAACCTGCAAATATTCAGCTACTCGTAAAAGGTGTTAGAATCGGATGGTATCTCTGCATATTGTGTAGCACCTAGTACACAGAGCTGTTATAAGGATTACTGTGGGAAATGCACTGTGTAGCGCACTGAACACTTTAAATGTGCCAAGTACTATTCTTATTACCCATGCAGATATCAACGCTGCAGGATAGCTTTTTCCTCTCTAGGTTCTGGGGCCTTGCCATATTTCCTGCCTCATAGGCTCGCCAGTGTCATGCCTTGCCCAGCCAGAAGACTAAAATAGAAATGAACTGCACAGATATCACTCTCACATGCCTACAAGTTGCTGAATGCTTGTGGGTTCAGGTATGCCTCAATTTGTGCAGAATATTGGGGGTTATTTCTCTTTTTAAAGAAGGCCATTCAGTTGCTCTTATTTAACTACATAACGGGCTCAATCACAGAGTAGAGTTCTTCTTGTTAGAATTCCTGCTCCATGATTGCAGTCATGGGATTGTTGTCTATCGCATGACGGTATATGTTTTGACTCCACAGAGTGAGAAGTGACGGAGACAGAATGTTTGTGTTACTGTGTTCCATGCAGTGGGACTATTGTCCTTTGTTTTTTCTCTTTGATGTCTGATGCTAGAGAGAGGGGGAGCCATGTTGCAGTGCTCTGTGTGTGTTTAATGTAAATAAAGTAGATTAGCCAAAATGCTGAGTTGCTGAGGTCTGTCACGCAAACTGCGAAGACTCTGCGGATTCCTAAGTGTGCATCGGTTGCTGTGATGTTCGGGCAGAAGAAAGCTTTTGAAGCTCCCAAACGATCGACCGGAGGGAGGGAACATGCCAGTCGGGCATGTGTCTCTACCAGGGTCCTACTCAAGTGTAGGATGTGCTCCTAACACATCTGCGGTCTCCTGTGCTTTTGGCCTGCAGCCTCACCAACCCTGGGATGCAACTCCCCAATGTTTTGCTCACTGGGGAATATATCCCTCTGGCTGAAAAGGGTTTCCTACACTAAGCTATCAATGAGACACAAGGGGGGAGAAAATCTCTTTGAGCACATCTGCCAACAACTGTTTTTGCTGGGTTACAACCGAGGAACAACCAGCACATGCCACAGCTCAGCTAGTTGTATCTCCTGAACTCAGTCCACCACACATTGAATGGGCAAATGTGCTGTGGTAGATGTGAAACATTTTAGGTAGTATTCAACTCATGAGCGAGGACACGGGTGGTGCTGTGTGTTAAACCACAGAGCCTAGGACTTGCCAATCAGAAGGTCGGCGGTTCAAATCCCCTCAACGGGGTGAGCTCCCGTTGCTCGGTCCCTGCTCCTGCCAACCTAGCAGTTCAAAAGCACATCAAAGTGCAAGTAGATAAATAGGTACTGCTCCAGCGGGAAGGTAAACGGCATTTCTGTGCGCTGCTCTGGTTCGCCAGAAGCGGCTTAGTCATGCTGGCCACATGACCCAGAAGCTGTACACCGGCTCCCTCAGCCAATAAAGTGAGATGAGCGCCGCAACCCCAGAGTCGGTCACAACTGGACCTAATGGTCAGGGGTCCCTTTACCTTTACAACTCATGAGCAGACCCACTGAAGTTAATAGTCACAACTTAGGTGCATTAATTTCAGTGGGTCTACTCTGAGTTGTACTCAATTCAATACCTATAATTTTTACATGTTACGATTGATCGGCCAGAGCAGTAAGCAAACGTACACAGATCTTCTAGATCAGGAACAGCTTTTCTGGACATCAGGCCACATGCTGACATCACCACCCATTTGGCAGATAGATGGGGCAGCCAACCTGTCAATCACCTGGCCACAGAATAATAGAATTGTAGAGCTGGAAGGGTCATCTAATCTCCTGCAAACACAGTCTCCCATCCAATTTGAAACCATACCAGACCCTGCTTAGCTTCTGCACCATTTCCACTCTGCTTAAACTATCCCTTTTAAAACGTATTTATATATTCACTTTCGTTAAAAATGATTGATTCGATTTACAGAATAAAATAAAAGGCAGCTACCTCTGCAAATGCAGGCACAACACCAAATCAACCCTTGATTTCCGCAGGAAGCTAAATTTCCTTTGCGCCACAGTTGGAACTCAGGCTGTACTTCAAAGGAGATCCCAGCCAATCCAAGCAAGGCTTGAAATCACTGTTGATCAGCCCTGTCTCCAAGCCTCGCTTTCTCCATGGATCAGCCACAGCTTGATCGGAAATGCCAGAGTGTAGCCAATCCCAGTAGGGCTTCACATCGCCATCAGTCGGACGAGTGGCACGGACTTCTAAGTCCCGCTTTCTGCAGGGATTGGCTACACTTAGAGGAGCTCTGATTGGAAGCTTCCAAGTGGAACCAATTCCACTGGGCCTTGCATGTGGTGCCAAATAGAAGCCCTGCTTGACGTGGAACAGGAGGGGATTTTTAAACTCCTGGTTGTTTTTGCAGCTGCATCTTTACCTGCCTCACACCTGGCGTCAACGAGGCCCACAGGCTGCAGGAATTCCACCAATGCTATAAATAGTCCAAGGAAACATATGCAAAGTGCTTTGATCACATAGAGATGCCGTTTAAGTGTTTGATATTATTTTTATTATTTAACCACAGTAATCGAAAGCCCCCTTCTAAAGAAAGCTGTGCAAATGTTCAAGCCAAAATGAGCAATCCCATTGATTTAGCTACCACATGACAATTCTGTATACCGTATTTTTTGCTCTATAAGACTCACTTTTCCCCTCCTAAAAAGTAAAGGGAAATGTGTGTGCGTCTTATGGAGTGAATACAGGCTGTGCAGCTATCCCAGAACCCAGAACAGCAAGAGGGATTGCTGCTTTCACTGCACGGCTATCCCTCTTGCTGTTCTGGCTTCTGAGATTCAGAATATATTTTTTCGTGTTTTCCTCCTCCAAAAACTAGGTGCGTCTTATGGTTTGGTGCATCTTATAGAGCGAAAAATATGGTATATAGCCCCTCAGTTGGTTAACTTGCCCCTTGACTAACAGGTAGGTCTGTTGCACATGACTCAAGCAAGTGTACTTGATTTGTATTCAACCACAAAACCTGCAGGATCTGTGACACACCAAGACAAAATACAATCCTAGCCTCCTGATTTTGCTGCCTGTGTCTGCAAGAAAAGCTGCCAAGTACTGGAAGGCCACAATACATTGCTGGTGGGTCACATGTTTCGTGGGTCTGGGGCACACACCAGCAGTGAGGAGGTGGAAGAGACAGACCAAGGATTGTAAATAGCAACACACGTAAAAGTATACAGAGTAACATACCATAACCTCCAACATTCCTCAGTGCCACCGTCATTACACCAATGGAACACAGAATACACACCCTCCACCATCTTGAGAAAACCCTGCAACCCCGATTTCATTTTAGTTTATTATTTGGTACATTTTACAAACAGAAAAGCGCACACTGATAAATACATTTTAGAAAGGGGTGAGATTCATTGTGGAAACAGAAAACATTTCTTTTTTAATCAAGACTCCTTGTGCTCTGCTTCGCTCCCCCTTTCTTCCCACCCAGGGCGGCCCTGCCCACTGCCTGCCCCCTCAGATCTGGTGTGTGTTAAGTTGTGGAGAACATATCAGACAACACAGCAATTCTTCAAACAGCTCTTGTTTATTCACAGGCCAGAACAGAACTGAACTGAAGGGTTCAGCCAGCCTGCTTATATAGAGCTCCACTACAACGCAACAGTAACCACTTTCTGTAACTATCCAATCACTTAATGTCACTTTCAATCCCTTATTTGCATATGTGGACCTGAGTGAAAACTATCTACAGTATCCCCCTGGTGGCCCAGGATGAGAACTTCAGTACATAACAGTGAGTCACACAGGGCTGGACCTCTGCAACCACAGCCTCTCCTCTTCACCCCCCCTACGAGCTGCCCAAGGGAGGAGGCCAGCAGTGGCAGCCATGGAGAGGCAATGGGGTGCTTCCTTGCAGTAGCTGCCACAGCAGCAGCCGCTCGGGACAAAATCCAGCTCATCCTCTTCCCCAAACTCAGCAGCAGTGGCACTGCTGGGAAAAACAGGGACATTCCAGGATCAAATCAGAAGCCTTTCATAATTCCAGGACTGGCTCTGGAAAACTGGGACATACAAAGTTTTCCCTTAGCAAAGATTCCTTGAGGGCAGCCCATCTGCACAGTATTACCCCATTTCTCTGTAACCTGTTAGGCTTTACAATCACGGCTGATGAAATTTGCCTTGGTACTAACCAGAGTTTTGCTGGTTTGCTCCCGCTGTTCTTTTAGTGACAAGAGGACTGGAGCACTTGATGTAGCGGCGCAGTGTTAGGAGACATGGCAGAGCTGCATTCCTTGCATTCAGAGATTACATTTATGGACAAAACCGAACAGACTGCTCATTCTCTGATAGCCTTTTAAAAATCGAGTGCCATTTGCTCACCACCACTCAGTGCGAAAGAGGTGCATGAAAGTTTATTTTCAGCTTTAGCACCAACTGAAGGTTGCAGGCTGATGGCAAACGTGACTATAAAATGCTCTTTTGAATTCCTGAAATTGAAGTGCTACACATCTCAGTGTATGTGATATCCTTATGGGACCGCCGTATTTTAGTTTTTCATCAAACAATAAATGGAGGTGTGGAATACTCCACTAGAAATGGAGCATCGCCAATTGCATCAGAAGGTGCATGGCCTCTATTTTGAGGGACTGGGGAAACTGGTGGCAGACTCAAAAACACTGGCTCCCAAGGCAGGGATGTAGCATCCCTAGTCCATCAACTCCTATCATCCCTGACTAGCAGTCATGATGACCAAGGCTGATGGGAACTGGAATCCAATAACTGGAGACTCTCCAACCCTGTCCTAGGAGCCGCAGGATATCCACATTATAATGATACAATGGAACTGGGTGGACTGGGGTTCAGTTTCTCAATGCTCACAACTGAAAATCTGCAGCGCCCCAAAAATGTATTTAGCAGTAGCTATGGGTGGCGCTGTGGGTTAAACCACAGAGCCTAGGACTTGCCGATCAGAAGGTCGGCGGTTCGAATCCCCGCAAAGGGGTGAGCTCCTGTTGCTTGGTCCCTGCTCCTGCCAACCTAGCAGTTCGAAAGCACGTCAAAGTGCAAGTAGATAAATAGGTACCGCTCCGGCGGGAAGGTAAACGGCGTTTCCGTGCACTGCTCTGGTTCGCCAGAAGCGGCTTAGTCATGCTGGCCACATGACCCGGAAGCTGTACACCGGCTCCCTCGGCCAATAAAGTGAGATGAGCACTGCAACCCCAGAGTCGGCCACGACTGGACCTAATGGTCAGGGGTCCCTTTACCTTTACCTTTATGGAGCCCTTTCATGGCATGCATTTGAAATTCGGAAGAGAAGAGGAGAAACAGCATACAAGCAATGAATCAAGCTTTCCTTCCTTCCTCTGCTATGTTATAAAACTGGGCAGCCAGGCTACTCTGTTTCTGTTTATTTGAATGTTTATTAATTTTCAAAAAGTAATCTTATACAAAAAATGCAAAGGAAGCGAACAAATGAAAAACAAAAATTGCAACTTTTGGTTTGTAACTCATGTTGCAAGTAAGGGAAGAGGGAGTAAGGTAAATATATTATTTGCAGTACAACTAAAATTACTCTTTTACTTTTACACTGGCCCCTTTTTTTCACAGATGTGATTGCATTGGAACCAAAACAAAATCCAGGTGACGTGTCGTGCGAGATGTCACGGTGCCCACAGCCAAGCTTAGGGTGGAGGTGTTTTTTCTTGTTGAGAGAAATTAAAAAATATCATACCATTTAAATCTAAAGAGAATAATGCAAATTGCAGTGTTCTGTTTAGAACAAAGTTTAGAACCAAGTTTGCCCTGTGGGTGACTCTAGTGTTTTGCTATTACTATACCTATTGCTTAGGAATATGGTGTGTTCACCCCCCCAGATTTCTGCAAAACATTTCAAATCTCTACAAGTCACTAATAGCAGCTGAAAGAAAAGAGATCCAGTTTTGCCAGCTATGAATTAGTAGTGCTTTCCTGTGCCACCTCTTCCCCTATCCCTGCCCCCCAAAATTATGTTGCTTCTATAAAAACCCTACTGTTTTTATTTATCTGCTTCTACAATTTCAAAACAGTGGAGCTTGACATTTTGGTCTCTGACAAGCTACACTTAATATTAGGATGCTTGGGGGAAAATCCATACCAGGGTGGGAGGGGGGTGGGACTCTCCTAATACAAAGATAGGCTGGAACATTTTCACCGCAAATGGTTTGTTTCAGCTATCTCTCTTCCTCATGTAAGACGGAAATCAGACAGCTTATTGGCTTAGCTTGTTAGGCCAGGTTAAAGGGATGCATTGCTGAAAAAGCTCTTACAGAAGCTTACTCCTAGGCTAAAAATAGCAAGCACTAGAGAATTATCTTAAATACTACCAAACTTGTTCTGTGCTGTGAATGCAGATAACTGTAATATGTTTCCTTTTTTGGAAGTTTTCGGAGCTTTTTAAATATGCTTGCTTTAGCCGGCTGTTTAATTAGTTTCTGATTCTGTTTGCCACTTCCCCCCCAGCCCCACCTTTCGGAATACACAGCCAGAGGACATCCACCCACAAAACCCTTCTTATTTAGCTTGGTCCTACTGCTAATATTGTAATGAGCTGTTAGACCTCCGAACACTCAGGTTAGGCAAGAGTCCCTCTGGAATGTAAATGTCAAAAGCAGCCTGCAGCAAAGACTGGATTTCCTTTCTCTTGTTCTCCCCTCTACCAATAGCAGGATTTAGGAAACTAACTTTTTCTGTTTTGCTAAAGCCCTGAGTGGCTGCACCTAAAGCTAAACCTTGGAAGGTGTGCCCTTAAGCTCAGAGCATGCGAGGTCAGTGGTCCAAACTTGAAACTGGAACCTGAAGTACATAATGTACTGTTCTATTGAACCAAGCAAGGGCTAGAATGCCAGACTCCTAGTATTTCGATCATGCCTGACCAATCTGAGGGATTCATACTGCCTCTATTTCGCTCTGTGCCTAGAAATCTGAGCAGAGTCCACATTAGCTCACAGAGTTAGGTCTCAGTCTCAAGGCTTTGAGGTTTCTGGTTCATTAGTCAGACCACACATGGAGTAGTGTGTCCAGTTCTGGGTGTCACGATTTAAGAAGGACGTTGACAAGGTGGAAAGTGTGCAGAGGAGGGCAACAGTTATGAGGAACAGTTGAAGTGCTGGGTATGTTTCGCCTGGAAAAGAGGAGACTGGGAGGAGATATGATAGCCATCTTCAAATATCTAAAGCAGGCATAGGCAAACTCGGCCCTCCAGATGTATTGGGACTACAACTCCCATCATCCCTAGCTAACAGGACCGGTGGTCAGGGATGGTGGGAACTGTAGTCCCAAAACATCTGGAGGGCCAAGTTTGCCTATGCCTGATCTAAAGGGTTGTCAAATGGAAGATGGAGCAAGCTTGTTTTCTCCTGCTCCAAGGGTAGGACTTGAACCAACGACTTCAAATTACAAGAAAGGAGATTCTGACTGAACTCCAGGAAGAACTTTCTGACAGTAAAATCTGTTGGACAGTGGAACGGATTATCTTGGGAGGTTGTGGGTTCTCATTTTTGGAGACTTTAAAGCAGGGGTTGGGTGGCCATCTGTCAACTGTACAATTTCTTATCATTCAGCACTATGCACTGGGAATTTAAAAACAACTATCCATGTTTTTTTGTGGAGAATCTCATGGCTTATTTCCCATATGTAATGTCTAAAGGTTGATCTACTCTGCAAAGTTATCACTGCTCCAACCTAGCCAAAGGAACAACATGTCTTTGGTTGGAGAAGGTGCATGGATTGCCAATAGTGAATACCTCAGCAAACCAGCGGAGACTGATCCATTAGGGGACATGGGACACTGTCCTACCAACCTCAGCAAGCTTCCACCTGTCTCTACCTGTCTGCCTTCTTACTTACATCCAGCCCAATGGGTGGCACTGGCTCTCGGTTTCCTCTTCCCGAATCTGACTAGTGCCATTGGACAACTCTGCAGGAGGGATGAATGGGATAGCTGGGAAGGTTTCCCTGCCATTGGCTCCATCTGCAGCTGACCTCTCTGCCCTACCAGTTCCAGTGGGCATCAGCCACCACTGCAGCAAGACCAAATTCCCACGATTCTTTGGGGGAAGCCAGAATAGTTCAAAACCTGGCATGAAACCGAAGAAAGTTCAAAAAAAGAAATAGAGGGTAGCCACTTGCACAATGCCAAAAAGAGAGAACAGGCACACCTGAAAAAATGGAGGAAGGAGGACACAAAGATGATATGCATACCTGAAAATTTAGAAATAATGCCTAGCATTTCCATTTCACCGAAAGAGTTCCTATTATAGAAAGAAAAGCATTCAAAAATGGCACCTTCACTTGCAGTCTGTGGCGACACAGTCTAATGTTTCAGAGAAAGCTGTTCTCTTACTTTTACCTCCAAAGACTGCAACTGACTTTTAAAAATCATGTAACATGAGCGGCCGTGTCAACTGCCTGAAATCCTAGTCCATTTAGCTCATAACCACAGAAAGCCTCAGAGTTATTAATCAAAACACACAGAAGGTGGGCAGAATTTAATGGCTCAGAATCTCTCCTGTTGTTGTACCACCTTTCAACACCTCTGGACATAGTTCTACACCCAAGTGTCATTAGCAGTCATGGCACACGAGCAAATCAAGACTCTTGTCTCTGCAAGATACTTCCATCTATTCTTTTTCCTCCCCTGGAGCTTTCAGGTCTTAAAACAGAAAGACAGCACCATAGTGATTACTGTGGATCCCCATTCAAACATGTATTTTACCATGTTTTGCTTGTAGAGGGCTAAACTAGTGTAATTGCAATGGCAGGGTACATTTGCTTTTTTGATGGATTTTTCTACTTACATATTAAACTTTAATATTATGCTTTTTTTTTTAAAAAAAAAAAGTTATTTCCTTTTCCAGAAAATATCCCACACCAACTGCATTTTTTAAAAAAAGAGGAGACGGAACGAATACAAAGAGTCTGTATGCCTACAGTTTTAAAAGGCTATATCATAATAATTGTTATTATTATATGGCTTTAGGGCATGCAAGGTTTGCTACAAACTTTCTCAGTAATCCTTGCAAAGAACCCATGAATATCAGTAGGTCAGTACTCCCAGAATTGCAGAATGAGGGACTGCATCTGAGAGATAGGAACTTATCACCTAGAAAATTCATGGCACAGGTAAGATTTGAAGCAGGGACATTCCCCTCATAAGCTGCTACAAATTACCAAAGTATAGCAGAGGATCCAGACAAAATTCAAGCTTTGTCACACAGACAGCATTGGGTACCTGGCGGAATAAACTTGAACATGCTTCTTCTTGCCTGCAAAACCCAATCAAGAGGCCAGCGTTCCTTAGCAAGGGAATTCCAGAGATTTGATAGAGGCACTAAGAAGGCCCTCTATGGATAGTCAGTGAATGCATCTCCCCTGTAGACGGACCATGCAACTGGGTTTCTTCAAAATGCTAGCAATGTTGCCCTTGTGCATATGATGTCCTTGGGCCAAAGGGCACTCTTAATTGCGCCCGGGAGCTAAATGATCTAATAAGGTTAACTATGCAAAGTTAAAAGAAGATCTGTTGTCCTGGGAGCTGTAGAAGGGTTTCCCTCCCCCTGGAAGGAACAATATCTGGTCCTTTTCATCGTGAACCTTGTGTCATTGCGCTTCCACTAGCTAAGATCTCACTTGTCCTTTGCTCACCTCTAAGGGTGAAGAATGCAATCTTAAGCAGTACTAGAAATCACAGATTCTTCAGAAGAGATATATATCCCCTGCCTCTCTATGCTAAAAAGCACAATGCCGTAACAGGGCCACATGTTTCACAATTGCCATTAAAATCCTCCATATGTCTTCATTTGGAAAGTGCCTTTCCTTATCCAACCAGAAATTCACAGCCCTGCTTTGAAAAACAAACAAAATGTTCATTGCTCTGGGGATGCTGAACCAACCCAGTGCTTGAGAAAACGGAACATCGAAGAGAGAACACACAGACACCGAGTCAAACCCCACCATCCTCCTATGGAAATGATTCACACTCATTATATCGAGACCACTTTAAAATCGTGACTCATACGCGTGAAGCATCACTCTCAAACGTCAAGCTCTTGGGTTAATTCACTATTGAATGTTAGGCTACAAATTGAAAGCCAACAGATACAGAATTTCTTCAAGGTTAACCCACAGAACGCATTTTCATAAGATGCCCACAACTTTAACAGCCTTTGGGGTGGGGGAGGAGACCTCAAGTTGATATCACAGGTACAGTCATACCTCATGTTACGTCCGCTTCATGTTACATTCTTTCAGGATACTTCCCGTGGTGACGCAGAAGTACTGGAAAGGGTTACTTCCAGGTTTCGCTGCTTGCACATGCGCAGATGCGCAAAATGACGTCGTGCGCAGAAGCGGCGAATCACAACCCACGCTTGTGCAGATGCGCCGCTGTGGGTTGCGTTTTTTTCATGTTGTGAATGGGCCTCCGGAACGGATCCTGTTTGCAACCAGAGGTACCACTGTACTTCTGAATGCCCGTTAGTTTGGGCAAGCATGCCAGTTGTTTACACCAGTACACCTTCCCCCAAAATTTGTATTTTAAGAGGTGAAAGCAGTGGCCTATTGTGGTTTGCCAGTGCCTGAGGTGGGGGACAGAGGGTGAAAGGAGTCTGCCACACCAGCCCAGCTCTTGCCACTGATGGAGCAACCCCTGCCCCACCACAGCCAAGCAGAGCCACAGTGTGCTGCCTGCCTGCTTGTGCAGTGGGTAGCCCAGCTGGCCAACTCAGCCCTTGGAAGGTAAAGGAACTCCTGACCATTAGGTCCAGTCGTGACCGACTCTGGGGTTGCGGCGCTCATCTCGCTTTACTGGCCGAGGGAGCCAGCGTACAGCTTCCGGATCATGTGGCCAGCATGACTAAGCTGCTTCTGGAGAACCAGAGCAGCACACGGAAACACCGTTTACCTTCCCGCTGGAGTGGTAACTATTTATCTACTTGCACTTTGATGTGTTTTTGAACTGCTAGGTTGGCAGGAGCAGGGACCGAGCAATGGGTAAATCCCACCAATACCTGAGAGAGGAACACCGGGCAGTGCTGTGCTCACTCCTTGCCTGCCTCCCTCCATCCATGCCCGCTCATTGTCTGGGGAGCGTGCCAAACAAGGAGCAAGCAAGTGCTGGCTGGGTGGCCGTTCAGGGATGCAGTGGCAAAGCCAGGCTGGACTCTGGGGCCCAGAGCCCCTCAGTGGCAGGCAAGGAAGGATAGGGAGCCAGAGACGGGGCCCGTAAGGCACACCTGATTGGGACGGGGGATCCCCACAGAAGCCGGCACCTGTGTGAGGACGCCTGGTTCATGACCCATCAAAATTGTGCACCCGGGGTTATGCTTCAAGACAAATGAGGAGTTACAGCAACAAAATTAAGTAGTATTCTCTGTTTACACACTGTGGATTCCGATACAAAGATGGAAAGAATGTTGTCATGGCTGTTTCACATTCAAGAGTCCCAACTGCTACTTCCTGATCTGTGCAGAAGGCCTCTAGCAAGTCAATAATTCTTTTTTACCTGTCAAGCTCACTGCAAAACAACCTGGCCGTGACTTCTAGGAGACCACATAAATGGCACTGCTTAACTTTACTCTAATAAACACGAAGGAGCACATGAACTTACTCAAAACAATGGGAGAAAATGTGTGGTGCAGGATCAAAAGTGAAAAAGCTGTAATTGTATCACGCAACAGCAGAGGAACAATGTTTTGGGCTTTAAGGAAGGGCTGGTTCACATGCTTCCTTTCAGCCTATTTGTCCTCGTAAAAAGTATCTGTGCACTCGAGAAAGCACCCTACAATTCAGAAGTGAATGGAAACACTTTGTAGCAAGGACTGTGTTCACTAGGGGTGAAAAACACATTAAATTGTGAAAAATAAGGAAAAGGTAAAGGGACCCCTGACTGTTAGGTCCAGTCGCGGATGACTCTGGGGTTGCGGACTCTGGGGTTGCGGACAGCTTTCGTGTCATGTGGCCAGCATGACTAAACCGCTTCTGGTGAACCAGAGCAGTGCACGGAAACGCTGTTTACCTTCCCACTAGAGCAGTACCTATTTATCTACTTGTACTTTGAAGTGCTTTTGAACTGCTAGGTTGGCAGGAGCTGGGACCGAGCAACAGGAGCTCATTCCGTCGCGGGGATTTGAACTGCCGACCTTGTGATTGGCAAGCCCTAGGCTCAATGGATTAGACCATAATGCCACCCACATCCCCTGCAAAATAAGGTAGCATCATGCAAATCTGTTCCATTTAAACAGGTTACAGAACCCAGCTTTTCTTGGCTACACAATTTGGCTTGCCAAGCCCATAATGTTATTTTACATTTTCAGGCAGTGTGCATACAACCCTGCCTAGGCTGGACTATCAGTGGGCTAGCCATGAGTGTCAGTGTCATACTGTGGACTATCAATGTGCTGGCTCACCATTCAGGAAGCAGCCAATAATTAAAAGTGAAAAGAAAAGAGACACCAAATATGCAGCAAGGACGTATGTAATAGTTTGGATTTGATATCCCGCTTTATCACTACCCGAAGGAGTCTCAAAGTGGCTAACAATCTCCTTTCCCTTCCTCCCTCACAACAAACACTCTGTGAGGTGAGTGGGGCTGAGAGGCTTCAGAGAAGTGTGACTGGCCCAAGGTCACCCAGCAGCTGCATGTGGAGGAGCGGGGAAGCGAACCCGGTTCACCAGATTACGAGTCTACCGCTCTTAACCACTACACTACACTACAGTAGCAGAAATGTCTAAAGAGGTACTCATGAACTCAGCCAAAAGAAAGAGTATTTTATATAAAACCCCACAGTTCTTAACAGTTCACTTATTTATCTTTAAAGAGTAATAAGTATCAAGTCCAGTGAAACCAAACACCGTATTTTAGCACTGCCTTTAAATACAGATTACTTCCTCAGATGCAACTAGGGACCACAACTGGAAAAGAAAACAGAAGCATTCCTAAATTACAGCAACTCGGCCGCAGCCTTTTATCCAGAAGGTGAAAACTTGCAACAAACAACTTGCTGCCAATGCTGAACACTACAGGAACAATGCTACAAGTACAGACAGCAGATTGAATCCTGTTGGCAAGAGGAAGTCAGAAGACAGACTAGATACTTAGTGTTTATTGGAGCAAGAAAATGAGAGATAAGATGCAATCTAGGTGAATCATAGATTGCAATTTGGGAGATGCTCAGGGTTATGGCTGCTGGAAGCGAAGGATTCACAGATATCTGCAAGCCCAGATTCCTATTTTTTTTCTACCTTGGACTATAGGAAAAACAATTAAAATGAGATGAAACGGAATACTACAGCATTTCATTATTTGGATAATTCGTTAGCACATCCCCCCAAAAAAACCCACAATTTTAATTTGTGCCAAACATTCAGTAATAACTACGGAGTGTTATTTCCAGAATTCTTAACCGCCTTAACTAATCACTGCAAGTTTACTCTTCGTCCCCAATTCTCAAACTGCATCGCTTCTTAGATGTCACCAGCATGTCCCATGAAGATCAATATGCTGCTAAATATAAAGTGCATATGTTTAAAGCAGCAGGAAGGAGTTCCTAAAAAGAAATGTATCAGGATTCGGGCTTGGATGGATGCTGAATCAGAGCAGAAAGCAGCCCGTTGCCAGCAGTAGTTCGCAGCAAGCAATGCGGGAGGCTGTCCCTGCCCCACTTAAAGGCTGGCTGGTCTAAACAACACAGCAATTTACACTACATAGCTATTTCACCTCTGTCCAACCTCGTAATGTCCTCAACTCGACAAGGACTGCGCTTGACAAAATTTTGCGCAAAAGCTCTAATTGCAAAAATACAACACATGCCCTGGGTTCTTTTAGAGACATACAATCAGTATCATTTTCCCCACAAGTGAGGAACGGCGCATTAAGGGTGCTATGCAATAACCCTTGCCACCATCACCGTTGGTGCAGTGACTGGACTTTAAAAGGGAAACCCTCTTAATGCAGGGGTCAGTAAACTTTTTCAGCAGGGGGCCAGTCCACTGTCCCTCAGACCTTGTGGGGGGGGGGAGCGGACTATATTTTGAATAAAAATAATGAACGAATTTCCATGCCCCACAAATAACCCAGAGATGCATTTTAAATATAAGGACACATTCTACTCATGTAAAAACACCAGGCAAGCCCCACACATAACCCAGAGATGAATTTTAAATAAAAGGACACATTCTGCTCATGTAAAAACACCAGGCAAGCCCCACACATAACCCAGAGATGAATTTTAAATAAAAGGACGCATTCTACTCATGTAAAAACATGCTGATTCCTGGACCGTCCGTGGGCCGGATTTAGAAGGTGTTTGGGCCGGATCTGGCCCCTGGGCCTTAGTTTGCCTACCCATGCTCTTAATGGGATAAACAGCTTAGCCTCTTTCTTGAAAATGTGATGGTAGTGTGTCCAGAAACCTCAAAAACCAGAATATACCCTGGGAGAAAAAAAACCCCAGATCTTTATTTAAATGCATTCTGCAAGTTTGGGGCAATATGAGGGAAGAGGGGGTTTTTGTGGGGGGAGGTTGCTAGTTGAGGGGCTTCTAGCAAGAGTGCAGGAAGATATGAGCTAAGATTGCACACAAGCTGTAACAGTTACCCATTCCACTTGTTACTGCACAATTATCAGGGTTTTTTTCACTGTTAACAGTTCACCATGGTTCATGGAGATAAACCAGCTTGGGTGGGGGTTTTATTGGAGGGGGGGGAGTGAGTGGGATATAGCCAATCCTTGATCACGCAGCAACCCTAGACAAGCACACGTAACTGTCTCAGCTATGCTTATCTTAATTTGGCTTCCAAATATTATTTTAAGAGGCGAGGGGATGACTCAAGGCCAGCCACTTGGCCGCCTCCGATGAGAAGTCTAGGATAGCTCTTGCAGGAGATCATCTCTCTTTTGCTGACTCAGTGGAGATTCACGTTTGTCATTCAAAGACAAATCTTAAAAGGGCATGGATCACTCCACAAAGGTGCCCAGACTTGGTTATCAGTCAGGTACAGGCAGCATCCGGTTACCTCCAAGTGCATCTAAAAAAGGAAATCTGTTTGGGCGTCAGTGTGCGCAGAGCATATTTTTGGGGCAGGAAGTGTTCTCAGTTTGAGCAAATAATGCAAAGCAGTTTTAGTGCAGGGAAATTTCTCCTTTCAGAAATGGGCAGGAAAAAAACCAAAAAACCCACAAATGGCTTTTGTGACTGGGGTAATCCTGCTTCACAGCATGGACTGGGGGTGGGGTGGGGGGCTAAGGATAGTGTAACAGTGACTATTATTACTGTTGCAGAACCCTTGTTCTCAAAAACAGAGCTATAGTGTTAATGCTCTCAAGAGTAGTAATCAGTACATCAACAGAGACGGAAAGCAATGAGAATCGTAAGTGCAAAAAAACCCCACAATATTGTGATAATCTTATGGCAATTATCAAGAACTGAGCAATTTACTTACCACATTGTTACTAGAGCATTGGGTATCATAACTTCAGCATGGCAAATGAAACCCACCATGCCAGGTGATATTCGTATGATATTTCTCCTTCTTTAGATTTCTCGTATTTTCTCCTTTCTGAATTTGTGTTTTTTTAAGAATAAGTAGCTGTTTTATCTCAGCATATTATCAAAAGATACTTTGTAATGGTTATGTGTTTCTGTACATCTTTGAATAAGCATCAATAGATGATTTTTTTTGTTAGAGAACAACAACAAAAAGGAGAATCATAGATGCAACTTAAATATCTGTTAAAGAGACAGAAAATGTTTTGGCACCAAAATGAAAGTTAGAATAATAAGGTAAAATAGTGTTTTTTACCTTATCATTCTAATTTCTCTGAGCATGTTTAAGTGCTATGCAATCACAGATTGCATTTTGTATTATTAAAATGGAAAAGCAGCAACTGCAGATGTCACATATATGTGTGTGTGTGTGTGTGTGTGTGTGTGTGTAAGCAATGTATGCTTACACACCTCACAACTAAAGCATAAGGCTTCCTTCAGTGAATCCTGGGAAGTGGTAGTTCGCTAAGGATTCTGGAAACTGTGTGTTATGTATGCAGCCTACATTATTTGGGATATTGCAGAGTCTTGCAGCCTGCCTGTGCACTTTCTATATAAAACTTAACACTAGTGCATAAATGCAAGATCTAGCTGTAGATGTACCTCACTTGCAGCTTAAAGACATCCATGCACTAATTCAGATGCATAGGAAGGAAGGTCATTCCCACGTCCTCTCCCATTTCCCCATAAACTAAAAATAAAAAATAAAACCCAGAAAACCTCATCAATTCTAGCCTGGAATGCAAATTGCAAGTGCAGAATCATTGATCAAAGAGAGCCAAATTGTTGAATGCAATGAAATTCCAGAGCCATTCAAGTATGTGGCTACTAATTAATTTAGCAGTCACATTAAAATTCATTTGAGTCCAGAGTGTGGGGTAGGCATTCTCTAACTGACATTCAGCAGTGCTGGAAAGTAGATGCATGAGTGCCTTGGGTTTACACAGTACTGTTCAAGGGAATATTGTGTGGTGCAAAAGTGAAAGCTTCATGTGCACTCATCCCCATGAATCTCCCCACCACCACACAACTTTTCCTTAAGTCAAAGAACAAGACACCTGTGCACTTCTTCACCAGAATTTCTGACTCTATCAAACTGTCCTAAGGCACTTTACATGCATTATGTTGGGCTTCTGAAAAAGTATTTGTTGCTGAACATTCCCACCTGAGACTGAAAGTAGAGGATCAGCTATTTGAATAGGTAAAGGTAAAGGGACCCCTGACCACTAGGTCCAGTTGTGACCGACTCTGGGGTTGTGGCGCTCATCTCGCTTTATTGGCCGAGGGAGCCGGCATACAGCTTCCGGGTCATGTGGCCAGCATGACTAAGCCGCTTCTGGCAAACCAGAGCAGCACACGGAAACGCCGTTTACCTTCCCGCCAGAGTGGTACCTATTTATCTACTAGCACTTTGACGGGCTTTCGAACTGCTAGGTTGGCAGGAGAGCTATTTGAATACTCTCCAGCAAAACAAATTTAGAAAATTAGCAAGTCAAAGAAAGGACTCTAGATTAGATTTTGTCCTGGCCTGCTTATCTGGAACATTAAAAAATAAGAGTCTTCACATGGTTTGGAGAACAACACTTGGCCATGTTGACTAGAGTTGATGGGAGTTGCTATCCAAAGCAACTGGAAGATACCATATTGTTTTTCATCACAGATGAGTGGTGGTTAAAGGGTGAATCAAGGCAATAATGGTTTGCCCAAGCTATCAAATCAGCTCTAGAGGTACAGATTTGAACCAATAATTTTCCAAATCACGCTGGAGAATAGAATTCAGCCACAATGTGTTTTTTATAGCAGATTTTGGAAGAGATGATATTATTACAATCAAAGGTCTTCCAGATGTACTGTTTGTAGTGCTATAACTACAAACTACTGTATCCACATATTTCCACATGATGTCATTATCATTCCATTACTATTCTGGGATATGGCAGTCACCAAACCATTTTAATTCTGTCACAAAACATGTGACATTTGTGAAAGATCCAGGATACTTCTGCAATATAATTATTGGGTGGAAGCTGTTTTGCTCAATTTCTTCCTGCTTCTTCTGTGGCATTTGTGGGGTGTGGTTTGAGGAACATTTGCTTCATTCATTCCCCCCCCCCTTTATCAATGAATTCAAGATGTTCCTGCCATCTAATCTCCCTCACAACCAGAATTCCAGATTACCAAGTCACATCTTATAAAGCAGAGACATCACCTTGCCAACAAAGGTCCGTATAGTAAAAGCTATGGTTTTCCCAGTAGTGATGTATGGAAGTGAGAGCTGGACCATAAAGAAGGCTGGTCGTCGAAGAATTGATGCTTTGGAATTCTGGTGCTGGAGGAGACTCTTCAGAGTCCCATGGACTGCAAGAAGATCAAACCTATCCATTTTTAAGGAAATCAGCCCTGGGTGCTCACTGGAAGGACAGATCGTGAAGCTGAGGCTCCAATACTTTGGCCACCTCATGAGAAGACTCCCTGGAAAAGACCCTGATGTTGGGAAAGATGGAGGGCACAAGGAGAAGGGGACAACAGAGGACGAGATGGTTGGACAGTGTTCTCAAAGCTACCAGCATGAGTTTGACCAAATTGTGGGAAGCAGTGGAAGACAGGAGTGCCTGGCGTGCTCTGGTCCATGGGGTCACGAAGAGTTGGACACGACTAAATGACTAAACAACAACAACAACAAAAAATACCAACATAGGGACACCCCACCAGGGGGCTATCAGAACCCTATGGATATGCTCACAATCCCAACATTTACTGGTTGGAGGAACAGGAAAACTGAAGAGGTGTGACTAAAGATGCATAACTTTTCTCAAACAGAAACACATTCCATCATTTGTGTGGATGGGGGAATGCAAAGTCACTCTCTGAAAAACACTGACATGCAATCAATGGTGTGGACAGTCCTCTACAATTTTGCTACGAAACGTTAGGAAGAAACTGCAACTCTAGAGCTATAAATGGTACATCCCCAAAGAGAACTAGTATTTTACCAATGATATTCTAAGAAAGGAAAAACAACAACAACATCCCATACGAACTGTGAATCAGAGATTATTTCTTACCATTTCTGATACGGCTAAGGAATCTCCAAGCTTCATTTTCCATTTTTTAGCAGTGTTTGCCCTGCTCCTGCCCCCAAAACCAGGCACTTTCACACCTCTGTTGAGCAAATTAACTAATCAAAGGCAAGTTAGGGATAATGAACCAACAAATCACTGGTGAAGGGATACAAGAAAAATAAAATGCAAACCACAAGCCCAGGTTCAGATGCAATGCTAAACCAAGCCATGGCAGAGTCCTGTGAATCAGCAGAGCAGCCTGTCTTCTCTCCAGAAATCCACACATTTGCTCGTTCACATTAAGCATGTTAACATCAAACATGTTAACATGTTAAGCGTGTTACATGTTAACTCCTTGAAAGATTCCATCAACGGTGTCTCTGAAAATTTTTACACATCACTTGGGAAGACAGGCGAACTAATGCCAGTGTACTGGAAGAAGCAAAGATCACCAGTGTCAAAGCAATGATCCTTCAACATCAACTTCGTTGGACTGGTCATGTTTTTGTTTGTTTGTTTTGTTTTTTTCAGAAAACTTTTGCAATTGATTTTATTTACAATGCCAGAGGTTGCTGAATTTCTGACATCCTATATATTTTAAATGATACAGTGACACATTTAAGGTCATGTTGTGCGGATGCCTGATTATCGTCTTCCAAGGCAACTATTCTATTCCTAACTTAAAAATGGAAAGCTGGTGGTCAACAAAGGAGGTTTAAAGACTCTCTCAAAGCAAATCTAAAAAAAAGTAGTATAAACACCAACAACTTGGAAACACTGGCCTGCGAGCGCTCCAATTGGAGAAAAGCCTTTACCAAAGGTGTCATGGGTTTTGAAGACACTCGAACTCAGGACGAAAGGGAGAAACATGCTAAGAGGAAGGCACGCTTGGCAAATCCTTACTGTGATCAACTCCCACCCGGAAACCTATGTCCCCACTGTGGAAGGACGTGTGGATCCAGAATTGGCCTCCACAGTCACTTACGGACTCATTGTTAAAACAGTGTTTATGGAAGACAATCTTACTCGGCTACGAGTGATCACCAAAGAAGACAACATGTTAACTGGGCCTCAGGAGTTCTGCACAGATGTATTCCAATTCCTACAGACAGACATCAGCAAAAACTGCTAGAGACACAGCACAGCTTCTACGTCTAGATTTTTAAAATTACTTCTTCTTCGCTTTCACTTTAGCACACTACTAAAACCCCATTCTGGGATATCCATAATAAATCCTAGCAGTCCAAGTTTATACAGATAAAAGAGTGACTAAATCTTATTAACACTCTTCAAAGTTTACAGGAAAACCTGGGATAATCACAACATCCAAATCGACTGCATTAAAAAAGAAGCACTCCAATAAGAATAAAACTGGCTTTATCACTCCCTATTGCCCAAAGAGACCAAACTGGCTAAATATAACCCTGGTTCTCTTCAGCTTGCCCCTTGAAAAAGCTTATTAATGTATGTGCTTGGCGCTATACAGAGAATACATGCACCCTAATCCCTAACCAAGGGCTTTTATATTTACAAAGATTTAAAGAAAAAAGGACACCAGGAAGAGATCATGGATTTGCTGTATTTTTTCTTTGGAATGTAGGTGCCTTTGATATAATACTTAAAGCAGTAGTATACGAAAAGCAAAGTATGCTATGGAAAAAAAGAACCATAGAATACCACAATACTACCAACATCCATTTAACTATGTTGAGAGGCAGGAACTATAATCAGCTGAGGTCAATGGAGCTTCTCTCGAGTAAAACAACATAACTTCTCCATCAGGGCTGTGCAAGAGAGAATGTCTCCTGAATGATTTGTAAAACTTCCATGGGCATACAAACTTACAGCTAAAGGCAGCAATTTGGAGGCAGGAAGGTACCACTGTCACACTAACTGGCAGAAAATCCAGTATAGCATTCCCAGAGATGCTCATGGACCACAGCAAGACTTATGGGAAGACATGGGGCTGCATCCTGGCTTGCTCCTGCTGCCATTCCTCCCACACTATCATCCTAGAGCTTCCCCAACAGCCACTAACTAGCTTTCCACCTTCCTGGCTCCATTTCCGAAGCCGGTTCTTTCTTGTGTTCTGCAGCACACGTTGCATCCTTTTTCACCTTCTTGCCCATGCCTTCCCAATCCTTCTGTACAATCCCCACCCCCCGCACACGAAACACCCCATGGTAACCTCCTGCCACACATTGCAATTCTTAAACCTGCAATTTCACCTTTCGCCCAGTTATGAAGCCACCATCCCTACAACTCATGCCCCAACCTTCGTTTTCAATCTCATTTCCACGCTTCCTACTCCCTCTCATTCATTCATTTGCAACATCCTTTGCAACCTGATTGCAGCTCCCAGACGTTAGACCGGCTCACTCCTTGTCCTTCCATCAGCAGGTGAAGGCTTTCTCGTCCCAACAGACTGCTTTTAATGAGGGGGCTGGTGCTATGCTGCTTTTAATCATAATTATAATGTATGTACAGTGGACGCTTGAACATGATCTGTGCGGGAAGCATGTTTGCAACCCACAGCAGCACGTGTATGCATGCGCAGGTCTCAATTCGGCGCTTCTGTGCATGTGCAAATGCCAAAACCTGGAAGTAATCAGCAGTGGCGTAGCGTGGGGGGTGCAGGGGGGGCCGGCCGCACCGGGCGCAACATCTGGGGGGGGGCGCTCGCACTCGCAGCTCTCTGCCCCTACCTGGCTCACTCACTCTCTCTCACTGCAGTGCTGGCTGTGCAAATCCGATCTGAGCCGCCGGGTCGCCGCCCACTGTGGAGGGGGCGGTGCCAGGCATGCGGTGCGGTGCGGTGCGGTGCGGAGAGAGAGAGAGGGACTATCTGGGGGAGGGACAGTGCAGCGGGGGGGCACAAATTACTTGCCTTGCCCCGGGTTAGGGGGTGCAAATTACTTGCCTTGCCCCGGGTGCTGACAACCCACGCTACGCCACTGGTAATCAGTTCTGGTACTTCCAGGTTCGGCGCAGTGCGCAACCCAAAATTGCACAACCCGAAGACATAACTGCAATCCTAGGCATAGTTTCTTGGTAGCAAGCTCCACTGAACTCAGTAGTACTTTCTTCTGAACACATAGATTCAACTTGGAAAAGACATTGAGCTTTAACACAAGATCTTCAGTCAGTCAAAAGGCAACTTTGAGCTTTCCGTGAGTAATGCAAATGATCTTGCAAAGAAGTTTAACTGTTTAAACTGCTAGCATGAAGTAGGAACTCCATTTAAGAAAAGGAAAAACGTATCCAGCCTCTGCTCAATGGTTTCCCTCATTCTCAGTTTTTCTTTATGCTAATCTTTCACAAACACACTTGTTATCTCATCCACTCACTCAAGCAAGGGGATGTCAACTACCATGTGCAAAGGCTATTACTGCTCCTGTTCTGAAAAGTCCTGACCCTTTCTTGCATTCTCCTTCCACTGCATAGGATGAAAGATAGCAGCTGGGTTAATTCCTCAGCCATATTCTGCATGTGCAGCTTGACTTGGGCTATGTCACTTCGCTCATCTTTTTTAAAAGTACTGTATTTTTCGCTCTATAAGACGCACCAGACCATAAGAAGCACCTAGTTTTTGGAGGAGGAAAACAAGAAAAAAAAAATATTCTGAATCTCAGAAGCCAGAACAACAAGAGGGATCGCTGCGCAGCGAAAGCAGCGATCCCTCTTACTGTTCTGGCTTCTGGGATAGCTGCACAGCCTGCATTCACTCCATAAGATGCACACACATTTCCCCTTACTTTTCAGGAGGGAAAAAGTGAGTCTTATAGAGCAAAAAATAAGGTATATCCTACTTTGACTGTGGCACAGTCATAGTTTTGATCATGTGGCATTCTGGAGAGCACGGGCGGTATAATTTGTGGATAGCATTGCTCGATGGCAATTTCAGTTTTTACCTGAATGGGAATTTCAGAATCATGGAGTTGGGAGGGACCCTGAGTATCTTCTAGGTCCAACCCCTTGAAACGCAATAATAGGCAGCTGTCTCATACGGGGATCAAACCTGCAGCCTTGGCACTATTAGCACCGTGTTCTAACCAACTGAGCTATCCAGGTACTAGACAGACTTGTGATATTTATAAATCA
The DNA here is from genome assembly GCF_965153285.1 of Podarcis tiliguerta. Taxonomy (NCBI): domain Eukaryota; kingdom Metazoa; phylum Chordata; class Lepidosauria; order Squamata; family Lacertidae; genus Podarcis; species Podarcis tiliguerta. The sequence continues at coordinate 65,809,772 of NC_139542.1, read as the reverse complement.
GTTCTTCATCCAATAAGTACAAGGCAGTATGGTTCTCCTCCACATTTGACCTCTTGTCAAGTAGCACATCATGGTTGGGCTGAGAGTTGAAGCTGCGACTCTCTTGCTCTGACCTGACATTTTAACCACAGCACAAAACTCAATGAGTATGGAGCACTTAATGTGGATTTTGTTTTGCGTCTAAGCAACATTACTTTTTCCTGATACATACCACCATACACAATATGCAAGCAAAACAAGAGTGGTGGGGAGCGTTAAATGAGACTTGGCTGTGATCTTTTATCATTCCATAATGGCATTGCCATAAATTAGTGCTAAGTGGGATGGGTCAGGAGGGAGACCGCATGCCTGGAATAAGTTGCAGCATTTATTAGCAATTAGTACCGATGTGAAATTCAAAAATGGAAACAATTCTTAAAAATGGATACTTCGGAAATGAAGCATTAGGGAGCAAAAAAAACGTAGGCGTTTTAACCAATTAGCATTTGTCTAAGTAAATATTTTCTCCCTTACAAATGGGCTGGGGGAGGGAATCCTTTTTAAAAACAACCAGGAATTATTATTTTTTTAAAACAGCATTAATCTTGAGAAAAGGCGGCAGCTTGCTCCTCTCTCGCTTTACATGGCTCTCTGTACAGTTTCTAAGGAGAGGAAAATATTTAGTCCAATATTATTGTAACATGGAATATGGCTCTATTTATGTGACAACCTGACAACATACAATTTCATGCTTGTTGAACTGATCTGTGTTATATATTCACTGTGAATATTATGAAGCTTCGCCGTTATAAATATGAAACAGTATACACTTATTCAAAATAACTCCAGCAGCAGCAATTTATAGCTGGGTTGTTTGTGTGCTTATGAAGTTCCAAATGCCACCTTAAGGAACTGCATCTCACTAAAACAGATGTGCAGCGCGACGGTGACCAAAGAGGATTTGCAATGACCTATGAGGAGGGAGGCTAATACATTTTTTGCTTGTATGGCAGCTGACTCCAGTTTGTATTTAGATATCTGACTTGCAAGAACACAGTGTCCTCAAGGGGTTTGTTTTAAACACATGAGCCAAGACATTATGTTCACCCATTTACTTTAGCTTAGCTGCCTTGTCCTCGATGAACATTTCTCTTCTAGCTGTCACGCACGGGTCTTGAACCAGGAACAGCGCAGGTCATGAACAGATTCCTGACTCCCTGAAACAACAGCACTGTGGCTGGAAGGCAGAACTGCAGGAGGTTCGAGCCAGGATATGAATGCAGGTCAAAATCATTCTCAGCATGATGTAATCCTGATGCCACAAGGCAATCCCTGGCCACACTGCCCTGTGAAGCTGCAAGACCTGCTGAACTTCCTCGGCCTGGGCAATTGTCACGGAGGAACCTACTAGGTGAGTCTTCTGGCAGATGGATGGCAGCTAACAGATTGAGGTTGAATCCTGACAAGACAGAAGTACTGTTTTGGGGGGACAGGGGGCGGGCGGGTGTGGGGGATTCCCTGGTCCTGAATGGGGTGACTGTGCCCCTGAAGGACCAGGTGCGCAGCCTGGGAGTCATTTTAGACGCACAGCTGTCCATGGAGGCGCAGGTTAATTCTGTATCCAGGGCAGCTGTCTACCAGCTCCATCTGGCACGCAGGCTGAGACCCTACCTGCCCGCGGACTGTCTCTCCAGAGTGGTGCATGCTCTGGTTATCTCCCGCTTGGACTACTGCAATGCGCTCTACGTGGGGCTACCTTTGAAGGTGACCCGGAAACTGCAATTAATTCAGAATGCGGCAGCTAGACTGGTGACTGGGACCATATAACACCGGTTCTGAGAGATTTGTGTTGGCTCCCAGTACGTTTCTGAGCACAATTCAAAGTGTTGGTGCTGACCTTTAAAACCCTAAACGGTCTCGGTCCTGTATACCCGAAGGAGCATCTCCACCCCCATCATTCAGCCCGGACACTGAGATCCAGTGCCGAGGGCCTTCTGGCGGTTCCATCATTGCAAGAAGTGAGGTTACAGGGAACCAGACAGAGGGCCTTCTCGGTGGTGGCACCCACCCTGTGGAACACCCTCCCTTCACATGTGTAGGAAATCTATCCTATCTTTAAAAGACATCTGAAGGCAGCCCTGTTCAGGGAAGTTTTTAATATTTAACGCTGTACTGTTTTTAACACTTGATTGGGAGCCGCCCAGAGTGGCTGGGGAAACTCAGCCAGATGGGTGGGGTATAAATAAATTATTATTATTATTTATTATTATTATTATTATTATTATTATTATTATTCTGAATTTTCAGACTGCTGGCATGCCTCGCACCTGTCACATCCGTGGCCAGGGAACATGGTCCTTAGCAGTACTTGGACTACAGTCCCTGACACTTCCCACACACAATTTCCGCTCACCCCCTCCAAGAAGTGGGCGGGGTTTGCAACACCGTGCAGGCTTACCTGGCCAGGTGCCACCCACCTTGGCAGGACAATGGGGTGCTGGCTTGGGGTGGAGCGAGGGTCAGGAAATGGGCCAATGCTCTTCGGCCCAGATCACTAAGATCCTCCCCCTATTGCATGGGCAGGTGGTCCCTCCCCCTACCTGGCCTGATCACCTTGGCAACACCCCCCCCCAGGCGGGTTTGGGCAACTGGCTGAGGTAGGCGGAAACCTCCAGGTATCCCACCCGGGGAAGGCAAAGCCAAGCCTGTGCTAATGGTGCCGCATAGGGTCCAGGGGGCTGTGCATGATCACGCAAAGGGTGCTCCCCCCATTTAATGTGGGGATCGGTCATTCATGCTAGATTCACCCACCCAACCCTCCCTAAAATATAACATGGTCTTCTTTTGCAGGCTAACCTCTTGCTTCCTAGGTCAGCGGGCGCTGCTATGGTCATAAGATAGTTGCTGTATTCAGTAGGTGGTACTTAACACCAGTCAAGCTTGCAAAAATCTATCATTTGTCCGACAATAAATGCTGGAAATGTAAAGAAGTGGAAGGTACTTTCTTTCATCTTTGGTGGACGTGCCCAAGGATTAAGACCTTCTGGGAAATGATATATAATGAAAGAAAAAGGTATTTAAATATACCTTCCTGAAGAAACCAGAGGCCTTTCTCCTGGGCATGGTCGGCCTATTGGTGTTAAAGAAAGATAGAACCTTTTTTATGTATGCTACAACGGCAGCAAGAATACTCATCGCAAAGTATTGGAAGACACAAGAGCTACCCACCTGGGAAGAATGGCAGATGAAGCTGATGGACTATATGGAAATGGCAGAAATGACTGGCAGAATCTGAGACCAGGGAGAAGAGTCGATGGAGGAAGATTGGAAAAAATTTAAAGTATATTTACAGAAATATTGCAAAATTAATGAATGTTAGATGAATAGTGGAATGAAATTATAAGGATTTAGCAGAAGTGTTATTAAGAATTATATGAACATTAAATGTTAATGTGTTAAATTGGGAAATTGAAAGTTAAATTATGTTATGATAAACTACAGACTAAATTGAAGAAGAGGGAAAGGATTTGTTGAACCAGATAATTTGAACCAGAATACAAAAAAGGGAGGTGCGAGGAAGTCAAGGAAATAAGCTAATGAAAGATCTGGATACAAAAATTTGGATTTGTGTTTTTGTAATTTTTTTTTTGTTATTTTTTTCTTATGTTGTATTGTATTTTTTCTTTTCTTTATTTTTCTGTTGTTGATGTATTGTTTGTTGAATTTGTGTAGTTTTTCTTTTACTGTTTTTCTTTTATAAGTATAAAATATCTAATAAATTTTTATTAAAAAAAAAGATAGTTGCTGTATTCAGAACCAGGGAGGAATTTCCCTGCATTGGCAGGTTTTGCTTTCCCCGTAGCAATTCGTCACAACTTTGGCGGTTTTAGGCCTTGGCCGGTATCCTATAGTCTATCTTCGAGGTGGGGGCGAAAATCTTCATGCACCCCCATGCAGCGGTGTTTGCAGGGCCTGTTAAAGGGTTGATTGCGGAGGTCACTGGCCCTAGAGCGGCGGCATATAGGTCAAACTCCTGACCGGTGAAGTGGGAGGGTACGCTGTGTAAGTTCTCACTTCACAGTCCCCTCCCACTGCACCTGACTGCCCTGCACATCCTCAGCCCCTGCTGGGTTGAGAGGGATGCCTTCCAAGGCCTAAGCCACGGTTCCAACACCTGAAATTCAATAAAGTTGTGGCCTAATTTAAACCCATACATTGTTGTCATGTCTCATTTCTGGGGGGGGTAGGCTCCGGGGACAGGGTTTAGCATGTGGGCTCGCAGACAGACATATTTCATCAGAACACCTTCAACAATGGCCATGTTCGAGTTATGACTTTGCAGGGTCGGCACAGCCATTAGGAAGGGTGACGCTCACTGCCTGCCCCACCACTTCTGGTGGAGAAGTGGAACCAACATCAGCAGTAATTTCAGGTGAGATCTCGTTGATTTCTGGCGACATCGCACCGAAATGGTGCTAGATCTTGAGGCACACATGAGATCTCACACAATTTCGGTGAGATTTCACTGGAGATTGGCGTGGTCTCACCTGAAGGAGTATACCTGAAGGAGCATCTCCACCCCCATCATTCTGCCCGGACGCTGAGGTCCAGCGCCGAGGGCCTTCTGGCGGTTCCCTCACTGCGAGAAGCAAAGCTACAGGGAAACAGGCAGAGGGCCTTCTCGGTGGTGGCGCCTGCCCTGTGGAACACACTCCCATCAGATGTCAAGGAAATAAACAACTACCTGAACTCTTGGAAGACATCTGAAGGCAGCCCTGCTTAGGAAAGTTTTTAATGTTTGATGTTTTATCGTGTTTAAAATATTCTATTGGGAGCCACCCAGAGTGGCTGGGGAAACCCAGCCACATGGGTGGGGTATAAATTATTATTATTATGAAACGAGCATCAATACCTGTGCCACACCTCCACTGGTGAGGGCAGCATAACTTCCCACTTTGCCTCGAGCAGCGAAACAGGACATGCCACTAAGGCATCGTTCTATCTGTGAACCAGACACCCCCCCACACACACACACCCACATAAGCTTTGAAAGAAGCCACATCAAGCTCACTTGGCTGAGAAATGTCAGGGGGTGAATGGAAAGGGAACAACTTTCATGGACTCGCTTCAACAGATTCAGGCTAACGCTGAATGGCACCTTTCCTCCAATTCAGGAAACAGAACGAAGAAACAAAACACACCTTGCAAAAGCTAGATAGGAAAAAAATGTATAAATATTTCCACACTGTACATTCCTGGCTCAAAACATAGCGAGTTGCTTGAGAATGGTTTCAGCAATGCGCAGATCTAACTTGATGGCACAAGACTTTAGGCACAGCTGGCCCGGCATATTTTTTAACAATGTTTTTGGAGACACAGCATCTCCACCCATCCCCTTTATTTAGTAAACCTTGATGCTTCAAAGTACACAACAGCATGGTCACTGCAGCTAAACATATGATTATGTGGGGCTTGTCGCATACACAGAATTACTATAGCTAAATGCTAGATTTGGGGCACAAAGTGCATTTTACCGCAACATCACACTAACGGGGCAAATTGATTTGATTTAATTTAATTTAAAGGAAGGCCATTTCAATCATTTATTTAAATCACAAAAAGACCAAGTTAAACAAGTTTCTCAATCTGAAATTGAGATATTTCCTGATCAAGCATGCATGCTAACTGATTGCTACAACAAAGGGGCCCTTTTTCAGTTTAGAAGCATTATCCTATAGACAGTACTGAATTAATCATATGTGAGTAGAGATATCTACTTGCTTCTGCATACATGTGTGTGCATGCATATCCACACACGAATACAGAGTAAGAGCCTAACTGGAAGCTTAAGGATGCAATTGGAGTTCAAATTCCTTAGAAAACATGCAAAGATTGGGGTGAAATTTGTCCAGGAATGTCTGGAAGAAAGAGCTGGTCATTTCCTCACAGAATAGAATTTCTCCAGTTGATTGGAAAAGAAATAACTGTATTGTTTGGTTTCCCTTAGGATATACAGCTTAGCTGATTTACACAACTGATCTGGAAGATCCCTTGCTCTAGAGATACCTTGATACAGAACAGGGTGATCTTAGTTAGGCAAGGAATTCTGCCTCTGAGCAAGACCTACTTATGAATTCTGTCCAGAGGAGGGCAACCAAAATGGTCAAAGGCCTGGAAACGATGCCTTATGAGGAACGGCTAAGGGAGCTGGGCATGTTTAGCCTGGAGAAGACGAGGTTAAGGGGTGATATGATAGCCATGTTCAAATATATAAAAGGATGTCCCATAGAGGAGGGAGAAAGGTTGTTTTCTGCTGCTCCAGAGAAGCGGACACAGAGCAATGGATCCAAACTACAAGAAAGAAGATGCCACCTAAACATTAGGAAGAACTTCCTGACAGTAAGAGGTGTTCGACAGTGGAATTTGCTGCCAAGGAGTGTGGTGGAGTCTCCTTCTTTGGAGGTCTTTAAGCAGAGGCTTGACAACCATATGTCAGGAGTGCTCTGCTGGTGTTTCCTGCTTGGCAGAGGGTTGGACTCGATGGCCCTTGTGGTCTCTTCCAACTCTATGATTCTATGACTACTCCCAGCTCCTACTCTCCAACACTGTCTGGTCTGCAACTTACGCTGCCAAAAGATGCTGCTGACCCTACTCCCCTTCTAGGTTAGCTATGTGTGTGCGGCAGTAAGACTCTAGTTCAAATAATGTGATGAACTCATTTGGTGACCTAACCCAGCCACTATGCTCTCAACTGCCAGATCTATAGTACAGGTGAGAGACAAGACTGAGAGATTGTGGCACGTCCAAGGGCCCATCTTGTGAGTTCTTGGAAGACGTGAGATCAGATTGAAGGACCTCACTGTGCGCTTACCCCCATCTAAATCAGTTAGTCTCAGAGATCCCAACTGCCTCTTTTTCTTTAAAGAAATTGTTTATTAATAGTAGTAGTAGTGGTAGTAGCACCCCTACCCATCTGACAGGGTTGCCCAGCCACTCTAGGTGGCTTCCAACACAATAAAACATTTTAAAAACTTCCTTGTACAGGGCTGCCTTCAGATGTCTTAAAAGTTGTATAGTTATTTATCTCCTCAACATCTGATAGGAAGACGTTCCACAGTTGGGCACCACTACCGAGAAGGCCCTCTGCCTTGTTACCTTTACTTCTTGCAGGTAGGGAACCACCAGAGGGACCTAGGAGCTGGACCTCAGGGTCTGGGCCAAATGATGGGGATGGGGATGCTCCTTCCTAAAGCGGTTTAGGGCTTTAAAGATCAACACCAACACTTTGAATTGTGCTTGGAAACATCCTGGGAGCCAATGCAGATCTTTCAGGAGCACTGTTATATGGTCCTGGAAGCTCCTCCTAGCGACCAGCCCAGCAGTCACCTTCTTGATTAATTGTAGTTTCTGAGTCACCTTCAAAGGTAGCCCCACATAGGGAGCATTGCAGTAGTCTAAGCATGAGATAACCAGAGCATGTACCACTCTGTCGAGATAGTGGGCAGGCAAGTAGAGTCTCAGTTGGCATACCAGGTGGAGCTGGTAAACAGTTGTCTTGGACACAGAGTTGACCTGTGCCTCCATGGTCAGCTGTGAGTGCAAAATAACCCTGAGGCTGCACACTTGGTCCTTTAGGGACACATATCACCTTGCCAACAAAGGCCCGTATAGTTAGAGCTATGGTTTTCCCAGTAGTGATGCATGGAAGTGAGAGCTGAACCATAAAGAAGGCTGATCGCCGAAGAATTGATGCTTTTGAATTATGGTGCTGGAGGAGACTCTTGAGAGTCCCATGGACTGCAAGAAGATCAAACCTCTCCATTCTGAAGGAAATCAGCCCTGAGTGCTCACTGGAAGGACAGATTGTGAAGCTGAGGCTCCAATACTTTGGCCACCTCATGAGAAGAGAAGACTCCCTGGAAAAGACCCTGATGTTGGGAAATATGGAGCGCACAAGGAGAAGGGGACGACAGAGGATGAGATGGTTGGACAGTGTTCTTGAAGCTACTAACATGAGTTTGACCAAACTTCTGGAGGCAGTGGAAGACAGGCATACCTGACGTGCTCTGGTCCATGGGGTCACGAAGAGTCAGACACGACTAAACGACTAAACAACAACAACATACTCCATTCAGGACCGGGGAGTCCTCCACACCTGCCCACGCACCCACTGTCCCCCAGAAACAGTGGTTCTGTCTTGTCAGGATTCAATCTCAATCCATTAACCACCATCCATCCTCCAACAGCCTCCAGATACTCACACAGACATTCACTGCCTTCAATGGTTCTGATATAAATGAGAGATAGACGTGGTTTCGTCCGCATAGTGGAGAACATCCAGCCCAAACCCCCTGATGATCTCTCCCAGTGGTTTAATATAGATGTTAAAAACATAAGGGAGAGGATGGAGTACCCCACAAATGCTTTTATCGATAAAGAACAAACTGAATAAATCACAGCAATATTACAGTTGCTTATTCTTCTGAACTGCCTTATCCGAAATCTGCATCCTAAACCCACAGCAATATCTGTGCTTCTCAAAGTCTACCCAAAAGCCACATTCCATGCATTCATTTCTCTAGGACCTAAGTGGCTATTATCTGGTTGCCTTTTTGTTCTTTATGATCTCTGCTGAAATGCCGAAACAAGCAATTTTGCAGGGCTCTTGGTAAAGCCATCTCAGTCTAAACTCGACCACATCCTCTTTTGTCCCGCTGCAATACCATGCACGCAAAATCCCATTTGCTGTAACAAAAATTTCATAATAAAAGGTGCATTTCGGAGGGATGCAAGCTGTTAGGTACGTGGGGTGCATTTTGAAAGACATATAAAACATTGAAACACGTAGTCATTAGAATTGCAATAACCTACTTACAAAGTTCAACAAACTGTGGGTTTGTTGGGGATAACCATTTATGCCTCCCTCAGATTTACAGATATGCTGCCTGTTATGCCATATAGCCTAGAGAAATCTAGTTTATGTTCGCTAAGACCTCAGGACATTCGGCTTTGCTCTTCATTCCACCCTCCATTCCTTTAAGTACAACGATGAGCTTCATTTGGCCATTGCCCCATCTAGAACATTAAGCACAATGTGTGTGAGTTTTTTAAGTCCAGCGTTAAATCACAATCAGTTCCTATTAACAATTTGAAGCTCCTCTCCCTTTTTATCAACACTTACTTTATTAAATCCTTAATAATATAGATAGAATAGTTAGTTAATTTGTGTGTTGAGCCATGGATGTTAATTTGTAAACATAATAACATACTGCAATCATTTGCATAATAGCATTTTAATCTTTTTAGTAAAAGCTGTAATTCCCTACAAAGTACACTGCAGTAGAAACTAAGTGACTATTGGTAATAATAAAAAAGGGCCTTAAAATTCTGATCCTATTATAGCGTTGGAACATACCCAAACTGCTTCCATAATCTCTGAAATGTTACTGTTCTCTGATTTAGGTGTCTGTGTCAAGAATAAAAATGAAGTATAACTGGTGGCTCTAGACTATTTCCTAAATGTAATTTAGTATTCACTAAGCACCAGCACTTTGCAAATAGCTCAGAGGCTTTCCTTCAAAGTTCAAAGAGCCAGTAACGCATTTTTGTGCTAGTAACACCAGGCAACTCACCTTACAGACTATGGTGCCGAATAGATGGCTATGATAAATCATGCCAAGTTGGCACTGAAGGGTAGCAGCCGTGGAGGGCCTTACTATGAGCCCCCCCCCCCCCAAGATTTTATCTGCTTAAGCAGCCTGCCTTGGGCTACTCGTTTTGCAGAAAATCGAGAAGTGGAATTAAAAAGCATGTGCACGCACACACACGTATACATATCTATCCATATATACTGGAACAGACCAGTTCAGAAAGCTCCGCAGGAGGCTTAGACCCGTAGAAACCCATTGACGCCAGTCACAAGACTCTGCAAAGAAAACATCAGGGGCTGTTTAAAAGTCAGGCCAAGTCGTTTTATGCAAGATCTGGTAATTCATTAATCAATCTGGCTGCAAACATTGAATGAATAACTTTGCAGGAGTAGCGGAGCCCCCAACAGAATATTGGAGCTTTATGGTATGAATCTATGCAAATTACCCAGATGACTATAAAAAGCCCCCATCGCCTTCGCCATGCAAAACCATTCCAAATGGATACGAAGTCATTTATCTTTGTAAAATTTCCTCTTTGCCAAGAACGACACACTGTGTATGCTTCCATTGTGATTCCCTTTTGTTCCCCCTCATCCTTACGGCTTGTAATAAACTTCTTTGGCTGCCCACAGAGAAGCACAGTAGCTTATATTTTGTTTCCCAAATACCTTACATGCATCACAGTCCTGGAAGTACCTCGGACTGAGCTGAACACAACACAAACACACACATTCAATTGTTCACTGCAATGATAATGACAGTGTGGCAGTTGAAATCTCGGTTCACTGAAAGAATAGGAAAGAAATTCAGGGGAAAGTCTTCTTAAATAGGTAAAATTTGCACTGCATCAACGCAAGCTACTTTTGCAAATGTCACTGTTTCTAGCACTGCTGGAGACTGGCGGTTGCCAACCCCTTAAATCGCTTTTGTGTAAGTCCCACTCATCTCAATGGGACTTATTCCTGAGCAGCAAGCATATGGCTTCTCTTTTTAAGAAGAAAATATAAATGATCTTGTCACCCCAACATTGACTTCAGATGTATACGTATATAAAACATCCATGCATATATCTGTATCCAAAGCTACCTCCGTAGAACACCAGGTGTTTATTACATCCTTTCATGGGTTTAAATATTACTTTCAATATACTTACGCTTGTACACACACGTGCACATCAGGCATTAAACTGCACAATAGGATTCATAGTGGCAGTACAGAAGTGAGAGCACCCATTTCCCCAAATTGGTATTAAAGTACTGAATAGAGAGCATTGAAAGCCTGGGAAGCTGCTATGGCAGAAAAGCATCCTTTAGAGAGAAGGTGCCAGTTGCAAATAGTTGCACAGCTAGGTAGACAGGAAGGCAATCCAAGATTTCCAAGAAGAATAGAATAGCCCGCAGCCGCCCCCCACCCAGCTATGGAGAGGACAGAATGGTTGTTGAACTGTTCTATACAGGCAAAGTAAAGGGACCCCTGACCATTAGGTCCAGTCGTGGCCGACTCTGGGGTTGCGGCACTCATGTTGCTTTATTGGCTGAGGGAGCCAGCATACAGCTTCCGGGTCATGTGGCCAGCATGACTAAGCCGCTTCTGGCGAACCAGAGCAGTGCACGGAAATGCCGTTTACCTTCCCGCAGGAGCGGTACCTATTTATCTACTTGTACTTTGACGTGCTTTCGAACTGCTAGGTTGGCAGGAGCGGGGACCGAGGAACGGGAGCTCACCCCGTCGCAGGGATTCAAACCGCCGACCTTCTGATCGGCAAGTCCTAGGCTCTGTGGTTTAACCCACAGCGCCACCCGCGTCCCTTCTCTATACAGGTAAGTCACGCAGATACTTTGGCCTAGCTCTCATCGAGATGGAAAACTTGCATCTAGACTGCACGATTTCAGACTGCAGGTGAAAGCTCATGTGACTGCATGTTTCTCCATACACAAAAAGTATAAACCAGCAAACACTGCCTTATTGCAGAAGTAAAAAGGCAACTCTATTAAATTAAGTCCAACTGAGGGTCATGTAATCTGCATGCAAGGGCAGGCTATAGTGCAGGCATAGGCAAACTCCGGCCCTCCAGATGTTTTGGAACTACAATTCCCATCATCCCTAGCTAACAGGACCAGTGGTCAGGGATGATGGGAATTGTAGTCTCACAACATCTGGAGGGCCAGAGTTTGCCTGCTATACTGGCAAACAGAATGCTCTTTTCCTGTGCTCTTTACTCAAAGAGTTACAGTGGTACCTCGGGTTACATACGCTTCAGGTTACATACGCTTCAGGTTACATACTCTGCTAACCCAGAAATAGTACCTCAGGTTAAGAACTTTGCTTCAGGATGAGAACAGAAATCGTGCAGCGGTGGCACAGCAGCAGGCCCCATTAGCTAAAGTGGTGTTTCAGGTTAAGAACAACTTCGAGTTAAATACGGACCTCCGGAACGAATTAAGTACTTAACCTGAGGTACCACTGTATATTGTTTTGCCATGAAAATAGATGACGGGGCGGGGCTGAGACACAATACACAATTTAGCTCTGATCAGACAGATATTGCCAGTTATAAATTGTGGTACATCAGAGACTACTCGTCATTTATTGCTGCAGGTCCCCTCCCTCATTCCATACGCACAATTACCATTGCAGAATACCCAAATTCCCAAAGGCCTGGGGGACAGGGGAGTGGTTACCCTGCCTTAAGCAGCAAGGTGTCTTGGGCCAGCTCTGGTTCAACTATAAAACTTGAAGTATTTACCGTATTTTTCGCTCTATAGGACGCACTTTTTCCCCTTCAAAAATGAAGGGGAAATGTGTGTGTGTCCTATGGAGCGAAGACGCCATAGCCCCGCGACCCTCTCCCGGCTGGAGAGGTGACGCGCGGTTATGGCAGGAGCCTCTATAGCCGCACGTCACCTCTTCAGCTGGGAGAGCGTGTGCGGGGCTAAAGAAGCCATAGCCCCGCGACCCTCTCCCAGCTGGAGAAGTGACGTGCAACTATGGCAGCAGCCTCTCCGCTGCGCCTTTCCGCTGCTCCCTGACCTGCTCTTTGGGGCTGGTGGTGGGCTTCCCCCCGCCAGCCCCAAAGAGCAGGTCGAAAGGAACCTGAAGCCTGGAGAGCAAGAGGGATCGGTGTGCACCGACCCCTCTCGCTCTCCAGGCTTCCAAGGTAGCCGCCTGAACGCACCTTAAACGGCACCTTGTTTTAGAGCGGGAAAACAAGAGGGGGAAAATTCTCCCTCTCTCTGCGCAGCGCCTCCTGCCACTTCGCTGAAGGGGCGCTGGGCAGAGAGGGGGAGATTTTTTTTTTCTTGTTCTCCACCCTCTAAAACAAGGTGCGTCCTATTGTCCAGTGTGTCCTATGGTGCGAAAAATACGGTAATCAATATGCAGGAAAAGAACATAAAATTTAACAAAGGTGAGCCTTGTGGCCAAATCTCTCTTGAAAGCAGCATGGAGGAATAATCCAGCATTTGGTTGTATACAGGGAAGCAGGTGGCGCTGTGGTCTAGACCACTGAGCCTCTTGGACTTGCCGATCAGAAGGTCGGCAGTTCGAATCCCCACAATGGGGTGAGCTCCCGTTGCTTGGTCCCTGCTCCTGCCAACCTAGCAGTTCGAAAGCAAGTCAAAGTGCAAGTAGATAAATGGGCAATGCTGCGGTGGGAAGGTAAATGGTGTTTTCGTGTACTCTGGCTTCCGTTTCACCAGAAGCAGTTTAGTCCTGCTGTCCATATGACCTGGGAAGCTGTCTGTGGACAAACGCCGGCTCCCTCAGCCTGAAAGCAAGATGAGTGCTGAAACCCCACCGTCGCCTTTGACTGGACCTAACTGTCCAGGGGTCCTTTACCTTTACCTTTTTTTACCTGCATCTAGTGAAAGTGTTAAGACAAAGAAAACATGGAGGGAAATTGTGAAGATTGGAGGGGAAGTCCAGCTTTCAGCATCACTGGCAGCCAGATATAAACTTGTGTTTTAAAAGAGCTGTTGGTTTATTTCCTTCCTTCGGTCCTCCAAAAATTAACTAAGTATCAAAGCTTGAGAAACCTTAGAGCAAGCGGCCAGAATCTAGAGGAATAGCATTCTGTTTCTCCAATATCCATGTCAGATCAAACTAACCCTGCCTGGTCACAAATTCAGAGGTGAGGTAGGAACACGTAAACTGTTGGCTCTGAAGTTACCTGCACAAGGGCAAAGAAGAATGTGTGCTTGTTTGGCCTCAAATAGGATGCAAAGCATCTACCAGTGCTTCAAGCAATATTTCGCAATCCACACTGGACAGAAACAGCTACAGCTCAAGAAACCCACACATTGTGCAGAAAAAAATGTGACCTCTCCACATTTTAACAGGCAAATTCCACTCTTGGAACCAAAATGTAGGATCAGCAGACTTGCACAACGTATCAGTTGCTGCAAGTCAAGCACTTCAGACTGTAGGCGGTGTGTATTATCATGATCATCAATATTATGTTAAACGTTAAAATTGGTATCAGGCAGGTGCCTTCACTGTACTCCTTTCGGTGCCTGCTGAAGACATTCTTATTTAGACAAGCTTACCCAGAGAGTCTGTAGGAATTTTAATTTGTTTCAGTATATTTTCTATTACCGTTCTAACCTCTTGTATGTTTTAAATTATGGTTGTAAAACGTTTAGTGATTATTTCGTGGTTTTATCTTCCTTGTAAACTGCTTTGAGGTTTTCTCTACCACCAAGTAGTACATAAATTTGTTAAATAAATAAAATAAATAGATCATCAATAAATAACAAGACTCGGCTTCCTACAATGTCAGAGGCCAACTTAGAACGTTGTTTGGCATTATGCAATTACATGGCCAGATTTTGTATGACCTGCATTTATCAGTATTTCATATATTGTTGTTTTGTACAATGGCAAACATTTTAAAATACTGTTTTTCATTTCTATAGTGGACTCCTCTTGGCCATTAGCTACTTATGGTGTTACAGAGAAAGAATATTCTGTTATATTCTTGCTAGTTTTTTGTTGTTGTTTTTTTACAAAAAGGTGGTCATGTTCTATGGCTAAACAAAGATGCACTCCTGAGGTAAGCTGATCCATCAAATACTTTTATTTGTTCATATTTTCAAGAAGAAGTTATGGAAGATAATAGTCATGCACAAAACTACTAGGTAGGAACAATTACAATGCAGCCAATATGACTTTTAAACAAAACTGGGCACTGTTTGTCTTGTAACAGGTGTATTGGCATTTCTGATGGCATTAAGTTTGAGACAGATAATGTTTACATGGTATTTATGCAAATTTAAAATCGGACCTAATTTTTAAAATATAAGATTCCCTCCATTTAGAAGCATGTCAAGGTAAATCCCTCTTTCAAATATGCAGAAGTATTTTAAAAAATATATATTTAGGAGCTTTGAAGCATTTGATTCCCCCACTCCGGCAATCTAAATCTGCCAAGTGTGAGAATACAGAATATGCATCTCTGTTCAAAGACACGAACAGCAGTAGCTTGCATAGCTACTGCATACATCCATCTCTATAAATTTCTCTAATGAAATGACAAGGCTTAATTGTACCTTAATTTAAAAGAAAAGCTGGCAAAACAGTGACAGTGTACGTCACAAGGTGCTAGAGGGTAAACCTGGTGGTCAAGAAGACACACGTGACTTCATTTTGGCTGCTCGATTTAGCATACACACCCAATTCCTTTTGGGAACCGCTGAACCTTTCCCCTGCTCAACAGTAAGGGGAAAAAAAGGTTCTTTGGCCAGACTCTTAATCGTTAGAAGAAGATTAAGTCTGAAACTGTAATCACACTTACGGGGAAGTAAATCCAATTGCACTCTACCAGCAGCAATGAGCTTCTGGACAGAGCTCCCATCCCAAGGAGGTGCTTGAGAGGGAGAGTTTGGCATGGAGAAAGACGCAAAGTGGGAGCTTTATAGCTGAATGGCAAGGAGGA
The DNA here is from genome assembly GCF_965153285.1 of Podarcis tiliguerta. Taxonomy (NCBI): domain Eukaryota; kingdom Metazoa; phylum Chordata; class Lepidosauria; order Squamata; family Lacertidae; genus Podarcis; species Podarcis tiliguerta. The sequence continues at coordinate 65,794,211 of NC_139542.1, read as the reverse complement.
GAAAGGGAAGCAGGGGCTGGGGGGGGGGGTGCGTCCCAAAGGCATGCTGTTTGCTTTTGGAGAGCTGATGCTTTGGAGAACGGGTGGGAGCCGAGTGGGACCAGTCGGCTTATCCAAGGTGCCAAAGTGCATTACGATGCAAGCCATCTATGACTGCACCTCCCAAAGGTTTTTGTTGCACTTTTAACTTTGAAGCAGCATGCAAATTTGATCAGGGCAGCAGTGCTGATTCACCTGCCTGCATAGATTGGTTCTCCGGAGGCAATAGGGTTATCACTGTGGTCTAAACCACTGAGCCTCTTGGGCTTGCCAATCGAAAGGTTGGCAGTTTGAATCCCTGTGATGGAGTGAGCTCCTGTTGCTCTGTCCTAGCTCCTGTCAACCTAGCAGTTCGAAAGTACGCCAGTGCAAGTAGATAAATAGGTACAGTTGCGGCAGGAAGGTAAATGGTGTTTCCGTGTGCTCTGGTTTCTGTCACGGTGTTCCGTTGTGTCAGATGCAGCTTAGTTCTGCTGGCCACATGACCTGGAAAGCTGTCTGTGGACTAATGCCAGCTCCCTCGGCCTGAAAGCGTGATGAGTGCCACAACCCCACAGTCGCCTTTGACTGGACTTAACCATCCAGGGGTCCTTTACCTTTACCTTTGATCCAACAGAATCCAGAGGTTTGCATAGAAGAGCCACTTCTAGATTCACTTCTGCTTTGATCCACCTAAAGGATCCAAATTTTCATCACAACCTAACAGAAAGTCAACAACTCCCTCAGCGTTTAATGAGGGCTCTGAGGGATGAGCAAAATATAGTCCCAGTTCAGCTCACTAGGCTAAACCTCAGGATCAGATCAAAGACTTCCCATTTCAAGTCCTGGACACACACAGCACAACGTCCTGAATTTAGGAAGTCTGGAAACCACTGAAAGGTCTTCAAGTGACAATACCCAAGAGGGACTTTCCAGTAGCGCCCCCTTCACCTCCAGTGGATATTCATTTGGCACTTTCAGTGTTTGTGCTTAGGTCAATCACATTCCCACCCCCCATTTTTTAAAATTAGTTTGAGTGCATCTGGAGATTTTGGCTGCTCTTCGTTTTATTGTTGTGCTACTGTTTACCTTTACTGTTTTTTTATATAGTTTTACTGTGTTTAGTGTACACTGCTCTGGACTCTTGAGGGAGGAAGGATATAAATTATTTTTAATAAATAAGGGATTCCTTAAAAACAGCTTTGCCACATATTGATGGTAATGTGGCACAAGCTGGGCACATAGAGATGGTAATGTGGCACAAGCTAGGCACCCTAGTCAAAAGGGAATTTGCTTGCCAGCCCCCTAATATTTGCTGGAGGAACAAGTTGCCCAAAATTGCTGAGGCTGCAGCATCAACCTCTTGCCTCCTGGGTCAGAAAGGAAAGGAACCAACTTATCAGGAAGGCAACCAGAATAAGCAATACAGGAACAGACACATCATTTCCCTTGAACACCTTGCTGAGCTGCCATTCTCTCCCTGCCCCTTCTCTCTCTCTCACACACAGCCAAAGTATCATTAGGCACAAATTTGGGAATGGGGAACAAAATGCTTCCCAAAAGGTAGCCGAGTTTTGCTTCTAAAGGACCAAGGGAGCTAAAGCAAGCTGCCGCTGTTCCTGTGGATCCCAGAACAGCAGTGGAAAAATAAGGGTTGTCCGTATTATACAGGGAAACTATAGCTACAACTCCCTTTCCCACCCATCACAATGGGCAAACTTCCCCATGTCCACAGCTTCCCCAAACAACAACTAACCAAAGGGAACCCCAGCATCACAGCCCACAAACGAAGGTTGCAAAGTTTGTGGGAGGTGGGTTCTTCACCCAGCCCTACCTAAGTAAGAGGGACAAATAAATATTTCCTTTAGAACAGGGTGGGGAATGTATTGCCCTCTCAACGTTCCTGGGCTACAAGTCCCATTATCCCTGGCCATTGCCCATAGAATGATAGAATGCAACCCCACCTAGGAACGGCTGTGGGCTTTTTCCTAGACCACCCGGCATCCTAACCAGTAAGACCTCTTCATCACATCCAACAAACCGCTTCCAATTCCAAACACTCATTCGCAACCTGCTACCTATCACCATGGTACTTGATGAAAAGCAGAAATAGAACTAGGTGCCATCAACGGTACCAAAAAGATTATCTCACCTGCTGGTTCTGCATGGCTGTTAAATAGCAAAAGATGCAAGGTGAAGCCTTATAGCAATGACCACAGGGTAGAGCAACAGTTTGAGTACCACCTTCCAAGACCTATGCTCCATAATAATAATAATAATGGTAATAATAATAATAAATTTATTTATACCCCACCCTCCCCGGCCAAGACCAGGCTCAGGGCAGCTAACACCAAATATATAAAACATTAAAAACACAAAATCAAACGATTGATTAAAATACAGTTCAAAATCACATGTAAAATCAAAATAAAATTAGGTGGGAACCCACGAATCACAACCGTAGGGGTAAGGAATATTAAATGTTCACCAGGCCTGGCCACCCGTGCTGATCCCATGTGAGCCGATACAGCGGTTCTCAACCTGTGGGTCCCCAGATGTTGTTGGACTACAACTTCCATCATCCCTGAGCTCTGGCCTTGCTAGCTAGGGGTGATGGGAGTTGTAGTTCAACAACATCTGGGGACCCACAGGTTGAGAAAGGCTACCATAGAAGGAGCCAAGAGGCCACTTACATACAGGGTCCCATAGAAAGAGGAAAGAAGAAGGAAGGGGGTCAGACTGGGCCCGAACCAAAAGCCTGGCGGAACAGGCCCTGTGGAAAGATGTCAGATCCTGCAGGGCCCTAGTCTCTTGTGATAGAGAGTTCTACCTGACTGGGGCCAGAAAAGTGAGACCAGAAAATGACCAGAAAATGACCAGAAAACAGAGAGGGAGAGAGAAGGAGAGAGGGAGAGAGAGGGAGAGAGAGGGGGAGAGAGAGAGAGAGACTCCCTAGCTGCACGTCAGCAAGGTAGATCAGAAGGATACCATGGTTCATAGTGCTGAATGCCATAGAGGGGACCATGATGTATTCCATGATCATCTTACAGTGCAGGACATCTACCAAGTGCAGTGCAAGTCATTGTGCAAGCATCTGTTGCAAACAGATTGTAAACCAGACTGATACGGGATCCTAGATCTGGAATGAAGGCTTGAAGCTGGGCTGCCACACACTGGAGCATTTTGCCAAAAGACAACACTTCAGAGACTGGGCAAAGGTTATCAGTGGAATCTGAAGGGGGCCTGCCACAACCACTCCCAAAGCCACAGGCAATCCCCCTTTCTTCAAGGAGGCACAAACAACCTCCACTTGCCAGCACCCCACAGCCAGGAGAGGCAAACATGAACCAGGCAACATGCCCACATCCTCAGGCTGCAGAAATTGGAAGTTTTACACATAAATGTGACCAGTGAAAGAGCATCCAGAACCCTATCTGCAACTAATGTAGAGTAAAGTCAAAATGCAAGCAATCTGCAAAGCACTTTGCAAAGGCACACCTTGGTTGCCAGAATACAGAAGTCCCATCACTACCCAGAAAGCCTTCACTGGCCAGCACTGTACCTGCACAATAATGGTGGGAAAACACATACCATGTTGCAGGTAGGGTGACAAAGAAGGCTCCAAAACAGGTTCTATGTCCTGTCCTATTGCATTAACCTGAGTCTTTCTCCACTGATGCCCTAGTCAGCATCAAAGAGTCCCTAGAAAACATCATGTCAACCAAATAAGGCATTTCCGCATTCCAGAGGGCAAGCAAGGCTTTGACAAAATTTCCCCAAAGCCATCAGGAGCCCATATAGCCAGTCTCTGGGAAGCCATTCTGACAAGTCTTAGAGGTTTTTGGAAGCCCTGTAACCCCAACCAGGGATTTGGCAAAGGGACTAAAGTCCCTTATTAGATCAAAGGATGGCTGAAATCCGTCAGGAAAACGAAAGGTCCACAACATACCCCCAAAACAAAACACTAGCTCAGGAAGAGACCACTATGCCACTGGATGAGCAATATGCCAACAGTATCATGACATGGGATATATGGGAATACTTTGACCCTGGGATAACAATTTATTTTCTTTCCACCACCACCCCTAAAAAGTGTCCCAACTCCATTGGTTCATATCAGGCTTGCTTTTCTTTGTTTAGTTGTAGAGGTATGCAGGTGGAAGCAGGATGACTCCATTAGCTCTGCTGAAAGACCTTCTCCATCTGGCTTCTCACCTGGCCTGGCAGAAGCCCTTCCATCAGTCAGCGGCAGGGGGAAAGATGAGAAGCAGGAGCAGTCCATTGCATCTCCTGGAAGGCTAGTTCCATATGGATCCGCCCCTCCCTAAACTGTTTCCATTCTAGCTGGTCATAAGAACTATTATGTAACTCAGAACTGCTGTCTGAGTTTTCCAGTTTTCTTCTTCCCCCCTGTGTCTTTTACAGTCTAAAAGACAAAGATACAAATGAAAAGCTTGCAGGCAGGGGCTGTCTTGTTTTTATTAATTGCATGGAAGCTGCTCTGGGAGCCTTTTTGGCCAAAGAGCAGGACAGAAAGTGTTTCAAACAAATAAATAAAATTTGTCTATTTCACGTTGCGCTGCCAGATGATATAGAACATGCTACTCCGGTGCTGGTTGCAATTTTTATAAAGAAGGTGGGGGGAATTTCCACATGACTAGTTGCACCAGAATGTGGGGGGAAAGGGGTGGTGGTGAACTTTCAAAATTAACAGCTCCAACTCTACCTCTGGTTTGCTTTTGGATTTACGTAGGTCCAGGTCTCCTACCCATATTATTTTATGCTGGCATAGCTCTGCTGCTGGCACAACTCTGCCAGTGGAAGAATAAAAAACCGGAAGGGAGGGTAATCATGGGGAAAGTGGTCCAGGGGTTCCCTTGGCTAGCCTCCTAACAATAACACTACAATTTTTCTAGGTCCTACATCTGGGTATTGGCCAGTCAAAAATGTGTTGATTGGCAATGTGTGTAGATCCACAAGGCATATTGACTTCTATACTCTTCCCGCCTTCACCACAGATGTTCGAGTGCTTGAAGTCACCACAGCATGCCTACTGCATCTGTGGAGCACGGTGACAACGCGAGAGGGTGCCCACTTGCCACACACGTGTGTTTGTTCCTTCTTTGCCAATACAGTGCTTCACGATTTGTGGGAGTCAGTGCTGTCAACATGGATGCTGTTAGGGAATGGCTGGCAGGACTGTTGTATACTGTGTTGCTGAATGTGCTGCAATTTCATGCTCAAGTTAACTTCATGGGGTGGGGGAAGACAGGCAGTGCTACCCCCAGGCCCACTGAACCACCTTGTAAACAAACTTTGCAGCTCAGGCACTCCTGAACTGCATTTCACCCTAGAGTAGCCATCCAACCAGTGCTTTACCAGTCAGATAAACAAAACCAATATACTATCACTAGTAGGGTCAGAAAACTCCCCCTTTTGTCCTACCCTGACAACTGCCTACTAGCCTTTGCCAGCCTTTTGCCAAAATGTGCCAGATTCTGTTCTGGCTCCACCCCTAACCCACAAAAGTTTACCCCTGAGTTATTCCCCGGCTTCAATCCAGTGATCCAGAATTTTAGAAATCCAAACTGTCATCCCTGAGACCCTTGGTTTGGGCATTTGAAATACTGACACTGGCCCCTAAATATCTTGATATTTTTGCCATTTCTTTACAGGATTAGCGCCCACTAATCCGAAGCCATATCCAAGGAATCGGAAAAATAGCTGCAAGCACTGCAGCTTGAAAACATTAGAAATCAGAGCAGATAAAGACCGTCATCCGTGTCATTAAAAAAAGATGCTTACGTGGAACAGCTTTTCCTTACCTCAAATATGTTTGATGATTCATTGGCATACTGATTGGAAATGATTTCCGATTGGTCACTGTACCACTTGAGTCCTCCCAGAAAGCTGTCGGCATCCAAGTCATTCACATCTAATTCAGAGAGGTCAAGTTCTGGAAGATCTGGGCAAAGAGGCTGGTCTTCACCAACCAGAGCAGCACACTGAAAAGAGGGGAAGGAAAGATACAGAAATGCTTTCATTAATTAGAGGAAACTGTGAAGAACAACAGCACGTGAGAAGAATTATAGCTCCGTTAACTCACTTATACCACCCAGCAGGTCATTGGAGTTAACTTCATTTTGGGGAAGAAAATGCTGACTTGTATCAAAGGAACTTGGCACAGGTGAGCAACAGAGCGTGCTTGTGTGTGTGCCGGCCTGCTTGTTGGAGAAAGGCTGACCTTTGCCTTCTAAACCACCCTCCTGCGCTGGGAACAGCCACTGTCTTTTTATTCACAGCCCCCAAAGTGCAGAAGTCGTTTAAAAACCAAAGAGGGGAGGCCACGATTTCTGATCTCTCAGTTAAGCCAGAATGAGGCATTATTAGAAGATGCATGGCAAAAACCGAAGATAGTAAACCCGTGCCTCTCTCCCTTGGTAACTTCTAGTTTATTTTCAAGGTATAATATTGCACGCTGACAGGGCCATGCTCCGGATGTTGGCTCAGGGTAAGCCCCATGGAATTCAGTTGGACTTACCTAGGAGTAAACATGCAAGCAAATGAATTCTGAGGTTCCCCACCCCTATACAGTGGTACCTCAGGTTACAGACGCTTCAGGTTACAGATGCTTCAGGTTACAGACTCTGCTAACCCAGAAATAGTACCTCAGGTTAAGAACTTTGCTTCAGGATGAGAACAGAAATTGCACGGCGGCAGCAGCAGGAGGCCCCATTAGCGAAAGTGGTACCTCAGGTTAAGAACGGACCTCCAGAACAAATGAAGTTCTTAACCCAAGGTACCACTGTACAAGGAAGCCAACGAAGAGAGCAAGGAGCTGGCTGTCACACATTTGTTCCTCTTTAAACTACCGGTACATATCCACCAGGAATGGAGGGGAGGTCTAGGACTGCCATTTCCCACAGCAGACATGCCATTCCAGCAAGCTCTGGACTTAGCATAAGGAAGGCCCAGAATCCACAGCAGAAACTATGATGCAAGAAAATCAGCAGGAAAGACAGCAACATGAAATTACACATCTCTGTTGGCCCCACACACATCAACCTGCCAAATGGTTCCAGAATTATTAGCCGTAACAAAACTCTGGGTAAACTACTATAAGCTAAGCTACAACAGCCTCATAATAAGCAGATTTTGAAATATTTCTCATGACACAAAAAAAAGCCAGGCACCTGCCAAGTAATGACCAAATATCTATAAATGTCACATTCCATTTATGGAGTCTCCCAATCTATAGCTTCACTTTCCGGCTAGGAACACAGTCTCAGACCATATTTCTGTTGGCTAGCATCTTGCCATTCACAGGCCAAACTTGACAGCGCCACTAATTGGCTTTTCATAGCTTATCCTCAGCCAGAGATAGGAAAGACATGGCCTCATTTTCACAACAGTCTTGGGAGGTAGGTCAAAGCTCTTCCTCTTTTGTGGACTGAGAACCAGAATAGGGCAACGGCAATGAGACTAATAAGGCTACCCCCAGGCATGGGAGATGGCAACCCAACTCTGCCTTGCCCATCTGCAAGCATGCAAACAAGGGTGACCCCTTTCCCCTCCATTATTTGAACTCCTACCTCTACTAGATCCACACCTATTGCACATCATTGATACACCTCTTTCCTTCTGGGATATACAGCTACTTCTTCACACTAAGTCTAGAGAGTATTCTACATCCAGGATTATTGAAATGGGGAGCTATTTAGGGAGGCCTGTGTGTGCACCCCATACTCACATAGTCAACCACAAAAAGTTTTCTAAAATGCACCACTTTTTCTGAAATTTTGATCATGGATATATCCATGAGTGGGACGTGGGTGGTGCTGTGGGTTAAACCACAGAGCCTAGGACTTGCCGATCAGAAGGTCGGCGGTTCAAATCCCCACGGACGGGGTGAGCTCCCGTTGCTCGGTCCCTGCTCCTGCCAACCTAGCAGTTTGAAAGCACGTCAAAGTGCAAGTAGATAAATAGGTACTGCTCCGGTGGGAAGGTAAACAACGTTTCTGTGCGCTGCTCTGGTTCTCCAGAAGAGGCTTAGTCATGATGGCCACATGACCTGGAAGCTCCCTCAGCCAATAAAGCGAGATGAGCACCGAACCCCAGAGTAGGTCACGACTGAACCTAATGGTCAGGGGTCCCTTACCTTTTTATATCCATGAGTGGGCCTGTACATTTGCTGTGAACTGCATTTGCACCTTTGCTCCCCCCCAAAAATATGAACTGGCTTCTTGTGATGTGGTACGGGACAACGTATGGATTGCAAACAGCTTCTTCAACAACCCTTACCATCTCAAGCAATCATTTTTGTTGCTATGGTAATCCAGCTAGTCCTGGCCAGGACTGAGTAGTTATGTGTCCTTGCAATGATAATAAGAACACCAGGGTGTCCTAGGCAGGATAAGATCCTGTGGCATGTATCCCATTTGTCCAATAGCTGGGCCAGCCAATCCTGCAATGCCTGTGTCATACATAACTTGAAGTGGTGCTGGCTATCAGATGATCATCTGGTGGTTGCTCCCACAACACTCCCAGCAATGTATGCATCTTCTGTTAAATGAACATGGTGCCATTATTTACCATAAAAGGGAAAGCACTGCCACTGGAGGCTAGTGTAGTTGTCACTGTATGTTCACTCCAGTCTTAGTGTGTGACAGTTGCAAATGTCACTGGGATTGTGCAGGAGCAACCATGAGATGACAGTAGCACAACTTCTGCAAGTGCCTTATACATGGAGTCAAAAGCCCGTGTTTGAGGTGCAGTATGGAAAAGGGTGTTTAATGTTACCTAGCCAATAACTTGGTTGTAGTGTGTATGTGCTACATACATTCCCTGACATAAAGAGTCCACAGAGCTAGGAAATACCTCCGACTGAGACCTGGTGAGGGGCCACCAAACTGAACAGACAAGAAGAAACAAGGTGGACCAGTGATGGCTCAATGTAAGGCATATGTATGGTTTTATTGACTCAATTGTTTTTGTTTTTACATATTGATAGTTTATGCTGAAATCTACCCCGGGATCATGGATTGATTTCACTACCCATGAAACTCATTCTTGTTCTGAGAACATATTGCTAAACTGTTAGAGCTCCATTTTACAGAGATGCTTGAACGTGCAATTGTATTTTTTAAGAATCTTATCACTTCCATTCTGATCTTGCAGGGGTTGACATTTGGCTCTGGCAAGTTTTGCTAGGTAACTGTTACATATGGAGAATCATTGCAAAGCAAACCTTGTACTAATACTACAGCACATTTCACTAATACCTTTAGGCAGCGTATATTTCCGTAGACGTCTCAGCATCATTTAATTTAGATATCAGGCTAACTGAAGATACATGACTTTTTACAATGTATCCACAACTGTACAGCAGTCACAATGTGGGTAAGTAAGGCTTCAGTTACAGCCTTGTGGAAATTTGCTTTTAACTACATAGCCACAAACACAAATCCTACAGAGTTTAATGGCACAAAACTAAACATGGTGCTGAACTTCGCAACTGAACTAATTGTGACTCAAAAGTGCTTAACTTTTGCTGCATAGTATCCATAGTATATCTTCAGTTTTTATTTTATTTTTTCTGCATAAGCCAGAAATCCCCTGTGTTGGCACCCATATGAATTAGCAATTATGTTGTTAAAAGGTGACAAAAGGTAGTCAGTTTAACAATGAAGGTTTCCAGCCTTCCACTTTGCATTCCCTGGATTTATCTGTGTCAAATGCAGCAGCCAAAACCCCCCGCGAAAAATGCACATGGATTTCAGATGCCACGGCCTGTCAATCACCCTCAAAGATGGTATAGTTTCCCTTATTTATAATCTTGCTCGAATGAGGTCAATTAAGGTGAATGTATCAGTAACCTCAAAGCACCCTTCCCCCAGCAAACACAGGAATTCAATGTCTGTCATGTCACACTTCAACAGCTAAGTGCAGGTTTCTTGCTAAAGTTGGACTTCAAAAAAATAAACTTCCTGAAACATTTGACAGGCAGTCCCTGAAAGAGCGACTCCAGCACTGCATATTCTGCCTTTACGTGTGACAACCTAATTGCAAGGCATGCTTTGGAATAGAGAAACAGGGTCAACAGACTTGGAGAAGCTGGCAAAGGCTACAATTTACCATTCCACTTTCACTGGTCAAGCAGGACGATGCAGAGAATCAGACAATAGGTGCATAGAAAGGGAAACTTAAGGGCTGGAAGGAGAGTCTCTGTTCTTTATTACTATTCTTTGAAACGAGTACAAAGCTGCAACAGTTCAAGGCCTACCTGAGTTATACACACACATATGTAGTATATGGCAAACTTGAAGAAAAGATGGAAGGGAACATACAAAGAAAACAGCATAGCAAGCGTGGTAATGAAAACTGTTTCCCCCCCCCCCTTAGGGGAAAAATAAAAGGCTTCCCCACCCTCTATGTTTCCAGTCCTAAAGTTGGCAAATGTTATAATGCAGAAATGACCTTTTCTTGATGCCCAAATGAAATCTGTGATCTCATTAAAGGATAATCTAGGTCTTTGCCTGAAAAGGTAGATTCTCAGCATCATCCCCCAGGTTTGTGTTGTGGAGGTCAGTGGCTTAAAACTGATGCCACAGACTTCCAAGGCGCCGTGCTGATCGCTTTACTACTTTTCATTTGTAAAAATAGATTCTCATTCTCTCGCCATCCCACTGCACTGTCTAGTTAAAGCTAGATGGGTTCTCTCAATAGGTACACATTTTTCAAAAAGGCCTGCAGTGGCCATTTTGAAGCAATATAAGAAATAACTGTTCTATTTGGGGCAGGGGGTTTCAAAACAAAGAAAGTCTTCTCTTCGGAGTTTTCATTTCCCTCTAATGACCCGAGTGTCACTTTTTAAAAACAAATGGAATATCTGAAGTGAAGCACGCTGACTCTTGCCAATGTTGACCTGATAATAAAATCAATGCTTCTGGATATGGAACCACACTTCTAATCTGAGAGGCATTAGTAGCAAGTGTTCCTGTTATTAATTTATATTTGGCCTTTGAATGATGCCAGGTTTAACACTCCCGAGTCCTGTAACTGTCCTCATCTGACTGTCCTCGTCGCAGATATCTGGCGTTTGTCTATACATCTTTAACAGGTGCACCTTGCAAGCAATGTCTCTCCACCCCCCCTTTTAAAAAAAAATACAGCCAACAGCTTACGGCAGTTATTACACAACTATACCCTTAGTTCTGTAATAAGCTTTAAGAGGATAAAGCAGTCACTAAACACAAAGGCTAATTATTGTGCCTTTCTTTTGCCCCCAGATCATTCTCACCCACCCTTCCAAACGCTTAGTTAAAGAGCAAACAATAAATTAGCTTAACTGCATCAATGATAATGAATCATCATAATTAAGCATCATTCTCCGTTAACCTTTTTGGAGGCTCGCGTGCTTTTCGAAGGTAATTTTTAAAACTAAATGATGGCCAGTGTGTGCGGGGGGAGGGCTGGATGTATGCCATTTAAATTGCATTAGTGAAAACAATAATCTGTATTTAACAAGGTTGTTAAAGAGAGTCGAGGGAGGGAGAGGGAGGCGAGAGAGAGATGATCCCAAACACGGACGATATGCTTAAAGCAAACATAACACCATGTGCATCCTCTTTATCAATCTTTGCAGCCTCGTCGTACATTACCTTCATTAAACAGAGAAACGCTGTGGGACGCTGATCAGTTACTGTGATGTACAGGCCTTTATGGAGGAGCAGGGAATCTCCTTGTTATGAACAAGGGGATCTCAAGTATTTTATATCAGAAGTGAATTTGGAGGGCCTCAAAAGGAGAGGGGGGGAAAGAGCTGCCTATCGTACTTGATGCTGGTCGTACTTTAAGAGGAAAGGCGATTCCCCAGAGGAGCAGGAACAGCTTATAGCCAGTAACCAAACTGTCTGCACACAGGGTCAAAGCTCATGCCACTTTGAAAGATGGAACTAAGAAGCCACCTTATCTGCGACACAACTGACACAGACCCTTCCCTTCCTCTAAACAAGTAAAAACAACAAGAAGGAGAACCCAAAAGCAAATAAACGGCTCACTGGCATAAATTATATTTTCTTGTTACCAGCCTGAAATTCCTGCAGGAACCCTGGTGATTAAAATAGATCATCACCATTTCCACAGACATTGGTTCCTCAAATAAGCTCCTAGCAGCGTTAGGAATAATGCATGATGGAAAAAACGAAGCCACGGCAGCCGAGACCCGTGCAACAAAAACCAAGACGGCAATCTATGATTCTAATCCACTGGATGCTCCCAGCTGCTCAGAAACAAATCAGGACTTCTGGAGCCAGCAAGTCACTCGCTTACCACTTTGACTCATAATAGCTACAGGACATATGAATTATCCATATCTCTTCCACTTTACTGAGTCAAAACAAGAGATGAAAAATTACGATATGCAAACAGAAGTCGGCAGATGCAAATATTTTAAACATGATTTTTGATGATGATAATTAATAATAATAATGGGAAATATGCTATTATATTTGCTTCCTGCCCGGAATACGTATATGCAGAAAGCATTAAAGGATTGTACCCAATAATATGTGCCCATGCACTAAAACAACATCTTCAGGGGTTTTTTAAAAAAGGAGGGGGGTTGCGGAGAAGGGAATCACCAGTAGCTTTCTCTCCTGCCAAAGGAAGCATTTAAGGCTGGAATCCTGTGCACACTTAGTTAAAAGTAATCCCCATTAAAAGACTGAATGGAGATGCATAAGGAATAGCCTGTAAAAGTAGCTATCATTTGAGGCTTCTGTTTTGGGATAACCGGGGAGGGGGAAAGTTTTCCCCAAGTTGCAGGAACTTTCAGGCACTACACCATTTCGAACTCGGATATTTATTTTGGTTTGGTTTTCCGGATTGCAAGCATTTAGACACCCTCAAGCCTCTGTTCCTATACTCCGGAGACTCCCAATGGGCTGCTTATTTTCTTCCCCACCCCTGCCTCCGTTCCCCCCTCCCCTTTATGAATTGTAGCCAGCAGAAGCTGCAGGTTTGATGTATTGCCATCTATTTTTACTCAAGCAGCGGAGGCAGCAGCAGCACCACCACCACGAGATCCTGCATAAACTCTATTCTCACGCTCCATCCTGTTGTCTCAGCGGCACAGAACCAAAGGAAGAGGACTCCTTAGCCCAAGCATTCCGGCAGAAGCGACAGGGCATCTCGTCCCCAAAATCACAGCACAGAAGCCACATTCCCACAACACAGCAACCGATACGAAGCCCGTCTCGCTCCACGCACAAGCATCTCCGCTCTGCAGCCCATAACCCCATATAAAATAAAACTACTTTTTTTTCTTTTTGCAAGTTTTACAAGGTGAACGACAGCATTTCATCTGCCTCACGAGCACACAGAAAAAGAGGCAGCTTTTTTCCCCAAGCCAGATGCCACTAAATGCCAATGGAAAGACTTCAGACATCGATTCATATCAATATCTCTGTGCATAAATATTGCATATGACTGGAAAGGGAGCCAAAGGCACATAAAAATAGTTTCCAACTGCAGGAGATCCCGATGACAGGAGCCAGTTCCTTTTTTTTTTTTTTTTAATTTGCTCAAGGAACCGGAGCGTAATCTTAAAATAGAAAGCCGGCAGGGTGGGGGAGGTGGGGTGGGAAGGTTGAGAGAAAAGAAAAACTTGCAGGGTTAAAGATAAGATGCAGCCTCGCTTCCATTCCAAAAGGGTTCTATCTTCTAGCTACTTTCCGGCAAGGGAGGGGTGGACAAGATTCAAAGCAACACAAGCGAAAAATAAAAAAAAGGGAGGAGGGGGGGGAAAGGGGAAAAGGAAGAACAGCATACAAGGAAACAAGCCCTCCAGCTGGGTGAATTTGCACGCAAAAAAGAGAGAGAGACAGAGACCGTCCCCCCAAAGCTCACCTCGATGTCACTCCAAACAGAGTCCTGATTACACATGTCCCACGCCATCCAGCTCCTGAATGACGGCAGCAAAGCTTTGAAACTACAATCCACAGCCAGGGCGAGAGAGAGAGAAAGAGAAGGAGAGAGAGCAAATATACTCGCGCGCAGCCAAGCAGCCCCTTACTGAGAGTGAACCGAAGGCACCTGTCTTACTACTGTTCCAGTCACATGACAAAGCTATTAAAAAGTAGGCTGGCCTGTCACTCACCCAGCCGCCTGCTCTTGTGCCGCTGTGTGCTAAAGCCAAGTGACGTCACGCTCAGAGGCAGACCCAGGCTGGAGCGGAGTCAAGCCCGGTACACGCGCGCGGGCGCGCACACACACACACACGCGCGCATCTTTCCCAGGCGAAAACACTGGGATCGATTTATTTATTTTTTAAAGCAGGTTCCCTCCCGCGCCACACCTCCAGAACTCTGCTGTGCCCGGATCCAATCCGTTTGCAAGGGACTTAAAAAAAAATAAAATTAAAATCCTTTCTCTTCTTGCGTCCACCCATCTTTTTTTTCGTTTCCAAACCAAGGCAAACGGAGCAAAAGGCTGTTGGTTTTCGAAGTTTGGAAGGAGGCAGAAGAGCCTTGATTTGGAGGCGGCTTGCCTCTTAAAAGACTAAACTTTTAAAGAGGCGAAGGTTGGTGCTGAACGATTTGCAGGGCTTTGGTTTTGTGCAGGGAAAGGGAAGAAGAAACTGTAGCAACTGCGTCGGGAGTATTCTCTTTCCAACCGGATACTTCAAGCAGAAAGCTCTAGTCTTGAGCATGTTTGGGGAAACCCAACTCCTACAAAAGCTTACTCTCAAGTAGAAAGGCGGCTCTGGAAACGCAGTAATAGGACAGAAAGGCTACTGCCTTCCTTGACTGTTTGTCCCATTGGTCAGGTAAACTGCAATCATACATGGAAACGCCATTTAACCATCACAGCTACTGATAGCTATATATCCTCTATGACTCACTCAGTCGCTCTGAACCTCCTAAGCATGATTTAAAGAGGGGGAAAACCCATTGCTACTAAGAATATCCATATTTATAAAACAACTTTTTCAACATTTGTGCTATGTTAAATTGCACAGGCTGAATTAGCCGAAAGGAAGAAAGCAGCCCCGGAACCGTTGCATGTCTGTTTTATACTCCTCAAAAGCAATGTTGTGATACACAACTACCATAGTGGGTTGCTGCTGTTGTTTTTAACCCAAACAACTCAAATTCTTGTTTGCTCATTTCGACGATCAGGAGAGGTTCTCCACTGTTGCCTTGGGGCATATTTTTGTATAAACCAAATTGCACACTATAACCCTGTTGCTGGCCTAGGTTTTGCATTTTCTTGGGAGAGCACAAAACATACTCCCAGATGGCAACTCCAAACACTGTTTTCCCTTTCCAGACTTTTACAGGTGGATCTGTTTTATGACAACACAACGGAACGAACCCACAACAAACCCAGCACACCTTTCCCACAACAGGAAAAACAGGACTTTCCCCTTCACCTGAGTCTTAAATTTCTTTTCTTTTCTTTCTGTTTTTTTTTTTTCAAGATTAAAAGCTGTACTTTTAATTAGCCGTGTGCCACAGTCTCTCACACAAATTCTAAATGCGAGATCAGTCATGCTGCGCTACTAGTTAGAGTCACACTACCATAATGGATCATGCCTCTTTGTTATGAAATATTCATTTGGGTTGTCATTTGCAAATTTGAGTATTCTAAATGCTAAATGAATACAATTATTATCCAGAGACAGAATTGAATTGACAGACAGGAAGCGGCGATTCTTGAAACAGTCATTTTCTCCCAGATTCTACGTCCATTCAAAATATGAATCAAGCTGCAAGTAAATGTTTAACTATTTCTTGCCTCTCTCACCCGTTAAGGCTACTTTGCTGACAAATGTAGAAAGGAAGTTAAGCAATGTAAAAAGCCTATTGCTTTTGTTTTACATAGCAAACTCCCACTCCCCCAACCCCCTAAATGATAAAAAGGGTACAGACCCAATGAAATCTATGGACTTCAGTAGTAACTCATGTCCACTATTTTCAGTGAGACTTCTCTGAAGAAAACTAAGTTGCGTTATCACCCACAGATTGCATTTTACTCGTTTCTTTAAAGCAAAATGCACCGCGAATTCAAAGAAGCCATTCATAAAAGATTGGACGGTAAGATTTTGCTCTTATCATGAAGAGAGAGAAAACAACAGAGTGAATTTCTTCCAAATTATATGCTAATTTAATGGAGAAAAATGACAGCAAATTATTGGGACTAGGGGCAAAGGTTGTTTACCTCTGCCCTTAGAAAACTCATCTGTGAAGTACAGCGGCTGACTGGCAGAAATGGAGTAGATTTGTATTAATCAGTGGATCCAGCCTTGATGAAATAGTCTTCTGCCATACCTACTTATAATTGCGTTCACTGACTGTACCAAATCCATCACTTTTATGTTTATGTTCCATTCACACCTTTTATAGAATCATATTTATACTGCAACATCTTAGACTGCAGTGGGAAGGAGAAGCATATTTCAACCTGCCCACATTGTTTGTATTTTCTACAATTCCATTTCACTGCTTTTCTGTCAAATTAGCAAGTTAACTGACAAATAGATAACTACAAACTTAAGCAGCGGTTCAGAAACGATGGGGGGGGGGACGACTTTCCTGGCACATGCATTTCGAAGTCTTCCTACGCGGAACAATGGTTGGGGGAAAAAATGAGAGGCACAAATACAAGATGGGTGACACCTGGCTTGAGAGCAGTACATGTGAAAAGGATCTAGGAGTCCTGGTTGACCACAAACTTGACATGAGCCAACAGTGTGACGCGGCAGCTAAAAAAGCCAATGCAATTCTGGCCTGCATCAATAGGAGTATAGCATCTAGATCAAGGGAAGTAATAGTGCCACTGTATTCTGCTCTGGTCAGACCTCACCTGGAGTACTGTGTCCAGTTCTGGGCACCACAGTTCAAGAAGGACACTGACAAACTGGAACGTGTCCAGAGGAGGGCAACCAAAATGGTCAAAGGCCTGGAAACGATGCCTTATGAGGAACGGCTAAGGGAGCTGGGCATGTTTAGCCTGGAGAAGAGGAGGTTAAGGGGTGATATGATAGCCATGTTCAAATATATAAAAGGATGTCACACAGAGGAGGGAGAAAGGTTGTTTTCTGCTGCTCCAGAGAAGCGGACACGGAGCAATGGATCCAAACTACAAGAAAGAAGATTCCACCTAAACATTAGGAAGAACTTCCTGACAGTAAGAGCTGTTCGACA
This sequence comes from Podarcis tiliguerta, assembly GCF_965153285.1. Lineage (NCBI taxonomy): Eukaryota > Metazoa > Chordata > Lepidosauria > Squamata > Lacertidae > Podarcis > Podarcis tiliguerta. Next base: position 65,776,986 of record NC_139542.1, on the reverse strand, counting down.
GTGGAATTTGCTGCCAAGGAGTGTGGTGGAGTCTCCATCTTTGGAGGTCTTTAAACAGAGGCTTGACAACCATATGTCAGGAGTGCTCTGATGGTGTTTCCTGCTTGGCAGGGGGTTGGACTCAATTGCCCTTGTGGTCTCTTCCAACTCTATGATTCTATGAAAGTATTGGGGAATTTTTCTACTGAGACAGGCCCACAGAACTGCATTTGCAACAGGAGTTTTCAAGAATTGACATCAAACAGTACCTTATACCTCTAGAAATATCGGCGAACTCACTCCAGCAAGGGTTTCCAATAGGAAGGCTTCCCCTTCCTCCCCCGCCTTTTAACAACTGCCTGGCTCATAAGTGATTACTATAAATAGCTTCATTAGGGAGTTTCTATCACACTTCCTAAACGTAGTTTGCAACACTTGTAGATCTAATAATAAAAAGCAGGAAGGAATGGAGGAAATGAGAGAAAAAAGTGGTGCACAGCCCACAACAGCTCACATAGCTCAGTTGGTTAGAGCATGGGGCTGGTAATGCCAAGGTATCAGGTTCGATTCCCATATGGGACAGTTGCATATGCTGGCTTTTCAAGTGGTTGACTAGATGATCTGCAGGGTCCCCTGCAATTCTACGATTAGCAGTTTCTCCAGTTAGAAAATGTGCTTATTCCCCCAAAAGGTTAGTCTCTCTCACACACCCTATTCTAACCACTACAGCGCATCAGCTCTTTTTTGGGGTGAATCTCATTTATGCGTTCGATGTATTTTTAAGCTGCCTTTCGGGATTAGTTACCGCCCCCCAGGCAGTTTGCAATTAGTCGATAAAACAATCAGTTTACAACTTATTAAAAACAGCAAAACGATAAAACATCAACAAAGCAGCAGCGAACAAAACGATTGGGGGCAGATATAATCACATTAAAAACATTACATTTTGATATGAAAGTTCAGTATGTGGTATACGTATATTATATTGGCGATGGCCCATTCACACATACAAACCATTACTTGATCTTGACTCACAGAGTAATGAAAATGTGAGGAAAACCTGATGTACAGTGGTACCTCAGGTTACAAACGCTTCAGGTTACGAACGCTTCAGGTTACAGACTCCGCTAACCCAGAAATAGTACCTCGGGTTAAGAACTTTGCTTCAGGATGAGAACAGAAATCGTGCGGCGGCGGCAGTGGGAGGCCCCATTAGCTAAAGTGGTACCTCAGGTTAAGAACGAATTAAGTTCTTAACCAGAGGTACCACTGTATAAATAAGAATAGATACAAGCTACCCCTCCAGGTTAAGAACAGTTTCAGGTTAAGAACAGACCTCCGGAATGAATTAAGTTCTTAACCAGAGGTACCACTGTATAAACAAGAATATAAACAGGCTACCCCTCCCCCTAAAAAGGAGTAAGAATATCAATTTATGGAAGTAGCAGAATGCTTGCCCAGGGGAGATCTACCTAGAGATTAGGAGTCTTCACTTTTAGGTGGGTGGTATTAAAACATTGCTGTAAATTAAATATAAAGTTAAATTCAGGCAGCATATAACTTCTTATAACACGGTGCTCCTCTGCTGCTTACTTCAAGAGTAACTGCCTCCCTAGTTCAGACCTTTCCAAAGGGAAGTTGTTTGTAATGCTGAATTATTTGTAGTTTCAAAGCACATTTCTGCAGCCTCACCTCTCTGTCCCCACTTCCCAGCCTCTGCAGTTGGGCTCTCTTTTCCCACTAGGTTTTTCAATAAATAAAAATATCCTGCCAATAATCTGCACAGCATTTATACAGGAATAGCTAAACGTTTTTGGAAGTGTCCAAAGACTTGTGATAACAGTGAGGAACAAGTATACAGAGCAATTTGTGTGTCAGGAAAAGAAGACTTAATGTGCACCTCTGCTTTTCCACTCCACATTGCAGTGCCCTTGCAGAAACCATTGGGACCTACTTCCTTTCAGATAACAGCTTCTTCACCACTAATGTAAAAGACTATGAAAATTAACTGAGCATCATTTAACTACACTGCAGTACATTATGTACTTGTTCTTCAACTGTCCATGAGGTGGCACTGTTGCTTTTATGGAACTCTGCAATATGATAGGTGATCCGATTAAAAGAATGGCAAAAGGAATTTCCATACTTGTAAAAGATCCAACTAACGGGACAGTTGCTCTTTTAATTTACCTCTGCCTTTATTTTCCCTGCTAGACAGTAAGTTTCCAGGTGGGGGCATGGATTTTAAAACCTATTTTGTGCAGTGCCTAGCTACTATAGGAACTTAGCAAATAATGGGAGAAGAACCATTTTTATCCCATTTATTAAGCAGATTCCCGATTAAATCATTGCCGCTTACTCCTTCCCATGCAGTATTTGACAGGGAAGGGATCTTGCCACGCTCACATGACTCACAGGCTAGTGTGGAAATATCCACTGCTGTCTTTTCCATCCAGCTGAGGTCAATTTTGCTCTAGTTCCTGTTTCTCCAGCCAATGCCAGCATATCTCCCACATGCAGGGGCCTTAAAAATCGCTATAGTTACAAAACTGGTGATTGTATTAGGGTGGCAACGTTTTTTGAGTTTCACATCGAGTGAAACACAGTACAGAGTCAAGAATGCATTTGCTCCCCCCCCCCCCCGATGATCTTTATTGAATTTTTAGTTACATACTATACATAAAGGTATAAAGATGGGACGCGGGTGGCGCTGTGGGTAAAAGCCTCAGCGCCTAGGGCTTGCCGATCGAAAGGTCGGCGGTTCAAATCCCCGCGACGGGGTGCGCTCCCGTTGCTCGGTCCCAGCGCCTGCCAACCTAGCAGTTCGAAAGCATGTCAAAGTGCAAGTAGATAAATAGGGACCGCTTACTGGCGGGAAGGTAAACGCCGTTTCCGTGTGCTGCGCTGGCTCGCCAGATGCAGCTTTGTCACGCTGGCCACGTGACCCGGAAGTGTCTCCGGACAGCGCTGGCCCCGGGCCTCTTAAGTGAGATGGGCGCACAACCCTAGAGTCTGTCAAGACTGGCCCGTACGGGCAGGGGTACCTTTACTTTATACATAAAGGTAAAGGGACCCCTGACCATTATGTCCAGTCGTGGGCGACTCTGGGGTTGCGGCGCTCATCTCGCTTTACTGGCCGAGGGAGCTGGCGTACAGCTTCCGGGTCGTGTGGCCAGCATGACTAAGCCGCTTCTGGTGAAACCAGAGCAGCGCACAGAAACACCATTTACCTTCCCACTGGAGCGGTACCTATTTATCTACTTGCACTTTGATGTGCTTTCGAACTGCTAGGTTGGCAGGAGCAGGGACTGAGCAACGGGAGCTCACCCCGTCACGGGGATTCGAACCGCCGACCTTCTGATCAGCAAGCCCTAGGCTCTGTGGTTTAACCCACAGCGCCACTATACATACACGTACATTATGTTCCACATTTGTTCTTGCTCTTCCGAGCTGACTTTCCTCCTTCCGGCTTTTTTATGTCGTCTTTAACTTTTCGCATTGTCTCTGTCCATTTTATATATAATTGTTCTTCAATTTTTCCCCATAAAATGTCTGTAAACAAATAAATCTTTCTATATATGCAACTCTTGTTGTCTGTCTATATTCATTTACAAATATTGTTCAACCATAGTCCGAAGATACATTTTCAATTCATTTTGATATTATTATCCAATATATTTCTTGTGTTTTTCTGTTATGAGGTTTATTTTAATTCTACTGAGTTCCCTACTTCACATCGTCTTCTCTATATATAACATAAATTTTTCCCATTCTTTTTGATATGTTTCATCACCCTGAATGCATTTGCAGTTGTAAAGAATTCCAGCTTCCATTTTTTTAAAAAATAGATAGATAGATAGATAGATAGATAGATAGATAGATAGATAGATATAGATAGATGATAGATGATAGATAGATAGATAGATGATAGATAGATATAGATAGATGATAGATGATAGATAGATAGATAGATAGATATAGATAGATAGATGATAGGTGATAGATGATAGATGATAGATGATAGATAGATAGATAGATGATAGATAGATAGATAGATGATAGATGATAGATAGATAGATAGATAGATAGATGATAGATATAGATAAAAGCAAGTTTCCCATCCTCATTGAAAAAAGTTTGAAGAAAGTTTGAAAATGTGGGGACAGTAATTACTGACATCACTTAGACCCAAGAGATAAGGCTATGCTCTGATGAGTAAAGGGCAGCAAAAGCTGGTTTAGCACAAATGGATGCCCTATATGCAGTATATTTACCGTATTAATTTTTTATTAGAAAATGCAATGCTCCTCTCTTGTCTTCTTCATGTCTCAGTTTTCTGCTCAGACCTTCTGTTGTGATGCATTGCTACCCCTATCTCTGAGCTCTTCCCCCTGCACCCCACATCCCAGTCAGGCACAACCAGTCACCATACCTCCTCTGGCCAAACCACTATCTTTGCACTCCCTCACACTCACGCAAAACATGAGCCTGTGCTTTGCAGTGCCGGCCAGGCATGTGGGCTGAGTTGCATAAAGCTGCCTGCACGGTTTGTCAGCATTGGAGAAGCAAAACGCGGCTGGCTGCCACATGCAATATTTTCTCCTCCCTACACCAGTATCTCAAGCTGTAACATAAACCAAACGGTTTGAGTAGCAGACTACAGATGCAACTTGTATCCTTTCTGTGGTAAGGCAGTCAGAACCGTACGCAGTATTCTGGCTACACCTGTTATGTACTGAAGCTCTCACCCTGGGCCAGCAGGGGGACACTGTAGATAGTTTTCACTCAGGTCCACATATGCAAATAAGGGATTGAAAGTGACGTTCAGTGATTGGATAGTTACAGAAAGTTGTTACAGTTGTGTTGTGCTGGAGCTTTATATAAGCAGGCTGGCTGAACCCTTCAGTTCAGTTCAGTTCTGTTCTGGCCTGTGAATAAACAAGAGCTGTTTGAAGAATCACTGTGTCGTCTGATATGTTCACCCACAACTTAACAACACCATAGATTTGTATATGAGCATCATGATATTTGCAGAATTCACCCTTTCATAACTGCCACACACGGGGTTGACATTTTCATCAAGCTATTCTGCACGACTCCAAGAACTCTTTGATGACCAGTCACCAATGGTTCAGAGCCTGTTTGCAGGCATTTGAAGGTAAGGCATCTTGCCCCAGGCTGCATCACTTTGCACTTGCTAGCACTGCCATTTAAATACCCATCCACCCAGTTATGGCAGGCAGGAGCTACCCGTTGCCGAAGCCTTACTGATTCTTCTTCAGCAAGACTTAGTCTTCGATATACTTGGAGAATTTATTTTTAATGATGTTTTCCACAAGTTTTCCAAGAAGACTATCAAGCTAACTTGACCTGTAATTTCTTTCTTTTAATCATTTTTATTGATTTTCCAATAAAAAACATCCAATTAATATATCCAATCATAATACTCCAATTAAAACAAAAAACTAAAATAAAAAAGACCAAATTATAGTCCAAATTATAATTATTAATTTTTCGGAGCTCCTCACAGTCTGGATCTCTGAAGCATATCTCCACATCTCAGCCCTGCCTCTCCTCCTTGTTTCCATATTTTCCACATCTTGATTTTGATGTTTTATAATTCTCCATCCCTGAGTCCATGATTCTCAATCATGTCAAACATCATATACTTTCATCTGTCAAATACAGCTTTATTAGTATATATTTTTCCAACTGCCTTTTTTATCAAGGCAGCTTCCTCTGACTCAATTCAAATCCGGGATGTTGTCCAAGTCTGTTAGCTAAAGTTTAATGGCACAGCAACTCCCAATCATTAATTGTCCAAACAGACCTGTAATTTCTTGCATCCACCTGGATTGGTGTTACATTGGTACTGTCCAATCCTCAGGAATGGAATCTGATTTTAGGGATAAGTTATATATTTTTGCTAGAAGATCAGCAATTTCACATTAGAATTTTAAAGAACTATTGAATGGCTGCCATCTGCACCCGGTGATTAGTTTGTTGTTAATTTATCCATAAGGCCTAGAACATGGTCTCTCGTCACTACTATTTACCTCAGTTCCTCAAATCCCCTTACTGAGAAAGTTCAAGCACAGAGATCTGCCCTACAGTGAAGACAGATGAAGAAGAAGAAGAGGAGGAGGAGGAGGAGGAGGAGGAGGAGGAGTTTGGATTTGATATCCTGCCTTTCACTCCCTTTAAGGAGTCTCAAAGTGGCTAACATTCTCCTTTTCCTTCCTCCCCCACAACAAACACTCTGTGAGGTGAGTGGGGCTGAGAGACTTCATAGAAGTGTGACTGGCCCAAGGTCACCCAGCAGCTGCATGTGGAGGAGCGTGGACGCAAACCCGGTTCACCAGATTACGAGACTACTGCTCTTAACCACTACACCACAAATAATTATTAATTAATTAATGCAAATAATTAATTTAGCAGATCTGTAATCTTATTCTTCTCCTTTAACACACCTTCTTCTTCCTTGTCATCCAAAGCTCCAATTTCCTTCCTAGCTGGTTTCCTGCTTCAAATGTAGTTAAAAGAGTTTCTTATTGTTGGTCTTAAAAAGCAGAGACATCACCTTGACAACAAAGGTCCGTATAGTAAAAGCTATGGTTTTCCCAGTAGTGATGTATGGAAGTGAGAGCTGGACCATAAAGAAGGCTGATCGCCGAAGAATTGATGCTTTTGAATTATGGTGCTGGAGGAGACTCTTGAGAGTCGCATGGACTGCAAGGAGATCAAACCTCTCCATTCTGAAGGAAATCAGCCCTGAGTGCTCACTGGAAGGACAGATCGTGAAGCTGAGGCTCCAATACTTTGGCCACCTCATGAGAAGAGAAGACTCCCTGGAAAAGACCCTGATGTTGGGAAAGATGGAGGGCACAAGGAGAAGGGGATGACAGAGGACGAGATGGTTGGACAGTGTTCTCGAAGCTACCAGCATGAGTTTCACCAAACTGCGGGAGGCAGTGGAAGACAGGAGTGCCTGGTGTGCTCTGGTCCATGGGGTCAGGAAGAGTCGGACATGACTAAACGACTAAACAACAACAACAACAATTGTTGGTCTTCATGTTTAAAGTTTTATGCCCCTCCTTTTTTTTCCGCATCCCTTATTGTTTTTGCCAATGTTTATTTTTCTTTTTCCAAAGTTTGTGTTCCTTTTTGTTCTCCTCATTTGGACAAGACTTTCATTTTCCAAAAGAGGCCTTTTTGCCTCTAATAGCTTCCCTGACTCTTCTTGTTAACCTTTCCTGATCGGCGGTATACATTCGAGCTGAGCTTCTATTACCGTGGTTTTGAATAACCCTCCAGCATTCTGGAGAGATCTGACCTCTTGACTTTCCCTTTCAACTTCCTTTCTACAAAATCCCCCCCCCCCCATTTTTTTAAGTTTCATCTTCTGAAGTCAAACGTGGCAGTTTTTGACTTCCTTGGCAATTGTTCACTTACCGTATTTTTTGCTCTATAAGACTCACTTTTTCCGTCCTAAAAAGTAAGGGGAAATGTGTGTGCGTCTTATGGAGCGAATGCAGGCTGCGCAGCTATCCCAGAAGCCAGAACAGCAAGAGGGATTGCTGCTGTCACTGCGCAACAATCCCTCTTGCTGTTCTGGCTTCTGAGATTCAGAATTTTTTTTCTTCTTGTTTTCCTCCTCCAAAAACTAGGTCCGTCTTGTGGTCTGGTGCATCTTATAGAGCGAAGAATACGGTAAGTATATGTTGAAGCCAACAACACAGTCTTTCCAACTGGTTCAAGAAAACTTAAGTGTTGCACCACATCCTAGGTGCAAGTCCAGACTCACTTCCCCTCATGTCCAGTCTTTGACCAGTAGTTCTAGGAAACAGTCATTTTAGTGTATCAAGAAATTTTACCTCTTTTCCAGCTCACTCATCTTGGCTTCAAGGCTTCGGGCATTTACATATACAGTAAAAGTTTATACACAGTGCCTCTCCAGATATGTTTGTTTTCCTCTATGGCACTAGGAATTGCCACCATGTCCCACTGTAGTTTCATTACCTAGTTGTAGCCTATGCCCATCTGGACAACCTTGAATATTTTCATGCTCATCTCTTAGAGATGATTTGCCCCAAACTAGATGCCCCTTGGCTCTTGTTAGCTTTCCCTGCCAATCAATTTCAAAGCTGCTCTATCTTTTGAATTTTAATGGTAATCTGGTTCCAGTCTACTGGTATTTCAGAGAAATCTACTGAAAACGTCCAGTCTTTTGGCTTCATATGTAGCCATCTATCATTTGCTTTCTGGACTTCAAGTCTATATTTCCCAATGCCATTGATGACAACAAGTATAGAAATCAATTACTCAAGTAATGCTTGTTATCCCCCTTGATCTTAATGTATTGTTTTTGCTTGCTTGGTTGCAAGTTGCTTTGGGTTGATAAAGCAATTAACGCATTTAATAAAAAATACTAATAATCTAAATGTGACCATTCACAACAGAAAACACTTGTAATTCACTATACTGTAAGCAATGTCACTAGCTGAAGGCCCAAATAATACTTCAATGATTTTTCAAATGTTCTTACTGATGGAATATTTTCTAACATCAGGAATGCCCTGAGGCTATAACCACCACCATTTTCACTTCGCCCAACTGCTGGTGTTTAGTGTATTAAGTAGAAATTCAGCAAATGAAAGTTTTCTCCATTCTGGTGAGAACTGCACCTGTTAGATTTCTGAAAGCCCCACAGTTAGTTGTTAAAGCCCCACGGCTGCTATCACAAAACAGATGAGAAAACTACTCAATACATATTGCCTCCTCCTTACACACCTTTTTGCTCTTTAGGGCTATGGCTTTCTAATTTCAAACTGTAGCCCATGGAAATTTTGAAATTGTTTTGTAATGTGGTCAAGTGCCATTCTGTACAACTCTTTGAAGGGTTGTCTGGTCCGAGTCCAATTTTAAGATAAAAAAACTACAGTAATAAGAGGCTTGAAGCTGGCCATTAGAAAACGTGCGTGGGTCATCCGGTTATGGGTGTTCCCCACTATAACGAAATGGGCAGTATTTTTAAATTAAATTACAGCAATCGTTTCTAGATGTGCATAGAAATTAGTGCATGCACATTTTATGCAGAGCTGTTCCCATCTTTTGTCCTCCTTTTTGGCAAGGTGTAGGTGGTCCGCTACACTTTTGTGTTCATGCTTTGCAAATAATGCAGATTTAAAATCTGCAGGGCTTCGAGAGGAATACATTGGCTAGGCTCCCACGAAATTCCATGGGAATATCCAAGGAATTGGGCATACCTAATGGGAATTTCAATTCTGTTCTTGGACAGCAGGTACCAGCCAAACAGTTTTTGAAACTCTTGTTAGCACAAGTGGTTTGCCATATAGCATGGGGGCAACAGAGAGCTGTGATAGTCAAGAAACTCAAAGCCTCCTTGGTGCAAGGAACTGGATCTGTGATACATTGGATCCTGGCCAATGTCAGTTAGGTAAGGGTAAAGGGATCCCTGACCATTAGGTCCAGTCATGACCGACTCTGGGTTTGCGGTGCTCATCTTGCTTTATTGGCCGAGGGAGCAGGCGTACAGCTTCCGGGTCATGTGGCCAGCATGACTAAGCCACTTCTGGCGAACCAGAGCAGCGCACGGAAACGCCGTTTACCTTCCCACTGGAGTGGTACCTATTTATCTACTTGCACTTTGACGTGCTTTTGAACTGCTAGCTTGGCAGGAGCAGGAACCAAGCAACGGGAGCTCACCCCATCACAGGGATTCAAACCGCCGACCTTCTGATCGGCGAGTCCTAGGCTCTGTGGTTTAACCCACAGCACCACACTTACTAAAATGATACTGGTTTTCATGAAAGCACTGTTACAATGCTTCCGAATGCCTTTATTTTTCAGGCATTTACTACCATAATATAGATTAGGAGAAGTACTGGAACAAATTGAACGTTATTCTTTGTTTCCATTAACAAACCATCACATTCAATTTAACACCTTTAGAGTGTTTATATAATAGCCTGGCATTCATTTAATTCAATTGGCTTGACTTCCTTAACATTGTCGAGAAAAGGAGCTTGATTAGGTATCATTGATTAAGAAAGCTGAAATTGGCATTTTCTTACAAACCAGACTTTCCATGATCAAAGTGCACTTTTATTCTCTTAGATGTCCAACCATGGACAAACCAAAAATGATAGAAAGATGAGAAAGTAAAATGAAATCAACACCAAATCAGTACATGAATGGTCACATGGTAAGTATCTATGAATTATGATCCTAAATAATCTGAATTCAGTAGTAAGTGTTCATTGGCAGGACTCCCAGTGAGGTTTCTGATCCATTCCTTATTTCAAGGTTCCAAATAAGGAACGGTTCCTTGAAACAGGAACAGGTTGTAAATCTATTCCCAAATCAGAGTGGATAAGGCTGCTACATTGGGCTGGACAATCTTGTTTTTAATAGTCTGTGCGCCAGCAAAACAGATTTCCAGTTGCACGACGGGGCTTCACTTTCCCCTTGCAACCCTCTTCCCACTCTCGAGATCTAATCTGGAAAGTTGAAGGACCCTGAGGACAGTGGCATAGCGTGGGTTGTCAGCACCCGGGGCAAGGCAAGTAATTTGCGCCCCCTAACCCGTGGATTTGCGCCCCCTAACCGTGGATTTGCGCCCCCTAACCCTAACCCCCAGATGTTGCGCCCGGTGCGGCCGGCCCCCCTGCACCCCCCATGCTACGCCACTGCCTAAGGAGCAGATTCTAGGAATCCTTGGGGAGCTGGAGAGGGATGGAAACAAAGGTGAAGTTCCATTGTGCAAGTGGAAGATGGTTCATGCAGTGTTGGATTCGACTGGTAACAGCACTGTGTATTTTCAAAACAGTAATGTTAGTCTCTCGTTTTATGAAGAATAAGCATTCATCCTTACTTGCTTACTGGGTGTTTAATCATTCCACACTTTTCAATGCTTTCCCTCCCATCACTTTACTAACCACAAAAGTATGTTTCTTTTTTTAAAAAAGTGGATATATTATGCTAGGGTGACGGAGCTCTTTAATCCACTTTAATTGCACAAACTTAAATTTTATACTATTTGCTTGAATCCATCCGGCAAAATCCTTGCAGTCTTGAGACACATGTAAGCACCTCGTTAAGGCGCACACTTCATCTCTCAGCAAGCATAAGATACATGAAACAGCATGATGGGTTGGAATCATCAACCTGCACAGAACTTTCAGAGTGGGTCTTGTTATTTTCTAAAGAATTCATTGTGGTGGTTGTTTTTCTAAATGTGTTTTGGTCCATCCCTTAATATAAAAAAATTATAATCCTTCTATTATTGTTATTAATAAACAGTATTAAAACTTGCATTTGCAGCCTACAATGTTACATGGATACACATTAATATTTGCTCATCATATTTTGCCAACACATGTTCTCCTGCTTTTAAGTTTCCTATAAATAGGAGAGAAACCCAAACTTTCAGGTTTGTATATTTGATCTTCTCTTAATCCATGTAGAAGTGACTCTCTTTTATTTTCTGTTACCTAGTAAAAGAATAATCTGATTGAAATCAAGTAAGATCAGGTAAAAGAGGGATTGTCATATTATATTAGTTATTTACAACAGTTTTTAGGTTGCAACTTTTTTGTGCATGTCTCCTTCCATTTTCGTTTCAAACAACAGCCAAATACAGGGGACTTCAGACAGTCACTAATTTTAAGTGGGATTCAGTCCCATACTGGCAAGTTCAGAGTGTGGAATTCAAGTTGATAGGGAACTCCTGTGCAAAAAAATCTGCTTCCCGAAAAGATCAGACTTTTTGGAATAAAGACACTGATAGCAAAACACACTGGAAAACATAACAATGTAACAACAGCCTTCCTACAAACAGAAAGAGTGGTCATTATTTATTATCATTATTTATTGAGTTAATATACCGCCCTATACCCAGAGGTAACAGCCAACAGCATCTAATCTCCCTACTCAATAAAGAGGTTGTCTGGAAGCACACGCAGAAATCTGAGCAATTGAAGCTTTTTTTGTGGACAGGCGGAGTCCCCCCCCCCCCCCCAGACGACCCCCGAGTGGAATAATGACTCAAGACAATGTGCTATGGGGTTAAAATTGGCCACAACTTTATTAAATTCCAGCTGTAGGGAGACCTTGGCTCAGGCTTTGGGCGTTTATCCTTCCCAGTCCCCAGCCAGGGATCTGGGGGACATCAGGGTTATGCAGAATGTGTGGGGATTGGGCTGGCTGGAGAACATATGTTCAAGCAGAGAGCCCACCCCCTGTTTCCCCGCCGTCACAGGGGAGAGCAATGACAACCTCTCGGCGTATGGCCAATGCGTCCCCTCAAGATCCCTTTAACGGGGAAGCTTGGGATCACCACCGCAAGGGGGGCATGGGTCACCGCTTCATGCCCTCAGCCCCCCATTTAGGGAAGGTAGACTAAAGGATTCCACCCAAGGCCTGAAACCGCCAAAGTTGTGACTTTTTGCTACGGGAAATGCAAAACCTGCCAATGCAGGAAAATTCCTTTCCGGCCCTTCAACAGCGACCATGACGTAGCAGCACCTGCGTACCTGTGGAGAAGAGGTTAACCTGCAAGAGAAGACTTCACTGAGGGAGGGCAGGGTGGGAGAAGCTCTGGAGCCAACTGACGCTTCGCAGGTAAGATTCACCTTCTGTTGTGTGGGCAGGGCTGTCCCTCCCCTTACCTGGCCGATCCCCTGGCAACGCCACCCCAGGCGGGATTGGGTGATTGGCTGAGGTAGGCGGAGACCTCAGGTATCCAGCCCAGGGAGGATGAAGCCAGCCCGTACTACCAGGAGCCGCACTGGGATCTGGGGGGGCTGCACACGACCGTGCAAAGGGCACCCCCCATTTGATGTGGGGAGTGGTCATTCCTGGCATGCTGGAGTATTCACAAAAAGCACCTGTGTTTTGCTGAAATGAGGGAAGCAGGGAATTGGAGCACATCACATTCCCAGTTCTCCAAAGTACATTTTTGGAGGTCTGAGAACATCATGTCTGAACCAACCCAGTGGTACCTCAGGTTAAGTACTTAATTCGTTGTGGAGGTCTGTTCTTAACCTGAAACTGTTCTTAACCTGAAGCACCACTTTAGCTAATGGGGCCTCCCGCTGCTGTTGCGCTGCTGGAACATGATTTCTGTTCTCATCTTGAAGCAAAGTTCTTAACCCGAGGTACTATTCCTGGGTTGGCGGAGTCTGCAACCTGAAGTGTATGTAACTCAAGGTACCACTGTATTTGAGCAAGGGAGAGCAATGACTAATCATAGGTCCATTCTAGCCCTGTTTAGTAGAACTGCTGCCGTGACTTGTCGTTGACTACAACTTCCTTGTCCCTCCATTCTACCCTCTGAAGCAGCAATAAAAAGTGCGGCCAAAAGAGCACTGCAACAAAGCTCTCTGACTGTCTGTAGCTGCTGCCGGAGCCAGTAATCACTATAACCAGCTGGAGGATGCAAAGTCCCCTTCACAGGTTCTTCTGCAAGATGCCACCAAGGAATAAATCACATCTGGTCTCATTATCACCTGTTGGGGAGGAAATGATCAGTATGAAAACATCTACTTCAGCTACCCTGATTTTATTAGCAGGATACATTTTCTCTAACAGAACCTTGCAAGGTAGAATTTGGGTGCAACAAAAGCTACTGGGAAAAGGAGATCACAAAGGAATCACACTACTTCATCATTATACGCAACGTGGCCGATGGTATATAGTCAGCAACGCGGTACTGAAATTTAAGTACTATATCCCTTAAATGATACCATTTATTTTAAACACACCCTGTATGGTAACTCCCACCTGAACAAAGTGCCTTTGAATAAAGGAACAGAGGGGAAAGACAACAGGCAACTGTATTGCCTGGGAGAATTTCATTTTAAATGAACTAGTGGTAGCCGACAGCCAGCCTTAGCAAAGCATTTCTCATCTTCAAATGAAATCTGCCCATTGATAGATCTTCACTTTATTTGAATCAGCCTCTTCTCTTTTGAACTTGGCCCCTGTGCTTGGCTTTTCTCATATTAAAGCAGTCTGATGCATGACATAAATTTTCTGTTTACAAGAAAGAAGCCCATTTTTGTTTAAGATCTTTGACTGACTTGTATTCTCTGGGTAGCCAAATGAACAGCAAGCAACTTTTTAAAAAAATGTGATAAAATATTCCAAATAGCATAAGGCTTTCCCAAACTTTAAGTGCAATCTACTGACACGTTCTACTGGACACTGAAATAATAGGAATTATGTTGGGCTCCTGCCAAACTTCTAGTCACGTAGGTGAGGTTGGCATAGGAGGACTTTTTAGTGGATTGTGCCCTGTTTGAATCAAGGCTGCAGCCCTGGAATGCTGAGGTGAATATTTTGTTTGGTGGGGTTTAGGTAAAGGGATCCCTGACCATTAGGCCCAGTCGTGGCCGACTCTGGGGTTGCGGCGCTCATCTCGCTTTATTGGCCAAGGGAGCCTGCGTACAACTTCCGGGTCATGTGGCCAGCATGACTAAGCCACTTCTGGCGAACCAGAGCAGCGCACAGAAACACTGTTTACCTTCCCGCCGGAGTGGTACCTATTTATCTACTTGCACTTTGACGTGCTTTTGAACTGCTAGGTTGGCAGGAGCAGGGACCGAGCAACAGGAGCTCACCCCATCGCGGGGGATTCGAACCGCCGACCTTTTGATCGGCAAGTCCTAGGCTCTGTGGTTTAACCCACAGCACCACCTAAATTTACAATAAGGGTTGCTTGTTAAGGAGTGGGGAAATGGACATTTAGCAGTGGCAGGAACCAATCTGCGGCCAAGCAGTGGCAGGGTCCAGTTTGCCACAGAGACTTGGTTGGCTTAAACCAGGGGCAGGCAATCTAAGGCCCAGGGGCCAGATGCAGCCCAATCGCCTTCTAAATCCGGCCCGTGGACAGTCCAGGAATCAGTGTGTTTTTGCATGAGTAGAATGTGTGCTTTTATTTAAAATGCATCTCTGGGTTATTTGTGGGGCATAGGAATTCATTCATTATTATTTTTCCAAAATATAGTCTGGCTTACCACATGGTCTGAGGGACAGTGGACCGGCCCACAGCTGAAAAAATTTGCTGACCCCTGGCTTAAAACTTACCTCACCTGCAGTCTTTCCCTTGCATATTCCTCTTCCCTACAGGCGGAGGAGGAGGAGGAGGAGGAGGGGTTTGGATTTGATATCCCACTTTATCACTACCCTAAGGAGTCTCAAAGCAGCTAACATTCTCCTTTCCTTTCCTCCCCCACAACAAACACTCTGTGAGGTGGGTGAGGCTGAGAGACTTCAGAGAAGTGTGACTAGCCCAAGGTCACCCAGCAGCTGCATGTGGAGGAGCAGGGAAGCGAACCCGGTTCACCAGATTACGAGACTACTGCTCTTAACCACTACACCACATTGGCTCACAAGGTTCAGGAGATGTGTTTACACAGGAAAAAAGTCACTGAGGCAAGAGGGTTGCATGGAAAAAGTTAAGCAACCCTCAGTCTCATGGCCCCCACCCACTGCTTCTTTCCTGCAAATCAAGACACCATTTTGCAAACATAGCACTGGAGTCTCTCCCAAAGAAATCCAGAGGCTATATCTTCTAAGCATCATATACAGCAAAAACTTTGGTTCATATTTCAGCACTTTTCCCTTTGGAGAAAAAGCAGGACCAAACGTCTTCTCCAAAAATGTGGGTCAGTTTCAGTTCAATCATTTTATTTGTTTCCGTTATTTTATCCTGACCCATGATAAAGCATTTTGCACCCAGGAGAAATGCGTTAAGAAAGAAAGATGTAGCCACTGTAAAGCAGTGATTCTGAAACTTTTTTCTCCGGGCCACGATTTCAGAATAAAAAAATTGCTCACACCACACCAAATTTTATATTGATAAGCAATACACTGGAAAACAAAAAGAAACAACTCATAGCAGTTATAACACAGAATGCAACGACTTCATAATGTGATCGTGGGACACCCAGAAAGTACAAAACAACGCAGCTACATAAGAACATGAAGCGTTCCAAAAATATAATCTTGATTGTCCTTGATTCTTCCCACCCCACTTGCCATCCTCTCCGGCCACACCACTGTGGCACGCCACAATCTTTGATAACTGCTGCTGTAAAGAGAGTGTGAGTCTTCCAAAATGAAACAGAGGTACTTGAAGAGAAAAGGGGCCAATTTTTAGCTCTTGAGGTGAAAAGCTTTTTTCAGGTGTCCCATAAGCTTCCAGTACTGGACACAGATTTCAACTCTTTCTAAAACTACTTTCAAGAAAGGAATGTAAGCTTTTTTCATATGCAGTAACAGCAGCAAGAATACTACTGGCCCAAAAATGGAAAGAAGAAGAATTACCAAGGGTGGAAGAATGGAGGATGAAATTAATGGACTACGCAGAACTTGACAAACTAACAGGAAGGATCCGAAACCAGCGGGGCCAGAAGTTTACTGAAGACTGGAGTAAATTTATGGACTATTTGAAAAGTATTTGTGATGACCAGACGACGTTTGTAGGTTTGCAAGAAGTTCTGTGAGGAGTACTAATGGAAATATTGTTAAAATGGAAAAGGAGAGAAGATAGGTTAAGCGATATAAAGACAGTATTAAGTTAGGAAATGCATAAGAAGTGATGTAAGATGGAAGATTATCAGAGGTGCTGATGGAAGTCCAATAAGATTGTATTTGTGATAATTTTGTGTGGTACGTTTTATAATTTTGTATGTTAAAAACTAATAAAAAAATTATTAAAAAAAAAAAACTACTTTCGAGAAATCAGGTATAACTGTGTTGACATCTGTTTCTTTTGTTCCAGTGCTGTATCTGGTCATATAGATGTTGCATCTTTTTGGAACACCCTGCGCTATGTACTTACTTAACTAGAAACAACATGGGGAGAGAAACAATGAAGTGTATAACATCTTAAGAGCAACAGTAACTCCATGAGGTTGCGCCTATGTGATGCATCTCATGTAACTTATAATACCAGGCTGCTGCTGAAAAATACATCCCAATGCTGAGATCTTCCTCATGTGATGTCATCAAATTGTGCGCATTCCCTATTCCTGCTCCATATCCTTGGCTGCCACTGATGGCAGTAGAGATATATGCACATTATGAGATGTGCATCATTGCTGTGCAACTGATCGTAAACCCTTTGGGGCTAAGGGAAGGGAATAATTTGAAACTTCAAAGCTTTTTGAAAAAATAATTATGGTGATGAAATGAACACAGCTTTATTGTTTATAAGTCTTTTGAAATACGAAGAAGAAGAAGAAGAAGAAGAGGAAGAAGAAGAAGAAGAAGAAGAAGACGAAGAAGAAGAAGAAGAAGAAGAAGAAGAAGAAGAAGAAGAAGAAGAAGAAGAAGCAGCAGCAATCTCTATCCAGAAGGTCACCGTCTACGAGAATCAATTTTACAAAATAAAGAGCATGTCTTTTTTAGACTAGCCATGCACAGCTTTTTTCTCATTAAGACCAATGCAGGAACAGGTTTAATTTTTCTTTAGGGCCCTTTGCCTAAGTAGTCTATGATTGTTAATCAAGGAAGCTGCTATCAACGTTTGCCTTCTGATGTTCAGCTGAAGGTTGGGACACATACAGCGTACCTATGCATGACTGTAGGCATGTAAGACTCTCTCCACGTGATCATGGATTCCAGATTGTACTAAGACAACCACACACACACACAGAGAGAGAGAGAGAGAGAGAGATTCTGCTGTAACATTTAACTGAACAAAGTCCACACAATCCTGTCGCCAACTTTCACAGTGAACATGTGAAAAGAGTTCTCTCTCCCCCCCCCCCCCCGGTATAACACCTGTAATTATTTTAAAGCCGTCTGAAAAATCTTATTTAATTCTATCTAGTAATATTTATTGCTCAACTTCCAAAACATTTTCTCATCCATAAAAACTGGTTATTCTCAAAGTGAATTTTAATAGTTGCTTTACAAGCGCGCGCGCACGCACACACACACACACACACACACACACAGAGCAAGCATCACACCCAAGTCTTTCTGGAATGCAGCTATGTGTGAATTACCATCATTTCAAAGACAATCATTTTAAAGAATCCTAGCTTCTAAGGGCAATTGTACCTCCAGGTGAAATGTCATGTCAGGCTACTATTGAAATTAGATTGCCAAATATGCTTGCTCTTTCTGCAACCCACAACCAAAACTCTCAGGCAATCTGATGCAGTTTAAGAATATCTGTAGACCCCATTGAGGAAAACACCAGACCTGAAACAACAGCTAAGTCGCAGGATGTATTTGCAGGAAAATAAATCTCGTAATAATGCCAGAACTAATCCATTATTTTAGGGCACATATTCCAAGAACACTTTTCAACTAGCCAATGCGGTGCCCTGTTATCATGGTTGCACTGTGGGTTCAAGTCCCATGTTGGGCAAAAGATGGGCCAGATGATCCTACTCTACAATTCTATGATTCTATGAAAATGTAGAGGGGACCACTTTGGCTACCCCTGAGATAAACATATTCAAAATCAAGGCGACTAGGGGGGGGGGGGAATGGCAGCATGTAGGATTTCTGCCAACTTCTCGGCTTTTAAAAGTGCACAGGGATGGTTGAGCATGCACTATTCCTTTGTGATTGTGAGGAAGGAACTGGGAGCAGCTGAATGTCCCTGAATTTTATTTTGAAAGGCGGGGGCAACACATCTGTCAAATAAATATTAATTAAATAAGTCATCAGCTGGTCCCAACTCCTAGCCTGAGAGATTTGGCCATCATGACCTAGACAAAAGATGCAATTGCAGAAGCCAGACCTGGGGGTGTGGAGGAGATCCTCATGAACAATGACAGGTTGGAACAGATTGTGAGATAAGGCCTGGCCCCTACAAAAACTTGTAAGTCAGGCTTCTTTCGTAGCCTGAACAGCAAGGGAATCCACTTGCTACCTGTCCTGCTGAAAACCTCTCCTACACTCATCCTTGACTTGATTCAAGGAGTTCACCACCTTACCAATATTAGCAAAAGCAGGCGATGTCCAAGGATGCAATATTATTTTACGTGTTGTTTGCTGTAATGGCGTATGTGTGGCATTCTTTCCAAATGTCAATAGAACCAGTGTACGAAGATTGCAAACTGCCATAACATTCTCACTCAGACACCACACCGGCGTTAGCTAGAGGTACAAAATAGTTCATGCCATGCCATAGCTGAGTGGAACTGCTTCGGCTTTCCACGAAGATAGATGATCTCGAGTTTGGATAATTTGATCTCAGGGAACAGGGCTGGAAAAATCTCTGCCTGAAACTTTGGAATGCTATTGCCAGCACAAGAATCATCAGATGGATAGCTGGCCTAGTTCTTGCTCACGGGAAACTCCACTTTTGGATGGTTTCAGCTTCTGAAATTTCAGGCACACCCTGCAAGGCTCCAATTCTTAAGATAATAATATTAAAAATAACAACCCAGCAAACAAAGAGGGAAAAGAGAACACTTCATCATCATATTATTACCAATTTATTACACCAAGGCTGCATACAAAAAAGGAATGACTGTGAAATATCCCCAGGGGTTCTTCTGGAGCTGTAACTCCAGCTGTTTCTTTCTCACGTGTCCCTGTTTACAAAGAAATTGAAAATGGTGTTTGTGCTCCAGCTCAATATAATATTACATTGTTTGCAGATTTCCTTTTAACACTGAATGGGAGTGTGCGGTGCAAACTGCAGACATATTCGTTGGGGACAGAGTACTGAGATAGCCTTAAGGCAGATGGAAGAACGATGGTAAACGCTAATCCTTTATTAGTGTTATGCCATAAACTGTACTGTAGCGGATATTAATTCTAGCCCAGTAAATATATTTACATTTTGTCTCCTGCAAAATGTGTGCAAGGGAGCAAATGGCAAGCATTTGGGTCATTTAATGGCAGCTAAACTACCAAATGACAATTTATTGCCAGACATTTTTATACAGGGGAGAAAGGTATTGCCAACTTCCTTTTCCTTTAAAAAAAACAAAACAATTTAAATAAATGAGTAAATCTTCCCAAACAGCAAGTAGGAAAGTCATAGTTCTTACAACTTTTTCTAAAACCCCAAAATGCTGATGTAGAAAAGACACAAACAACTTGAAAACGTTTTAATCATTGAGAACAAGGTCCACCTCATAAATACAGAGGCACTTTTGAAAAATGACACGTTGATAGAAAACACTATCTTTTATTGTTGGTGCTCAGAATTCCTAACATATCAATGATCAACCTTTTTTGAAGACCGGTCTCAAGCTATAACTACCAGCATTTCTTTCAAATATTATACCGCCACATAGGAGAACATCCACCTTGTGAATTTGTGGGGTGAGCCCTGGGATTAGATTTTCTATGGTTGCATATTGCCAGGGATGGAGCCACAGATCTCAGAATCATAGAAGTGTAGAGTTGCAAGGGACCCTGAGGATAATCTAGTCCAACCTCCTGCAATGGAAGAATACGCAGCTGTTCCATACGGGGATCAAACCTGCAAACTTGGCATCACCCGCACCAATCATTAACCAAATGAACTATCCACTCTGGGGAAAACGTTTGCAGATATGAGCACCCAAGGAGCCACACAACATCCTGATTAATGGATAGATTGTCCATTCACTCAGGAACAACTGAATACGCACCTTGTTCAAAGGCTAATCTTAACATGGAAAAGCATGGCTGTGTTCTACCAAGTCTCCATCCTTTGTGCACTCTCCCAGGTTTCACATTAAACTGAAGAACTCCAAGGCTTTCAACTAGCTCAACTAAAAAGAACTAGCCAGGACCAACAAGTTGCAGGTGGAGTGGGGAGTGCTCATTGTGTATGGAACTTAGTGGAAGTTTGCATTTGCAGAATGGATGTTTTGCCGATAACTGCAGCGAGTGCAAAAGGGGCTTTTGCCACTAAAGCTGCAACAAGGGAATGGAGTGGTTTTTATTTCAACGTATATGTTAATCGATGATTCATTCCTAGGAGTCTGGGTCTCTCTCAGAATCTTCCAGCTTATTGAGGAAGCAACTTCCTTCCTGACTCTCTCTCTCTCTCTCTCTCTCTCTCTCTCTGGAACCAAAGAGAATAGTTATTTTGGAAATGATATAAACAGGAAAGATTGTAAGTTGTTTTTCTATGCAGTAACAGCAGCAAGAATATTATTGGCCCAAAAATGGAAGCAAGAAGAACGACCAACATTAGAAGAATGGAGGATGAAATTGATGGACTACACAGAATTAGATAAGCTAACAGGAAGAATCCGAGACCGGCGGGACCAAAGGTTTACCAAAGACTGGACTAACCGCCAACCTTACAAAGTTGTGACGACTTGCTACACGGTAGGCAAAAACCAAATGGCACCAGCCAATCAGCCAAGTGGCAAAATTCCTATCTGCTCCAAAAACAGACGACCCCTAGACAGGCATAGCAAGGTCAAAAACACATCCTAAAATTATAGGGAGGGAGGGTGGGAGATCCGCTGCACGATGCAAAAGAGAATGTACTTCGCCACGTGCAGCCCCTTAAATAGCCCCTTAGCTGCCAATCAACCCCCAACCAACAGAAATCTGCCCCAGTAACAAAGGGGCGACCAATGAGGCAAGGAGGTCATCCAAATGGGCCCGCCCCAGAAACAAGAAGGCGGTTTGGTGATCTCACCGCAACACGTGGCTCTCCATGATTCGAAGGACACGATTTGCCACAGGAGGAAAACCCAGGATGAATAACTACACGTCTGGGAGGAATTCAGATGCTCATTTGCCTGATCTAAGCAGCCTCATTATCACAAGATAATGAGGAGATAAGCAGCCTCCCCTTACCTTTCGGGGTATGTGCTTCAACATCACTAATAAAAGTCTGTGGTTGGTAAGGTTGTTTTGTTTTTTGTTTGTTTGGAGGGGGAATTGAGGAGGGTTTGCACACACTAAATTCACCTCAGACGATGCCTTTGTATTTCTGCTGCCCTTCTGCAATCTGCTGCCAGGTGGTAAAATTTCTCTTGTGCATGCTGATCCTATGCGTGTTTCCCCAGTCCCCTAAATTCTGCGGGGCATGCTATTTGCAGATAATTGCACATAGCATTGAAGTTGTGCTCATCCCAGTTCCCAGACAGGTTGCCTTTTGAGCAATTTGGAAGGTCAGATTTATATTCACTCCCCAAACCCTTTCCCCCATATGCAGAAAATCTTTCCTTTTGTTAATTTCTCCTGTTGCTAATAGATTTGTCGCTCACCAGCAGAGGTAAACACATTCTCCTTTTGAATTTTTTCCCTGTGTGCGGCGGATACAGCTTCCCCTAACCCTTCCTTCACTAAACATCAGCCATGGAACATATTTTTAAAAATAATAATACCCAGTCTCCTTTGTCTGCCCTGCTGGTGTTAGAGGGGTGTGTATGTTTAAAGGTAAACACCTATTACAAGAAGTCTATCAATCAACTGAAGAAAAGGCTGAAGGCACTGAGAAGTGTTTGCATGCATACACATGAACTCCCCACAGCCTGAGCTCTGGCCAGTATGAACTCGCTTCTCCATCTGTTTCCAAAGTGGGAGCCCTGTTGATCTGTAACAGAAAGTCTTGCGGACCTTACAGATTAAAAAGATTTTATTGCCCTTTTGAAATGTGTTGGAGGGGTGTTACTGGGTTGTTCTTTGTTTTGATTATGTATTTTGTGGTTTTATATTCTGATTTCATCCTGTGATCCACCCTGAGACCTGTGGGTATAGGTAAGGGTAAAAGGACCCCTGACCGTTAAGTCCAGTTGCGGACGACTCTGGGGTTGCGCGCTCATCTCGCTCTATAGGCCGAGGGAGCCAGTGTTTGTCCACAGACAGCTTCCAGGTCATGTGGCCAGCATGACTAAGCCGCTTCTGGTGAACCAGAGCAGCGCACGGAAACGCTGTTTACCTTCCCGCCAGAGCGGTACCTATTTATCTACTTGCACTTTGACGTGATTTTGAACTGCTAGGTTGGCAGGAGCAGAGACCGAGCAACGGGAGCTCACCCCGTTGTGGGGATTCAAACCACCAACCTTCCGATCGGCAAGTCCTAGGCTCTGTGGTTTAACCCACAGCGCCACCTGCATCCCTGTGGGTATAGGGTGGTATATAAATTTAATAAATAAAGAATATAAAAAATTACATCGCTCATGCCCCTGGACGTTAAAAATCATTAAAACCAATGAGAACAACAACAATGCAAAGCCCTAGTTTAATACGCTAATTCAGTGTTTCTCAGACTGCATTGCCCACCAGGACAGCTGCCTCCTCATGAGAAAGCCCATCACCAGGAGAGAGAGAGGGAGAGAGAGAGAGAGCGCTCCAAGGGAAGGGGAGGAAATCAAATGTTCTTGCTGGCTACAGCAGAGGGCTGCTAGTGGGTTATATTACCCATCAATAATGTTTTCATGTTGGGGGTTGGGCAAAGGGTTTCCTAAGCACAGTGTCCAAGACTTAATCTTATGAGTGTCTGATGGAAGTACAAAATGCTATCCGCTACACACCAACTCCCAGCTCCCACCCCTGGTCAGATCACGCCCCCCTCTTAGAGATAAGCAAGACACTTTGCTGAGAAGCAAGAGACGATTGTCTAGGTGTGCCTGCAGGTGGGTGCAATGAATGAAATGCACACAAAGCAGGATTTTGGAAAAAGGAAAACTTTTATTGAAACTAAAGAATAAATATGTGCAAATCACAGTTGTATTACTAATTACATGTCAGAGCATATATTAGTTACATTCCTGGCCCATTCATAACCCCAAGCTAAGGAATTCAGATGACCTATGCTAAGAGGAAAAAAAGAAATGGTTTGAGAAGCCTGGCCATGTGCCACACAAATCTCAGAAACATTGAGACCAATAGTAAAATATACCATTTTTCCCCTAGATATAGTTGGGGACCTCCTTGCCACTGGTGGATGTCAATGTGTGGAAGAGCTATTAGCCTGTGGGACGTGTTGTATGGCTGCAAATTATCTCCGGGCTCTCATGGTTCATGGCACCTCTCTCCTGAATGAACTGTGGCTACAACACTCAGGTTGTAGCTTCTTCTCCTTCTTCTTCTTCTTCTTCTTCTTCTTCTTCTTCTTCTTCTTCTTCTGCTTCTTCTTCTTCTTCTTCTTCTCTCAGGCATCATGGGCTTAAATTCCAATTGACACTATTTTATGAGCACAGAATAAAGCACACAATGGGGCTCCAAACATTAACAAAGTAACAGTTCAAAACTAACTACACAAGTCCATTTTTTCCCTCATAGCAGCATGCAGGTGCGGAAAGGTATCATTTTAGCTGCATCACCAAAAGGTGATTTCGGATGCTTTTTCTCTTGATGTCTTGGGAAGAGGCTGAGGATCTTGCTTTTTATAACTCCTTTTCCCAGGCAGCCAGCCTCTGCATCTGGGCACCAGTGGCGTAGCGTGGGTTGTCAGCACCCGGGGCAAGGCAAGTAATTTGCGCCCCCCCCCGCTGCACTGTCCCTCCCCCAGATAGTCCCTCGCTCTCTCTCCGCACCGCACCGCACGCCTGGCACCCTCCCCTCCACAGTGGGCGGCGACCCGGCGGCTCGGATAGGATTCGCATAGCCAGCACTGCAGTGAGAGAGAGTGAGTGAGCCAGGTAGGGGCAGAGAGCTGCAAGTGCGAGCGCCCCCCCCAGATGTTGCGCCTGGTGCGGCCGGCCCCCCCTGCACCCCCCACGCT
Source organism: Podarcis tiliguerta (assembly GCF_965153285.1). Classification (NCBI taxonomy): domain Eukaryota; kingdom Metazoa; phylum Chordata; class Lepidosauria; order Squamata; family Lacertidae; genus Podarcis; species Podarcis tiliguerta. Next base: position 65,752,331 of record NC_139542.1, on the reverse strand, counting down.
ACGCCACTGCTGGGCACCTTTCAGACCACCACATGGCAGAGAGCTCCTTCTACAGTGATGGAGACCTACGCAAACCAACCCAACATCTAGGCAGCTATTCCCAGGTCCACACTTTATGGAGCAGTTGCAGCAATGGGGGGGGGGCACTCCCTCTCCAACAGTTTATGTACCCCCCCCCCCAATGGGCTGCATGCACAAAAGCAGAGATTGTGCCAGTGTTCTTCCTCTGCTCACCTCTTTTCAGTCCCTGCCTGGTACTGGGAGACAGTGGTTCAGGAGAAGGTGGGGAAGCACTTGGTGCTTCACTAACCTGACCTGCCTCTTCCTCCTCTTCTTCCAACTCATCCTCTGCTCCAGCCTCCAGCTCTGAAACTCCCCCTGCCTCTAACTCTTGCCTCCTGGCTTGTACTGTTGTTGTTGTTTGGTCGTTTAGTCGTGTCCGACTCTTCGTGACCCCATGGACCAGAGCACGCCAGGCACTTCTGTCCTCCACTGCCTCCCGCAGTTTGATCAACTCATGTTTGTAGCTTCAAGAACACCATCCAACCATCTCATCCTCTGTCGTCCCCTTCTCCTTGTGCCCTCCATCTTTCCCAACATCAGGGTCTTTTCCAGGGAGTCTTCTCTTCTCATGAGGTGGCCAAAGTATTGGAGCCTCAGCTTCACGATCTGTCCTTCCAGTGAGCACTCAGGGCTGATTTCCTTAAGATTGGATACATTTGATCTTCTTGCAGTCCATGGGACTCTCAAGAGTCTCCTCCAGCACCATAATTCAAAAGAATCAATTCTTCGGCAATCAGCCTTCTTTATGTTCCAGCTCTCACTTCCATACATCATTACTGGGAAAACCATAGCTTTAACTATACGGACCTGGCTTGTACAGTTCCCCCCAAATCACTCTCCCGAGTCAAGACTCCAGCCCCACTGTGCTCTTCAGGGTCCTGCCAGTCCCTGCCAGTGCTTGTCAACACAGAAATGTTTTACTGATCCACTTCTTACTCGCGAGAAGCTATCATATTCAAAATATTCTTTTGTATTTTGCTACCTGAATTCATGTCACAACATCATCTACTTTTGCCTTGCACCCTTTGAATAAAAAATACAATGATTAGTGTGGGGAGAGGGGTTTACTGTTATCACATTGTGGTTAATTCTCCTACTGTAATAGTCCATTTCCAAACATGTATTTCAGTCTCAATCACCCACCCCCCATGATAGCCAATTTCTTATTTCATGGTAAAATTTCATGGCTTGCTGCAATTTGCCAGTTTATGGGATGCTCTCCAAAAAAAAAAAAAAGAGAGAGAGAAAGAGAGAGAGAGAGAGAGAGAGAAGTGTGTGCTTTGCAATTAAACTTTAAGCATGTATTAATCTAGAGAAAATAGCTTTGTGACACTGGATAGCTTTCATAAAAATCTGAGATGGCCATAAAAACAAATATATCCACCCTCAATAATGTGGCTTTTTAAACAGAATGTTGAATTCTGATGAACCTGCTGTTGCAGAATTATTCTGCAACACAGCGCTCGTTATTAGCATTTCATTCTTTATTTGGTAACTCTGCTTGGACTTTCTCAGTGTAATGCCTCTGACTTTGCCTTCTGTAGACTCTCAGTATGAATGGCATTACAGTGGTACCTCAGATTACATACGCTTCAGCTTACATACACTTCAGGTTACAGACTCCGCTAACCCAGAAATAGTGCTTCAGGTTAAGAATTTTGCTTCAGGATGAGAACAGAAATTGTGCTCTGGCGGCACGGCAGCAGCAGGAGGCCCCATTAGCTAAAGTGGTGCTTCAGCTTAAGAACAGTTTCAGGTTAAGAATGGACCTCCGGAATGAATTACCGGTAAGTACTTAACCCGAAGTACCACTGTTTGTTTGGGGGTAGAATTACCAGACTTCAGGCAACAAAGTAACTGTTTGCTTTTAAAAGTAGCAGTCATGAGAGTGTCAAGGTAGCCACAGAGTCCTGCTTTGTTATTTTTTCTGCTCCACTGAAAGTAGAGCAAAACACATACCATTGCAGGCTGAGGAAGATTGTGGGCAAAAAAGATTGGGGGGGGGGAGAAGGAGAAGGAGAACAGGTGGGCAAATTTCAGCATTTTAAAATCCCTTCTCCTTCTACGTGCTTAACCATGGCTGGATTGTGCCCATGTATTTGCAGACCGTGCTCACAGTTATTTAAATTAATATGGTGCTACACACAAGTAGTAGTTAGTGAGTTGTGCCCATTTTGACTCCTGCGCAGCGTTATCAGTGGAACATTAAATATATTGGGTTCAGAAGACACGTGGCTGTTTGATGGGGATTTGTCTATGAAGTAATAAAGTACAGTTATGGGACTGCCTGGAGCTTTCTTAGCGTGTCTCAGACTTTTGCTTACATGAAATTTAAAAAAATCTAGCAAAACAGCTTTGCTCCAGTAGCAACCTGAGCATTCTGCTGAAGGAACCAGAAGGGAAAGAACAAGGCTGAAAGGGTTTGTTCTTCTTCATTTACTGCCATGATTAAGTCTTCAAGTCTTTATCAGCAGTTTCAAACATTAAAAAAAAAAAAAATACAAAGGATTAATGGAAATGCAAATTCTGGTATCAAAAACCAGCTGCATGCTGAAGTTAAAAAGAATCTGGCTGAAGAATGTCTCACACTTAACTGATGAAGAGGCTGGATTAGAAAACAAAGCTGGAGAAATAAAAACTATTCAATAAAAAATCAATTTCATTACTACCACCTATTCAACTTAATTTTCTTGGCATCTATATCCTTAATGCAGGTTTGTGATAGATCGGTACAATCACTTTTTAATTAAGCCCTACTGTGCTTTGTATTAAGAACACCACAAATCGACGTTACAGCATAATATATCTACCCATATATTTAGTGCTTATCCCTTTTGCATTTTGGTGCTTAAAAGTTATTCTCTTTGGAGGTAGTTTCCTTGTTTTAACAACATTCTTGACAGCAGGCGCATGAAACAGGAAAGACTTATTCTTAATCTAAATGTGTCAAAATGGAAAGCCCTTTAATATAATTGCTTTCAGGATCTATGCGATATTTCTGTTGTGTTATTTCATCATGACCCTCGCTTTCTAATGTTTTAAGATGCAAGGTTCGTCCTGTCTTGTACATACTGATGAGACAGGAAATAACATGATGTTAGAAAATGACATTTGACCTGCGCTGTTGAATGGCATATTAAATAGATGTTATCACATCACAAAACAGAAACAAGAGGGTACAGAATGCTGATATCCCAAAGATTTCCTCCCCAATCTCATGTAATGAGAGCCTGAATGACAAGTTTTCTACGTCTGACTCTTTAGAGGGCAACATTCACTTTAATTACCCAAATGTGCCTCCCTTCATCTTCCAAAGGAATGGGGGGTGGTGGGGGAGTCTGCCCTTGCATATATAATGCGGCAATAAGTTTTAATCCCAGAAATGAATTGGTAAACATAGTTACATTATGGTATACTGTTTCTTATTCTTTACCCATGGTGGTAACCAAATTAATCTCAAGGCGCTGCCAACATTAATACAAGCAGAAGCCAACATACGTTGAGTTTCATATAGGTGCCTTCACCCTGTCCTTCTCTTCAACTAATAAAGCTTTAATATATGGCTACATATTTATTTCTGGATCAGCTCAAGTTGAGGAGAATGGTACTTTGCAAAAAAACCTAATTAATATCAATCATACATTATAGCATGTGGGGCTTGAGCATGCAAGGAATCCTGTCCTGGTGTGTGGAGCTGGTAGCTAGTGGCTTCTGCATGTGATGTGAAGAAAATTGAAAAAATCATTAGTCAACTTGCCAGTTGTCAATTAGTCAACACCCGTCACTCTTCTTAGGGGCTGGGGCCTATGAACCCTCCATGGTCATTTTCAAATTATTTTCCCCAGGTACCCTATGGTTCATCCGATATTTATGAGAGAGATACCTCAGAGATATGATCTGAAATGGCAGGCATTCTTCCTTGAAAGCCAACGGACCTGCTGCTGCAATGTGAAGCTGAAGAATGTTGAATATGTTCCAAGACACAAAGTTCAAGCAAGGTTCCTATGAAGCCCAACAGGTCTGATCAGTGCCATCCATGAACAGTGTTTCCTTGAACCTGATCCAAAATCCCACGCAGCATGTTGGGGGTTACAGGATGAATGTTTCTCTTAGCCAGTGAGTCAATTCGGGAAGGTAGGAAGTTAGGTGCAAAGTTTGAAAACCACTACTGAAAGGCAAATGTTCATAAGGCTGACATCTGAAATGGCAGCAAACAGGAGATAAGGAACCTTAATCTATGTATGCTTACTCATAGTTGCAATGTTCAGTGGAGCTTATTCTCAGATAAATATACAGTGGTACCTCGGTTTATGAACTTAATCCATTCTGGAAGTCCGTTCTTAAACCAAAACCATTCTTAAACCGAGGTGCGCTTTCCCTAATGAGGCCTTCCGCCGCCGGTGCCCACCGTTCGGCTTCTATTTTTAGACTGAGGTAAAGTTCGCAAACCGGGACACTACTTCCAGTTTTGCTGAGTTCGTAAACCGAATAGTTCGTCAACAGGGCTGTTCTTAAACCGAGGTAAAGTTCACAAACAGGGACACTACTTCCGGAGTTTTTAAACTGAACAGTTAATCAACAGGGCTGTTCATAAACTGAGGTATCACTGTATATGGGATAGCACTGTGTTACAATGGGCATGGGATTGCATGTTTACAAAAATAATCTTATTCATTTTATCGAAGAGGTATTATTTAAATACTGCCTGTTCTGAGTTTGAAGAATGCAAACTTTGTTGTAATCCATCTGTCTTGAGATACAATGAAAAAGCGCGCCATTGGAGAGTTACAGCACCTGCTGTTGCTGCAGAGAGAGATATAGTTTTTTACTACAGCTAGGGCAGATGAAGGCTTCCGGTTTCGCTGGTGCAGATGCACAATGGTGTTTCTTCTCTCTGCACTCCTCGCAGTAGCCATTTCTCCTGTGGCTGTTGCTGTGGATACTGACCTGACTGTCTGTCTCCAGGCACTGCAGTCATTTGCAAGGGATTCCCCTATGGTGAGGTTGATGTCGCCAGCCTTCATGTCATGTCTGCAGACATCTTTCTAATGTAGAGTTGGTCTGCTGACTGGCCTGGTACCTAAGGCCTGGACTTGGGGTATCTCCAGAAGTGCCTGCTTCTATGCATCTTCCTGGCTACTGTGAATTTGAGGTGATGCCCTGTCTTAGATTCCCTCAACACATGAAGCCAGAAGTTGGTAGCTCCTTACCAGCAGGGCCTATTTTGTGCTGGCACCTTCCCTAGGAGAGGACTGTGCTGTCCTCTTCCTAGGAGAGGACTGCCAGGTTTGTTCCCATTTGACTTTTTAGCATTGTTGTTGGTTTGTTTTTAAGCATTCAAGCTAGTCAATGTTTTAATATAACGTATGGTTTTGTTTCCCCTTCATGGATCACCGCCTTGTTGTGGCGAAGGGGCCTGAATAACTCCAAGAATTATGAGCTGTGCTGTGCAGGGCGACCCAAGATGGACAGGTCATAGCCGAGAGTTTAGACTAAATGTGATCCACCTGGAGAAGGAACTGGCAAACCACTCCAGTATTTTGCCAAAAAAACTCCATGGACATAAAAAAGGAGAAGCTTTGAGAAAGTGAGAATTTCCAAGGCATGTTCTGGTTCATGGAGTCATGGAGAATCGAACACGACTAAGACAACTAAACAACAACAACAAGTGGTTTTGTTTGACTAGTGTTTTTATGTATATTTTATTATGCATTGCGTTTTGAATTTATTAGCTACCTAGAAGATTTTTGATGCCCAGAATATAGGATATAAATTTTAAAATAAAATAAAATCTTTTGCAAATCTGATGCCTAAAACATACATTTAAAGATGAAAGCATGTATTTTCTAAAAAACAACAACCAGAAAGGTGGGAAAGTTGTAACTGTGTGAGGACACAGGTGCTGGCCCATCTTTTCCTGAATTTCAATGTACACAAAATTAGCTGGCTCTAATGCACAATTTGTGATATCACGCAAAGGAAAAATAAAGTGCATACAGTACACAACACAGGAAAGTTGGCAGGATTTATCTCTCGACCAGAGGAGGGCAACCAAAATGGTCAAAGGCCTGGAAACGATGCCTTATGAGGAACGGCTAAGGGAGCTGGGCATGTTTAGCCTGGAGAAGAGGAGGTTAAGGGGTGATATGATAGCCATGTTCAAATATATAAAAGGATGTCACATAGAGGAGGGAGAAAGGTTGTTTTCTGCTGCTCCAGAGAAGCGGACACGGAGCAATGGATCCAAACTACAAGAAAGAAGATTCCACCTAAACATTAGGAAGAACTTCCTGACAGTAAGAGCTGTTTGACAGTGGAATTTGCTGCCAAGGAGTGTGGTGGAGTCTCCTTCTTTGGAGGTCTTTAAGCAGAGGCTTGACAACCATATGTCAGGAGTGCTCTGATGGTGTTTCCTGCTTGGCAGGGGGTTGGACTCGATGGCCCTTGTGGTCTCTTCCAACTCTATGATTCTATGATTCTATTCTATGAATGTCTAGTTCCCTCAAAACTCCAGGCTAGTGTAATGGATATATATTAGAATATGAATGCTCAAGATTCAAATTTGAATCCCTCTTCAGCCAGGAGCACAATCGTATGTATGTTTTCTTAGAAGCAAGCCATACTGTGTTCAGTGGGCCTTACAACCTAGTAAGCATCACACTGAGAATGTCTTCAAACACTATGGCTTGTGGAAGAGCATAAGAAACATTTGCAAGGAGACATGAATGGCTCCCCCCCCCTACCCTCCTTGCTTCTTTGTAACACATGAACCAAAACTCAGCCATCCTTTGCCATTCACAGTTCTACTAACTTTTCAGTTTTCTGGTAGAGTGAACCATGCTAGAGTGAACCAATACATATATTCATGAGAATAACATACAAAAAAATGCATTGTATTATGGGAAATTTCATTGGAGAAAAGTGTGTGTGTTCGCCAAAATCGCATGAAAAATATGACACTAAAATGCTGATGAATTTTCATGAAAACATTAAATAAATGAATAAATTTGCAGGCTCATGTGGAAAAGTGGGGAGCCGCCTTGAAAATCTGGAGAGAAACGGAGAGAAACCAAATCTGACAAATTTGCCCAACCTAAAAGTCAACCAAACATGCTCAGAACTTTCTACAGACCTTCTCACTACTGAAGCAAAGATCTAAAGAGTAGCTTGCGTGCCTGGGATGTTGGAGGTGGGACTTGCAAATGAAGACATGCCCTTTGTCCCTGATTTACAACACTGTAAGTACTAGATGAGGACGGCTAAAGTCAAACTTGCTGGTTATGTCTTGCCCATCTCTTTTGTTATTTTCAATGGGTGACAGGTTGCCATGGGAGCCAATAGCTAGCCAATGACTTCTTGATACAGGGTCAGGTTCTGAAGAGGAAAAGCCAATCAGAAAATGGTGGCGAAGGGGTGAAGCTGTGTGTGTGCAGACTGTACCTTTGAGCCAGACGGAGTCAGAGAGCTGGGTTTTGCGGGGCGCTGAAAAAGCTAACAGCATTTTTGAGCGCTGCCAGTCTCCCTCAAAATCTGGCGTGGGAGCTGTGGATTCTTATTGTCTCTTTGTGAGTGTTCAAGAGATATTTTCAACTGTGTTCAAGCAGTATTTACTTACTTTCACTTATTTATTTTCAATATTTGCACTACATTTGTAAATAGTTCCACACATTGCGTAAACCTCCCGTGACCTTCCAATGGGAACCAAACCCGGGTGAGCAATGCACCCCTGGAAAATTACGCTGCTTGAAGAATTAGGGAGCACGTAAAGAATATGAGGGCAGATGAGATAATCTATCATAGGGAAGGTGTTTGTGTGTGGTTTCATAAGGATAATGGAGATCAGTGTATCCGAAACAACTTGCTGTGTGCACTGTTTACATGCAAATATTGCTATCTGTGTCTCCTGAAAAGTGATGCGGCAAGCAGGAATACATTCAATGTGTTATTCTCTTCCCATGTAGAAATTTATCCTGGATTTTACATTTGTGGACATGAAACCGCAGCGGATCCTGACTCTGGTTTTACCTAAGGTGGCGAATCAGCTTCTGAACCATCAATCTATCTCTGGCCAAAGGCTGGAGGGGACCTGACCAGACCAGAATCTTAGTAGCAGCAGATCACAAAAGTTATATGCTATTGTCCGAACCCCATATAAAGGCCTCTCTATCAAGCTTGCTGTGGGACGCGGGTGGCGCTGTGGGTTAAACCACAGAGCCTAGGACTTGCCGATCAGAAGATCAGCGGTTCGAATCTCTGTGACGGGGTGAGCTCCCGTTGTCCCTGCTCCTGCCCACCTAGCAGTTCGAAAGCATGTCAAAGTGCAAGTAGATAAATAGGTACCACTCTGGCGGGAAGGTAAAGTGCCTTTCCGTGCGCTGCTCTGGTTCGCCAGAAGCGGCTTAGTCATGCTGGACACATGACCCGGAAGCTGCACACCAGCTCCGTAGGCCAGTAAAGCGAGATGAGTACTGCAACCCCAGAGTCGGACACGACTGGACCTAATGGTCAGGGGTCCCTTTACCTTATCAAGCTTGCTGACTGTTTTGAAGAACAGGGGATGCTGCTTCCACATTCCTCTTGCTGCTCCCAGTGACAGGCTTCCTTCAGTTTTCCCTCTTCCTTACCTGGCTGCAGCCTGCTTTCCTTTCACCTTTCACACCCCTCCAACTTGGCAGGAAGTGGAATGGACAGCATTCTAGATTATACACGGAAAAATGAATGCTCAGCTCAGAGCTATTCAAGTTCATCCAAAAGAAGAAGAAAGAGGGGGAGGAAGAGAATTTGCAAGCGACTGTTTTCAAACACGGATTCTCAAAACTCCTCAAAGTTTTCCCAAGTTCAAACGTACTTCTGTGTACTATTTCCAACTTTTCCTCTCTTCTGCTGCAAATTAGACACTTTGCTGACTTCAAAAGGGAAGAGAGAGAAACACGTTCCTAAATGTATACCCTTCAGATCGCTCCAAAAGAAAAGCAACACCAAAATAGCTTAAAACACTCGCTGCCGAAAATTGTTTCCATATCATGCAAATAAGCAGACCAAAATATCTTCTGGGCAATTTGAGATACATACAAATATTGGTTATTTTAAAACAGGAGCTTGTTATAGAGGACATTCCTCTCCTTAATATGAAAGGCAGCGTTCTCTGGCATTTGCACGGAGGAAGGCTTGGGGACTGCTCTGCTAGCTATTGCATAAAAGAAGACGCCTATCATCAGATCACACACTTTCCAAGCTTGAGTTGAAGCACGTGTTTCATGGACTTCCACCTGACAAAGTGGCTGCCAGCCCGTGAGAGCAAGTGCCATTATATATATATAGTCTTTAAGGCTTGATTCTTTCCTATGAACTCGTGGGTTCTAATCAGAGAGAGAAGTGGAGAAAATACATACAGTTCTATGGACTTTTCTGAGAGATTTAGAACCCCTGGGTGTTAGATATCAGCCACAGGGACAGGTGGGCTCCCTGCCTAAGGTGTGAGGGGAGAGGGAAAAGACGTTTTTCAGTTCTTAAATGACTCCTTTGGGGTTCAGTCTGTGGCTCTTTGTCCCTTGAAGATGCTTTGTTGCACAAACAATCCTTTTCACGACATCCTTGCTACAACTGTGGGTATGCAAGTGCCTCGTTCAAAAGTTATTTATAACTTAAAGGTTGCAGGGGGCGTGGATTACACTGTTTGGCAGAGCCGGGCTCAGTGTGGATGAAAAGTTATGCATGTTTGAAGCTATGAAGAAGGCGGAGGGCAGAGAGAGATCTTTCTTTCTCTGCCTTCAGTGTATCCCTTTCACGAGTTCGTTTGCCGTTACTAATCATTCCCAAGGGAACAACAAACAACAGTCATGCCATTTGCGCAATCACATGTCTTGAGCAGGTCACAACTGATTTTTATCCCGTTTGACTTTTGAGAGCTGTAATGGCATGAGATGTGCTAAACCCCACACACTCACAGCTGTTTCATTCTGAACTTTCAGAAAGGGGAGCACACGGCAAACAGGATATGAGATGAGCTAATCCAAGCTTCGCCCCAACTCCCTATCCAAACATACATACTTCCATTTTACACAGTGACAGCTACTGGCTCTTAACCCCTCCCTCTTACCCCCCGTTTTTCTTTGTCGCAGCTCCTTGGAAACATAAATCTTATTATTGGGCAGCAATGGAGTGCTGCTGCACATGCCCAGACTGGTTCTCACTCGCAGATTTAATTCACAGTAAGTGGCATTAAAGAGGTCAGCACATGGAAGAAGGGGGGGGGGGACTCACTTCCAGTCTGTCTACTGCCATACTGTAAATAATAATAATAAATAATAATAATAAATGTTCCTTACATTGAGTTCTTCATGTCCCTATTGACATTTTTGTGCACTTAACACAAAACACATTGAATTAAAAAGGAAGAGTTTGCAGGATGAGAAAGGCTAGATACCACTTGCATCTAAACCTGAAAGCACTAGCATAAAAAGAAGCTAATATTTAATAGCTAATAAGAAATCTCTTCTGGGCACTGTGGTTTAAACCACTGTGCTGCTTGGACTTGCTGATCGGAAGGCTGGCGGTTCGAATCCCCGCAATGGGGTGAGCTCCTGTTGTTCGGTCCCGGCTCCTGCCAACCTAGCAGTTCGAAAGCACGTTAAAGTGCAAGTAGATAAATAGGTACCGCTCCGGCGGGAAGGTAAACGGCATTTCTGTTTGCTGCTCTGGCTTCGCCAGAAGTGGCTTAGTCATGCTGGCCACATGACCTGGAAAAATTGTCTGCGGAAGGAGACAAATGCCGGCTCCCTCGGCCTGTAAAGCGAGATGAGCTCCGCAACCCCAGAGTCATTCACGACTGGACTTAACTGTCAGGGATCCCCTTTACCATGCTCAGGAACATGTCCATCTCCGAAGTGGATACAGTGGTACCTCGGGTTACATACGCTTCAGGTTACAGACTCCGCTAACCCAGAAATAGTGCTTCAGGTTAAGATCTTTGCTTCAGGATGAGAACAGAAATCATGTTCCAGCGGCGCGGCGGCAGTGGAAGGCCCCATTAGCTAAAGTGGTGCTTCAGGTTAAGAATGGACCTCCGGAACAAATTAAGTACATAACCAGAGGTACTACTGTATTCAGGTTTTAAGGCTGACATACGTCAGTGATCACTTGGCACAACTTTTCTGTAGAGGCACCAGTAAGGAAGATGTTGGCTATGAATGGTTCCACACAGAAACATAAACACTCAAGAGCAGACAGGTGACGGGAAGACCTCAAAATTGGTGTGGGGAGCAATCACATTACAGGGTGCCAGTTGCGCTTGCAACATATCTCAGCGTATGGAACTGTCTTCTACCAAGTCAGATCACGGATCCTTCTAGAAAGGTAAAGGTAAAGGGACCCCTGACTATTAGGTCCAGTCGTGACCGACTCTGGGGTTGCTGCGCTCATCTCGCTTTATTGGCCGAGGGAGCTGGTGTACTGCTTCCGCGTCATGTGGCCAGCATGACTAAACCACTTCTGGCAAACCAGAGCAGCACGGAAACGCCATTTACCTTCGTGCCGAAGTGGTGCCTATTTATCTACTTGCACTTTGATGTGCTTTCGAACTGCTAGGTTGGCAGGAGCAGGGACTGAGCAACAGGAGCTCACCCCGTCGTGGGGATTCGAACCACCAATCTTCTGATCGGCAAGTCCTAGGCTCTGTGGTTTAACCCACAGCGCCACCCACGTCCCATATCTAGTGCAAGACTGCTTACTCTGACTGGCAGACTCCTTTTAACTAGAATTGCCAATAATTAAGGCTGGAACCTTCTATGTACAAAGAATGTGCTCTATCTACCAAGGAGCTGTGTCTCTCTCCACATGGGAGGCTTACATGGAACATCCCCAGTGCTGCAGAACTGGGATTTTCAGGTGCCATTAAGCAACCAAATTCACTTAGTTTATAGTGGGAGAGAGGAGTTGAAACAAGACTGCAAATATTCTATTTGTTTCCAACTGAAAGGTGAATACAGAGCCTTCAAATCAATGGACATTTTAATAACTATTTTTCAGTCTTGTTTTTAGCCACTTTCGACAAAATTTGTTCCACTGACACCCCCCCCCCCCCTTTCAACCCAGAGAATACATCTTAACAGACTGGCACATCAGATTCAGATTCTGACCTGAATTAAAAGACACAACACCATTATTTCACACTAATGAGAGTTTCACCCAAGTACCAGAGGGCAGAATCTGTCCCTTAATTAGCAATTTTATTGGTTATGCATGAGCCAGAACCAAATCTTGCTCCCTTTCTTATAGTTATTATGATGGCACTGTAGCATTACAAAGCAGTAAAAAGGGGTAGAGCTCTCTTATTTCTCTCCCTGCTCACAAATACCCAGAGATTTAGCTGTAAATTCACAGTGAAGCAGATCAGCCTGTTAAGTCATGGCCAGTTTCACAAAGTTAAGTACATGCTTCCCTCTCCCGCTGAAATCAATGGAATTATTTTTTTTAAAAAAATCTTAACTTTGGCTGGATGATGCTGTTAATTTTCAGAGGGTTTTACAACACTGCATTAATTGTGCGTTTGCAAAACCTATACAGCACCCTTTCCTGTTTCTTCGTTGTTTATCCCTTGAGTGTTTTCATAATAACTGGAAAAGTACTTCCTAGTCTGAAATACTTTAATTAGTTTAATAAAACAAATAGAACAGAGATAATCCTCCCATGGTCACAATGGTCCCTCAGCACAAAACATACAAGCAGGTAAAACTGCACATGAAACAGTGGGAGCATTCACTGGGTTTACAGTTACAGTCTATATAACTGGATGATCTAGTTTTCCATTAATCCCAAACACAATGGACTATATGCATTTAGACCCCCAGGTTAGGGTTTAGGGGCCTTTTTGTTTTTGTGTTTTTGTGTTGTTATTCTTTTGGGCTCCTCTATACTTGATTTGCTTGCTTCCATCCTTTATTTCCACTTCAGCCTCTCAGCTGCATAATATGCAAGGGACAGAATATGTCACTCTGGCAAACAGACAAACCTGACTGCTTCAAACTCTTGATTCTTTGGTTTGTGCAAAGGTATCAAGTAACAAACGCCAAATATCAGCTGTCAAATACTGTCAAAAAAACCAAATACCACTGCAGGCTGTCTGTCAAGCATTGTCAGCTATAAACTACCAAATACATACAAAAATCATTTCAGATATGCAAGTTTAAATGCCAGCTGTTATCCGGCGCCAAATATCTGTTAAGCATTCGGAAAACCTTGGAAGAGAATTCACATTGAAACCAAGGATCACATTTATTTCAGCTCTAAAAGACTCATTAACATAGCAAGATAAAAAAGTCAAAAAGGACCGCTCCCCACATCAAATGGCCTTTTGCATGGTCCCGCGCAGCCCCCCGGATCACAGTGCAGCTCCTGGTAGTACGGGCTGGCTCCACCCTCCCCAGGCTGGATGCCTGGAGGTCTCTGCCTACCTCAGCCAATCGCCCAATCCCGCCTGGGGAGGCGTTGCCAGGGGATTGGCCAGGTAGGGGGAGGGACCGCCCTGCCCACACAACAGGTGAATCTTACCTGCGAAGCATCAGTTGGCTCCAGAGCTTCTCCCACCCTGCCCTCCCTCAGTTTAGCCTTCTTTTGCAGGTTAACCTCTTCTCCACAGGTATGCGGGCGCTGCTACATCATGGTCACTGTTGAAGGGCCGGAAAGGAATTTTCCTACATTGGCAGGTTTTGCCTTCCCCGTAACAAAACGTCAGAACTTTGGCGGTTTCAGGCCTTGGGTGGAATCATTTAGTCTATCTTCCCTAAATAGGGAGGGGGGTTTGAAGTGGTGACCCACACACCCCTTGTGGCAGTGGTCCCAGGGTTCCCTGTTAAAGGGGTCTTGAGGGGAGGCATTGGCCATACGCCGAGAGGTTGTCATTGCTCTCCCCTGTAACGGCGGCAAAACAGGGAGTGGGCTCTCTGCTTGAACATATGTTCTCCAGAGCCAGCCCAATCCCCACACATTCTGGATAACCCTGATGTCCCCCAGATCCCTGGCTGGGGACTGGGAAGGATAAATGCCCAATGCCTGAGCCAAAGTCTCCCTACATCTGAAACTTAATGAAGTTGTGGCCAATTTTAATCCCATAGCACGTTGTCTTGAGTCATTATTCCACTCGGGGGTCGCCTGGGGTTGGGGGGACTCCACGTGTCCACGCAAAAATACAAGGATAAATCTGATACCCTACCTGCCACAAAAGGTCAACACAAAAGTTATCAAGAGAGGATCGTATACCATGGCTAAGTATGGCTCACTTGTGGCCATTGCTCATTCCTAATCCAGTGACAGACAGGTTGGTGTGCTTGAACCTAAAGTAACTTCCACTTGGGCACGAGGGCTACAGATATCTGTAAATTCCCTCACCTTGACCACCAGCCTTCCATGTGACATCACATGCCATCCTAGACAACCTTCAAGAGTACAGTTTCAGGGCTAGAGTAGAAAGAGTGGAGGCAGGGAGGTTGAAATTGCCTTGGTTGCTCACTGAGAAAGGGGAAGCTCCTTCCTTCTCCCAGATATCTCTGCCAACTTCAGCGCCATCAACCAATGTATCCTGGAATCTGGATTGCCTCTCCAGAACGGGAGCTGGAGGCACACAAATTTGGCAGTTCTGCTGCTATCTGGCAGGCAGGAAGAAACTAGCAAGTTCACTTGAACACTTGACCCTTCAGAACAGAACCCAAAATGTCACCCTAGTAAAACAGACTGTTGCTATGCCTGAAATGACATTCTAGCTTACATTCGCAAAAAAGCACTTAAAAATAATAATAATAACGGGGGAGACATTTTTCTTTACCAAGAGCAGAGGCAGTTATGAGAAGAGAGCTAGACATCCAAAAGGAAGGAAGGGTAACAGCTCATTGGTGGAGCTTCTACATTTCATACAGAAGTTCTCAGCTTCAACCCCTGGTATTTCCAGGTGGAGTTGTCCACCTGGAGAGAGCTCTGAGATAGATGGGCCAGTGATCTGGCAGCTTCCTATGTAATAGTGTTCCAGTACCATTCATGTTAAACTAAGAGCATGGCAAACAGCAGTCATGAAATTAAAAGATGCCTGCTTCATGGGAGAAAAGCAATGGCAAACCTAGACAGCATCTTAAAAAGCACAGACATCACCTTCCTGACAAAGGTCCGTATAGTCAGAGCTATGGTTTTCCCAGTAGTGATGTATGGAAGTGAGAGCTGGACCATAAAGAAGGCTGATCACCGAAGAATTGATGCTTTTGAGTTATGGTGCTGGAGGAGACTCTTGAGAGTCCCATGAACTGCAAGAAGATCAAACCTCTCCATTCTGAAGGAAATCAGCCCTGAGTGCTCACTGGAAGGACAGAGCCTGAAGCTGAGACTCCAATACTTTGGCCACCTCATGAGAAGAGAAGACTCCCTGGAAAAGACCCTAATGTTGGGAAAGATGGAGGGCACAAGGAGAAGGGGACGACAGAAGGTGAGATGGTTGGACAGTGTTCTCGAAGTGACTAACATGAGTTTGACCAAACTGCGGGAGGCAGTGGAAGACAGGAGTGCCTGGCGTGCTCTGGTCCATGGGGTCACAACTAAACAACAACAACAAAATCATTCATGGTACCCCAGACATTAGTTTGACAGGCAGATGCCCCAAGAGTTCATCCTTTCTTCACCACCACACATCTCCATGCCCAGAAGAGTTGCACCTACCAGGCCACTCAGTTATCTTGGCATGCTGTCTTGATGAAGCTATTAATGAAGAAAAAAGAGACAACTATAAAACTAAAATAAACTGCATTAGAAGGAATGCACTTGGCTCTTTGCAAGCGTCGTGATATCTCAACTCATTACACCACATTGTACATAGATTGAAGAGAAAAGAAAAATAACTAATGTAACTCGTAGCCATAGGGGTAGAGACATTTATAAATGAAGAGGAGAGCACTAAATCAGCTTCACTGCTCCATTTTAAAATAAATTTTCTCCATTAATTAATTTTGTGACTCAGAGCAAATGTGCGTGGTAGGAAACAGAGGACCCTGCTGATAAGAATCTCACTGAATACAATAGTTCTGTTCATTGAGACATACGGCAGAAGGACTCTTTGAAATAGTTTCAGAGTAGACAAGGTGCTTTGCTGGATAAAGCATGGGCTCTTGACCTCCGAAAGTTCACTATTAACCTCTCAGTGAAAAGTATTTTGGAGTCTCACTATATCAAGAGATCAATGCAATTTAATATCTAAATTTGCCAAGCTGTCACAAGCCGGGTAATTAGAGTGATATGACACAAAAGTGGTTATTAAGTAAGAAAGGGAAGAATGTCATGTACTAGACAAGATGAACTGCGTCTCACCCTGTAAAAATGGGGAAATCTTCCAACTGAGAGCAGAATTTGACAGAGGGGCAGCTTATTTCACAGTCACCTATAACTCCCTAATCTTATAAATAAATGGATCATCTCTGTATATACCACAACTAGTAATAAAAACACACCCACTGATGTTTGCACACACACACAAAAAAATTAGAATTGGCTGATAACAGTAATTTGCTGGGATTCTACTAGATTAAATGTCTAGCGATTGACAACAGGTTTTCACCTTTTTCTTGTGGTGCTGATGAAGCTATTTCACAGACTCTTCACACTCACAGAGGAACAGTTTTTTTTAAAAAAAAAATAAAGACATACACACAGAGATAGCAGAAAAGCTTATGTTGTATGTATTGAGTCAGCAGAATGAAACCACAAGAGACAAAATGGTTGCCTTGCTAGAGAGGAGCTATACCCACCTCAAATTCAGCAGTAACACATATAAAGTGGGAAACAGTATGGTATTTTAAAATGCCCATTCCCTCCCTTCCTTCCTTCCTTCCTTCCTTCCTTCCTTCCTTCCAACAAGTTCTATCCCTCTCATAAACACCAAAAGGGATTACCAGAACAGCAGAAGAGGAATTAAAATACTATAAAACCTGAGCAGTACTGGGATTTAAAAGACCAATTAAGCAAACAATCGAAAGGAACTGAAAAAATCAAAAGGTATTCTGCTGGTTTCAAGAGAACCTCCCTGGAGAGGGCATTCCAGAGAGAGGGTGCCACCACTGAAAAGGCCCTTTCTCAAGTCACCACTTGGCTTGTCTCTGAAAGGAGGAGGATCCTAAGAAGAGCCACATAAGAAGATCTTAACTCTGGGCAGGTTCATATGGAATTAATGGCTAATAGACCTCAAGGTTCACTGGTCTCAAGTATACATGGACGGATCAGCCTATTTCAAGTCCATGTCAATACAATATTGCATATGCTTATTCATAAATGCATTCTGTCAATGTGTGCATCAATATGCGAACTCTTTTTAAATAAAATGTATTATATAATATTTAAAACACATTTAATCACTAAATATTTCAGCATGTATTTCTAAATGTATTTTATGCATTTTATCTACGTTTTCCTGCATGTTTTTGAGCTGTGAAGGATAACTATGTTCCAAGCTGTGTATCGGATCAGGAGATGTGCAATAGGTCAGACCACTTAAAATGCACACACTCTCTTCCATTCTTAGTCCCAAGCCATTCGGGGATTTGAAATGGCTTCTCCCACGTGCCGTGGGCCTCAAACCTCACAAATTATTGGGAGAAATAATAGGCTGAAAATGGGAATGATACGAAAGGAACTATCACACACAAGTTGCAATGTGCACGTGAGTTAAACCCCGAGCCAGTTCCAAACCTCCTTGAGTGAGAGGGTTGGCAAAGCTGAGGGAGAGCTTTCAGAATGGACAGATGCTGTCAGCATCTCATTCCCACCTGGAGTCTCATTCATGGGAGAAGGATTCACACAGCCCAACTCACATGCTTATGAATACAGGAGAGACGGCCACCTGCGCGCTGACATATGTGTTGACGATGTCCCTTGCAGGCCACATTCTGCATCAGTGTGAAAGGGCTGAACACACATAGGCTTCCATTATGAAAGGGAGGAGGACCCTGATTATCCCACGATCTTCTCTTGTGTTGAAGAGATCTATTACGTGATGAGTCATGAGGGTGCGAGGAGGTAGCCAGTTGGCAATGGCTCTCCCCACCACCTGTCTTTGTGAATGCAAAAGGAAGGTCATTTGAATTCCCCAGGCTTCTGAATGAATTGTGGCTACAACACTCAGGTTGTAGCTGCTGCTGCTGCTTCTTCTTCTTCTTCTTCTTCTTCTTCTTCTTCTTCTTCTTCTTCTTCTTCTTCTTCTTCTTCTTCTTCTTCTTCTCCTCCTCCTCCTCCTCCTCCTCCTCCTCCTCCTCCTCCTCCTCCTCCTCTCTCTCTTTTGCATGAGCAATCACACTCATTCATGTCTTAGCGCAGAGTTAAGGAATGCATCCGAGAAAGAAACAGGTCAAAAATGAGATGGTGACCTCAAACTTTGCTTTCACCATGATGAATTTCAGAAGAAATACTTAGTATGAACACCCTGGTAAGAGGCAGGGGACAATAAACAAAAAACCCACCTAACTACTACAGAAGTTTAATGTATTTGGCCGTTTGCCAAAAAGCACTTACATCTTGAAGGGGCTAGCTCAGAATTACTCAAAAATAAAAGCAATCACTTATAGGATTAAAATACGAATACAGTATAACTTTGTGGCATTGCCTTCTTATTCTTCGTGTAAAGATGTAGTAACCTTCTCCCTCATGGAATTTGTTCACGACCTTAACCGTAACCGTTTTGGGTAGGACATTCTGTTTTCATGCTAACTCATTTCTGGCCCCTCCTGGGTTCAGCATGAAAATAATACCAGGGCATGGTGAATCACTAACAAACCACTTTACGTTGAAAATAATTCACAAGGGGTTGACCCAACACCATCAAGCTCTTTTCATGCAGCAACCCAGCTGGACTCCAACCAGATTTGAGGAGAATGTCACCCACACTGACAATAGTATATGGATTCACTTGTGAAACCTATAAACCTGTCCTCAACTATTACTGTCATTAACTAGTTCAGGAGTCAACAAACTTTTTCAGCCATGGGCCAGTCCACTGTTCCAGACTATATTTTTTTTTGGGGGGGGGGGGGAATGAACAAATTCCTATGCCCCACAAATAACCCAGATATGCATTTTAAATAAAAGCACATATTCTACTCATGTAAAAACACGCAGATTCCCGGACCGTCTGCGGGCCTGATTGAGAAGGCGATTGGGCCGGATCCAGCCCCCAGGCCTTACGTTTGCCTACCCATGCACTAGTTCTTACAGACTCTGAATATTTTGCCTTCATAAATTCAAAACTGCAGGTCCAACATAGCCTTTTTCAGTAGTGAGAGCAATATTTAAAATATCAGTTTTTCTATTCGGTTCCATGGTCCATTGTTTATCTCTCACAGTTCCCAGCAAATCCTTGACCAAACCCTTGACACAGCTCTGCAGATAGAAGAAGAAGAAGAAGAAGAGTTTGGATTTGATATCCCGCCTTTCACTCCCCTTCAGGACTCTCAAAGCGGCTAACATTCTCCTTTCCCTTCCTCCCCCACAACAAACACTCTGTGAGGTGAGTGAGGCTGAGAGACTTCAGAGAAGTGTGACTAGCCCAAGGTCACCCAGCAGCTGCATGTGGAGGAGCGGGGAAGCGAACCCGGTTCACCAGATTACGAGTCCGCTGCTCTTAACCACTACACCACACTGGCTGTAGGCACTGCAACACCCCTTTTCTTTTCTCCTGTAGGGAGAATGTTGTGGTAAGGCAAAACCTGATACTAGGAGGCTGGCGTTTTGCTGGCAGGGATTTCACAGTGTATGTTTTCAATGTGTCGCTATGTGCAGATAGAGATGCACCTCACCTCCACGCTAACCCCAGAGTCCTTACAACAGCGCGCACGCACACACACACACACACACACACTCCCATCGTAAGGAGAGGCAGTTTGCTAGTGAGAGAATCTTCGTTCTGGCATTCGCACAGCCTGCTGATTGCAAACCAGTGCTCAAATAATAGCTCTTTATGCTGCTGCTTCCCCCAGTTAGGGATTGAGTCACAAGGCACTGGAAGAATTTACCTCTTCTTGGTTACCCAAGTTTCTGTGTGGTAGCACAATAGGGAGAAGGGGTGTGTGTGTGTTGGCTTCTCATTCATGCAGGACCCGGTCACAAGGCTGCCCACAGGAATTCTTTGCCCTTCTAGCAACATAAAAGGGAGTTCGCAAGGCTGTTGCCATTTATATTCCAGCAATTACACAACCTACATTCAAGTGACTGAGATTCTGCTGGCTCTGGCTGTTGGCTCGCCAGACAGCGCAGAGTTTGTGGTTGAAGAGAGTGTTATGTCTGGTGTTTTTGCAATGGGTCTATATTTGAAGGAAACTAATGCCTTAGATCATCGCACATTTCAAGATAACTTGTTGAGGAGAGGCTGGGAGGATGCATAACAGTTTTTGGAAGCAAAGAGATCAGAAAAAAATACTACGGGTCAGGCACTGTTGTCACCAAAGTTGTGTGTCCTCTAGCACTTCAGACTGTAGACTGGAGTTCATATATGACTGAATACACATTCGTACAAAAACAAAACAAAAAACAACAACCCTACAAATAAACAAGCATTTTCTGCATTTTTTAAAAAATAAAGAATCATACTTTCCCTTCAGTCCAGCAACTTCAAGACCTGTCAAGAAGCCTCTCTGACGGCTTTCTTTGTGGAGGGGTGTGTTGTTTCTGAATGGAGAAACATGTGATCTTGTGATTCTCTGCTTGAAGTCTGAAGTGTTACAGGCCAGACCGAAGGCTTTCATGAAAACTAAGCCTGTGACCTCAGGAGGGCAGGAAGATGTCCCCCTGGCTACCATTTAGCTTCCCCCACAAAATCTTTTTGTGGGAATTCCCTTTTAGGAGACATCTGAGGCAGCCCTGTTTAGGGAAGCTTTTAATATCTGAAGGACTATTGTATCTTAATATTTTGTTGGAAGCCGCCCAGTGTGGCTGGGGAAACCCAGCCAGTTGAGCGGGGTATAAATATATTATTATTATTATTATTATTATTATTATTATTATTATTATTATTCCCAGGGTTCTCTCTGTATGCTAGGATGCAACACAAAGTAGAGTGTGATACCTCAAGAACCGCTTCTCTTCATATGAACCTACCTGGACCCTGAGGACATCTTCTGAGGCCCTTCTTTGTGTGCCTCCTCCACAAGAGGTCCGTAGGGTAGCAACACAAGAAGAGGTCTTTTCTGTGGTGGCCCCCCACAGGTTTGTGGAATGCTCTCCCCAGGGATTCTTCGTTATACACCTTTAGGCGCCAGGCAAAAACGTTCCTCTTAATCAGGCCTTTGGCTGCTTAAAATCTAATGCCTTCTTAAAATGTGCTATGGGGTGGGTTATTGGTTTGTTTTTATTTTGATCGTGTGTTTTGAGCTTTTACATTGGGATTTTATCTTGTGAACCTCCCTGAGATCTATGGATGTGGGTCAGTATACAAATTTAATAAAATGATAATAATACTGGAAACAGAATGGGCCTTTCTGAGAATCTCGGCCTTCCTGGTTTTTTTAAACTCAGTTTACAAGTATGCCTGGTGAAATCTCAGAAGCTAGAGGGGCTGTGCTTGAATAGTTTGCCAGTGGTCCTGGATGCATAGTTCAGAAGCAGAATACGTTATGCAAATATTTTCAATTTTTTTTAAAAAAAGGAGTATGGCTGTTCCTAGATTTGAGAAATCACACAAATGTGCTGTTGCTTAATTGCATTTCCTACAACAGAGCCAAGGGTCTTGTACAACAAATCAAGATATAAAAAAAAGGAAGAACTAAAATATACGGATGCGGCAGTGATTCAAAACACAAGTCCGCACGATGCTGTTCATGACACATACTAACTAACCTTTCAGACTGCAAAGACGCGGGTGAAAAATGTTTAGTCAACATTTAAACAATGACGAGCACAGATCGTTCCAGAGCTGAAATTGCCTGTAGAAGTTCTCTTATAGGGACTGCAAGCAGATCTCCCCACATGCCACTGAAGGTTCAAGTGGAAGAGGCACTCCTGCAGGTACTTGATCCCTCAGCCATTTAGAGTTTTACAGACCATTATCAATAACCTTGAATTGGGTCCAGTTTACATGTAGCCAGCTGTAGTGTTTTAACGAG
This sequence comes from Podarcis tiliguerta, assembly GCF_965153285.1. Classification (NCBI taxonomy): domain Eukaryota; kingdom Metazoa; phylum Chordata; class Lepidosauria; order Squamata; family Lacertidae; genus Podarcis; species Podarcis tiliguerta. Next base: position 65,730,153 of record NC_139542.1, on the reverse strand, counting down.
TGGCATTGCGTTCTTCTGAGGCATCTGATCAAGGCCTGTATTTTAAAATGAGCTTAAAGATATATTTGCAAATGTTTGTATGTTTCATGCCAGGCAGAAACCAGCTGGCTAAGTACTCTGGCAGTTGTTTTTCTTCCTGCTTTCCTGAACAAGCCCCCCCCCCCCCAATTTATAGCAGTAGCAGGAGACAAGTTTCTCAAAGCTGTAAAAGGGAATTACAGGCTGGGAGCAAAGGTTATACTGACACTACGTATTACAGAATACAATCAAGCTGCAAAAACACTAATTAAGAGTTGGTAAATAGTAAGATTTATTGTTTAACAGAAAATAATACCATGTGCCTCCCATCAGATTCTAGCCATATTTTCCCAAGGTTTAAGGTATCCTGAGAAAGTTAAAGGGAAATAAATTTTGGGAAGGGCTAATGGGAAAAGCCGCTGGCTGGGAAAGGGGGGTGTAAAATGAAGAGGCTTCTTTTTACTGAGTTCCTTTTACTTTGCAAAGGCCTTTTCTTCTAAAAAGCTATCTATGTTATGTATGAGATTTATTGGCTTAATGTAATGATGCAAAGGATTTAGAAAGTAAGAAATGTTAGATTCTTATGTTATTCTTATTTCATTGATGGTGTGCGAGAATGTGAACCCAAGATCTCTGTTTAGATAGAATTTAATACCATGAGCCATCTGTTTTAGCCATTTGCCCCTGTTGCCAAAAGGGCAATAGGGCAAAAGGGCAAAAGGTGATCTGGTAATTAAGGTGCCTTGTCGAGGCAAATGTAAGATATATGGCTACTTGTCTGCCATTTATGGATAGAAGGAAATATAGCTCTTTGTCTCCCATAAAAGGTAATAGGAAATGGGTGTATCTTTTATGATTGGTTCTAGCAGACAGCCAATAGGAATTTCAACCAGGCTGATTGGACAGAGGCAGCCAAAGAAGGAGCAAGGGGGCTGGGCTGAGGAAATATAAGTGCTGGCCATCAGGGCTGGAGTGGGCAGAGCTTTGGTAACCATATACCACTGTGCCTATCATTTATTTGTCTGGCAAATAAATTATTATTTTAATTTCTATATCGCTGCGTTGAATATTTCATTCCAGCTAAGCATTAACCACAAGTAGGGTGCTACACTTCCATCTTGAAGGCCATGCTAACACTATGGAAGCTGCATTCTGCACTAGCTGCAGTTTCTAGATTATTTTTGAGGGTAGAGCATATTACAATAATCCAATGTGGGGTCACTAGAGCATGAGCAACTGATCCTGTTCTATCTTGGCCTAGGTATGGCTGTAGCTGGTGAGCCAATCCTAGTTAGAAACAGAAACTCCTTGCCACAAAGGCCAGCTGTGCCTCCAATGACAACAACACATCCTGTGCTTCTGGAAATACAACTTAGAATTATGCAAGATGTGCACATAGGAATAAGTAACTTGACTTGCTCTTTAAAAGGGATCAGTCTTAACGTCAGCCCAGCCAGATGGGTGGTGTATAAATTTATTATTATTATTATTATTATTATTATTATTATTATTATTATTATTATTATTTGCCCTTGTGCTTTATTCATGATTTCTTAACAAACATATTTGGTGCAAGTTCTGGATGGCTCGCTGTTGTAAATGGTTCTATCAGCACAGTTTTTTCCTAAAGTGCTATCCGACAGGAATTTGAGATTTTATAAAATAACGTTTGTTTATTTACTTCAGTATGCCCCTTACGTCGTTTAATATCTTTCAAGGCAGCTACTCATCATAAGCATTTTAAAATACATAAATAAGTGTAAAAACAAAATAAGAAGATGAAAAAAAACAGCAGCAGACCGTTAAAGCATATTGCAATAAAATACAGTGCACTCACCATAAAAACCCTTGAAGGAGCATATAAAACTCAAATAAAAAACTCAGTGTAGCGGGGGGAGGGGAGGATTTATAAGCCTGGGAAAATGAAGCCATATTTACCTAACACCTAAAACCCTTGCTGGACTCTGAGTATAAGGAAACAGTACAAATTCCCTTGCAATGGTATCACCACTGAGAAGGCCCAATCTCAACCACCATACACCTGATCTGAATGGGTACCTGCAGAAATGCCTCTCCTGACGACCTCTGTCTGTTTTGTATGGGAACAGGATATCCTTGAGATTCCCCCTGTATGAAGCTTCATTGATTAAAACACTCTGAATTGTGCAGGGGAACACACAGAAACCAAGCGCAGCTGTTTTAAAGCTGGTGAGATATGCTCTGCCTAAGTTAGTAGGATCGCTGCAGCTTTGCCCATCCACTGTAGCTTCAGAGAGGTCTTCAAAGGAACCCTCTGACACAGAACACACTGCAGTAGTCACTGCTGCGTATTATTTGGGCATGGATCACTTGGAAATGGCTAACTGCTCTCAGTCTCTCTCTGTCCAGGAGGAAGTCTGGTGCACCAACCTGGCAATGGAAAGCACAGCATGCCACTAATGCCTCTTTTAGGCATTCAAAATAAAAACCAAACTGTTACTCTGATCCTTAAGGGGGAACGTATCCTTGTTCGGAGCAGGTTGGTCAGACAGACCCATCGGCCAACAGCACTTGCATCTTGTCTGGATTGAGCACTGATTGATTGGCTCTCACCCAGTCCTTTACCACCCACAGACACCGGTTCAGGATTCAGAATCAGAAACCTGGAAGGGACCTCATAGAATCATAGAATAGAATCATAGAATCATAGAGTTGGAAGAGACCACAAGGGCCATCGAGTCCAACCCCCTGCCAAGCAGGAAACACCATCAGAGCACTCCTGACATATGGTTGTCAAGCCTCTGCTTAAAGACCTCCAAAGAAGGAGACTCCACCACACTCCTTGGCAGCAAATTCCACTGTCAAACAGCTCTTACTGTCAGGAAGTTCTTCCTAATGTTTAGTGGAATCTTCTTTCTTGTAGTTTGGATCCATTGCTCCGTGTCCGCTTCTCTGGAGCAGCAGAAAACAACCTTTCTCCCTCCTCTATGTGACATCCTTTTATATATTTGAACATGGCTATCATATCACCCCTCAAATGCCATCTAATTCTCTGCCAATGCTGGAAACCCAGTAATACAGTATTGATGTGGCCATCCAGCCTCTGTTTAAAACCACCAATGATGGAGAGTCCATTACCTTCTAAGGCAGTCTGTCAAATGACCCATACAATCAGGAAGTTCTTCCTAATGTTTAGCCTAAATCATTTTTCTTGTAATTTAAACTCATTGGGTTACGTCTTTCCCTTGGGAGAAACAGGAAGCAAATATTCTCCATCGTCTTCTATGTGACAGCCCTCCAGACATCTGAAGATGGCTACCATATTGCCCAGATGACAGCAGTCACAAAATTAAAAGACGCCTGCTTCTTGGGAGAAAAGCAATGACAAACCTAGACAGCATCTTAAAAAGCAGAGACATCACCTTGCCAACAAAGCTCCATATAGTTAAAGCTATGGTTTTCCCAGTAGTGATGTATGGAAGTGAGAGCTGGACCATAACGAAGGCTGATCGCCGAAGAATTGATGCTTTTGAATCATGGTGTTGGAGGAGACTCTTGAGAGTCCCATGGACTGCAAGAAGATCAAACCTATCCATTCTGAAGGAAATCAGCCCTGAGTGCTCACTGGAAGGACAGATCCTGAAGCTGAGACTCCAATACTTTGGCCACCTCATGAGAAGAGAAGACTCCCTGAAAAGACCCTGACGTTGGGAAAGATGGAGGGCACAAGGAGAAGGGGACGACAGAGGGCAAGATGGTTGGACAGTGTTCTCGAAGCTACCAGCATGAGTTTGACCAAACTGCGGGAGGCAGTGGAAGACAGGAGTGCCTGGCATGTTCTGGTCCATGGGGTCACGAAGAGTCGGACATGACTAAACGACAACAACCACCACCATATTGCCTCTTAATAACTTCCTTCGACATATTCAAATCTTTCAACCTTTTCTCATAGGAACTGGTCTCCTTTGTCACCCTCCTCAGGACATGTTCCAAGCCCTGTCCTTCCCCAGGGAGAGGTCATCCATCAGGGTGACCAAAGCAGTTTCTGGCAAAATGCAGGACTGAAGCCAAATTGAAATGGATCCAGAAATCAATGTCATCCAAAAATGACTGGAGTTCCAAGCTAACAGATGCTTAAGCAACTTGCTCAGGAAGGAAATATCTGCAACCAAGTGGTGGTTGAAGCAATCCTCTGGGTCGAGGGAAGACTTCTTTTAAAAAAATAAAAAATGGCTGCATGACCACCTTCTTCAGGCCAGCAGCCAGGTCCTCTTAATTTATCACTTCACCGATCTATCCAGTCAGCCCCCTGACAGATGTTTAGCCAAGACTGACAGGTGGCAAATAAAGAGATAGTAGACTAAACCCCTTCAGACCCCCCTCTAAATACTTAGCTTGCAGCTGCGGTTCCCTAGACATACTCTGTGACTGAACTGCTTTAACCGTGGACTCCAAATTGAAATGGATATGAGTGATTTTATCAAAGTGCTTTGCAAATGCATCACAGCAGGCCTACGAATTCTCTGAGATCACCCTGGTGACCTGACTAAAGGAATCCCTGAACTATTCAAAACAGCACTTTGTTGAACAGCATTAAGTGGACACAGGGGTTACAGAAAGCATCCCTCCTTTGGGCCATTACTGCCACTGAGCAGGCTCAGACAAGAGCTGTAACTTATGTTCTGTCATATTCAGACAGAGCCTTCCTCCACTGGTGTTCTAGCCATCATCCCTGCCACTTCTCGGTGTCCATTGCCTGGATATATTCGGTAACTGGGTGGTTTCTATTGAGGGGGAAAGGGTGCTTAGGAGTATTCTGGTCAGCAGGTTGGGTCAGTTCAGCATTGCATCACATGACCAGGGCTTTGACAGCAGCACCAGAAGTACCAATAGCAAAGTCACAAGGCTCCTTTATGGTTTGACCCCTGCAGGGCAATGTCCATCACAGTTTGGGAGCAGGGACAGGTTCCAGCCATTTTGCATGTTGAGTTGGGAGAGAGCTGTAACTATGCTAAGGCTGCCTTCAGACGGCACTTTATTCCATCTGAGAGCCAGTGTGGTGTAGTGGTTAAGAGTGGTAGACTCGTAATCTGGTGAACCGGGTTCGCGTCCCCGCTCCTCCACATGCAGCTGCTGGGTGACCTTGGGCTAGTCACACTTCTCTGAAGTCTCTCAGCCCCACTCACCTCACAGAGTGTTTGTTGTGGGGGAGGAAGGGACAGGAGATTGTTGGCCGCTTTGAGACTCCTTTGGGTAGTGATAAAGCGGGATATCAAATCCAAACTCTTCTTCTTCCATCTTCTCGACATTTCCTTACCTGATAATTTTTGTGTTTTATATCTTTCCTATGATGCAAAAGCCACTTCTGTAAGTATAGCAGATCTAGCAGATGTTTAGTACTCATTTCCCAAAAAATATCCGCTTCCAACTTTGTTATCTCAGAAAATCACAGGAGATTTGCATTATAATTTCCCCGTGGTTGTTGTTGTTTTTTAAACCATGCCATTCACATGATAAACTTTGGGGTGGTATTATGGCATCCAGTTCTTTCCCACCGTTTAAAATTCCACATGACATGGTAGTATATCGGTTAAAAAGCCGCAGTTCCATAGTGCAACAGGTACCACAGTGAAGAAGGAATATTACAAATTAGTAAAACTAATGCAAGAACCCCCAGGTCTGAGTGGAGCCTAAATGTAAAACACCTTGGGGCTGAGAAAGGTTGGTTCTCTTTGGGAATCAGGTACAGTGTTGGCAGATGCGTTGCCTGTGGTCTCCACGATGCTCTCCTTATGCATTTGCAAATGCAGCCAATACTACAAAGGCACCACAAGTTTCCATCCCAAAGCCCCGTTGTCCCTCACTCAAGTGGGGAAGTGTCTGTAGGTATTTTAATCTAGGCAGTATAAAATAAATAAATGAAACTGAACAGCAGGCTGGTTTCTTTTTGCTAATCCAGTGCTGTTTCCCATCGTGTCTTGCACTCTGCAAATTCTTGTACCAAAGGCAGAAAATAGCAATATAAGCATAAATCTTTAAAACAGTAAATTGGCTGCTCAAGAGTCGCTGCAGGACATGTGCTCTTAAGTCAACAGTTTAAAAAAGGGAAACGTGGGATCACTCTAATACACCTGTTATGCGAGCGAACAATTCAGCACCCACGGTTAAGATATAAAGATAATAACCTCTCTTGGGGGAGACATGCACAAAATAGATGTTTGGCAGTGTTATTGTTGGAGTACGCCTTTGGGGGTAAAGTCAAACCAATAGAGACCAATACGGGAGAGACATGTTTTATTGCAGTTGGGGCAGATAAAGGCATCCAATTTTGCTGCTAGAGGTGCAACATGGCATTTCTTCTCTCTGCGCTCCTCCCAGTGGTCATTTGTCCTGGGAGTCACATGACCTGACTCTCTGTCTCTAAGCAGCGACGCTCCCAAAAACTGGGATCTGGTGAGATGGGGGAGAAATAATTATAACAAGCAGCCTGGGTCGCAGCAATACACTGGCATAACTATACAGTGGTACCTCGGATTAAGAACTTAATTCGTTCTAGAGGTCTGTTCTTAACCTGAAACTGGTCTTAATCTGAGGTACCACTTTAGCTAATTTAGCACGATTTCTGTTCTCATCCTGAAGCAAAGTTCTTAACCCAAGGTACTATTTGTACTATGTGTATCATCTGACCCATCTACGGCAATCATTAAGCTTGCAGATGACACCACCATAATGGGTTTAATAACAGGTGGAGACGAATCAGCATATAGAGGGGAGGTCCAAAAACTATCTACATGGTGCCTAGGGAACAACTTGCACCTTAATTTCAGCAAGACAAAGGAGATGGTTTGGACTTTTGGAGGAAGAGAGGAGAACTAGCCCCGCTGTACATCAGGGAGGGCTGTGTGGGAAGAGTCTCTTCCTTTAAATTCCTAGGAGTTTATCTCAGTGAAGACCTTACTTGGAAAATCAATACAACCCAGGTGGTTAAGAAAGTCCAACAGAGACTCCATTTCTTTAGAGTATTGCGAAATCAACATTTGATTATCTCCTTCTACGGTCCACAATAGAAAGTGTCCTTTCAAACTGCATAATGGTGTGGTACGCTGATTTGACATCAATGGATAGGAAGTGCCTACAGAGGATGGTGAATACAGCACAAGATATTATGGGCTGCCCCGTGAATCTGCTGGATGACATCGTGGAAGAACGTTGCCTCAAGAGAGTGAGGAAAATTCTCAGGGACGATTCACACCCTGGCCGGCACTTTCTTGATCTCCTGCCCTCAGGCAGAAGATATAGAAGCATGATTAGTCACACCAACAGGGTAAAGAACAGCTTCTATCCGTGGGCTGTTAGGCTGCTGATTGAAAAGATAACAACAGGACACTGACTTTCGGGTTTGGTGGGTGTGCGTCAGTAAACGAGGGGAATTAAGACTAAGAGAACTGAGTGAGGGGTGCTCATGTGATCTCACCGTATACAAGTTGTACAAGTGGCAATAAAGTATTTCAATTCAATTTCTGGGTTAGTGGACTGTAGCCTGAAGCATCTGTAACCCGAGGTACCAGAAAGCTACTCATCACTAACTGACAGGCAGACACAGACTCAGTTTGTCAAAGAAGAGAGACAGGGCAGCAGACAACAACTCTGAATAAGAGAACCGAAAAAGGAGATCAAGGGGATGGGACACAAACACCAGCATGTCCAAGCACTTCTAGGAAAACGCCTCAGTTGAGGCACCACAGCCCCAGGGGAACTACACAAATACTCCAACTTGGCAGGACATCCTGATGGAAGCAAAAGGAAAGTCCAACTGTCACTTTGCCACAGGGCATGCTCAATTGTACGAGCCAGGAAGGAAAGAGGAAGCACACAAACCAAGGGGCGCACAGGACTAGAATACCAAGCCCCGCTCTAGAAATCAGGAGAAAGGAGGAGTGCTGCTTACACACTTTCTTTTCCAACAGAGAAGGTAAAAAGAGGGAACTCAGAGACTAAAAGAGGAAACACAAAGAGAAAGAATAAGCAATAGTACAACATTGTGGGTGCGGATATTTATGTGATAGACAACAAGGCTTCTGAAACATGTCCCTACCATGCAATTCCAGTGCTAGGGAAAGTGGAAATAGTCTCAAAATGGAAGAGGCAGGTTTTGCTCATCCTCAAACTGTTCTGGAAAGAAATTTCTACCCTGCTATACTACTTGTGCGAAAATAATTTTGCTGACGTAAAGGACCCCTGACAGTTAAGTACAATCGCGAATGACTCTGGGGTTGCGGTGCTCATTTCGCTTTACAGGCCAAGGGACGCACGGAAACGCTGGTTACCTTCTGAGCAGAGCGGTACCTATTTATCTACTTGCACTGTGTGCTTTCGAACTGCTAGGTTGGCAGGAGCTGGGACCAAACAACGGGAGCTCATCCCGTTGTGGGGCCTCAAACTGCCAACCTGCCGATCGGCAAGTCCAAACGGCACAGTGGTTTAAACCACAGCGTTTACCAATCCTTAAAAAAAACCCACAAAACTATACCATCACTTTAATTAATCCAGAAAAATAAGCATACACAGCTGGTTACACACTGACAACCACCTAGTACTTATTAAATCGAATCCCCACTTCACTCAAAAGCATGCCCTGAAAGCCTGAGAGGGAGGAGAAGGAGAAGAAGAAGAAGAGGAGGAGGAGGAGGAGGAGTTTGGATTTGATATCCCGCTTTATCACTACCCAAAGGAGTCTCAAAGTGGCTAACATTCTCCTTTCCCTCCCCCCCCCCCGCAACAAACACTCTGTGAGGTGAGTGGGGCTGAGAGACTTCAAAGAAGTGTGACTAGCCCAAGGTCACCCAGCAGCTGCATGTGGAGGAACAGGGAAGCGAACCCGGTTCACCAGATTACGAGTCCACTGCTCTTAACCACTACACCACACTGGATCTCCCTGTCTGCGAATAGAACATAGAACACCCCCCCACACACAAGTCAAGAAGTAACTAAACTACATTCATATTCAAGGGGGATAATTACGTTACTCTGTTACAGCAAAAACGAAACCAACAAACAAATGAGAGTCTTGTGGAACATGGGCATTGACAGGATTTATGTTAGGGGGGCAGGCTTCATGTTGTGGGAAGGAAGAACCTCAGTTAGTCAAGTGTTTTTATTGTTTTACCTGATTTAGGGGGGCAGCTGCACCCCAGCCCCCCCCCCTTGGCTACACCCATGTTGTGGAACCTTAAAGACTTAGCAGATTTATTATTCCCTAAACTTTATGTATAGAGTCTACTACAGAAGTGAACAATCTGTAACCTAGCATGTTTTGGAAGCTGCTGATTATGTGCACATTTAAAGAGTTTGGTTTTCAATGAGTCATCGAGCCATAGAATTATGGAGTTGGAAAAGTCATCCAGTCAAACCCCCTGCAATGTTTTCCTGCCGCAAGAATGAACGTGGGGACCCTAATCTTTCCAGATCACTGCTTCCATGTGTAATGCAGAGAAGGACAGTTACATAAAACACGTGCCATGCACGTTTTTAAGAAAATACATATAAAGTTTACAAAGTAAAGGAAGGGTCGATTCTGAAACGGCCACTGCTTTTATAATTTACATAGATTTATGCTTAAACGGTGTGCGGTATAAGGACATTTGGATAAGTAGCAATTTGGTTTGGACAAGGAGGAATTTTGAACTTCTCTCGCATGGTGCGATGAGAGTTCGGACTACAATGTCATAGCAGGAATAAAAATAATCTCAACACAAAAAGGCTTAAACTGCCTTATTCCTTTGAAGAGCTACTCCTCTCCATGCTAGTAGGAATCCAATTAATTTCCTCCATTCTGGCCTGCAGGAGGTAAAACGCCGCAGAAGCAGAACGGCCGTCTCTTCACATGGGAAATGCCTTCCCACATAGGCAACCTCTGAAGTATGTACGGAACACAGTCCCTGTGTGTTCTGGTAGGTGGCAACACCATCTCTTCAGGGATATGAATGGCCCCTGTCCATCATAGCACTTACGCAGCACAATTCAATCCACTGTCTCTAAGGATAACCATGCAAAGCATTTGTTGTTGTTGTTTAGTCGTTTAGTCGTGTCTGACTCTTCGTGACACCCTGGACCAGAGCACGCCAGGCACTCCTGTTTTCCACTGCCTCTCACAGTTTGGTCAAACTCATGCTGGTAGCTTCAAGAACACTGTCCAACCATCTCGTCCTCTGTTGTCCCCTTCTCCTTGTGCCCTCCATCTTTCCCAACATCAGGGTCTTTTCCAGGGAGTCTTCTCTTCTCATGAGGTGGCCAAAGTACTGGAGCCTCAGCTTCAGGATCTGTCCTTCCAGTGAGCACTCAGGGCTGATTTCCTTAAGAATGGAGAGGTTTGATCTTCTTGCAGTCCATGGGACTCTCAAGAGTCTCCTCTAGCACCATAATTCAAAAGCATAAATTCTTCGGCGATTAGCCTTCTTTATGGTCCAGCTCTCACTTCCATAATGCAAACCATTAGCATCAATTTATTTATACCATGCCATCAGTGTACAGAACATATGCATTTTGAATTTGTTTGTAGCACCCTCATCCAAAACATGGATTCCAGGAGAACGTACATAAAATTCAAATATCAATACAATGCTAAAGCAACAATTTAAAATAATACAGTGGTACCTCGGGTTAAGAACTTAATTTGTTCTGGAGGTCCGTTCTTAACCTGAAACTGTTCTTAACCTGAGGTACCACTTTGGCTAATGGGGCCTCCCGTTGCTGCGCCGCCGCCGTGTGATTTCTGTTCTCATCCTGAAGCAAAGTTCTTAACCCGAGGTACTATTTTTGGTTGGCGGAGTCTGTAACCTGAAGCGTCTGTAACCCAAGGTACCACTGCATAATAAAATCTAAGGAGCAGCACTGATAACTTTTCAGCCAGCTAAGAAAATACAGTAAAATTTAAAGGCCTGGGATGCATTTTAATCGATTGATTGCTTGTTTTTATGCATATTCTATTACTTATATGATCTTAGCCGCTTTGAGCCCAGCTCCGGCCGGGGAGGGCGGGGTACAAATAAAATTATTATTATTATTATTATTATTATTATTATTATTATTATTATCATTATTAACCAGTTGCCAAAAAAATATAATCCTATTTTCTTCAGGAGGCTATTCCAAAGCCAGGGTACCACCACCGAAAAGACCATGAAGGAAGCATGATGTGGCTTCGATTCTCAGGGTGCCTTTAGACCTGACTCAGCTGCTGTTACAAAAGGAAAACACCACCCAACTCTCCAGTGAGAATATCATCTCTCTGGGAAAGTGCCTCGTGGAATATGCACAGCTTAGTGGTAGAATATTAAAAGGGATTATTTTAAAGGCCAGATGTTACCTTGGGACAAGGACATCAGCCTGAGCGCAGTGTGGCCTTCAACCCCTTAACGAAATGAAAGGGCATGGTTAATATGTGGAGGGGCGGCAGGGGCTAAATAGAAAAAATCCATCATGCCTTCCCACCACGACACTTTTAGCTTTGTGGCCTGAGACCTCACACAGCGTCACACAACTCCCAGAGTGCCACAAACAATCCTAGGAGGTAGAAGCTTCTCTTCTTATTGTCCCAAAACCACTTGCCGCAATTACTTAAGAAATATACTCAGAGTATATTTCAGCTCATGGTAAACAGTGAGTGAGGGAGTAAGGTAAAGTAAAGGTAAAGGGACCCCTGACCATTAGGTCCAGTCGTGGCCGACTCTGGGGTTGCGGCGCTCATCTCGCTTTATTGGCCGAGGGAGCCGGCGTACAGCTTCCGGGTCATGTGGCCAGCATGACTAAACCACTTCTGGTAAACCAGAGCAGTGCACGGAAACGCTGTTTACCTTCCCGCCGGAGCTGTACCTATTTATCTCCTTGCACTTTGATGTGCTTTCGAACTGCTAGGTTGGCAGGAGCAGGGACCGAGCAACAGGAGCTCACCCCGTCACGGGGATTCAAACCGCCGACCTTCTGATCGGCAAGTCCTAGGCTCTGTGGTTTAACCCACAGCACCACCCACGTCCCTGTGATTGAGTGCTTCCCCCCCAAACCTCTGGCTATATAAACATTATTATACACAACGGGTCCCGTGTGATTGGCTGATTCAACTCCCCTCCTGGAGCCGGATTGGACTGTTCCTGCAGGTTGCTGATCCACTTCCTCCGGGATCCGGATTGGGCGGCCCCTGCAGACCAATCAGGTTGCTGCCTTCTAGGATCCTACCTGCCAATTGTTCAAGGATCCAAACTCAGTACATAACAACTTACTTTGATTCCTATGCCTCCCATGTGAGGACACTTCCCCTAAACTTCTTTCCAGCATAAATGGAGGCACTTTTTGACATTTTGCTTTGCCGCTCTCCTAAACTGCCATGTGAGTAGCCTCCTTACAGGAGGCCTCTTTTCCAAATGCATCTCCAAAAAAAAGGGGGGTGTAATGGGGTGAAGGTCAGCATCTTCTCTTGTCCCAACTCTGTTCTTTCTATTATTTATACTTCATATAACATTACATTTGGTGGTGTTTTGAAATGCCCCATGTACTGGTCGGAGCCTTTATTAAGGGTTCAATATGTGTGCTTGCCCCATGACCTCACACTATGCACAAATCATTACCTCTGTTGTTTGTATTGCCTTCTTACTGTGACATTTCTGTACTGCGCTGAGAGACTGTTTCTGCAGACTGTGACTTCGGCGCACTTTGCAATAAACTTTAAAGATCAGCCATCAAAAGAACCAAACCAAAGTCCACATTTTATTGGCATGCCGTGTTTGGGAAAAAGTCCTACATCCGCCAGAAGTAATAGTTTCTGATTTGTTTTTCTTTTAAAAAAAGTTTTATAAAAAAAAAGCAAAAAGCAAACCTTAGACCCACAACTGCAATCTGCAAACTTTATTCCCTGCTTTAAGCAGTAATGTGTAGGGCAGGCCAGAAGAGTCAGGCTATAAATATATTACTGCTGGCAATTAGTTTTCATGGAAAAAAAAACCTTGGTGTAATTGCCCCGTGTTCCCTTACTGCAGTCTCCCTCCGAGGGTGTAATTTACACATAAAGCTATTCCGGAAAGAATGGGTTAATATTAGCAACACGTTGTACCCAGCGAGGCCTTAAATAATCATCACATGGCTTCTGCAATCTGTTCCATGCTGTCAGCACCGGGTTAGTCATAATAATATCAGATAAGGGCTGTTCAAAGTGACATACTAACCAACATGTGAGCTGCGTGACTTTCTGGCTGAAACGCTGCCCTTCATCTGAACTTTGGCTTAGATATTCGTAGATGGTCTTAAACTAAATGCAGGAACCCGAAGGCCCTGCCCTTATTGGCACCTTGCAGAGGCAACTCCCACTTACTGATGATGAAACGTAACAGAATGGAGGGGAGAGTTTAATTCAGGCAATGAAATGAGATCCTGCTTTAGGAAAAGACACAGGAGCAGGGGTTATCATAGAGAAATCCCTGTTTTCTGAATAACAACTCTTAACTCCTCCACGATTCCAGAGAAGAATGCAGAGACTAGTGTGAAGCAGAAAAGGCAACAGAGTTGGACAGGGACGCTATCATGGCATATATGCACAGTGTTTCAGACAACGTGGGATTATTCCTGGAGAGCATCCAGGCTTTGGGTTTTCTTTATGAAACATATAAACAACAACAACAACAACAAACACAAGTAAAGCATGCTGGGGTTTTGTTGTTGCTGCTGTATAAACTTGAATTTACCCAAGAGCAGGCCTGTGATTTTTTGCTGTTCAGTTGTGGGTGGGAAGGAAGAGAGAAATACCGTATTTTTTGCTCTATAAGACTCACTTTTTCCCTTCTAAAAAGTAAGGGGAAATGTGTGTGTGTCTTATGGAGCGAATGCAGGCTGCAGCTATCACCAGAAGCCAGAACAGCAAGAGGGATTGCTGCTTTCACTTCGCAGTGATCCCTCTTGCTGTTCTGGCTTCTGAGATTCAGAATATTTTGTTGTTGTTGTTTTCCTCCTCCAAAAACTAGGTGTGTCTTGTGGTCTGGTGCGTCTTATAGAGCGAAAAATACGGTGATGAAATAACGCTCCAGGCTTGCCATCAATGAAGGTATACAGTGATGCCTCTAGTTACATACGCTTCAGGTTACATACACTTCAGGTTACAGACTCTGCTAACCCAAAAATAGTACCTCGGGTTAAGAACTTTGCTTCAGGATGAGAACAGAAATCATGTGGCAGCGGCGCAGCAGCAGTGGGAGGCCCCATTAGCTAAAGTGGTGCTTCAGGTTAAGAACAGTTTCAGGTTAAGAACGGACCTCTGGAACGAATTAAATACTTAATCCGAGGTACCACTGTATATCCGCTGCAAACTTAGACAGAGGTGAATATTTGCACAAACTGCAGGTATACACAGGTCACATTGAGAAATATGATCTCAGGTTTCTTGCACATGTTCTGCTAATTGAGCATTCATCCTGATTTCCTCACACAAGGTTTGCTGGGAGGTTAGATGGTGTAATGTCAATCGGTTGTTATCCCACACTTTTCATCCTGCAGGGTCTGGTTTTGGAGGGGGGAAAGGAGAACTTTGCACCAAAGTGCCAAAGCGTGTTCTCATTAATAGAGAGCATGTGTTGCGGTGGGGTCTGAACAGGACACCACTCTGTTGGGGTTAGTATGGATGACCAGCCGCAGTGATTGGGCGGTTGGGTTACTGGGCAAATTTTGGTGTTGCCGTTTAGGGGGACGGACCAAAGGTCATAAAATCAAGTCATGCGGCACTGACTGGGCTCTTTTGCTGCGTGCATCGGATCACCCTCCCACCCTCCCTATATTTAGGGCTATTGCGTTGACTTTGCTATGCCTGTCATGGGGTCACCTGGGAGGGATTTTGTCCATTTGGCTGATTGGCTGGTGCCATTTGGTTTTGCCTACTGCGTAGCAAATCGTCACGACTTGTAAGGTTGTGGTTAGGCATTGGTTAAAAAATTGGTTGGTGGAGTGGTAAGTGCCTACCCCTCCAATGCTGCTGCTGCAAGGGAATTCCATTAAAGGAATCCAGGGGCTTGCCATTCTTTCGTCCGTACCCCTGAATGGGGATGAGGGGGATGAGGGTCTGGTGCCCGGCTCCATGCTCTCCCCAATATTGTTTTCCCTCACTGGCTTTCGCTGGAATCCAGAAGTCAGTTCTGTCCCTGGGCGTGGGGACAGATAGTCATAACCAATGCCTAAGCAACCACTCACATTTATGTATTTTTATAAAGTTGTGGCCAAAATTATGCCAAAAACCTTAATCCAAAATTATGTGTGAAATTGAATTATTTAGGGGTGGCTTGGGGGACCTCAACACGCAAATCAACTTTAACAGTGGACCCTGAATTTGCCAGTATGTGACAGAATCACACCCCATAACAGATATAGTCTGGAAATGGCCTGACAATATAAGAAGACAGCTGGAATCCATTGACCTCTGTTTGTAGGGTATCCCTGCAGCTCTTCCCAATCCCATGAGCTGCCCAGTTCACACATATTTAGTCACGTGAAGCAAACAAGCAAGTATTGCATGTGTGAACCAACTCAGAGGCAGGAACAGAGTATCAGAAAAGATACATAGAAGTGGGGGCAGGAAGAAAAATTTCCCTCATTCTAGCAGATACGACCCACTGCAGTAAGAGCTATGTTGTGATCTGGATTTAAGATCCACCTCTGAAGTTGACTAATTTTATGACCTTGGCCAAATTACTTTCTGTCTGCCTCTCTTCACCGAATGCCAAAGGTAGATGACAATGACTTTTTTGCACCAGGAAGTTGTGCAGACAAGACAAGAAAATAGTAAAAACAAAACAAAACCACTGCAGAAAATGTTATGTAAATGACAGCAATAATAAGCTATAATAACAAAGCTGCATGTTTGAAGACATTGTGAACTCTGAAATGAGAGACGTAATTTGTGTCCTTTAAGGTTTCCTTTTGGAAGCACCCATAATATCATAAGGTAATGGTGGAATCTGAAAACGATATCATTACTTCTGTTATTCAATGACTGCTGTTCAAAACAGCTCTGGAAAGGGATAAGGAGTGCTGATTGCCAATGGAAGAAATACAGCAAAGCACACTGGAGTCATGTGAGACTGTAAGACATCAGGAGAATTATGAGTAAATATTCCCTGTGAAATAGGATGAGAGTGTATGTAGCTTTGCCAGGGCATTGGTCGATCAAAAGGCACTCCAGCTCATGAGAGAATACAGATTGTCCCAACTTTGCTTTCATAGCTTGCAATGTGACATCTTTTATACCTAATCCCCAACGGCAAGAGAATGGGAGCAGTAAACATCATAGCGGGACCTCAGCTGTCTTTAGTGCATTGCTGCAGCCATATCCCAGTAGCAACACGAAGCTGCCGCTAAGTTCCAACTTAGATGCGGTAAGCAAAAGAATTTTCTATAGGAAAGGGAATGGGGTTTCAGGGAGAGGTGTGTGGAGATTGTTTGGTTAAGTCACCAGTATCCAGTCTTTCAGAATAAAACATTTGTCCAGAGTGGCTCACAATATTAAAAACAAAAACAAAAAACACAACACAACAACACAATACTAATGCAAACAAAATCTACCCCATCCAATGTTTTTGTAAAATAAAAGGTAAAGGTAAAGGGACCATTAGGTTCAGTTGTGACCGACTCTGGGGTTGTGGCACTCATCTCGTTTTATTGGCTGAGGGAGCCAGTGTACAGTTTCTGGGTCATGTGGCCAGCATGACTAAGCCGCTTCTGGTGAACCAGAGCAGTGCACGGAAACACCATTTACCTTCCCGCCAGAGTGGTACCTATTTATCTACTTGCACTTTGGTGTGCTTTCGAACTACTAGGTTGGCAGGAGCAGGGACCGAGGGACGGGAGCTCACCCCATCGCGGGGATTCAAACCACCGACCTTCTGAGCGGCAAGTCCTAGGCTCTGTGGTTTAACCCACAGCGCCACCCGCATCCCTTTTTGTAAAATACCTCAGCATAAAAAGACATAAAACCAGCACAACATTTACTCATAAAGTGACTTGCAGAATAACATGTTTTCAACATCTGCCTGAAGATGGTAAAAGGCAGTCTTGGTGATGCCCATAGGAAGGTGTCCTGCAAGCCATGCCTCCTGATGCCAACATGCCTGTTGTTGTGCCCTCTAATAGCCAGGGCTTCTGACTGAGCAAGGTTTCCATTTGTAGATCTCATAGAACAAGGGTAGGCAACCTAAGGCCCGGGGGCCGAATGTGGCCCAATCGCCTTCTCAATCTGGTCCGCGGACGGTCCGGGAATCAGCCTGTTTTTCCATGAGTAGAATGTGTGCTTTTATTTAAAAGGCATCTGTGGGTTATTTGTGGGGCCTGCCTGGTGTTTTTCCATGAGTAGAATGTGTGCTTTTATTTAAAATGCATCTCTGGGTTATTTGTGAGGCATAGGAATTTGTTCACTATAATTTTTTTAAAATATAATCCGGCCCATCACATGATCTGAGGGACGGTGGACCGGCCCATGGCTGAAAAAGGTTGCTGACCCCTGTCATAGGATCACAGAATGGTAGAGTTAGAAGGGACCACATCTAGTCTAGTCCAATCCCCTGCGATGAAGGAATCTTTTACCCAACCCGGGGCTCAAATCTGCAACCCTGAGATTAAGAGCCTCACTGCCTATTGACTGAGCTATCCCAGAAGGCAGGCCTTCTACCTGCTAAAGGATGAGTTTGTGCCTGCTGGGCGTATGATTTGTGGGTGCGTTGCTAGCAGGTTTAGTGGTACAAAGAGCAGAAATTTACTGAATGTGCAGGTGGTGGATGAAAACTCCCATAGCCACAACTCAAAAGAGTCACTTTTCAAAATGAAGGTGCCCTGCCTTTAGCATATACAGTGGTACCTCAGGTTAAGTACTTAATTCGTTCCAGAAGTCCGTTCTTAACCTGAAACTGTTCTTAACCTGAAGCACCACTTTAGCTAATGGGGCCTCCACACCGCAATTTCTGTTCTCATCCTGAAGCAAAGTTCTTAACCCGAGGTACTATTTCTAGGTTAGCGGAGTCTGTAACCGGAACGTTCTGTAACCTGAAGCGTATGTAACCTAAGGTACCACTGTATTATAGATTAGGTCCATTGATTTATTTATATTAGTGATTTCCCCTAACCCCTGTGGCTTGTAATTGGCTACAGTTCAAGCCTAGGGCAGCCCCCAGCACCACAACCTATTCACCCTTGCTAGTCCCCCATTTCCCAAGCAAATATACCTCTCTGAAGCAAGATGAACTAGTCATGGGAATGGCTGCCTGTTAAGAGAGGAGGCTTTGCAGAGTTCACCCAACTCCCCTGTCTTGCCAGCTTGCATATTCAGTATTTTCCCCTCCAGCTAGCTGGTCCTAAAAACTACAATTCCTATGTACCCCAACATGAAAGGTCTTCCAGAGCGTGCCCTGCTAAGCCTTATGGTTAAGTCCTTTCACTGACTCACCTTTAATTGACTCACTTTTGGCCAGTGGTCAATTAAAAGGCAGGCCTGTTCATGAGAGAATACATATTATCCCAACTTTCCTTTCATAGCTTATAGAATGGCATTAGGAATAGTTACATGCAGTCGGGAAAGTGGGGGGGAGAGGAGTTTCTTCCTCCCAGGTACCCCTGGAAAGAATTAAGGGGGGGCGGTGGTGAAATCAATGAATATATATATATATTTGTGAAATGAGAGAGAGAGTCAGAGAGAGAGGGGGAGAGAGAGAAATTGAGGCACATTGTTTAGAGAATAACTCCAAAGAAGGGAACTAACTGTAGAGTGGAGATAAGCAAATTAATTCACAAATTGCAGTTAAAAAATGAAAAGCAATGGAAGAAAAGTGAACAAAGTCTGGCACGTTGCAGAAAATGCCTCTTCTGCCCTCAGAAGCTTGTGCATGTGGATTTCCTTGCTGGTTTGGGAAGACCAGGCAGAGTGAATGTGCATCTGTGTTGGGATGTGCACCCAGGTAAGATGAAGTATCCGCTACAGCCTTTATCCAGACCAAGCAGCACAAGTGTATTTCTACTCTGACTCGCCAGCTTTTCATTTTGGTGCTTGGGTGATCACCGAACGAGGATCTCAAGGTGGTTTGAGGAACAAAATCCTGACAACCTGGTAGGCCATTGGCACAGCTAACAGGGATAGCTTTCTCCTGTGATGGCTGGTAGGTATAGAATCATAGAATCATAGAGTTGGAAGAGACCACAAGGGCCATCGAGTCCAACCCCCTGCCAAGCAGGAAACACCATCAGAGCACTCCTGACATATGGTTGTCAAGCCTCTGCTTAAAGACCTCCAAAGAAGGAGACTCCACCACACTCCCTGGCAGCAAATTCCACTGTCGAACAGCTCTTACTGTCAGGAAGTTCTTCCTAATGTTTAGGTGGAATTTTCTTTCTTGTAGTTTGGATCCATTGCTCCGTGCCCGCTTCTCTGGAGCAGCAGAAAACAACCTTTCTCCCTCCTCTATGTGACATCCTTTTATATATTTGAACATGGCTATCATATCACCCCTTAACCTCCTCTTCTCCAGGCTAAACATGCCCAGCTCCCTTAGCCGTTCCTCATAAGGCATCGTTTCCAGCCTTTGACCATTTTGGTTGCCCTCTTCTGGACATGTTGCAGTTTGTCAGTGTCCTTCTTGAACTGTGGTGCCCAGAACTGGACACAGTACTCCAGGTGAGGTCTGACCAGAGCAGAATACAGTGGCACTATTACTTCCCTGGTGTACTGAGAGACTGCATTTTGTTTATAGCATAGGATAGAAGAGATGGGCAGTGAAACGGGTGTGAAAACAACCTCTGTAGATGCAGGAACCAGCTTACTATGCTCTACTGATGGTACTTCTACACAGCCTTTCTCTGCTCACTCCGGAGCCTGTGCAGGGTGGAACCGTATAGCTCCACTCTGATGTCTGCCATGTCACACAACTGATATATGAAATGACCATCTGAGTATCATCTCAGTAACCTGGTGCATGTATGAACTATGCAGTTCAAGCATATGGTGAGCTTAAGCTGAAATATATCTTGTAGTAAAGGGACCCCTGACCATTAGGTGCAGTCGTGGCCGACTCTGGGGTTGCAGCACTCATCTCGCTTTATTGGCCGAGGGAGCCAGCGTACAGCTTCCGGGTCATGTGGCCAGCATGACTAAGCCGCTTCTGGCGAACCAGAACAGTGCATGTAAATGCCATTTACCTTCCCGCCAGAGTGGTACCTATTTATCTACTTGCACTTTGACGTGCTTAGCAAAGCCAAATTGGGGGCGTTTGCACAAAATATTCTGGCAACTAGCTCAGGGGTCAAAAAGTTGGCCATCCTAGGTGTTATGTACTGAGTTGAATAGGATCCAAAATGCAGCAGTCTGATTGGTCCTAGAACAATAGGATTCAGAATGCAGCAGTCTGATTGGTCCACAGGAACCACCCAATCTAGCTCCAGGTGGAAGTGAATCCGCGACCTGATTGGCTTACAGGAGAATCCCTGAATTAGCCAATCATGTGGGCCCGTTGTGTAAATAATGAAGCAGACATTCTGGGGGAACTTCCATTTCCTCCTCACCACTATGAGCTGAATAAAGAGCATGAAATCCACTCTCGACTCCGAGTATATGTCACTAGGTTTCTTGCTTTTTCCTTGGTCAGCTGGCAACCCTATTTAAACATGCATTGGAGTACATATCAGACCCCTCACTGCCATTACTCTTGGGTTGGACCTGTGCCTGGACTTCAGGGCTTCCTTCCCTGCCCTTAGATTTTGTGCCATGATTCTGGCATCCTCTAAGCTTTAAGGTAAATACATCCTTAGGCTCAAAAGGAAGAAAGCATGAAATTAATAGGAACGGAACAAGTAAACATGCTGAAATCTTAGATTTACTTAAGGCAGCAAATGAAGTGGGGCAGATTGCTCTGTCAAGGCCCAATCCAACTTGAAATCAACACAAAGATTCCACTTGGCAAATAGAGGAATTAAATGTGGCCCCCACCCACCAAAAATTATCATCAATCACCCAGCAAGGTATACACTGCCCAGACAGCAAAGCTTAAGCTGCGTCTTCCTTGCCATGAAGGCATTTTTTTATACCGCGGACATTCCGTATTTATGCTAAATACGAACAGCTGCCTGTTTCTGTGCAACATTATCTCCCCACTATGTAGTAGCCATGCAACATTATTATTAGCTGCAGACGTTAGTGTTTTTCTTCCTCCGGAAAAAAATAATAACAATGCCTTACAGTTGGTATCATGCGGTATGTACACAACAGAGGAATGCTGTCTCCCTTCTGGGGCTCAGGATGCGTGTTGTTATTTTGTGGCCATATTTAGAAGGATGAAAGGAAGGCTCTTTTGTAGCAGCCTGTTAACTTAGACTAGCGCTGCACATGAAAAATGAATCTCCAATCCAACTCAGCCCCAAATTTCTAGAAAAAGGAATTATGTGACTCAAGGTTGCCTGGAAAAATCACCCTGCACCCCAATCCCCTGGTGTGTGAACACTCTCTGTAGTTGTGTGTCTACTCAGAGGCATTTGCCTATGTTTCAAAGCTTAAATCTTAGAATTAAAAAGAGATGCTGTGGCAGTATCTTGACTCAAATAGCATCTAACAACTAGAGCTGTGGTGGGTTGCTGTTCCATCAAGATCTCTGAAGTATGGAGAATGTCCTCTGCTGTGGTTTTTCCTGCACTACAATGACTGCTCCTATAACACCTTTCTGCAACCTTGAAAAGCATGCCAAATGTCAGTTTTGTATCATCACCACTGGTTCGAGGATGAGGTGCTGGGGGAATCCATGTATTCTTAACTTAAAGCTTTGTAGTGAAAATATTTGTGTGCCTACTCAAAAATAAGCTCCACTAATAATAATAATAATAATAATAATAATAATAATAATAATAATAATAATACCCCGCCCATCGGGCTGGGCTTCCCCAGCTACTCTGGGCAGCTTCCAAAAAAATATTAAAATACTGTTGGACACACTCCCAGTTAAGTGTAGAGTGGAACCTAGGGTTGTGAACGTGATCTGTGTGGGAGGCATGTTCATCATCATCATCATCATTTATTATTTATACCCTGCCCATCTGGCTGGGCTTCCCCAGCCATCCTGGGCAGCTTCCAAAAAAATATTAAAATACTGTAATACATCAAACATTAAAAGCTTCCCTAAACAGGGCTGCCTTCAGATGTCTTCTAAAAGTCTGATAGTTGTTCTCTTTGACATCTGGTGGGAGGGCATTCCACAGGGAGGGCGTCACTACCGAGAAGGTCCTCTGCCTGGTTCCCTGTAACTTGGCTTCTCGCAGTGAGGGAACCACCAGAAGGCCCTCAGTGCTGGACCTCAGTGTCCGGGTAGAATGATGGGGGTGGAGACGCTCCTTCAGATATACTGGACCAAGGCCATTTAAGGCTTTAAAGGTCAGCACCAACACTTTGAATTGTGCTCGGAAACGTACTGGGAGCCAATGTAGGTCTTTCAAGACCGGTGTTATGTGGTCTCGGTGGCCGCACCCAGTCATCACAACCCACAGCACTGCGTCAGCGCACGCATGTGATGTGCTTCAGCACTTCAGCACATTCTGAAAACACGTAACCCGAAGTGTCTGTAACCTGAGGTACCACTGTATATAGTATTGCAGCTGCAATGTAACACCTGCTTTTAAATGACTTTTAAAAGTGCTATTGTTGTTGCATATGTAATTTTTGATGAGACAGATGGACTCAACAGGCATTCAAGGATTGCTCATATGCCCATCCTTAGAAAAACATATTGCATTTGTATTCCACCCATCTCCCAGAGTTTGAGGCAGCATGTATGGGGGTTTCCCCACTCTGTCCTCACAATAACTATGTGATAGTTCATGGTACCATGTGATAGTCTAGGAACTAGGCTGAGGAACAGGGGCCAGCCAAGTTAGGCTGTCCAGTGAAAATCAGGAATGAACAGATATCCTCCCTAAACCATGTGGCTTTATCTGAGTACCCCAATCTGAAGTTGCCTCCTTGTACACTGTCTTGCAGGTTAACCTCAAAATGGCCCACTGCGTACAAAATAGGGTGCCAGAGAGGACCACGTTATTTGGGAAATGCTTCATGGACAGCTCTCTCTCCTCAGAAGCTTTGCTGAGCCTTCTAAACGTGGATACCCAAACATCTGAGTTCAGAGGTTGAGACCTGCTCCAAGGAGCAATTCACAGCAATGCTGTTTCATGGGAAGCCTCATTAGGCTGCATGAAGCTGGGAGCTATGAGCAGCCTCAAAGAGTTTTCCAGGCTTGCACTGCCCAGAATCTCCTTAACCTTCAGAGTAATCTCATTAGTCAGGACAAGCCTGGGAGCTCTCTTAGCCAATGTGTTTGGCAACTGGTCATAAGAAGCAGGGATGAATTCAACAGCTTCTAATGATGAGAACCTGCTCTTGCAATGTTAGCAGACACCCTGCCTGAGTTCAGTTTCTGCTTTCATTCAAAGGAAGTTGCAAAATTGGCCCTGCAGAAAGAAGCCGGGTAGAAATCCATACCGGTGAAGAGGACTCTCATAATTTAGCAGATCATTAATCCCACTCTTCTAAAACAGGCTGTACAGTAGAACTAAATATGCAAATCCTCTGGTGCTTTAAACTTGTGTCTGTCTGTCCATCCACCCAACCCTCAGTCTATTGTACTGGAATTCGCCTTGGTTGACGCTGTATTACATCCATTCATGTAACTCAACTAGAGCATACAAGATTAAATTTTTTAAAATGTAAAAATAACATTAAAGGCTTGGGCTATTAGGGGGCCTCAGAACAGTGGGTATTCTTACATACTTTATGATGTTTGGTGCATAGGGGAGATTAGCAGTTCATAATTTAGCTCTTTATCAGTTGGCAATTCAGATTCTGACTATTCAGGGCCTTAGCAGAGATGAGGTTGGTGGGAACAGCCCACACCAACAAACTGATACCCGATATACCATGAATTTCAATTTCAAACCAAAAGGCAGTGGGCTGAAGTAAGAGGCAGCTGCAGCATGGAACACAATGTCAGATGAGCTCACAGAGCATCTGTCCATGGACTGAAAGAAGATCAAACCTCTCCATTCTTAAGGAAATCAGTCCTGAGTGCTCACTGGAAGGACAGATCGTGAAGCTGAGGCTCCAGTACTTTGGCCACCTCATGAGAAGAGAAGACTCCCTGGAAAAGACCCTGATGTTGGGCACAAGGAGAAGGGGACGACAGAGGACAAGATGGTTGGATAGTGTTCTCGAAGCTACCAGCATGAGTTTGACCAAACTGCGGGAGGCAGTGGAAGACAGGAGTGCCTGGCGTGCTCTGGTCCATGGGGTCACGAAGAGCCGGACACGACTAAACAACAAAAACAAGATAATCGGAGGTTTCAGAAGACCACTAACCACAGAGTGACTGTTAAAAGAAAAAGTTCACTGCATAAGCGGTGGTGTAAGTGGAAAGGAAAACTCTTGCAAGAGCCCCTGAATCTTGGTCTTGTGGCCGCCTTCATTAACTATGTCCATTTAGAGATGACCTCTTCAATTTCATGGTGTGTTTAAAGGGGGGGGGGGAGTGATTCACTCTCACTTCACACCAGATACTGGGGAGTAGGGAAAGAATAAGAGAGAATCCTTCTGCTTCTTTCTTTCTCTAAAGAATGGTGTAAAGTGACAGAGCCCACCCCCCCAAACTCCCCCAGCGAAGCTCCTGCTCTTTCCCAGAGGACTCAGGGGAGGGGGTTGGCTATCAAAGCCAAAATCTGTGGACACCTGCTGGACACCTGATGTGAAACAGGAAGGTGTTGCCCTGCCCTACATATCCTTTGCTGACCCCATTGAAGACTCTCCCAGATGAGGAAATTTCAGGAGTGTCGCTTGCATGGTAAGCGATACGGGCTGAAATTCTCACTTGTCTATGATCTTCCAGAATTGCAGTTTATTTTCTCCCTCCCTCAAATTGCGGCAGGATGGCAGTCATGACTGGGAATCCCATGGTGATGGAAGAACTATTTAATCCTTTCTTGCCACACAATGGTTCCAATGAAAATCCACCCCCAATGTTAATAATAATAATAATAATAATAATAATAATAATAATAATAATAAATTTTATTTATGCCCCGCCCTCCCCAGCCAAGACCAGGCTCAGGGCAGCTAACACCCAATATAAAACAAATTGATTGAAATACAACTTTAAAACAAGGTTAAAATACAACATTAAAATATTAAAATACAGCCTCATTCAATTGAAACTCACATCAAAAACTTTTTGGGGGATGAAAACGTCAAGTCTTCACCAAGGCTAACTTTCCAAACTAGTCCTACATGGGCCAGAAAAAGCCAGGGAAGTCCCCAAATAGGAGTTCCAGCACAGGAGGGGAAAGGAAAAAAGAAGAGGGGGAGAGAATCAAATTGATTCCAAGCCGAAGGCCAGGCGGAACAACTCTGTCTTACAGGCCCTGCGGAAAGAAATCAGATACTGCAGGGCCCTGGTCTCATGTTAAAGTTGGGGAAAGAGCAACTGCCCACTTGGCAACGGAATACCATTTGGATTCCAGAATTATGTAAGCAGAATTGTTGTTCAACATCCAGCTTAAAACAGCAGTGATTGGGTACTGCTAGATCTCTGCCTACTGTAGAAACCAATGCTTCAAAATGAAGAAAGGGTGTATTCAAACCACTTGCACTATCCATTCGGGTGTCTGCTTATATTCACCCAATGTTGACTATGCTCACGACCTGTATGAATGAACATGAGTTGGGCTGGCGCCTAGTCCTCAGCTTGGGGCGAGGGGTGAGAAGACAGTGAGATTATATCCAGAGAAAAGGAAGTCACCCACTCCGACTACACTCAAGAGATGCTGGGAGCCAGGGTGAATGAAGTGCAGCATCTCGGATGCCTGTACAAGCATCGCAATGATTTTATCACACCCACATATCACATACAAGTCAGGGCAACTGACTGCTTTATGTTCGCATGTAATGTTATATCATATAATAAAACAAAATATGACTGTCCATTATTTTTACTACTAAAATCAATGGTGACAGCCATCCATGAATTTTAATAGAACTTGCATTTCTCAAATAAAAGGCAGTGAATTCAAACACAGGCAAACGGCACAGTCATATAGGTGTGTGTCTGTGTGTGTGAAGAGAGAAGTCAGGAACAAGGATGGGTAAGAGAGAAGAGAAAAATCATAATGGGTAGGAGGCTGAGAGTTGGTTGTGACAGAGGGATTTTAAATCTAAAATCTTTTAGCCCTCAATAGGAAACAAAACAGAGTCCATGCAGATGGCCAAACCATTCAGAGTTTGTTCTGTATGTAGTGGCTTGGTCCCTTGTGGCATCCTGTCAGGTGGTGAGGAAAACGTTAACACTCTTCACCTGCAATGGAATGGTTGTCTGGAATCTTGATTTGAAAGTTCTCAAATGAGCACACTGGGATTGAATTTTGGGGTGGGAGGGCTAGGAGTTGCCCACATTAAAAGACAAATGGTTGAGGGGGGAATTTAAATGTTCATTTGTAGGACAGCTTTAAAAAAAACCCTTCACCACTGCTACTTTGGGTGGTAGAGCTCTTCTTAGTAGTCAGTGGCCACTATTTACACACCCATCCACACGAATCCTAGGATGCAACATTTTCCCAGGGCATTCTGGAGAACTGATCATAGCCAACAGATTACGGCCGTGAGGAAAGCTATGTTATGGTTGCCTTAGCCTGTGGCACTAAAATGAGTTTAGAAAGAGAACAGAAAGAATATTAAAAGACATGTTATAATATGATGTATTCATGAGCAGGATTTGAACCATGAGCAATAGGAAGATTTAGTGATTATTGTATTATGGTTATGATATAAAAGAGGGAGGAGAGGGTACAGCAAAGGGGTAGGGGGGAAAACACCACAGAAAATGGGATGGGAAGTCAATAAAACAAAAGAAAATATATATTACATATTGGAATTTTATGTGAAATTTGTGGAATTTTATGTGAAATTTGTGGAAATTTAATGTGTGTGTGAGAGAGAGAGAACAGAAAGGTCTGACAGGCTGCTTCCCCGCAAACGTTTTGAAGAAAAATCACTTAAATACTCCTCACCTCAACTAATGAGACAGTGAATTTGGAAAGAAGCAGCCAGAATTGATCTAGCCTATCTGAGATACTGGAGGGGGCTAAATGCCTTTGAGGATCATACTCTTGCTAAGCTCTGCTGGTTAGAGCAACTAAGGACAGGGGGCTGGCCACAAACGTCCTCGCCAAAATAGATTAGGGTTCATAATCTCCAAATGGAGAACTACTTAG
Organism: Podarcis tiliguerta; assembly: GCF_965153285.1. Lineage (NCBI taxonomy): Eukaryota > Metazoa > Chordata > Lepidosauria > Squamata > Lacertidae > Podarcis > Podarcis tiliguerta. The sequence goes on along the minus strand of NC_139542.1, from coordinate 65,702,859 downwards.
TGACCTAAGAAATTGGATTTTTGATCAGGATGCCAAACAAGACAGAGCATCCATCATTGATGCCCGCTACTCTGCTTGGTACCCCCAAATTAAGACTAATCACTCAAGGCCCCATTACCTTGAGACTCTGACCTTCCCACAACTACGCAGGGCCTAAGATTTCAACAGATGCCCTCAGGATATTTAGAGGGGAGACACTGGGGAATTCCCCCCACGGATCGCAATGTATACATGGATGCAATCAGGCAGAGGACCTCACACACTACCTGCTGACTTGCCCCCTGTATACAACAGCCAGAGGAAAATTTATATCACCAATTTTCCCATGTCGATCCGCACAGGAAGTGACAGTTGAACTCCTAGCAGATAAACATCTACATATTACACACCAGGTAGCCAAATTTGCACTAGCTATGTGAATGCACTCCAATCTTAAATTTAAATGTTGTAAACTTATTTTATGTTGTAAACCGCTACATAAAATGTTACGTGTATGATTTTAGATGAAAGTTTCCTTTTTTTCTCCACTGTCGTCTACTGTAAAGACCTTTGGCTATATACAATAAAAATTGTTTGATTGATATTGTTGACATGGATAGATAGCAGCAATACCAGTTGTGTGTGTGTGTGTGTGTGTGTGTGCCTACACCCACACTACAGAACAATTTGGCCCTGCAGAATAGTTATCATTAAAGAACTTGATCCTAATTTTCAAATATTTAGTACTTTCAAGATCCCATTTCCTGGAATAAGGGGGAAAAAACACATTTGTTGAAAAACTTACTGCATCTAGAATGTTTCTTACAACAGCACAAAATAAAACAAGAAGTGCTTGTGACTCGAAAGAACAGAAATCCTGATCTCGCTGGATTTTCCACGTGCAACTCCTTAGTTAGATGAGAAATTGCATCCACAAACAGGTGGTCTACAAATGCTTGCTTCCGCAGTCCAGCTGCAACCCTGCTGGAAAATTCATGGCGTTACAGCTCAGCTACTTAGAAGGAAAAACTGGATATAGTCCCCTTTCCTTTCCAAACAGCTGACAGTGGCAGTTGCTATTAGTTTATATGGACTAAAATTATAAAGACTCGGCTGCCAACCAAGCATATATTTTGCAGTGCCCATGGCGGGCAGTCTGAAGTCTGAGAATGCCATGCTATACCTATTTACCAGGGAGAAAGACTCATTGAACTCAGTAGGACTTGCAAGTGACTAAACATATATAGGACTTTGCTGTAAATGTCTTCTCTTGCATCATTAAAAACCGCATGTTGGAAGGAGTTGAGCACCTCCAGACAGTGATCTTTTCAGGGAGGAGAAATATAAGGCCACCAGAAGATGATGACCACCATTTTTTGAACCAATAAACCATATACAAATAATGCCTCCATTTTGTATCACAGTAATGGACATGATCCCAGTTAAGTGCGCAATGCAACAGCTGCTTTTAAACCATATTAAAAAGTGATATGTTATCTGTGCCATTTTTGAAGAGACACATTTGTGAGCTGGACTCTGCGGGCATTCTGGTGTTCAAATCTGAGTAGTGATATTCCCTGACAAGACTTTCTGGGAAATGAGGCTCCTCTGGCTTGAATACTCACATATTTTAACTCACAGATTGATGTCCCTTCCGCACCTGCTCTTAAAACAATAGGGAGGAATATGCTGACACGGGTGGCGCTGTGGGTAAAACCTCAGTGCCTAGGACTTGCCGATCGTATGGTCGGCGGTTCGAATCCCCACGGCGGGGTGAGCTCCCGTCTTTCGGTCCCAGCTCCTGCCCACCTAGCAGTTCGAAAGCACCCCTAAGTGCAAGTAGATAAATAGGTACCGCTTTATAGCGGGAACGTAAACTCCGTTTCCGTGTGCTGCGCTGGTGCTGGCTCGCCAGAGCAGCTTCGTCACGCTGGCCACGTGACCCGGAAGTGTCTGCGGACGGCGCCGGCTCACGGCCTCTAGAGCGAGATGAGCATGCAACCCTAGAGTCGGACACGACTGGCCCTTTTTTAAAGAACCATATACTTATGCGGATAATGCTGTTTATTTATTTATTTGATTTATATCCCAGCCTTACTTTCAAAGGCATGCAGGGTGGCAACCCAAACTTGATAGAACAATAAAAAACATATTTGAAACATCTTCATTTCTCAAAGAAGTAAGAAGTTCCAAAGGGAATAACTAAAATGTTTAGTTTTCATTGAATGAAAGAGCATTGGAAATGTGAATTTGTTTTGCTTTTTTTACAAAGATATGAGCAGAGCATATTGGAAACAAATAGTGACTTCTTCAGAAAGCAGGAAATTCACAAACTCTGCATCAGATTTTCAGGGGAAGAGAGAGACTCTGAACCCCTAAGGACATTTCAGCCTTCAGCACACTCAAGAGTTTTCTATTCCTTCCTCTGACTCATTCTAATTCTTTCCCGCTTCTCTTTGTCCCGGGTCTGTCAGCTGACCACACTCAGGGGAACAGTATTTTTGAAATCCAGAGCTGGAAATTTTACCTGCAATTCTGTTCCCCATCCAAAAATAATCTCTTTTTAAAGAGGAAGCCAACCAGTTAATACTATATATACGCTATTATTGGTTAATGCATTAAAACCAACAGGAAAAGGAGAATCCCCAGCAATGGTACTAACAAAAAGAAAGAAAGAAAGAAAGAAAGAAAGAAAGAAAGAAAGAAAGAAAGATAGCAAAAAGCATCTTCTGGGAAAAAGGATTTACATTAATCGTCTGTTGTCAAGTTCATCAAAGCCATTCCTAGTTTATTATAAGTTTTGTGCTCTGTGTTATCACCACCATGAGCTTTTGGGTACCACAATACATCAATCTTTATTCCGCCGCTGGCAAGCTAATGTCGATATTTCACCTTCGGATAATTCCTAATTAATAAGAGGGTTAAGGGAAAGTTCCACTAATTTGGAACGCCAGGGCTACTAAGAGAGACAGGAAATTAAGCTGTAAATTTGGGGGGGGGGGACAACTATGGATTTGCTGCATCCTATTTGAAATGAGTATGTTTAGTGTTTGCAAATTGGTCCCTTTGGGAATCCTAGACTTAAGCATATATAATAATACAAGTTGAAAACCACAATTCTGTCATAATCGCCTCTTATTTTGTTCCTTGAACTCCAAAAAGGGAGCATTACTCAGTGAAGATTTACTGTGAGAATCTAGTATTTACATAAACAATTTATGTCTGGAGTGCAAGTCCATTCAAGCTCATATAACCCTTTCAACAGATGAAGTTCTTTTAAGTCACAGGCAATAAAGTTGAATACATTTGTGTGTTACAGTTTTCACTTCAGGTAATCTGTACAATTTTCTGCACAAGAGCCCAGCAGGTCAGCCTGAAAACCACTTAGAAGTGATTTAAGACACAGAGAAAAATAATGCAACACTTTACATGAAAGCCAAAGGCTATCTTTTAAAATGGTATTGGGGTAGCTATCTTGTTTGTATGGTGTATGAACTAAGATAGATGGAATTATGAGGATGGCAATGACAATGATAGCATCAAATTTAACTCAGTAACTCAGTAACATTTAACTCCCAGTAACTATAGATGAGCGCCGCAACCCCAGAGTTTTTTTTTATCTATAGGACACTTTATTTTATTATATGCAAAACATAGTTATTTACTTTCTGATGCAGGTAAGACATTGACCGTGTTCTGCCACAGTGTTCCAGGATCTTCACAGAATCTTTGTTGCCTCCTAAGCTTACTGGTTTCCACCAGTAAAGCCTTAAACAGCTTACAACCACAACATTTAGACATCCTCCACCCTTGTGCGATACTGTGCCTTTAAGATCAACCAGGAATCTTGTTAAATATCTCTGAGCTAATCAAGAATTCAGAGTTGCAGAGAGATGCATTCTCTCACCTTCAGAATTCTCCTCTCCCGGAGACTTACAAAAACATATTCCATAAGTGGAGTAAATTATTTTCAAATGTTATTTTTTTTTGTTGCCAAAGGTATGGCAGACTCATTAGCATACTATTACCTGCCACAATAGCATGGGAGCCACGTGTTCAATCAATTATTCAAATATGAAACTTGTGAGTGCTGTGGAAAACCTGCACAAGTTGGCTCACTAGATCATGCCATCAAAATAGCTATATATAAATGCATATTATTATTATTATTATTATTATTATTATATGCCACTCTTCATTCCCACTCAACAGTTTCATGTAGATGTTAAGCAGCATAGAGGATAAAATTGAACGTTGAGATTCAGGGTTCAGCCACATGGGGCTGAAGAACATTCTCCAAACATCATCCTCTAGAAACATCCATCCAAGTAGTACTGGAACCACAGCAAAGAGGAGCCATCCACACCAAATTGAGACAGCTGCTCCAGAAGGATACCATTGTCAATGGTATTGAAAGCCACTGAGGAGAATTCAAGGAGAATTAACAGGGACACATTTTCCTATTCCTCTCCTGACAGAGGTTGTCATACAGGGTGACCAAAACAGTTTCTGTGCCAAAAACCTGATTGAAATGTATATATGAGCTCGAAGCGGGGGGGGGGGGGGGAAGTAGGCTGTTCTAACCTGGCAACTAGCAGGTGTTAGAATATAAGCCAGGTAGCTTCCTGAGTAGTGATGTATGGAAGTGGGAGCTAGACCATAAAGAAGGCTGATCACCGAAGAATTGATGCTTTTGAATTATGGTGCTGGAGGAGACTCTTGAGAGTCCCATGGACTGCAAGAAGATCAAACCTCTCCATTCTGAAGGAAATCAGCCCTGAGTGCTCACTGGAAGGACAGATCGTGAAGCTGAGACTCCAATACTTCGGCCACCTCATGAGAAGAGAAGACTCCCTGGAAAAGACCCTGATGTTGGGAAAGATGGAGGGCACAAGGAGAAGGGGACGACACAGGACGAGATGGTTGGACAGTGTTCTCGAAGCTACCAGCATGAGTTTGACCAAACTGTGTTGAAGCAGTGGAAGACAGGAGTGCCTGGCATGCTCTGGTTCATGGGGTCACGAAGAGTCGGACATGACTAAATGACAAAACAACAACAGCTTCCTGGGTGGAAAAGACCTTGGAAGCTTTTACTAGTTCATAATGTACAGCGTTCTTGCACTTGGTTTCCTTGATCATTTAATCTACCTACATTATTGTTATTCTCCCCACCTCCCCCCCCTTTTTTCCTGTACAGTCACTATGGTTTCAACACGCAAATGAAGTGTGTACTCAATTTTCTGGCACAATTGTATTCCCTTTCATTCGTGATTACTTTTACCCTGCAATTTCAGTAATTCTGTTGGTTATTATTTTGCACAGGTTTAATTGTACAATAAATGTTGGTATTTTTGCTCCACAATTATTCTCCTATATTTCACACATTTTGCAATGAAGGCAATCATCATTTCCCCCACAATCAGCCCAAATCCCTTACAAGCAAATGAATCGTTAACTGCCTCTGGCATGACTGTGGGAAATTTAATTTGGGTTAATCTAGATGGGGGAGGATGAGCAAAAAGAGAGAAGAGGAGGGGGAAAACAAGACCTCGCTTTCACAAAATTTTGACAGCTCTTCCCCCTCCCACCTCCAGATCTACGTAAAATCACATAGGTATGAAAAATGAAGGAAGAACAAGCCTGCAAACAAGCTATTAGCACAGGAGCCAACACCCAGGGCCCTAGATTCCTTCACACACCCCCCAATTAAATATTTGAGGGCGCCAACCCCAGTTGATGGGCACTGCCATTCAATGGTGTGTGTGCACCAATCTTGTGATCAATTATGCAGGGTTGGGCTTACCTGCCCCCCCCCCCATTTTTTTAATTCAACTTGGCACTGCTGGCTACTAGTAAATGGATTCTACCCAGAAAACTAGCAAAGAACTACATAACAAATGTGGCACCAATGCAATCTATGCACAGGACTTGATCTCCTTCCACAGGGCCTGTAAGACAGAGCTATTCTGCCTGGCCTTCAATTTGACTTAGCCTGATCCTCTATTCCCTTTCCCCCTTTCATCTTCTATGAAGAAACCCTTTCTGGGACCCCACATTTAAATTCTTCCCTGGTCTCCTTGCTGGCCCTAGTAGGACCAACTTGGCCACTTAGCCCTGGTGATCATTTGATGTCTAGTGACTGGTTTTTTGTTTTTTCTTTTCCCAAAATGACCCCTGAATTTTTGAATTTTATTGATATTTATGCTGCATTTTATGTTGTATTTTATGCTGTTTTATGCTGCTTTTAGGGATGCGGGTGGCGCTGTGGGAAAAAGCCTCAGCGCCTAGGGCTTGCCGATCGAAAGGTCGGCGGTTCGAATCCCCGCGGCGGGGTGCGCTCCCGTTGCTCGGTCCCAGCACCTGCCAACCTAGCAGTTCGAAAGCACCCCTGGGTGCAAGTAGATAAACAGGGACCGCTTACTAGCGGGAAGGTAAACGGCATTCTGTGTGCGGCTCTGGCTCGCCAGAGCAGCGATGTCACGCTGGCCACGTGACCCGGAAGTGTCTCCGGACAGCGCTGGCCCCCGGCCTCTTGAGTGAGATGGGCGCACAACCCTAGAGTCTGTCAAGACTGGCCCGTACGGACAGGGGTACCTTTACCTTTACCCTTTATGCTGCTTTTAAGTCACATTTTAATCAATGTTTTATATTTACTGTTAGCCGCCCTGAGCCCAGTTTTTAAACTGGGAAGGGTGGGGTATAAATAAAAAATATATTATTATGCACGTTTACTCAGATGTAAGCCCCACTATGCTTAGTCACTTAGTCCCTGGTATGAGCATTTAGGATTACAAACCTACGCTGCACACTTACTAGACTATAAGCCCCATCGAACAGAGCAGAACTTCTGAATATATGCATGCGATTGCACCGCACAGGAATCTTTCAAAACCACTATGCAGAACATTTTCAAAAAACTGTTTTCCATTTTTTCCCCAGCAGTAATATCAGAATGAGATTACAGAGGCGATGCAAGACTGCAACCAAAAGCAGCAGCCCCACGCAGGTCTTTCTCTGCCCTGCCCCCAGTAATATCTAGTGATACAAAAGGCAGGATGCAGTGCCACCATATTCCAAATTTTGCTGTCCCTGCTCTGCTTCATTGACTGCTGCATACAGAGTGGGGGAACGAGTCGGAATGTGTAGTTACGGCTTACTAGACACTGCCAGAAGAGAGAGGAGGAGAGATATGAGCCGGTAGCTTTGGCAGGAGTCCTGCATCTCCTTATCACAGAGATCCAACACTGATATTGCTTTCATGAGGAACATCTAGAATTCCTTGTGAAATCCCCACGTTTAGAAGATAAACTTTGCGAGCAGTTGAGAGAATACAAATTAAACAATTTTATTTTATTTGCAACTTAAAACAATGTGAGACTTCAAGTGAATCCTTAGGTCAGTTCTGCGTTCTAACCAGTGTGTGGAAAATATATGTTGTTGTTGTTGTTTAGTCATTTAGTCGTGTCTGACTCTTCGTAACCCCATGGACCAGAGCATGCCAGGCACTCCTGTCTTCCACTGCCTCCCACAGTTTGGTCAAACTCATGCTGGTAGCTTCAAGAACACTGTCCAACCATCTCGTCCTCTGTCATCCCCTTCTCCTTGTGCCCTCCATCTTTCCCAACATCAGGGTCTTTTCCAGGGAGCCTTCTCTTCTCATGAGGTGGCCAAAGTATTGGAGCCTCAGCTTCACAATCTGTCCTTCCAGTGAGCACTCAGGGCTGATTGTGGAAAATATATAGTGTGTGCATTATATATTATGGGGGCTCTGCCCACCCCCGCTCACTTTACCCCCTAACCAACCCCATGTAAAGCATTCTACCTGCTAAATTGTCTGACCAACGAAGAAATCATCCCAGCTTTTCTCTTCTGTTCTACAGACACACTTAACAACCCTGTTTTCACCTTCAACCTATGCCTCTTCTTCTTCCTCCTTTTCTGCCTTTTCCCCTGCACCCCAATGGTAACATCTGTTACACCTGTTACATCTACCTCCCTGAAGCTCAGCACTGGCACTCCACAGGGATGCATCCTAAGTCCATACCTGTATTCGTTGTATACATATGATTGCATTTCATCTAACCCATCTACTGCAATTATTAAGTTTGCTGATGACACCACCATAATGGGTTTAATTACAGGCGGAGACGAATCTGTGTACAGGGGGGAGGTTCAAAAGGTATCCACATGGTGCTCAGAGAACAATCTGGACCTAAACATTGGCAAGACAAAGGAGATGGTGTTGGACTTTTGGAGGAAGAGAGGGGAGCTAGCCCCGTTGCATATCAGGGGGCTGTGTGGAGACAGTCTCTTCCTTTAAATTCCTGGGAGTCCATCTTAGTTAAGACCTTACTTGGAAGGTCAATACAGCCCAGGTGGTTAGGAAGGCCCAACAGAGACTATATCTCCTTAAAGGTAAAGGCAAATGGACCCCTGGTCATTAGGTCCAGTCGTGGCCGACTCTGGGGTTGTGGCGCTCATCTCGCTTTATTGGCCAAGGGAGCTGGCGTACAGCTTCCGGGCATGTGGCCAGCATGACTAAGCTGCTTCTGGCGAACCAGAGCAGCACACGGAAACGCCGTTTACCTTCCCACTGGAGCGGTACCTATTTATCTACTTGTACTTTTGGGCGTGCTTTCAAACTGCTAGGTCGGCAGGAGCAGGGACCGAGCAATGAGAGCTCACCCCGTCGCAGGGATTTGAACCGCCGACCTTCTGATCGGCAAGTCCTAGTCTCTGTGGTTTAACCCACAACACCACCCGCGTCCCTATATATTTCCTTAGGGTCTTGCGAAAGAACAATGTTAGACAGCAACTGATGATTTCCTTCAACCAGTCCCCGATAGAAAGTCTTCTCTCATTCTCATACTGTATTACGGTGTGGTATGCTGGTTTGACAGCCAGGGACAGAAAATCCCTACAGAGGGTGGTGAAGACAGCACACAATATCATGGCCTGTCCCCTGAGTCCCCTAGATGTCATCGCAGGAGACCGTTGCCTCAGAAGAGCGAGGAACATTCTCAGGGATGACTCACACCTTGGCCAGCACCTTTTTAATCTCCTGCCCTCGGGCAGGAGATATAGAAGCATGATAAGCCGTGCCAACAGGTTAAAGAACAGTTTCTACCCATGGGCCGTGAGGCTGCTGAATGGAAGACAGCAACATTGCAGCTGACGTTCAGGGTTGGTGGTCGTAGGACAGCACACAGAGTGTAACAAGAACTGAGAGATTGGGGGGGGGCTCATTTAATCTCACTATAAACAAGTGGTACAGTGACAATAAATTATTTCTAACCTCCTGCGTCTTCCCACTCCCAAACATTGCAGCTCCCAAGCAGCCTTTTCATCTTCACCCCCATTCCCATGCCTTCAATTCCCTCTTCTTCTTTTTGCAAATCTCCTTCTTTGCACCCTGTTTTCATCTCCATTCCTTTTTTATTACCTCTTCCTCCTCCTCTGTTTTTTCCCCATCTTGCTCTTGCGTTTCTTTCCCTCTCTCCATGTTCCTCATTTTTACGCTCCTATGCTGCAGCCACTGCTGTTGTGCAACCTTGCCTTCTCTTTTGCTCCCCTATCCTGCCTTGACTTCATGCGAATCCAGAATTGTGGTGAAGGACTACAAATGCTCCAATGGGGGCTGGGTAATATCAATATAGTGCAAATATAGGGGGGGGGTGTATGTATATATACGAAGGACGTGGGTGGCGCTGTGGGTTAAACCACAGAGCCTAGGACTTGTCGATCAGAAGGTCAGTGGTTCGAATCCCCGCGATGGGGTGAGCTCCCGTTGCTCGGTCCCTGCTCCTGCCAATCTAGCAGTTCAAAAGCACATCAAAGTGCAAATAGATAAATAGGTACCACTCCAGCGGGAAGGTAAATGGCGTTTCCGTGCGCTGCTCTGGTTTACCAGAAGTGGCTTAGTCATGCTGGCCACATGACCCAGAAGTTGTACGCCGGCTCCTTCGGCCAATAAAGCGAGATGAGCGCCGCAACCCCAGAGTCGGCCACGACTGGACCTAATGGTCAGGGGTCCCTTTACCTTTATGTATATATACACAGATACAGACACAGACAAACACACACACACACACACACACACACACACATATTTACATAGTTCTCCCACTCTAATCCTTGCAACAATCATTTTAGGTAAAACACATTGTGAGCTTCAGGACTAAATGGTTATGAGAGCCTCAGTCTCCCCAGTTCTAGTCTGGCATCTAGCACACTAGCTGGAACACCAGATATTTGCCATTATTACCTATGTATTGCTGCCAGGTTGCTAAAATGGAATCCAAGTGGTGTCTGCCTGCAAACCCTTCAGTCAGACCTATTTGCTAACGTTCTGAAGAAGAAATCTCCTCTATTAATTTACAGAGACAGAACTATATAAAACAGGCAAACATGGAAACAACTTTCCAAAGTTTGCATTCATCCCTCTTGTTGCTGCAATTATATGGGGGTGGGGGGGTCAAACTGTGGCATTCTGGCCAGATAGTGATTGCGGCATATCTGAATGCCAGTCCCCAGCAGGCTTTCAGCAGCAACCCACATAAGGCTAGCTAGCAACACTTGTGCCAATTAATTAGCAATGTCATTAAACTGGAGAAGGAACACTGACCAGGACATTGGGGTCAGGCTTTGACTATTTAAACGGTGCCATGTGATCTTTTATTCCATCTGTTATCAGAATATTCCAAGGTTAATCCAGTAAATTTACAAGACACCATGTTGAAGAAGAAGATACTTATTTTGCAGCAACCCCAGCCCATCACTCATGTGTCTCAGATGTTCTGACTGTACTTGGAAGCACTGCCACAAAAACTAGATGACAGCCCAGCACTTTTTCAAGGGCAAGGAAACACACAACAGAAGGATTCCCTCTCCTCTCATCCTTTGGCCTGGATTCATTCTTTCCCCTAATTTACACTCCCAGTCCTGACACATATGCTGTTTCTTCAAGACATGCACTTCCCAAGGAAACTATCTTCGCAACAAGACTTGCTGAGCTAACTTTGAAAATGCCTCCTTATGAGAACACTTGAGAACCACAAGCAATTTCCCTTGTGGCATGGAAACCAAAATGCTGAATTATTCCAAAGCACAAAGAGCAGAAACATGTCCTCAGAAGAACGTCTTCATGACAAGCTACCAGATGTCGACATTCAAGAAGTATTACCTGCCAGTAGTTTTTGTGCTTCTGCCTACCACATGGACATCTTTTCAGAGTTCTTGAAAGCATACAAAGAAGACCAAAATGGGTACATAGCTGGCTCTGGGCAACCTAAGCATGGGTGGGAATAAGTACAGTGCTACCTTGGGTTACAAACACCTCGGGTTACAGAGTCCACTAACCTGGAAGTAGTATCTCAGGTTAAGAACTTTACCTCAGGATGAGAACAGAAATCGTATGCCAGCGGTGCGGTGGAAGCGGGAGGCCCCATTAGCTAAAGTGGTACCTCAGATTAAGAACGGTTTCAGGTTAAAAACGGGCCTCTGGAACGAATTAAGTTCATAACCAGAGGTACCTCTGTACTCCGATTTAGGCCTTCAGTATCTGCAAACATGCACAGAGCAAGGGCACCAAGATCTGCCTGAACGTAGCTCCCAGGCATATAGTTGTATGTACAGAGGGTTACATCTTAATCACACATTAAGAGCCCATCACATAGTCAACTATACACATGGGGGCCCTTTACATATATCTGACTGAATATGCATAGATGAGGAACACAGCTTGCAACTCTCTACTCTCATCCAAGGACAATAAACACCAGAACAGAGCTTTAGCATAGCGAATAATGAGATCAATAGGGACTGAGATATATTAATTCCAAGTGGGGACAGAAAGAAGATGGAAGAGTAAAAGCAGGACTACAAAGGGGGGGGGGGACATGGAGTGAGGGGTGTAGGTTTTGGTCTATAGTAGTAATGAAATCCTACACAAGTCTGCCCAGAAATAAACTATACTGAGTTCAATGGGACTCAGTAAATATATATCAACCAATCCACTGGATTACACCATCACGTCCATGTGTTCCCAGTAGCTGTGACTGAGAAGGAAAGGGATAAACCACCTCTTTCTATGCACTGTGATCTCCTTAACAATTCTCATTCCTTGAGTCACTTAATTCTCTCTCTTTTTGGTGGTGGGGAGTCATAAGCGCATTGAGTGTAACATGTAGTTTTGCCCTTACTCCTTGCTGAGGCAACTCTCAGGCTTGGTCTTTGTTGTACTACAGTGCCACATAGATAATGGCCAAAGAGGGACTGCAGTTCATCAGAGCAACTTGACCACAAGAGCAGGAAAGCCATTAGGGGGCCAGTCTGGCTTGCTTCCTCAATCTGATCAACCTCTATTAATAGTAGCTACCTATCTGCTTCTGGACTTCATTCATTCTTCATTCAGTACCCTGGACACCAGGTTTGACCTGATTTGGATTCATATTACTCTGGATCTCCTGCTCACCACTTGCAGACTTGACCCTATCAGGCCCTGGTGTAGGGACCTCTTGTGGTAAAACTGCCTATACTTTTTTATTCGGCTTTTACAAATGATGTTGATCTGCAAAATAAGTTTCTGGAAAAGCCTGTGAGCTCAACCCAGCCTTCCCAAGTGGCCCTATATACTAAGCATTGTTTGCATCTTACATCATAAGTTTCCCTGGTATTGCCTCCTTTAGCATGCCTGTGGCAGAATGTATTTCTCTGCCGTGTAACTATTTAGACAAATATTATCAGCCGGAGAGTTGTTTTAACTACTGATAACTGAAACGGTAATCCTAGTCATTAATCTAGCATGCTGCAGGTTAAAATGGTCTTCTGTCTACCCCTTGTTGTCAATGTCTTATGGCTTCTCTGCAGCATGGTGATTTACTGGTTGGAACGCTGTAACCTCATCTCACTGTCACTTTCACTCTATGTGTTCTGCTGCTTGGCTGGGAGATATGTTGACACCTTGATATATAAACTAGAGACTAAAGCAGAGCTGTAAATACTGCACAGTGATCTGTTTCTAAATAGATCAAAAGAATCTAACATGGTAGTGTGTGTGTGTGTGTGTGTGTACACACATGAAAACAAAGGAAACGGGCAACTAAGACATCAACAGAGAAAAGAAAGTGGCAGAATAATGTGCTTGAAAGCATGTTGTAAAGGTATAAACTTCTAACATTTATTCAATTCTTCTGTTTTGTAGCTGCAGCCTAAAGGACCGTAACTGCTATTGAAAGGAACCAATGGCATTAACCAATATGGCCCCAGACTTCTAAGTACCTCTGCAGCAGCTCTGAACAAAATCACTACTGAATTTAAACAAGAATACCAAGTACCAAGTGCCGTATTTCATTCCTTGATGCTCCTGGTGCTTTAATTGAGTCTCAGACTAAATATGCTGAATATATGCTTAATTAAAATGTGCTAAAGAAATATTGCAGGTGCGTTTTAGAAAAGATTTGTTTGGTCAACTGAGATGTTTTGCAACTGTAATTGCATTATTGTTATTGGCATTTCTAAATCACTCCCTGAATTTGCTTTGGAATAAATGCCTCGGTAGCTCACCAGTATAATGTATTTCGAGGCTATGAAGCTGGAGGAGGACATTACATATTCATATACACTTGGCTTTAACCACTTACAGTATAACAATGAAATGGGGATCATTATGCAGCAGGTTTGCTGACACGGCATTCTCACAACCATAAATATACCATCCATGAAGGCCACAATGGCCAACCAACAGAGAAACCCAGGAGACAGACTTTCATGACTCTACAACGTATCGTATTCAAAGAAGACTTCATCAAACCACAACAGTGCTGGATTTAAAAGGGAAAATGTAACTTCTCATCAGTATCCTCTGGTACACACACGCACACACACACACACACACACACACACAGAGAGAGAGAGAGAGAGAGAGAGAGAGAGAGGGAAATGTAACTTCTCATCAATATCCTCTGGTACACACAGACACACACACACACACACAGAGAGGGGGGGGGGGATGAATATTACAATAAAGGACATTTCTTTCCTCTGATGGCTCTGTTGTATCTGATGTGCACTATATGACCTGAGTGTCATAGCTGAAGATTCATTTAAAGTTACATTTTTGTGTTTACAGAGGTCAGACCCAGAAGAGGAGGCAATATATCACAACATGGCAGTAGAATCCTCTCCCTGGGCTGCATCAATAGGAGTATAGCATCTAGATCAAGGGAAGTAATAGTGCCACTGTATTCTGCTCTGGTCAGACCTCACCTGGAGTACTGTGTCCAGTTCTGGGCACCACAGTTCAAGAAGGACACTGACAAACTGGAACGTGTCCAGAGGAGGGCAACCAAAATGGTCAAAGGCCTGGAAACGATGCCTTATGAGGAACGGCTAAGGGAGCTGGGCATGTTTAGCCTGGAGAAGAGGAGGTTAAGGGGTGATATGATAGCCATGTTCAAATATATAAAAGGATGTCACATAGAGGAGGGAGAAAGGTTGTTTTCTGCTGCTCCAGAGAAGCGGATACAGAGCAATGGATCCAAACTACAAGAAAGAAGATTCCACCTAAACATTAGGAAGAACTTCCTGACAGTAAGAGCTGCTCGACAGTGGAATTTGCTGCCAAGGAGTGTGGTGGAGTCTCCTTCTTTGGAGGTCTTTAAGCAGAGGCTTGACAACCATATGTCAGGAGTGCTCTGATGTGTTTCCTGCTTGGCAGGGGGTTGGACTCGATGGCCTTGTGGTCTCTTCCAACTCTATGACTCTATGATTCTATTCTATGATTCCTTTTCCTGTTAGGGAATGAACCTGACCCAGAGGTATCACACAACCTGTTGCTAAAAAGCTAACTTGCCAGTCTGGCTGCCTTCCCTTCTTTGGCCAGAACTGGTTATCCGTGCACAGGCTGATCTGCACCTGATATCCAGGGGTAGCCCTGTCATGCAACAGGGTGAATCAGCCTGTTTCAAATGACACTAAGAAGGGAAGAATAGATGAATCCAGAAGTTGGCACCTGAATGATGTAGCAAAGCTGTTTAGAGTGTTGGTTGGTTCTCACACACACTTCCACTTGTCCCATACCTAGAAACAGTAGGTCTGAGCAGTTTTCAGCTTGCCGCACTCCTTTCCCAAGGAAAACCTGCTCTTTCGCCCTAAATCAGAACAAATGGCCATCTGTGTTGGGTGGAACCATTTGAATTCTGCTTTAGGCAGCAAAAGCATATCAGGCCAAGGCTGCTGATATCCCTCAGCTCCCAGCCGTAGGACCCTGGGCAAACTCAATTCCTAAAAACAAACATTGGGGAGCAGGGGGAATAAACAACACCGGTTCCTTACTTTTATACTATAAGGAACACTGTGTCAGATCAATAGAAATAAACATGGACCTCATTACTAAACCCCGTGTGTTATTCCCCCCATGACAATGGTCTGTTTACTACTAGAGTATCAGAGACAATATGTGCATTTTTGGATTGCATCCTGTAAGCTGTTAGTACTATACAGGGGAAAGGGAGGAAAGGAGGAAAGTTAACTGACTGTTTATGGTCAGGGGAAGAAGGAAGTTTAATTTTTTTCCACTCTAGCAGTTTAGTTATGTATGGGGATTTTAAAAAACAATTTCCATGTATTGTACTTCTGTTAATAGGGTGGTCCCAGGCATATGCTAGTATACCATAATGCATATTTGTTTTTAGTATTAGTAATTTCTTTAATGACTTTTTTTTTTACTAATTGTGTCACATTTGCAATTTTCACTTAATACATCTACCACATTTTACAGTTTTAAAACTCTGGAGGGTTGTCTTTTTTTTGTGCTGGTGCATTATTTACGGCATTTACTGTGGCAGGGAAAGATGCCAATAGCAACAGTGAAGAATTACGCTGAGCAAACACGTCTGTTAGTCAAGCTGGTCTGTGGGTCTGAGACAGCCATCTGTGGGGCAGTCTGTCCATACCGCTGATACAGTTTTTTCCAGGAGTGAGAGAAAGAGACAGAGATGAGATGAGAGGAGTACCAAATATCTCCCCCATCACAGGTTCATTTATCCCCAAAGGGTAGGGGTCTGCAATCTTTAAAGAGCGAGTCTTGCTAAAATTACAAACTTTTCAGCTGGGGTACAAAACCATTCTGGAAAGGAGGGTCAGGGTACACCCCCCTTTTTTCACCATAAATACATTGCAGATACTTGAAGAAGCAGAGGAGCGGCCCAGCAATATTCCTTCCGCATTCAGAGTACAATGCCCTGACAGGAACTAAGCCTTTCTCATTACGTAGCATTGTACCCATGAGGCGTTTTGTTTGAAATTAGAAGGGAATGCTGCTTTGGTTTATCAGGGCAGTCTAGCCAATGCCTGGTGCAAAACTAAATCTTTGTGTGTGTGTGCATCTGCTAATGAGGAAAAAATAGAGGGGAAAACTCAGGCACCTCATCTTTAAAAGTAAGGCCTCTCCTTCCATTGAAAGTGCTGATAATTTGCTCACACCCTGAAAGTCGCCAATATTCCACATGTGATCTTTGCATAGGATGAGTATTCCTGTAAAATGTTGGGTATATTTCTGGCCAGGCCTTGATGGTAGGGCCATTGTGCCCTTCTCCATAACTGCCAGGACAAAAATTAATCATTCTAATTATAAAGCTTGCAGAAGAAATCACAAGAACAGAAGAAACCATGGAGGCAGGGACACACACATCCTTTTTTTGGTGAAGAATATGAACTGCCTTGTGCAGGATTTCATTTGTTTGCTTTTTCTTATTGAGCATATACCGTATTTTGTGCTCTATAAGACTCACTTTTTCCCTCCTAAAAAGTAAGGGGAAATGTGTGTGCGTCTTATGGAGCGAATGCATGCTGTGCAGCTATCCCAGAAGCCAGAACAGCAAGAGGGATCGCTGCTTTCACTGCTCAGCAATCTCTCTTGCTGTTCTGGCTTCTGAGATTCAGAATATTTTTTTTCTTGTTTTCCTCCTCCAAAAACTAGGTGCGTCTTGTGGTCTGGTGCGTCTTATAGAGCGAAAAATACGGTACAGTCCTCCTAATTACACATTAACCCATAGCTGTCAACTTTCAGATCTGAAAATAAGGGATCAGCAACCTCAACTGTCCCGGGGACAGTCTACGGGATATCTAACAATCCAGGATAGAAGTGGGAAGCAGCGGGAAACGGCGCTGGCATAAGGGAATTTCCCGCAAAAATGGGAAGGTTGGCAGCTATGCATTAACCCCTGTTGAGTATGTCAGAGAACATGGACACAACCTGTACAGAAAAAGTCTAAAGAAGGGGGCTGGGGTGGGGTGGGGACAGAAATTCCACGCTTATTACATAGAATAATTATGCTTCTTTCTAATTAGCGAGGTCTTCCGGCAAAGCTGGGTTTTGCTCTACTTCCACTTTGAATATTAGGCATCTATCCGCACATGAAGATGGTTAAAGCCTGTGAGTAACAGGATTTCAAGATCAGGTTGTGCTTGTCAGGGCTTTTAAAGTTCAGTTAATCACAGACTTTTTTTTACCATTAAAATCCTAGCAGTCTTTGTGATTCTTAAAACCACTTCAGTATTTGGTTAACGTGCCAAGAAAGCCATGAATTGTATTCCCAACAAAGAGGCATCAGCGTCGAAGAAGATTACAGTTTTGATGCCATCGTGCTGCTTTCACTAAGTGTCACTGTAGATCAGTGTTAGCTACAAGTGGAAATAAGAGCACAGCTAACAAGGGGGAAATGGTGGCATATGCTCTGGAATGTAATAGTGCTTTTCTTCCCACAGTGTGAGAAAAGGTTCAGCCATCATTGCAACTTGTAACCACAAAGCAAACGCTCTCTGTGTGCCTCTCTTATGCACGCGCACACTCTCAGAAACACACAGGGTTCAATACTCCCAGGGCCCAAGCACTCTGTGGCATCAAACGAAGAAGCTGAACCCAGGTCAAGAATACGCAGATGAAGAGACGGGGCCACACAAATGGGGCCTAGTTTGGTCGTCAATGGCTCCCATCCATTTTGATTTGATTTAGACTTGTACATCGCTTTAAAAGGTAAAGGTAAAGGGACCCCTGACCATTAGGTCCAGTCCTGACCGACTCTGGGGTTGCAGCGCTCATCTTGCTTCCGGGTCATGTGGCAAACCAGAGCAGCGCATGGAAATGCCGTTTACCTTCCTGCCAGAGTGGTACACGTTTATCTACTTGCACTTTGAGGTGCTTTCGAACTGCTAGGTTGGCAGGAGCAGGGACCGAGCAACGGGAGCTCACCCCGTTGCGGAGATTCGAAACGCCGACCTTCTGATCGGCAAGTCCTAGGCTCTGTGGTTTAACCCACAGTGCCACCCGCGTCCCATGTATATCGCTTTTCACTTTTCCAAAAATAAAAAAGGCTCAAAGCAATTTACAATGCACATAATACAAGAAAGCATAATAAAAACTTGTTGAGACATGCATAGTATCAATGAAGTAACAACTATCAAAACACACACTCAAGCCGGATTGAATAACTGCCCTATCGGTATACCTGGGAGAAGAAAGAAGTTTTTATCTGATGCTAAAATGACAGAAAAGATGACACAGGGGGGTGTTTCAAGGGGTCTTTTACAGAAGAGGGCCATTCTCTGATCATCACTTTCTGTGCTTCATTTGGAGGTGGGACACAGAGAAGGTCCTCAGATAATAAATGCAGTGTCTGGACAGGTTCATATGGTAAATCGGGTCCTCCCTTAAAGAGGGCATGTATTGCAGTGAGACCTGGACAACCGACACCCTGTGTTGTGGGTGGGTACGATTGGTCAGCCACAACACCCGATTGGTAGGTCCCTCGAAGCTAGGTGCAATCTGGCCAATGGGACACAGTCCAAATGGTTCGAGGGACCTATTTATGACCATGCATGTGACCCAGAGCTTCCTCTTTCGGCACGCGCATTTGGAACACCCGCCCACCTCTCCCTACTTTTAGGGCTTACACTTGACCTTGCTATGCCACTGTGTGTCGTCTGTCGTTGGGACAGGGGGACGGCAGGAATTTCCCCCACTTGGCTGATTGGCTGTTGCCAGTTGGGTTTTGCCTGTCGCGTAGCAAATCGTCACAACTTGTAAGGTTGCGGATAGGCTCTGGTTCAGGTGATAGGGATGGGAGAAGGCTCTCACCATCCCTATGTGAAGGGTATTCCATTAAAGGAATCCAGGGACTCGATGGTTTGGTCAACCCCTTTGAGGGGGTTGTGCCCATGCCCGAGTCTAGGGGGACATTTGGGTGGCGGAGTTAGCCCGCTCCCGGCTTTCCGCTTATCCAGGTGTTCACCCTTGGCTGACCTATGGTCAGAGCCTACACAACCAGTCACTTTCTGTAATCAATAAACTTGTGACCTAAATTCTGCCAAAACCAAAATGTGAGTCATGTGTGAATTTATTCAGAGGGAAGGTTTCTGGGTCCGAACACTCAAAAGACTGATCTTTAGCTCCAGCAGTCCTGAACTGTTTAGGGCTTTAAAGGTCAACACCAAAAAGGTCAAATGTTCCAAAGAGCAGCATAAACAATTAGGGAGATGCCCTTCATTCAAAATATCGAAGTGACAGAGGATGAAGGCAGACTGGACCACAATCAAGTGGTGTCCCCAGTGCACTCATTAAATGAAGAGCTTCTGTTTACACATGCACTATACCAGTTGCACTGGCTCCCGGTGGAGTACAGGATCAGGTTTAAGGGGCTGGTTTTAACCTTTAAAGCCCTATACGGCCTAGGACCCTTGTACCTACGGGGCCGCCTCTCCTGTTATGTCTCACGGAGGACCTTACGGTCTGCAAACAAAAACATCTTGGAGGTCCCGGGCCACAGGGAGGTTAGCTTGGCCTCAACCAGAGCCAGGGCTTTTTTGGCTGTGGCTCCGATCTGGTGGAATGCTCTGTCAGAAGAGACTAGGACCCTGCGGGACTTGACATCTTTCCGCAGGGCCTGCAAGACAGAGCTGTTCCACCAGGCCTTTGGCCAAGGCACAGCCTGACTCCCTCCTTTGGCAATCTTCACAGAACTCTAGCCCAATGGTTGCCATTAATCTGATTTGAATTAATTGTATAATGAAATGATTTTAGAATGTTGTATTATTTTATTGTTGTTAGCCGGATTCGGCTGGGGAGGGCGGGATATAAATAAATAAATAAATAAAATTTATTATTATTATTATGCACACTTGGAAACAACATTGCAGTGCGTACAGCACCTTGAAAGTGTTTGGTCCCCAGTGGCCTGGTTCCCATGAGGGTGCAATATAACACTGTGTGAGGAGCTGGTCTTGCCTGTCATAAATTGCAGTCATCTCCCTACTATCCCTACTATCAAGAAAGTTCAGTGGAAGCCAGATTCTAAGTCTTCAACAGGATCTGTTCAAAACAAGAAACAAATTCTAGAAAAAGATTGTCTGGTATTTTCTAATTGCATCTAAAACACTGGGTTTTGCTCATGTTTTATTAATATATGCAGCTCTCACCCACCCCACCCCCCACCCCCAGAAAACCTCTAGAAATACATGTGTGTTATCTGAGCTGAATACTAAGCAAAATTGATTTATGTGCAGAGAGTGGTGCTACAATGAATAACAAACAAATTCATTATGGTGGCATAAAAATATCAAACCAAATTACAACCAGTATTTTATTAAAGCTCATGGAGCTATCGAAAAAATAATGTAGGTTAATAGTCATTATTATTACTACATAAATAGTAGTGCTGTAAGGAAAAATAAAACTGTTCACATTTTCATTCATTAGGCTTGCTTAAGAGCACTTGGAAGTTGTTGGGAATTGTTCCATTAATTTAAACAGGTTTTTGGTCCCACCTTGCCATTACACAGTGGGGGCAATTCACAGCCATTCAAATCATATGATTTTAAAAATGTATCAGTAGACCATGGGGTGGGTGGGAATCAAGGTGACTATGGATGAAGCCTATCATTTAAAATATATGGGGGGGGGGTTTAAAAAATCCCAAAGAAAAGAGATATATTTCTAGTTCAAAGATAAATCCCAAAAGCTGCAGCCTAAACATAATCCCCATAATTAATAGGTAGTCTATCATGCTGAATTTTCCCCTTTGAAGCTGAAGCAATACATTTGCGCTTGATTTCAAAAGGGAGAGAGGGGTGAAGGAGTTGTGGTGTATGTTTTTTCCCCATTTGATATATAAGTATTTATAAGAAAGTGAGAGCTGGACCATAAAGAAGGCTGATCGCCGAAGAATTGATGCTTTTGAATTCTGGTGCTGGAGGAGACTCTTGAGAGTTCCATGGACTGCAAGAAGATCAAACCTCTCCATTCTGAAGGAAATCAGCCCTGAGTGCTCACTGGAAGGACAGATCCTGAAGCTGAGGCTCCAATACTTTGGCCACCTCATGAGAAGAGAAGACTCCCTGGAAAAGACCCTGATGTTGGGAAAGATGGAGGGCACAAGGAGAAGGGGACGACAGAGGGCAAGATGGTTGGACAGTGTTCTCGAAGCTACCAGCATGAGTTTGACCAAACTGCGGGAGGCAGTGGAAGTCAGAAGTGCCTGGCGTGCTCTGGTCCATGGGGTCACGAAGAATTGGACACGACTAAATGACTAGACAACAACAAACAACAAGAAAGATGTTAACTTATATTGGACTACTTCAAATATGTTTTAGGAAAGAGCCAGTATTAACTGTGAAATGCCAATCTAGTACTAAGTCTTATCTTAGAATCATAGAATCATAGAGTTGGAAGGAAGTAACATGTGTAACTGAGCTGAAATTATACCCGGGAAAAGATACTGTCCAACACACAAAAATTATCATATGGTTCAAATATGACAGCCTATAGGAAAACAAGATTTACAAAATGAATAATTATTCTGTCAATGCCTGATCAGAAAATGAATGCAAAAGGTATTGTGCCAGATTGAACGCGAGGTATTATACACCATATGGTCATTTCTAACTACCTGTGATAATAGGAATGAGAGTTTTTGCTTAAACAGACAGTGGGGGGCGGGGGGGCATTCATCAACAATGTTTTCAACTAGGATGGATGTTTAAGTGCTGTATTCCCTTCCACTACTGGCAGGATGGGACGTGGGTGGCGCTGTGGGTAAAACCTCAGTGCCTAGGACTTGCCGATCGCATGGTCGGCGGTTCGAATCCCCGCGGTGGGGTGCGCTCCCGTCGTTCGGTCCCAGCGCCTGCCAACCTAGCAGTTTGAAAGCACCTCCGGGTGCAAGTAGATAAATAGGGACCGCTTACTAGCGGGAAGGTAAACGGTGTTTCCGTGTGCGATTCTGGCTCGCCAGAGCAGCGATGTCACGCTGGCCACGTGACCCGGAAGTGTCTCCAGACAGCGCTGGCCCCCGGCCTCTTGAGTGAGATGGGCGCACAACCCTAGAGTCTGTCAAGACAGGCCCGTACGGGCAGGGGTACCTTTACCTTTACCTTTTACCCCATACAAAATCCACTGAAGTTGAAAAGTGTCCCCGGATTCATTGAAAAAAATCTGAGAATCTTACACTAGACCACATCCTAAAGAGCAATTTTCTGGGCTCAAAAGGCAAGACCAAGCCCTTTAAGTGCTAAGGTGCCGGCAGGTAAGGCAAAAACACTAAAATATTATCCTTTGCCATTGGCAAGCAAGCTAGTCTTTCACCTCAAGCTGAACCTAAAATGGCTACGACAACAGTTACAGAGGGGGGAGCTCTTAGTCTTGGATAAAGTGGGTGAAGCTTTACTCCAAAGAAAGGCCGTAAGGAAGGATACAGAGGAAGAGATTCCACCACAAATTAGATGCTACTTTTAATTGTGCAATTAGCAGCACCATGACTGGAGTGAGGTGTTAGAAAGAAATAGTAAGCTGGGAAATGCCTGGTTTTGATCAGAAGATGGTGTACATGGCGAGGTGATATTTATGCCTTCTCTTTCCAGTGTTAAAGGTTTTGGGTACCAGAGTCTGTGGGTGCAAGTCGCTGCCGCCATTCCTGAAACTGGTAAAAGTTAGAATTGATAAAGGTTTAATAATAATAATAATAATAATAATAATAATAATAATAATAATAAATTTTATTTATATCCCGCCCTCCCCAGCCGAAGCCGGGCTCAGGGCGGCTAACAACAATTAAATAATCAAACAATCAAATAATCAAACATTCTAAAAACATTCCATTATAAAAATTAATTAAAGTCAAATTAATGGCAACCGTTAAGCAAAATTCTGTGCAGGTTGCCAGAGGAGGGAGTCAGGCTGGGCCCTGACCAAAGGCCTGGTGGAACAACTCTGTCTTGCAGGCTCTGCGGAAAGATGTCAGGTCCCGCAGGGCCCTAGTCTCTTGTGACAGAGCGTTCCACCAGATTGGAGCCACAGCCGAGAAAGCCCTGGCTCTACTTGAGGCCAGCCTAACCTCTCTGAGGCCTGGGACCTTCAGGATATTTTTATTTGACGAGCGTAGGTTTCTCTGTGGGGCATACCAGGAGAGGCGGTCCCGTAGGTACGAGGGTCCTAGGCCGTATAGGGCTTTAAAGGTTAAAACCAGCACCTTTTGACTAAAACTGTGCCAAACATTGCTGGGTTGAGTTTAGGATAACAAGCCGTGCCAGTTTGACACAGCTTAGCCAGGGATAAACCATGAAGAAGCACAGGCTGAAATGGCCAGTCATTAAAACCCATCAATGCAAGTCATCAACAAAACAGAAGACCCTGCCAGGTACAGAGTGGGGAGGTTGCCATGGTTACAGTGGCTGATGATGTAAGCAGAAGGGGAAGTCTCATTCTGGCAAGGGTTCGGGTGGGGTGGAATTTGAGTGCTCATGACTGAGTTTCTTTCCTTAAATTTTTGTGAGTCATGGGTGGATTGAGTCTACAATGGGAAAACAGAAAAAGAACAAACCACACAGAAAAAGCCCATCATTTCACACCTGTGCTAAACAGGAGAAACACATTGAAAATATTGGTATTTCAACCCACTGAGGCTGCATCGTGTTAATTGCTTATTTATTTAGGTAATTTATAACCTGCTCTTCATTAAAAATCAATCCAAGAGCAGGGTACAGCCTATATGCAATACATAATAAACTAAAACAATCTTTAAAAAGCAACAATAAATCAAATTTACATCTCAGCAGTGAAAGAACGACAAAACATCTTCTTCAGTCGACTAACCAATTGCCATGACCAACTACATTCTTTTTGCGGCACCCCTGAGGGACTCAGGAACCCAGTTATGTCACCCATTGCCTGCAGAGCTGGCAGCCTCTCACCCGTTTTCAAACACCACCCCTCAGCCTCCTCTCCCCTCTCCTTGGGAGTCCTCTGGGCAGCTGCCACTCCTGGTATCTGGGCTGCTCCCCCCCTCCTGCCCCACCAAAGAGAGGTGCCTCCTTCCACTGCCCCACAGGGGCCTGGAAAGCCCCCCCTGGCCAGCCCCATAGACACCAATTGCCTGGGAAGCTTGTAGCCAGGACTGCTGCAAGAAACAGCTTGGTAAGCTTTTTGGAGGCAGAGATATGAGAGGGCATCAGAGATGGGAGGGAAGGAAAGAGGGACAGAAGCCAGGGGTGCCCACAGCACCCCCGGCCATCATTCAAGGTACCCCAGGGTGCCACAGCACACTGGTTGAAAACTACAGGCCTAAGAACTTATTTATGTACCGTATGTTTTGCTCTATAAGACTCACTTTTTCCCTCCTAAAAAGTATGGGGAAATGTGTGTGCGTCTTATGGAGCGAATGCAGGCTATGCAGCTATCACAGAAGCCAGAACAGCAAGAGGGTTTGCTGCTTTCACTGCGCAGCGATCCCTCTTGCTGTTCTGGCTTCTGAGATTCAGAATATTTTTTTTCTTGTTTTCCTCCTCCAAAAACTAGGTGCGTCTTATAGAGCGAAAAATATGGTATGTTACAACAGCGGCAAGAGTCTTGCTAGCACAAGGATGGAAGAATGCGGAAATCCTAACCAAAGAACAGTAGCAAGAAAAACTGGTGAGTTATGCGGAATTGGCTAAATTGGCATACAAACTGTGTGATAAGGACAACTGTGACTTTAAGGAAGAATGAGAACTTTTTACAAATGACCTCAAAAGACAACAAAATGAACTGGACTCCTTGGCAGGTTTTGAATAAACACCCACAGATTTATTGGTTGAATACATGATAGATAAGGCAAGGATATGTGCAATTTTATAACATGCAGAGAACAATATGTGTAGAGAAATCAGAGAGGGGAGCTGAGGGAAGTCCTTGGGGGGGGGAGGGGGGAGAAAAAAAGGGGGAAATATTGTATTTGATTATTTGCATTGATAATTTGTTATGTTGGAAGTGTTTACTAAAAAATACTTTAGAAAAGAAAAAGAAAACTACAGGCCTAAATAATCAAAATGACTTTGCGAGGTGCCTGAAACTAGCTGAAATTGTGACAGGAGGGCATTGTATAGACAGGAATGCCACTATAGAGAACGATTCCCAGAGTAGAAGAACAACCCTGATTGCGTGTGTAGGTCCCCAGGCCACCCCTCAAATAACTTCACACATAACACGTAATTTTAGTTTTGGTTTTTGGGCACTATTTTAGCCACAACTTTATTAAAATACAAAATCAGTGAGTGGTTATTTAGACATTGGTTATGACTATCTGTCCCCCCGCCTGGGATAGAACTGACATCCCGAGGTCCGATCGGTAGCCAGTAGAAGGGAAAGTCAAACTTGGGGGTCATTTGAGCTAAGCGTCGGACCCACGCCACTCACCCCAGCAGCTCCCCGAAAGCTTGCTGGCCCTAGTCCCATGACAGGGATTGGATGAAATCGTGGCAAGCCCCAGGATTCCTTTAACGGAATTCCCTTCAGCGCAATAGGAGGGGCAGGCACAGCCTATCCTGACCCCTCCACCACCAGCATATTATAACCAATGCCTAACCGCAACCTTACAAGTTGTGACGAATTGCTGAGTAGTAGGCAAAAACCAAATGGCACAGCCAATCACCAAATGGCAAAATTCCTACTAGGCCCCTGCGCCAAGGCAGACAACCCCATGACAGGCAAAGCAAGGTCAACCGGAAAAGAGGGCGGGCGGGTGGGTGATCTGATGCACTCTGCAAAGTGAAAGAGAAACCAGAGTGCACTAATATTTAAAGACTATGGTCCCACCCACCCAATTTGCAACATAAAATTTGCCCCAGCAACCCGGTTATCCAATCACAATGCCAGGCAACAACTATTAACCTGCCTGGCAACAAGAGGCCTGGCCCGGTGGCCCACACTGCAACACGTGCTCTCATTTATTGGAGAACACGCTTTTTTTGTACACTACCATGTTATGTTCTTACATATTGGAGAAATACTCCTCAAAATGAGGCATGCCTCCAATTCTTATTCAGAAAAAAAGTGTGCCTGCCTCGGCTGCTCAGAATTTGAGAAACACTGGCCTGGGACATGTTAGGATGATACAGAAATGATGCTGAGGATTTGGTAGGAGTTCTTTCTGGCAGTACTGCTGTGCCTCCAAGTTGCATACTGTTATGTACTGAAGTTCTCACCCTGGGCTAGCAGGGGGATACTGTAGATAGTTTTCACTCAGGTCCACATATGCAAATAAGGGACTGAAAGTGACGTTCAGTGATTGGATAGTTACATAAAGTTGTTACAGTTGCGTTGTAATGGAGCTCTATATAAGCAGGCTGGCTGAACCCTTCAGTTCTGTTCTGGCCTGTGAATAAACAAGAGCTGTTTGAAGAATCGCTGTGTTGTCTGATATGTTCACCCACAACTTAACACATACTTTACAGGAAAATGTGCATTGCACACTTTTTTCGAAATTGCAGCCACCACACTCTCTTTGGTTTCAAGAATGTGCTCATTTCTCTGAAGGAACTCTTTTTCTCACTGCTTTTATACTGTGCACTGAGTGACCATTGCTATAAACCGATAAGCGTACCAATGTACTAGTCAGCACGCCAAGAGCACACATCCCTTTTCCTTTGATGACAACGATGATTATTTTCATTCATCTTCTTATAAAACAGAAACAGCCAAGTAACAAAATAGATGCCCCACATAGGCAACACAGCCTGCTATGGTAAATAATGACAACGAAGAAGAAGAAGAAGAAGAAGAAGAAGAAGAAGAAGAAGAAGAAGAAGAAGAAGAAGAAGGTGGTGCATGTGGAAAAAGGAACAGAAGGGAAGTGGAAATTGAGTACCAAAACAAAGTTATGGGTAACAGCAGATAAATCAGGTCACCCATGGAGTCACTGATGAAAATGATAGTCTTATCATATGCAGGTGAAGGTGCCGGTACTATCTGGTTATTAAAGACCCCTTTGCTTAAAAAAAAAAAAATGAGGCTAGAGCAAATCCCTTTGCTTAGAAAAGTATGAGTGACCTGCATTGATCTAGCTATTATGAGGGCTAAAAGGGTAGCCACAACAGGTGCTTTAAAAATACACTGCTTTGCTTTTTAATCATGAAGAACTGCCCTTTAGACTTTGCAGAACATTTTGCCTCTTTCCCACTGAACTTTAAAATGGGGCTGCCCCTGTTATGTGGAGGTCCTGGGTTTTTTTCCGGGGTGGGGTAGGGGGATAAATCTCTTTGCACAAAGAGCTTGGGTGTATTTGAGTGGGTGGGGAGAAGGAAAGTATATAAATGAATTGAACTGCGGCTGCTGATTTAAATCCACCACGGTGCTTTCTTTTTCACCTTTCGATTTTAAATCTCGGCTGCCTACACAATCTAGCCCTGCAAATGTAATCTGGCTAGGCAAACTCAGTATGGTCTGAGGTATAAGAAAATGTGTCACAATTCCCTGGGGGAATGGGGAGCAGAGCCTCTCAGCTTGCCTCCTTCCCAGCACAAAACAGAAAAGACTGGAAGCAGGGACGTGAATTGGAAGTGGCGAGTGGCTTGGAAGTTTATGGTGTTTGTTTTTGTTTTGTTTTTTTAAAAATGCAACTGTTCATTACATTTTTAATCTGCAGATTATTGACAGCATTGACTAAAATGGTTTTGGACAAGAGGACAACTTGCATATATGCCAGGCACTGGATATCTTTCCACATTTTTAAAAAAAATCTAAAGAAACAGAATTTATGGACAACAAGATCTCTTAATTGCATATCGAGGTCCCCAAGCCACCCTCAAATAAAACACAATTCACACAGAATTTTTGTTTATGGTTTTTGGCATAATTTTTTGGCCACAACTTTATTGATTACAGAATGGGAGTGGTTGCTTACAGTGGCGTAGCGTGGGTTGTCAGCACCCGGGGCAAGGCAAGTAATTTGCGCCCCCTAACCCAGGGCAAGGCAAGTAATTTGCGCCCCCCCCCCCCGCTGCACTGTCCCTCCCCCAGATAGTCCCTCGCTCTCTCTCCGCACCGCACCGCACCGCATCGCACCACACGCCTGGCACCCCCCCCTCCACAGTGGGCGGCGACCCAGCAGCTCGGATCGGATTAGCACAGCCAGCACTGCAGTGAGAGAGAGTGAGTGAGCCAGGTAGGGGCAGAGAGCTGCGAGTGCGAGCGTCCCCCCCCCCGGATGTTGCACCCGGTGCGGCCGGTCCCCCCTGCACCCCCCACGCTACGCCACTGGTTGCTTAGGCATTGGTTCGCGACTATCTGTTCCCACCTGGAGGTAGGAACAGAACTGACATCCGCAAGCCTGCAAAAGTCAATAAGGGAAAACATTTTGAGGAGAGAATAGAGCTGGGTGCCAGTCCCTCACCTCTCCCCAAATGCTCCCAGGGGCTTGCACGGCCCACGGCCCTTACCAGGGATTCAGACAAGAGCACGGAGAGCTCCTGGATTTCTTTACCGGAATACCCTTGCAGCAGCAGCATTGGAGGGGCAGGCACAGCCAATCACATCCCCTCCACCAAGCAAAATTAACCAATGCCTAACTGCCCAATCAGGGATGCTGGTGGCACTGTGGGTTAAACCACAGAGCCTAGGACTTGCCGATCAGAAGATCAGCGGTTCGAATCCCTGCAATGGGGTGAGCTCCCGTTGCTTGGTCCCTGCTCCTGCCAACCTAGCAGTTCGAAAGCACATCAAAGTGCAAGTAGATAAATAGGTACTGCTCCGGCGGGAAGGTAAACGGCATTTCCGTGTGCTGCTCTGGTTTGCCAGAAGTGGCTTAGTCATGCTGGCCACATGACCCGGAAGCTGTATGCCGGCTCCCTCGGCCAATAAAGCAAGATGAGCGCCGCAACCCCAAAGTCGGTCATGACTGGACCTAATGGTCAGGGGTCCCTTTACCTTTACCTTTAACCGCCCAATCAGCCAAATGGAAAAATTCCTGCAAGGTCCCTGCCCCAAAGCAGACGACCCCATGACAGGCATGGCAATGTCAACGCAAACAGCCCTAAATATAGGGAGGGTGGGAAG
This sequence comes from Podarcis tiliguerta, assembly GCF_965153285.1. NCBI lineage: Eukaryota > Metazoa > Chordata > Lepidosauria > Squamata > Lacertidae > Podarcis > Podarcis tiliguerta. Next base: position 65,673,524 of record NC_139542.1, on the reverse strand, counting down.
GTGATTTGATGTGTGCCGCGAAAAGAGGCAGCTCAACGCTGCAAGCAGGGAATAAATAGCCCCTTGGCCATCAATCATAAATTGCAACATCAAATTCTCCCTAATGACCAAGAGGTGCTCAATAAGATTCGTGGCCATCCAAACTAACCCGCCCAGCAACAGAGGGATGTCTTGTTTGACCCAATGCAACACGTGCTCTCCATGAAGGAGAACATGCTTTATGCTGCTTATCATTGTTGAAAGTGCTTCAAGCAACACACACGCTCTACGTGGGGCTACCTTTGAAGGTGACCTGGAAGCTACAATTAATTCAGAATGCAGCAGCTAGACTGGTGACTGGGAGCGGCCACCGGGACCACATAACACCAGTCCTGAGAGATCTGCATTGGCTCCCAGTACGTTTCCGAGCATGATTCAAAGTGTTGGTGCTGACCTTGAAAGCCCTAAACGGCCTCGGCCCAGTATACCTGAAGGAGCGTCTCCACCCCCATCGTTCAGCTCGGACACTGAGATCCAGCACCGAGGGCCTTCTGGCAGTTCCCTCATTGCAAGAAGTGTGGTTACAGGGAACCAGACAGAGGGCCTTCTCGGTAGTGGCGCCCGCCCTGTGGAACGCCCTCCCTTCAGATGTGAAGGAAATGAGCAGCTATCTTCTTTTTAAAAGACATCTGAAGGCAGCCCTGTTCAGGGAAGTCTTTAATATTTAACGCTGTACTGTTTTTAACACTTGATTGGGAGTGGCTGTGGAAACTCAGCCAGATGGGCGGGGTATAAATAAATTATTATTATTATTATTATTATTATTATTATTATTATTATTATTATACTTCTTTATCCTCATAAAACAAAATATCACAGCAATTCTATGGTGGGGGAAATTTAAAAGCTCTAAGTGGTGCTGTGAACACTGACCGTGAATGCTAGAGCCATCCACTTTCCAGTCAATGGGATTTTAACATTTTCTAGATATAGGCTGCTTAGGAAACAAATCAGGGCTAGATCCAGGAGGTTCTTTTTATGGGAACTCAGAAATTCTATTGGGGCCTAGTACAATGTGCGCACACAGCACATGCTGCTATAAAACGCCTTCTAATCCACATGCATTGTGCACCCTGGTACAACACCCCTGTGCATTTTCGTTTTGTGTTGGTGTACACATGCTTTGTTCCATGCAGTCACATTTAGAAGCCTACCTAGAGTGGCAGAAATCCCTTCAAACTGGCGATTTGACAGCACACATGTTGATTTATGCATTATTCTGGCTGCACACGTTAAGAAGAAGGGTTGTAGCTTTGTGGTAGAGCACATGCTTTGATTGCAAAAGGTTCCAAATTTGTTCCCTAAGAAAATACATACCCATTTTAGAGTGGGCAGTTGTAATAGAAATTTTATGGTCTTAGATATATGGTAATGTTCCTAAGTGTACCAACCAAGCACATACATAGATCAGCACAGGAAGGCCAACCTGGAACCATTTTGATTCCTAAACTGACCAAATCTTTTCTCTGCAAGGTCAAAATGGAAAAGCCTCCCCATTGTCTTTTCCTTCACAAATTCTGTCTTAAGGGTATGTCTGTGTTTGAATAAGGTGTGAGCCTGTGACCTGGCCCAGGAACTAAGTATTTATCATTACAAAAGACTGGCCAGGCTATCCAGGAAATCCAATCAAGTAACCTGCCAGACAGGAGATAATCAAAAACAGGAGAAAAACAATATTAAAATTTCTATTTTGGACCGCCTTTTCTGTGATGTAGGTGTGATGTTTCTGGGGGTGGTCTTGATCTACAGGGTGGCAGTTTCAATAGTCTTTATAAGGCCTTGCACGCCATTTTTCTGGGTTCCTCCTCTCTCCTGTGGGTGAGGGGAGCACCCTGTTGCAACAGATCAATTAAGATCAAGCTTACTAGCTGCTTTGCTTCTCAATATTCTCTGGTTGGCCTCTGTTATTTTCTCCTACCAATAGGGAACCTACGTAAGGACTCTATATGGGCTCTTGGATACCCCATAAGGGAAAAGTGGAATTTTTGTTTACAACACACTACACAACACCAACGCCTGAGAAATGGCAACACTCTCTAATTCATAGACAGGAAACCTGTGGCTTTCCAGATGTTGTTGGACCACAATTCCAGTCTTCCCTGACCACTGACCAGCATGGCTGAGACTGGTGTGAGCTGAAGCTTAACAATATCTGGAGGACTATGGGTTTCCTATACATGTTATAATTAATATATATTTAAACATCCAAATAAAATTTAAAATGTATCTGCATCCACCACTCTCACTTCAATTAATTGCTCCTATTCATTGATCATCACATCACTCCTTCCCTGTAAATTAAACTAAATGGAGACAGCAATCCTATACTCCCAGCAATAGTAAAAAAAAAAAGGTTTTTTGCTAAAACAATATACAGTGGTACGTCAGGTTACATACGCTTCAGGTTACAGACTCTGCTAATCCAGAAATATTACCTCAGGTTAAGAACTTTGCTTCAGGATGAGAACAGAAGTCATGCAGCGGCGGCTCATGAGCTAAAGTGGTGCTTCAGGTTAAGAACAGTTTCAGATTAAGCACAGACCTCCAGAACGAATTAAGTACTTAACCTGAAGTACCACTGTACATTATTTTAAGAGGAAGAAAAAAAGGCAGGATTGCGAAGAATGCTGTTATGAGTTTGTAGGTGGAGCTAGATGGGAGCTACCGTATTTTTCGCCCTATAGGATACACTTTTTCCCCTCCAAAAATGAAGGGGAAATCTGTGTACATCCTATGGGGCGAATGCAGGCTTTCGCTGAAGCTTGGAGAGTGAGAGGGGTCAGTGCGCACCGACCCCTCTCGCTCTCCAGGCTTCAGGAAGCTATCCGCAGCCTAGGGAGCCCTCCAAAAAACTAGGTGCGTCCTATGGGCCGGTGCGTCCTATAGGGTGAAAAATACGGCAGTTTGTAGGTTATGAGCATTTGGGGGTGGTCAGATCCTCCTAAATTCTTAGATGATCAATGAATAGGAGCAATGAAGGCGGTGAAGGTCCTGTGTGAGTGCCTGGAGGCGGTTGGAGGATGGATGGCGGCTAATGGATTGAAGTTGAATCCTGACAAGACAGAAGTACTGTTTTTGGGGGACAGGAGGCGGGCTGGTGTGGAGGACTCCCTGGTCCTGAATAGGGTAACTGTGCCCCTGAAGGACCAGGTGCGCAGCCTGGGAGTCATTTTGGACTCACAGCTGTCCATGGAGGCACAGGTCAATTCTGTATCCAGGGCAGCTGTCTACCAACTCCACCTGGTACGCAGGCTGAGACCCTACCTGCCCGCGGACTGTCTCGCCAGAGTGGTGCATGCTCTGGTTATCTCCCGCTTGGACTACTGCAATGCGCTCTACGTGGGGCTACCTTTGAAGGTGACTCGGAAACTACAACTAATTCAGAATGCGGCAGCTAGACTGGTGACTGGGGGCGGCTGCCGAGACCACATAACACCGGTCTTGAAAGACCTACATTGGCTCCCAGTATGTTTCCGAGCACAATTCAAAGTGTTGGTGCTGACCTTTAAAGCCCTAAACGGCCTCGGCCCAGTATACCTGAAGGAGCGTCTCCACCCCCATCGTTCTGCCCGGACACTGAGGTCCAGCTCCGAGGGCCTCCTGGCGGTTCCCTCATTGCGAGAAGCAAAGCTACAGGGAACCAGGCAGAGGGCCTTCTCGGTAGTGGCGCCCGCCCTGTGGAACGCCCTCCCAGCAGATGTCAAAGCGATAAATAACTACCTGACATTTAGAAAACATCTTAAGGCAGCCCTGTTCAGGGAAGTTTTTAATCTGTGATATTTTACTGTATTTTTTGTTTCTATGGAAGCCGCCCAGAGTGGCTGGGGAAACCCAGCCAGATGGGCGGGGTACAAATAATAAATTATTATTATTATTATTATTATTATTTACTAAATGTCACAAATAAATCAATGCTTGGACTATGAAAGGAAGCTGCCAGCAGCTAAATCTGGCAATTTCAAAAAGAAAGACTAACCATTTTTCTGTGCTCAGGAAGTTGCCTAGGGCTAGATGGGTCATTAGCAAAAACAAAGAGCCCTTAAGAATAAGTGGCAATTCAAATACTGTCGGCCAGCAAAGGCGTGGAGCCCCTCACCTGTCGCTCTCCTCAATTACACTACAGTCATAGTTGCGATGCCCTGCAGCGCCCCCTAGGCTTGGTGCCCAGTGTGGCGGAACTGGCCATGCTTCCTTAAATCTGCCTTTCCTCCCGCCCAAATGTGAGTGAGTAGCAGAGGGAAAGGCCCATGGTAGCAGACAAAGACCAGGTTTTGTGTTTCAGATCTGGATGGCATAGGCTAAGGGGAGGTCCTTGGAGTCGGTTAGCTGCAAAAAGGAGGAGGACGTGCAGAACTCTATGGGATCTGGAGATGACTGGCTAGAACTAAGAGACACAGAGGATGGCTTTTTGCTGTCCAAAGCTGCCCTTAAGGGAGAAGCCAAACCCTTATTGGATGTTAATGCTCTGTAACCTAGGTTGGCTGGCATCCATCTGTCTCAGGAGACACTGGAAGACTGCACCTTCTGGCAATCCATCCATCTAGGTGCAGGTTGCATTGATATGTAAATAAAGCCATATATCATAAAGACACTACAGTCTCTACAGTGCCTAATTTCTGAAGGACAACCCCTGGGTCAGCTCCTAGGACCTCTGGAATCTCACACAGCTCAGAGATAGGGGTGGCATGTAAAAATATACAGGAAGACATCTGCTGAAACACACAAAGTGATTTCCATAATAAAAAGCAAGGCCACAAATGCCAAGAAACCTTTGCCTCAGCTCTTTCAATTCAGGTATCTACAGAATACCTCATTCAAGGAGCAGGTGAGTAAAGAAGTGGGTGAACAGCACAGTGTAAATGTCCCACCCTCTTCTATTCCATTCTTATGATACTTCCTTTGCCATGTTAGATCAGTTTAAAAGCACACTCAATTGTCCTGTTCAAAAACTCAGAGGAAACTCAAAGCAAAAATTTGCGAAAAATGGGATGGTTATAGAAGATATGTTCAAAAATACAATAATAGTTTTGACTCCGTGCTAGCATTCGAGTGATAAAGGAACTAAAAGGAGGTGGACAACAATTTAGGATTTATTATGTTTTCAGAATGTATTAGAAAAATTATATAGAAAGGTTTATTGTTTTGTGTACATTGAAATGTAAGATAACATATATGCAAAGGGACTTGACAGGAAGTCAAAGTTGAAGAAAAGATTTTGGAAGATAAAAGGGGGAAAAATAATTACTTTCATTATTATCATTTTGTGTGCGGGTGTGGGTGTCTGCACATATGTGTGTTGGTGTATGCAATGTTTGGGAGGAAATAAGATGGTAAATAAGAAATAACAAACTAAATATCGATGTATGTAATTTTTATTTCTTAATTATATTTCGTGGTAGTATGGCTGTCTTGTTTTTTGTAACATAAAACCATTCAATAAAAATTATTTATATATATAAAAAACCCCTCTCATCTCCTTATCAGGTATCTAAAACCTCCAGGAATCTCAAGGTTTCTAATTTTTATTGTATGCATATCCTCCTTTGACAGAAAGCTCCAAGTGGTCTTTCATTCGGACTGCTGACTAGGTCCACAGTTGCCTAACTTCAGTAAATGTACAGCATCTATCATTCTCAGAGTATTTATGAAGCCTTTCCAAACACTTCTATAGCGCATGCCAGTTGTTTGTAAACTATCATCTTAGTTAAAGTAGAATTCAAAGAAGAGCTTTTCATTAAAATATGAATGTGTGTTGGGGAAAAAAACAATCCAGCAAAAGAAAGTTGTGACCACATCCCATTGAAAGCGACAAAACTGAATTGGGGTTCAAAGGCCATGGGAAACGAGGATTATGGAAGCTAAGTTGTAAGAGAGCGCAATATATGAGACTGTAAAATGTGTTTACTGCTTACATGACACAGAGGTCAAGCTGGGTGACAGGTGTATTAACTTACAATTTTCACGTGTTTCGATGCATGAATGAATTTCTAAGTGTCTTCTTCTATTAAACTGAACATTTTTATTTTATTATAATTGTTGCACAGTGTAAAGTTTGTTCCATGCTTCAGTCTCCTGTGACATCGTTTTTACAAAGTTTACAGCAGTAAATATCACATCTATACACAGGTAATAAATGCCTTCACCTTGTTTTGCCAAGGCCCAAGAGAATACTAGAGTACTTGGAACAAGGAAAGTCATCTTGGTGTTATACTGCTTTTGCCTTGTTTTTCAGGAACTGAAGCAATACACAGCAAAAACTCCTTGTGGTATGTGTGGTGGTGGAAGGTTTTAGCTAGAAACTATTAACATTGTGGCTGTTGGTACCACAGGAGTGCGGCTTTTTCACAGAAACATTATTTAGTTCCAGCACAATGGCAAAAACCTGATCACACACATTCAAGTCACATAACTGTTCCAGGGAGAAGGAACACATAACTTGCCCAGTCATTAAACTATTATATATTTTTAAAAATCTCATCCCACTGTAAAGTATGCCAGTTGTAAAGACTTTAAATGGTACATGAAAAACACAAAGTTACATCTTTGTGGAGAACAGCTTAATAACGTTTTAGAAAATTGCAACTGCCTAGTTAAAATTTCATTAGTTTTTAAGGCAATATTGTGATAGCGGGAGGGGTGGAAAATGTGACAAATGAATGCTTGAGCATTTGGGCTTGGCAGTGCTAGCACCCCTGAGGTTCATCAACCCCTCCAGATTTACTAATGCTTAGAATGCCCCATCATCAGAAGGTAGCTGAACATGACCATAACTGGTTTCTCTCAGACTTGGCTGCTATCGCTGCTGCTGTCATCTGCTTAGTCCTGCCAGTCACATCTTTGGCACTGGAATTTAACTAAAGCCTTTGTCGCAGGCAGCAGGTTTTGAGGATGGAAGATTGAGCACACACACCTAGCCCTGTCCCCAAGGGTTTGCCACTGCCACTGGACCACTGCTCATCCTCCCAGCCACCACTGCTAAGTTGTGCCTTACAGCTGTTGCCTTTCCTGGCTTGTCATTCCTCCCAAATCACCACTCGCCCACCCAACTGTTGGAACTCGGCGGAGCTGGGCTGCATTTCAGCCCACGTCAGAGAAAGCTCTAAGATGGAAGAAGTTCAAGTACTGTTGGGTGGATCGTGATCTACCGGCTGATCGTGGGGTGTCCCTGGTTGATCCTGGTTGATCGTTGGACCCTAATTGATTCCCCCCCCCCAAAAAAAAGAATCATCCCCCCAAAAAGCTCAACAACTCTGGTCTATCCAGTGGGTAGATCACTGTCAGTTTTCTTATAGTGGGAGTAGATCGCAGTCTCTTGGAAGTTGGATATGCCTGCTGTAAAAAGGAAAAGGGACCCCTGACCATTAGGTCCAGTCGTGGCCGACTCTGGGGTTGCGGCGCTCATCTCACTTTATTGGCCGAGGGAGCCGGCGTACAGCTTCTCGGTCATGTGGCCAGCATGAGTAAGCCGCTTCTGGCGAACCAGTGCAGTGCATAGAAACACCGTTTACCTTCCCGCCAGAGCGGTACCTATTGCACTGTGAAGTGCTTTCGAACTGCTAGGAGCAGGGACCAAGTAACGGAAGCTCACCCCATCATGGGGATTCAAACCGCCGACCTTCTGATCGGCAAGTCCTAGGCTCTGTGGTTTAACCCACAGCGCCACCCACGTCCCTTATGCTTTCTGTAGACCATTTGTTATCATTGCTCCTCTTGCTGCAACTGTACCCAGCATGTGAAGATAGGGAGAGTGTGAAGATAGAGACAGCAAGAGACAAACTTGTTTAGGGAAGCTTTTAATGTTTAATAGGTTATTGTATTTTAATATTCTGTTGGAAGCCGCCCAGAGTGGCTGGGGAAACCCAGCCAGATGGGCAGGGGTATAAATAAATTATTATTATTATTATTATTATTATTATTATTATTATTATTATTATTATTATTAAACTCTCAGTCTTAAAGTCTAGAATCTTGAGCAAGAGACTGCAGTCACACAGTGCTGAGCAACACTAGCCAGTGTGCAAGCACACAGACCCACACACAAATTGATTCAGATGCGCCTGCATGCAAGGAAAGAGGCAGAAGCAAAAAGGGAAGGCTCTAGAGCAAGTACCAAAAAATGCCAATCCAAATGGCTATTACAGTGGTGCCCCACTAGACGAATGCCTCGCAAGACGGAAAACCCGCTAGACGAAAGGGTTTTCCATTTTTCAATGCGCTTCACAGGACGAATTTCCCTATGGGCTTGCTTCGCAAGACGAAAATGTCTTGCGAGTCTTGAGATTTTTTTCGCTCCCCAACCCCTTTTTCTAAGGCGCTAAACCGCTAATAGCCTTTTAGCAGCTAATCCGCTAATCCCTTAAGCCTTTAATAGCCGCTAATAGCCGCTAAACTGCTAATAGCGCTAAGCCGCTAAGCCGCTAATAGGGTTGCTTCGCAAGACGAAAAAACCGCTAGACAAAGAGACTCGCGGAACGGATTCTTTTCATCTTGCGAGGCACCACTGTACTTTTATCCTGACAAATAGGCATAAGGATTGTGTGCACTGCAGAGCCACTAGCTCCAAGGACGGAATGGGGTGCTCCCTTCTAGGATGTTCAAAGCTCCTTCCCCTGGACATCCAGCTTACATTTTAAAGGGCTGCAGTCCTCTCCACACTCTTCTGTCATGCAGTTAGACTTATTTCTGAGTAACCATGAATAAAGTGCTCCTTGATAACAACGCAGAATAGCATGCAAGCAGGTTGAACTATATGCAAAAAAACATGTTGACTATTTTTGCACATCCCTGCTCAAATATAGAATTCAGAAATCTTTGGTTCTAAATTAATGAACGCTGTGCTTTCAGGGGCCCTGTTCCCACAAAGTGTGTTCTCCTTAATAGAGAGCACGTGTTGCGGTGGGGTCTAGCAGGCCACCCCGGTGTGGCTGGGCAGATCTGTTTGGATGGCCACAGGCTGTGATTGGGAACTAGAGTTTCTGGGGAGATTTTGATGTTGCCAATTTATGGGTTGGGCTCAAAGGTTTTAAATATTGGGCACGCAGCTTTGGGCATTCTCTTTTGCTGCATACACCACCCTCCAGAGCCAGTGTGGTGGAGAGCCAGTGTAGTGTAGTGGTTAAGAGCGGTAGTCTTGTAATCTGGGGAACCGGGTTCTCGTCTCCACTCCTCCACATGCAGCTGCTGGGTGACCTTGGGCCAGTCACACTTCTTTGAAGTCTCTCAGCCCCACGCACCTCACAGAGTATTTGTTGTGGGGGAGGAAGGGAAAGGAGATTGTTAGCCGCTTTGAGACTCCTGAAGGGGAGTGAAAGGCGGGATATCAAATCCAAACTACTCCTCCTCCTCCTCTTCTTCTTCTTCTTCTTCTTCTTCTTCTTCTTCTTCTTCCTGAATTAGGGATTTTGTGCTTGACCTTGCTATGCCTGTCATGGGGTCACCTGCATTTGGGGCAGGGGCCTGGTAGGAATTTTGTCCATTTGGCTGATTGGCTGGAGCCATTTGGTTTTTGCCTACTGCGTAGCAAATCGTCACAACTTGTAAGGTTTGTGGTTAGGTATTGGTTAAAAAATTGGGTGGTGGAGGGGTAAGTGCCTACCCCTCCAATGCTGGTGTGGCAAGAGAATTCCATTAAAGGAATCCAGGGGCTTGCCATCCTTTCGTCCTAGTCCCTGGCATCAGGCTTGGGCCGCGCAAGCCTCTGGGAGCATGCGGGGAAAGGTGAGGTCTGGTGCCCAGTTTCATTTCTCCCCAATATTGTTTTCCCTGACTGGCTTCCGCTGGAATCCGGAAGTCAGTTCTGTGCCTGGGGCAAGGACAGATAGTCGTAACCAAGGCCTAAGAAATCACTCACAGTTATGTATTTAAATAAAGTTGTGGCCAAAATTATGCCAAAAACCTGAAACAAAAATTCCGTGTGATGTGTCAGTTATTGGGGTGGCTTGGGGACCTCAACACGCAAAGATGGAAAAACACCAGATAGAGTGGACTGTACCAATTCAGACAACAATTGTGGCTCATGCAATGGAATGTTCTTCTGTGCAAAAATGCACAGAGAAAATTAGATGCCGGATGAAGGGGTTTATTGTAGTCATTTCTGAGACATGCTAATCTTCTACATGTAGGGAATCTGCTGTTTATAAGAGCCTCACTCCCACCTGCACTCTGAAGTGGTATCAATCTGAGACAGGCTTATTATAGGCTACATACAGAGTGTTTGGGAACATTCGATGCTTCCCTAGGCCCTGGTTTACACCATTATCAGTTTTTCTCTATGTGGGCATTCCCAGCTGCCCTGAGCACATCTGCACAGAAAAACATACGTGAACCAGGAAATTGTGAGTATGGACTAGCTGCTGAAGAAAGTGTATTGTATCGCAGGGAAACACTAGATGCCTCCAAACTTGCAAACGCACATTGTCTTATCAGTGTTCGACATACGTATATTTTTTTCCTTGCAAAGTTTCCGCTATGAAATTGGTTGTCACACAAATTTGCTTGCTTCTTGCCGAATTAAAATAAACATCCTTCACTACAGTGCTACATTATTTGATGTCCAATTTTAATGTTCCTTAAAGATAAAGCAAACTTTGCGCACTAGGATTTCATGCGTCTCTTTCTATGTTTAGCACAAGGAGGTTCGCACTACGCAGTCCTCATCCCTATGCAATTTAGGGTTTCAGTCACACCACCTGGGTGAAAAATAGCCCCTCATAAGCATAAAATATTCTGGACTAATTGAATTCTAAGCATTAGTACCACCACCAGTGTGCCCCATGCACTTCACGAAAATGAAACGTGTGATGACTTTTAAAAGTTCAGTGTTATATAAAGAAGTGGCACAACAAAAGTCTTGGAATTGATGGGGGGCAATCTTTTATCAGAATGATTAGAGGAGATGGAAACAAGAGAGGAGCAGATGTAGTGTACCTGCATTGGGTCCTGCCTGGTCTTGAAAAGATGAAGTCCACTCGCCACACCAATGAGCTTCTATAGGTATCCCAGTGGCTCACCCAGGACTTGACACATTGATTGAGAGCTTACAGGGTCAAAAGTAAAAGATGTCTGAAGTGTATCAGTATATTAAAAGTTCCCATCATGACACATAAGGTAAAGGTAAAGGGACCCTTGACCATTAGGTAAAGTCATGGCCGACTCCGGGGTTGCGGCGCTCATCTTGCTTTATTGGCCAAGGGAGCCGGCGTACAGCTTCTTTGTCATGTGGCCAGCATGACTAAGCCACTTCTGGTGAACCAGAGCAGCGCACGGAAACGCCATTTACCTTCCCGCTGGAGCGGTACCTATAATGTGAACAGAGATTGGGGATTTGGAAGGTTGCCAGGGTAACTGGGTGTGGGGTGACAGGAAAATAGAGTTTTTATCAATGTGCCCTGGGTAGGGGAAGGAGGAAGAAGATAGTCTGGGATTCATCTTGGGCAGGCTGGCTGAAGGATGGCTGGGAGAGATGCCTTGGACTTCATGGTTGCACTGCTATGGGGCACAAGCCCTTCTTGAAATGACCGTGCTGTAAGATCTGGACTGCCTCCATGCAGAATGAAGGTGTAAATAGGTGAATAAACCATGTTTCTTAAGGCTACAACAGTCTCCGCTGTGTTTCAATTCTCCAAAGGAACACAGACCCTGGAACCCCATGTGCTGTTGCAACTGCTGGGCAAAGAGAGAGGCAGGCACCCAACTTTTGTAACCCCCTGATGTGGATCGGGGGATCTTTAAGTATGTGTCTGGTATTTTTCAGTAGTGGGTGATCCAAAGGTGATTCCTCTACCTTATCTGTCAAGTGTAGGTGACAGTATTCCCTCCCATCTTTTAAAGAAAGTGAATAAAGGTAAAGGTAAAGGTACCCCTGCCCGTACGGGCCAGTCTTGACAGACTCTAGGGTTGTGCGCTCATCTCACTCTATAGGCCGGGAGCCAGCGCTGTCCGGAGACACTTCTGGGTCACGTGGCCAGCGTGACATTGCTGCTCTGGCGAGCCAGAGCCGCACACGGAAACACCGTTTACCTTCCCGCTAGTAAGCGGTCCCTATTTATCTACTTGCACCTGGAGGTGTTTTCGAACTGCTAGGTTGGCAGGCGCTGGGACCGAACGACGGGAGCGCACCCCGCCGCGGGGATTCGAACCGCCGACCATGCGATCGGCAAGTCCTAGGCGCTGAGGCTTTAACCCACAGCGCCACCCGCGTCCCGTCAAAGAAAGTGAATAGCTGTAGCTTATTCTTGTCCCCTTCTTCTATCTCATCACCCGCACTTTTATTTTGCAGGAGTGAAGGTACATGCATATTGTTTGGGTGAGACACTGATCATTCAAATCTAAGTGAATATTCCAATATACAGATAGGTTAGGCATTTTCAGGGAAAGCTTACAACATAACTACAAATTCCTTCGCATTAAGTTCCATGTCATCATCATACTGCCTCTCCATCCTGGCTACTACTTATATTAATTTAACTGAAGGGCTGTTTAGTTTGCAGTCCATTTATTATAAATATTTCGTTTGCATGTAAGATTTACAGTGTTTATTAATCCATCACCCAACTCTCTAAAATATGATGGATTATGCTGCACAAAATGACATTCTTTATACACTTTAGGTGGTTTGGCAATTAACACTTCAAACCATCAGAGCTATATTGAATCAAATGGTTTTCTTTTCTTTTTTGCCGGGTTCTTTTTTTTTTAAATACTAGTCTAGGTCCCTGAAGACTTCTATTGAATTTTAAAATGCATGATAAATCTAAACATGTTGACAGCATTATTCTATCAAGCTGTTTCAAAAGTCCTTTATTTGCAAAGTTACAAAACGAGAAATCAAAGAAAACAAAACGTCTGATTTACAAAATTGTTGTAGAAGCTGCACCGTGCCATTTTTCCCACTGCAAGTCACATCCTAGCCAGATTCATTTGCAGTCCAAAGGACACTTCTAACTGTAATCCTAAGAACTTGATCCTGAACTCATGGATATAATTCAAAACAAAGTGAGCAGCTCTCTGCTATGAATAAGACTGTTCCGTGTGCACACAGATTGCCTACTGCATACAAGAACATTTATCTGCTGAAAGCAGTAATGCCCTGAGTGTCCAACGCTCCAGTTACGCAGAGGTGCTGCTGGATTGGAGCCTTTAAGGATGCACCAATCCAATGGGCCTTATTTCTACAGGGTTATTTGGAGTCAACTCTTCATGAGCTTTGCCTTAGCTAGATAATGGAGCATGTCTAAGCACATGAGGAGAGGCCAGCTAGATCAGATGAATAAACCCTCAAGTCCAGCATCCCATTGCTAACAGTAGCCAACCAGAGGCCTACAACAGAGCCACCAACAGGGCACAAAAGCAATAACATTGAGGGTTAGGCTGTTATTCGGCAATGAACTTTACTGAAATTAACACAGCTTAACTCATGTAACTGGTATTTTCTGGACTCCCACATTTGTGGGTTTAAGGCTGCGGTCTAATTCTTCCTGAGGGTAAGCCCGTGTGAGAGAGCTATGGCACTTTATACAGTGGTACCTCGGGTTACATACGCTTCAGGTTACATATGCTTCAGGTTACAGACTCCGCTAATCCAGAAATAGTGCTTCAGGTTAAGAACTTTGCTTCAGGATGAGAACAGAAATCATGCTCCGGTGGTGCGGCAGCAGCAGGAGGCCCCATTAGCTAAAGTGGTGCTTCAGGTTAAGAACAGCTTCAGGTTAAGTACGGACCTCCGGAACGAATTAAGTACTTAACCCGAGGTACCACTGTACTGCAGATAGAGACTGGAGAAAACTTTAAGAAATTCTCACACACAAAACGCTCTATTCTCAGGAAAATGGGATAGAACCCTTTGAAATTTGATTGGAGTATTAGGAGCTCAGAGCCGCAGCGTATGAACACTCCGCCATCTTGGAACGGAATGCAGGAAGGGAAGGGAATCTTGAAACCTTTCTTGCAGACATGCCAGTTTTCAGTGTTCAATGAAGGTTTTTGTCCCCCCATATAACAGAACATTCCATCTTGTGAGGTCCACCTTCAGTCTAGAGTGGTACAACCCAGACACTAGTCTACCACCCCAGTAAGAACTAGACCAGAGCTATGAGGGGTTTTATGAAGAACCTTGGTGTTCAGTATGGGTTGCTCAGTATAGTACAACATTTACTGAATCAGAAGCACAGTTCATTATTCAAGGAAGAACAGTGGCTCCTCTAATTATAGAAGTGGCAACATACTAAATCCAAAGAACAAAAGAACATAATGTATAGTCACATCTCACTACCAACATCATGCAAGGTGGACTTATAATGCAAAAGCACAGAGCACTAAGCCAAAAGAAAAGAGAGAATTAATGCTACCAATTTCCTTGCATTGTTTCCAAGTTAGAATCATATGGGATTGTATTTTCTAAACTACTTCCAATGGTAATGCTTACTATATCCTAATGTAAGTGGCAAATATCTTGGTTCTTATTTAAATAATTCAAGAACGCTAATGTCACTTTTTAATGGACCATTTAAAACATCTTACTCAGATGCTGACCATTTTACTTAGCTATATAAACATTTTAGTGTAGCATATTTTAACACTAAAAAGCTTTGAATGTCAATTTCAAATGATACTTTCCACTGTGTTCCTTATTATAAATGTTAGCAAGACAAAGGCAAAACCCAAAATCAATTTTTAATATATTTCTTCCTACCACAGGGCAACAGAAACCTTAATGGTTTCTGCATCTACATAATGCCATTTTGCTCTTCCAAAACGTGCCTCAGAAAGGAAAAGGGGAACTAAAGGAAAGTTACACAAATTAAGCACTTTCAAAGGTGCTTGAAACAGTGACTGGTTTAATACAAGCAACTGGTCCATTGACTGTCCACTCATAACAACATCTTAGAATCATAGAGTTGGAAGAGACCACAAGGGCCATCGAGTCCAACCCCCTGCCAAGCAGGAAACACCATCAGAGCACTCCTGACATATGGTTGTCAAGCCTCTGCTTAAAGACCTCCAAAGAAGGAGACTCCACCACACTCCTTGGCAGCAAATTCCACTGTCGAACAGCTCTTACTGTCAGGAAGTTCTTCCTAATGTTTAGGTGGAATCTTCTTTCTTGTAGTTTGGATCCATTGCTCCGTGTCCGCTTCTCTGGAGCAGCAGAAAACAACCTTTCTCCCTCCTCTATGTGACATCCTTTTATATATTTGAACATGGCTATCATATCACCCCTTAACCTCCTCTTCTCCAGGCTAAACATGCCCAGCTCCCTTAGCCGTTCCTCATAAGGCATCTTTTCCAGGCCTTTGACCATCTTGACAATGATCTGCTACTCATCTGCCATGTGGGACTGCACGTCCCAAACTGCCTTGCCAAATCAGTCTAAGGATCTCTCTAGTAGACTGGATTCCTAGCTAGCCCTTGATGGGACTTATAGTCCAAAATATTCAGAGAGTGCCAGATCTTCACAAAGGCTGTTCTAGTCCAACCATCTATTTCCAAGAGTGTCCAGCTGGAAGCCTCTGAGATAGCTACAAAGAGGATAAGGAGGTGTTTGTGGACTATTCTCTCTTGTTCATTCCTACAAAGTCTGTTGCAATTCTGCGAAGGGGAGTTTAAGCTAGGAAGAGGGATAAGCAATATGATGAAATGATGCAGTACCTCACAGTCACAAACTTGATGAACAAGAGTAACTGAAACCCAATTCATTTCCCCTCTTTCTGCCTCTCTCTCACACGGACTAAAAATAAATGCCATTTGAAAAGACACTACATATATGGTTACCAGATTTTTTTCAATGAATCCAGGAACACTATTTATTTTTTTTAAGCTGTGTAGCAATAACAGTACAGTGGTACCTCAGGTTAAGTACGTAATTCGTTCCGGAGGTCTGTTCCTAACCTGAAACTGTTCTTAACCTGAAGCACGACTTTAGCTAATGGGGCTTCCTGCTGCCGCCGTGCCGCTGCCACATGATTTCTGTTCTCATCCTGAAGCAAAGTTCTTAACCTGAGGTACTATTTCTGGGTTAGCGGAATCTGTAACCTGAAGCGTATGTAACCCGAGGTACCACTGTAGTGGGGATGGTGAGGCATAAGACCCTGGGCCCAAGCACACATGCATATTGTATAAAGGTGAAAAGATTTATGTGATACATAAATGCGCAGAGTTTTTTTTAAAAAACTGGGCAATGGCCGGCTGGCCACGACTCCTGAGCCTCCCTCGATCTCCTTCCCCCTTCCCCCTTTGTTTTGACTGATCAGGGCAGGATCGGGAGTCGCAGCCAGCCTGCCATTGCCCAGTTTTTTAAAAACTCTGCACATTCATGTTTCACAGGGTGCGAAAGAAGGGCTTTGTACCTTGCCTGGCAGAGAAACCACGTGCCTTGCGTCCCTCCTGGGCAATGGCCGCCCGCAACTCCTAAGCCTCCTTCAATCTGTCTAAACAAAGGGGGAAGGGGGCAGGAGATCTGTACCGCCGGATGTCCCTGGTTCCCCTTTGGCAGTGGCAGCAGCAGCGAGCAGCTCCTGAAGCCAGCCAGAGCTGGCACTACCAGGCTGGCACTACCAGGCTGGCTGGCACTACCAGGCTGGCTCTGGGCTGCTGAGGCTGCCACTGCCACGTTTCCCAGTGACAGATTTGCAAATCTGGGGACATTCCGGGGACGGAATTTGTCCAGGGACAGATTTGCAAATCCAGGGACTGTCCCCAGGAACATCTGGTGACCCTACACTACATGCCAACATGGTGTCATTCTGGAGAATTCCTGATATAGCTATAACTAGGGCTTTTTTCTAGAAAAAGAGGTGACTTTTTTTTAGGGGAGAACCCAGCCAAAGTTGTTGAGTTTCTTTTAAGGCAGCACCCCACCGCCAGTTTTCCAAATTGTTTCTGTGCCCAATTCAAAATGCCTGTTTTGATCTACGAAACCTTAAACAGCTCATGACCACAATACCTCAAGGACTGCCTCTCTCTATAGGAACCTACCCGGATCCTGAGATCATCTTCGGTGGACCTTCTTTGTGTGCCTCTTCCTCAAGAGGTCTGGAGGGTGGCAACACAAGAACAGGGCCTTTTCTGCAGTGGCTCCCCATTTGTGGAATGCTCTCCCCAGTGCGGCTCGCCAGGCTCCTTCATTATACATCTTTAGGGGCCAGGCGAAAATGCTCCTCTTTAACCAGGCCTTGGCTGATTAACAGTCTATGGCCTTTTAAATGTGTCGGGAGGGTACAGTTTTGCTTCTGTTCTTGTTGTTATTATTCTGTTCTTGTTGTTATTCTGTTACTTTGTGGTATTATTCTGTATTTGTATGTTGTGAACTGCCATGAGATCTACAAATGCAGGGCAGCATACAAATTTAATAAATAAATAAATAAAATGCCAACCTAAACTCCTTTCTCAAAACAAGGGCCAAATTAGTAACATATCAGATCTAGCAACCTGTCACTGATGGAAGTCACAACTCTGAGAGGATAAAGGCAGTGTAAATGTGGAAATACTTGTGCGCTGTGGAAATTTTTATTCCAAAACCATCTATTTGTAGATTGGCTTTGGCTCAGTAGCAGAAATATTCTCTGTCATTAACTACTGCACTTAATAAACCCATCCAAAAAGACTTTCCATTCTTCCCTTCATTCCTGCCAGACACCTAGCCTCAGGCATATTCTGTGGCAATGATTTCCACTGCCGGTCTGTGTGACAACCCATTGTGTTAAAATGTTATTTCCTTTCAGCAATAAGGTCTAACTGGACGCCTTTCAAGTTTGTTGAATGTCTCCTTGTTCTCGTATTACGAAACTCACAGAACAGCAACTCTGTTTCTGTCTTTTGAGCGTGTTTCCATTTCAAAAAAATAAATATTTTATTTGCAAAGCAAATAAGCCCAATATTTTCAGTTAGCATCTAAGGGGGCGAGTTCTGTCATCACCTTGCTACAAAAAAGAACGTGCTTCCATTTTGGCAAAATACAATCCTGCCTTTGGCCACACAGCCGTCATTTGAAAAGCAACACAAGTCCTGAGTGGGAGTTCCTTATATGCACTGCATTGTGAGATGAAGAAATTAAGTTGGCAAGGTAAGAAGGTCAACCCAGAAATTCAAACTGCGGTTAAAGAGCAATTGTCAATTTCTTTAGAAAACTGAACTATCTAAGGGTTAAGCTGTACTATGAACTGGTGGCGAACTGTGAATTTATATAATTACCATAAATTCAGTGTTATTTCCTTTTGACTTATTAAGCAACATAACATTATGCTTTATTTTACTCAGTTGCACAATGAGTCAAGTCCTTCACTGAGCATTCCATGGTGACAAATCCCCTTCTGGAGGTTTTTACAAGTTACAAAAAAGCTTCACAGCAGGAAAGCGGCAACAGAAGCTTAGACCTGCCATTTTATACATTAGACAGGAGATCAGTTAATGAACTTTCCGTTGCCTCTCACTGACACATAAGTAATGGTCAAGTGAAGTGGAGGTTTAGGATCACAGTCTTTCTTCTCCTTGACAGGCTACCTTCCTGGGTTGACAATTCCCATTTGCCCCTCACTTCCCCCTACAGTACACGCAGTAACCACCTTCTTGACTGTTGGGTCCACTGTTGGTCTTGTTTGCTCAATCTGCTGAAGCCTGTCTTTGGATGCAGGGGAAGTCCCTAACTCACCTGATTTATCCAGCCACTCAAAGCTATTCCTGGGAGATCCTTCACCTGATTTATCCAGCCACTCAAAGCTATTCCTGGGGTGTGGCTGCTGTCACATGCTGCTGACAGCCTCTAGGAGTGGCTGGGCCACAGCAGCAAGGCCAAGAGATGGAGACTTGTCATCTAGGCAGTCCAGGACGTCCATACATGCTGCCCAGGCTTGCACCTTGGAGAAGTCACTTCAGTGCTGCTAATGCAGCAAAGCCAACATAGGAAGCAGTAGTTACAAGTTACTGGTCTCTGCAGCCACAGCAGGCGCTGTGATTCCCCAGTGCTCTGACTTCAACCCCAGAGGTGCACTCCATTGTCACTCAAGAGAGACGGTTGTCAACAAGCGGATACAGAAGTGACTGAAGGTAAATTAAGGTTACCAGATTTTTTTCAATGGATTTTTTCAACTTCAATGGATTTTGTATGGGGACTGATTTGTAAATCCGGGGACTGTCCCTGGGAAATGGGGACATCTGGTAACCTTAAAGTAAATGGCAGGAGGATCCTGACTGAGATTATATAAAAAGACAGTCACTGTTTGGTCCAGGAACGTGTCGTCTGTGTAGGCCATTGTTGGTAGCAGTTCTGGCAGGGAAAAGTCAGAGGCTGCATACACATATTGCATTTAAAGCCTTCCGACCCGACATGAAATGAATCCCGCAAACTGCAGTTTCACCATCACAAAACTAGAATTCCCAGCACTGTAACAAATTCCAGTTCCCATGATTCTTGGCGCGTGTGCTTTAAATGTTTGATGTGCATGTAGCCTTACAGGAATCAGAAGCTCAGGCTGAAATCACTGTAAGAGGATCTGTGACAGCTAGACATAGCTGTCAATGTTTCCCTTTTCTTAAGGGAAATTCTCTTATTCCAAATAGGATTCCTCACAAGAAAAGGGAAAAGTTGACAGCTATGCAGCTAGAAAGAGAGGAAGACTCCGGAGACTGTTCTCCAGGAAAGGTTCTGGCCAGAAAGACAACAGAAAGCAGTTGACCTCAGAAAGCATGAAGACTTCAGAGGAGGTAACTAAGGCATCTCCTTTGCTGCAGAGGAAGCTCAAGTGAGTCTGCTAGATAAATACTGTCTTCTCAGGAAGCTGAATTCATTGTGACTGACAGCTGAGACACTCTGTCCAATCCTGCCCCCTGTGAATCTCTGCCCAGAGGGAAAACTCCAGGTTTTGTCCTGTGAGTCATTCTGGGACAGCTAACTAGGGTGGAGTTGGGAAAAGGGTAATTGATAGGGGGAGGAGTTAATTAGGGAAATGAACTTGATATGGATAGAACATCCTCCTTAAAAAAGCAGCACAAATTTAAGTAACTATTGAAACATATTGATTAACTTCTGAACATACATTATTAATATACATTATATTTAACAACTTTTTTTAATCAATATAAATATATTTATTTCTTCTTAAATAATTATTTGTGTCTTCTCATTCCATACCTATAAAACCAATACCCCACTATCGTGTCACTGGTTATATACTAAGGGGATAAGGTTTTATTAGAATGTCTATGGTGGAAGCAGAAATTTAAAGGGGGGGAGGAGAATCACAGTATATTTAAGAAATATTTTCCAAGGTAGAATTGGTGAGCCAGTGGAAATGGTGGGATATAAAGGCCCCATACTTCCACATTCCCAATTCATATTCACAAACATTTTAGACCTGTACCAACATAGGAAAACACAGCAAGTGAAGAATATTGTTGTCCTTTAGCTTGCTGCTGAGAACCACCATGTCATTAAAAACACAGACTTCAGTCTGGGAATAACCACAAGCAAACTCCAGGCAGGGCAATACTCTTGTGGTAAAACCTGTTAAGTCTCCGGCAACAGAGACTTTTCTTGGTTAGCGATACATTTCCTGGAAAGGAGCATAGCCACCTTAAACAAAGTGTGAAATGGGAAATCTGTCAAGAGAGAATATAATATTTTTGCTCACTTTTTCAGGTTAGGGTTTTGCTTTGTTTTTTGCTACTTATTGATATCCTTTTCACCGCATCGCTGAGGACGGTAGAATTCCAAGCAAACAACCAGAAGGTAAGCCTTTTACAGGAATGGATCTGAGCATTAACCGAATAGCCTAAGGCAAGAGTTTAAATACTTCTGATACATTTAAATGAGATAAGTAGAGTAGGACACAGAGGACAAGGATAGAAGAGGCTCTTCAACAGGTTGCTTCTTGGCTATGACAATATACACAATGACTCCCCGAGTCTGAATCACAAAATAAAAAGGCTTTTGCAAAGTGCCCCAAGGTAGATGCAACACACTGCTGAACTATATTGCCAGCATGTATTGTTTTCAAAGCTTTCATTGTAAAACATATAATTCGTGGGTGTCTAATTTAACTGCTTAAAAAGCAGAGACATCACCTTGCCAACAAAGGTCCATATAGTTAAAGCTATGGTTTTCCCAGTAGTGATGTATGGAAGTGAGAGCTGGACCATAAAGACGGCTGATTGCCAAATAATTGATGCTTTTGATTTATGGTGCTAGAGGATACTCTTGAGAGTCCCATGGACTGCAAGAAGATCAAACGCATCCATTCTGAAGGAAATCAGCCCTGAGTGCTCACTGGAAGGACAGATCCTGAAGCTGAGGCTCTAATACTTTGGCCACCTCATGAGAAGAGAAGACTCCCTGGAAAAGACCCTGATGATGGGGAAGATGGAGGGCACAAGGAGAAGGGGACGACAGAGGATGAGATGGTTGGACAGTGTTCTCGAAGCTACCAGCATGAGTTTGGCCAAACTGCGGGAGGCAGTGGAAGACAGGAGTTTCTGGTGTGCTCTGGTCCATGGGGTCACAAAGAGTCGGACATGACTAAACGACTAAACAACAACAAAAATTCAACCATGTATTTTATGGATGAGTATCTTGCATTTTGCATCTTTTGTATCTTTTAACTTTTGGTATTTCATTGTTAGCTTTTCTGTAACTTATTGAAGAGTGGCATGTAAATATCCTTAATTAATTAATAACAATTTCAAAACCAATATGTCCCATCCTTCATTAATTTAGACAGGAACATTTGATTAAGGCTGCTCACAAAATCTGTATTTCGCACCATCTTGCTATTTGTTTGTTTGTTTGTTTTTGTTGTTGTTTTTTAGTTTGTCTTCCAAAGGCAAACTGTTTAAAACAGGAAGAAAATTCTTCTTGAATCTTCATAGGAGACCAGTAGTTGATTGGGTTAGCAGCATGTTTTCTCAAAATGATTCTGATTCCCCCCCCCAAAAAAAGCATAATTGTTCAATTTTATATGCTTTTGTCAACATTAACCTACTCGTAGATACTTCTAATCTATCAGAGGATTCTTTAAGGTTTTTATGCTCCCTTTCCAGATCTTATAATTTTAGGCACTTTCATCTTTTCTTTGTTCATTTCTGCAGTGATGCTATACTAATGAATTGGCCCCTCATCACTGCCATTTCCTGCCTCCATCACTGAAGCTAATCTTGAATCTTTGGTCCTATTTTCATCAAACATAGCTGCAGTTATATTCTGTGTGCCACTTCTGTATCTTGCAGCAACAAACAAACATTTCATCTTCAAGGTTTACATTCTATTTGGGATTCATTCATGGTCCACAAGATTTCCAATTCCTTCACAACTTTTGAGAGAAGACAAAATGATTGGAAAAACACTTGAAAACAGGGGGACATTAGGAGGAGATGGTATTCTCTACAATACCACAGTGTGTTCTCAGACCCTCTTATGCTATGGGATGTGGCTCAGAGCTGCCCTTGGTCTCTGCTGTTGAACCTATGCACCTGAGAACCTCATCAGAAGGCGTTCAGGCTACCCTCTCCCTCCCTACCATCCCACAAACCCACTACCACAATCTTCCTTCGAGATTTATTTGGATGTTGTAGAGCATGGTCTGCTGCTAGAGGCCTTCTCATTGTAGCAGCAGGAAGCTTCACCACTGTTGCTCCTTTGTCATAGGTGCTCTGAAATACCGTATTTTTTGCTCTATAAGACTCACTTTTCACCTCCTAAAAAGTAAAGGGAAATGTGTGTACATCTTTTGGAGTGAATGCAGGCTGCACAGCTATCCCAGAAGCCAGAACAGCAAGAGGGATCATTGCTTTCGCTGTGCAGCTTCTGGGATCTGGGATTCAGAATATTTTTTTTCTTGTTTTCCTCCTCCAAAAACTAGGTGCGTCTTATGGTCTGGTGCGTCTTATAGAGCGAAAAATACGGTAATAGAGCTTGAAAGGGGTGGGCACGTTGAGGCTGATCAGTGAAGGCCTTGGAGTCAAAGTTTCCTTGAAATAACTCTTGCAATGGGGTATTCCCAATGGGAGAAAAGAAAAATTAAGAATATCAAGTTCCAAAAAAGATTGAGAAAGGAAGGAAAACACACCTCATCTTCTGGCCTGGCTGGTACAGGGTTTGAGAAGTGGCCATTCCTTGCACCCTAGAATTATCCTGCTCAAGCCTTTGCATGCATTTATGCTGCAATCCTAAAGTGGGATGGGGAGGTGGAACTGAATATATTCTAACTGCCTTATTCTAAGTCCTTCCAGACTCTTGCTAGCAATGAAGGCAGAAGGGAGCTCTTGAACTCTTCTATTCATTTTGCATTTTTACACTACTGGGAACAATAAAAGGGAAAGAAGAGGGAGAGATAGAAATCAATTCCTGGGCTGATATAAATCTTTCCTAGGTTTGGGGACACGTTCTGGTCCAAGCTGCTTCCTGTCTAACTTTTCCCCAACATGACCACTTTCTGTCCCTTCTGACACCAGAGCTCTAAAAACCACTTGGGCCAGGGAACCAGATGTTTCTGCTGGAAGGATCTCCCAGTGCAACATGGGGCTCTGTTTCTAGTACCAGAGAGGGAGATCCTAGATGTCCTGTGGGCCATGGGATGACCTTCAGGAGCTGTAAAATTGTACCCTTAAGCTGCAATCCTATACACACTCATCTGGATGAAAGTCAATGGAATATCTTAGTAGAGATGCTGTCAATCTGTATTTAGATGACTCTATACTGAGTTGGTCCAGCAGCAGCAGCTGTCCAATATTCCAGACTGGATATGACATTCTGCATGCAAAGAAGATGCTCTATT
Source organism: Podarcis tiliguerta (assembly GCF_965153285.1). NCBI lineage: Eukaryota > Metazoa > Chordata > Lepidosauria > Squamata > Lacertidae > Podarcis > Podarcis tiliguerta. The sequence goes on along the minus strand of NC_139542.1, from coordinate 65,649,726 downwards.
GCTCAGCCATGGCCCTTCCCCAAATATGTTGTTGTTGTTGTTGTTTAGTCATGTCTGACTCTTCATGACCCCATGGACCAGAGCACGCCAGGCACTCCTGTCTTCCACTGCCTCCTGCAGTTTGGTCAAACTCATGCTGGTAGCTTCGAGAACACTGTCCAACCATCTCATCCTCTGTCGTCCCCTTCTCCTTGTGCTCTCCATCTTTCCCAACATCAGGGTCTTTTCCAGGGAGTCTTCTCTTCTCATGAGGTGGCTAAAATATTGGAGCCTCAGCTTCACAATCTGTCCTTGCACCTCCTCAAGTAGATCATGTTCCCCTGGTATCATGAACTTGACAACCAAATCCACCTTTTCAGGGGATGGGATTGTGAACATGGCGAAATAATCAATGGTGGTTATAATACTCTCCACTGCCACAGATCACAGGAGGTCCCCCCCCCCCCCAGTTTCTGAGACCTCCAGTCCAGAAGCTCCAACAGAACCACCATTTCCCTGTGTCACTGGACAATGTAGCTGCCAAAATGATCAAAAGCCTTTGACTATCCCATTCAGACTAAGCCTTATTTAAGGCTCAGTCTGGGCTTATAAATTGCTGAATTGGTTCCACATGGGGTTCTTTCTCCTGAATGCCATGCCAAACATAGCCTACTTGAGCCATTAACCAGAGCAGAAAACCCAGCTTTCAATTAACATTGTGCAAAATATATCTTAGCTCATAGAAGTGACTTTTTAAAATGTCCACGTTGTTGGTTAATGTGAATTTCTTGAAGCAGCAAAGTATCTACATCCACTCCCTTTAAATCACAGCAGACTATTTTAACTGGTCTGTTTACACCCACTATAACAACTGAGTGGATACTACGAGCTCACAGAAACTTTTATTGTATTTCTTATAGCACACCAGCAGTTCTCTCATGTCACACTAGGGTTTAGTTTAAGAATTACTGGCTTTCACCAGGAATGGAGGCAAAATTAGTTTGGTCTGCATTTTAAGACAAACTGACCTAATTTGCCAATCCTTGCCTTATATAAGAATTACAACATCTGTCAATTGGAGGGCACATTTGTCTGAATATTTTGACAAGAGTTTCATTTCAAAATGGAGTTTGGTTCCAAATGTGTTTTTAGGAGGAAAATGCATTGGAAAACATGCAAAAATGTGCATTTTAGGAGGGCAATATATATATATATATATACACACACACACACACACACACAGTGGTACCTTGGGTTAAGTACTTAATTTGTTCCGGAGGTCTGTTCTTAACCTGAAACTGTGCTTAACCTGAAGCACCACTTTAGCTAATGGGGCCTCCTGCTGCTGCCGCGCTGCCAGAGCACGATTTCTGTTCTCATCCTGAAGCAAAGTTCTTAACTTGAAGCACTATTTCTGGGTTAGCGGAGTCTGTAACCTGAAGCGTATGTAACCTGAGGTACCACTGTATATATATTATGCATAAAACGCCTATACAATCAGTACTATTTACATTTGAATTTTCGTATGGATTTTATTTAATCTGGGAAAAAGAGACAGAGACAGAACCTGGAACAGAAGGGACTGAGTACATGGTAAACTGACAAGGGTCAGGAATAGGCATATCCATCCATCACTAGTTTTTACCTTGACTATGCTGGAATTCCTCACAAATACCACTGAAGATGGGGCAAGAAGTGATATTGGTGATGTGCCTTTCATATGTTGGCTAGTATATCCCCACATTGCACAAAGCAAATGAAATACAGTAGTGCCCCGCAAGACCAATGCCTCGGAAGACGAAAAACTCGCAAGACGAAAGAGCTTTCCATTTTCTGAGGTGCTTCGCAAGACGGATTTCCCTATGGGGTTGCTTCGCAAGACGAAATGTCTTGCACCTTTTTTTAAAAAAACCGCCAATGCATTCCTATGGGAATCCGTCAATACACATTGGTGCTCCGCAAGACGAAAAAACTCGTAGAACGAAAAAACTCGCAGAACGAATTAATTTCGTCTTGCGGGGCACCACTGTACCATGAAAATCCCTGAGATGAGAAGTAATCGAATAGAAATATTATCTTAATGAATGTTAGAAGAATACTGGAATGAAGTTATATGGTTTTTAGCCAAAATGTTATAAAGATTTAAGCAAAAACTGATTGTTAATGGGTTAAAGTGTAAAATTTAAAGTTAGATTGTGTTAAGATAAATTATAGAACAAAAAATTGAGAAAGAGGGAAAGGATTTGCTGAATTAGCTAATTTGAACTAGAATACAAAAAAGGGAGGTGTGAGGAAGTCGAGGAAACAAGTAAATGAAAGATAAAGATATGGAAATTGGATGTGTTTTTAAATGTTTTTGTTTTTTCTTGTTGTCTTGATGTATTGTTTTTTCTATTTTTTGATGTACTGTTTGTTAATTTTTTATTGTTTTTTTCCTCTCATACTTTTCTTTCTGTAACTATAAAACCACTAATAAATATTATTATATAGATAAAAAAGAAATATTATCTTGTGGAAATAAACTAAATAATAAAAAAATCAAAAAGCTTAAGGAAAAAATTAAAATAGAACAAAGCCTTAACAGGATGCCGGCTACAAACCTCATTTCACTGAACTATTTAGTTTCCTCAGAAGGAAATAGAAAAATCATAAACTTTAAATGACCAAAATTCAAAAAAAGGGTAGAAACCCCCAAAATTCTGGAGTTAAGGCTTTGTTCTATTTTTTATTATTTAGTTTATTTCCGCAAGATAATATTTCTAGTTGATTCCCGTCTCAGGGATTCTCATGGTATTTAATTTGTTTTGTGCAATTTCTCAGTTCCGTGACTGTCGTTTTTCTGTTAGTATATCCCCACATGGCTACATAGAATGGAACTATTTAGGGCTTTCTCAAATTCCATTTAATTTTGCTGTTTTTTTTCTGCCAATGTATGTTTAAACAGTTTCAAATCTCATATAACAAATACAGCAATTAGAAGAAAACTTTAAATGTTTAATATTTAAACAAAATGTTTAATTTTTAAACAGAAAAAGTGTTTGGTAGTAATCAGCTTAGTAACAAACAAAAAAATCCCAACCAACATTCAGAACAGTTTGTACAAGCAAAGAAGGAAAGAGGGGAAGAGCTATATCAGCTTGCATAAAAAGAACGAAATCTTCCAATTCAGTTATTTACCAAATGTTATGAGGGGTATTGTGGAGTGCTTAGGAAAAAGCCAAACAGTAAATCATGTAAAATTATGTTCTTTTGGAACCTTAAATTTTGCATTTTAATTGTTTTTAAGCTGATCTCATCAGTCTTATGGCTTAAAATAAGCAATAGAGTCCTAGATAAGAGAGGGGGAAATATAAAATGAGAGATCAGGAAAGTGCAATAACGATAATGGATGGATGTGTTTCCTCCTGATGTGCTGCTTTTTATGAGTGCTAAATCGCGAACAAGCATGATGGAGGGTTTTTTAATAGGGCAGACCCACTGTGTCAAAAATGGCTGCTACCAGCAAGAGCTTGGAATAAAATATTGCTTTCAAACACTACTTAAGTTCTCCCTGAAATAAAGAGGCTCTCTTTTCCCCCCACCATTCAACTGTACGTAGCTCCTACTAGTCTTGGCAGTTTTACCTTTCCCTCTTTTCTCTTTACACTAATGTGTAAATAATGCTCGACAAAGATAAATCAAGGTTAATTTGTTTATGGATGACTTCAAGGTTGTTAAAGATGACCAGAATGCTGATTAATATATTTCATTCATCACACTGCATCATACTTTTCCTTGCAAAGCTCTTGGGCAACAAATATAAGATCTTCTCAGTTACCCATCCTTTCAAAATAAAGTAGGGTAGTAGTAGTTATTATTATTAATATTATTATTAATAATAATTTATTTATACCCTGCCCATATGGCTGGGTTTCCCAGTTCCTTAGTTTATGTTCAGAACACTGGCCAAAATTCCACACTGGCTGCTGAAAAGCAGACAAAATCAGCTGAATGATACCCACAAATAAAAGCCGTGGAAGCTAGATTGCGCCAGAAAACACCCGTTTCAAAGCAAAACAAAACCCTGAGGAAGAAATGGCATGTCGGCCAAGCAAGTATGCGTTTCCAAAGTCATATATGCCCCAAAAATAACAGGAAGAGATCTGCTTGACTTGTTTCTGACCCACAGATTCCCCCTTGAAAATGGCTCTTAGGTCTGGCCCCCTGAAATGTTTTTTGTTTTTGCGGGGGCGAAGGGACCTCAGCCACTAGAAGTTGGATCCTATGCTGTGTGCAGAAAAGTGCAACCAAGGTCATCAAGGGTCTGGAATGCCTTATGAGGAATGGTTGAAGGAGTTTGGCATGTTTAGCCTGGAGAAGAAGAGACTGAAAGGAGATATGATAGAGACCTTCAAATATCTAAAGGGCTGCCACATGAAAGATGGAGCAAGCTTGTTTTCTCCTGCTCCGGAGGCTAGGATCCCAGCCAATGGATTCAAGTTACAAGAAAGGAGATTGCGAATAATCATCAGGAACAACTTTCTGAGAGTGAAAAATGTTCAACAGTGGAACAGACTCCCACAAGACTTGGTGGACTCTCTTTCCTTGCAGGTTTTTAAGCAGAGGTTGGATGGCCATCTGTCATGGGTGCTTTAGTCGAGGTTCTTGCATTGCAGGGGCTGGGTTAAATTGACCTTCCAAATCCCTCCTAACTCTATAATTTTATGGTTCCATGATTCTATGACTGTCTCTCATATTAGATGCCTTCTCCTTCTCCTTGCAACTGTAAAAGTGGATCGATGGTATGGAAGAACCACAGATCCTACTGCTGGAACAACATCATAGCTAAAAGAGTAACATGTGATTACTGTCAAAAGCAACAGCCACAGATCTCACCCCGCCGCCGCTGCCGCCAGTCTGCATTGTAATGTCTTGCGCAACTTATTCCATGTAGTGAGTTGACAGTGCTGTGGTCTAAACCACTGAGCCTAGGGCTTGCCTATCAGAAGGTCAGCGGTTCGAATCCCCGTGACAGGGTGAGCTCCCATTGCCTGCCAACCTAGCAGTTTGAAAGCATGTCAAAGTGCAAGTAGATAAATAGGTACCACTCCGGCAGGAAGGTAAATGGTGTTTCCATGCGCTGCTCTGGTTCACCAGAAGTGGCTTAGTCATCCTGGCCACATGACCCGGAAACTGTATGCCGGCTCCCTCGGCCAATAAAGCGAGATGAGCGCAGCAACCCCAGAGTCATCCGTGACTGGACCAAATGGTCAGGGGTCCCTTTACCTTTAACTTTACCTTTACCTACGTATTTCATTGCCTGACACTAGCATATATTGTGGAGGAGGTACACAGAAACATCCAACGCCATCACATGTCTTGTACTAACTATGAAAGGGGAGCAGAGGAGAGGAAGGCATGGAGTAGCAGTTTCCTCTGGCAGCTGGCAGCTGCATGGTTCAGATAATGTGTAGTTCCAGCCAAGGTTGGCCCCATCAAAATGTCTATGCCTTAACTAGGGATGTGCCTCCTGCAATGTTCCACTAGCCTGATTTAAATTTAAATTATTTTAGTTTCCTTCTAAATTCTGTAGACGTTTTGCTGAAGCTTGAACTTACCTATCCACCTCTAATAACACTCTAGGTAACATTTGGTGGCAATGTGATCATGGACCATGTGATTTATAATGAACATTATGCATGGTTCCCCCCCTTCATTTAAATTGCCAGTGTCCACTTCAGTGTGTTAACAAATAAAGAGCCTAATACTCTTCCAATGACTTCACACATGAAACATCAGCATTAATTTTTATTATTCATAAAGCTTGTGTTGATAATCTTAAGCTACATAAATAATTTTATACAGCAACCTTTCAGTTCATTTATGGTGGGCCAGGAAATATACAATTTGCTCCAGCGTGAAGCCAGTCCACTTTGTTTCATAATTTACTATGGGTTTCGATTGTCAGCACTGTACACATTGCAGAAAATTCCTGAGTATAAATAAAACAATGTACTATAATATGCACATGGTATGTATTAATGCAGTCATTAGTAAGCACAGCCCACTGAAGTATTAATGCACATTAGATTATAGAAAGCAAAACTAATACACATTAGGTTAGATTGTGCTCCAGCAGTAATTACTACAATACTGTGTTAACCATAAGAAACTGCCATCTGCCTTCAAGAAATATAAATAATACCATCTATTTGCTGTTTCAAAGCGCTAAGAACGCAGCCAATGTCTTTTAAGATGAAACTCCCGCTGAGGAGTACAACACATTTCATGGACACTGGTGATTTATATTACAACACTAGCCTTTTTGAGTGCTTGGAAACAGAAGTGTTAGTGACATGAAAAGTTGCCGCAGTCATATAATAATAAACATTTTTTTTTACCCAAATACTGCTCCGTGTGAGTCTCCACCTTACAATTTCCATACTGTTTCTCATAGGATGTAACAGAAGCAGGTACCAGTTTTTAACACCACGCTAAAATGAAGATTTCTCAAAATGTTAGTAGTGACATTTCTCACAAAGGTGTGAGAAAAATATATCATTACCTTTGGTTATGGTAATCTAGCATTGGATTTCAAATCTACCTTTAAAGGATCTCAGGCTGATTTTCTTTTACAGCCTTCCTCACCTATGATCCCCCAATTACATGGTTGCAGGAAAGTTTTAAAGATACTAAATATGCAAAGAGCTGCTGCCCTTCCTATGAAAAAAAAGCATAACTGAACCACTTTTTTACACACTGATAGGTAGCCACAAACAAATGTGCTACTCTGGGCAAGTTTTGGAAGGAAACACTTTTAACAAGATTTGGAGCTGTTCGTTTGAGTTACAGTTTTAACTGTTTGCTGCTGGAAGCACTTCATTTTCTGATAAAGCACATCCACCAGAAAAAATACTATATGACTGGAACACTATTCCACTATTGATCCAGCGGTCTCCTTTTCTTTCTGCATTTATTTCTGGCTCCGGAAGACTCATATTTTTTAACTCCTGCTTTGCCTTGTTTTTCCCGACTGTCACTTTACAACATCAATCCTCTACCCTCCTGACGCCTTTTCTTTGTGTGTCGTGGCACTTGGTGCAGTCCCACCCACTGGGTTAAATGGCAGCCTATCTACATTGGGATGTTCCTAATCAATTACAGTAAGCAGACTAGTCCAAGCAATTCCTTCCCACATTCCTGACTAAAATATACCCACAAGGACAAGAGATGTGTGACCTGATTTATCACGTAAGCATTTTGAAATTTAATTTGATGTGCGTGGAAATTGGTTTTTTTCCTTCTTCTTTCTTTCCCCTGCAGGAAACATCTATGGTTGAAACAGCCTTGGGTGCTGAGATTGGGACATTTATAATGTAATTCTGGGGAAAGAAGATGAATGAAGACATTCTAAATATGCCTTTGGAACTCGAAAGAGGAAAATGCTACTTGAGAGGGCAATTTAACATGAAGAAACAGCAGGAAAGATTAGGAACACTTTTGCTGTTTCTCCACTCTGAACTCCTCTCTCCTCGAGATACTTTTTATTTAAACAAAGTTACAACTCAGTTAGATGTGTTTGGGTCCATCATGTTAAAGAAGCAATGTGGAGGAAGCAAGATGTTAATAATAATAATAATAATAATAATAATAATAATAATAATAATATTAGCAATGGAACTTACAGCATGATCTTTCACGTGCTCACTCGGAAGCACAATCCACTTATTTCAATGCAGTGCACAAAATTGCAGATTTAGGTGCTTAACTGTGCACTCATTATGATTAGCTTCCAGTCAGAATATAAGTACATATGTATAACTTCCTTTAAGGGATGCGGGTGGCGCTGTGGGTTAAACCATAGAGCCTAGGACTTGCCGATCTGAAGGTCGGCGGTTCGAATCCCCGCAACGGGGTGAGCTCCCGTTGCTCGGTCCCTGCTCCTGCCAACCTAGCAGTTCGAAAGCACATCAAGTGCAAGGAGATAAATAGGTACCACTTTGGTGGGAAGGTAAACAGTGTTTCCCTGCGCTGCTCTGGTTCGCCAGAAGCAGCTTGGTCATGCTGGGCACATGACCCGGAAGCTGTCTGTGGACAAACGCTGGCTCCCTTGGCCAATAAAGCGAGATGAGTGCCACAACCCTAGAGTCAGTCACGACTGGACCTAATGGTCAGGGGTCCCTTTACCTTTACCTTTATAACCTCCTTTGAAGCACAAACCTCTGAGCCGAGACAGTGGCTTTGAATGCTTACACTGTACTAGAAGACACTGGGTCTCATTCAACTAATGCTGTCATAATTAGTTAGGGTGTCAGTGACAGAGGAGTCCGCAAAAAAAGGAAGAGCAGATGTCCTGCAGGTGTGAGGTCCAGTCATGCATATCAGCCTTCCAAATCTTTCTACAAAAGCAGTTTACTAATCTCATATTTCTGTCAGACAGATCCAAGTTAAATCATCAGCTGCAGCATTTCTAAAGGGAGATGCATCAGCCGCTCTAGTTTAATGCAAAAATATTAGGTAAAGGTAAAGGGACCCCTGACCATTAGGTCCAGTCATGGCCGACTCTGGGTTTGCGGCGCTCATCTCGCTTTATTGGCCAAGGGAGCCGGAGTACAGCTTCCAGGCATGACTAAGCTGCTTCTGGCAAACCAGAGCAGCGCACGGAAACGCCATTTACCTTCCAGCCGGAGCGGTACCTATTTATCTATTTGCACTTTGACGTGCTTTCAAACTGCTAGGTGGGCAGGAGCAGGGACCAAGCAATGGGAGCTCACCCTGTCGCAGGGATTCAAACCGTTGACCTTCTGATTGGCAAGCCCTAGGCTCTGTGGTACAGCGCCACCTGCGTGTATTAAAGATTATTTTTCATCAAACAAATGTACAACCAGTGGCAGAGCTTCATGCTCCGGTACCGGGGGGTGGAGAGCAGGCGGGGGCAGGGCTGGCGTGTGTCCTGGGGGCAGGGCACACCGCCTGCGGGGGCATGGCACCTAGCTCGCGGGGGGGGGGGAGCTGTGATGGCACCCTTTCAGAATCTCGCTGCCAGGGGCAGTGCGCTCCCCCGCACTCCTCTTCCTCCGCCAGTGTGTACAACTATACAAGGATGGTGTCTAGGGGGTTTGTAAAAACCTGCACTGTTTTCATCCCCAATACAGTGGTACCTCAAGTTACATACGCTTCAGGTTACATACGTTTCAGGTTACAGACTCTGCTAACCCAGAATAGTACCTCGGGTTAAGAACTTTGCTTCAGGATGAGAACAGAAATCGCGTGGTGGCAGCGGGAGGCCCCATTAGCTAAAATGGTACCTCAGGTTAAGAACAGTTTCAGGTTAAGAATGGACCTCCAAAACGAATTAAGTTCTTAACCTGAGGTACCACTGTACTTCAAATGTGCATAGATTTATTCTAACACACACACACACACACACACACACACACACACACACACAGTACATAAATCCTGCATGTTCTCTGATTGTGGTCATGCTGAGCTGCATTTTGTGAATGGTGGTGGGGGGGCTGTGTGTGATGTTTTGCTGGGTGGCATCTATTACTACAATCCTTACCACCGTTGATGAGACATTCCTCAGTGGTCTGTTGGTGGGGTGGGACAACACACACACATACACACACACACATTTATTTTTTATTTGCTGCTTTGTGCAAATCTGGAATGTCAGAAACTTAAAAAATAAAAAGGGCACATACGTAGATAAACAAATGCCTGCCACAATAGCCCTCATGTTTCCAGAACTCAAGGCGGGTGAGGAGCTACTAATTGAATGGAGGGGACAACACATAGTGTGAATCTGTCGTATCAGGAATAGCCCGCTGGTGTCAATGGGAAACACTGAGACAGACTTCAATTGAGAGCACTCGTGTGTGTGAGAGAGGAGGGAGGGAGAACAGAACCATGGAAAAATCAGGCCTTTTATTATATAAATACATGGAATTTAAAGTGGTATAGGTTAGAGGGGAAAGATTTACTTACATTTTTACTTCCCTTTGTGGTCAGTTATGCAGCAGGATAAGAAAAACTGTACAGACAAAGAGATGTCTGCTTCATTTCTCCTAATTCAGAATTGTTCTAAATGTCTCATTTAGGAAAGCAGATCCCAAGCAAACACCGTATGTGTGCAAACAGCATCATTTTACACTATGGCAGCCCTGCGCTACACCTGTTTTCCTTTTGGTTTGTTACAGGAGGGCGTCATTTCCCCAAATCCGTGCCACAGAAAGAGAAATGTCACTTTGGCAAAAAGGAGTCAAAATATCCAGATGCAGAGGATTATCCTAAGGAGACTAGGTCAGGACACCATCTGTGAGCTGTCTTCACAGGGAGAATGAAGTGAGAGCTTTCTTCTTCTGCAGGATTCAGCCAAGCACATTATTGACAATTCTCTCTGCTGGCATAATCAGAGGAAGCATCTTCCATGCTGCAAAATGGTAATCAGAGCAATGCAGGAGAAGGATGTCTGAGTAATAGCGACTCTGCACCCAACAACTGCAAAATTATGGTGGTGGACCAAATGAGCAGGGTTGCTCAAATACAGATTTGCCCATCCATCTAAACCTGGTTCTTATGCTTTGAACTCTACATGGAACAGAAGCTTGAAGATAAAGTGGAACACAGGTGGGCTTGGTAAATCATTCCGCCATGGTAACATTTATGCGCTTCTCTTGAGGTTCTGAAACCGTGTCCAAAACCAACATTCTCTGCTGGAAATCGGGATTTGCAACAAACAAAAAATAAAGCAGGTGCGGTGTTGAGCTGCCATAATGTAACGTGGATTTGTAGATTCCAACCATCTGGTTAATATGGCTCTTTTCTAGACTGCAACTTACATAGCTTGTGAGCCACAGTTTTCCACAAGGAAAAATGCTCATGCAATACTGATGCCTAACACAACCTGGAGGATGAAGTGTCAGATCTGTGGAAGCCTCAGTACAGTACTAGACTTTTCCTTCACCTTCGCACCCTTCAATAGGGCATGAGCTCAATCCATGAGCACCTTCCATTCAATTTCTGCATTTCCCTGTGAATTTTAACCCACATGGAAATTATCATTAAACATATATTTAAATATGAATTTTAAGGACTATGGGTTAGATCCATCTTAACTTTTACTTACAAATAAATTAATTTCAGTGGGTTTAATCTGAGTGTGACTAACATTGGTTACAACCCTTATTATCTCAAAATATGCATTTTTGATTTGATTTCCTAAAGGATAAACATGCCAGTCTGATATACTAAAAAGAATTGAAACTAAAATCTGTTGGAGATGCCCTAAGACTTTTTACATTTTGTTAAAGGTATGGTTATATGCTTTTAGAGCTGAGAACTGCATCTGTACATTCAGAAAGTTAAAAAGCAGTGGATAGCTAATTTCCAATCTGCGTATTAGTTTGGAAGATGAGGATCAATTCAGTTCATATAGGATTTCTCAAAAATAAAACTCCTCAGGCATCCAAAGTTGGAGTCCAATGTAAATTTCTGTCACAGCATTTAACCACGTTAAGGAGAAAGTTGATTCAAGGAAGTAGCAGAATTGGAACAACATATAAGTATGACAATAGAAAATAAGTCTCAGTCAACTATCAACCATCAGCCACAAGATTTATTTGGACCCCAGTTCAGCACTTGGCAAATAGCCTGCTTAGGAAGTTCTCTGATTCAATTCAAAGTACTTAGTCAAATCCAGATTTGGAAAACAAAGTTTTATGCCTTCCACATGCACTGAAATGTATAACTTTTTAAATGGTTATACCTTTCCCCCCTTTTGACAGAAGTGGATGAAATTTGTAGGCATGGTAGTTCCTGCTGAGTGGACAAAGCTTCCCCAATTATAAACAAAGAGGTCTAGGGGTTTTGTATAGGACACTTTAAAGTCCACCCGCCCCCACTAGGAACCATATATAACTATGTTAGGAAATGTTGGAATAAAATTACATGACTTTAGTCAAAATATTATAAGGAGTTAAGTATAAATAAATTTTAAGGTTTTGATGATAAGATAAGGTTAAAATAAATTAAGATAACTAAATGATAGAAAGCAGTGAAAGACGGAAAGGATTTGCTGATATTATTAATAACTGGAATACAAAAATGGGAGGTGTGAGGAGGTCGAGGAAATAAGTTAATGAAAGATAAGGATAAATATTGGATGTGTTTTTAATTGTTTTTGTGTTTTTTGTGTTTTGATGTATTGTGGGGGTATTTTTGCTTTCTTTTTATGTAATTTTTTATTCTTTTTTCTCTTTTCTCTTCTTTTTTTCTTTTTTGTGTAACCTTTAAACTTCTAATAAATATTATTTTTTTAAAAAAGGAACCATATATAACTTATTGTTTTGAGGAGAACTGGATAACATTTGCAGACATGGTAGTTAAAAAGGGATTCACTTTGTGTTCTATATTGTTTTATGGACAATTTATATAAAAATAGAACACATGATAGAGGATCCCCTTGATAAGAAACCTTGTTAATTGCAGACAAATAGAGTCAGGGATTTACTTATTGATTGTATTAGCACCTTCAAAGATGTTTGGGAGGGTAGAAAACTAAAAGGGATTTGCTTCCCTCCCTGTGGTGTGGTGTGCAATGAGTTTATTATTAAAATGGAATGCATCATAGAGGTGCCCTTAGAAAAATAACTCATTTCAGAAAGATGAGGCTAGGGAATTACGTTGAATGGAAGGGTAGGGAAGCTTTTGGGTTGTGCTCTGCTCCATTGGCACCCAAAATTGCAGAACCTAAGGGCAAAGTTGATTTGTCAAAAGTGGATGTGTGGGTATGTGACACAAAGGTAGAAGGACTTGAATGTCCAGCATTTACAATAACACACTGGTAGCAGAAAAGGGGGCAAAAAACTATGGTAAAATAAGTCCCTCTGATTGGAAGCAAGACCTGTCTGTTACAAAGAGTCCCACCCAACAGCATTTTGCTAATATGTTGATCTTCGGGAGAAATGATTCAATTTTTGCAAACACACTGTTGGCACTTTAATGTCTGAATATCTGAAACACCCCAAATCACTTCAGATGCCCCTCTTTGGTTCACGGTGCCTCGGAGAGATTCCGATTTGTCTCACACAAATCCCAAATCTGTCTAAAGTGTCCTGGTTCCATTATGGATCCAATGCAATTTACAATGCACTTTACTGACTAAGAAAAGACGGTGGGAAGATGTAAAGCAGGAATGTGCCAGAGGTGTCAAGGAAGTTTCTTAATATAATTGTCTCAAAGCCAAAGGCCAAAGTTACAAATTATACATCATTTCTTCATTCTTTCCCAATAAGATAAAGCAGATACTGCCTGAATTGAGGACTGTTGTCTTCTCAACATTGTCTTTCTCCAACTCCTTGAGAGACAGACTATACAGGAAGCTCTATCATTTATCACTTAAGGTGAAAAGTAGCTGAGGGAGAAGAATTATAAGTGGACAAATTGCTGGGAAGGAGAAGGTTAAGCAGCCCTTCTCCTTCTCCCTCCAATGGTTCCCCACTCAATTTGAAGCCACCAGCATCTGCTTGACCTGATAAAAGAGAGTCCTCAAGGAAAAGAATTACCGAATATGTACTTCCACCCAAAGAACAATTACCTTTCCTGCAATCTCTTGAAATTGATAACATCCAGTCCAAATACAAGCAAAACTAATCTCTAAAGTTCAAAAGCCTCAAGACATGTCTACTCTACAAACTTATATCAGTTTTCAACTAATGTAATTGCCATGGCTTCCCACAAAGCTTGGGTCTGGGACTTCTCTGTTTGAGATCCTTAGGATTCCTCTGACAAATGCAGTTCCCAGAGATTCCAGGTTAAAGGGATTTACACTTCATCAAGTTTAAAGTTGCTTTCAGATGTGGACAACTTGGCAGTGCCCAGTCATTGCTGTCTACTTTAAGGGGAAGCAAAGCAGCAATTCTACTTCCAGACATCTAAAACTAGAGCCAAGTGGACAGCCATTCTTTTCCCAGGCCCAAATGTTGGAGGAGAGGCAATTTCACCAGGACTACTGTACTTTGCTAAACGATTACATACTTCTCCCCTCACTGCACTCCCAATCATGACTGCTTTCCACCTCTGCAAAATGGGTGTGGGTGTGGATATACAGGCAGTGCGGTTTAGAAGGGGGGAAATTAAAGTGATATAATTGATTCCTAGGGAAGAAACACACACCACAGAGAAGAAAATAGCTAGAACCACCTATACAGGCCATATCCAGCCAATACAACAGTATGACAGGCCATCTACATCTAGGGAAACTGTGCAGCTCTTTCACTGAATTTTCAAAAAGGTGGGTTTTCTGAGTTCTGAAAAAAGCGGAAGCTGAACAGCAGAAACATGAAGGAGGGATGTTCAGGACGATGCACAGATGCTCTTTAAGAAGTGAGCGAGCAAAATAGAGCTTTTCCAAGCAAAAGGCCCATTGTGGAAGCAGACCGTGCTTGTGGTGATGAGGAACACAGGGTCTTCCATAAGTTGTTCAGCTATAGCTCCCATAATCCCTGATTATGTTGGCTGTGAGTGATGGGAGTTGTAGTCCAATAATACCTGGTTCTCTGTCTCTGGTGCAGACGTTCCCCAGCACATGAATATTGGCAATTCCATAGGAAGCAGAAAATGGCCCTATTATGTACAATGACCTCACAATGGAAGCAAGTAAATATTATTGCTATTCATCTCAATTGAGCAGACACATTTGAAAGGGGAAATAAACTGATGCACTTTTTACCTAGAGATGTGACCTTTAAAGCTGGGTGTATTTGCACAGTGCTGCAGATTTTGTTTTGGCTATATATTTATATAGCATGTATGCCATCTTGGGGAACGGCGTTTAGTTGAAGAGATAAGTGGGATACAACACAATAGCCACCCTATTTGCATAATTCATAAAGTGTAAGTTAACATTTATCAGTCTAAAACTAGAAGAAGAGCAAAATAACCAACCGCTGCAGATTGGTAACAAAAGTAAATGAGGTAAAAATATTGAACCTAGCAGACCTCACATGAAAGGGACAAGTGCCACAACTAAACAAGCCCAACACATTGCAATTACAAAACTTGCTTCTTGGATCAAGACCTCACACAGTGCTTTCAAAGACCCTTTCAGAGTTGGTTGCATTATCGACAACTATATGAAACACATAAAGAAGACAGCAAGAAAGGATTTAGTTATACTAGATCTAGGTTTCAAACGGAAGTGATTGAAGGGTAAGTGAAACTGCTGAAGGCCGCATACAGCATATTATTAGAATGGGAGACGAAAGACGAAGAGGTAAAATCAGTTATGATTAAATGGGTACAAGATGTAGGTCACAACATTATGATGGGAGATTGGGTTAAATTATGGAAAACTGACTAAAAATTTACAGATTGTTCCCTATTGAAGGAGAATTACATGAAGATGATGTACAGATGGTACACAACACCAGTGCAGTTAGGGAAAATGTACAAAACTAGTTCAAATATATGTTGGAAGTGGAAAAGGAGGGGACACTTTATCATATGTGGTGGGATTGTAAGGTAATTAAAAAAATTTGGGAAATGATATACAACAAATTGAAGAAAATGTTCCATTTAACATTTGTTTAAAAACCTGAGGCAAAAATGGGGGGGGGGGGACAAGGATGATATGTTTTTGGATAATATGTCTTATTATAATTTTGAATTAAAAAATAAAATAAAAAAAGACCTCACACAGTGCTCAATGGAAGGTTCATAGGGGAGAAGGTATTTACTGCAGGATCCCAATCCTGGGCCTTTAATCCTTTCCTCTCCCCTACAGTCTCAACAACAACACAAACAACAACACCTTTCTCAGGTTGTGCCTTGGGAGAGAGGCACAAATAGCAGCTACCCTCCCAAGGGAAATTTCAGCTTTAAAATTCGGGGGGGGGGGAGTTTGTCCCCTGTCCCCCCCGGACCATGGGCAGGGAGGAAAATAACCTTCAGTGTATGCCATGGTCCCGATCCTGATCAGGCCACCTTGTAGTTGCTATTTTAAATAGGAAAGAATACACATGCAAAGACAAAATATGGCATCACACACAACCAACACTGAAAGCATATTATTTCTCGCAAAGAATCCTGGGGACTCTAGTTTGTTAAGGGTGCTGAGAATTGCAGCTATGTGCGCTCCCAGGATTATTGGGAGGAAATAATGTGTTTTCAATGTGTGGTGTGTACACAGGCACCAACTCTAACCATTATTCTTCCCTTCTGTTCTATCCCTACATAAAACACCACGTTTCAAGAGACAGCAAATTATATTTCCCAAATTACTTGTTTATCCTCACCTCCCCATATAAAGATGGTGGGAAAACTTCCAGAAATAGCAATAACAGGACTTTTCAATTTGCAATACAGCAGCTAGTGGGAATTTTTGGAGGCATATATACCCAAGTATCTCAGGAACAAAAAAGGCAGAGGAGGGATGAGAAGGGGAGATTTAAAAGTGTATAAATTCTTGGGAAAAGAAGGTCCTCCTTATCTGCAATAGACACCTTCACAAGCAAGTCTTACAGACCTCTTTATTCCCTGATCTATCAGGAAAAAATGCCAGCACATTATGTCTTAACTCCCTGAAAACAGATGCTGAAATGCCTTTCAGTTTAGACTGTTGTGCCACAAAGCAGCAGTGGACATTCCACACTTCTAGACTTGAATGCATTTTAGAATTATATGCAGAATTATAGCACTGGGTGGCTTTTTCTTGAATACAGGAAGCATGAAAAAGATTTTATACCTCGTTTCTGTCTTCTAAATTACACATACATTTTTTGTGTGTGTCAAGAATGAACCCATGCTTTCTTTTCAACAACATATATTTTGGAAGAGCAAAGGGGAGGGGGAAAGGATTTTAAATAGTGCAAATCTGAAACAAGTCAAATTTCAGATGGTGGGTACGAAGTCATTTTTATCTCAAGGTTTGTTTAAAAGGGGTGGGAAAGCTGCAGATCAGGCAGGATTGAGAATGTATCTGGCCCTCTGTATAACATGAGCAACTACAAAGATGCAGTTTAAGGCAGGTTCTGTTGACATGTAATTATAACAACTTTTTTATTTTAAAAATGACACACACAAACACACATGCAATACCAGTGATATTCAAAACAAGGATACAATTGTAATCAACCACATAAAACCACAGTGTTGGAAAGTTCGATTTAATTTATGACGTTCTTTCATAGATACTTTCTTTCTTTGCAAAGCTGATGCTAACATTGTCTACAACAGATGCTGGCATAAATTTGTACAGAAATTAGACTTAATAGGGCATCATCCTGACCTCTAGAATTCTAAATCCCTAGGTAACTAACTCATTGTGTTAATTCATAAACTACTGTCAGTCCACAAAATGGGATCCAACTCTGTTGGAATCAAGAATCTAAGATGGTAGTAACAGACTATTTCTTCCACTTCTTACTGGTTAGAAACCAGTACAGCAGCATTTTATTCACATACAGCAATAAACAGAGTTCTGGAGTGACACCATTCGGATTGCTCTACATCTGCAAACTTTGAATGGCAACCTGCTGAACCAAGCACAGTCTCTGGTCGAATCCCAAGTGGAGAAGGCGTGTCAGTTATCATAGTCTTGCACAATACCAATATCATCACAGCAAGATGCTTTATATCACAGATGACCAATCAATAGCATGATTGTCATGAGTGGCACAGGAGGTTCAGGCGGGGGGTTGTATGAGCAGGAGGGCTTGCTCACTTTGTACAAGTCAGAGCCACACCACATATTTGAAGCATATCAAAAGCACATTTAAAGCAAATACCATAGTTTTCCGTGTATAAGGCGACCTTTTTTATTCTAGAAGTATGTTAAAAATAGGGGGTCATTTTATACATGGATAGTGCATGGTGGTGACAATGCACTGGCAAACCAGAAGCTGCTTAGTCATGCTGGCCACATGACCCAGAAGCTGTATGCCAGCTCCCTTGGCCAATAAAGCAAGATGACCGCCACAACTCCAGAGTCAGCCACGACTGGACCTAATGGTCAGGGGTCCCTTTACCTTTACCTATTGGATGTGTTTTTCGTGTGGTGGCTGCATCAAGGGCTGGTGCTGACTGGCTGTTGCTGTGGCAATCGTGCTTGCGATTGTTGGCTTCTGCGACAGGCGTGAGTGGCAGCGTTGGTCAGGCGGGTGAGCGGTTTTTGGCAATCTCCCCTTTGAAATGCTCAATAACTGTGGGCAATTCCCCCCCCCCCCATATTCTTAATTTTCAGTCCCCCCAAAACGGGAGCATCTTATACACAGAAAAATAAGATAACTTCCCTCAAAGAATCCTGGGAACGGCGACTTCCTCCTCACAGATCCACAAATGTCCATCAAACTACAGTTCCCATGATTCTTTGGGAGGAGTAACATACTTTAAATATGCACTGGATGTGCCTTAAATGTGCATTTCACAATCAGGTTGATAGTAGCTGTACAAGGGCTTGCACAAGGGAACTTATTTTTCTCCCCTCTCCAGGACCCACCAAAACTGCTCCAGAGAGTCCCCAAATCTCCAGGACATATTCATTTTGGAGGTGCAGAAGTCTTCAAGCAGGGAGGAGAGAAGGAGAAACACCATTGCATGAATGTCCATATACACTATGCTAAAATCTCACCCATACTCAATGGACACCAAGTTGTAAACAATGGGATTATGATACATAAAGTATATAATGCATGTAAATAAGTTATTATGGAGGCTTTTTCATTCTTAACATGTCAGTAAAATGATATTAACAATGGAATTATTTTTAATTTTTATTGCTTTATTCTATTTATTAAATTTGTATACCACCCTTCATCCGAAGAGCCCAGCGCAATTCACAACAAAAAAATGCAAAATGAGAATACAAAATACATAATAAAACAAAAACAAACCAATAACCTCCCCTTCCCACAAACACATTTAAAAAGCCGTATTTTGAATTGAATAACCATAGACCAACTTGATGGGAAATGCATTCCAAAGCCTAACTTAATTACAGTTTTCTAGCTGTAGAAGAACAGGGTTAAATCTGAAAAGCAAATAAAGAGCAAGAGCATGATAATAGGAAGTTGGGGTATATAATCTTAGCAAATGGAGAGATGTTGAAAAAGCAAGCTTTGCTTTGAATCTGAAACCAACATCCATCTGAGAGCAGTACCAAAATATACCCGATACTGAAAATATCCAGATGTAATTTCATTGGTTTAAGGTTTCTATGCATTATTGCTCATAAAACATTGATGCTTTATTGAACCGCTAGGTGGGATTCGAAGCATCTCCTGTTAAAAAACCGAAGATGGAGGAAAGGCATTGTGGCTGCTCTCCTCTCTCTAAAGGGCCTGCTATCAGAAGCAAATTATGTTGTCACTGCATGCATTGCCTACAGTGACATCATTTTAAAAAGTAACAGCTGCCAGTTATGCTTCCTGGAATAAGAAAAATGAAGGCTTTAATTTATTCCATATTAAGAAATTTAACTGCTTAAAAAGCAGAGACATCACCTTGCCAACAAAGGTCCGTATAGTTAAAGCTATGGTTTTCCCAGTCGTGATGTATGGAAGTGAGAGCTGGACCATAAAGAAGGCTGATCGCCGAAGAATTGATGCTTTTGAATCATTGTGTTGGAGGAGACTCTTGAGAGTCCCATGGACTGCAAGAAGATTAAAACGATCCATTCTTAAGGAAATCAGCCCTGAGTGCTCACTGGAAGGACAGATCCTGAAGCTGAGGCTCCAGTACTTTGGCTACCTCATGAGAAGAGAAGACTCCCTGGAAAAGACCCTGATGTTGGGAAAGATGGAGGGCACAAGGAGAAGGGGACGACAGAGGACGAGATGGTTGGACAGTGTTCTCGAAGCTACCAGCATGAGTTTGACCAAACTGCGGGAAGCAGTGGAAGACAGGAGTGCCTGGCGTGCTCTGGTCCATGGGGTCACGAAGAGTCGGACACGACTAAACGACTAAACAACAACAAGAAATTTAACAATCCACCAGCATGATCCTAAAGGTCTCTTCCAACTCTACAATGCTATGATTCTCTCTTTTTTATGGTTTGTATCTGATTGCCCACCATACTAAGAGTAGACCTACTGAAAGAAATGCATTTCAGTTAGTCCGGTCTACTGATTTCAACGGGGTCTGCTTAGTTTGGATACAGATTTGGCATTTGTCCCCAGAGGAGAAATAAAACTACATGCATGTCTAAGAAAACAGCTTTGAGCCGCTTTTCAAGCTCCCGTTTTAGTAATCCAGATTTAAAGAGATGATAAGAGAAAACAACGTATGTAATTCATGAACTGCTTCTCTATGTAGCAGAATATCAAACGCCACCTCTTCGGCAACTTTATAACTTACAGTATTCCCTTCCCTGTTCTGTGGAAGTTATCACTGTATTAGATGTTGCTGAACATATTTGATATGAAAGCATTGTCTGTTTGCTACCAGTATCTAACGAGTATCTCCCCTAGAGTTGCCAGCAAGGTGCTGATTAATTAACTGAGGTAGTGGAGCTGAATCGTACAACAGCTGTTTGGAGAATTGTCATTAACTTGGTCTCCTTTGCTGTCTATTAACTTACTTGTAGAAATAGCTCCAAATTGCAACTTTGGGAAGGTTCCGCTGCAAACCTACCTTGGCTTGCTCACACTCCATACCGAAATAGCTGGTGAAGGACAGGTTTGTTTTTTTAAAATAAATAAATGGAGAAACAGAAATGGAAAATAATATAGGAGGTGTAGAGGAAAGAAGGAAGAAAATAAAACTTCCTAGAAGTCACAGCTCCTCTGTCACTTGTCAATGGAGGCTGACAATAGATACTCCTCCAGGCAGAACGTCAAAATGGAAATCGCAAATATCCTGAGCTGATTGAAAAGTTGAGCAAGCTGACAAGTCTTTCACTGAGAGCTCTTTTTACATATGAAGGAAAATACAGTCTCTCTCTCTCTCTCTCTCTCTCTCTCTCTCTCATACACACACACACACACACACACAGCGCCACTGGAGAGCATCTGCATAGAAGCATTGAGTATAAACAGATGCAGTATGCTCCCATAGTCTAATGACAGTTGGCGGAGCATCTCAACCTATGGACCTCGGCTGCCCAACTGAATAAAGGCGATTATTCAGAAGAGTATAATCTGTATTAAATGCCAGACTGAAGGGAGGAAAATGTTCACGGGGTGCAAGATGATCATTATAGCTGCAATTTGGCTGGGTTTTGCTTTTGAAGTGTGTGTTTTTTTAAAAAAGAAAGTGAAACATTTTGCGTGCTATGCGACGAAACAAAACCACCACACTTTTTATTCCGTGATAATATCAACGGTAACTTATTTCAGGCAAAGTTTAGTGTGTTCATACCAGTGGGGTCACCTGATAACCTGAGCACGCTCTCCTTATTCTATCTGACATGCTCCACCCTGACAAGTACCAGAGATCAAAAAATGTTAACACCAGCTGCCTGCGTAACTGCTACTGTGTGCAATTTAATCTAATATTATGCCTCTTTGCAGCGGACTTCGTTTATCAGGCTGGAGAATTAGGAAAACCGAAAATTACATATGCGATTAAACACCAGCTAATCACTCCACACACCGAATGAGCAACGGCGACAACAAAGTATCTGAAAATAACATCAGGTATCATGTGAAATAAATGGATGCAGAGCTGGCATTGCATTGATATAGACGGAGCATCTGCCTTGTGATAAAATTAAGTCTTGTGACAGAAATAAATCACTGTAGGGAAAGAATGCAAACCATTATCCAATAGGGTTTTCTCTTTTCTTCTTATATGACAGGACTTATTGGATTTCCTGATGCTAGACAGCTAAGTGTAAGCATGATATGATGATAAATCGGGAGGACTGCATAATTTGAAATTTAGCAGCTACTTTTGGGGGAGATGTTGAGATAAAAGGGAAAAAATACTTTGATTTCTGTGAGTAAGTATTAAATTGGGAATCTCCTTTACTTATAATCTGATACTCTACTACCGTGTCATATCATCAAACAATGCCAACAAGCAGCAGCGGGTAAAATAGATTTTGGACTAAGATGAATAAGGGAGGTACTTATCTCTCCTCCCCCCCCCCCCGCCATTCCCCAATATTCATAGTTTTATCTAAAGAGCATAGAATAAAGGTTACTGTTGACATAAAACATTCAAGTCCTATTTAATATTTTAGCTTGGCTACCTTTTAAAAAATGAAAAAAGGAGATAAAAATATGTTTTTGTTGCTGCTTTTCTAGCGAATGAAAAAATCCATATGATCCGTAAAAAAACCAACCCCAAATAAATAATAGAACTTCAGTATGTACAGTGTTTGATAAATGTGACTCAGAAAACATGATTTCACGTTTTAATGGCTTTCCATTGTTAGAAGTATGCTATTAATTAGTGGATAAATGGATTCATCTATCCAAGATGTTCTTGTTATGGCTTGCTTTTTAACCCTTTTTAAATCACAATTTTCCCCAGCCAAAAAACTATGGTGCAACTGAATGGAGACAGCAGATCGAAAACGATCTACTTGTATATAATTTCTTAAAAATAAAAGCCATAATACAACCAGGAATGGGAGCTGAATAGCAAGCTTAATTAACTGAACTTTGTTGTTGTCATTGCTCACCATGCATCAGCTCAGCCCCAAAAGTTGTTTATTATTAGTATTAATTTCATTCTTCGTATGCTGTGCCTACTTCATTGTAAATCTATGGGTTGGGGTGAATTCTACACGTGACAGGCATTTGATCCCCTCTGCCTGAAGATTAGCAGCTATGGCTACTGTTGTGAGTCGAGGACCCAATCCCGCGTGGTGGTGAATAAGAGACACAGTCACAAGTATTTTAGGTTAACGGGCTGAAAAAGCCAAAACTTTTATGGGTTACAGCATGTGAGTGGTATTGGCTTAGGCATTGGATCAAACAACCTATATATGACCCACCTGCGCAATGGGGGGGGGGGGTCATTTGAAGGTTAACACCCAGTGGGAGGAGCTTGCTGATGCAAATACAACTGAAAGCTTCCCCTGATGTCACCGGGGGTCGTGCCATGGCCCTAGCCACCAGCAGGGCATCGGACAGGATCCACGACCGCCGGATTCCTTTAATGGAATACCCGACATGGGGCAGGGTAGGAGATGGCCAAACCCTGCCCACCAACACACAACACACAGTCCAACGCCTAACCGCCAAAACTGGAAAAGTTGTGACGATTTGCCAAGAGGTAGGCGAAAAAACCGGGACGTGGGTGGTGCTGTGGGTTAAACCACAGAGCCTAGGACTTGCCGATCAGAAGGTCGGCAGTTCGAATCCCCGTGATAGGGTGAGCTCCCGTTGCTCGGTCCCTGATCCTGCCAGCCTAGCAGTTCGAAAGCACGTCAAAGTGCAAGTAGATAAATAGGTACCGCTCCAGCAGGAAGGTAAACGATGTTTCCGTGCACTGCTCTGGTTTGCCAGAAGTGGCTTAGTCATGCTGGTCACATGACCCGGAAGCTGTACGCCGGCTCCCTCGGCCAATAAAGCGAGATGAGCACCGCAACCCCAGAGTCAGCTACGACCGGACCTAATGGTCAGGGGTCCCTTTACCTTTAGGAGAAAAACCAAAAGGCTGGTGCTAATTAGCCAAATGGATAAAAACTCCTACCCCTGCACAACCAGAGTGACCAACCAAAGTCCATAGCAAGGTCAAGAGCATAAGCCTAGCCTAAAGGGCCGGTGGGTGATCCGACATCTTCCAAGGGCAGAATGAGATCCTGATGTTGGGAAAGATGGCGGGCACAAGGAGAAGGGGATGACAGAGGACGAGATAGTTGGACAGTGTTCTCAAAGCTACCAGCATGAGTTTGACCAAACTGCGAGAGGCAGTGCAAGACAGAAGTGCCTGGCATGCTCTGGTCCATGGGGTCACGAAGAGTCAGACATGACTAAACGACTAAACAACAACAACTGTTGCTGTCGCTGTGGTCTAAATCACTGAGCCTCTTGGGCTTGCCGATCAGAAGGTCGGCAGTTTGAATCCCCACAATGGGGCGAGCTCCTGTTGCTCAGTCGCAGCACCCGCCAACCTAGCAGTTTGAAAGCATGCCAAAAAAAGGTAGATAAATAGGTACCACTCCAGCAGGAAGGTAAACGGTATTTCCATGCACTTCTCTGGTTTCATTGTTCTGTTGTGCCAGAAGCAGCTTAGTCATGCTGGCCACATGACCCGGAAAAACGGTCTGCAGCCAAATGCCCGCTCCCTTGGCCAGTAAAGAGACATGAGCACTGCAACCCTAGAGTTGTCTGCAACTGGACTTAACTGTCAGGGGTCCTTTACCTTTACTCCTGGTATCTGGGTCTTGGCAGGGGTGGGGTTAGCAATAAGCTAACTTGTCTCTTATGCTCAGAAAGCTTCCACACCCTTGCTGTAAAGCAGGGCAAAAGCCTGAGAAACAGACCTCGGTTTACCTTTGTACACTTGGGTGGGGTTTATATTCAGGGGAATAAAATTCAGAGAGTTCAGTTCAGCTTTGAAGCCTCAGATGTTGGATTCTGTCTACCCCTTCTCCCTAAGCTAAGTTTGTAGGAATGTAGGAAAAGGAGGTGGATGGCAACCCCAGCAGAGGAGAGGGCAGGTGGCAAGGCATCACAAGGCAAAAGGTAAAGGTAAAGGGACCCCAGACCAGTAGGTCCAGTCGTGGCCGACTCTGGGGTTGCGGTGCTCATCTCGCTTTATTAGCCAAGGGAGCCGGCGTACAGCTTCTGGGTCATGTGGCCAGCATGACTAAGCCGCTTTTGGCGAACCAGAGCAGCACACGGAAACACCGTTTGCCTTCCCGCCGGAGCGGTACCTATTTATCTACTTGCACTTTGACATGCTTTCGAACTGCTAGGTTGGCAGGAGCACGGATTGAGCAAAGGGAGCTCACCCCGTCGCGGGGATTCAAATCGCCAACCTTCCGATCAGCAAGTCCTAGGCTCTGTGCTTTAACCCACAGCGCCACCCGCATCCCACAAGGCAAAGCCAACGCCAAAAAGAAGAAGCCCATTTTTCCATGACACAGTGAAAGAGTTAGCAGGGAACTATTAAAATTAAACAGAGCAGCATCTTTTAAAACTCATTCCATAAATCTTAAAATTCCACTCTAACAAAGCATTATCCCCTAGGAAGTCCCTTTCAGTGAATTTCCTTTCTACGGCTTGCAATGTGATAAGCTGTGCAAAGGGCGAAGGGGGTGTGGAAGAGGAAGGGCACAAAAGCACTGAATGTTGATCACTTGTAATTATGGTAATCTCCTTCAAAACCTTTAACTGCTGTAAAATCTGGCTGTCTTCAGATGGAGCTAACTCCATGTGACAACACCATAAAAGCTGTTAGAGAAATGTAAACCACTACAGCTGGATATCAGCCCTTAATTAGAGTGTAGTGCACAAACATAGGCATCTTCATGTAACAGGGAAAAAGATATAATAAATCTATTAGTCTAAGAAGGGAGAGATATAATCTGTAAAGCTGGACTCTTTAATACAAAGAGAAGCTATCTTGAAGCCACAAGGCAGAAGCAGGAATGCCTCCTAGGAGAAGGGAGATAGCCTTAAAAGTATTGATTTCAACAGCAAAAAAAGGGGAAGGTGGTTATAAGAGAAAAATAGACCAATACAATTAATGTCCTGCAAAGATTAATATAGAATCTGGCGGCAAGAGGTAAGTTACTAAAATTAAGGGTGCCAACTCTCAAGGTACCTTGGTTGAGGGGCACCTTAAACCCATGTTGAAACACCAGAATCCTGCACAGGAGTTGTATAATCTGCTTACATTCGCTTAATTTAATTTAATCATAAATAAGATGTTAAGTAAAACAGAAAGTGTCAGTTTGATCTCAGTCTATGAAAGCTGTTTTCAGTTCGGGAAAAGTCAATTGCTCACCAATCTGTCCCTAAACAAGGGAAATGAAATGCTGCCTGCATGTTTTTCTTGATGCTGTTGTATGTATAATGGGTTTTAGGCAAATTTAGAGGAGGACTCAATCCCATATGGCTTATCTGGAAGAGAGGATCGTACCTAATAAGACATAACTTCCCCGTGTGAAGTAGGAGAACTGATGTGGTGCAACAGTGTGTTCGGCTTGAACTGAGGAAACTTAGGGTGCATACACATTAATGCCTGAGCATTAATTAACCCAACCATGCATTTCACAGCTCTTTTCCCCACCCCAGCTGCCCACATCAGCATAGCTTCAATAGTGTCAGATTAGTTTCTGCTTGTGAACACACCAGGGACCATTGACCTGTAAAGTTGTCAACACTTTGCTTAGAGACAAATTAAGAATAGCTCAAGGACTCCAATGGTTATGAAACTGGCTTACAAGAAGAAGAGGAAGAGTTTGGATTTGATATCCTGCTTTATCACTACCCTAGGGAGTCTCAAAGCGGCTAACATTCTCCTTTCCCTTCCTCCCCCACAACAAACACTCTGTGAGGTGAGGGGGGCTGAGAGACTTCAAAGAAGTGTGACTGGCCCAAGGTCACCCAGCAGCTGCATGTGGAGGAGCGGAGACGCGAACCCGGTTCCCCAGATTACGAGTCTATCGCTCTTAACCACTACACCATACTGGCTCTCAAACAGCAGTATCTTATCACAAAGTATGATATACATATGCATTTTGGATAATGTCATGTGAACAATGGGTTGAAAACCCAGTGAGAGCACAGCAAATGGAAGTGATGACACAGCCATAGGTTCAAATCCAGACTCTGGCATGGACTTCAACCTCACAAGGCTATGAGTAGCACCATGGATGTTCCATTGAACTCTATGGAAGACTTCAAAGGAAGGCCTTGTCCCATGTTCTGCCATGTGATCCAGGAACATTTGATGATATCCTGCTCCAAGTGCAATACTGTGTGAGAGTAAACATGTTACTATGAGTTGCAGGGCTTTCTACTTAGGACAACCCTCGCCATGTTGAAGACAGCTTGCTGAAGACAGCTTGTCAACCTGGCTCACTTGCAATTATTTATAGGCTGATGAAGACCTTTCCATTCACCTTGGGTAACAAAAAGATTAGCAAGGAAGCAGCTTATGGAATAATGTATTATTTGTTGAAAGCTTCAAATCAGTTTTAGCTGGTTTTATTATGTTCTCTCTGCGATGAATAAATATGCAGAAATGAAGCATTCCCAGATTAAAATGAGAAATGCACATTTAAAAATATAGATGACTTGACGATTCATCCTGGTAAGTTTTGTCTTCTTTTTGTATATTTATAAATATCCACATAAAAGGGAAACTTATATTTTTTAAAAAACCTGTTAGACTCTAGTAACCCAAGGAAGGCATTTTTCACGCTAATGTTCTGGGGGGGGGGGCACTATATTTGGTTTCAGAGAACTAGGAAAATAATGTGGCACTAGAAGTTTATGTGTATGTGGAGATAGTTTAGCAGATAACCTTATTTTACAGAAGTGTCAGGGGTGAAATTTTGCTCCCTTTTCTAGTTTTCACTTAGGCTAGAAACTGACAATGAGTTGAAGGGACTATTGCATGTGATGTTCACCCTCATCCCAAGCCGTTCAAAAATCTGCAAAACTTGTTTGACTAGAAATATTTGTGGGAATAAACAAAAGAATGTCAAAAACTCAGCTATCTTTGGCTCTGTTGTACCACCTTCAGCTCTTATAAAAACTAATGCCCATCTTTGGTTGTAATGGGAAGTTGGCCAACACGAAGGACAGCTTCTGACAAAACTAATACCTTTGATTGTCATGTTGATCTAAAAGTGCAAAGGTTATCACACTGCATTAATGCCCTCACTCTATTTTTGCTCTTTGTTCCTAAGGCTAAAACAATACACGTTTACGGATTGATTGAATGATAATTACACATTCGCTTCTCCAAGTGGCTCCATGTAGATGTTAAACAGTATATAGGACAGAACTGAGCCTTCTTGGCACCCCGGAGGCCAAAGGGGTGGAACAGAAGTCCACAGCACAACCTTCTGAAGCTGATTCTGCAGGAATGGCCAGAGCGATCAATATGCCCAGTTTTGAAGCCTCTGAAGAAGACAAGATTGAACAGCGCCTCTCCTCCATGCTGAAGTATAGTATACAGTGGTACCTTGGTTCTCAAACTTTTTTTTTTTTTTTTTGTTAAATCATTTTTATTAATTTTCCAATAAAAAACATCCAATTGACATATCAAATCATAATCCAATTAAAATAAAAAAGACCAAATTATCATCCAAATTATAATTATTAATTTTTTGGGACTTCCCATAGTCTGGACCTTGAAGCATATCTCCAAATCTCAATCCTGCCTCTCCTCGTTGTTTCCATATTTTCCACATCTCGATTTTAACCCTTTAAAGTTCTCCGTCTCTGCCTCAATGATTCTCAATCATGTCAGACATCGTATATCCTTTCATCCATCGACTACAGCTTTATTTGTATATATATCTTTGTAATGGTTCTAGGGATTGCTTGTGCGTAAGTTGCCTTTACTCATGGCTAGGCTGCATGGTTGAACCCTTTCTGACCGGACAGCCTCTATTCCGTGGCTGCCTCAGTCGCTGGCAGAATCCGTCAGTGGGCGTTTCTTAAACCGCTTCCAACATAAAAGCTGCTTGATGCCCAGTCTCCTCCCCCGTTGCCTGCGCGAAAGCTTCTTGCGCAAGGTGGGTGTGGGCAAAGGAGCACTAGTCCCCTCTCCGCTGGTCTCCTGCGAAGAGTCCTGGAGCCACCTCTCCGCTTCCTCTATCTCCTCCCCTTCTCCACTGGTGTTACGCTGATTTCCTTCCCCAGCGTATGGGCTATCCCTCCTCCTACTGGGGCCCTCTCCACCATCATCCGGGAGCCCTCTCACCTCCTCCTGCTCCGATGGCAGTTCCCTGACAATCTTTTTTCAACTGTCTCTTTGCCAGCGCAGCTTCCACTGGCTCCATTCTTAATCCATTCCGGGAGTCCATTCAACTGTCTTGACACATTTCTGTTTTCATTCTGGAGATGTGTCTCCAAATAACCCTATTTCTTTCTATGTCTAAACTTTATTCTACACAGTTCACCCCAAGGAAAATGTATGGTCAAAGGATGTGGGGAAATCTGGCATGTTCCAGTTTAGATTGTAAACACTTCTGATTTCCAACATCCATGACTCTTCCCCCACCCCCTGACAAATACACACCTTCCTGATTTTCATTTCCTACAAGAGCAGAAAGGAACTTTTGTAATATTGTGTTGGCAAGTTCTCCACATAAAGTAGAAGACAAACAAAAGAGCAGCACATACACTTCGTAACT
Source organism: Podarcis tiliguerta (assembly GCF_965153285.1). NCBI lineage: Eukaryota > Metazoa > Chordata > Lepidosauria > Squamata > Lacertidae > Podarcis > Podarcis tiliguerta. The sequence continues at coordinate 65,620,493 of NC_139542.1, read as the reverse complement.
TTTCCCTGTTACATTGGGATTCTTCGCACAATAAGGATCCATGAGTCCTTATTCACTCAAATTGAGAATTGTTTCATGTTTATCTTGCTCCAAGCACTGGGACAGCCTCCAACCAAATTCTAACTTTTTCTGAATTCTTAAGCTTACAAGAGCCTTACCAGGGGAAATGAAAGCATCTTTTTACCTTCAGGTTTGCTGGGTGAGCGGTTTTAACTCTTCAGTAATTAGAAAGGAGAGGAAAGCATAAAAAGTTAAATTCTTGAGCAAATATATATTTATTTACATATTAATCGTAGCCAGTGCTATTTTTCTAGAAAAAGAGATGCCAGAACTCACCGTGAACGCTCCCCTGGTTCTCTTATAGTGGCAATGGCACCCACTTGAGAGGGGCCAGAACTGAGTTTCAGTGAGTTCTTTGCTTTAAAAAGCCCATTAAAAGATAGGAGGACCTGGTAGGAGCAGTGACCAGAGGAGGAATGACCTCTGGAAGGAGTGAAGAGATAGAAAATACCATGGTGAACCTAAAGCAGCAAAACTGGATGCCTTCATCTGCCCCACTTGCAATAAAACATGTCTCTACAGCAACAACAGGTGCAGTAATTCTCCAGTGGCTTGGCTTCATCCCCAGAGGCACATTCTTCTATTGTCTTCCAAGGCAGATGGATGTCAACAGAAAAAGGATTTCCCCATTCAGAATTGTCAGCAGATCCTTACAAGCCAAGAGTAGCCAACATAGTGCCTCCAGATGTTTGCTGGACTCCCAACTCTCATCTGCCCCGGGCCAGAATAGCCATTGGTCACCAACATCTGGATAACACTGGCTATCCCTACCGTAAGCAAAAAATGAAATAAGATAAATGTTTCCCAGAAGTCTGTTGAAAGGGAATTGATGTGCTGAGAACCGTCAGAGCCAGACATGACCCAAGAACTTGTTGGGCTGATATCTTGGCTGTGTGTGTGTTTGTATCGTTCCAAGATAAGGAAGGAAGGGGAAAGAAGCAATAGTCTCCTCCCTAGGTAATTCTAGCAAGGATCCATCCCTAATATTGCCTTCCTATGCACGGTAAGAGGACGCGGGTGGCGCTGTGGGTTAAAGCCTCAGTGCTTGCCGATCGAAAGGTCGGCGGTTCGAATCCCCAGGGCGGGGTGCGCTCCCGCTGTTCGGTCCCAGCGCCTGCCAACCTAGCAGTTCGAAAGCACTCTCGGGTGCAAGTAGATAAATAGGGACCGCTTACTAGCGGGAAGGTAAACGTCGTTTCCGTGTGCGGCTCTGGCTCGCCAGAGCAGCGATGTCACGCTGGCCACGTGACCCGGAAGTGTCTTCGGACAGTGCTGGCCCCCGGCCTCTTTGAGTGAGATGGGCGCACAACCCTAGAGTCTGTCAAGACTGGCCCGTACGGGCAGGGGTACCTTTTTATGCACGGTAAGAAGGATGCAAGGAAGGAGCTGGAGCTAATTGCACCAATTAGCTCCGATTGGAGCTAATTGCTCCAATTCCCCCCTCCTTAAGAATTTAAGAAGAGCCTGCTGGATTAGGCCCATCTAGCCCAAGATCCTGTTCTGACAAGCAGAACCAGTTTTTCAGTTAAAGTAATGTCTAACTAAGCCCACAGAGTCATCCATTTTTGCATTAGAAAGAACACTAAGATCATCTAACAAGATCCCTTGCCTTCCTAGAAGAAGCAATTCAGGGCTCTTCAACTAAATCATAACCACAGCTACAACATTATGGTTCTTTTTATATGCACTCAGAAGTCAATACCATCTTTATAAGCTTGGAGGCAGACCAAGGTGTTTGGCAGTAGCGCTAGCTTCGTTTGGTGACAATGAATACATCAGAAATTGGCACATTTTATAGCATTCGGAACACAGTCTCTGTCATTTCCTCCTTTACAATGTTACACACCACCTCAATCTCCCAGCAATGTGAGGTTCCAGGGTTCCAGGCATTTACACAGGGTTCATGTTTCCTTTGGAAAATGAGGCACAGCAGAGACTGTGGTGTCTTTATGATATATGGTTTATTTACATATATATACACAACCTGAACCTGCGACGGAGGGGTTCACATCATTAACACCCCAAAAGGGTCTCTTGCTTCTCCGTGCTCTCTGTCTTCTTTTACAACCTGTCACAGCTTTGCTTGCACATCACTGCCAACGGCAATGCTAAAAATAAACCCACCAATGTTGACATTTTGTCTTACTAACTAAAAACAGGACCCAGGAAGTGGCTTTACCCACTTGGCTATCTGGTACTGAATCTCCCAATGGCCCAACTGCCTACCTTTGGTTAGGTCAACGACTTTGCTATTATCAAGGGATTACCTCATGAAGAAGCTGGCCTATGTTATTTCCAACCATTGCTAGATCTAGGAATTTTTTTTTGGGGGGGGGGAGTTGCTTAAATTGTAACCCTTTAGTGAATCCAGAGACTTAGGGAGGATCAGAGCCGCCCGCCCCCCAAACTCATAACAATAATGTTCTGCTTGGCATTGCAATATACTTTGTGCCACACAGGCAAATAAAATACAAACAGCACTAGGCTATACCAAGACCAGAACACCACAGAACTTGCCCAAACACACAAGTCCAATACCAGCACCCTAAAAAGCACACTCCATCAAGTCAGGCTCATTTCATGCGCAGTACAGTTGATCAGCCATCCTGTGACTTTAAGCAGCAAGCATTAGATTTATTTTTATTTTAAGGAAGAAGAGGAGGAGGAAGAAGAGTTTGGATTTGATATCCTGCTTTTTCACTACCCTAAGGAGTCTCAACGCGAGTGGCGCTGTGGGTTAAACCACAAAGCCTAGGACTTGCCGATCAGAAGGTCGGCGGTTCGAATCCCCGCGACGGGGTGAACTCCTGTTGCTCGGTCCCTGCTCCTGCGAACCTAGCAGTTCGAAAGCACGTCAAAGTGCAAGTAGATAAACAGGTACCGCTCTGGCGGGAAGGTAGACGGCATTTCCGTGCGCTGCTCTGGTTCGCCAGAAGTGGCTTAGTCATGCTGGCCACTTGACCTGATAGCTGTACGCTGGCTCCCTCGGCCAATAAAGTGAGATGAGTGCCACAACCCCACAGTCGGTCATGACTGGACCTAATGGTCAGGGGTCCCTTTACCCTTTACCTTTAAGGAGTCTCAAAGCAGCTAACATTCTCCTTTCCCTTCCTCCCCCACAACAAACACTCTGTGAGGTGAGTGGGGCTGAGAGACTTCAGAGAAGTGTGACTAACCCAAGGTCACCCAGCAGCTGCATGTGGAGGAGCGGAGACGCGAACCCGGTTCCCCAGATTACGAGTCCACCGCTCTTAACCACTACACCACACTGGCTCATGTTTGTTGACCGAAACATTAATACAAAAATGATAAGGCAGACAGGGCACAATGCACAAGAAAAGAAGTATCTAAAAAAGTGCACATCAAATTTCCAATTCTTGCCACAATATTTTTAAGGGTGAATTTTATTTTAAAATCTGATCTGAGACACATCGCAGTTGAATTGTGGTATTGACGCTGTAAAACGTCAGGATATGAAAGCAACCACTATCTTGCTGGTGCTGGCATTCAAGTATGGTTACCCTTCAGAAATACAAAAGATCTTGCTCCTATTTAGCTTTTATATAGGAATCCAGCTTTTTGACTGACAGTCTCTAATCACTGGAAGAGCAGCAAACAAAGAACTGAAGCACAGACTTCGCTGCACTTTACTTGCAACATCTATCGGCGCTTGAGATTGTGCTGTTGTGCAATTATTTGTTAACTGAAGATGTCATTATTCTGTTACTGCTGTAGAAAAATAGTGACCTTTCTGAGCCAGGATAAAAACATGTGAGTTCTTTTCCTGTAGTTTATATATCTTAACACTTGGGTCATTTTTAGAGCCACTTTCTTCCGCACTCTCCCACCATCTATCTTTCCATTGTTAGAAAAGGCTATTTTATTTAATAATGAAAAGACCTTCACATAACTTTCTAGTATCAATTATTATAGTGACACATACATTCCCGTGTGAAATGTTTTCTGCAATGTATCTCGCGAGCCAGAAGAAAAAAGGACACAGAAGACAAAGTACGTCTAACATTTAGGCTGTCCACTTTGCAAGGGTATCTAACAAGCAAACAAAATTAATTGAGAGTCTGGCTGGGGGCAGGGGGTTGGGCGTACAAGGACTCTGATAGTCAGCCTTGCTAATATTAACGTTTTAAAAAAACAGGTATGAGAAAAGTTAGCCAGTAATGGGGGGAGGAAATAATAATTTGGGAGAGTGGCAGCTCAAAGTGTCTTTGCAGGTGGCGATGGCAGGAGGGCAGATCCTGTTTGTGCAACATAATGTACATGTATTGAGTATTAGTTATGAAGAGCCATCTGAGTGACAGCAAAATTACATAGTTCTAAATCAAAAGAAATGAATACCTAATCAGCTCATTAAAGAGGAAAAATACAGAAATCTTTTTAAACAAGTGCACTTAAATAAACATGTATCTGTAAATTTGATATAATCATACCAGCAGTATTTCAAGTGTACACAATACTTTTAATTTTAAGAATTTTTTATTATTTTGGAGGGATGTACATAAGCATGGGACACTATGCACTACCTACTATCCTGGATGAGAACAAGCATGTACATTTTATATCTGCCAAGGGTAGCATTGTCATACGCTTAAGGTTCACACAAAGCAAACAGGAGTTTGCTTCCAGATCTTCTAAAAGAATAAACTACATGGAACTGAATTTATCTTGCTGGAGGGTAGAAGCGGGAATGAATGCCTGGTATCCCAGGAATGACCCACAGGAGGAAGGATGTGTCAGTCCTGATGATCCACCCACAATGCTTTGCTCTCTTAAAAAATTGAGCCACAGGGAGGCAAAGCTCCATAGCGTTATAACGAAGGTCATTGGTGAACCAATCAACTGCTTAACTGCACTCTTTCACACAGGGAAACAATAAGGTTTTCGGTACAGAACACAGTGGCCAGATAAAATGGTGGTCCTCAACAAAGATAAGGGAAGGAAAGGGAAGGAAGTAGGTAGGTAGGTTGGTGGATACTCTTGGTAGCAGGTAGCAAGTATTTTTTTTAACAAACAACATACTTTTACAAAACTGAGAGAATGTGGAAATGTAATCCCTATAATGTGACAAGCATTATCCATTAAAAGGTAAAGGTAAAGGGACCCCTGACCGTTAGGTCCAGTCGCAGACGACTCTGGGGTTGCAGTGCTCATCTTGCTTTATTGGCTAAGGGAGCCGGCATACAGCTTTCGGGTCATGTGGCCAGCATGACTAAGCCGATTCTGGCAAACCAGAGCAGCGCACGGAAACGCTGTTTACCTTCCCGCCAGAGCAGTACCTATTTATCTACTTGCACTTTGACATGCTTTCAAACTGCTAGGTTGGCAGGAGCAGGGACCGAGCAATGGGAGCCCACCCGTCGCGGGGATTCGAACCACCAACCTTCTGATTGGCAAGTCCTAGGCTCTGTGGTTTAACCCACAGTGCCACCCACATCCCCCAGCGCAGCAATCGTCACAACTTCTAAGGTGGCGGTTAGGCATTGGCTCATTGAAATGTGGGGGAGGGGAGGTGCGGCCATCACCTGCCCCTCCAGGAACAGGGTATTCCGGTAAAGGAATCTGGGGGTCCTGGGTCTCGTTCGAAGTCCGCTTGAGGGGCTAGTGCCATGCCGGGACTACAGGAACCCTGTGGTGAGCTTTGGTTGGTCTTCATCGATGTTGCTCCCTCGTTTGGTTTACCCTTTTAGACTACCAATCAGAAAGGTGGAGTCAGTTTTAGTTTGGAGCCAATGCCTAAGCCTATTCCGCTCACATGGTTGTATTAAATAAAGTTGTGGCCAAAATTTGCCCATAATTTAAACTAAAACAAGTGTCAGTGTGAGGTTATTTCAAGGGGGGTGGGATCCTGGGGGCCTCGAAGAGCAACATCTGCAGGGAGGAGAGGATGTTGTGATGGAAACGCCATGCTTGCTGTATCTAGTTCCTCCTTAGTAGTGGCCCTGCCAAAGACGTTAGCCAATGTATCTCCCAAGCCGCCTACAAAGGAACCTTTTAACTGGAGATGCCAGGGAAACCAAGAAACCAAGAAACCGGGAGTTGCTTTCTGGAAGTGCTTCCTTTATCAGCCCAGACCAGGTATCTACAATACCTCAGAGAGGCAAGCATGGATAAAAGTTAGCAGCACACATACCTCAAGAGAAATAAAGCCAAGCCTACCTTTTAGAAATTTAGAACAATGATTGCTTTTTTTAAAAGACAATTATGTATCATTTATAATTTATTCTTCAGGTTAGTGGTTTATAAAAGAACTGTGGGTAAACTGCCAAGTTAAGCATCTGAACTGCGGTAATAACAAAGGTTATAATTTGCATTCATATTCTGTTTTTAAGGTGATGAGTTATCCAGCAATAAACCAAGCACTGGGCTTGGCAACATAAGCTTCCCAGGACACCGGAATCCTTTTAAGATCTTGCCCTCCATGTTTGCTTTAAAAATGGCCTTGTAAACATCATGCAAGAAAGGGGTTTGCCTTGTAGACTTTGAAGTGGGAGGCATGCGATTAGCAATGGCTCCCACAAACAAAGTCCAGGCGGTGTAAAATTACATTTATGAATGAAAACTGCAGATGCAGAATCCTCTACTACCCCCCAGACTGAAGCTATAGCGAGAGACCAGATTTAAAATGAACTTCAGAGCACATGGTTCTGGCAATAGTTTTGTCAGCGCTTTGGGTGAATGTTGGTTTTAAAATGCAAGTGATTCTCAAGTGAGCTATTCCATTAATATCTTGGCATAGTAAGTTGGTATAGGCAACTGCTGTAATTTACCAATGGTTTGACTTCAACCTCAAAGGCACACTCCACCATTGTCTCTTGAGACAGATGGATGCCCAACCAACAAAACAATTGCTAGCTAAGCAAATCCATACTGTGAACTAGATGCAAGCAAGCATCAACAACAGCATCACAGTTGCAGCCAGTGATATACACACTTGCTAGCCAAAGTAGCCAGTCATTATTTTCCATTACCTGGCTGTTAAGTCTAATCCAGTCAGAATACTGCAGCAATACTGTATGCTTCTTCAACAGAGGTTAGTTTCATCAGACTATATAAAGTCTCCAGCTTTGTCTAGGTTAACATACACATGATTGTAAATATATATGCATATGATTCATTTTCTGACCTTTGATCTTTTTTATTTCTGATTTTTAAAGCTGAACTTCCCTTTGCAAATACCGTATTTTTTTGCTCTATAAGACTAACTTTTTCCCTCCAAAAAAGTAAGGGGAAATGTGTGTGTGTCTGTGGGCAGACTGTGCAGCTATCCCAGAAGCCAGAACAGCAAGAGGAATTGCTGCTTTCACTGCGCAGGGATCCCTCTTGCTGTTCTGGCTTCTGAGATTCAGAATATTTTTTTTCTTGTTTTCCTCCTCCAAAAACTAGGTGTGTCTTGTGGTCTGGTGCGTCTTATAGAGTGAAAAATACGGTACATAATCTTTATTGAAAGTTCCAGTGTTGAACAACATTTGCATTTTTTTAGTACAAAATCCCAAATGCAGGGAAGCTGTGAGTTTTAGCTACTAGGGCTCCTATTTTATTTCCTGTCCAAAGCATTCTATTACAAAAGTGAAGAAATAATGACAAGTTTTCATGAAGCAGGAGTCCTATGGCACTTAAAAGACTAACAACTCTTTCGTGGCATGAATTTTCAAAGGACAGGCTCTACTTTGCAGATGCAATTTTTCAAGCTACATCAGCTTCATAGTACATCTAGCTACTGTGAAGGACTGAATACCTTAAAGTCTGCCGTGCAGAACTAGCCTAATAGATACAGGCAAAAGTGGAACAGCGGATCCCTCACCACATCCCAGTCCCCCTGACTTGAACTGGCCAGAGTAGAAGACGGGTGGTAGATGTTCATCCTTTCGCTCCCAAGGTAATGTAGCTGAGTGGCTCCTTGGGAGATCCTCATGGCTTTGGATTCAGTGGATCTAAAGCTGCTGTTGACCTGCCCACAACCTGCCCTGAACTGCCCCATTGCAGGACTGGCACATGATTTATGGGCCTCCACCCCACCAGCAACACTCCTCCTTATCAGCAGAAGTCATCTGAGAAGCAGCTGAATATATTGACATGCTTTCTTCCCAGGCTGCTCAGAGAAGCAAAGGTGGGATCCTTGAATATTATCCTCCCATGAGAGATCAAAAGCCACCCAATGAACTTGACTGAGTAGGGATTTGAATTAGGTAATTCCTTCTCAGCCGAGAGGTTTGCAAAATAATAATCCTCAATAGATGTTTCTGGTCTGATCAAAAGTCTTTTTGTCTCTCTCAAAATTTCCCAGATATTTTGCTTGACTTTGGATTTCACTTTAGCTAGAATTTCAGCAGGCAATTAAAGGATGTGTCACACAAACCACACACACACACACACACAACTTTAGGAAATTGTTCCAGTCTTATTTATGTTAGTTTAGGTTACTTCAAAATAATAAATCAAGGATATTCGTATTTAGCTCAAATTTCACTCTAGACAGAATTTCGTAGTCACTCTCCTCCAGTTCAGGTTCAAAACATATGACATCACGGTGTCATCTCCATTTTCCACACACTGCCTGCTATTTCTGTCCAAGAATGGCTACTGATGGTGAACCAGCCAGAACTGAGTACAGGCACCCCACCTGCAGTTCAAATGACAGTTTCTTATTGAGCAACACCATCAGACGGGTGAACCTGCTTCTTCAGGGGGAGTTCTGTCCCATCCATAACAGGTTGACTCCCTAATTCCTGGACCAAAGAACCACCCAGTGGCGTAGCGTGGGGGGTGCAGGGGGGCCCGCCGCACCGGGCGCAACATCTGGGGGGGCACGCTCGCACTCGCAGCTCTCTGCCCCTACCTGGCTCACTCACTCTCTCTCATTGCAGTGCTGGCTGTGCGAATCCGATCTGAGCCACCGGGTCGCCGCCCACTGTGGAGGGGAGGGTGCCAGGCGTGCGGTGCGGTGCGGAGAGAGAGTGAAGGACTATCTGGGGGAGGGACAGTGCAGCGGGGGGGCACAAATTACTTGCCTTGCCCCGGGTTAGGGGGCGCAAATTACTTGCCTTGCCCCGGGTGCTGACAACCCACGCTACGCCACTGGAACCACCCACCCACAGAACCTCTGTCTTATCCAGATTATGGTTGGATCTACACACAGGATGGTGGCAGCGGCGGGTGCTATAAATAAGTCAGAAATTAAATCGTTATAACAAAAGGAAAAAATCCTATGGAAAATGCAAATATTTTTTTTTTTGCTCTCCACCGCCATCTGGTGTTGCATGTTCATAAAGCATTCAAAACACTGTTTTTTGACTAATGTAGCCGAGTCCTCAGTGTCTGCTTCCTGATGCAAAGATGTCCAGCCCATCTTTGATTCCAGATGCTCAGCACCTACCTGCACAGTTTCTTTTGAATGGAATGGAGAGATAGATCTGGGTGTCATCAGCATAGGAGATAAGCCCAAAGCATAAATGGTCTGAGCAGTAGGACTCCGATGCTTTGACAGTGACTCAGAAGGTATGAATGGAGAGACTGCAAAACAGTGCCCTCAACCCCTAGAATCATTCCAGGAAGATACCATGGTAAATTTTATCAATTAGCACTGAGAGATCAAGGAGAACCAACAGGGTAGCACTCCCCCTGCCTCTGTCCTAACAAAGATAACCAGTAAAGGGGCAAGTCCAATTCAGTGTCATATCCAGAAGCGAAGCCGGACTGAAATGGGTCTCGCAATATGTCTTACTGAATAATTTATGCATTTGGTGGGCCAATAACTCCTCTGTCATTTTGCCCCCAAAGGGATATTTGGGCAATAGTCTTTTAACACTTCTGGTTGGTTCCAGGAAGCCAGAACAGGGCACACTACTGCCTTCCTTCAATGCAGTGGGAATATCTCCTTCCCCTAATAAGCATAGCCACTCCCTAGACTCATCTTACCTCCCCCTTGGTTAGATTTAATTAGCCAGGAAGGACAAGGGTCAAGATGGCACATAGCCGGATCCCTGCAAGATCCAGATCATCAGACTAAAGCAATTGAAATGGATCCCAATTTCCTAATATTTGGATCCTAATATTTGACCAGATGGTGCTCTGAAAGTCTTCTTCAGGTCTGCTCCAACTGTGACCTCTAATTCAGACCATATACAGTCAAACCTCTTCTTATGTCCACTTCCGCTGGTGTCCATTTTGCCCAACGTCCACGGCAAACCCAGAAGTAGCCGGCGGTTTTGCCACCGTTCACACATGCGCAGGAGTGGCGATCGCCCTTCACACATGCGCAGAAGCAGGCAATCGCCGCCCGCGCCTGCGCACAACGGTGCCTCTCCCAGCGCCCCGTTTCGACTTTCGGATGGGTCTCCGGAACGGATTGTGGTCGTGAGTAGAGGTTCCACTGTACAAGAAACTTTGAATTCAAAATTCTTCACAAAACTCAGAGCCTGAGTTCATCAACCCCTTCACTATCTATGAGAGCTCTACTGTGTGGTTCATCAAGGACAAAATGGTGGAAGCACTGTGAGCCTTCTTCGCTGCAACACTGCTGCTCTGTTAGTTGTATTCGCTCCTAGTTTTGCACCACTTGCACTCTATCTATCTTCCAATCTGTTTCACAGCCTGAAGTTTGTTGGAAAACCAACCAAGGAGCTTTCTGGACTCCATGGACCTGAAGAGGACACCCGGGAGCAATCGTGTCAACGGTCACCATCTCACCATTCCATAATGAGACACGGGCCTTGACAGGAGCGATACTGATTGGAAAATCTCCGGAGGATTCAGGAGGAATCAGTAATCCTATATCATACAGTCCTTCCCCGTCTTATGTTACCAGGGACAGAATTGTGATTCCGGCTTTATTACCGTATTTTTCGCTCTATAAGATGCAGCAGACCACAAGACGCACCTAGTTTTTGGAGAAGGAAAACAAGAAAAAAAAATATTCGGAATCTCAGAAGCCAGAACAGCAAGAGGGATCGCTGCGCAGTGAAAGCAGCAATCCCTCTTGCTGTTCTGGCTTCTGGGATAGCTGCACAGCCTGCATTCACTCCATAAGAGCAAAAAATACGGTATTTGGATGGAGCAACAAAATGTGCATACAAAACACACAATACATGTTTAATTCACAGGCCAAGAAAATGGAAGCCTTTATCAGTCCACTGCTGGAACTATTTTGGACATTATTGGTTCTTGGCGACTAATAACAGCACATGGTGAGAAGAGAGTAGATGGTTTCTGAATTTCCTGCTCTTCTGTGCGGTGGGATGTTAAACTGATGATAACCTACCAGAGGCTAAGCCTCACAATATAGCACCTTTTCTTATGATCTCTCTATCCTGCCCCAAGGTATTTCGATTCTAATTAGGAAACTCTTTAGGAGAGTGCCCAAGCTTTAAAGACAAAGACTTGAAATGATACCATTTTCTGTTCTTTCATATTTTTCTTTTCTCTCCCCCCCCCCCTCCTTTTTTCTTCTTCTTCTTTTGCTAGGCACAATATATAAGATGTACTGAGAGCCAGCTATGTCTTTAAAATGTCACAGGTGACATTTTCATATTCCTATCCAGATAGTCGCATTTTGTAAGATGTAACCAGTTTTCTCCCCTTGCACTGATTTATGAAAACTTCAATTTAAAAGGAGTGGAGAGAAAACCAAGCCTTCTGCTGCCCTTAAATGTCAGTCAACCTTAAGACTATGGAACAGGGCTCTGCTTTTCAAATGTCAGTAAGACTTCTCATAAAAAAAACATGGGCAAGATGTCTGTATAGTTCACATACTGTATGATCTCATTTTCAAATGTTTCTGATCTTTCCTTCCTTTCTCTAACACCTAGCAGGGTAAAATAAAACAAATTCCAAGTGTGTTCCCACTTACATTGTAGAACCCGTTGTTTGCCTCGTAATATCTCGATCCCATTGCACTAAGTCCCCTTCTGCACTCCACATTTTAACAATACCTTAAAGCTAGTTTTAACACCTTAGAAAACTGTGCTATAAAAATAAATAGGAGACCCAAGACGAAAAAGTTGCTGCAGATATTGTTTCTTGACAAATCGTCGCTCCCAATGTCATAAATTGTCCAAAACCTCTTAAACCTTTGCTCTACATCACTCGTGTGGGACTGCAAAGGAAATGAAGCCAAGGAACTGCAGACTAATTGAAAAATCATTCACTTGAGATATGGTAAGTATCATGCTCCAGTTCTATGAAAGTGTACAGAAACTTGACACAAGTGGCATCCTCCATGAACTAAGCAATTGACTAATCAGCAAACTCAAAAGAAAAATAATCTGTTTTTTCCTCCCTCACATTGCTGAATTTGCATTTAATAATTCATCTGAGATGCAAAAGTATTCTGTTGGAAATATTGGATAACATGTATTCCTTGCACATGCCAGAGCCAGCTTGCTTCCTCTCGAAAGGAAAGATGCTGTATTGACTAGGAACTCTTACTGTAAGGCCCCAGTAGCAGATATTTCTAAGCCCTATTATTCAAAGATCTTTATCACACTTTGCCATTAGCACAGGTAAGGAAATGCTTTTTTCTGTAGAGTACCCTGTGCTATTTTGAGGGAAGTGGCAAAAGAGCTCAATACTATGCTGGGAAAAGAGATATCACATTGTTCTTTTTTAAAAAGGGGGTGGAATGAGAGTTTTTGCCTAAGATCACTGGGCGTAACATCTGAAAACCAGTAGAGTCTCTGTATGTTTCACTGGGGCAAGGCAAGCAGGAAAGCCGAACAGCAAGCTTACACAAGCTTACCTTTTGAAATCCCCTTCAACCTATTCACTAATCTTGAGTAAACAAGATTACTTAAATTGTGAACTCTTAATTACGTTTAAAAACTTTTATGGTAAAAATTAAAATGCTCGGTGATCTTTGACCTTGCAAAATCTCTTTTAGCAGGTTTAACTGAGCCATTCATTGTGCGATGGAATTGTCAACGCTTACAAGGAAGTTCCTGGGCTATGTCCTTCTGGCAGGTTCATGATGCAGCAAGAAAAGGCCACAATGTCAGTATTCCCCAACGTTTGCTCACCAGACTAACAGCATTTTACCTCGATCCTCTCGTTTCATGCCTCGGTAGCTAAATTTTTCACTGTCATTTGTTTCCTCGCGCTTCTGTTTCCTTTGAGGCAGCGGAAGAGCACATGTACCTCTGGACGTGTATTCCTCTCTCCACAGCATATAACACAACTTTAAGGGTAATTTAATTCAGTCAAATGCACCAAACTGTCAGTTTTCAAATCCCAACGAAAGCACCATCAAAATATGTTTACAATGGCTTCAAAGGATATTTTATTTTATTTTCTCTCTCTCTTAGAGAAGATCGTGGTGCAGGTCCACATTCCAAACTACGAAAATTGGCTACTACAATGAAAGGGAGAGGACAACACATTTCACAGCTAATGAAACAACCATGGAATAAATAACCCTGGCCAAAGTTACATACCCATTTTGTGCACAGTTGTACTTTTTTAAAAACAAAAACAAAAAACTATAGTACTAGAAAAGTAGGAGGAGGACTGGAACGCTATCTTAAGTGCATGATGAGATGGAGGAGGTTCAAAAGCAGATGGCTGTTGTCATTTTTATGGCAGGTGGCAGCCAGCCGTCCCATTACTTTGTCTGCACATGTGTGCATTTGTGTGAACCTGAAACAAACCTCTGATACAAGGAGGACTACACTCCAGTGACAGGGTCAGGGATCGGGTTCTGCAGTTTTCAGATCCTCTGCTCCCTACCAGTGGCGTAGCGTGGGGGGTGCAGGGGGGGCCGGCCGCACTGGGTGCAACATCTGGGGGGGGCGCTCGCACTCGCAGCTCTCTGCCCCTACCTGGCTCACTCACTCTCTCTCACTGCAGTGCTGGCTGTGCGAATCCGATCCGAGCCACCGGGTCGCCGCCCACTGTGGAGGGGAGGGTGCCAGGCGTGCGGTGCGGTGCGGTGCGGTGCGGAGAGAGAGCGAGGGACTATCTGGGGGAGGGACAGTGCAGTGGGGGCAGTGCGCAAATTACTTGCCTTGCCCCGGGTTAGGGGGCGCAAATTACTTGCCTTGCCCCGGGTGCTGACAACCCACGCTACGCCACTGCTCCCTACACATCAACAGCTCAAGCATTTTACTAGTCCTCAAATAGGACTTTATTACTATACCAGATGACCCTCAGGGTCCCTTCCAACTCTACAGTTGTATGATTCTATGATAAAACTCACCATTCATTAAAAAATAAAAATAAAACGGTATTTTAATCAAGCCCGATTATAACTCTTCTAAGATTCTCCATGCTAAATTTAATACTGATAAGACAAACCATTTCATAACAAGTAGAATGCTCAGTCCTTATAACGACAGGGATGCGGGTGGCGCTGTGGGTTAAACCACAGAGCCTAGGACTTGCCGATCAGAAGGTCGGCGGTTTGAATCCCTGCGACGGGGTGAGCTCCCGTTGCTCACTCCCGTTGCTCCTGCCAACCAAAGTGCAAGTAGATAAATAGGTACAGCTCCGGTGGAAAGGTAAACGGTGTTTCCGTATGCTGCTCTGGTTCGCCAGAAGCGTCTTAATCATGCTGGCCACATGACCCAGAAGCTGTACACCAGCTCCCTAGGCCAATAAAGCAAGATGAGTGCCGCAATCCCGCAAAATAACTATTAAAATTGATAAATGCAATATGTTAAACCCATACCCTTCTGCTTGTTTAGCTGTCAACAACCAGCCTAACCAAAGAACCTTTCCTAAGTTTAGAACAAGTTCAGTGAAGAATGGCTGAGTTTTAACCATAAAACCTCCCCCCCCCCACAGAAAATCTGCCCTCAGGATATGCATCTGGATGTCAAGGAGCAACTGAGGCAACTCTGCAATTATTGCTTGTAAAAGATACCACCTGAAAAGGCCCACAGAATCTCACTTAAGCCGAGACATGGACACAGCAAAGGACCAAAATCATGTCAGTGTATTTCTGCATACATTTGCCTGGCTTCATTGTTTAAGAAGGTCAGAGGTAGTGCATCTATACATGGTCTTATTATAAACAGTCTTTCCCCTCTCATTTGTTTCCTTGAAGCAAGCAGCATGCAATTAACTCCTACTGCTGCAGGGGTAATGACATATTTCTTAGTATTTATAATCATGATGAATTCAGCCCTTTGCAACAGAAAAGTTTAAGCTATCAGACTACGGAAATGCATGAAAGTTTCTCCCCTCTGCTCTTTCCCAAGGCCAAAATGGTCATTTAACCTTTTAAAGTTATGCTTCCATGGAATGCTCTGGTATGGACTCTCAGAAATAGAAGCTCAGAATAGACTCTTGGAAATACAGTGGTACCTCGGGGTTACACATGCTTCAGGTTACAAACTCCGTTAACCCAGAAATAGTACCTCGGGTTAAGAACTTTGCTTCAGGATGAGAACAGAAATCGTGCTCCGGCGGCACGGCAGCAGCAGGAGGCCCCATTAGCTAAAGTGGTCTTCAGGTTAAGAACAGTTTCAGGTTAAGAACGTACCTCCGGAATGAATTAAGTACTCAACCTGAGGTACCACTGTAGAGGCCCAGGACCAAGCCACTTGTTCCACATATCCATATGACGTTTCTTGAACAACAGCAGGTCTCCCGCCCACTTTTAGCTCAATGGTAGAGTTCAAGCTGTGTGTGCAGAAGCTCCAAGGTTCAACCCATGGCCTCTCAAGTTAAACCAAAGATCAGATAGCAGTTAACAGGAACAACCTTTGCCTGAAACCCTGGGTTGCCACCACAAATCCTGTGCCAAAACCTCCCCCACCTCAATTTTTCAACCGGCTTATTTAATTGTGAAAGGTGCTTCCGTTTTTCTGCCTAGGGTGCTTTACATTTTCTTTATAATTCCTTACACCATGGGTGGGAACTGAGCTTACTTAATTGGTGCAAAGTAGGTTACGTGCATGTTCCCTTCCCATTACAGTGGTACCTTGTTTTACAGAAGTAAGTGTAATGTCTCTCATATTTTTTCCATGTAAGATTTTTACAAATCCATTTCATTTGTTGAGACATTAGGGGGAGAGGGGAAAAAAGGGTGGAGGGAGGGAAGATGGGTGGGGGCAGGGGCGGGTGGCGATGTTTCTATTATGCTCAATGTATGTAGGGTTTGGTGTCAGCATTGCTTGTGCTGTTCACTTGTGTTCCTTTGGTGGTGAGAGAGGTTGGGGTTGGCCTAGGGTGTGGTTGTTGGTTTGTGATTGGCTGCGGTGATCTTTGTTTTCATGTGTGAGTGGGGTGGGTGGGTGTTTTGGATCAGGTTAGCCATATTGATTTGTATGCTGTTGGTGGATTATTGTCATTGTCCTGTTGGGCTGTGTATGTGATAAAGGGGAGCCATACCGGGGTGAAGGCATCTTCTTCTGTTTGTCCCCGTGTCAGTTTCAGTTTATTGGTTAATTTTTCTAGTAGGGTTGTTTCCCATACTATTTGGTACCATTGGTCCATGCTTACTCCTGACAGGTCTCTCCAGTGTCTGGTTATGGTGTTTCTGGCTACTGAAAGGAGGGTTATGAGTTCTTTGTGGTGTAAATGGGCAATGTTGTCTTGGAAGATGCTTAGGAGGGCCAATTCTGGGGTGATGTCTAATACTTGCTTAGTTATTTTACATATTTCTCGTGTGGCTGTTGTCCAGTACTATTGGATACTGCCCAGTGCTCAGCATTGTCTCACTGCCACAGTCCCAGCCTTACATTTGAAAGATATTGAAGAACTCCAACAAACCACGGCATCTTTGTGAAGTTGAAAGCCCTCTCCTCTCCGCACAATTTCTTCTTCTTCCTCCCTCCCTCCACAATATTATGATGGATAAAATGCTTTTGCTCACTGCCCACATCTTCCTGGGACATCTTCCTCTTAATCTTTTTCTGTTTAACTCAGTTTGACATGTCTCTAATACCTATTTAGTGCTGTCACCTCTGTCTAATACCTCAGCCCTCAGCAGATGGGCATTTTTCTGCTGCACATCTTTGTAGGCGAAGCAGCAAGAAAATCGAGGGCAGATGGCACGGAATAAGGGAACCATTTACGCAGAGCTTCATTTGTGGTAAATAGTAAAAGCGACCCAATTTGAAGTTCTCTAAAAAGTTGGAGTCAGAACACCATACACAATTTCTTTTCTCTTTTTTTATGAGGTACTGCAGCTTCATAAATAATTTGCTGGTGTGTATTTGAAACCTTAGAAACTTTGTGTTCTGCTCAGCTATCTAGGAACACATCCCCTTCAAGTGTGTGTGTGTGTGTGTGTGTGTGTGTGTGTGTGGTGAAAATAAAACAAAACCAGTTTATTTTAAAGGTTCCCTTTTTCTTATGATCAATGAAGGCCAGCCTCACCCCTCACAATTTCAATTGTACGGACATATGTAGGACATGAGGCAAAGAAACAGCAAGGTTTAATGGCCATGAGAAACTCACGGGTAGGCAAAATGTGGTTTGATGTTTCTTCGTTGTAGTTCCTGATCCCAAAAAGACAACCAGCAATACTTTTTGGCAGTAGAGACTTGCTTGTGACAAAACATCGAGCAAAGATTCAGCAACATCATGGGATGGAGGAACATCAATGGGAGGGGTGCTTCCAGCTCCTACACCCTTTGCCCTTGGAAGTCTTATAAGTTATTCAGAAGCATTAATGCCTCCACCAGTTGAGACAAACATAGTCATCATGGCCAGTAGGCCTCAGTAGCCCTCTCCTCCATAAGATGCTGTGGGACAGGGGCTGTGAGCATCATCATGGAGGGGGATGTTTTGAGGACTAAGGTGTATCTGTGAAGTTGCCTTGTTACTTTCGCTACTGGATGCTGAATGTTCTTTAAATAACCTTGTTATATTTCTAGTATTTAAACGTGGTTTTTGCACATTACTATATTTGTTATTTGTTTTGCTATGTTATTATGAAATTGCTTTTGCTGTGTTTGCTTGAAACGGCTTCCTGTTTTCTTTGTTGTGAGCCGCCTTGAGCATGATTTCTTTTGTGGAATAGTGGCAAACAAAATAAAATGAATGCATGAATTCACCTGTGGTAAAACAGCAGACTCCCCAAAGTGATTTGCATGATTATGTACTGCAATACCCTGGAACCCAACTCAGGCTGTGGCCTACGAAGGTGCATAGCAAGCCTTCTTCCCTCACAACACATATTATCACCTCACATCTTTCCAAGAAAAATCTTCCCAGTGGAGTCAGGTCACATAACATAACCAAAACCAAAAACTGCCGTCAGATCTTCATGGGGTTGCCAACCACTGCAAGCTAACCATGCACTCTTCTCTTCTTAAAAACAAAAACAAAACAAACCCAACACAAGCATATGCGCAAGCAAAAGCTAAATTTGCAACCAGCCAACAGAAGATTGGCTTC
This sequence comes from Podarcis tiliguerta, assembly GCF_965153285.1. NCBI lineage: Eukaryota > Metazoa > Chordata > Lepidosauria > Squamata > Lacertidae > Podarcis > Podarcis tiliguerta. The sequence goes on along the minus strand of NC_139542.1, from coordinate 65,602,079 downwards.
AAATCATCTCTTTGTCACTGTAATTGATTAAAAGCCACATGAAAATTGATAACACGATTTTCTGTGAGAGAGTTTGCATGTGGCACAAACTCTCAAGAGCGCTATTGGCTTTATCTATTGACTTCCTTCCAAATCAACCTTTTTAAGAGTACATTAGTCAGTTCACTAATAAACTTAAAATACACTCTAATTACTTTAATGAGTTCAATACACAGCATTAATGGGATGTTGTGACCTGAGAATTTAGTCCTAATATTATCATACAATGGGACAAATCTCAATCCCAGACTATTTCCCCCATTCACATTAACCTCCACTTTCTTTTTCATTAAAACTTTCGTTATTTTATATAGAAGAAAGTTACATTCTCAGTGCACCATTACAGCATTTGTGAGTCTATCTAATCCCTGCTCCCACTTCTCACACATCTGGCTGCACAAAGTGAAACTCAGATATCCTCTACCAGGGGAAGCAAGAAAATGATTAAAAAAAAAAATACAGATGGGCCAAGATCTAGTGAAAGCTGGTACCCTTTCAAGTTCTGCTTGTACAAATGGTGGAGATTCTGGCATGCGAAGAACACTCCAGCCAAAATCAATGAGACTTATATTGGGTTAACTATGGTTAGATTGTGCTAAAAAATAAAAACAGAATTAAAAAGTGTGTGTGTGTGTGTGCATATGGGAAAATACTAAGGGCACTGGAGAAAGTGCAGTTTCCTCCAACATACTAAAGGAATGAGCCCCATATTTCCTTGTCAAGATTTTGCTTCTCTCTTTTATCGAGAAGTATTAGTACCCTTGTCACCAGTCATATCAGCTCAACACCGCTTGCTAAGTCTGTATTGAAGGGGGATTAGCTGCTTTCTGGTCGCATAACACCATATTTTTACAACCATAAAAGCCCTGCAAATTCAGGGGCTTCTATGCACTAGAGAGAGAGATTTTACTTTCTTGGGCTCCATGATCACTGCAGATGGTAACAGCAGTCACGAAATTAAAAGATGCCTGCTTCTTGGGAGAAAAGCAATAACAAACCGCGACAGCATCTTAAAAAGCAGAGACATCACCTTGCCGACCAAAGTCCGTATAGTTAAAACTATGGTTTTCCCAGTAGTGATGTATGGAAGTGAGAGCTGGACCATAAAGAAGGCTGATCGCCAAAGAATTGATGCTTTTGAATTATGGTGCTGGAGGAGACTCTTGAGAGTCCCATGGACTGCAAGAAGATCAAACCTATCCATTCTGAAGGAAATCAGCCCTGAATGCTCACTGGAAGGACAGATCGTGAAGCTGAGGCTCTAATACTTTGGCCATCTCATGAGAAGAGAAGACTCCCTGGAAAGGACCGATGTTGGGAAAGATGGAGTGCACAAGGAGAAGGGGACAACAGAGGACGAGATGGTTGGACAGTGTTCTCGAAGCTACCAACATGAGTTTGACCAAGCTGCGGGTGGCAGCAGAAGACAGAAGTGCCTGGCGTGCTCTGGTCCATGGGGTCACGAAGAGTCGGACACAACTAAACGACTAAACAACAACAATGCACCAGAGAACACTCCTTAAAAGGAAAACAAAAACCATGAAGACTTTACAACTAACTCCACTTTCCAAAACCTAGTTTTCCCTTCTCTCTATCTCTAAACCTGTGTTTTCCTCCAGCAAGCTCAAAAAAAGCTTCAATACAGCTGTGTAGAAATGGCTTCTGGAAGTTTCGCATCTGCTCTGTGGGCAGAAGTTTGGGGGTACCATTTCACTGAATTTCTCCAGAGAGAGAAAAAGTTCTTCAACCAAAATTTGGAAGCGACTCGGCTTCTTTCTTTTTCCTAAGCTCCCCCCCCCTTCTTTGTGTGTGCTGCTACTGCAACTGGGAAGAGGAGCAACTGTAGTCACCATTTTGCATCCTCCATAATTTTTCAGGGGGTTGGGTTGCCACCAAAAAATGGGGCAGAATATTGGGAGAAACATCTGTGGCATCCTTGTTTTTCCAAGAGGGTGAGAATAACATAGACTCTGAATATAATTTTGGCTCAGTTCTCACATGGACTCCCAGGAAATGTCCCATCCAAACACCTTATGAGACAGACCTCTTTAACTTCATGTTAGAGTTGTCTCATTTCCAATTCCTTTCTTATTGGGTGTTCTCACCAAGTGCTGCACAAAAACACCTCTTTGCTAGTCAGATGGACTTTTCTTGCCTTCTTTGTTTGGCTGTGTAGGTTACAGATGCATGTAGCATTTCCCTTGTTCTTGATGGATCATTTTCTGCATGATAGAACAAATGTCATTCTGCACTGATCTCTAAAGGCAATGCAACCAGCGAAGTACCGTATTCCATTTCAAAGCTGGTGCAGCGTAGTTTTTCAACAGAGTACACAGATGGATGAACCTTTCTGAAGTACAATATGGAAGAGGCAACATGCATATACTTTACAAACGATTAAGATACAAAGAAGCCAAACTTCCATTTTCAAGTTGCTAGTTTCGACTATTTAATTTGGGGAGGGGGGGTGTTGTAACAGATGCCAGTAACAACCACGCATTAAAGTATAATGCTAATGCGGCTTATTTACTAAAAGCTGTTACCTTTTTTTCGTCTCCGGAGACCATCTTGAAACACTCACAGTTATTTTCTGACTTGCATGGTAATGTAAAACAGTATTGTCTAATCCAGGATACTGTATCTTAAGCACAAATATTGGGATTTGGGTTGAATTTATGAGAAATAATTTGGAACTAAAATTACACTAAAATTACACAAATGACTAGTGCCCTGTCGTTTTGGTTTTCCCTCTCAGGAGTTCTGCCTACACTCAAGTAGGACCCTGGCAGAGACACATGCCCGACTGGCATGTTCTCTCCCTCCTGGTCAATCATTCGGTAGCTTCAAAAGCTTTCTGCAGCCCGAACATCACAGCAACTGATGCCAACCGAAACACCGGCACACTTAGAAATCAGCAGAGTTTGTGCATCATGCATGACAGACCTCAGCAACTCAGCATTTTGGCTAATCTACTTTATTTACATATAAACACACACGGACCACTGCGACATGGCTCCCTCTCTCTCTAGCATCAGACAGCAAAGAGAAAAAGGACAAAGGGCAACAGTCCCACTTCATGGTGTAGCCTTATTGGAGTTCACCGATTGGGTTTGCATTGCTCTGGGACAGGAGGAAGGAAGTCAAATGATACCGAGTTGGTTCAAAGAAAGAGTTTATTCTGCTCTCCGGATAGCAGAAGGCACTTGCGTGATCAAGTCCACAGCAAGTCCAAAGAAATGACAAGTTTCATGCAGTATATATATCCTCCAGGCACCCTCTCACTCCTCCCCTAGGAGCCCAACCATGTCGGCCTACGTACGCAGATTGACATCACATATGTTCCTGCTCTGGTACTCTCAACCATAAAAGGATCTTCCTTCCTGTACTTCTGACCATAAAAGGATCTTCCTCTTCCTACTCTTATCTGGGACGAGGTCACCATCTCCAGGAACACGCTTTTGGCGTTTTCCCCAGACATCGATCTTGCGCGTATTTTGTGGTCAGCACATAAGATAAAGTTCTGACGTGTTTTTTTTGTTCCCCTAGAGAACAAAGGCCATCCCTTGCCATGACTGATAAAGGAGAGAGCTTGTTTATGTTTTTGCTCAACATCTCAAGTTTTACGCATTTAAAAGTGCTCTCTTTTGAAAGAACAAAAAGGGGGTGTGAGTCAGTTTGAAACTTACTACACAGAAACCCATTCCTTCAATGGAACACAGTAACACAAACATCCTGTCTTCGTCACTTCCCACTCTGTGGAGTCAAAACATATACCGTCATGTGAAAGATAACAATCCTATGACTGCAATCATGGAGCAGGAATTCTAACACTCCCAGCCTGCATACACTCAAGGTCAGCTATCCATAGAAGCACATAGGTTCCCTACACAAGATATGTACCTTCTATTTTGCTAGGACCACGTACAGAGATCAGGCACAGAGGTGGCATGGGTATATATGTATGTGTGCATGTGCGCCTCAAACCTGTGGAGCTTGGGAATGTAAAGTTGGCTGCCTACCACACACACACCATACCAACATTGACTCTGTACACAGGACTACTATTTCTGAGCTATGATACAGGAGATTTGCTGAAGCGTATAAGGCAGCCACATTTTGTAGGAGATGCCAAATATCCAGTTCCATTTGCTGGGGTCACTTTACCCCCTTAAAACCTTTATATACTTTGTGTAGAAAAATAGATGGGAGAAACAGTTAAATATTATAATGGTAATGCCAATGCGCAGTGCACTGTGATCATATTCCCTTGGGGTCTGTCCAATCAGTCAACTAACACCACCAAACCAATCCTTCTCTACTTCTCCAAAAGGTAATAGTAGGAGTAGCTCTTCGAGCGGCATGCAGGTGGTGCTGTGGTCTAAACCACTGAGCCTTGGGCTTGCCAATCGGAAGGTCGGCGGTTCGAATCCCCATGACGGGGTGAGCTCCCCTTCAGTCCCAGCTCCTGCCAACCTAGCAGTTCGGAAGCACATCAAAGTGCAAGTAGATAAATAGGTACCACTCTAGCGGGAAGGTAAACGGTGTTTCCATGCGCTGCTCTGGTTTCACCAGAAGCAGCTTAGTCATGCTGGCCACATGACCCAGAAAAACTGTTTGCGGACAAACGCCGGCTCCCTCGGCCTGTAAAGCAAGATGAGTGCCGCAACCCCAGAGTCGTTCGCGACTGGACTTAACTGTCAGGGGTCCTTTACCTTTACCTCTTCGAAGCAGAGATGTTCGTTATTAAAAAATATTTCCTATCAGGAGGCTGTGTGCAATTTCTACCCTGATTCTTCCTTGTGAGGCCCAGCTTGCAACAGTCACACATTTTATATCACAGCCTGCTCCCTTCACCCTTCTGGTTCACCTTCCGATGGACCTTAAAGCACTCTCCCTTTATTTTACATCACAAATTTATCGAATTCCCTCCCTCCATTTTCTGCTCTAAAAACCATGTGGCAATGAGAATCCTCTCTCTGCTGGATGGATTCCCTGGAAGGATTCCTGTGCCCCTGTAGCAAAACAGACACATAAGAATAATATCGCTAACCGAGTGTGCATGTTTACTGATTTGTTTCACCACAAATATCTATAGATAGATGACAGACAGATAGATAGATAGATAGAGGACAGACAGATATAGATATAGATATAGATATAGATGATATAGATATAGATAGATATAGATATAGATATAGATGATATAGATATAGATATAGATATAGATATAGATAGATATAGATAGATTGATGAAAGATAGATAGATGATAGATAGATAGATAGATAGATGATAGATGATAGATAGATGATAGATAGATAGATAGATGATAGATGATAGATAGATGATAGATGATAGATAGATGATAGATAGATAGATAGATGATAGATGATAGATGATAGATAGATAGATAGATGATAGATAGATAAATATTGACTGGCAACTAGGCATAATCTTTATTCTGCACCACACAGTTAAGTAGTAGGCCTATTTTAAAAATCTGAAATTTTCTAGAAATCTTATTGCTTATCTTTTTAACTGAAAATTTCGATGCAAATCTCTAAGGCTAAGTAGTGTGGATTCAGCATAACCTAAGGTCTACCACCTATGTTAGCCATTCTAATTTGGGTATCCTTATAACTATATCAGTAGAGCTCACAGGTATGCTTCAATACACAAGACTGTAGCCCTTTTCTCATCTTCTGAATTGCATGAATTGAATGCATGGGGAGGAGGGAGGAGGGAATTTTGTCCACTTATAGGTTTTACCGAGCTCAGGTTTACAGATGGTTCTCCATGGTTCCCTGAGAAATGGCTGTTGCCCAACAGTTTCTGGTTCCTCCCAGGAATCTCGACACACTCTGATGGAATCTAGTGGCTCTTTCTTAAGAACTGAAGCCTTGCCTGCGAGATCAGGCCAATGGATCAGGCCATCTTGTTCTCACAGTGGCCAACCAGATGCCTGGGGAAACCAGGGAACAGAACATGAGCGCAAAAGCACTCTGCCCTCCAATGCTTTCCGGAAACTGATATTCAGAAGCAATAGTGCCTCCAACCTTGAAAGCAGTACACAGCCACCATGGCTGTTGTTGTTGTTTAGTCATTTAGTCGTGTCCGACTCTTCGTGACCCCATGGACCAGAGCACGCCAGGCACTCCTGTCTTCCACTGCCTCCCGCAGTTTGGTCAAACTCATGCTGGTAGCTTCGAGAACACTATCCAACCATCTCATCCTCTGTCGTCCCCTTCTCCTTGTGCCCTCCATCTTTCCCAGCAACAGGGTCTTTTCCAGGGAGTCTTCTCTTCTCATGAGGTGGCCCAAGTATTGGAGCCTCAGCTTCAGGATCTGTCCTTCCAGTGGCACTCAGGGCTGGTTTCCTTCAGAATGGATACGTTTGATCTTTTTGCAGTCCATGGGACTCTCAAGAGTCTCCTTCAGCACCGTAATTCAAAAGCATCAATTCTTCAGCCATCAGCCTTCTTTATGGTCCAGCTCTCACTTCCATACATCACTACTGGGAAAACCATAGCTTTTACTATACGGACCTTTGTTGGCAAGGTGATGTCTCTGCTTTTTAAGATGCTGTCTAGGTTTGTCATTGCTTTCTTCCCAAGAAGCAGGCGTCTTTTAATTTCATGGCTGCTGTCACCATCTGCAGTGATCATGGAGCCCAAGAAAGTAAAATCTCTCACTGCCTCCATAGTAGCCACCAATAGCCCTCTCCTCCATGAATTTGTCCAATTCTCTTTTAATGCCCCAAATCCGTCCCAAATCTTCCAAGATTCAGCTTCAACATTCATATTACCTGCACAAATCTCAGGATCCAGACACCTTGCTGAACAAGACTGCCACATGCCAGGGGGTGGGGTGTCAGCGATTTAAGTTCTTTTCCCTGACGAGATGCAGAATAATTTATTTATTTTTAAATAAAGAAATCAAATATATTTACCTGGGTTTTAATGATGAATGCAAATTGCAGAGTATGTCATTTCTTGGGGCACAATTATGGTTACTCTATCATAGATATTTGATCTTAAAAACTCTAAACACACTTTATATCCACCCAAGGAGGACATGATTAGCTTTTGTCAGACTGCAAAGAGGTGAATTTCACCCCTAAACTAGATACCTTGAGTATATTATTATTATTATTATTATTATCATCATCATCATCATCATCACCATTTCATTTATAACCTGTCCATCTGGCTGGGTTTCCTCAGCCCCTCTGGGTGGCTCCCAGCAGAAAGGAAAATTTTGGGTTGTTGTTTTTCTCAACATGTCCCTTTGATTTCAGTAGACTGGAAGTAGTGAACTCCACGGCACTTTGACATTTCTGCAATAGCTTCAAAACAAAAAGAGAGTCGGGCTGTTGTTGTTGTTTTATTGAATTTAATATAAAACTTAAACAAACCCAGGAACACACACCTTGGGCTATTTTATAAATTATTGAATTTGATACAAACATCAATTCTCTCTATTTCGCTCTCTCTTCTTTGTATTAGCCAGCCCTTCACAATTCCAATATTCTGAAAATACTAGTGCTAGCAAATCGGGCCAATACTTGAAACTATTGAGGGAGAAATCAGGTTTTAGTTTCATATAGGAGACATTGTATGGTGAAATAGCTCTTGTTTAGCATATGTTAGATGTTCAGCTACCTTCTATTTCCAAATATGTGTGCATTTATTTAGTTTTAGATTTATAGTCATTTTTTGGCTCAACTGCACCCTGAAAGCAGGTCACAATACTTCTATGTGGATACTTCTATACTTCAGGAAATTAAAAGCAGCTGCTTGCATCTGAGGAAGCTGATTGGTTCAGAACATACACCAGAATATACTTCCTCACACTGCCGCAACACGTGGTGAGGACCATTGGCTTAGATGACTTTAGAACAAGATTAGACAGATTCATGGAGGTTAAGGCTATCAGTGCCTCTGAATACCAGTCAACTGTGAGGGCTTATTCACACTTCCCTATTGTTACCTCCTGGCAAATAGAAGGGGAAGAAATGGAGGCAGTGAGAGATTTTACTTTCTTGGGCTCCATGATCACTACAGATGGTGACAGCAGCCATGAAATTAAAAGACGCCTGCTTCTTGGGAGAAAAGCAATGACAAACCTAGACAGCATCTTAAAAAGCAGAGACATCACCTTGCCAACAAAGGTCCATATAGTTAAAGCTATGGTTTTCCCAGTAGTGATGTATGGAAGTGAGAGCTGGACCATAAAGAAGGCTGATCACCGAAGAATTGATGCTTTTGAATTATGGTGCTGGAGGAGACTCTTGAGAGTCCCATGGACTGCAAGAAGATAAAACCTATCCATTCTGAAGGAAATCAGCCCTGAGTGCTCACAGGAAGGACAGATCCTGAAGCTGAGACTCCAATACTTGGGCCACCTCATGAGAAGAGAAGACTCCCTGGAAAAGACCCTGATGTTGGGAAAGAATGAGGGCACAAGGAGAAGGGGACAACAGAGGACCAGGTGGTTGGACAGTGTTCTCGAAGCTACGAACATGAGTTTGACCAAACTGCCGGAGGCAGTGGAAGACAGGAGTGCCTGGCGTGCTCTGGTCCATGGGGTCATGAAGAGTCAGTCACAACTAAACGACTAAACAACAACAACAAATTGTTCTGCACTTTCCATGCTTAAAAACCCAACATCCAAGCATCTTTCTTTCTTTCTTTCTTTCTTTCTCCCTGGAGCTTTCCCCACGAACCCTCACTCCTTAGCACTCAATTGGAGTAAACGTCAATTTAGATTTTCCACAGATTTGGATTTGCTCCTCCACTACTATATGAAGAGAACCATGGAGTGCTTACAATGGATGGAACCCACAAAACATTTGGAAATCTAATAAACAAAAAAAAAAATGTCCATTGCAACAGAAGAAAACCGATGATGCCCTCAATAGCCAAATTCCTACACTGCCTCTGCCCCAGATACATGAAAAAAAGAAGTGATGTTGCCCCCCAAGTAGGAAACCCCTCCAATCAAACACCCCCCAAGTAACATTTATTAATAGTTTACAAATAATTGGAATGGGTAGGTGTCTTTGGTGAGTGTCAGAGGGTAGAGATAAATTTGTCTCCAGTCCAAATTTAGGGAATGGGTTTCCGGCTGGACTGTTCCACAAAATGGAGAGAACTAATCAATTCTAGAAGCAACCATAGCCGAAAGGCCTGTAGGTGACAGCACAAGCTAATAGTGCTATATCACTGTACACAAGTACAATATGTCCAACAAGAACTTGTACTCTACTGCACTGTCGTATGTGATCCTGGCAGCAAGAAGTCTCTGCAAAGGCTTAACCGGGTCTAAGGATGGCGGGGAAATCAAATGACCTCACGACTGATTCCAAAAAGCCATGCCATCCTCAAATTCAGGCATCTATTGTGGGGTTTGCCTTGGTGGAACAGATGGCTTGAATTCTGAATTTTTCAGTATTCAGTAGAACCTGGCAGTAGCCAGACAAACAAGGGTGTTACATGCTAGAAAGAGGTGGGGCAGGAATAAAACAGAGGCTGGATACCTCTTTCCGTTTTTTTTCTATGTCATGCTTGCAGTTAAGTGGAAACACTTATTTGGAGGATGATAATGATAATGATGATGATGATGATAATGATGATAATGATGATGATAATAATAATAATAATAATAATAAATAAATAAATAAATAAATAAATAAATATTAATTATTAATACCCCGCCCATCTACCTGAGTTTCCCCAGCCACTCTGGGCGGCTTCCAACAAAAGATTAAAATACAATAATTCATCAAATATTAAAAACTTCCCTAAACAGGGCTGGCTTCAGATGTCTTCTAAAAGTCAGGTAGTTGCTTATTTCTTTGACATCTGATGGGAGGGCATTCCACAGGGCAGGCGCCACTACCAAGAAGGCCCTCTGCCTGCTTCCCTGTAACTTCACTTCCCTGTAACTTCACTTCCCGCGTTGAGGGAACCACCAGAAGGCCCTCGGTGCTGGACCTCAGTGTCCAGGCAGAACGGTGGGGGTGGAGACGGTCCTTTAATTTTTTATAATTAAAAGGTTTGGTAAAGTCCACTGTGTTTCACATGTGGAACCTGTGTGGTGAGAATTAAGTACCACTGAGTTTTCTCTGACAAAACTCTGCAGAGGATCGAAGGCAAGGCATTTTGCTAAGTACAGTGGTACCTCAGGTTACAGACGCTTCAGGTTACAGACGCTTCAGGTTACAGATTCCGCTAACCCAGAAATAGTACCTCAGGTTAGAACTTTGCTTCAGGATGAGAACAGAAATCGTCCAGCGGCAGCGGGAGGCCCCATTAGCTAAAGTGGTACCTCAGGTTAAGAACAGTTTCAGGTTCAGAACGGACCTCCAGATTGAATTAAGTTCTTAACCCAAGGTACCACTGTACTGCTGTTCTTCGGTGTATGTGTGCATTGGAACAATAACATGCCTGCATTTTTGGACTCTGCTTGAGGGTCTGGGAGGTTGCCATCATGAACTCCAAAATTTACCACTTCATCACTGCTGGTGTTGGGGGCGGGGTGAGGACTAGTGCTGCCATATTTGAGCCTGGCAAATGATGGAAAACCTATCCATCCATCGCATCAGTGGAGCAAAACTAGAAAGATATAAAGGAGGTTATTGGGACCACATTATAATCACAGCTATTGAGTCACATAATTTTCATTCTTAAATATAGAGGTGGGAAGCCAGACACTGATGCCTAATCATTATAGTCTCTCATTAGCCTACACAGCAATTTCTGTTTTCAAACTGAGTAATAGTTTGCATTATATTTCTGCAAACCATCTTACCCTTATTAGTTTTTAAATTATTATTTTAAAGCAGACTCTTCAGAAGCGGCTTTCGCTTATATACCCTTTTTATGAAACAGACTTGCACAGGAATGCAATTCTGTCTCCTTCACGAAAGGTTTGAACAAATTCTATCAATAATACAGTTACTATACAGCACCCAATGACAAACCTAGACAGCATCTTAAAAAGCAGAGACATCACCTTGTCAACAAAGGTCCGTATAGTTAAAGCTATGGTTTTCCCAGTAGTGGTGTATGGAAGTGAAAGCTGGACCATAAAGAAGGCTGATCGCCAAAGAATTGATGCTTTTGAATTATGGTGCTGGAGGAGACTCTTGAGAGTCCCATGGACTGCAAGAAGATCAAACATCTCCATTCTGAAGTAAATCAGCCCTGAGTGCTCACTGGAAGGACAGAGCCTGAAGCTGAGGCTCCAATACTTGAGCCACCTCATGAGAAGAGAAGACTCACTGGAAAAGACCCCGATGTTGGGAAAGATGGAGGGCACAAGGAGAAGGGGACAACAGGGGACGAGATGGTTTGATAGTGTTCTCGAAGCTACAAGCATGAGATTGACCAAACTGCGGGAGGCAGTGGAAGACAGGAGTGCCTGGCGTGCTCTGGTCCAGGGGGGGTCACGAAGAGTCGGACACAACTAAACGACTAAACAACAACAACATACAGCACCCAAAATATGAGTATTCCATAAGGCCTATCATCAGGTGAGTGGTACTAACTGGGACACTATTATAGACCCTGTTAAAGCCATGCTGAGTATTAATTTTGCATCAAAGACAGTAAATAGACACTAGTTCACCTTTACTGTACTTCACTGACAATGAATCAAATCCTTTTCTGCTGTTCTCTGCCCAATATCCACAGTAATTGGCAAGTATGTTAAAAGGCCTGCTGCTTATGATATGTGCTTCAACATTTATTAACTCTTATCACTTTTCTCCCTACAAGTGCAGGATCTTATAACTCCAGTGGCCATGCTTAACTTCTTATTGCTATTTCCCTTAGCTGCTAACAATCATTATTCAGCAATTCAAGTACCATCTGTGCAGCTGATAAGTAAATGTGTGCAAGTATGTTGGAAACAGATTTTTCAAGGCTTTCCTTCCACCAGGCGCAGTCAGCATCAAAATATATATCCTTTGTGGTTGTTAAGATGTGTTCGGACCAACTTTCCCCCCTTCTGTAAATGCTAGGGTATTAAACTTGTTAAATTAGTATATGCACATTTAACTGAGATTCTACATGTGCACAAATGATGAAGAAATATTTCAAGTATAAACAACGTGCAACACCTGCCCTCTATGAATTTGTTGTTTTTTTAAAAAAAATTAATAATTTATTTTATTAATTTTTATTAAGTACAAATTAGAAAACATACATATTTACAACAAAAGAAAATACAAAAGAAAAATAAAATACATATAACCAAGGAAAAAAATTAGAGACTACTTTGTCTCTTTTCATATTGACAGTTATTTATACCTCTATAAAATGCCATTCACAATAAAGGGGTGAAATGAAAGAGAAGATTTCAGAAAAAACAACACTTTATTTAAGGTAGATAAGGACAAGATGAAATTATACAATTGAATATAAATATAGGTGGGAAACGGCTATGTATAGCGAATACTTATCTACTTTAAAAAAATTTAACCTATGATCTTTTTCTTGTACTTCTTTATTTTATTTTTTTATTTCTTTCTTTATTTCTTTTTTCTTTCTTTCTTTTTCCCTTTCTTTTTTTCTGCCCTGTATGAATTTGATTCATCAATTTAAACTGAAAGTGGACCTAGTCTGATGTTGGTACCTATGACTATGACTTTTTATTGTATGCATAAGCTAATATTTTACAAGAATAACAAAAGGAAAATGTTGTGTGGCCTTTAAAGGGGCACAGGCAGAAATAATACCTGTGAGATTATGTCCATCAACCATTACTGAAGTAACACAAGAAACTAGCAAATGCTCAAAACCAGTAATTTATGAAGCAAGACATACAAATTCACTTTTAAAGGAGAAAGAATTATATTGAAAATACTGCTTGAATCCTCAGTAATAATTTCTACCTTGTTACTTGCATCCTCAAAACAGTGTAAAATGCTGCTTCTGTTTTCTGATTCTCCTTAGGTTTTTCAATGGTTCTTTTCAAATTCCTCAAAAGAACACACACTTACTTCCAGGAGAAAATTACCTTCATGCCAGGTTCTGCCTACAGATGTACCAGTTGTTCTGTTTTGCTGCAACGAACCCCATTTCTCTATTTTAAATAACTAGGTTGTGGAGTGCTATTTTCCCACCCAGGAAAAACCAGGAAGATCCTCAGAAACTGGATTATGTTTATTTAAACTGACTGCAGTCACCACAGTTCAAAGAAGAGAAAATACTCCAAAAGGCTTCATGAAGTATCCATGATGTCTCCTGCTCTGTTCCTTTTCTCATTTCCTATTCAAAATCTAAACTGTTTTAACCATGTGCCATATGTGCAATAATATTAGCAGGATCAAAGCAGCGTGCCCTTTATTATATAAGCTCTGAGCTCTGAAGCCAGTTGCAGAAGCATTTCCAGGAGCCTGAGATTCTGAGCCTCTATTTCATGCAGGTCTGCTTGGCCAGAGAACAGAATGCATAGAACATTGGCTTGAATTAACAAAGAATATTCATTTGGGTCACTGAGCTACTGCTAATGGAATTCTAATAGATGTCACCATAATTCAAGCTCTTTCAAGCAAGGTGGCAGCAGGATCCAAGCAGTATATACTTGGCCTTGTCTGGCCTGGCTTTGATGTGGAGCACGTGTGTCAAAATGGGGCCAGGCGCCGTTGCAGCACCCAGAATCAACTTGATCCAAGAAGAAGAGAAGAGAAGAGTTTTGGATTTGATATCCCGCTTTATTTACTACCCTAAGGAGTCTCAAAGGGGATGCAGGTGGCGCTGTGGGTTAAACCACAGAGCCTAGGACTAGGTTTGAATTCCCACAATGGGGTGAGCTCCTGTTGCTCGGTCCCTGCTCCTGCCAACATAGCAGTTCGAAAGCACGTCAAAATGCAAGTAGATAAATAGGTACCGCTCCGTCGGGAAGGTAAACGGCGTTTCCGTGTGCTGCTCTGGTTCTCCAGAAGCGGCTTAGTCATGCTGGCCACATGACTGTACGCCGGCTCCCTCAGCCAATAATGTGACAGAAACGCCGTTTACCTTCCCGCCGGAGCGGTACCTATTTATCTACTTGCACTTTTGATGTGCTTTCGAACCGCTAGGTTGGCAGGAGCAGGGACCGAGCAACAGGAGCTCACCCCATTGTGGAGATTCGAACCACCGATCTTCTGATCAGCAAGTCCTAGGCTCTGTGGTTTAACCCACAGCGCCACCCGCGTCACTCACTGTGTAGTGATATGATTTTTATATTATGATTTAAACCCAGACTTTCAGGCTGGCATAACACTTGTTCATAGACCAAGCCTATCCTGATGTTATCATGATGTCAGGGTCTATAAACACCTGGATAGACCATAAATGGGTTCCTGAACAACAGATAAGTGACTAACCAGTCACTCTATTAAATGTGTTCTCCAGTGCCTGGTTTTCACTCTCTTTTTCTCTCTTCTAGCCATGATAAAACAGTGAGGTTGTGGTCTCTGAGAGCCAGCCTTTAACCTCTCCTTTCTAGTAACAACCATTCATCTTCAAGGGCATGTGTGAGAACAGAAAAATCTTTAACAAGCACATTGCTCCACTGCTACTATGCTGCAGCTTCTTTTCATTATTAGGATACTTACTGAGCGAGTCCAGTCAACATTTTATTGCTTGGGGCTAAGTTCTTTCAACCACACAATGAATCTCCTCCGAGTATTTCCCACTAGCATGTAACCACAGAATCATAGCTGACAGTGTTGCTGCAAAAAGCATGTTCTCCCATAGTATAGGATATCTCCTTCAGCCTGCTGTCATTCAAACAGAAAATCACATATGCCAATCTTGTTGGTTGATATATATGTGTGTGTGTGTGTTAGGGACACAGGTAGCGTTGTCGTGTAAACCACTGAGCCTTGGGCTTGCCGATTGGAAGGTCAGCGGTTCAAATCCCCGCGACGGAGTGAGCTCCCGTTGCTCGGTCCTAGCTCCTGCCAATCTAGCAGTTTGAAAGCATGTCAAAGTGCAAATAGATAATTAGGTACCACTCTAGCGGGAAGGTAAACAGCATTTCCGTGCACTGCTCTGGTTTTGCCAGAAGCAGCTTAGTCATGCTGGCCACATGACCGGGAAAACCGTCTGTGGACCAGCGCCGGCTCCCTCAGCCAGTAAAGCGAGATGAGTGCCACAACCCCAGAGTCATTCATGACTGGACTTAACTGTCAAGGGTCCTTTACCTTTATATATTATTACAATATCACATTCTACATTTCACTTCCAACCCTTCCTTCAGTTTCAGGGTGAATAATAACCATTTCAAAACACAAAACTTGAGATATTAAAAATACGGGATGCAATATTACAAATATTAGGAAAGATTTTACACCTATGCAATAATATCCAGCCAGGAATGACCATCTGCCCTCTCATCATGGCATGGGCTTCCTGCTGTGATACTATCCTTGTGGTAGCTTCAATGTCAGTTGGCAGCTGCCTCAGGAAAGCAAGAATGATCAAAAGAACCCAAATCCCATTTGGAGGAATCTCCACTCCTCCTTATCTGAGTAGCTCCCAAAATATGGTTGAGGAACCTAGCAAAAAAAGGGTGAGGGTTGGGGTTGGGTGTTGGGGAAAGAGTAGAAGAAATGGCTGAGGCTCTAAAGGCACCCCATTTCTACCATGAAAGCTTTGCTCCTTTACTTTGATCACCATACTGCATGGATCTTCATATTGTATTTCTTTTTGCCACTATGCCTTGAGCACAGGGGTCGGCAAACTAAGACCCATGGGCTGGATCAGGCCCAAATGCTTTCAGGATTTGGCCCATGGACTGTCCGTGGATCAGCGTAGGGAATCGGTTCATTTGGCCTGCGCCATTTTCCCCCCTCCGCCATTCCATTTCTCTCCCTCACACACACTGTGGTGGTGCCTACTCCCTCCCTCCCTCCTGGCTTCTCCCTGCCCTGCCTAGAGGAGGAAGGGGGCTGGGCTGGGCTGAGCGCCATTTTAAGCAGCCTCTCTGGAACCAGCCTCTCTGGAACCAGCCCTTTCCTGCCGCTCATCTTCTCTCCACCATCACCATCACCGCCCTGGTGGTCCTATGGACCAGAGAGTGGAGCGGACGAGTTCACTCTGCCTACCCACAAGAAGTGGTGGTGGCGGCAGTGGTGGCGGCAGCCCCTGGGAAGGTAAGCACAGCAGCTGGGACTGGGTGGTGGGGAGGAGGACTACTTGCCCCCCTTGCCCCTTCTTCCAGCTTCCCTGCCCCCGGTGCCACTTCTCTGGCCCACCACAAGGTCTGAGGGACAGTGGACCGGCCCGTGGCTAAAAATATTTGCTGACTCCTGCTTTAGAAGACATTGGAAGGCAGCCCTGTACAGGGAAGTTTTTAAATGTTTAATGTTTTATGTTTTATTAGGTTTTTACTATATGTTGGAAACTGCCCAGATTGGTTGGGGCAACCCAGTCAGATGGGCAGCATACAATTATTATTATTATTATTATTATTATTATTATTATTATTATTATTATTTGAAGGAATGATTGCCGGGTGTGGAGCACACTTCCACCTGCAGACCTCAGCTGTCTAACCACTTGACCTTCAGATGCGGAGCACACTCCCACCTGCAGACAAAGCCACAGCTGTCTGAACATCATGCCCCCTATCTAACCTTTGCTTTCTTAGCGGTCTGCCATGCCCTGTCTGTAACCTTTGTCTCCTTCGTCATACATTGTGCAAGGGGAAAGTAACGCGGTGGAAACAGGTGCCAAAATAACTTTGTACCACCCCTCGATCTCGGGATTGGAAGATGTGTAAAGGTCACAGTCCAGAATGTATCTGACTGGTTTTGCATATAGTGCTAATAAAAAGAGCCTCTGCGGAGCTAGCTGGCAGCTTGCCTGTGCACAGCTCTCCTGCATTACCAACTCCTGCTTCATGTCCTTCACTTCAATTATTATTGAATAGGATGCCCCTATGTTCATCAGAGAAATGTTGGAGGGTATGGCACGTGTGTCCACAGTGCACATGGAAGATGAGGGGCCTCCGCATCCTCTTTTTTGCTCTTCAAAATATGGCAACCCTATTCGGTGGCCACAGCCTCTTCTCCTCCTCACCTGATCTCCAGCAGCCACTATAAGCTGCCCAAGGGAGGAGGCTGGTGGCAGCAGCCATGGAGAGGCCATGAGGTGCTCCCTAGCTGCCGCTTGGGCAGCATGTAACCGTACCACTGCCTGCTTTGCTTTTTTGTCACAGAGAGGATTGTGAGCATTATAAGACGCAAGCCTACTTCACGCCTATGATCGTTCACTCTGAATTCCTCTATTCTTAACATACAACACAGATATTCTAATCCATTTACACTCAAATGAAACAGGCATTTTAGTAGGAAGAGAATCTTGCAAAAGTCTACTGACCGAATCCTAATTCCCCAAATGCTATTCCTGATAAATACTTTGCATGGCAAACTACAATAGTAAATGAAAGGGTCCACAGTTAGCAAGGCTGACTTTGTTCAAAATATGCATCCCCCAATAGAAAATACTCCTGAATTCATTGCAAAGGATTATGACTGCCTCTGCTGATATCTCTGGATGGCATGCTGTTGCAAAATTATAGCAATTTGTATGAGTGATGCATGCCAATGATTCAATTCTGCCTTATACTGCTGCGTGTGCTTTTGAATAGTGGACATGGGCACAACAAAGTCAACTGAGGATAAGGATGTGCAAGTGAGCTGCACCAATAATTCAAACAGTGTCCTGAACATGCAAAGCCAGCATGCAAAAAAATGGAACCATCTACAAATAAAAGGGGTGGCTTGACTCGGAGACACACAAAACTGAAATACTTTGATATCCATTCTAATGAAGATTACCTTGGTGAAACTCAGAAGACTGTGGCTTGTGAGCTGTGTGCCTGAGAGTGAATAGCAGCAGGGAAATAAAGGATGAGGCCTGAAACTAGAGTTTGCCTCTGGCGGTTTGACTGCCCTAGTTCTGACACTTTGTGCCATTCCAGCAGTGTCCGCAATAGAGGTTGCTGCATTTCAATGCACCGTAATTTTGATCAGCGAAACAGTCTGGCATCCCTTGGGAAAATAAGCTGCTGTATAAACTGCAAAATACATCACTATTATGTCTGTTTTCCTAACTAGCCTTCTCTCATTTGTACTTTGAATTTTTTTCTCTCTTAGTTTACGACCTTGCATTTTATCTAAATTAAATCTCATCTTGTTAATTTTCACACAGTTCTTTAAACTCTCAAGATCCTTTTGTTATCTCTCTCTGTCTTCCATGGTTTTATGATCCCTCCTAATTTGGTATCATCCGCAAATTTCATCATTGGGTGTATATTATTTAGGGAAGAGAAATACATTATGCAGCGCTGTGACCAGGGCCGGCTCCAGTGACACCCCTTCCCCATTGATTATCTTCTAAATTGATGCTGAGCCATTTATAATTGCAGAACACAGAGTCATAAGTAGAAGTAACGAGTGGCGATTAAAAATAAAGGGAGGGGGGTTGCAGAATGTCAATAAAGGCTGTAGAACGATCTTCCATAGTAAGAGTTTTATTGCTTTAAAATAATAAAGAACTAAGTAATGCAGCATATGATACAAAGTGCATTTCCAAGTCAGCTCTCAATATTAATTGCTGTGCATGAAGATCAGACTATTCTGTATGAAATGCCCATGATTTTGTGATGTACTGTATATGTTTTGAAGGCATGAAAACTGCACTGTCAGTGGAATGCCCCAGATGACCTAGGATTATGAAAAGAGGGCAGCAAGACGACTTATCATTCTCCAATTTCTATGTTTCAATCCCCCCGCCACATGCCCCTAATAAACACCCTCAAAAGACATGCAAGGCACTCCTTTAATGCAGAAGGATAATGTTCCCAAGCTCTTATGACCAATGAAACTCAAGCCAGATGACAACATGGCTAATTTCAGTTCATAGAATAAAAACAACAATAACAGAGATCACTCTGCTGTGACTGCAGTGAAATCCTTCAGAACAGTGACCATTCAATTATTATTACATTTTATGTGTTTCATTCCACATCACTTTTCAGCATCTCAGGCTGCAGTCCTATCCTCAATTGCCTGAGAGTAATTCTCGCAAACTAGAGACATGTATAGAACGCTGCAGCCTATCAGTGATGTCAGGCTGTACCAATAAGCTCAGGAGTTGTGGAAGTATCTTCTTAGTCAACTTCCAAGGGTGCCAGGCAGGGCTACTGACAAGGTCCTTCCCAGTTCCTGGCTGGCTTCCAGATGCTGAGACAGCTTCTATGCTGAGTTGTCAGCCTGGCTTCAGGCAAAGGAGAATGGAAGGTAAGTAATACACGAGGCAATTTATGATAAGGATCAGAGATTGATGGCAAAGCCCCAGCCATATGACATGCACATCCAGATCAGGTGGGCACACCCATCTCCCCTGAAAACCAGCAAAAGGCTGTCCATGGGCACAGCACAATGGGAAAGGTCAAATATCCAATTATTAAAGATTATGGGGAAAGTTATTTAATACAGAGGAGCCGGGGAGATCCTGGAAATGAGATCACAGGAAATTGTAAATACAGCTCATCAAGCCCAGTATCACGTAGTCTGACTGGGTCACGAAGTTCTCCAGGATCTTATGTAAAGATGATTTACTGTGACCTGATCTTTCCTTCCTTCCTTCCTTCCTTCCAGTGAAGATACCAGGGATTGGACCTAAGACCTTCTGCATAGAAAGCGCATCCTCTGCCATTCTGATCTATATACACCCTGAGAACCTAAGGTTGGAGAGAAGGGTGAACAGAGCATGGAGCAGACCAGGGTAGCATCACAGTGCACACATTAGGGAATTCAAGGGCAAGACTTGTCATGTGTCTCCTTTGCCTACCCCATCAATAAAACATATAAAGAGATGGGCACACTCCCCTCACATAATCTTCTTTTGCAAAAAGAAGGGCTGGGCAGAGAGGTTAGGTGATATGTACACACTCAAGGATGCCTGCATCTAATCATACAACAGAATCAATAGATGAGAAAGTGGAATATGTGAGCCTGTGATTCACTCTTGAACTAGACTGTCTAGACCTTTTTTTCAGCCGTGGGCCAGTCCACCGTCCCTCAGACCATGTGGTGGGCCGGACTATATTTGGGGGGGGAAATGAACAAATTCCTTGTTGTTGTTTAGTCGTTTAGTCGCATCCAACTCTTCGTGACCCCATGGACCAGAGCACGCCAGGCACTTCTGTCTTCCACTGCCTCCCGCAGTTTGGTCAAACTCATGCTGGTAGCTTTGAGAACACTGTCCAACCATCTCATCCTCTGTCATCCCCTTCTCCTTGTGCCCTCCATCTTTCCCAACATCAGGGTCTTTTCCAGAGAGCCTTTTCTTCTCATGAGGTGGCCAAAGTACTGGAACCTCAGCTTCATGATCTGTCCTTCCAGTGAGAACTCAGGACTGATTTCCTTCAGAATGGAGAGGTTTGTTCTCTTTGCAGTCCATGGGACTCACAAGAACAAATTCCTATGCCCCACAAATAAGCCAGAGATGCATTTTAAATAAAAGCACACATTCTACTCATGTAAAAACACCAGGCAGGCCCCACAAATAACCAGAGATGCATTTTAAATAAAAGGACACATTCCACTCATGTAAAAACATGCTGATTCCCGGATCATCAATGGGCCAGATTTAGAAGGCGATTGGGCCGCATCCGGCCCCCGGGCCTTAGGTTACCTCTGATCTAGACGAGCATGTGAACTGGCAAAAAGTATGATGACATTTTAGTACATGAAGCTGTCAAGCAAGGGGCTGAAAGGAAGCTTTAATTGAGGGAGGCAATCTGAGTGGAAGACAAAAGCACAGATCCCCAGTTGTAAGGGGATTGTGTTATGGTTTTGAGATGGGAGGAAAGAGTTGTGTGGTGTGTACTACCTTCCATAAGGACTGTGTTGTTCAAAATAATGATGTTGCGCCATGCAAACTGTTTCCATGTGTTTAGTTCCAACCTCATTGGCTAACCAGACAAACCTTCTCAAGAACAGCTACAAACAGATGGCCTTTAAAAGCTTCAGTTATGCTGTTTCGAAAGCTTTCCTATGCTTCTCTTCACCCTTAGATGAGTAAAGGAAGGGACAAATTGCACTAAGAGTATGTCGCAGAGCAGGATGGAGGTGGCGAAGGAGGTATTTTAGTACTAATGAAAACATAGGGTCAGAGTGTCTGCTGGGACAACTTTATGTCAACTTGTGGCAAGTGCCAATTTAAAACAGCTGGAGCTCTGGTCTGTAATAGTGAGGTATTGCATTTCACAACTACGCTTTTGAAACTTTGCTCCTACCCCCATCCCTTGTAAACTGAGCTTATCACTCTTTTCTAAGGCCAGACTGCATACTGGCCACAGAGTTCTCAGTAGCCTTGGCAGCATCAGACATTCAGGCTGAAGCTTCAAAGAGAGGAGGACAACTGTTGTGGATGCCATCATGGAGACCTTTTGACATGACAAAGGCATCAATATCACCCAGAACAGCAAGGGGCAACCTTAAACGTAACCAAAAGAATTAGAGATTCTTATTATTTTAACAGACTATTGCCATGTAGTTAGTAAACCATGCTACTTAGCAAACTAAGCATGGTTGTAATTCTTGCCTTGGGTTCAGTGGAGACTTGTACATTGAAAGTAAAAATTTGAAAAGTTCTCCCGAAAATGTCAAAACCACATTGTGTCCCACACACCATCATATCCTCCCATTTCAAATTACAGAGACCCCTGGAGGCATCTCTGTCAAGGTCCCATTCTACGGCCAACCACCTTACATTTCTTGGCCAATCCTAATCCAAAATTATGGTTATGGTCAGGAGGTCCCTTTGAACCATCTCTGAAGGCTGAAGAACCAACTGAAAAATTAGCATTCTACTAGTGTTAGCAATATCTATTCCTTTTCTCATTCCAAACCCAGCCATCTACACTTCTTTTTGGCGATCACTCTTAGCCGAATAAGATTGTCTTCCATAAACACGGTTTTAACAATGAGTCCGTAAGTGACTGTGGAGGCCAATTCTGGATCCACACGTCCTTCCACATTGGGGACATTGGTTTCCGGGCGTGAGTTGATCACGGTGCGGATTTGCCAAGCGTGCCTTCCTCTTAGCATGTTTCTCCCTTTTGTCCTGAGTTTGAGTGTCTTCAAAGCTCATGACACCTTTGGTAAAGGCTGTTCTTCAACTGGAGCGCTTGCAGGCCAGTGTTTCCCAGTTGTCAGTGTTTATACTACTTTTTTTTTTTAGATTTGCCTTGAGATAGTCGTTAAACCTCTTTTGTTGACCACCAGCATTACGCTTTCCATTTTTAAGTTCGGAATAGTTTGGAAGATGATAACCAGGCATCCGCACAACATGACCAGTCCAACAAAGTTGATGTTGAAGAATCATTGCTTCAACACTGGTGGTCTTTGCTTCTTCCAGTACACTGGTATTAGTTGGCCTGTCTTCCCAAGTAATGTGTAAAAAATTTTGGAGACACCGTTGATGGAAGCCACACAACACCCGTTCAGTAAGTGTCAGGCAGCCTGGAGATAGAACTTTTATTTAATATTGCATTTATAGCCCACTATTGCTCCAAGGAGCAAAAGGTAGCATTTGTGATTCTCCTCTTATCCATTTTATCCCCACCATTATGCAGTGAGGTGGGTTAGGCTGAGAAACAGTGACTTGCCCAAGGTCACCTAGTGAGCTTCAAGGCTGAGTGGGGATTTTAACCCCAGTCTCCCAGGACCTGGTCAACTTCATATCTTTCTACCTTACTCCATGTTGTAATAGAGGACACCAGTAAGGGATAATCTTCTTCCCTAGGGCTGGTCCCTTGTTAACTGCCCTGTGTAGCACCTTTGGAGATGCAATCTTATACATGCTTACCAGTGTCAGGGAGCAAGCCCCATAGAGTTCAGTGGGGGTTACTTCAGAGTGGACATGGATAGGAGAGTACATATAATATTACAATAAATGTGTTTGTTTGTTGTTGCATTTAGTGTAGCTTTAATGGACAGAAGTTCAGTCCCTGGTGTAGTATATTCCAGTGGAGTGTAACCCTATACATGTCTACTCAAAATTAAATCTCATTGAGTTAAATGGGTAAGTGTACACGACTGCAGATTAAATTCTACCTCCGAGAGGAATGTCTGTCAGACATAGAGACATATAATTTTCTGGAAATTCTGAAACAATGTAGGTGGTGGGTGGTGGGTAAGGGAGTTATGTGTTACAGTGGTACCTCGGGTTACAGACACTTCAGGTTACAGACGCTTCAGGTTACAGACTCCGCTAACCCAGAAATAGTACCTCGGGTTAAGAACTTTGCTTCAGGATGAAAACAGAAATCGCACAGCGGCGGCGTGGCGGAAGCAGGAGGCCCCATTAGCTAAAGTGGTACCTCAGGTTAAGAACAGTTTCAGTTAAGAACAGACCTCCAGAACGAATTAAGTTCTTAATCCGAGGTACCACTGTAATGTAATCTGATAGTCTTAAAGGTTCCACAAATAGTTCTTCTTTGTTGCAATGCATAGAACTGATATTATAGTTCTGACTGCAGGGAGATGGGCTAACATTTATTCTGGTGGTTTATTTTTGATACATGCATTTTCTGCTGACCTCTAAATTATATTAATGCATGGCATCCATGTCTACTCATAAGTAAGCCCCAATCAGTTCAGTGGCACATGCTCCAAAGTAAATGTGCACAGGGTAGCAGACTGAACTACTTCTAAATTATACAGTCGACCAAAACAAAGTATTTGTACAGCCACAATATTTACATGTCCACTGATTCTGTGCTGGGGAAGAAGATGGGCAGAGGTTGGGGGCTAGACTTAGCTGGCCTTATCCGTGTGACTTTTCTGGCCCCCAAAGCAGCCCCACCAGCTATCATTTATTGGATTGGAACGTTTTCAATTCACTAGCTTCACAGGGTTTTAATCTGATGTTTGGAAGTTGACAGAGATAGCATAACACCCAATAAAGCAGAGCACAGCAGAATTACTTCCATTACTGTAAAAAGGAAAGGCAAAGAAAGGGATTTTAATTAGGGTGGTTGGTAGCTCCCAAAGCAAGGTGTTGTGTGGGAAGAGTTGGGAGGTTGAGAAATAAAGTTGGATGTGCAGATAATGAACTTGTAACATAGAATCAGATGTCAAAGGAACTTAAGCTAAATTAAGAATTCACCATGACATATGGCGACAAACAAGTAAAGTTCTTTTTATGCTTTGCCTCTTCCTCAGTTGCGAGCCTGTGGCAGGGCCTCGTCTTTGCAAAATAAGGAACAATTCATCTTGACTCTGGCGCAGCCATCTGGACATTGAAGGCTCAGCATAGGGTAGGAATGTACGCCTGGGCTGGGAGGTTTTAGTTCAGCTTCTAAATGCCACCTTTCTTTTTGTTTCATTGGAATTGATTTAATTTCACCTTTGTCGCTGTCCCTTTGTTTTGGTTCCACTTTTTACTTTTCACATTGATTTCAACAGAAACATAGCCTATCTTCCGCTGCCTTTAACTTTGCTTTTTATCATCCAAATGGCACGCTATTTGCAGGCTTCCTACTAATCCCCCAGCATATATGATGTGACAAATTTTGAGCAGATTGACCCAAAGGACTCCATTCTAACAGGCTTCCATTTCTACCAATGGAGACCCATCTATGGTATTGTTACAAAAGTTGGGTGCCGTCCCCAGTCTCTGCCAAGTGATATCAAAACTCCAGGGGTTTCCAGGAACTCACCTAGAGTCTGTGTTCCTTTGGAGAATTGAGACGCAGCAAAGACTGTTTAAGCAAAGCTTTAAGAAATATGGTTTGTTCACCTATTTACTCCTTCAATCTGGAGGGAGTCCAGATCTTACAGCGTGGTCATTTAAAGAGGGGCTTGTGCCCCACAGAATCTGTCACAACCACCCTTCAGCCAGCCTGCCCAAGATGGATCTCAGCCCTTATTCTCCCCCATCCTCTTCTCAGCACACCTTGCTAAAGAGTCTCTTTTCCTGCCACTTCACACCCAGTTACCCTGGCAACATTCTGATCCCCCAGGCCCAAGATTCCTCTTAGATGGGCCATCAACACCTTTTGTCATATTAATGTCTCTGTCCCAGGTGAGGGCCTCCCCCCCCCCCCGGCTTTGAAAGGAAGCTTAGCCTTTTTTCCACTAGCCTGCAATATTCCCTTCAAAACCCCAACGAATCAAAATCCTACCACTTATTAATTTCTAGGACTTAGGGGGGTTCCCCCTAAAAATTGATAAGTGTTCTCCAGCAAGTAAGTCTCATGTTTTGTATTTGAAAGGCACAAACTTTTCAGACACTCCACTACCCTTCGGAAAGATAAGATCTTTGACGGGTCAGACAAATTGGACAAATGATCCCCACTTATACAGGTAATTAAGAAAAATGCACAGATACAGCGGCATTACTACAGTAGGTCCAAAATGTACACACGAGCTACATTCCATGGTCCATGTGCAAAGGCAAAATTGTGTAGAGTCAGACCCCTGAAACTGTCCACCCACCATGTGACCATCCTAACCTGTCCAAAGCCGGTGAGATCTAGGTTGCCTTGGGAGTGCTTCCAGAGCCCTTGTGCAATCTTTCCAGAGCCCAGAAAGCTTCATACACTCTTTCTGTGTTGGGTTTTCCTGCGTGGAAAGAGCTTTTTTAAAGCCCTCTGCCTTGCTTTCAGGCCTCTGGGAAGATCGCAAAAGGGCTCTGGAACCTCTCTTGAGTTCTTGGCATGATCCCTTCTGACAGTTTTCCCCAACTCTCCCACCCCCTTCCTATTTACCTTACTTTTCCATGTATAGGACTAGCTATGTTTGCTCAAAAACAGTGTTCAAAATCGGGGCTCGTCTTATACACGGATAGTGCAGAGATTGTTTGCAGCTGCAAGCAGGAGCTTGTCAGCGGCGATTTGGTGGGTGATTGGTTGCTGCACCAAGGGCTGCTTTGGATTGGCTGCTGCCATGACAATAGAGCTGGTGATTGTTGGATGTGTCAAGGGCTGTCATTGTTTGACTTGTGTCAAATTGTGTGTGCGCTTGCTGTTTCCTGGTGGCGATCAGGCAGACGGTTTGTGGCTGTTGTGATGTGTGCGATAGGCAGCGTTCTTCAATATGGTGAGTGATTTTCAGGCTCCCCCCCCCCAAAAAAAAAAAATGTTCAGGAAATTGGAGTTCTCAAAAATAGGGGGCATCTTATACACGAAAAAATACGATAATTATTTTTTGACAAAGAACACAAGGCTGCGATCATGTACCTAAATTGTGCATAATTTTGGACCCACTGTACTAGTACTATAGAAAGACAAGATAGTGAGACTAACTGAGCAAAGGTAGGTTAAGAATCTCTCAGGACCACCGATGGTGGACTAATGTTTCTTTGTTTCCATTTGGAGAGTTGGCCTGTTTTACCAGCTCTTCCAGTTTCCCCCTCCATTTGGACTTTGTGTAATGTGGTCCAGAAAAGTATCAATTTGCAAAGGAAAGGCTTCTTATACGAAACTAATGGG
Source organism: Podarcis tiliguerta (assembly GCF_965153285.1). Classification (NCBI taxonomy): domain Eukaryota; kingdom Metazoa; phylum Chordata; class Lepidosauria; order Squamata; family Lacertidae; genus Podarcis; species Podarcis tiliguerta. Next base: position 65,575,537 of record NC_139542.1, on the reverse strand, counting down.
GAAATGGGAAAGAATTGAAGAGAAACATGAACATGATCAATGTGAAGCTAAAGTGAGAAATCAATGTGAGTTGTTTCGTTTGCTTCACATCAGTCTTTATTCCTATTCTACCTCTTGGCACACACCACAAATCTCCCATTCCCTATAATGACCTGGAATTCTAGGAACAAAACTCTAGAAACAAAAGAAGAGCTTCTCTACCTGCTTATTCTTCCAACTCCACCATCCTCAGTTCCCCAAATGTTTCTTAATCCATTACGTGACTGCTGCGTCCTAAACTCAGAATTAGCTTTGCAGTTCAATCTTTTGTCTTTCTACAACTCTGTTCTTCGTCAAAACCACATTCTCTGTGAAGTTATTGGATTAACCCATTAATCTTCGCTGGAAAGCCAGTACAACAGAGTGAATTTGACCCAGGTTCAAATACCCAACGCTAAGCCGCCAAATGCACTGGGCAAGGGACCAGCCATCTCTCACTTTAATGCACCTCACAGGGTTGTAGCATGGCCTGGTTGTGAGGAAGGAGAAAGTACATAAGAAATAAAGCTACATGTAAACACATTTGGATATATTCATATCTTGTTGCACTGCCTTCTCCTGCCTCCCCTTTTCTCTATTGGAACTGTTTTAACTGTTATATGTGGAATTGGTTTTAAATATTTGTATGGTTTTTCTATATAGGAATGTTTTTTAAAAATAAATAAATAAAATCTGTTGGTTGTAACAGCTACATTTGTTTTATAATTGTATTTTTAAAACTGTTGTACCCTGCCCTGGAACCATATCATAAACGGATGGGTAAGAGACCTAATAAAACAAACCAACAAATAAACACAAATACCAAATTACACACAAGAATAACCATAGACACATAATTTTCTTAGCAAACAATAAAACATCTATTGGTCTTAACACTAAAGAACCAACCTCCCATCTATTCCATATTTCAAATTCATATTACTTATTGCCAATACACACTTTTATCATAATTAAACTTATTCTTAATAAATCTAATTTCTTATATCTACCTTGCAACTATTACTGAAGTTCCTCAAATGCAAACTTTATTTATAAAAACAAACAAACAACAAACCAACAAATAATGTCAAATTTTAGACTGTAAGTTCCTCATGGTAGGTTCCTGCCATTTATTTTTACTCTGGGTGCTGGCCTGTTTACAGGAGAGATGATAAAAATATTAAGCAACAGCAACTCCCCACCCTGTGGAGCAGGGTAGCGATACCAGGAAGAGAGCAGCTAAGAGGCACGGAAAAATATCCAAGACCAAAACAGAGTGAAAAACTGAATGAGGAAGCTTTTGTCATTTCTGCCTCAGATTATGCTGGGGATGTTGAAGTCCATTTTATTGAGAAATCAATTCTAATTTGGCAACCCACACAATATCTGGCAGAAGCCATTGGAAACAAGTCTCCATTGAAAAGCGCCAGCCAATTTGCTTCTGCCGACTTTACTCCAACAAACAAAAGCTGGGAGGTCAATGTGTGATGAGGAGCCTCTTGGTACGGATGACATTTTCTCAGTGAATACTCGGGCTAATAAAGGTTGAGAATCTCTCCACGTTGGTTTCACACTTAAACATTTGATTTGAAGGGGTTTAAGGGTGGGTGAACGTGTGGGAAACCTTGGATAAAAATGAGACAAGCAAGGAGCTAAAGGCCAGAATGATACTAAGAGCCAGTCTCTATGCCACAGGCTTCAGGAAAGGTGAAATCCTGAAAACAGCTTCCTTCTTGGCTTTCATAAAAGCTTTAACACCATTTGTTCTTCAATTCAACTGATCTTGGAAGTCCAGCGCAGGTCCTGCAAAAGACTGTCAAAACCAGAAGAAAAATAAAGCTTTTAAAGGGTAGTGAATTATTGAAGAAATGGTGTCTATTGAAGTTGCAGGAATGTACTGCAGAAAATTTATCATGGCTACGTGTCTGGGAGCATAAAATGGGCCGCTTAATTCAATGTTTTCCTGACCTTTAAGTAGCTGCAGATTTCCTAACCTTATTCGTGGTATATAGGTATTCACTCAGAATTTATACAAAGTATCTGGGGGGGAGTGGGGAGTGGGGAGGGCCTGGGTTGCTAAAGGTTCTGCACAGAGTGATGAAAAGCTATCTGTGAATACATTGCTCTGACCAAAAAAGGAAGGAGTTGTTCTTAAATGTTAATATAAACACAAAGCAGAGATGTTTCAAGGCGTCGCTGTTTACTGATATGGAACAAGGTGTGGAGCGGGTCTTCTGTTCAGGAGAGCAAAAGGTGATTTCATTTATTCTCTATAACCCACTGTTTCTTTCGGATCTCTCACTACTGTTCTTCATGGCACTATTCATCACTCTGGGTGCACTGAAGGCAGTCCAACTAATCAGATAGATAGGGATAGGAAACTGGCAGCCATTGGAATTCAGTCTGTTCCTCTGAAATTCCCCAAGTGGCTTCCAGCGTAGCCAAGAAACAGAAGGATTAGTCCCTCATTACGTGCCTCATACGCAGTCCTTATTCTACACCTCAAAGTAGATGCAATGTTAATCACATAATCATCTCCCCCATGATTCTTTTTTTGTTTTTTCTTAATAGGCCCAGGCAGAGCAAATCAAGGTCAGGAGATCCAGATAACCCCTTCACCGAGGGCTAACCCACACTTACCTTTCCTCTACTCTTTTCAGGCATGGTCTGTGCTTTAAAGCTCCGTGTCCAAGCACCCTTTATTTTGCTTCTGAACCTTCCCCACGAAAACTCACTCTTTACAGCTCAATCGGAGAAAACAGCAACCCACAGAAAAACCAAATGTCCATTTGCTCCAATTCAGCTTTAAAGAACAGGTTTTCGCAAGGAAAGTTCCAGAGCAAAGTATAAAGAGGGCGGGGAGCATTTGGACACAGAGCTTTAAGGTGTAGACTTTTGCCTGGAAAGGGTGGAGCAAAAGCTAAGCGTGGATTAGGCCTGGATCATGTCCCCAACTAAAACTGATTATGCTCCAAAGAAGTCACTGCAGCTAATGGCAGCTTCAGGAGCAAATAAAAACTTCAGGGGGCTTTTTGGGCAAGGAAATGACATGGAGAGTTCAGCCCTTTTCCCCCTACACCATGATCCCAGTCTAGACCACTTCCCTCCCCTGGCAGTTGCTATTTTGAACATGCATGCGCACACATGCACACACACTGTATTTCTATCATGCATTTGTGCTCAGCCCAATTTGAACAAAGGGATTAACCCCTTGCAGAAACTCGGGAGCTCTTCCTTTAGCATTTTGCAATTTTGTTCCCTGCATGGTGCCTCAGTTACAGTCACATTATGCTCCCGGAACTGGTGAAAGGGTAGCAGTTGAATGCTATCCTTCCTAATGGTGAACACCATGCCCCCCTTATATATTAAAAAAGTGTGGAGAAGAGGCTTCTATTTCAGGGACTCCTATTTTGGGGGACACTCTCTCAGATTTGAGCAAAAAGTGTTCCTTTGTGAACTTTCAGCTCAGAAATCTCATTTCCCACCTCTCCAACTCCACTCCTTTCCCTCTTATTACGTATAATAAAAATATGACCTTTAAGTTACTTTGCCAACCTTTGGACATGTTCAGATAGTTTCACTCTTTACTTGGGAAGCCTCACTTTGAGCAAAGTTTGCGATTTCTCTGCCCTTGTATGCTGTTCTGCCTTTTCAAGCTGTCTGGGTACAACCAGACTCCCATATTTAGAAGTATACCATGGCTTACATTTCCACACTCCATTTAGAACCAAGTTCATTGCTCCATAACGACCTGGTTCCCTTCTCTCCACATCAACAGCATTCTCACAGCCGTTAGAAGGATCCATTCCACCTTCCTTATTCCCAGAAGTGAGTTAAATCTAGGGCAATATGTCCTGAAAAATTATTTAAGTCCCAGGAAAAAACCACAACCCTAAAGCTTTTGTGTTTTTCTCTTTAGAAGAGAGTGATAGCTCAAGCCAGCATTGGGAGCGTAACTTGTTACAAGCCATGCTCCTATTCCTTATGGTTGTTTTTTACACCCAAAAACACTTTCGGAAAGACAAAACTCTTGACCTAACATGAAGCACCAAGTCCCACAAGACTCCAAACTCCAAAAAATCTAAATCTGATAAGACTGACTGTTCTTTTCTAAGAAAACATGCAGGTGAAAAGAAGAGACTTTAAAATAAATAAAAAAAGATGCTGCAAATGTGATCTGCCATTGCAGACGGCTATTTTCTTCACAATCGCTTCAAATGTTTTTGCTCTTTTGATACCACTTATGCAGCTAACTTATAGATGGGAAATCACTTCCACAAATATTTAAGAAATATATACTTTGTTGCTGGAATGTTCTAGAGTTTTATTGTCAGCTCCTTATTTTAAAAACAATCTTTCCCCACATATTCAAATACCAAAGAGATTGTAATGAACAAGGATGACTGGAATGGGAGATGAGAGCATCAAGTATAGAGGCAAAACATAACATATTGAATCCTGATCACCAATTAGGCTTTGACATTACAAGAGGGCTGGGCAGTAGGCCAATCACCTCACTTCTGCCCTCCTCCTCCTCTGGTGGTCTGCTGACTAGTTTTGTCATATATAGATGGGGAAACCTTTGCCATTCCACACAATGTTGTTGGACTACAACACCCATCATCCCTGACCACTGACTATGTTGGCTGCAGCTGATGGGAGTTCAGAGTCCAACAGCAACAACCCCTCATTTAGACTACAAGTCTGCAGGCAAACCTCCACTGTCTTTTCTTCAGCATCTTCTAACAGGCAGCAATTTTTGAGGGCTGGGGGTCACGAAATGACAGTACTATGTAGACTATGCCTTCCACATCCCAGTTACACCACCCTCTGGATTAGAAACTGTGGTAGCAGCCTGCAGAGGACATACTACTCCAGCTGCTGATCTCTAATTTTGAGTTAAATCAAATCTGGATTAGGGATATGGAATCTGTCCTCTCTAGATGTTGCTGGACAACAGTTCACATCATCCCTGACCACTGTCCATGGTAGGTAGGTCTGATGGGAGCACAGGTTCCCCATCCCTTGTCTAGGTGAATCATCTAAACCATTGGTCTTCAACTGGTAGGTGAGGACCCATCAGTGCGTCATGGCCTGATCCAAGTTGGGTCGCAACAGGATCACTACCACCATGCACATATATGGTAAAAAAAAAAAAAAAGAGAGATGGGTCTCCAAATTCATGTTTTGGTTAAAAGTAGATCCTGGGTCTAATCTAAACTACTGATCTAAATAACCACAGATTTTAATTGCAGGAGAAACTGTCTTAATCATTCCAGATCCCTTCCTTCTTTCCCATGTTGTCTAGGGTCTCGTACCAACTCTATTGTTCCGTAACAATGGACAAAAGCAACTCCTGAACAGGAAGCAAAATCTCACCACTTCCTCCTTCACATCTGAACTTTCACAGGCGCAGGAACACAATACAAGAATTCCATCTCCAACATACCTCACCACTACCACTCTTACATCCGGGATGCGAGTGGCGCTGTGGGTTAAACCACAGAGCCTAGGACTTGCTGATCAGAAGGTCGGCGGTTCGAATCCCCGCAACGGGGTGAGCTCCCGTTGCTCGATCCCTGCTCCTGCCAACCTAGCAATTCGAAAGCACATCAAAGTGCAAGTAGATAAATAGGTACCAGTCTGGTGGGAAGGTAAACGGCGTTTCCATGCACTGCACTGGTTCACCAGAAGCGGCTTAGTCATGCTGGCCACATGACCCGGAAACTGTACGCCGGCTGCCTCGGCCAATAAATTGAGATGAGTGCCGCAACCCCAAAGTCGGCCACGACTGGACATAATGGTCAGGGGTCCCTTTACCTTTACATTTGCCACTCTTACACCTGCTCTCAATGCAGGAAGGATATCACAGAACCATGTGTGATGGTGCTTGTAAGACTCAGGGAGATTTGCTAGCTCTTTTGGGTGCCTGAGGCATTTCTAGACTTTCCCCTTTACTCAAAAATTTTATTGCATATTTCACCTCCACTTTCAAAAGGTTGCTAATCTTTTAAAAGGCAAATATGCGCCCCCGTTGTCAGGTCCAGAACTTTAAATTTGAAACTCCCTCTGTGTTACCCTGAAATGCTTGCTGCGTTCTAACTAGAAAGGGCTTCTTCTATTACCATTTTAAGGCTGAAATCCAAATAACACTTCCTGGAGAATAAATCCCATTGTACTCCTCAAAACTTTTTATTCTAAGTAAACAGGTAATGGATCACTCTGAATGATTATAACAAACATAAAGCAAAGACAGAAATCAATTCATTCTTAGTTTAGGAAGAGTTCTATGCAGTTCCAAAGCTCGCATACATTGTAAATCTTGATGTAAAAAAATATATATTGTATATTACTATCTCCATTTTAATTATTTACCTAAAGATATTAACTCTGGATTGGAGCACATTCTGAAACAAATGCTGTTTTAATTTGCTTTAGGCAACAAAGACCAGCAGATATTTTAGTGGATGAAGTTTTGTCTTTTAATTGGTTTATGAAGACAAAGCATATGCCATGACACAGTTAAATGATTAACAGATTCCCACGAATGCCTTTGGCATTGAATATCTATACATTCATTAGCCCAAACAATTCATCTTCTTGATAAAAACTAAAATTAGCAATAGAGCAGGTTTACTTTTTATGATTAATAAATGATAAAAAATCTAAATTATCCCATCTGAAGCGACTGCTTTCTTAGCTATTAATTTTAGATTTATCAGTTTCTATAATCCATGCTATTAAGTTAAAAAATCAATTTTCCTCAAATATTGTTTTAATATGCTAAGAGAAGCAAATATATTACATGGAAAGAAGTGCCTCAATTAAAAACAAACAAACAAATATTCGTTTTAGGGCCATTTCTAAATCAAGCTACAAAGAGACGGAACATTTGATTTTTTGGGAGTAGATGCAATACATGAATGTGCCTATATGATAAATTATAACACACACACACACAACCAGATTAGTAATAAAGCATCTGCAGCAAAGAGGGAATCAAACTTGCTTTCATTTTACAGGCTTGTTTACATTTCTTTTGGGGGGAAATGCAGACCCCAGATAAATTGGAAAAACAGCCCTCCTCATCCCTGGCACCCTATCCCCAGAGCTTCTCAAGAAGAACTGCTGCCTTGGCTTATGAGTGATACCAAAGGATGTGCTTTTTGACGAATGGTCCTGGTGCCTTGTGAAAGCTATGTTGCTTCTTTTCCTGCCATTGGTCTTTGAATTTAATTTCTCTGTGGGGATTTTTTTTAAAAATATGAAAACCACTTCTGGGCTTTAAAGCAAATTTACACACAAAAACTAAAGTCTGGAGTCAACACGTGCTCTTTCCCAATGATCCTAGGGATCACAAGCGTTAGGCAGGTGACAGGCGTAAGTACTGAATGTGGAATGAGAGAACCTAAGCATCACTTCCCCTGGTGTTTATTCACAACCCTCTAAATAGAAAAGGTGTACCAAGGGTAAGAAAGGTGAAGAACACGGCATTCTCTCTTGTGGCTACAGATGTAAGAAGGCATCATTTTCCATTCTGCTTGAGTTCCCTGTCCACAGCACTGTTTCTGTTTCACTACAGCTCCTCTTCCAACCCAAAACTATGCTATTCATCTCACTGTCTACTGTGGTGAAATTATGTCATTTATGTTCTCTGTTTCTCTATATCTTCTTCTTGGGAGAAAAGCAATGACAAACCTAGACAGCATCTTAAAAAGTAGAGACATCACCTTGCCAACAAAGGTCCGTATAGTTAAAGCTATGGTTTTCCCAGTAGTGATGTATGGAAGTGAAAGCTGCACCATAAAGAAGGCTGATCACCAAAGAATTGATGCTTTTGAATTATGGTGCTGGAGGAGACTCTTGAGAGTCCCATGGACTGCAAGAAGATCAAACCTCTCCATTCTGAAGGAAATCAGCCATGAGTGCTCACTGGAAGAACAGATCGTGAAGCTGAGGCTACAATACTTTGGCCACCTCATGGGAAGAGAAGACTCCCTGGAAAAGATCCTGATGTTGGGAAAGATGGAGGGCACAAGGAAAAGGGGACGACAGAGGGCGAGATGGTTGGATAGTGTTCGCGAAGCTACCAGCATGAGTTTGGCCAAACTGTGGGAGGCAGTGGAAGACAAGTGTGCCTGGCATGCTCTGGTCCATGGGGTCACGAAGAGTCGGACACGACTAAACAACTAAACAACAACAACATGTTGCTGTTACATTATTCCACCCCATTCATTTTGTGAACGACATGACAGTATTTTGTCTTACCTACAACACCCTTGCACCTAACTAATATTGATACTAGTAACATAGAGAAAGGGAGCAAGAGACTGGTTGTGAGTGTCCTGTTCTCATATGAACTTGGAATGTGTTGGTGGGGGAATCTGATACAAAGAAGTGCCAGCAGGTCCTTTCCATGTCCTTTGTGGTGTTGCCAGTGTGGTGTAGTGGTTGAGAGCGGTAGTCTTGTAATCTGGGGAACCGGCTTCGCGTCTCTGCTCCTCCACATGCAGCTGCTGGGTGACCTTGGGCTAATCACACTTCTCTGAAGTCTCTCAGCCCCACTCACCTCACAGAGTGTTTGTTGTGGGGGAGGAAGGGAAAGGAGAATGTTAGCCGCTTTGAGACTCCTTAAAGGGAGTGAAAGGCGGGATATCAAATCCAAACTCTTCTTCTTCTTCTTCTTCTTTCCATGTACACAGCTGGAACATGACCACCCCCACAGCATCCTGCTGTTTCATGGACACGAGTGATCGGCTTTGATGGAACCATCCCATTTTATGTTTTGGGGCCCCTCTCCTCAAAGCGCCCTGCCCTCTGGTACCTTTCTGTCCATTCTGGACATGTTGCAGGGATTTCTGCATCTCTGGGCTACACCTTTAAAAATCCAGAGAAAATCTGAATTAAACATTTAAAAAAGTATAGGCGCACATTTTGATGATGATGATGATGTCAGGTATCAGGTGGGCAGGATGAAAAACTTGCATGCAGCAGCAGCACCAATTCTACCCAATAATGCTCCACCTGGAAGCCTTTTTGTTCCCTAGAACACATGCCTGCCCTTCATTTGCCATACACTGACAACACAGACCTATGGAAGGCAAAAGAAGTCAAGATGATACTTGAGAAAGTGTGAATACGTGGTGCATGAGCAAGTAATTAAAGTGAAATTGGGCCTGAGTGCCCTTAACTTTCAACTGCATTCTAACATTCTCCTTAAATAACTATGTGCCCAGTTCTATTGCTAGTACATGCTTACAGTAAATGCTGCTATCCAGAGTGCAATTTATCAAGGCAGAAAGGTAGCCTAATAGGAAAGATAGTTGCACTGCATATTAGCAGCCTGTGTCTCACAGCACTCCAAGTCTCACTTAAACCTCACAAACAAACAGTGCCAACCAAATATCCAGCATCATGTGCCTTCTGCTGGCAGCATCGCTTTGTAACATCCAAAGAAGATGTCGCATGTGGAACAGTGTGCCCATATATAGCTCACATATGGTCCCCGTGAAAACATCAAAATGAACTGCCACCTGTTAGACTCACAAATTATTACATATCTGATTGGTTGCAATTAATTGTAATATCCAACCAACTCTTAAATGGAACTTGGTTTGGAGGGATTTGAAAATCATTTTAATCTTGTATATTTTTGCAAAGATAGATAGATAGATAGATAGATAGATAGATAGATGATTGATAGATAGATAGATATAGATATAGATATAGATATAGATATAGATATATAGATATAGATAAATGTGCTACATAGCAAAAGCCCTGAGCATTCCCAAAGACAGTCAACAGTGATCACTTTTGAAAATGCTGCGATGAAATGGATTGCTGTGAGGGCTGGGGTGATTGTATGTATATGTTCATATGAGAGTAAAGTGATGTTTTATGGCCGAGTCCCAGTGTAAGACATTTCAAAATAAAAGACCCCGATCTGACTTCTCTTCCAGTTTAACTAAAAATCCACCTTATAAATCAATAGCATAAATAAAAATTGCACAAATGCTTCTGCAGCTGGCAATACATTAAGAATAATTGACCTTGTCCTTTCAAAAGAATAAATATATTTAGATCACAACTGCTTGAGAGAACAGAGCAAGGATTGTGCAATTCCCAAGGCTGTCCCGGGGTTTTGCTTTAAAACAAAAAATAAACCAGTGAAAACCTCCCAAAAACAGTGATCATAAGAGAAAACTTGTTCATACCATTATGTTCCACCCCACTTTACAGTATTGAATTAACTACATCTCATAGGGTATATTCAGATGTGTGGATTATTGCATTCATTTTCCTGGTTATGTGAACACTTATATCCAGGTTTCATTGCCTGTTGTGTTAAGGAACTGTGGCCTTCTTATTGCTGTACTGCCATGTCATGCTAAATTTCATTCGCATCAGTGGCCGTGGTGTGAAACAAGCACAGACATCACTAGACATGTTGCCACCTTTTAATCCATACTTGTGACTCTGTTCCCACCCCCAGACTGCCATGATTTGGGGAGTGGGTAGGGCTGCAAACAGATTTTTTTCCCCATGGAAATGTGTGCTAAACTTCCACTAGATTTCCAGAACTGGCTTTTACATCGTTTGAAAGAGCAGAAACTATCAGGTAAGGAAGCAGCAGAAAATGGAATACATCCTTATTATCAAATGTCTCGTCACCGCACTAAAGATGAAAAAAACTGTGACACATCTATAAGGTAGGTTTTTTACATCTTCAACAGGGAACATGTGAGGCCATATTGTTATCTGAGCTGCATTAAACAGATGCAGCTCCCATTTAATGGAAACTGAAAAGCTAAAGGAATACATTGAAAGGCATACAAAAATACTCATGTAAGTAATTCTGTAGTTACTTACTTCAGTATTCATATGATTTGGGCTGGTGGCAAAGAGAGTTTCAGTGTTGTAGAAGATGCCTATCATTTTTGTTCATTTAATGATGGAACTCTTATATTTTAACTAGCTGGTATAGAAAACCAGAACCCAACCCTAACAAAGGATGCCTGGCACATTGAGAAGCTATTTCTGTAGTCTCACTTTTTAAGAACAATGGGGATATCCAAGATTGCAGAAACGGCAGGCGCATTAAGCTAATGAACCATGTAATGAGATGTGTGGGTGGGGGAAACACTGTAGAAGAGTAGATGGGGATGGATGACAATTCTAACAAGATTTGGTTTAGGCCAAGAAGGAGTATAAGACATATTTGGTTGCAACCAGAGTAAGTTAGCTGGAACTTGGGTCCTATTGAAATCCATGAAACAAGTTAGGTGAGTTAAGTCCTGTTTATTTTAACTGAAACTAACCTATGGTTGTATCTGATCAAGTCATCCCATGAGTGCAGCCTTTCTCAAACTTGCCCCCCCCCCCAAGGTTGTTGGACTACAATTCCTATCTTCCCTAGCTACCAGGACCAGTGGTCAAGAATGATGGGAGTTGTAGTCCAACAACATCTGGGGACCCAAGTTTAAGAAAGGCTGCATTAGTGCAAGAACTTCTACCTGTGCAACCGGACTTCCTCTCCCCTTCCTCTTCCTGTGTACCAATCTATGATCCCCCAACACACATTTCTAAGCAACCAGTTGGGATCAGTGAAGAGGCACATATATGATTAGCTGTTGACATTTTACTGTTTTTGGGGGGGGAGGGAATTCACCTGTGGTTTCATTATCTAAAAGGCATAATGAAAGACCATGCTATTCAACATCTTCCAAAATGTGATGCTCTCCTAATAATAATCTGAATTTTGAATCCTTTGGTTATATGGTAAGGTAAGATATATTGTGCGAATATCTGTACAGTATTACATATATGAAATATTGACTACGAAGCAACCTGTTGAACCACCAGGAAGACTGAATTTGTTCTTAAAGTATATGGTTATTGCTAATAAACTTGACTAAAATACCAGTCATTTCAAGGAGAGTTTAGTATATTATTCCACTGAATTCAGTTGTACTTAAAAGTGCTTCACTTAGACTGAATTCTTTGCAGCATTTCTTCATTTATTGCTTTCATTTCTTTCAAATGAAAGTGGCATTTGCTTTCTTGAGGGAAAGAAAACCAACTTGTCTTAAATCCAAACTTTAGTAGCTTAAAGTTTTTGCCTTTCTTTTTTTAAGTCATGCTGAATACAGGAGAAGAGTTCCTCTAGGCTAAATGCTTATTAATTTAAGAACAGCTTTAGGAGAGATTATGCAGACCACAGAACAAGTGCGTTTACACATTACTTTAGTTCAATGGTTTATATAACTTCTATATCAAAAACAATAGTGCTGTATAACAGGATAATTTCACATATATAAACAAGCATATTTGTAGTACTATCAAATTAGTACTTTTTCACATAACATAAAAGGTTTCCAGAGAGCTGAGAGCCAACTAATTTCATCTTTGACATGTAAGGGCTGCAACACGGCATATGCTTGGATTGTTTTAAATCCCACTGAAGTAAATTGGATTTAAACATCCTTGATGCTCACAGGATTGTATTTCAGCTCTTTTTCTTTTTTGGTCACAAAACTTTCCAGTTAGGATCTGTGGTTAAAAAAAAAAATCAGGAAGTGAAATTTGAGGTGAATCTGAGGGCTCCTTCTCATTTTAAATATCTGAGAAATTTCCAGAGAAAGCACAACAAAACTGGTGAGATTTCTTGGGAATGGGGCAGGTTCTACGCATCACTAATTTAAATATAATGTAAGGGTGATTAATTTCTTTCAAACACAGCATAGTAACTGTAAAAGGGAAAAGTAGCCTTTCAAAATAACTGAATGGTTGAAACCTACAAAACAAAAGCTCATCCAGTGTGTTCGTGCTGTAATTAATTATCCAAAATGTATAATTAATGTTTTAGATTTCATTTGTGTCTGTCATTCTCTATGGAAACCATTTTTAGAATTACACAGAAACTAAGAAATAAACCCAGGGCACAGGTGGTCCAGAAGCAGATAACAAACTGAAACATGACCTGAGAAGAAAAATGCAGGTATTTGAGATCTCAGCATGTCAGCAGGAGAAACTGCTGCACTGACAAGCCACTGCGATTAGGATGTTTCTCATCTCTTGGGACTTTTTGACCTATATATTTTCCAATCCTATTTATGTAAGTGATTCTCACATTTTGCATCATCTAGAGTCAGACTGACATATCTGGGGACTTTTAACAGAAATTGACCTTGTATGTGCAAGGTGGGAAGAAAAATATAGTCTGCCTTTTTTGGCACCTGAAACACACACACACACACAGAGAGAGAGAGAGAGAGAGAGAGAGAGACTACAAATATTGGCCCAATAAGAGTTGTTCAGTGTCAGCTTGTGAAGTCAAACCACTGCAGTAGAAGCTCCAAAGTGGCCTCTCTGGAGCAAATCCTGGGCAGTGTGCATAGAGGTCCTAGGTTACCCAAATGACAAGACCTCCCTCTCAGCCTCGCTGATGTGGTCCAAAGGAAACATTAGGAAGAACTTCCTGACAGTAAGAGCTGTTCAACAGTGGAATTTGCTGAAAGGAGTGTGGTGGAGTCTCCTTCTTTGGAGGTCTTTAAGCAGAGGCTTGACAACCATATGTCAGGAGTGCTCTGATGGTGTTTCCTGCTTGGCAGGGGGTTGGACTCGATGGCCCTTGTGGTCTCGTCCAACTCTATGATTCTATGATTCTATGAAAGCAGAGCAATTGGTTTGGCACCAGCTTGGCTGCAGGAGTTGCTGGAAGGAGGTGTACATGTCACCACACAACCATCTCAGGGACACCAACTCTGGATGTGTCTAGGGTTTACTCCTTAGCCTTTCCTTCTCCCGGAGATATCCGCAAGGCAGTGGAGGTTTAGGACCAGACGTCTCCCTCTACAGCCCGTGTAGAAACCATCTTATTGGCCATTGGACCCACAATTGGTCTTGTCTGCTCCATCTGCCGAAGACTGTCTTTGCATGCAGGGGAAGTCCCTAACTCAACAAGGGTTTGAGACCCATCGGCTACCCTCACCTGGTTTAGATGGCCATTCCCAGGATGTGGCCGCTGTCACATGCTGACAGCTTCTAGGGGCCACGAAGGAGTGCTGAGTGCAGGGTGGGGACCAAAGGTGGAAAAACAACCCCAAAAGGAACATGACAAGTACTTTCCTTCACCTAACACCCCATACACATCAAATAATAAGAACTACTACGACAACAAGAGCAGGAGCAGTCGATGAGGAGGGATGCTGCTGCTCCCTGGTTGAGGAGTTGAGGAGTTACTGCTACTTACCAAGGGAGAGAGGAGGTCAGTGCTGTGCAAAAGCAATGGCAGAGCCAGTCCAGTGCTCCCACCAATCACCCCGTGCTGACCTACCTGCCAGTCACCCCACTGTAAGCAGTAGTAACTCTGCTGTCGCAAGGCTAGGTGTGTAGCTCCACCCCTCCTCACTGACCACTCCTATCACCACTAGGACATAGTGCTCTTTGGGTGCTTCTCATACATTATTTAAACAAGCTGGTATGGTAAATCAGGGACACGGGTGGCGCTGTGGTCTAAACCACTGAGCCTAGGGCTTGCCAATCGGAAGGTCGGAGGTTCAAATCCCAGCAACGGGGTGAGCTCCTGTTGCTCAGTCTCTGCTCCTGTCAACCTAGCAGTTTGATAGCATGTCAAAGTGCAAGTAGATAAATAGGTATCACTCCGGTGGGAAGGTAAACAGCGTTTCTGTGCGCTGCTCTGGTTCGCCAGAAGCGGCTTAGTCATGCTGGCCACATGACCTGGAAGCTGTACGCTGGCTCCCTTGGCCAGCAAAGCGAAATGAGCGCCGCAACTCCAGAGTCATTCATGACTGGCCTTAACTGTCAGGGGTCCTTTACCTTTACCTTTTTAAGGTAAACCAGTACTGTTTCAGTTGGGTGTGTGGGTGTGAAAGATGGTGTGGTGGCCAAAGGTTGCTTGGGGCTATTTAATAAGATCATAGAAGAAGCACATTTTTTAAAAGAGAACTTCCCAGCTCCTGCTCTTAACTGCTACATGAAGTCCCCATGTGCCATCCCATAATGCTCCAGTAATGCCCAAATCCAGTGCTCACATGGCATAGACTGATCACATGAAACATACTGCGAGCTGCCCCAAGATCTTCAGGTGAAGGGCGGTACACAAATTTAATAAATAAAAATGTAATAAAATAAAATTCTGGCAAATGCCCACCTGGCCCCCATCAGTGACATGTTGGTTAATGGATTTAGATGGCACCAGATTGCTGTGAGGTGAAACCACCAGTGAGAGGCAATTATCATGCTGCAGTAACATTTAAAAAAACCTCTCTATTTAGAGAATTCTTGCAATGCATTTGCTGTGCTGAAACCTGACCTCCAATTTCTCAGAAGTTTTGTTGCTCTGCAAAAGGTTTCCATTTTTTTTTTCTGCCTCATTTGGGGGGCACCTGAGAGTGTCTTTAGAATTTTGGCTGGTGCAGGGATTAGGTCGTAAGAGAGGTGCTTCTTTATTCCTATCCAATAAACATGAGCCAACAGTGTGACGCGGCAGCTAAAAAAGCCAATGCAATTCTGGGCTGCATCAACAGGAGTATAGCATCTAGATCAAGGGAAGTAATAGTGCCACTGTATTCTGCTCTGGTCAGACCTCACCTGGAGTACTGTGTCCAGTTCTGGGCACCACAGTTCAAGAAGGACACTGACAAACTGGAATGTGTCCAGAGGAGGGCAGCCAAAATGGTCAAAGGCCTGGAAACGATGTCATATGAGGAACGGCTAAGGGAGCTGGGCATGTTTAGCCTGGAGAAGAGGAGGTTAAGGGGTGATATGATAGCCATGTTCAAATATATAAAAGGATGTCACATAGAGGAGGGAGAAAGGTTGTTTTCTGCTGCTCCAGAGAAGCGGACACGGAGCAATGGATCCAAACTACAAGAAAGAAGATTCCACCTAAACATTAGGAAGAACTTCCTGACAGTAAGAGCTGTTCGACAGTGGAATTTGCTGCCAAGGAGTGTGGTGGAGTCTCCTACTTTGGAGGTCTTTAAGCAGAGGCTTGACAACCATATGTCAGGAGTGCTCTGATGGTGTTTCCTGCTTGGCAGGGAGTTGGACTCGATGGCCCTTGTGGTCTCTTCCAACTCTATGATTCTATGATTCTATGATTCTAACATCTATTTAGCACTCTGCAACCTCCTTGCCTGCTCACCCTGACCAGAAAAGGCCAGGGGAGGAGTTCTGTCCTGATGTCTTCCTCATGGGTACTAAAACCCAACTGGTAGAATCTGGGGTGGATGAAGTTCAGACTACTGGTGAGATGTTATGTAGAAGTCACAGCACCTCTAAGTATAGCAAGCGTAACAACAACCCTGAACCCAGCCACAAGAATTTCACCAAATCTGAACATTTTAAAACACCATTTCTTTTTTCATTAATGGATGGATAATGGCTGGGGGGGGGGGGGAGGACAGGATACATTTTCAGCGCAGCACTAAACAGCACTCTCTCAACAATTCTCAGAAGATGCCCTTGACCTCTAGGACAGGGCAGTGTTGCATGACCTTATATAAAGTGAAATCAAAACATTCGTTTTTTACTATTAATATCCAAATCTCCTAGTGGCTAAAATCCACCAAGCATTTCTCTCACAGCACTAAATGAACGTTAAGTTCTGTTCTCTGAATTATTCCAAAGTGTTGTATGACCCCCAGTACAACCAAGGTCATTTTGCAGTAACACCGATTACTGTTATGGTTTTCTTTCTCAGCGTGAAATCGGGGGAATCTGGTACATCTGAAATATATACATTTCCTTCTCGTGGGGGGAAGAAAGGATTTTGTCGCGTGTGGCAATCTTTACTAGCCCTGTACTTTTGAGCAATTTCTCGTGACAGAAAGAGATTGTGTTAGCACTTTATCAGAATCTGTTAACAGCAGCAATCCCCCCCCCAAAACACAGCTTGTGAGGAGTGCCAAAAGAAGGGAGAAACTACCGTGTGACATATCTCTTCAATATTGTTGATTGTCTAATTAAAAGGCACCAGAGCAGGAAAAAAAGTGCAGATATGCTGTGTAGGATGTAATGTAAAGAGCAATCAAAGCCACTCAGTGGTGCTTAGCAGAGGATTTCATTTATCGGCTTACAAAATGGAAATATCTAATTCCGCAAATTTGAAACAGGTATTTCGGAGTGTAAACAGTACTGCCTTGCAGTGCCCACCTAAATGAAAACTGCCTTTGCCTGGAGGGAGGGAATGAATGCATGCAAAACTGCTATTAGCCCGGTATAATAAGGCAAGCATGTACCATGCTTTAAAAGGAAGGGTCACATCATTAAATGAGGTTAAAAGAAAACAAAACAAAACTCATTGTTACAAATTACTATGACACCATGGAAGCAAAAGGGTGACAGGTGTTGCTTTCTGTTTTTATAATGCAATAAACTTGCAACTACACAAGAAGAGAGAGAAAAAGCCCGGTGCTTTTCCTTTAACAGCGCAGAGCACACCTGCAGCTTGTTAATGTAAGTACCATTATTAAGGGAAGTATAAATTTAGAAATGTCTACAGATTTTCAAAACCTTGCTTATCCCCACCCCCACCCCCTGCAATTTGAACTAAACAGATTTAGAATCGCCTAGCCATTCTTCCCAAGACAATGAAAACATAATGATCACTGATTCCCTGCGAATCGGCTTCCGCAAACTGCTGAGCTGCAAATCAACGAAGCATATTTCATTTGTACTTCGCCTGCAAAGTTTAGAGATTACTGGCACTTAAGACATAACAGCATACTTCCAAGCATTCACAGACACCTTTATATCACTGACCTGCCAGCTAGGCTCCCTTCGCAGCCCTTTTATCCAGTCTTCCTCCAAGTCCTTATTCTCCCTCGCGCATGTTTCATCCATAGCAGATGTGGCTTGCACAATCTCGATTGGCCACTGGCTGTTAGACTCTCTTTGTAAGCCTTTTAACCACCGCGGCAGCAAGTGCAGTTCAGAGGCAGACTGTCATGAGGAAAATGTCATGCCTCAAAATGGGTTTTCCCCCCCTTCTCCTTTTGACATGAAGAACCTGCTTTGGGGGGGGGGGCGGACAAAAAAGTCTGAGTGCTCTCCAACATGTGCTGACAGGCCCCATAAGTGTCAGAGCTATAGGTAGGGAGTTGACCACGGCTTAGCTGGGGGGCAGGGGGAGTTTATGTGGCAAAGTTATATATATATATAAAAGCCCATGTGGATGCAAAAGGAGAATGTGATGCTAACAAAATAATTTCATTGTTTCCCTCTACCTCAGATTCTTAGTGTGTGATGCTAATAAAATACAATTTGAAAAAAAGTGGGGAGGAGGGAAAATAAATAAATAAATAATCCGTAAAGAACTACAGAATCCGCTTATAGGATACTCAGTTTTGACAAGCTTAAATGGTCCCATCATTCCGTCGCACTTTACAAGAAACAATACACAGGATAGGGTATTCAGAAAGGAGCTGTATGCTGATGATTGGAATCACCAAAGTTTACCCTCCACCCCAGTTGTTCATAGCCTCCAACATTTCTCCAATGAAAATTAAAAAAAGGTAACGGACCCCTGACAGTTAAGTCCTGTCGCAAATGACTCTGGGGTTGCAGCGTTCATCTCGCTTTACAGGCTGAGGGAGCGGACGTTTGTCCGCAGACAGTTTTTCCGGGTCATGTGGCCAGCATGACTAAGCCGCTTCTGGCACAACGGGACACTGAAACCAGAGCAGTGCACGGAAACACCGTTTACCTCCCCGCCAGAGTGGTACCTATTTATCTACTTGCACTTTTTGGCAGGAGCTGGGACCGAGCTCACTCCATCACAGGGATTTGAACATAGGGGTATCCTATTCCATAAGAAGCAGAAAAAGAAGACTGGATTTGATATCCCGCTTTATCACTACCCGAAGGAGTCTGAAAGCGGCTAACATTCTCCTTCCCCTTCCTCCCCCACAAGAAACACTCTGTGAGGTGAGTGGGGCTGAGAGACTTCAAAGAAGTGTGACTGGCCCAAGGTCACCCAGCAGCTGCATGTGGAGGAGTGGAGATGCGAACCCGGTTCCCCAGATTACGAGTCTACCACTCTTAACCTCTATACCACAAATTAAAGCTCTCCACTTTGGGCTCTTCTGAGGCTTTTGATTTTGGCAAAAGCACATCTGCATCGTGTGACACATATCATGACCAACCACAGCTTCAAAATAAATAAATAAATGGGTTCCTGAAACAATGCATAATGTGCTCTAAAAAGCACATTTTCCTCTGCTGGAGCATGGTTTGACTTTAGCTCTCATGTTGCATTTTAAGGGAAAGCATGAACATGATAATCGGATACACATATGGGGTACTTTATTTTTAGATCAAGAGAGCAAGCAGTAAACCAATATGAACACAGGAAGATTTTTTTAAAAAAAAATAGACACAATGAGACACACCAGACAAGCAACAAAAAGAGATAAGAAAGTTTGTGATCAAGTTAGCTGTTTTCCAGATATGTTAATATGGTAATGATGTTTTAAAAATGGAGTTCTTCCTCACTGTAAGCCACCCTGCAGACTTTGTTACAGGGCAATATGGAGAATAAATAGAAATGAATTCAGTGAGAGAATTGTTGATTTCTCCATTGCTCATCATGCAGAATAAACTATCTAGAGTTGATAGTATACAGGTGAAACTCAGAAAATTAGAATATCGTGGAAAAGTTCATTTATTTCAGTAATTCAACTTAAAAGGTAAAACTGATATATGAGATAGACTCATGACATGCAAAGGAAGATATGTCAAGCCTTTATTTGTTATATTTGTGATGATCATGGCGTACAGCTGATGAAAACCCCAATTTAACCATCTCAGAAAATTAGAATATTAAATGAAATCAGCAAAACAAGGTTTGCAAATAGAGAAATATTGGACCTTTGAGAAGTAGAAGCATGCATATGTACTCAGTACTTGGTTTGGGCCCCTTTTGCATCAATTACTGCCTCAAGGCGGCGTGGCATGGATGCTATCAGCCTGTGGCATTGCTGAGGTGTTATGGAAGACCAGGATGCTTCAATAGCAGCCTTCAGCTCTTCTGCATTGCTCGGTCTCATGTCTCTCATCTTTCTCTTGGCAATGCCCCATAGATTTTCTATGGGATTCAGGTCAGGCGAGTTTGCTGGCCAATCAAGCACAGTATAATCCCATGGGCATTGAACCAGGTTTTGGCACTTTTGGCAGTGTGGGCAAGTGCCAAAGTCCTGCTGGAAAATGAAGTCAGCATCCCCATAAAGCTTGTCTGCAGAAGGAAGCATGATGTGCTTCAAAATCTGCTGGTAGACGGCTGCGTTGACCCTGGACTTAATGAAGCACAGTGAACCAACACCAGCTGATGACATGGCTCCCCAAATCAACACAGACTGTGGAAACTTCACACTGGACTTCAAGCATCTGGTATTGTGTGCCTCCCCATTCTTCCTCCAGACTCTGGGTCCTTGGTTTCCAAATGAGACGCAAAATCTGCTCTCATCAGAAAATAGATTTGGGGAGCCATGTCATCAGCTGGTTTTGGTCCACTGTGCTGGGGGGAGGCAGCAGGCAGACCGTTTGGGCAACGCGGAGCCTGCACGCACCCAAGCCACTGTGTCTCTCCCAGGAGAGATGTGTGGCTCGGGCTTGCCTCAGCGCTTGCTACATCCTTCTCCTTATTGGGAGGAACTGTGAGCAAACATGTCCTGGTGCAGAAAGGGGCTGGCAGCGGTTCTGGCACCCTACAAGGGGAGGGGCCACTCTCTTTGCAAGAGTTGGAGACACCTCCCTCTCTGCCTCCCAGGTCCAGGAGGACCCAGAAAAGAAAAGCGCAGAGAGGGTACAGCTTGTGCAGTGAAATGAGTGCCTGAAGAACTGCCCACCATCCAAACCCTTCTCTACTTAAGTACTTACGGCTCTGAGCTAAATAGGAAGTCTGCATTGTATAGTAATGAATGGGGGATTAGCAACCTGTATTGCCTGAAGTGTGTAAGGGGCTTACATATCGCCGTAGCCTAACAATAAAAAGCTTTGGAAAGGAACGTTTGTGCATATATGGGGGAAGCTGGGCAACAGGATACTAATACATGAATAGGGCCATTGTTGCTTTCCAATCTATATGGTAAATACAGATGGATACAAACCATCCTATTGAAAACTAGTCGTGTTTTTGACATTCATGATTCCTAGATTTGTAATGCTCACCTTCAACGTGCCCTTAAGTTCTTTTCCAGCTCAGTTTTTAAATCTAAGCCGAAGAAGAACTTATCCCAGTCATACAGGTGGTTGCTGCAATGCCTACTGTGGCAGCAGAGAGGAAAATTTCTCTCCCATCATCCTCTTCAGGTACCCTGAAACAATTACAGTATCCAGGGCTCCTAGCATCCAGATTAATAGTATTTCAGGCACTGGGAATAGAAATAAAGTGGGATAGCAAGTGAAGAGGAGGAAAGAAGAGGAAGGGACCCCAACCTCCCACAATCCTCCTGTGGTCATAGCAACCACAACAGAGAAGTTTAGACAGAGGCCTCCATCTCCCACTACCACCACCATGCAGCCTCCACCACTGGATTAAAAAAAAAATAGTGTTCACAGGATAAAGGGCCAACAACTACAGATTTAGAACTGCAATTATAAACTGATTACCCGGTACTTTCCCCCCTAGCATCCTCCAGTTTCACTCATTTGATGAATCCAAGCTGAACTGAGGAACTTGCCCACCTCTACTGAAGACCACAGATTATGTTTTTAGTAAAAAGGTAAAGGTACCCCTGCCCGTACGGGCCAGTCTTGACAGACTCTAGGGTTGTGTGCCCATCTCACTCAAGAGGCCGGGGGCCAGCGCTGTCCGGAGACACTTCCGGGTCACATGGCCAGTGTGACATCGCTGCTCTGGCGAGCCAGAGCTGCACACGGAACGCCGTTTACCTTCCCGCTAGTAAGCGGTCCCTATTTATCTACTTGCACCCGGGGGTGCTTTCGAACTGCTAGGTTGGCAGGCGCTGGGACCAAACAACGGGAGCGCACCCCGCCGTGGGGATTCGAATCGCTGACCTTTCGATCGGCAAGCCCTAGGCGCTGAGGCTTTTACCCACAGCGCCACCCGCGTCCCAGATTATGTTTTTAGATGTCCTCTAATTTTAAGGCTCCAGCCGATGGAACGGACAAGACCAATGGTGAGTCCAGTGGTCAAGAAGGCAGTTACTGCACGTGTTGTAGAAGGAAACAAGAGGCAGATGTGGCTAGTCAACCTGGGAAGGTAGCCCACGTAGGAGAAGAAAAGCTCTGATCATAAACCTCTGCTGCCTTGCAGCTATACTCATTCACATGAGAAAGGCTTCAGAAGTAAAACCCGAGGAAAAATCCATACCCACTGCCTTGAGAGACATCTTCAGGAGAAGAAACGTCAAATCAAACTTTATTGTGGTCAAAGACCAGACAGAAGAAGAAAAGGTAAAGGAGTTCCATATTTTTTGCTCTATAAGAGGCACCAGACCATAAGATGCACCTAGTTTTTGGAAGAGGAAAACAAGAAAAAACATATTCTGAATCCCAGAAGCCAGGACAGCAAATGGGATCGCTACGCAGTGATCCCGCTGGCTGTTCTGGCTTATGGGATAGCTGCGCGCAGCCTCTCCCAGGCAAGGGGAGCCTTCATCTCCTTCCCGGGAGAGGCTGCACACGGCTAAGGCTCCCCCAAGAGCCATGCTCCCCTTAAAGAGCACACAGAGTGTGTGTGCGGCTCTTGGGGGCTATTCCCAGAGGAGAGAGAAGGGCAGCCCTTCTCCCTCCTCGGGGAAAAGCCCCGAAGAGCCACACACACACACACACCACACGGCTCTTTAAAGGGAGTGCTGAGCAGAGCCTCCTTCCTGCATTTGCTCCATAAGACGCACACACATTTCCCATTACTTTTTAGGAGGGGAAAAGTGTGTCTTATAGAGCGAAAAATACGGTAAATCCTATACAAGTTTGGTTGGGTGGCTTATTCTATGCCTCCTGCCAGCAACTCCTGCATCCAGGCTGGTGCCAAACATATTGCTTCCTTTGGAGCACACCAGCAAGACTGCGGGGGGGGGGGGGCAGAGTCATGTTGTCTGAGCAGCCCAGGACCTCCATACATATCACCCAGATTGGCGCCCCAGAGAGGTCACAAAAAACAATGCAGGAGGCAGAAGTTATGAGTTAGTGTTTTGACTTCAACCCCAGAGGTGGGCTCCATCGTCTCTCAAGATGGACAGGTGCCAACAACAATTTTAAGTGCAAAGCTAAAGTCCAAGGGAATGGTGATTGGTTGCAATTTCCTGTTGAGTATTCACTTAGTAGCAAACCCAGGTTCCCATCTGTGTAGCATGCACAATACATCTGATACATCTTTACTGAATGAAGGTTATCTAAGCAAAACGACAAACTGACCAGAAGGGGAACACTTAAGTTGGGACCATAGGTTTCAGCAATTGTTTAAATCCATGGTACATTGGACTTCAATTATTTTCATGTAATTATTTCATGGTCTCTCTCTCTCTCTGTCTCAACAAAGGTGCTGTGCAAATTGTGCCGAATATGAAAACATTTATTGATGGAAATCAGCAAACTTTTTTACTCAAAGAGTGCTTGAATTATTTTGAAATGTGAGAGCCCGAAGCAAAGAAAACACATTAAAAAACATCATATGAAGGGAAACAGCAATTTCCCTCTTTCGAAGCTGTCACTTATTTGCTAAGAATCAAATCTAATTCAATGCAGTTAAAGAGGTTTCATATATCACTCAAATGTGTGCGTACACACCCAAGGAAACAGATCTGCTTAGCAGTTGTTCTTTGAGGACAGTCTGAAGGTATATAATACAGTTTCATCACTAAAGATACCCAGGTTGGTGAGCCCTACAAACTTATTGGAACCAGGCTGCTGGAGAATGATATAAAAGCTGCTGCTCAGAGGAAGGTATAAGTAATGAATAAGATACGTTATTTTATTTATGAAGGCAATTTGCAAACATATAATAAAACAGCTAAACATAGTTTTAAAATAGTGCAGAAATAACAGGCAATGGGTTTAAAAACAATACAAAATGAACAGCCAGCTGGGAAAGCTTGTCAAAAAAGAAAAGAAAAAAGCCTTCCATTGCCTGCAGAAAGTACAAATACTAGGTGTTGGTCATATCTCTACTCTACGAGAATGCTGTTCCACAGAAAAGGGGCAGCCATATTAAAAACCATGTTCAGTGTTCGTGGAGTGGGCTTCAGATAGCTCTTCTGCAGAAAGCAGTGAAGGGATGCGGGTGGCGCTGTGGGTTAAACCACAGAGCCTAGGGCTTGCCAATCAGAAGGTTGGCGGTTCGAATCCCCGCAATGGGGTGAGCTCCTGTTGCTCGGTCCCTGCTCCTGCCAACCTAGCAGTTCGAAAGCACGTCAAAGTGCAAGTAGATAAATAGGTAGCCGGAAGCTGGACGCTGGCTCCCTTGGCCAGTAAAGTGAGATGAGCGCCGCAGCCCCAGAGTCGTCCATGACTGGACCTGATGGACAGGGGTCCCTTTACCTTTACTGGGTATATAAGAGATAAGGAGGTATTTCAAGTAACCTGACCATGAGACAGTGAGAGTCCTATAAACAAGGTGTCAATGCACTATTCTCAGGCTCTGGACCAATTTCAATGGTAGCTCTACACAGAGTGCATTGCAATAATCCAAACTTACCAATGTATGGACAACTGTGGCCAAACTATTCCGATCCAGGAATGGCTGTAGTTGTCTTGCCACCAAAAGAGGTGCGCCTCCAACGAGAGAGCTGGAGCAAGGAGCTCCATCAGACTGCACATTCAGGGAGAGTGCAACTCTTTTAAAGGCAGACAGCTTCATAACTTCGCAGACCTGGGTACCACTCCTTCACAAAACCTCCATCTTGGATTCAGCCTCAGTTTATTATCCCTCATCCAGTCCACCATTTCGCCCAGACACCGTTCCAGGGCCATTTCAGACATTTCCAATTCAGATGTTACAGAGATTAGGTATCAGCAGCTTACTGATGACAACCCTCTCCAAATTTCTTAATTACGTTTTGAACAAATATTCATGTATTTCAGAATGCAGTGGCAAGATTCCTAACAAGAGTGAGTGTTTTAATCACTTTACTCCATTGTTAACCAGGGTCACTGCCTAACAGTTCATTTTCAAGGGCAACTCAAATTACTGAATTCATATCATCTTCTAAGGCCTAACTTATTTAGGACTGGCACCTAGAACTCCTGGCTTATCTTCTGCGGCAGGAAGACCCTTCTGGAAGCCCAAGCTACATCATAAGTTGGTGGAGAAAGGATAAGGGCCTTCTCTGTTGCAGCGCACAAAACATGAACCTCATTTATCTCCCTCAGCATTAGTTTTCTATTACCATTTAAATACATTTCTGCTTCAGTTCTAGAGGCAGAAATGTAGTATTGTGAATTTATGGCTGCCTGTTTTGTTGTGTTTTTAAAGTATTACATTACACAATTGGTTTTTTAAATTTATGATGATAGCCACCTTGAGTGCTTCACTCTGAAGAGGAAAAGCAGGATAAATATATCTAAATAAAGAGATATGTTGCCTGTTTAGGGCTTTAGCCTATAGGTTACTTTATACATAAGTAACTTGTCTTTTTCAAGTCCACATATGACTTGGCAGAAAGCTTCTCCCAAATTTCAGACTACTATGAGGCATTTTACATGCACGCGAGTTATAATTTTTACTTAGTACAGAAGGTTCAGAAGGTTATTACAATTAAATAAATAAATATACTGCCCTTCTTCCAAAGAGCACAGGACAGTTTGCAACATAACAACACAAAATACACAACATAATAATTAAATGCGCCCCCCCCCAGGCACATTTAAAAGGCTATAGATCATAGGAGAAAACTCCTAGGGGTTGAGTTCCCTTCAGCCCCCTTCCCCAATAAAATATTTGAGGGTTCCAGGGATGGGCATTGCCATTCAAATGGTGTGCATGCTCCACACTATCAGTTATGCAGGGGGGGTTACTTGCCCCCCCCCCAATTATTTTATTCAAGTTTGCATTCCTGTTACAGATTGTTTGATCACTAAAGGCCTGGTTTAAGAGGAATGTTTATGTGACAACGATGCCAGGTGAACCTTCCAAGGGAGAGCATTTCACAAATGGGGTGCCACCACAGAAAAGGCCCATTCTCCTGTTGCCATCCCACGACCTTCCATGAAGGGGGGCAGTCAAAGAAGGCCCATTGAAGATGATTGCAGAGTCCAAGTCAGTGCATATGGGGAGAGACTTTGAATTGGACCCAGAAATAAATTGGCAGACAATGCAGTCACATCAGGATTGGTGCTCCATGCTCAAACCATCTTGCCCTGATGAGCACCCTGTCTACTGAATTCTGCAGTAGGTTTCCAAACGATCTTCCGAGAGAGCCCCCCATATAATGCACCACAGCAATCTAACCTTGAAGTTATAGAATCATAGAATCATAGAGTTGGAAGAGACCACAAGGGCCATCGAGTCCAACCCCCTGCCAAGCAGGAAACACCATCAGAGCACTCCTGACATATGGTTGTCAAGCCTCTGCTTAAAGACCTCTTCTTAAAGACCTGCTTAAAGACCTTATCAGGGCATAAACAACACAAGCAAGGCTATCCCTGTCCAGCTATGGGTATAACTGAGTCACCAGTCAAAGCCAATAGAAGGCACTCCATGCCATCAAGGCCACCTGAGCCTCAAGCAACAGCAATGGACCTATGAGTACTACCCATCCAGGGGGGTCTCAGGAACCACCCACTAACAGTGTCTCAGTCTTATCTGGATTGAGCTTTGGTATATTGGCTCCCAACCAGTCCATCACTGAGGGTAAGACAAGGGTCCAGTACAACCACTGTCACACCTGCAGACGTAAAGGAGAAGTGGAGCTGTGCATCATCAGCATACTGCTGATAGCACACTCCAAAACTCCAGATGACCCCACTCAGCAGTTTCATGTAGATGTCAAACAGCATGGTGGATAAGATAAAACACCTCGTAGAAGGCTCCATGGGGCCGAGAAGCATTCCTCAAGCATCATCTGCTGGAAAGAACCATTCAAGTAGGAATGGAACCACCACAAAATGGTGCTGCTACCCTTAACTTGGACAACCACTCCAAAAGGATACCATGGTCAATGGTATCTGAAGCTGCTGAGAGGTTGATGAGAATCTTGTGCCAAAACCAGCCATAAATCCTGATTGAAATGGATCTGGAAAACCAGTTTTCCCCAAGAGAGGAAAGAGAGGTCACATCTGAGCTACATGTTTCCTGTCTCAACTCAGCTGCCCTTTACCAACATGAAATCCTTTCTCTGTCTTTCCAGTAAGTCATCAGAAAGTAGCCTTTTTCTCTATTTCCTGCAACTTCGAAGCTTCTCAATGAATTTCACATTTCTTAGTGCCAGATTGTCATTACTTTGAGAGCAGAGGCTCAAGATCTTAACAGAGTGGGTATGCATGGTTCTTATATTTATTAAGGAAGAAAACAAAAAATGACAAGTGAATAAAGCAGGCTACGGATTTTGTATAAATCAATACTGAGTGTTATAAAATGTCAGAAAATATCAAATGAGGGGGAAAGAATCAATAAATACCCTTTGAATTAAGGGAGTGATTAATATTCCTTACCAGTTAGATAAACTAGACAGCACACACGCACGTGCAAATGCCTTGTTTGAAGAAATACCCAATATTTGCCCTAGGACCACAACAACTGAGTACCTATCCCTGTGATAAGTCATATGATCAACATAATACATAATTAACTGACAGGGCTGGTCCAGGTGCAATTGGAAACTGTGGTTGCATGATTTAGATCACTTGCTTCCCCTTCCTCATCCTCCTCTTTGTGCTTGAGATATTAAATGTGTCCACTTTGGGTTTTTAACTAAGTAGCGTTCTACATTACATATGTTCATGGGAAATGGAGTTTTTATACAACTTTCCTCCTATTTATTTATTTCTCTGTCCAAGCAGATAATGCACACGTTAAATGTGTGCGAGTTACAAATTACCTGTACTGTAAAAGTAGTACAATGCCATTCCAATTTTAGTTCAGGAAAAAAGTGGATGTTAGCTATCAGAAACAGTGGCCTAGCCAAATATTATCAGGGCTTTCACTATGGAATCAGAATAAGTTGGTAATCAATTAATAATAGCGGTTCAGTGGTACCTCAGGTTACATACGCTTCAGGTTACATACGCTTTAGGTTACAGACTCCGCTAACCCAGAAATAGTACCTCGGGTAAAGAACTTTGCTTCAGGATGAGAACAGAAATCGTGATCTGGCGGCGCGGCAGCAGCAGGAGGCCCCATTAGCTAAAGTGGTGCTTCAAGTTAAGAACAGTTTCAGGTTAAGAACGGACCTCAGAAACAAATTAAGTACTTAACCCGAGGTACCACTGTAGTTGACTACCACCCACAATAACAACTGAAAAAATGTCATTGTGTGATAGGTTATCTGAAGAAGTATTTATGTAAATACAGTACTTTGTATTAAAGGTCCTCATACTTATTCATAAACAAATGTGTTAAATCTCAAGCAGTTATGTAAATATCAAATTGTGTTGCCTCCTCTGCCTTTGGATCTCAACCACTCCATGACCTGTAATGTCAAATGTCAGATTTTGCCTCAGCTGTCCAAGCTAGCTTCTGCAAGTGCGATCAGATCTTCTCATATGCAAACAGTCTCTTCAGAATATGTTTACGACCAGATTTGCAGATAAAGTCAGTTAGCATATCACCCAGTCAACAGAATAATTATTTATATAAACATGGCATTTGGCTAATGAACAGCTTCAGAAATTGCTTTTAGAACTTGGTACCTGAGCAATTTTATTTATCGCAGTAACATCTATTAAGTAATGTTAAACAGATGTTGGCACATTTTAGTAAGCCAAAGGCTGTGAAAAGAAGATTTAACACATTACTAACAACTGCTTAAGCATCGGATTTTGCAAACCCATAGATCTTGCAAGTGATTTCCCCCTCCAACCCTCCGCAACATGTATTTAAAATCCTATGGTAGCTGATGGCGCTGAGACAATTTAAACCCTCCCTCTCACATTTCATAAGGCAAAGGCAGGTCAAGTTTACACAAAAGAATCCAGGGAAATAGTGTGACTTCCCTGGGTAAAATACTCAGTGTTACGGCAATCAGGTCTGCTGACCCACTGCAGACCCAAGCCTGGAGAAATATAACACAATCTCCCCTGGCACTTGAATGCCAGCCTTCAAGACAAGTCAGTTTGACTTTGTTGATCCAGCAAAAAAATGGAATTACCTAACATATCTCCTTTTATTATAATAGCAGAACTGGTGGCTTTAGTAGCAATGGTACAGCTACATGGTGATTTAAAGAGCACAAACACATGCAGATAAAACCCAAGAGCTTATGTATACACTTGTGAAGATACCCATGACCTGGAAGACCAATTGAGAGTATATGGGTAAAAATTGTAGGAGAGGGAAAACAACAGTGGCGTTACTGTGGGTGTCTGCTATAGACCTCCAAGCCAGGCTGAGGACTTGGACGATGCCTTCCTAGAGTAGATTACGAAATTTTCAAAAAGGAGAGGCTTCAATTACCCCAATATCCATCGGAACTCAATATACTTTCTGAAAAATACCCTCGAAACCGCAGGTTAGCAATTATCCTTTGGGTTCCTAAAGGAAAAGAGAACAATACAATACAGTGGTACCTCGGGTTAAGTACTTAATTCGTTCCGGAGGTCCATTCTTAACCTGAAGCTGTTCTTAACCTGAAGCACCACTTTAACTAATGGGGCCTCCCGCTGCTGCCGCGCCGCCAGAGCACGATTTCTGTTCTTATCCTGAAACCAAGTTCTTAACCCGAGGTACTATTTCTGGGTTAGTGGAGTCTGTAACCTGAAGCATATGTAACCTGAAGCGTATGTAACCCGAGGTACCATTGTAAGCAATTGTATCAGGCATGTCCAACTCCCAAGAGACTGTGATCTACTCCCAGTATAAAAAAAAAACAGGCAGTGATTTATCCTTTGTCATTGGAGGGAGGAGGAGCGTGCGTGGGGTGGGTGGATTTCCCAGAGTTGTTGAGATTTGGGAGGGGGATTGCACAGAGTTTTTTAGCTCCCCCTCCATAACTTTTTGTACACAATAAGGTCCCCGCGATCTACCAGGATCAGCCGGGGATCTACCAGTATATCATGATCTACTGGTTGGACATCCCTGACTTATATGAAATGCACATGAAGTGTCCTTGACACACCCTCCTCTTCACTCTGCTCACCAACCGCCATCTTCACCTCAAACTCCAAGCATCACCTCAACCTGATCTCGCACTTTTTTTCTCAACTGCCTCAAATCACCCCAGCTCCATCTTTCAAGCCCACTTTGTTTCATCTCTCTCAGCCCTATATTTGGGCAAATTCCCAGGCCACACCACCTCAGACTGTT
Organism: Podarcis tiliguerta; assembly: GCF_965153285.1. Classification (NCBI taxonomy): domain Eukaryota; kingdom Metazoa; phylum Chordata; class Lepidosauria; order Squamata; family Lacertidae; genus Podarcis; species Podarcis tiliguerta. The sequence goes on along the minus strand of NC_139542.1, from coordinate 65,545,071 downwards.
GTCATGCTGTAATCAGTCCATCTGGAGGCAGCTTCTCCCCCTTTTTAAAATGCACACCTTGATTAGAAGAAGAAGAGGAGTTTGGATTTAATATCCTGCTTTATCACTACCCTAGGGAGTCTCAAAGCGGCTAACATTCTCCTTTCCCTTCCTCCCCCACAACAAACACTCTGTGAGGTGAGTGGGGCTGAGAGACTTCAGAGAAGTGTGACTAGCCCAAGTTCACCCAGCAGCTGCATGTGGAGGAGCGGAGACGCGAACCCGGTTACCCAGATTACAAGACTACTGCTCTTAACCACTACACCACACTGGCTCTTAGAAATTGGCGGGGAATGGATCACGCCCAGGGGCTGCCAGTTGACCATTTATTTCACTGCTGTTGTCCCCCAAAGTCCTAAATTAAGAGATACTGCTTTGACTGGAGAAAGAGCTAACACATACAATTCCTGATACTAATGATTCCAAGAAAACTGAAATGTCTACGGAGACGTAGTCTTATGTCTTCATACTGCTAGTGGATTTTCACTCTGCCATCTTGCTAGCCAAGTAATTAAGGATTAGAAGCTTAACACCACAAAGGGTATTTTTACTTCATGGTTTTGACTTCTCCAGCAAAATAAAACACACATAAATCCTGTTGAATGATCTACCTGGTACATTTTCCCTCAGCTTGGAAGCAGATCTGAGGCTTAAATTCTGCATTTCATAAAAGAATCAAAAAATCCTGGACCCAGACATACAATTTTCAGGAAACCCTTGGCAATCTCTTTCGTGTGAGATGTTCAACTCCCTGTCTTCAGGCTCCTGGGACCTACAGGGAGTTTAGTTTAGACCAATCCTTCAGCTTGGAACTGAATTTCAGTGTTGGGCACACATTAGGAGGAGATAAGGCAGGCTGGCTTCCCAAACTTAAAGCAAAACAGAATCAGTATGGAGAGTTGTCTTCTTAGGTTAGGTTTTCTGACAAAATCCATACATTGTGAAAAGTGTGCACAATGAAATGTGGGAGTGACGCTTAGAACGAGCATTTAGTTCAGGATACTTTCCATACTGGGACGCGGGTGGTGCTGTGGGTTAAACCACAGAGCCTAGGACTTGCCGATCAGAAGGTCGGCGGTTCGAATCTCCACGACGGGGTGAGCTCCCGTTGCTCGGTCCCTGCTCCTGCCAACCTAGCAGTTTGAAAGCACATCAAAGTGCAAGCAGATAAATAGGTACCGCTCCGGCGGGAAGTTAAACGGCGTTTCCGTGTGCTGCTCTGGTTTGCCAAAAGCAGCTTAGTCATGCTGGCCACATGACCCGGAAGCTGTGTGCCGGCTCCCTTGGCCAGTAAAGCGAGATGAGCGTCGCAACCCCAAAGTCGGTCATGACTGGACCTAATGGTCAGGGGTCCCTTTACTTTTTACCTTTACTTTCCATATTGAATATGATATTGTGAGTCCACCATGGGCACACATAACAATTATGGGATCGTGGAAAAGTACATTGGGGAGGAGTTTCACATGTAATCAATGTCAGCACCTTTGTAGCACTTTATAAAGTTCAAATCATGCCAAGTGCATCAGCGTAGCAAATCTTTTAGTAACCCTGTAGACTGAGGCTGAGATAATAGTGCCTCACCAAAGGTTGCCTAGTGAGTGCGTAGCAGAGGTAAGGTTTCAAGTAGACACTTCAAACCTCACTGCCCCCACTTTTAGCCCCTATGCTATATAAGTAAAATCTATAAAGGCACCATCAAGAACAATAATTCTGAGAAGCTGAGTCATTCTGATACTTTGTGACGTACATGCACAAGTTAGTTCAGCCTAGGCCAGTTTCCACTAGTACACACAATTAGAAGAAGAAAAAGACTATTGTAGGTTACACAGCTGACACTCTGGTGAAAACTGCAACCCACCCACCCTGAAACAAAAGTACTTTTAACTTTTCCCAGAAAGTGTGCCCTGGATCTCTGGATTTCAGTCACAGAACTGGTCAATGGTTCAAACAATTAACCAGGTTTGTATGAGACACTGGAATAATGGAGTAAAGGCTATGAACATCCTAGAATGTATGCAGGGGTATACAGTGGTACCTCAGGTTACAGGCGCTTCAGGTTACAGACTTCACTAACCCAGAAATAGTACCTCGGGTTAAGAACTTTGCTTCAGGATAAGAACAGAAATTGTGCAGTGGTGGCGTGGCATCAGTGGGAGGCCCCGTTAGCTAAAGTGGTACCTCGGGTTAAGAACAGTTTCAGGTTAAGAACGGACCTTTGGAATGAATTAAATTCTTAACCCGAGGTACCACTGTACTGTACTATGTCTTACAATGCTGGAACTCCTTACTATTCCATTAAAAGAATGATAGATATAAGAAATGGCACCTGACCTCCATCACAGTTATTCATAGTACCAAACTTCGAAGATAATATGCACTGTTTAAGATGCTGAAGTATGTTATCAAGCCTGAGTCCTGTTATGTTCCCATTTCAAGCTTATAATAAGAAAGCGCCTGTGATTCTTGTATGTTTTTGGTAACATTACCTCCATTTCTCTCTCTCTCCTGATTCTCTATAGAGTGAAAAGCCAACATCCTTGAAAATGAATAATATTTTAGCTTATCCATATTATCAAGTGGTGAAGAACTTAAATGCCTTTAGTTTAATTTCTCACAAATCATCACGGGTGCTTGAGCAACAAATTGTCTGCTCTATCTCCCATGTTAGCAGATTAGTAACACTAACAATGTACAACACAGTAGTGTTGAGGATGGAGAGAGAAGGAGAATGGCATAAATCTTTAAAGTAATATATTATACTGGAGCGCCAGACAGATTTGATAGTGACAGATGGAAGCTCTTCTAACTCCTTTGATATTTAAGTAGGAGTGAGAACCATTTAATGAAAGGGGAAGTAATCAGATCCATTGTCCTTTTTAAAAACAAAACAAAAACCCAAACCCTCCCTCTCTTCCTTCTTTTAAAGCTGAAGTGACATAAAATATTTCTTTGCCTTTAGGGAAAGTTTCTTGCTAAGTACTCACTAGTAACTTGCTGTCTGACCGTCAATGGGGACAGACTACCATCAAAACGTGGTTGGTGCTGTGGGTTAAACCACTGAGCCTAGGGCTTGCTGATCGAAAGGTCAACAGTTCGAATCCCCGCGATGGGGTGAGATCCCGTTGTTTAGTCCCTGCTCCTGCCAACCTAGCGGTTCGATAGCATGTCAAAGTGCAAGTAGATAAATAGGTACCGCTCCGGCGGGAAGGTAAACGGTGTTTCTGTGTACTGCTCTGGTTCGCCAGAAGCAGCTTAGTCCTGCTGGCCTCATGACCCGGAAGCTGTATGCCAGCTCCCTCGGCCAATAAAGCGAAATGAGCATCGCAACCCCAGAGTCTTCCGCGACTGGACCTAACGGTCAGGGGTCCCTTTACCTTTACCTTTACCATCAAAACATAACACCAATGCTTAAAAGCATCTACTGATTGCGTATGCATTACTAGGCCAGGTTCAAAGTGCTGGTATTAATTTATAAAGCTCTTAAGAACTCAGGTCTTGGTTACCTTGTGCCTGATCCTTTATATTCCTGCTTAACCAGTGAGATTTGGGGCAATGTCTCTGTTAGTGGGTCCCAAAGATGCAGATGTGTACCTACTAGAAGCAGAGGCAGATTCTGGGCTGCGTGACAAGTTCCACCACACTGGGTGCCAAGCCTAGGGGGTGCCATAGGCCACAGCAACGATGACATGTAACTGGAGCCCATATACTAGCCGACAGGTGCAGGGAAAATTCAGAAAGCACAGCCCTGTTCCCGAGTCTTAACTGGCTAGGCAAACAAGAACAGATGCAGATTTAGCCACCCAGAGTAGCTGGGGAAACCCAGCCAGATGGGCGGAGTATTATTATTATTATTATTATTATTATTATTATTATTAGCATCATCAGCATCAGCATTATTGCAGCACAAGCAGTTATGACACACTAGGCACCAAGCCTAGGAGGCGCCATAAGGTGTTGCAAGTGTGATGCAGTGAATTGAGCAGACTGGAAGGCGAGAGGGAGAGGGTGACGAATTAGGGGTTCACACAGCGAACCGCTGAAATTTGAAAGACCAAAGTCCATCCCTGATACAAGAGGGTGGAAGGCAGTATTGATGAGTTATCTTAGATGAATTTAGATGGAAATTAGATACTTCAAACTGTTGCACATTACAGTGGTACCTCGCAAGACAAATGCCTCGCAAGACGAAAAACTCGCAAGATGAAAGAGTTTTTTGTTTTTTGAGTTGCTTCGCAAGACGAATTTCCCTGGGTTTGCTTCGCAAGACGAAAAAGTCTTGCGCCTTTTTCTTAAAACCGTCAATGCATTCCTATGGGAAACCGTGCTTCGCAAGACGAAAAATTCACAAGACGAAAAATCTCGCAGAACGAATTAATTTCGTCTTGCGAGGCACCACTGTACTTGGAACTGTTTATTAATTAATTAATAATTAAATAATGATTAAATTACTTGAAACTGATTATTACTATTATTATTAATTTAATTGTTTTGCCATTTTGTAAGCTGCAAAGAAGCATATGGATGAAAACAGATCACCATCCTTTTTTGATTGTTGAGTGAAGTGTGCTTTCATTGTTATCTGGGGAGAAACTGTGCCCCTGGTATCCATTTCTCAGAAACACTGCTTCCTATGAAAAATATACTGCCTCTTTTTAATCAGCATCTTAAATACCTTAGACTTTCACCGTAAAATAATCATAGTTTCCTTCTTCCCCTACCCCCAACAAAGAGAGCCAAATTAAGATACAAACCTTTCTGCAATTCTGCAATAACCCAATTCCAGAGGCTCATGAAATAAATGCCTCCCTACTGCCAACCACATAACAAACTTCATTTTACAAGGATGATAATGGTAATGACAGTGGTGCAAGAGGGGAAGTGGATTTTCCTTCCTTCCACCCCATTATCCTGAAATACTCTGCAGGGCAACAGTACTAAAAGAGCAGAGGCCAATGAGACATGGGATCTTCACAAGATCTTCCATGTTGGCAGTAGCTCTTGTGAAGGCCCCAAGCTCTGTAATTTTGATGAGAGAACTATTAATTCCTTGATAATGCTGGTGACAGAAGATAGTGTAATGGTGAGAGCCCAGAGAAAGGGGATAGGAGAAGGAAATCCGAGATGTAATTTCCTGTCCAGACCAGAATGCTCAGATGGATTAAAAATCGACATCATTTCCTCAAAAGTTCTCCTGTTGAGAATGGGATTGTGTACATCAGGTGTGGGCTCTCAACCTTCAGCCCTCAAAATGCTGCTAAACAATGACTACCACCAGCTTCTCAGCAAGCACAGCCAATGGCCAGGGGTCAGCAACAACTTGAAGGCAAAAAGCTCCCAATATCTGGTATGGATGCACAGTCCATGTTCAAATTAACTAGGCTGCTCTACAGGCAAAGATGTCTTGAGCTTGCAGATCAGAAGGTCGGTGGTTCAAATCCCTGCGGCAGAGTGAGCTCCCGTTGCTCGGTCCCTGCTCCTGCCAACCTAGCAGTTTGAAAGCACGCCAAAAAGTGCAAGTAGATAAATAGGTACCACTCCGGCGGGAAGGCAAATGGCATTTCCATGCGCTGCTGTGGTTTTGGTGTTCCATTGCGCCAGAAGTGGCTTAGTCATGCTGGCCACATGACCCAGAAAAACTGTCTGCGGACAAACGCCGGCTCCCTCGGGCAATAAAGCGAGATGAGCACCGCAACCCCAGAGTTGTCCGCGACTGGACTTAACTGTCAGGGGTCCATTACCTTTACCTTCATATGCACATGGTATCTAAACACCTCCTGAGAACACCTGCAAACAACACAGAACCTATTCTAAATTGAGCCAAGGAAACTTCGCCCCATCATCAAAAGAAATCTGAAGTCATTATGAGACATATTCTCTGTGAAAGCCGGAGATGGCCACGTTATGATTACACTCAATGACTTGATAATCTCTATAGTGGATAGGGTGGTTGGTATTTTAAAGTTCACTGAGTTCTTTTAACCTTGTCCAGATGTAAAATAGGCACTCTTCTTCCCAATCACCCATTAGAAACCCACAGAGTATTTCACCCATAAAGGTTGCAGCAGCAACCATGGAGGTCACATCTGGAGTTCTGACCACAAGGAAGTTGTGACGGTAAGTCCTTGATCAATGGAGACCCCTGATGGTCCAAGCATTTTAGCACAAGGTTCTGAAGCATGCAAGCGCCATCAAAGCGGATGTGTGTCGAGTTAGCACAAAGTGGATGCGGCACAATAAGTCAAAACAATGAATGCCGCTACCAGGTAGCAGCGCTGTCAGGAGGCAGCCTTGTGAAGCACTAATGCAAAAGAGTTTGTCAGCTGTGGAGCACTGTTGACAGTGACCAACTGCAGTGGGAAGCAAAATGAAAGGGAGAATGAAGCATTTGCAGTTGTTTTTGTACCAGCAGCATCAAGGATCAAGGTCTGGCAGGGTAGAGGGATTTATTTTTTATCTTTATTTTTTTATTTTTCAGGGGAAATAAAGAGCAGTTTGCAGTAGTCAGTGTAAGTTAAGTAATGGCTGCAACACAAACTTGGCAAAGGATATTTGCCTTCTGAAAATGACTTCCCTCTCCAGGACTGACAATTCAGGGACTCTGCTTTTGTTCTCATTTCCTTGCAAATAATGGTTCTTTGTATGGCTTACCAAACAATATTTACGCAGGACTGGATATATTGCTCTCATTAGAGCAAATACTACTTCCTAAATTGGGCTATTTGTGGCTCTGCACCTCAGGTTTCACTCATCCCTGATCTCAAATGCACTAAAAGCACATTATTGGTGCTTAAGATGCAAACAACTGCACTGAAAAATAGTGGTTCTTAACTCTGGTGAAAGAAGTTAAGAATTAATGGTTAGCTGAGATACGAAGGTGAATAGTAAACACAAAATCCCTTTTTGATCACATGTTGTAATAGGGTTGTACTTGTTAGCAGATTAATTGTTCTCTCCTCCCCCAATTTATTTAATACCTTTAAAAAAATGCAGTAGCCATTTTGTGTGTGATAAAGAAACACAATAAAAGCAATTTCTCTCTTACAAGAAAAATTAAAAAGAGAGAGGGAATGAGCATTCCTGGTAATGCGTTTTTGAATCCAGGATACCTTCTAATGAGGTTTCACCGTACAATAAATAACATTAATGAGACCCAGTGTTGCCCATATAATATATTTCCCTAATATAGCTTTAGATTTTCTCATGTTGTGTAGAAAACAAGCAGTCACCAGAAATGCCTTCGAATGGCACATTAAAAACCAAGCGCACAATTAAATATAAATGAATTCAGTAATTTAATTGCACTATTGTCATTTGGAGAGAGAAAAAAATCAGAAGAAAAGTAATTATGCCTTTTTTGAATCGGTAAATAATAAAGTGCTGAGGAAATGAGATAATATTTAAACAAACATCATTGCAGCTAAGAGTGATGCAAAGGAACAATTTATCCCTAGGTAAATTTTGCATCTGGTAATGTAGTGAAAGTTGGGTTTATTTCTTTTGTGAAATGGACACAATCCACCAGGCACTGCAGATAGCAAACTTTCACTAATTTAAGTGGGCCTCAAATGGGACACTTGGCTAAGTAAAATGAAGAATGAAATTAAATAAATCCTTTTTAAATGGAGGAAGTATGTGCAACCACTGTGTTGTGTATATTTAAGGGCAATGTTGAAGCTGAAAATCCCACCTAAGATTATGAAATGTGGCTATTTCATTATTATATTTTAAAACTGATACACAAGTTCATATTTTGATGTTCAAAGTAAACATATTAAAGGAGAAATCCTGAGTTCTCAGGAGAGCAACTGAGGCCTTGTTGGGTGCTATGGGTATTCCTGGTATAGCAGCAGAAAGCTCAGCTGTCATCCTGTACCACCAACCGTTGGCCTAGAAAAAGGGGCATTCTTGGGGAGGAAGAAGAATGAGAAAAATATAAAATGAAAATGTGAAGGCTTGCACAGCACATTTCTCTAGAGTGTGCACCCATAGCTTATTTATTTACAGTGGTACCTCAGGTTAAGAACTTAATTTGTTCTTGAGGTCCGTTCTTAACCTGAAACTGTTCTTAACCTGAAGCACCACTTTAGCTAATGGGGCTTCCTGCTGCCGCTGCACTGCCAGAGCACGATTCTGTTCTCATCCTGAAGCAAAGTTCTTAACCCGAGGTACTATTTCTGGGTTAGCGGAGTCTGTAACCCGAAGCGTCTGTAACCTGAAGCATCTGTAACCCAAACTACCATTGTATTTCACTGAAAGGAGGAGGTGGTGAAAGATGACAAACAAATAAGGACAAATAAAGAAGTAAAAACCTAACAAAATAACCATAACAGGAGTGGTGAAGAAGCCAAAATATGAGGTTTTGTGTTTTTTCTTGCAGAGAAAAAGTCAAATGCCAAGCTGATCAAAGGCAGGGCAAATCAAGGGTGCCAGACAGGTCCTTCTCCTCCTTACTTGTGCACTACAAAAGCATATCTTTCTCCACAAAAGGTTGCCAGCAGAACTGGGACAGAAATGGAGCCATGAGACAGAGGCAGGCAGGAGAAAAAGGCTGGAAGTGATCTGAAGATTCTTCTGGAGCCAATCACCCCACCACCAGTTCCAGAGACAGACACAAGCCGAATCTGCAGGTCCATTCCAGCCTTTTTTCTTCTGCTAGCATCTCTTTCTGCATTCCTTGATCCCTCGTGGTTTTTTTAACTGTTAGGGTGTGCCTCAGCACATCCCCTGTTGCATGCCTATGCTACCTCCCTGCCTAATTGTTGAGAGGCAGCAAGCCTTTGGAATTGGAAGTTACTCTGCCAGGGAATCGTTGGATTGCTCTGCCAGTAAAATACTTTGGAAAGTGTTACCGTATTTTTCGCTCTATAAGACGCACCAGACCATAAGGCGCATCCAGTTTTTGGAAGATGAAAACAAGAAAAAAAAATTCTGAATCCCAGAAGCCAGCTGCCCTGAAGAGGCTTTGCAAGGCGAAGCCAGAACAGCAAGAGGGATCACTGCGCAGCGCTCCCTCTTGCTGTTCTGGCTTCTGGGATAGCTGCGCAGCCTGAATTCGCTCCATAAGACGCACACACATTTCCCCTTACTTTTTAGGAGAGAAAAGGTGCATCTTATAGAATGAAATATACGGTATATATTCTGTTGTTGTTTTTTAAAAAATGCAGATATGCATTGATAATATTATGTTTGATAATTGGTAGACTCATGAATCATCCGTCTATCACCTAGTTAGTTAGTTAGTTAGTTAGTTAGTTAGTTAGTTAGTTACAGGTAAAGGGACCCCTGACCATTAGGTCCAGTTGTGGCCGACTCTGGGGTTGCAGTGCTCATCTCGCTTTATTGGCCGAGGGAGCCGGCGTATAGCTTGTGGGTCATGTGGCCACCATGACTAAGCCGCTTCTGGCGAACCAGAGCAGCACACGGAAACGCCATTTACCTTCCCGCCGAAGCGGTACCTATTTATCTACTTGCACTTGGACGTGCTTTCGAACTGCTAGGTTGGCAGGAGCAGGGACCGAGCAACAGGAGCTCACCCCGTCGCGGGGATTCGAACACTTACTTACTTACTTATTAAATTTCTGTCCTGCAGGATAAACCTGTAATCTTGACAGTAGAGAAAGAAACAAAGAATGGGATAACACAGGATGGATGCAAGAACATGTAGTTATGGCTCCTTCTGCTTTGCATCCACTGGAGAGGAAGAGTAAGTGGTTCATAGAGGGAAAATGTATTCGTAAATTATTTCGAGGAATACAGGAATGAGGCACTCTCTGGGTTCAAGGCATAGAGGGCAGTAAGACAGAAATGAAATACCTATGTTCTCCTTCTGTATCATCCAATTTCATTGCAGCAGAAAGGAAGAGGAATGAGAAGTCCTTTCCAGCTCTACTTTGGCATAGCTCTGGTAGCTCCCATGGACGTATTCACCTTGATCCTGTACTTAATACAAGGCACCTCTAATGTAGCAACAGCAATGATCTGTCAAGAGCATAACCTTGTACAGTCAATTTATTCCTTTATGAGGTATTTGAGTTTGCCACTTGAGCATAAACAGGTGCACTGCAGCACAATTTCACTAAATACTTTTATCCCTTTGTTGGGAAGTCATCTCTACCCTTCAATTCCCACTGCAAGCACTAGCTGATTACATCATCTGTACACAGTGCTCGGAACCAGCTCTTTGGTGATTTGTTGTTGTTGTTTAGTCGTTTAGTCATGTCCGACTCTTCGTGACCCAATGGGCCAGAGCACGCAATCACTTCTGTCTCTCACTGCCTCCTGCAGTTTAGTCAAACTCATGCTGGTAGCTTCGAGAACACTATCCAACCATCTCGTCCTCTGTCGTCCCCTTCTTGTGCCCTCCATCTTTCCCAACATCAGGGTCTGTTCCAGGGAGTCTTCTCTTCTCATGAGGTGGTGGTATTGGAGCCTCAGCTTCACGATCTGTCCTTCCAGTGAGCACTCAGTAAAAACTATCTCAAGGTGATCATGCAGAAGAGCTTTTGTGAAGCAGAAGTGAAATATACTCCGAGTCCTGTCGTGATTTCATGCTCTTTATTGCAGCTTGTAAAACACTGATTGAATTGCCCCCCAAACCTCAGGCTTTTATATACATTATTTACACAATGAGTCCCATCTGATTGGTTGATTCTGCTTCCCTCCTGGAGCCTGATTGGTCTTTTCCTGCAGGCCAATCAGTAGTTGCATTCTACGATCCTACCAGCCTAATAGGCTGATTAACTTCCTCCTGGAGCCTGATTGGTCTTTTCCTGCAAGCCAATCAGTTGTTGCATTCTAGGATCCTACTTGCCTATTGTTGAAGGATCCAAGCTTAGTACATAACAAGAAGAGAAGCCTTTTGGGGTTTGGTTTGGTTTGGTTTGGTTTAGGACATGAATACGTGAAGACAGATGAGACAGTAAATACACTTGGGGGCTGGTACAATAACCAGGTAAAACACATCCGTGTCTCAGCAAAATCTGCTGCTGCCTGCCTCCTTCACTAACGCCTCTAGAATGTACTGGGGTAATCGAAACATTCCAAATAGAGTAACAGCATTTGGAATAAGGGAACAGAAAATCTGCAATTGTAATCCTTATGTTTTATCAAGTGAGACGTCATCGTGTGTTTCGCAAAGCGTGTTCTCCCTAACAGAGAGCACGTGTTGCGGTTGGGAAGAAGCAAGCCACCCTGTTTTTTCTATTGGGCAGATTTTGGAGGAAACCCAAGCCATTAAGTGGTTAATGGTGTTGCTGGGGATTTTTGGTTGTTGCCAATTTTGGAGGAGGAGCCAGAGTTTTTAAATACAGGTCGCTCAGCACGAGGCGACCTCTTGGCTTTTGCATCGGATCAACTCACGGTTGTATTGAGCTTTTCAAACCTTGTTCGATTCCCCCTTTTCTTAAAACCTGATTCTACCTTATTTTCCTTTTCTCTCACTCTTACCCCTTCTGTTCTTGAGCTTTCCCTTTCAGCCTTTCTCTTTACTTTTGATATTCTACTTAATTTATTTAATTGGGGTGGGAAAAGGGGACGTTTGAGCCTTGAGGGTGGGATCCCCCCCCCCCAAAGGCTCGGGAGAGGCCCCTTCTGGGCTGAGGCCCAGGGGAGTTGCCGGCCGGCACTCCTAGCAGGCCGCGCGGCTGCCCTGCTCCCCGCTGGGCACCCGCTTCCTTAGGCGCCCCACCCCCACCCCTTGCTTTGAGTTCGGCCCTCTTTCGGGCCTAGGCCAGGGAACGGGGCCGGTGGAGCGCTTTCGGAAAGCCGCCGGCGCCACGTAGGCGCCGGCTGAGCTCTCGCGCTCCACTGCGGCATTCGTTGGGAGGCCCCCACCCCCCCCCACCTTACCGGTAGGCCGCGGCGTCACCCCGCAGTCGTTCGGCCCTTGAGGGCCTGAGAGGGCCTCGGCCCGGGGAACTAGGCCGCGGGGCGCTGTTGAAGGCCGCGGGCGCCGCGCAGGCGCCGGGCGAGCTCCCGCCCCCCCCCCCCAGCCGCGGCGTTTGGCGAAACCCCCCCCCCCCCGCCCGCCGCCCTCCTACCGAGCTCCTGCGTGCTGCCGCAGCGTGCGGCGGGCGGCTACCACCCCCCACCACCTTACCTTCGGGCCGCGGAGCTCCTCCCCCCTCCGGTTCCGCGGTTGTTCGGCCCCGTTTCGGGCCTCGGCACGAGGACTAGGCCGCGGGGCGCTTTTTGAGGCCGCGGGCGCCGCGCAGGCGCCGGGCGAGCTCCCGCCCCCTGCCGCGGCGTTCGGCGGAACCCCCCCCCCCGCCCTCCCGCCCTACCAAGGCCGCGAGCCTTTTTCCGTCCGCATGGTCGATTCCGCCCAAGTTGGGCATTATTAGGTAGGGAGGGGTCACCTCCCAATACCTGCAGCCCAGGCGCCACTTTGGCCGCGCATTTGGGCGGCTATATTCGCTTCGGCCCTAGTCTGGCCATTACCCGGCCAGGCTTCGGGCCTCCCGGGAGCCCCGCGCGCCTCTAGGCTGCGGACGGGGCCTCCTGAATCCGGGCAGGGCCTGTGTGACGTTGCGCCCGCCATTTTGAGGCATTATCCTTGGGCGGTTTCTCTGTTGGCCCTCTAGTGGCCGCTTGTATTATTTCTCCTATTTTCTTAGGAGCCTGGGTTCTCCTCCCTCCCAGTGATTCAGCATTTTTGTAGCCCATTTAATCGCTGTGCCCCACGCCAGGTGACCCCTGCTGGCTGCCCGGGGGAGGGCAAGCAGGAATTTTCTTGTGTGCTTGGAGTCTGATGGTCAGATAGACAGTTAGATAGATAGAGAGCCTGCTTAATAAAACGGTCAGTCGCTATAAAACCTGCCCTTTCCTATCTTCAGGGCTAATTTTAAATCACGGTTGGTGAAGTTATTCATTTCTTGTATCTTAATTCCTTAGAAGGCGACGTTGGAGGAGGAAGTTTATTGGGTGCAGGGGCGGCTGACCCAGGCGGGGGCCATTTCTCAGTAGGACATTTGGGTAGCTTGTTATTCACAGCAACATCGGTGTGGCCCTTCCTTAATTGTGACCTAATTTAATTAGCCGTTATGGCTCCGAAGAAAGCTGCGCGTAGTGCGGCCCTTTCCACTGGCTCAAAGCGGCCTATTAGAGGCCCTTCGCAGGCTCTTCGCTCACCCACTCCAGGACAACCAATGGGTAGGGTGCAATCTTTAGTGTCTAGTATGGCCGGTGATCCTGCAGCCTTGTCCCGTTTTGCAGCAGATATGGATGGCTTCCTTCAACACTGCTCATCCCAGCCCTCGACGTCGGGAGGGCATCCTCGCACAGCAAGGGCGATGTCTCCGGCTTCACCTTCTTCTAGCGAAGATGCAGGAGAAGGGCCGTCAACGAGAGGGTTGATCGTGAACCCCCAAGTACCTCAAACCCCCGCTTTACCCGCTGTGGCGGGCCGCTCACAGAGGGCTGGCCGTACCTCAAGGAGGGCCATGGGAAGGAGGGGCCCTTCAATGTCCTCAGGTCTCCGTGGTGCGCTTGCCCAGCCAACTGCCGATTTGTCGCCAGGTTTGGTTTTTTCACGTGTGGTCTCTCCGCAGCCAGTCCCGGGTGCATCACAGCTAAGCCAGGACTCCGAGTCTTCTATCGAAGATAGCCTCCCAGTTCCTGCCAGGAAGTCCTCAGGCGGAAAACGTCGCCGCAAGAGAGCTTCCAGGAAGCGCGCCAAGAAGAGGAGGGATGACTCTTCTTCCTCTTATTCCGGTACGTCCTCTTCAAGCTCTGATGAGGGGGGCTCTTCTAAGGAGCTTTATTGGGGTTTTGGCGAATCGGTGTCAGGACTCCCGCGGTGGGCTTGGGAGCGCAGGGCCAACTCGCACCGTGCACAATACGGGGCCGTCCAGGAATGTAGGGACGGAGTGCTGTTACCAGACACGAAAGTATCCACCAACTCCGCCAGAGATATTATTCCAGGCGCGCATTTGCCTAAGAAGCTGCGGGCCAGAATCTTGAATGGCCGCTATGTGGACATTTTTAAATTGGCCCCCCCTTCGGAAGACCGAGAGAAAGGGAACCCTTCACACAAAAAACGATATGGTGTGGCCTCTGCGGATAGGTCGTTTGAGCAGTGGCTCGACTGTTTCCAAGTCTTTGCTGGCGTGGTTGCAGCTGCTTATCCGCGGAGATCTCTCCATTTGATAGTTTATCTGTCTATTGTTCGCTCAGCCTTCACCAAAGCTGGTGGAAAAGCTGCGATCAAGTATGATGAGAACTTTAGGCGCCGTGCTGCTAGGATACCTTCGGCCCGCTGGGATCGGAAGGATCTTGATGTGTGGACCACCTATGTGGCCCCGCTTATTGAGAACAAAGTTCCGGAACAACAGAGGTTGAGGACTTCTGCCTTCAGAGCTGGCCGTCGCCTTCTTTGCTGGGATTTCAACAAGGGCTCTTGTCAACGCCTGCCGTGCAAATTCGCCCACATGTGCGAAAAATGTAGCGGCTTGCATCCAGCCACCTCGTGTTTTGGTGGCAGGCGGCCCTTTCGAGGTGGGAGAGGGGGTGCTCAGCAATCCCCCAAGACAGCCCCCACCCCCTCTTCCTCTGGAACAGGGAAGTAGCGTCTTGACCTCCTTAGCCTATACTCCTGTCCGTTTGCCAGCCCTTCAAGTTTGGTTGCAGTTATACCCCAATCGGGTGGCTGCTGGTTATTTGAGCGATGGTTTTGCTTTGGGTTTTCGGATTCCGGTAGCCATGCCTCCCGTGGCACGGAATCCTTCCAATCAAAAGTCTGTGCGTGACCTACCTGAGGTCGCCCGGAAAAAGATTAAGAAGGAGGTGGCCTTGCAACGCATGGCTGGTCCTTTTGATGCCCCTCCTTTTCCTAATTTACATATATCCCCTTTGGGTATAGTACCAAAAAAGGCCCCAGGTGAATTTCGTTTAATTCATAATTTATCACACCCCAAGGGCACCTCAGTCAATGATGTCATTCCTCCGGAGCTTTGCTCAGTAAGGTATGCCTCTCTGGATCATGCGATCAAGATGATTCGCAAGTTCGGCCCGGCTGCCTTGCTGGCAAAATGCGATATTGAATCGGCATTTCGTTTGCTGCCCATTCATCCGGAGGATTTTTGGCTGCTGGGTTTCCAGTTTGAAGAAAAATTTTATTTTGATAAGGCCATGCCTATGGGCTGCTCGATAGCATGCGCCGCTTTTGAATCCTTCAGCACGTTTTTGGAGTGGGCACTCCGTTTTCAAACGGGACTGGGCGGAGTCACCCATTATTTGGATGATTTTTTATTAGCATCGGCCTGCGACACCGGCAATTGCGCGGTGCTGCTGCGAGCCTTTGCCGCCCTTACGGAGGAACTGGGTGTTCCTTTGGCTGCGGATAAGACGGAGGGACCTTCAACTCGGCTTACTTACCTTGGCATTCTTTTGGATACGGTGTCTCAAACTTCCAGTTTGCCTAAAGATAAACTGGTTGCTTTGAAGAAGGTCATCGAGGAGTTGCTCCCTTTGAAGAAAGTGACGTTGAGGCAACTTCAATCGCTATTGGGGCACCTGAATTTCGCGTGCAGAGTGGTGGCTCCTGGGCGACCATTCTGTTCGCGACTGGCTCGTCTCACGGTGGGTTTGAGGGCTCCGCATCATAGAGTTCGCCTTTCTGCTGGGGTGAAGGCGGACCTTCGCATCTGGCTGGAATTCCTGGAGGAATTCAATGGAGTGTCATTATGGCAGGACACGCTGAACTTGCATAATGACTTCCAGGTTCAATCGGATGCTGCAGGCTCCCTGGGTTTTGGGTTATACTGGAAGGGAAGATGGTGTGCCATGCGCTGGCCGCCTGCTTGGCAGGGTGGAGCGATTACGCGGGACCTAACTTTTCTTGAGTTCTTTCCCATTGCAGTGGCAGTGCACTTGTGGGTCGAGGAGTTCAGGAACCGTCGTGTTTGCTTCTGGACCGATAACCAGGCGGTGGTGACGGTGCTGGCCAAGCTGTCGTCGCGATCCCCCAGGGTCGCTTCTCTTTTGCGGGCCTTTGTATTACACTGCTTACGTTATAATATCGTGTTTTCAGCTCGTTTTATTCCCGGGGTATCTAACGAAATTGCTGATGCTCTGTCCCGTTTTCAGATGGAGCGGTTCAGACTCCTGGTTCCAGAGGCTCGGAAGCGTCCGGAATATTTCCCGGATCATCTCTGGAACCTTGGCAGCAATTAGTTTTGCAGGGAGTAGCGGCTTCTATTTCTCCTTCCACCCTCCGTTCGTACACTAAGGCTTGGACTGATTTTTTGGCTTTTACACATCAGTCAGCCAGTGGGAATGGCGGGTCACCGCCCTCCACCTCCCAGGTGTTAAGGTACCTGGCGCACTTGTTCCAGTTGGGACGTGCGGCTAAGTCACTTAGGATTCAATCAGCGGGTATAGCATTCTTCTGTAAAGCATTTTTTGGAAAAGATCCCTGCGCGAAGTTTATCGTGCGCAAGGCGCTGGAAGGTTGGAGCAGACTTTGCCCTCCCCGTCCCGCGGCTCGACGTCCTATTTCATTTGACTTGCTAGGTAAAATGCGCAAAAAGTTGCGGAGCGTGTGCTGGTCAAGGTACGAGGCACGCCTGTTTTCGGCGGCATTTTCTATTGCATTTTTCGGAGCTCTGAGAGTCGGCGAGCTTGTTCTGGAGGTGCACAGGGGCGGTAGAACCAGGGGCCTGCTGCTTCAGGATGTGCAGTTGCTACCCACGGAGCTGAGGCTTTCAATTCGGAACTCAAAAACGGATCAGACGGGCAGGGGAGCTCTTATTCGTCTTCCCGCTACATGTGAGGCCGGCCCTTGCCCGGTAAAAGACGTAAGGAAGTACCTAGCGGTTCGCCCACCAGGGGATGGTCCCCTCTTGATTCATGAAAATGGGTTACCATTGGCTAGGCAACAATTTGCCAAGTTAATGCGTAAAGCGATTGTGGCGTGTGGAGACACGGCCTATGGTTTTGCCCCCCACTCGTTTAGGATTGGGGCAGCCACGACGGCAGCTCACTGGGGCCTTTCAGCCGCCAGAATACAGGAGTTGGGTCGCTGGAAATCAGAGGCGTTCAGAGGTTATGTTCGCTAATAATTTGGTTCTTACATGTTTTGTCTGTTTGTTCTATTGTAGGAAAAGCAGCTGTCCGCATCTGGATGGTGGGGCACAGCATTATGCATTGGGCTGGCATCAGGGCACGGCAGTCCGGCTTGGGTCCAGGTCTCGGCCTTCCTCCACATGTACAGATATCTTGGTTATCCAGAAGGGGCATGCGTTGGGCTGAATTCCTGCCATTGATCCGGCGGCAGGTGGAACTGGAAGGGCCGCCCACGGCTGTTGTGGTTCAGCTGGGTGAGAACGACCTGATTTCCATGGACTGTTTTTCATTACGTGCCGCAATTTTGAGTGACTTGGTGGAGCTGCGGTTTTTGGTGCCGTCAGCAAAAATATTTTGGTCAAAGCTTTTGCAACGACGTATTTGGAGAGGGAGTCGTTGCCCGGCCGCCACGGAGAGGGCGAGGAAACGTATTAATTCGGCTGTGGCAAAACGCATTTTTGGGCTGGGTGGAGATGTGATATCTCACCCTGAAATTCTTTTTAAGACGGAATCCTTTTTCAGAGACGATGGTGTGCACCTTTCTTTTTTAGGAAATGATGTTTGGCTGGGTGCAGTGGTGGCTAAGCTGAGGGCTTGGCTGGGTTTGTGAGTGGTTTGGCGGGGAGCTTAGGGCTCCATGGCGGTTAGGCATTGGTTAAATTGGTGGTGGAGGGGTAAGTGCCTACCCCTCCAATGGTCGTGCGAAAAGGGAATTCCGTTAAAGGAATCCAGGGGCTTGCCATTCTTTTCGTCCTGTCCCGGGCAGCGGATTTGGGCCGTGCAAGCCCCACAGGAACATGAGGGTGAGGAGTGAGGGACTGTTGCCCAGCTTCACTTCCTCACCCAATACTTGTTTCCCAAGCTGGCTTCCGTTGGAGTACGGAAGTCAGTTCTGTCCATGGGCAAGGACAGATAGTCATAACCAATGCCTAAGCAACCACTCACATTTTTTGTATTTTGAATAAAGTTGTGGCCAAAATCATGCCAAAAACCTAAACAAAAATTTTGTGTGATGTGTGAATTTTTTGGGGGGTGGCCTTGTGGGACTCAACACGCAAAGCGTGTTCTCCCTAACAGAGAGCACGTGTTGCGGTTGGGAAGAAGCAAGCCACCCTGTTTTTTCTATTGGGCAGATTTTGGAGGAAACCCAAGCCATTAAGTGGTTAATGGTGTTGCTGGGGATTTTTGGTTGTTGCCAATTTTGGAGGAGGAGCCAGAGTTTTTAAATACAGGTCGCTCAGCACGAGGCGACCTCTTGGCTTTTGCATCGGATCACCCGCCCACCCTCCCTTTATTTAAGGGGGGGTTTTTTCTTTTCTTGACCTTGCTATTGCCTGTTATGGGAGTCGTCTGCTTTGTAGCAGGGGCTCAGTAGGAATTTTGCCATCTGGCTGATTGGCTGGTGCCATTTGGTTTTTGCCTACTGCGTAGCAAATCGTCACAACTTGTAAGGTTGGCGGTTAGGCATTGGTTAAATTGGTGGTGGAGGGGTAAGTGCCTACCCCTCCAATGGTCGTGCGAAAAGGGAATTCCGTTAAAGGAATCCAGGGGCTTGCCATTCTTTTCGTCCTGTCCCGGGCAGCGGATTTGGGCCGTGCAAGCCCCACAGGAACATGAGGGTGAGGAGTGAGGGACTGTTGCCCAGCTTCACTTCCTCACCCAATACTTGTTTCCCAAGCTGGCTTCCGTTGGAGTACGGAAGTCAGTTCTGTCCATGGGCAAGGACAGATAGTCATAACCAATGCCTAAGCAACCACTCACATTTTTTGTATTTTGAATAAAGTTGTGGCCAAAATCATGCCAAAAACCTAAACAAAAATTTTGTGTGATGTGTGAATTTTTTGGGGGGTGGCCTTGTGGGACTCAACACGCAATACCAAAGTGTGCCTACCTCTCTGAACAAGCCAAGCCCTGCAAATCAGCAAAAACTTTCTGGAAATTCCATAATAATTGCGTTCTTGTATAAGATTTGACACTTACAACTTTCATTCTAGCATAACAGTAACCTTGAAGTATATAAATATGATGCCGGTACAAGTAAAAAGCAGTATACCTTAGGGCCTTTCAAATTCTAATTTTGTTGTAGGCTAAATGCAAGGGTGAAATCAGGGGGGAACAAACAGATTGCATTTTTGCACACTTTTCAAGGGTGTTAAAAAAGTATAAATGAGTAGGAAATGACAGGACACGGGAGCTACATTCCAAGGTAAAATTTGTATAAGCCAATATACTGTATGCTTCTCCATCAGTTACTTCCTTATACAGTGTACCCTATTAATATTGAAAATCCCTAATATAGATAGCTCCTTGTGGCCAGAAAAAGCAAAAACAGGTAACTGGTTTCTCTCATATTGCGGGGGGGTGGGGGGGTGGGAGAGAGAGAATCCAAACAGCATTATAGTTTAAAATGTCAAGTATTATTCCTAAAATGTAATCTAGACTTCCCAATGTTTACATATTAAATGTGGAGATAAAAACTACAAAGAAACTCATGTCACATATAAGAGAAAATCATGGGAAATGCACAACCAAAAAGGGCACAAACTGGAAAATTCTCCTGTGCAGACTCCATAGCTGTGCAAGAGTCAAATTCAGACAACTTCCTGCACCCAAAATTAATTTAGATGCAAACGTATAGATTACAGAGGTTCCCCCCCCACCTCTCTCTCAACCTATGGCCATACTAAATATTTCTGATAAATTTTGAAACTAGTGAGGTGAGAATCTTTTATATGTGTATTTTGCACATGTACACTTCTAAACAGTTTGCTGCATTCTGGATTTCCTTCCTTTTTAATATCTATTATGCATGTTAGCCTGAATTATGTCCTATATCAGACTTTTTTTTGCTATATTAAAAATATTTTAGCAATTTGAAAGAAATACATTATTTTATTCATGTTTTATAGTGAAGAATATCATATTACAAAGATGAGCTGAATTCAGCTGAATTCAATACTTCATGCATCAGCATGGTGTAACAAATGCAAAATTTAGAGCACAGAGACCTGGGCTCAAAGTCCTGCCACAGAGCTCACAATGAGTCAATAGGTTAAGTCATTTTTTCCTCCCTCTAATATAAGTTATCTGCAGTTCGGCAAACTACACTATTTCCAGTTTGTGTTGATTTTGCATGTGTTCGCCCATGACTCTGTACCTTCCCATTTCCCCACTGATCTGAATTTTAAAAAATATACATAAAAACTGCATGTAAGCATCCATTTAATGAACTTTAATGTAATCATACACATTTGTAAACATGTTTTCTTTTGGAAATAAGCATTTCTAATGGCCTTTGGGTACTACAGTGGGACCTCTGGTTACGAACGCTTCTGGTTATGAACGCTTCAGGTTACAAGCTCCGCTAGCCCGGAAGTAGCTGCTCCTGGTTGCAAAATTTACCCCAGGATGCAAATGGAAATTGCGCGCCAGAGGCCCCATTAGCGAACGCACGCTTCAGGGTAAGAATGGTTTCAGCTTAAGAACAGACATCCAGAACAAATTAGGTTTGTAACCAGAGGTACCACTGTATTTTTGCGCCGATACCTGTGACCGAACATTTGGGAAAGCGTGTTCTCCTTCATGGAGAGCACGTGTTGCGGTGGATTCTAGCAGGACACCCCCTTTTGGTTGTTGGATGGGATCGTTTGGATGGCCAGGTCTGTGATTGGGTCAATTTGGGTTGTTGGGGAGATTTTGATGTTGCCATTTAGAGGGTTGGCCTGAAGGTTATATATTCTTGGCAGCCTCTTTTACTCCGTGCATCGGATTGCCCGCCCACCCTCACTAATCTAGGGCTATTGTGTTGACCTTGCTATGCTTGTCATGGGGTCGTCTGCTTTTAGGGCATGGGCCAATTAGGAATTTTGTCCATTTGGCAGATTGGCTGGTGCCATTTGGTTTTTGCCTACTGCGTAGCAAATCGTCACAACTTGTAAGGTTGCGGTTAGGCATTGGTTAAAATTTGGTTGGTGGAGGGGTAAGAGTTGGCTGTGCCTGACCCTCCAATGCTGCTGCGGAAAGGGAATTCCGTTAAAGGAATCCAGGGGTTTGCCATGCTTTTGTTTGAATCCCTGGCAAGGGGCTTGCACCGCACAGGCCCCTGGGAGCATGCGGAGAGGGGTGACGGCATGGTGCCCAGTCCCATTCTCTCCCCAGTATTGTTTTCCCTCACTGGCTTTCACCGGAATACGGAAGTCAGTTCTTTCCCTGGGTGTGGGGACAGATAGTCGTAACCAATGCCTAAGCAACCACTCACATTATGTATGTTAATAAAGTTGTAGCCAAAATTATGCCAAAAACTCTGTGTGAATTGTGATTTATTTAGGGGGGTGGCTTGGGGACCGCGACACGCAAGTGCAAAATCATGTTAGTCCAGAAGGTGAGGATGTGGTCAGTTCATATTAAAATTCACAAAGATCGAATTCCTCAAGCATCCCTAAACCTACTTCTTGGAACTTTTTGTTAGGGATTGTGACACGTACGCATTTCCTGAGCCCCAAGGAACGATGAGCTGCAATTGTGAAAAAAAGGAGTTAGACTGAGCTGGACCATCGGCCCATCTATCTCAGTGCTATCTTCAAGGAAGAGTTGTAGCTCTCCAGGTTTTCAGACAGGAGTCCCTACTAGACGTACCTGGAGAGGCTGAGATCTTCTGCTTACACGGCATGTACTCTACTACAAATATTATTCCATCTTGTCATCGTTGTACCATAGCAAAAAAAAAAAGACTGATAGAAAAGACTGACAAAATCCGAGACCAGGGAGAAGAGACGGTGGAAGAAGATTGGGGAAATTTTTAAAATTTTATTCAGAGAAATATAGCATAATTAAGGAATGTTGGGAAATGGTGGAATGAAATTATATGACTTTAGTAGAAATATGATAAGGATTTAAGTATAGATAAATTTTAAGATTTTGATGGTAAGATAAGGTTAAAATAAATTAAGACAATTAAACGATAGAAAGCAGTGAAAGACGGATAGGATTTGCTGATTTAATTATTAACTGGAATACAAAAATGGGAGGTGTGAGGAGGTCGAGGAAATAAGTCAATGAAAGATAAGGTTAAAGATCGGAGGAGTTTTTCCTTTTTTTGTTTTTAATTGTGTTGGTGTTTTTTGTGTTTTGATGTATTTGATGTATTGTGATTTTGTTTTTGTTCTTTATTATGTAATTTTGTATCTTTCCATCTTTCTTTCTTTTTCTTACCTCCTTTCTTTTCTCTCTTTTCCTCTTTTTTTCTCTTTTCTATGCAATTCTTAAAAGTTCAATAAATATTATTTTTTTAAAAAAGGAGTTAGACTGAGCTGGACCATCGGCCCATCTATCTCAGTGCTGTCTTGAGTTGTAGCTCTCCAGGTTTTCAGACAGGAGTCCCTACTAGACATACCTGGAGATGCTGAGATCTTCTGCTTACACGGCTTGTGCTCTCCTACAAATATTATCCCATCTTGTCATCATTCTACCATAGCAATCATAATTGTATCACTTTTATTATGCAAAACCGGGAAGCTAAGGCAAGGAACCTAAGCAACTCGGTCAAAGTCAGTGCTGGAGCTGGCAATTGATTTATGTCTCCAAAGAAGCACTCCATTCTCCTTGCATTTTAAATATGTGAGTCTAAACATTTAGGGATTTATACTATTTTGACACTGCTGCAGAAGGCAAGGCTTTCCTCTGATTTTTCTTTCTTACATGTAAGTGTTAACCCTGTTTCAATGAAATCAGATGGGATCCTCTGGTAGTAATTAGGAGAAACACTCATATTTTACAACAAGGCAAAGACTGTGCATTCCAATTAACAGAATGACTTCCAAGATTTTTTTTTTATTTTTGGTCGTCGTTAAGGAGAGAAACTTGATGTTCAGCTGCCAGGAACAGAGTCAGCCCTTTTCTTAATAAAAGATCTAAGGGCCCAGAAACATAATCAATTCAAATTAAGTATTGATTTATAAATAATGTGGAATTAAGGGAGACATTTATAAACTGTAAATCACTGTTCAGTAGAATTCAGCACCGAGGATTACAAGGCAAAAGGGGGAAAAAACGAGACAGGCTAAAAAACAAAGTAATGTTTTCTCCACAAGATGGGCAACGCAATCCAATTAAGAACAGCCATCTTCTATGCAAATAATACAACAGTTACAAAAAAAAAAAAAAAAAAAAAGCAACTTACATTTACATTTAATCAAAGGGGGTGAACACAAGCAAAAAGGGCTTGTTCAGGAGAACTTCAGGAAAACTTCCTGGCAGTGCTAAAATTGCAGAGTTGCAAACAGGCCCCAGCTACCTTAGCTATTGTTTTTAGAGGGGTGCAGGGTATGATTTGGCAAGAATTGTGAAGAGTTTGTGGGTTTTATTAGAGGTCAACCAAGCATCGACCCATCATTAATGTGCTGTTTCCTGCTGGAAAACCTTGCCTTGTTTTCTCACATAAAAAGGCAGTAAAACTAGCATTTTGTTTGTTTGTTTGTGTTTTGTATACTGCCCTTCATCCGAAGATGAAAACAGGATACAACATAAAAATAAAAACTGAGAACACAAAATGCATAACAAAACAAAAACAAATCAATAATACCCAACAAACACATATTTTGTGGAAGTATGCAGACTGTGAAGTGATTCCTCAGTGTGTATGCTAAATGGAATACCCCAATAGCTGTTGCTTGCAGTGAACCCAATAGATCCTTTAAAGACATAACATTAAATTGCAGTGACTCTCAGGCTCCCTCTCCACACACCACACACCACACACACACACACACACACCATCCCGCATTGTGGCTATGAGGAAATCCACAGCATTCGCCATTACTTTTAAACTAACCAGAGTTTCTCATCGTATCCAGGCTGAGGGAAACTGGTTAGTTTTAAACCCTGGTTTGTTCTACTACTCAGGATCAAATGACTCATTGCTGCTCATGCACAAAACCTAGTCTAAACCATAGTTTAGCATGATGTCTAAATCAGGCCAAACAATGCCGTATATTCTCTGTCAATTTTAGTTTCTCTCAATTTTTTCAAGTTCTAAGTTCAGTTATCCACACCAGTACTTTTTTTTAAGTCCTTGAGAAAATTCATCAGCAGTTTAGAATAAATTCTCCTGTATGCAATTTTGCCTAATATATATATTTTTGCAAAGCGAAGTTTGTATGCTCTTTTCACCAATGTACAGTGGTACCTTGGATTAAGTACTAAATTCGTTCCGGACATCTGTTCTTAACCTGAAACTGTTCTTAACCTGAATCACCACTTTAGCTAATGAGGCCTCCTGCTGCTGCCACGCCGCCGGAGCATGATTTCTATTCTTATCCTGAAGCAAAATTCTTAACCCGAGGTAATATTTCTGGGTTAGCAGAGTCTGTAACCTGAAGCGTATGTAACCTGAAGCCTATGTAACCCAAGGTACCACTGTGTTCATGTTTTGCACATTTACGGCAGTATATGCATTTTTGTACACATTGCAAAATTCAGGGAAACGCAAATTTCAAAAGATAGCTATGTTTTGGTTCTCATGTTCTCGGAAGTGCAACATAGCTTGGTTTACCTTCAAATGCAAACTGATTAATTTTCTTCTCACCCTCGTCCCCAGAAACCTTGTGGTGTTGGTAGATGAAACTCCTGAAATACATAATTCCCTTTTCCTGTTCATAACCAATAATAGGAAGGTCTGCCTTGTATTCATTGATCCCAGCAGGTGGACTGCAGCCAGCACCTCTCTTAAATTAATGATCTTGAGTGTTAGCTAAACTTTAAGCTATTAAGCTACGATATACAGACAGAAACATAAGCAGATCCATTTCTAGACCCACTGCTCTTTGAAGCCAATATTGCCTGCAGTTCTGAAGACAGTGAGCAGATATTGTCCTCTCCATAGATGACCATAGGAAACTTCAGTATTCACAGCCCTTGGATTGTAGTGATGTAATTTTACTTAGACCAGACCCACTGAAACTAGTAGACCTATGTAATAACAGCCATTTGTTTCAATGAGTCTACTCCAAGTAAAGGTTGGTTGAAATGATGTTCTTTAAAGGTTATGCTTTTAGACCCCTAACAAGAAAAAAATCCACAATACTCTGTCCCATCATTGTAAAGTCAATCAGGCAGACAATCTTAAAGTTGCAGTATGGAAATATTATTGGAGCCAAGGAAAATGTCACAAACTGGTGAGCAAGCTTTAGAGTTCTACAGAAGTCGTATTCTGGCTGGAAGTCAAACAAAACAGGTAGAAAGATAGGCATCTGAAGAAGTGTGCATGCACACGAAAGCTCATACCAATAACAAACTTAGTTGGTCTCTAAGGTGCTACTGGAAGGAATTTTTTTATTTTGTTTCGACTACGGCAGACCAACACGGCTACCTACCTGCAGTGGCGTAGCGTGGGGGGTGCAGGGGGGCCGGCCGCACCGGGCGCAACATCTGGGGGGGGCGCTCGCACTCGCAGCTCTCTGCCCCTACCTGGCTCACACACTCTCTCTCACTGCAGTGCTGGCTGTGCGAATCCGATCCAAGCCGCCGGGTCGCCGCCCACTGTGGAAGGGAGGGTGCCAGGCATGCGGTGCGGAGAGAGAGAGAGGAACTATCTGGGGGAGGGACAGTGCAGCGGGGGGGGACGCAAATTACTTGCCTTGCCCCGGGTGCTGACAACCCACGCTACGCCACTGCCTACCTGTAGGTAGAAAGACAGAGAGTGTGGGAAGGCAGGAAAGAGGGAGAAATAAGGCACTGTGTTAAAGCCCCATAGTTTGAAGTGTGTAACAGCTTTAAAAGGTACAGTGCAGGAAGAGCTGTACAAAATTGCAGCTGTATGCAACTAAGTTTTAATTAGACAAGACCTACTCGAGTGGCACTGTGGGTTAAACCACAGACCATAGGACTTGCCGATCAGAAGGTTGGCGGTTCGAATCCTTGCTATGGGGTGAGCTCCCATTGCTTGGTCCCTGCACCGGCCAACCTAGCAGTTCGTAAGCATGTCAAAGTGCAAGTAGATAAATAGGTACTGCTCTGGTGGGAAGGTAAACGGCGTTTCCGTGTGCTGCTCTGGTTCGCCAGAAGCGGCTTAGTCATGCTGGCCACATGACCCGGAAGCTGTACACCGGCTCCCTCGGCCAATAAAGCGAGATGAGCGCCGCAACCCCAGAGTCAGACACGACTGAACCTATTGGTCAGGAGTCCCTTTACCTTTACCTTACTGAAATTAATGGACCTAAATTAGTCATATTCTTTAATTTTAGCAGATCTACTCTGATTAAAACTTAGTTGAATAAAGTGGTACACAGAGCCTAGCAGGAGTTCATTCTTATTTTGTAGGAGGAATATTGTTCCCCCTGAACCTTCTTCTGTAGCCCTTTAAAGAAATGCACAAAATGAACATTTTGGATTGGTACACAGATTATTTAGCCAAGTATGCAAAGAGAAAT
Source organism: Podarcis tiliguerta (assembly GCF_965153285.1). NCBI lineage: Eukaryota > Metazoa > Chordata > Lepidosauria > Squamata > Lacertidae > Podarcis > Podarcis tiliguerta. Next base: position 65,518,546 of record NC_139542.1, on the reverse strand, counting down.
AGTTCTTTCAGAGTTACAGATTTCGGGCACAGTCCACCAATCCAATCTGCTATGCTGGTGTGTCTAACCCACTCCTCATCGCCCACTCTTGCAGGAAGGCAAGCTGCAGCAAACCAAAGTCATACGTTAAATCCTGTGGACACGGCACAGTCAGGTGGCCAGGTGAAATCTGCTCCTGTGACTGACTGCAGCAGTTCCAACAGTTCTGAGTCAGGAACGGCGCTTGTGATGCACATTGGACCAGATGCTCTGCTTGGACCAAGAAATCCTGCTGTTCTATGGAGCTCCTTGAATATAACGGAACAGGTCAAAAGCCTCTTTATGACTCTCTTCATTTAACTCACCCCATTGGGTTCTTAGGATGATGCGTGTAATAATGTGATAACCTGATGTACAACTCTCTGAGCTGGTATATAGAGGAAATAGAATACCCTTCCCCAACTGTCACTCTTTTCCATCATCCCTATTTAAAATTGGAATTAAGCAGGGGGGAAAGCTAAATTACAAAACAGGAAAGTAACTGAACGAGGAAAATGTCATGATTTGCTTCAGTCTATACAGAAGGTGTCTTGAAGCAAGAACACAATGCATATCTGTTAAACCTTGCACCCTCTTAGGGCCTCATTGTTGTTGTGTCTCTAAAATTGTTAACCCAAAAATAAAAAATCTTAAAACAATGACCAGGGGTTTGAAAGCATGCGTATGATATTGGAAAGCTCTCTGTGGAGTTCACACCCAGTTTTGTTGCTCGTGTAATGTGTGAAACAGTCCCGTCTCCGTATTTTGAATGCATTTTCTCTCTAGTTTAGGCAGATATTTGTGTAAATTGGTACATTTCTCACACCTTCAAGGGCATTCTTTGACTCGTTTTTATTTTGAATGGTTGTTCTCATCCAACCTTTCATTATCAGATGTATCACATGATACCAAAAAGCAGATAAGAGATTTGTCTTCATATTTTCTTGTAACAATTCTACCTCCAGAGCAGCAGGGGAAAGAAGGTGAAACCAGAGGCTCAATTCTGAAGATCATGCTTATCCTGAAGGAGAAAACAGATGAATGGTGGACTCCGCTCTGAGTCTCAGCAACTGACAATGTGAGATCAATGATTAGATAGTACAATGATAGGAGCTATCGGAGAGAGAAAAATTAAACGCACAGATTGCCCTTGAATTGTCTGTCCTTCTACTTGGGGCGAAACCCGATGCTCTGAATCTCATTTTCCAAAGTGCTTCAGGAATTTAGGAGTGCCAATGGCTCAAGAGCACTGAAATCTCTATCTACGCACCTTCTTCAAGCGCCATTCATTTCACATTTCAGTCCAGATTAAGTTGGTGTAGTGCTCGAAAGATGAGGTTGTTGACCCTTTTCAGAAGAGTCTAGCTCATATTTGTGACCTGCCTTTGGCCTCTTTAAAACAATTTGATTTCCAGAAGATGGGAACTTAGCATCGCCTGTAAGTAAAGGTAAAGGTACCCCTGCCCGTACGGGCCAGTCTTGACAGACTCTAGGGTTGTGCGCCCATCTCACTCAAAGAGGCCGGGGGCCAGCGCTGTCCGAAGACACTTCCGGGTCACGTGGCCAGCGTGACATCGCTGCTCTGGCGAGCCAGAGCTGCACACGGAAACGCCGTTTACCTTCCCGCTAGTAAGCGGTCCCTATTTATCTACTTGCACCCGAAAGTGCTTTCGAACTGCTAGGTTGGCAGGCGCTGGGACCGAACAACGGGAGCGCACCCCGCCGCGGGGATTCGAACTGCCGACCTTTCGATCGGCAAGCCCTAGGTGCTGAGGCTTTAGCCCACAGCGCCACCCGCGTCCCTAGCATCGCCTGTAACTACCTTTTATTCCCACAAACATGTTGTTGTTGTTTAGTCGTTCAGTCGTGTCCGACTCTTCGTGACCCCATGGACCAGAGCACGCCAGGCACTCCTGTCTTCCACTGCCACCCGCAGTTTGGTCAGATTCATGTTTGTAGCTTCGAGAACACTGTCTAACCATCTCGTCCTCTGTCGTCCTCTTCTCCTTGTGCCCTCCATCTTTCCCAACATCAGGGTCTTTTCCAGGGAGTCTTCTCTTCTCATGAGGTGGCCAAAGTATTGGAGCCTCAGCTTCACGATCTGTCCTTCCAGTGAGCACTCAGGGCTGATTTCCTTAAGAATGGATGCGTTTGATCTTCTTGCAGTCCATGGGACTCTCAAGAGTCTCCTCCAGCACCATAATTCAAAAGCGTCAATTCTTTGGCGATCAGCCTTCTTTATGGTCCAGCTCTCACTTCCATACATCACTACTGGGAAAACAATAGCTTTAACTATACGGACCTTTGTTGGCAAGGTGATGTCTCTAACATAAACATCTCAAATTATATGACACTTGACCCCTGGGAAAGCTTGGTCCTAGTGAATTAGCCAATGTGGCCTAATAGAGAAGACTGCTGGAACAGAACCAGGAAGAGCAGAGTTCAAGTAATTGACTTTCTGGTTGATCAAAGAATTCCATTTGGCCCCAGTGAGGGGCCCTTTCTTTTTAATGTAAACCACTTGGAGCATTTTTGTTTGAAATGGAAAGGTGAAGTACAAATGTTTTTAAAAGTAAGAAAGCCTTTTGAATGTGGGATGTCCCTCATGCTGAGAGACCACAAAGAGCTAAGCAATGGGTGAACGGGCCCATAACACTACATTCAATTTGGAGACATTACTATTTATTACAAGCTAATGCAAGTTAATAGGGACATGGGTGACGCTGTGGTCTAAACCACTGAGTCTCTTAGGTTTGCTGATCAGAAGGTTGGCGGTTCAAATCCCCGCGACGGGGTGAGCTCCCGTTGCTCTGTCCCAGCTCCTGCCAACCTAGCAGTTCAAAAGCACGCCCCAAAGTGCAAGTAGATAAATAGGTAACACTCTGGTGGGAAGCTAAACGGCATTTCCGTTCACTGCTCTCGTTTCAGTGTTCCGTTGCACCAGAAGTAGCTTAGTCATGCTGGCCACATGACCCAGAAAAACTGTCTGCGGACAAACGCAGGCTCCCTCGGCCTGTAAAGCAAGATGAGCGCCTCAACCCCAGAGTCATCTGCAACTGGACTTAACTGTCAGGGGTCCTTTAAGGTAAAGGGGCCCCTGACCATTAGGTTCAGTCATGGCCGACTCTGGGGTTGCAGCGCTCATCTCGCTTTATTGGCCGAGGGAGCCAGCGTACAACTTCCGGGTCATGTGGCCAGCATAAGCCACTTCTGGTGAACCAGAGCAGTGCATGGAAACGCTGTTTACCTTCCCACTGGAGCAGTACCTATTGATCTACTCGCACTTTGACGTGCTTTCGAACTGCTAGGTTGGCAGGAGCATGGACCGAGCAATGGGAGATCACCCTGTCGCGGGGATTCAAACTGCCGACCTTCTGACTGGCAAGCCCAAGAGGCTCAGTGGTTTAAACCACAGCACCACCCACATCCCTTCAGGGGTCCTTTACCTTTAATGCAAGTTAACAGGCACCACTTTTGAAACAAAGCAATTTCAAAAATAGATCATTTGGAATGATGTGTGTTTTTAGTGTGTGTGTGTGTGTGTGCGCGCGCGTGCTTAACCCTTTCTTCACTTGACATTGTCCCCATTCAGGGGCAACCCAAGACATTTTGGCAACTGAGGCAAACTACAAAATGGCACCTCCTTCCCCACCTGGGAAAGAAGGAGTGAGTGAAGACCTATATCAGAAACAAGGGGGGAATAAAGCTCTAGACTGGGATCTGCTGCCCCTGTGGATCCTGCCATCTGCAGCGGTCGCCTCACCTTGCCTCATGGGTGGGCTGGCCCTGTCCCCATCCCAAGAGGAATTTACTCAAACTTGTGTTTTGTATTTGTTGCTGGAAAAGGGCAACTAGGAATATAGAACTGGCAGGAAGGGAAATGGGTTAAGGATGCCTCCCCCTCACTGCTTTTTCACTTTGAATTCCTCCCACCTGTTATCTACTTGCAGTGAAGTCCTTTACACTACAACCATGCCACAATTATCTGATTGAAGTTAAATTGCTTTTGAATCACTTTAAAGTACTGTAAGGAAGCATTAAAAAAGAACTAATCCTGAGAAAGTGCAATCACAGAACTCAGAGTAAATGGAAATCATGTCACAAAAACAACGGGGATTATTGCATGCTGTAAAATATGCAACTTATTTATTATCAAGAAAATGTTTACTGAAATAAATAAAGGAAATACAGCTCCACTAATGGCCTGCATCGTGGCAATAGGGAATATTTGCTTTTTTACAGTCCACAATTGCTTGTTTTATGATAAAAGGCTGTATATTTCATGCCAGATAGCCCCCAAAAGTATATATTTCATGATTAAATATAAAATATTTATGAATCTAAGAAATTAGCCTTTCCATTATAGACTGGTTGTGTTATAATGAAATCAAGACAAACCAAACAAACTACACATCCAGTGACACCTCCCACCCCCCAAAAAAATTATCTTCTTTTTCTCAGAATCTTAGACAAGCCGAGTGACTAGTACTGTTGCAAGAAGTGATTTGAGACACTTGCCCAGAACACATGAAAAAAACTCTCATTCTCACCTCAGATGAAAAATATGCACAGAGAAATGTTATAGCAAATGATTCTGAGGTAGGGATAGCTTGATATGGGAGCGGACACTCCTTCAGGTTCTTGGATCACAAGTAATTTGAAGACAAGCACCAGTTAGCATATTGACCTGGGCTCAGAAGTGGACAAGTAACCAATGGAGATATTTTAGTATTGGTGCACTATGAGCAAAATGACTACTGCAATGCACTCTACGTGGGGCTACCTTTGAAGGTGACCCGGAAACTGCAATTAATCCAGAATGCGGCAGCTAGACTGGTGACTGGGAGTGGCCGCCAGGACCACATAACACCGGTTCTGAGAGATCTCCATTGGCTCCCAGTACGTTTCCGAGCACAATTCAAAGTATTGGTGCTGACCTTTAAAGCCCTAAATGGCCTCGGTCCTGTATACCTGAAGGAGCGTCTCCACCCCCATCGTTCAGCCCAGACACTGAGATCCAGTGCTGAGGGCCTTCTGGCAGTTCCCTCATTGCGAGAAGTGAGGTTCCAGTGAACCAGACAGAGGGCCTTCTCGGTAGGGGTGCCCACCCTGTGGAACACCCTCCCTTCAGATGTGAAGGAAATAAGCAGTTATCCTATCTTTAAAAGACATCTGAAGGCAGCCCAGTTTTTAATATTTAATGCTGTACTGTTTTTAACATTTGACTGGGAGCCACCCAGAGTGGCTGGGGAGACTCGGCCAGATGGGCGGGGTATAAATTATTATTACTATTATTATTTATTATTATTATTATTATTATTATTATTATTATTATTATACATTTAGAAGGAAGGGTGGTTATTTGGTGCACCAGCTCAATTGGCTTCTAGGGGAAGAACTAATTTGTTGCTAATTTCATTCCCAGTCAATGTTCTGAAAGGCCCCACAACCCATGGGACTAGACATGGGACTAAACGTAAAGGTAAACGTACCTCTGACCGTTAGGTCCAGTCGCAGACGACTCTGGGGTTGCGCGGTCATCACGCTCTATAGGCCGAGGGAGCCGGTGTTTGTCCGCAGACAGTTTTTTCGGGTCATGTGGCTAGCATGACTAAGCCACTTCTGGCAAACCAGAGCAGCGCTCGGAAACGCTGTTTACCTTCCTGCCGGAGTGGTACCTATTTATCTACTTGCAATTTGATGTGCTTTCGAACTGCTAGCTTGGCAGGAGCTGGGACCAAACAACGGGAGATCACCCCGTTGTGGGGATTCGAACCGCCGACCTTCTGATCGGCAAGCCCTAGGCTCTGTGGTTTAGACCACAGTGCCACCTGCGTCCCAGACATGGGACTATTCCTTTGCAAACACTCTTCCTTTACTATGCTACAATTATTCACTGATGTTAAGTGCCATAATCAGGGCATATACTGCTTGACTTCATTTATGTATTTCTTCATAAAAGAATATACTGCCCTCTTGCAAAACATCAGGGCGGTGTACAACATACAGACTTTTAAAAGCCAAACAAAGCAACCATTAAAATGACTTATTACTCAAGGACATTTTAGACAACTGCATACAAATTCAATAAATAGTGATAGCAATAATAATAATAATAATAATAATAATAACACATTACCAAGTGATTTCTATGCATTTGATTAACTGAGAAATACTGTACACTTTTTAAGGTTTAGAACACTTGTCATGTGTCCGTCTATACTCCTGGATAATGATATCCCATTTTTTCCTCTCTGGTTCATCAGCTTCCTCCATACCCTAGCTATACCCAGGTGGGTGAATGTTGCACGCTTAGGAACAGCCACAAAAAAGTATGAAGCAGACGTTAACTGTGTTCCAGATTCCTCTTATTTTATTTTGAGCTTCTGCTACTGCCGTCAGTTCAGATACACATTTGAATCCCACTCTGTCTTAGGATCCTGCAACTTATAAACTTTTAAATTAAACGAAAAGATCGAGATGTTAATGGGCATGCTAGAAGCTTTTAACTGTTTCCACCGACCTCAACCATTATGGGATCCAAGCTTGGAGGTGTTGGGAGGCAACGATCTGTAATAACTCGCCAAATGTTGATGGATGCTAGCAATCTGAACACATAAACTCCCATTCTATGGCTCCAGCTGTGCAACTGATGCCGTGGACAATCTGTATTTGTACTGGCCCTGTCCTGAATTCTGCTTCCTTAAAAATCAATACAATCTTCTCCATGGACTTTAGGGATTTTCCTTTGCTGTGTACCAGTAATTTCAATTTTTTTTTCTGCTGAAACTGTCCGATATATTTTCTGCCAATATACCCTTGATACTAAATACCCTTGCAGGGAAATAATTAAGCTGTTTCGAAAATAGAGAAACGAAGCACTGAATATTACAATATCATTTCTTAACTCTTGGTTCAGTATTTTCCCCCCCTCCCTTTTAGCCATATAAAAGGGGAAGCAGACGGAGGAAGAGACTCACTTTTTAAACACAGTGCTTCTGTTAGGGAAGGGGGGGGGAAATCCCTCGCTGATTTATGAATTTGAGTTTGAAAAGTGGCTTGTAATACAATGACTTTGCCAGGACAACATACCCTGTTTCATATCTAAGTACTTAAATAGTGCAGAATTGTCAAGTAATATAGCAGTTGCTAACAAGGCTGTCAAGCAAACTTTGTGTAGTCAGCAGTTGCACGTATATGACTTTCTGTACTTGATGAATGCTCAGGTTACCAAATGGCCTGGCTAATGCAAAATCCAGTCTAAGTCATGTACGCCTTGCTTCCCTCCCCTCCTTGCTACTGACCTCAAACATACTGCCTTCTGTGGCTAAGCTTCCTACAACTGAAACATTTGCCATGTTCAGCTTCTCAGTTCAATTCCAGGGCATGTCCAAAACCTAGCAACTTACGCTGCTGAATAAAAGGATAGGAGATGCTATTCTCTTTCACAGAAACAGTTTACTTACTCTTTGCCGTTAAAATCTGCATCACTAAAATTGAAAACACACTCACCTCCACCAGTCACCATCAGTTGTGCATTGGACACGAAGGACGTTGTAATTAGCTGAAACACAGTCCCACTGAAAGCAATGGAATGGGATTCTGCCACGTCTAACTTCAGTGACGTTGATTTCAACGGACCTTATCATGACCAACCTTGACTTAAATTCAATTGACGTCCAAGGATATGGCAGTCACTTAGAAGTGAATGGATCAAATTTAGAACCGTTCAATGTATAGCAGAAGAAAGAAACATATGGTTTTCAGCCCAGGGTGAGAGGTGAGGATAGGAATCAGTGTTAATAAGGTGTTGTTTTATCTGATTGCCTGTGGTGGCTTCCACATATTTTGTTGAAATCATCACATCAAATGTTTTATCAAAACAAAGCGTGTTCTCCTTCATGGAGAGCACATGTTGCGGGTGGGGCTGACAGGACACTCCAAAATTGTGGGGCGGGCTAATTGATCTTTGGCCACTGTTGTGATTGGGCTTCCCTTGTTGTTGGGAAGAAGTTAATGTTGCCAATTGTTGACTGACAGCCAGAAATGTTAAAACTCCCTACACGAGGCGTAGAGCTTCCTCTTTTCGCTCCGTGCATCGGATTGCCCGTCCCACCCCCCATATTTAGGGTTGCGCTTGACCTTGCTATGCCTGTCATGGGTTCGTCTGCTCTTGGGGCAGGGGCCTGGTAGGAATTTTGTCCATCTGGCTGATTGGCTGGGGCCATTTGGTTTTTGCTTACTGCGTACCAAATCGCCACAACTTGTAAGGTTGCAGTTAGGCATTGGTTTATGGTTTGGTTGGTTGAGGGACATGGATTGGCTGTGCCTGACCCTCTAATGCTGTTGCAAAGGATTCCGTTAAAGGAATACAGGGGCTCACCATTGCTTTTGTCCGAACCCTGTCAAGGGGCTAGGGCCACGCAAGAGCCCCTGGTTGCATTTGGGGAGGGCTGAGGGCAGGTTCCGCTACTTTCACAGGCTTGCGGAATGTCAGTCTGTCCCCCACTGGGGGGCAGATAGTCACAACCAATGCCTAAGCAACCACTCACATTTTTTTGTATTTTAATAAAGTTGTGGCCAGAATTATGCCAAAAACCTTAAACATACTTTCTGTGTGATGTGTGAGTTATTGGGGTGGCCCTGGGGACCTCGACGCGCAATATCAACACAATCACATGAGCTGCCTCAGCCAAAAGATTTAATGGCATTGTGGGCAAATGAATAGTGACTGAGAAGGTAAAGCTAGAGAAAGACAATGGCAAAGTAGTGCAAAAAAAAAAAAAAAGGCTGAAAATGAGAGGGTTTTTTTAAAAAAAAAACACAAACACTAAAAACAGACTGCAAAACAAGACTGCAAGCCCAGAAGGCTCCATGGAGCCATGTGGCGCTATATAAATCCAATACAAATAGTTTTGTCCTAGTCCTAATCTTAATAAACAAAATGTTGCAAAAGAGATGTAGGCTCCATGAAACAAAGGCAAGGTGCCTTTTAAAATTACTCCCCCTGCCTCCCATTGCTTGGCTCTCCTAATTTATAACAGTAGCCGGCCCCATTCCCAGCATGGAGTGAGCCTGTCTTTGTTCCGTTGATCTCTCTATGATAGCTAATACATGCACATATTACTGCTGACATTAAAAAAAAAAAATCTTAACTGTTTCTGAGAGTGCATGGTAAACAGATGCTATGGGATTTTTATTTTTATATTTTTTTCCACCCATTATCAGTCATCTTTGAAGACTGCAGTAAAGTGACAGGCTGTTTGAGGCACTTCAGTATAACAGTGAGAGATTTATTTTTAATAGAATATTGATATTATGGTGCAGAATGCCATCAGCGCTTGCATTTCCCTCCTTTTCAAGATGCAGTTTACCCAATTTTATTTCCTTTTTTTTTAAGCTCTAGTGACCCTGTGTTATACCTTACTATATTTTTTATGGAAAAAGTTAGGTTTTTATGAACTCCCTGATTAAAGCACCTCCATCTGAATGCAGATTAAAAGTTCCAGCAACCTGAGAACACTGAACCAATGAATATTTATATAGAAAAAGAGCAGATGAATGCACTTTAAATCTTCAATGCACTTCCAGTCATGGGGTTTATCTTATTTTAGGGCTTACATTTTATTAAAATGAACCATTGCATATTTACACAACAGAAATAAACGTTATTTGCAAGCACGGTATAGTAAAAATTCTTACAAATACATCGGCTTGGTGAAAAGTGAAGTTACTTCTCAAACAAATACATTTCCTCATCAGAAATTCCGATTAGAGGGTTTGCCATTGCACACAACAGGCAGAATTTGGTACATTTCCTACCTGGCCTAGCGTTTAATGGATCCTGAATACCTTTACTCGCAAGCAAGTCCTATTACTATCAGTGACAGCATATCACTTAAGCACACTTTCAACAGCTAGGATTTTATCCTACAGCCTTGCATATTAACATCTTATGGGTTTGATCCAATGCACTGCAGGTACAATAATCATGTGGAAAGAGATGGGAGTCTTGTTTCCTTCTTCCTGGCATTTGTGATCACCACAACAGACTATTTAATGGAATGGGAGGTCTATGTGAAAATGGTTCCAGGTCAATTGAAAATGAGTGGATCGTGCTATCTGCATGACCTTCTGGAAGCAGGAAAGCAGATTTGGACATGCAGACGTTTGTGCTAGAGGAGAGAAGAAAATACTGTGCTATGTCTTGGAATATCTGAATGATTTTAGTGATATATCATATATATAGGAACTTCATTGTACACAGAGGGTAGACAAAACCAATGTGCAGTTGAATTATGATCAAATCAAGCTAATACTGGGCAGATACATCGGGGGTTTTCAGCGCCTCTTAGCTAGTTAATAGTCAGCTGGAGCACCAGGGATGATAAAAGAAGGGGTTTCAAATTGTACCTTTAAATTATAATTTGTTCTTTCAGAACACAATCAGACTGAACAAACACTTTCCCCTTGAACGAATTAGTTCTTAGAATTGTACAGGACTGCCAGGTCACTCAGTCTAAATCTTGATAACCCCTAGAACGGAGACTTCAATGGGCCTGTGGTCAATAACTGCAGCAAGAGTAAACACAGGCATTGAAACTGACAACACCGTATATAAACTACAGCAGGAGGAAAAAGCCTAGGCTTGTAAATGAAAGCAAGCGGCGGTTCATGGCCCGCCATATGCCTGTGTTCAGTGAATGTTCTGGTGTAAAGTTTTGCGGCAAGACTCAAAAGAAGGACTTGCCATTTTCTGATCCTTGAAAACAAATACATTTTTATTTTATTTTTACAATGGCGTCATAAATATTTTGAATGAATCCATGATGCATCTTAAGTGGGTTTTATGGGCAATACAATCTTCCTATCCTTCCAGCTCTTATTTTATGTAGACAGATTCATCACATTGCATTAAATCCTCTTCCCCCAACCCCCACCCTCACTCTCTTGCTAGTAAAGAGAGGTGGGGAGACCGAATGTGCTCCTAAAAATAAATGCTTACAAATTGGTTTATTGTTTCTTCGTTCAGAAAAAGAGAAGGCTCCCCTTGGTTGCTGCCTTTTTGACATTCCGATAGCGAAGTTGACATTTGTATTATCGCAATGCTATTCAAACAACAATTAGATAACCATATTCCAGCTGTTGCAAGGTTAGATAATGTTTCTCCTCCCCACCCCAGATGAACTGGCAAGAAAACAGGGACACTTCAGTATACACCAAGATGAAATTCTGGAGATACGTTAGTACTAAAAAACAGAACTATGTTCAGGTTTATATGAACTCATTAAAGAGAGGGAGAGAGAAGAAAGCCATCATATTCCGCAAGGTTTCTTCAATCCCAGTGAAACAGTTTTTCACTGTTTTGTTTCGAGAAAAGCTCATTTCTGCCACCTGTGTAAATTATGCACGTTAAGTATATTACAAAATTTCCCTTGTTTTGCATAAAATATTCTGCTTCTGCTATGTGAGGCCCCACTCCATCTACTTAAAAAAAAAACCATATGCATCAAGGATGGAAAAAACTGTGCCCCTTGATGTGTTAAGGCACTGTAGCTCCCATCAGCTCCTTGGCCAATGAACATAGATGATGTGGCCCAACAACCCTTGCTTCCAATGAGCAATGGAAGTCTCACTTTAGCATTGGCCACTACAGACCATTAAGCATCTATTCATCACCAAAAGAGCAAGAAGCAACTTGCTTTTCATTGAAATTTGCCTTGGATTTTCCAGAATATGTGTTCTGTGCCCAACCATCATAGAATCATAGAGTTGGAAGAGACCAGAAGGGCCATTGAGTCCAACCCCCTGCCAAGCAGGAAACACCATCAGAGCACTCCTGACATATGGTTGTCAAGCCTCTGCTTAAAGACCTCCAAAGAAGGAGACTCCACCACACTCCTTGGCAGCAAATTCCACTGTCAAACAGCTCTTACTGTCAGGAAGTTCTTCCTAATGTTTAGGTGGAATCTTCTTGCTTGTAGTTTGGATCCATTGCTCCGTGTCCGCCTCTCTGGAGCAGCAGAAAACAACCTTTCTCCCTCCTCTATGTGACATCCTTTTATATATTTGAACATGGCTATCATATCACCCCTTAACCTCCTCTTCTCCAGGCTAAACATGCCCAGCTCCCTTAGCCGTTCCTCATAAGGCATCGTTTCCAGGCCTTTGACCATTTTGGTTGCCCTCCTCTGGACACGTTCCAGTTTGTCAGTGTCATATTCTGCACCCATTATGTTGCACAAATTATTTTAAAACAGACACAGCTCTAGTTACATCTTCAGCTTGCCCTCGATCTCACATATCCAACACCTTGTCATGTAACTGCCTTGGGGAGGGAAGACTGGTCTAGCTTGTAGAAGGTGAGAGAGGGCAAGCTCTATCTTGCCTTGGTTCCCCCCTACTCCAATCAATTTGGAGACATAACTATTTATTACGAGCTAATGCAAGTTAATAGGTAAACAGCATTTCCGTGCGCTGCTCTGGTTCGCCAGAAGCGGCTTACTCATGCTGGCCACATGACCCAGAAGCTGTACGCCGGCTCCCTCAGCCAATAAAGCGAGATGAGCGCCGCAACCCCAGAGTCGGCCACGACTGAACCTAATGGTCAGGGGTCCCTTTACCTTTACCGTGAAGTCCTGCCAACTAGTCAATATGACAGCCCTACCAGGAAGATAGCCAAGCTGGTGCTGGGACCAGAAGGTATCTCACCCAGGGGCCCCTCAAGCTTGCCAGTGCTTCTGTCTAGCTGCAAGGGGGCAGAAGGTCAGTCAGTCCAGCAGAATACCTAAATAGCTGCCCACAGAATACCTAAATAGCTGTCATATAGTAAGCACACACTGGCCTTGTTGGGACCAGAGTCCAAGGCCCACTGCAGGAGAGATACTCAAGGGGAGAAGGAAGCTTTTGACAGGGAGGGAAAGAGGGGAATTAAGACAAGGAACAAGGGAAGCTAAGGCACTACAAAGAACATGGAGTTAGGAAACAGGATATGCAAGCTCATGGCCAACCTTAGGAAATGATAGAAAGAAGGCCTCCACTCAACTTTTGCCTACATGGCCAGCAAGAGCCATGTCAAAAGGCAAAAGAAATGAAGCAGGCAGGAGGATCAGAACTCATCAGTGCTGTAGACTCGACATAGCAAGAGTAGCAAGAGACAAGAGACAGCTGCCCACCCACAAACACTGTGACTACACTGGTTGCAAACAGAACCCTAGCCACACAGGACAGGACAGGGCAGGTTTCACACCCAAAAGAGAGGTCTACCAGCCATCCAGGCAGAGCTGCCCCAATTAGCTAACTGCCTGCATGTCACATAGTCCAGGTTGTCTTGTACAGTGGTACCTCGGGTTACAGACGCTTCAGGTTACAGACGCTTCAGGTTACAGACTCCGCTAACCCAGAAATAGTACCTTGGGTTAAGAACTTTGTTTCAGGATGAGAATAGAAATCGCGCGGTGGCAGTGCGGCAGCAGCGGGAGGCCCCATTAGCTAACCTGGTACTTCAGGTTAAGAACAGTTTCAGATTAAGAACGGACCTCCAGAACAAATTAAGTTCTTCACCTGAGATACCACTGTATATCAATCACTCAATCAATCAATCAAATACCATTTCAAATAACTGGAATAATTAAAAGGACGAGGGTGAAGTTATCAAGGGTTATAAGGCCACACTATGGTCATGTGCATTTGGATATTCTGCTATGCCCTGTCTATTCCCTGAAAGGATAGTTCGTTGGGAACCCTTTGGGGTAAAATTGTGGCGGGTAATTTTTTACCTTTCGGGTAAAGTTGCATTAGTCATGCCTAGTCATCTGCTTGACAGTCTCGGCCTGTTGGCTATTGCTGCAACAGTCTCAGCCTGAGGCCTGTGAAAAGCCGAAAGGGAGCCATTCCCATTAACCATGTATCAGCAGCTGTAAATAAATGAAAGATTCCGTTGAACAGCATCAGAGATGAAGGGGTTTCTTAAAGAAAGATGAGTGAGTAGTGAAGTCCCAGCAGGGTTCTTTTGCCTTCGAAAGTTGCACAACAGACAACAGAGTAGCCAGCGTTTATCCCTGTGTTCTGTTACCATGCTGGGTATGACTCCTTTTGTTACATTAACTGTCAGTCAAGGAACTTGTACAATGAGAAGTAAAATGGCCTGCATCATACTGTTGATTGCTCCTGGTCTTGCTACAAGCCTGACTTGTGTTCTGCATGGCAAAGGAAGTGGTAAATGTCTCTACAGCTGTTTGGGGGGTTGTCTGTGGAGGGCAAGACAGATGCAGGGACATAAACAATTGGGTGTTTGTGAGCGACTGATGGAGAGGTAAAATGCCCTCATATTGCCCTCATCTCTCTCTCTCTCTCTCTCTCTCTCTCTCTCTCTCTCTCTCTCTCTCTCTCTCTCTTTGCCTCCCAATGTGAGATGCTGCCCTCCCCACTTTCTGCATTCCTGAAATGAATGGAAGGCTCCTACTCTTCCAATTTTAGAAACTTAAACCTACAGGTGACATGCTATAGATTTAACAAAACGTGCAGTTAAGCCATTGTTGTTGTTGTTTAGTCTTTTAGTCGTGTCCGACTCTTTGTGACCCCATGGACCATAGCACGCCAGGCACTCCTGTCTTCCACTGCCTCCCGCAGTTTGGTCAAACTCATGCTGGTAGCTTCGAGAACACTGCCCAACCATCTCGTCCTCTTGTCGTCCCCTTCTCCTTGTGCCCTCAATCTTTCCCAATATCAGGTTCTTTTCCAGGGAGTCTTCTCTTCTCATGAGGTGGCCAAAGTATTGGAGCCTCAGCCCTGAGTGCTCAGGATCTGTCCTTCCAGTGAGCACTCAGGGCTGATTTCCTTCAGAATGGATAGGTTTGATCTTCTTGAAGTCCATGGGACTCTCAAGAGTCTCCTCCAGCACCAGAATTCAAAAGCATCAATTCTTTGACGATCAGCCTTCTATATAGTCCAGCTCTCACTTCCATACATCACTACTGGGAAAACCATAGCTTTAACTATACAGACCTTTGTAGACAAGGTGATGTTTCTGCTTTTTGAGATGCTGTTGAGGTTTCTCATCACTTTTCTCCCAAGAAACAGGCATCTTTTAATTTCATGACTGCTGTCACCATCTGCAGTGATCATGGAGCCCAAGAAAGTGAAATTTCTCACTGCCTCCATTTCTTTCCCTAGTTAAGCACTAGGTGGGTGTAATTCACTGAAGCATGGTACCCTCCCCATAAGGACCACATTGCTTTGCTTACCAGCATGGGGTGCCCTGTCTTTGTAGCTGCTGGATGTTTGTATCTGGGCTTTTTCAAGCCCCATGTTGGGCAAAGGATCGTGATCCCTTCACAGAAATCAATTCTGTGATTCTAAGTTTCTGGTGCTCTAGTAAATTTATCTTCAGTGTTTGGGTTCAGCATTTTAAGTTTAGTATAACACAAAGGATTAATATATTATATTTTGTTATCATGTCTAAAGTGTGGCTGGGATTTTATAAAGAAATGGTTAGAAACTCTAATTTTTTATCTCATATCTAAGACTGTGGAAGCTGGTAGGTGCTGGGATAAATTCTGAACCAGTTCTGAAGTAGGCCTCAGATAACAAGATATAACTTAAGCGTACCAAATTTCAGATGGGGGACTCATAGGCCTCATAGGCCTCTTGTGCAAACAGAAGGGAAAAGGTAAAGGTAACTAAGCTAAAGGTAACAAGGCCAAAGAATCACCCAAGCAAAGGAATTGCATGAGTGGATATTATGACATCTGAACATGGTAAACACTGGCCAAAATGATGGGCTGATTGTCCATGTAAGTGATTTAAGTCTATGCTCAGTTTTTCTGGGAAAGTGTCACAGCATTTTGCAGTTTCCTATTAAATAACTTTTGGGCTAAGTAGCAAGCCTGGACATTGACAGCACAGCTGAACCAAGAGAATGGAGGTAAATTTGGGGAGGTTTTTGGCCACCTCATGAGAAGAGAAGACTCCCTGGAAAAGACCCTGATGTTGGGAAAGATGGAGGGCACAAGGAGAAGGAGACGACAGAGGACGAGACGGTTGGACAGTGTTCTTGAAGCTACCAGCATGAGTTTGACCAAACTGTGGGAGGCAGTGGAAGACAGGAGTGCCTGGCGTGCTCTGGTCCATGGGGTCACGAAGAGTCGGACACGACTAAACGACTAAACAACAACATGAAACAGACAAAAAGGAAAAGAATTCAAGGCAAATAATTCTCAGGCTTATACCTTGCTTATTGAAACAAAGCCCTAGAATAACCTTACAACAAAGCCACAGAAGATAAAAATTTTAAAAAAATGGAAGCCTACCTAAGATTCAGTCACCCATGATACAATCTCAAGCCACAAATGCAGAAAGCAAGTATCAACCAGCATATTCGGATGCTCATTGAATATTTTGTCAAAACAGTTTATCTCTAGAATGCCAAATGTTTTTGAAAAGAACTAGGTGGTGGAGCACAACAAATTTAAAGGGAAAACTAACAGACTGTGAGCAAAGTGTTTGTAATCAACACTGATCAAGATAAAGTCCATGAAGGTACAGTGGTACCTCGGGTTAAGAACTTAATTCGTTCCGGAGGTCTGTTCTTAACCTGAAACTGTTCTTAACCTGAGGTACCACTTTAGCTAATGGGGTCTCCCGCTGCTGCTGCACAATTTCTGTTCTCATCCTAAAGCAAAGTTCTTAACCCGAAGTACTATTTCTGGGTTAGCGGAGCCTATAACCTGAAGCATCTGTAACCTGAGGTACCACTGTACATGCAACTATGAGCCTGCAGAGTCTCATTTGCACAGATTTTGAAGGGGGGCAACAACCCCTTCCTCCCTCTTTTCATTCAGTTTGCACTTTGGAGGAAAGAACAGGGCATTGTTGCTTGAGGCAAAGGCCACACCATGGACTCGGCCAACTCAACGGAGCACAGGGCAAGGTGTAACTGAGTACTGGATTTGGGCTGGGAGTAAGTAGGTTGACCTTTGCTCAACGTGAGGCATGGTGTTAATGTGACTCCCCTGCCCCTAGGAAACTGAGCCATATACTGTCCTGGTCTGCATGTCAGGCTAAGCCAAAACATGGTTTAGTTTGAATGTGCAAGCATGCAGGTTCCTGGAGAAGAACTCACACCTACTTTGTCCCTACTTGGTTCTTTTTATGGCTGTGCCATGCTATTGTATGTCAAAGTTTGGCTTATTCTGTCAGGTTCATGGCTTGGCTCTCTCCCAGCTAGCATGCGCTGTAAAGTAAAGGTAAAGGGACCCCTGACCATTAGGTCCAGTCGTGACCAACTCTGGGGTTGCGGTGCTCATCTCGCTTTATTGGCCGAGGGAGCGGCATACAGCTTCTGGGTCATGTGGCCAGCATGACTAAGCCGCTTCTGGCGAACCAGAGCAGAGCACGGAAACACCGTTTACCTTCCCGCCGGAGCGGTACCTATTTATCTACTTGCACTTTGACATGCTTTCGAACTACTAGGTTGGCAGGAGCAGGGACCAAGCAACGGGAGCTCACCCTGTCGTGGGGATTCGAACCACCGACCTTCAGGTCGACAAATCCTAGGCTCTGTGGTTTAACCCACAGTACCACCCGCGTCCCCGCATGAGCTGTAACCAAGGTTTATTAATGGTTTAGCCTGGGGTCTTCTGCATGTGGGAAATCAGTTGGTGGGTATTTCCATTGCGCAGGTGTCTTCAAGGAAACTTCATCACTTGGCTTCATGGTTCATTGCAGCAAACTGATCCATACATTCCTAATAGGTAGCATTCTATTCTTAAATGCTCTTTAAGTGTTCAACTGGATTTTTATGGATTTTACTTGACAAACTGTGCAACCCTAGAGAAGAGGAAGAAGAGGAGTTTGGATTTGATATCCCGCTTTATCACAACCCGAAGGAGTCTCAAAGCGGCTAACATTCTCCTTTCCCTTCCTCCCCCACAACAAACACTCTGTGAGGTGAGTGGGGCTGAGAGACCTCAGAGAAGTGTGACTGGCCCAAGGTCACCCAGCAGCTGCACATGGAGGAGTGGGGAATCAAACCCAGTTCACCAGATTACAAGTCTGCCACTCTTAACCACCTATATACGTGTACTCAGAAGTGAGCACCACTGAGTTCAGTGAGACTTACTCCTCGATAAGTGTGTGCAGGATTACTGCCTAATCTCTCTTTCACAGACACCACTATCTAAACTTGCTATTTTTGTATTCAGGATCCATCATGTTTAGCGTATTCATTTAGTCTGAAAATGAGCCCCGTGGTGTTCAGAAGTTAAAACCTGAGTAAGATGTTATTTTCATTTTTCAAATAGTGAGAGGAAAACTATCTTTTTGTAAACTGTAAATCACTAAATTACAGCTAGTTCAATCTCTGCCAGTTTTTCAAGATGATTATTCATGCTTTTGTAGCATCAAGATTAGATTATTTGCAAGTCTATAGTTACTTACATGCTTAACTGCATAATATCGCACAAGAAAGGTTACACAACCAGGATGTTCTTAGTTGAAAAGAGGCCTGATTTAATTTAACATATTCCACAATGGCTGCTATGTCTGTCAATTAAACCAAAGTACCAATTTTACAACTGCTCTTTAAACCTACAAGGTACTCCATGACCTTTGTCTAGCATTATCTTTAATGTTCCTGGGAGCTCTCTTGGCCCTGCTCGGGGAAATATCTGACTTGTTCTAAAGTTAACTTTTGAGAATTATGTGAGCCAGAGCTCATACTCCATGGAATTCTATCTTCTTTGAAGAAATTCAGTTTGGATGGCAGTACATGTTGGGCCAGGGGTGGGGGGTGTTAAAGAGAGGGGTGGTGCATTTGTAGGGCGTCTATATCAGGCCTGCACAACCTGAGGCTCACAGATTGTTGTTGTTGTTTGGTCATTTAGTCGTGACCGACTCTTCGTGACCCCATGGACCAGAGCACGCCAGGCACTCCTGTCTTCCACTACCTCCCACAGTTTAGTCAAACTCATGCTGGTAGCTTCGAGAACACTGTCCAACCATCTCATCCTCTGTTGTCCCCTTCTCCTTGTGCCCTCCATCTTTCCCAACATCAGGGCCTTTTCCAGGGAGTCTTCTCTTCTCATGAGGTGGCCAAAGTATTGGAGCCTCAGCTTCAGGATCTGTCCTTCCAGTGAGCACTCAGGGCTGATTCCATTCAGAATGGGGAGGTTTGATCTTCTTGCAGTCCATGGGACTCTCAAGAGTCTCCTCCAGCACCATATTTCAAAAGCATCAATTCTTCGGCGATCAGCCTTCTTTATGGTCCAGCTCTCACTTCCATACATCACTACTGGGAAAACCATAGCTTTAACTATATGGACCTTTGTTGGCAAGGTGATGTCTCTACTTTTTAAGATGCTGTCTAGGTTTGTCATTGCTTTTCTCCCAAGAAGCAGACGTCTTTTAATTTTGTGGCTGCTGTCACCATCACAGATTAAGTACGCTCACAGATTACCTAAGACAATTCCTACTATCTACTGTGTGCTTTCCCCCACACTTTTGTAGAAATCTCCAAGACCTGCTCCCAAAAGGGAATAGCAAAAATGGGGCAAGGAAGTACAAAGAGACGTATAGTGATGAGGAAAGAGAAATATTTTTTTAAGGGTGTGTCTGTGTCTGAGGAGTGATATAATGGTTGGAAAACAGCAAAGAAAGAACTCTGTTGCAGAGTTAGGAAGAAAAGAAATTGGGTTGCAGAGAGATCTGCGGTAGTGCAAGCTGAGGAGAGTGGTAGGGTAGGAATGGGCCTACAGAAAGATCTATGGGCAGGGAATCTGAGAAATAGGAGAAACATGTGGGGCAAAGATCTGTGGTAGTGCAGAAAGAGAAAGAGAAAACCCTGAAGTAAAGAGAGGAGTGCAGTGGTACCTCAGGTTAAGTACTTAATTCGTTCCGGAGGTCCGTTCTTAACCTGAAACGGTTCTTAACCTGAAATACCACTTTAGCTAATGGGGCCTCCCGCTGCTGCCGTGCCGCCAGAACACAACTTCTGTTCTCATCCTGAAGCAAAGTTCTTAACTTGAGGTACTATTTCTGGGTTAGCGGAGTCTGTAACCTGAAGCGTATGTAACCCGAGGTACCACTGTAATGGAAGGAGAGATGTAGTGGCGAAAGAGAATTGATCAGAGAGGAGGAGAAGGACAAAATAGGTAACTTGGAGTAAAAAGTGCATATATATATATATATATATATATGCAGGTTTTGGTGTCTACGAAATCTACGAAAGCATATATATATATATATATATATGACCTCATTGACTTAGAAAACATATTTTGAACTGTACACCCTTGCTATAGATTTTTATTAAGATGCTCATTCTTGAATTAACTCCCTAACGGTGCTCTACGGTTCTGTATCTCATATCATCATATCATATCATATCATATCATATCATACTGGACCAAGATGGCACTTTAAAAATGGGTTTACACTTTCACTGGAATTGGAAAGCAACTACAGAACCCAAAACCCCTTGGTTCAACTTGGCTCATGGTTAGGCAAAAGTGGCCAATGTAAAAGTAGCTGAAGTCAACGGCAATGAGATTTGGCCAACATAATCAAATTGAGCTCTGGGTTCAGCAGGCTTCTGCCACATCTAAAGGAAACAAAAGAGAAACCCCAGGAAGCTAAGCCAAATTGCATTGCATGCTTTGTGTTCAGATGATCCCAGTTTCAGAACCTTAGATTACCAATTAGGGTGGGGAAAGAACCTGGTTTGAAACTCTGGAAAGCAAGAACCAGTCAGCATAGATGATGCTCATCCATATAGACTCAGAGTATTTGTATGTCCATCAAACCAAGGTCCAGTGCTGGCTCTAAGATTTTTGGACCCCTTGGGAAAGACACCTTCACCTGAAATAAGCAGCATGTGCAAAGCCCAAAGTCTCCAACGCTACCTCTCAGCTTCTTGGATGCCCAGTGCTATGTGGGAATGGCAGGCATAGAGAGTGGAGGGGTTTTTCACCATTCTTGGGAACTCAGCAAATTCCAGATGCCACCACCCTCTGGAGCTGAAGCTGCCAAGAGCCAGATCCACCTGCTCCAGCATTATAATAATATAATAATAATAATTTATTATTTATACCCCACCCATCTGGCTGGGTTTCCCCAGGCACTCTGGGTGGCTTCCAAAAAAATATTAAAATACTGTAATACATCAAACATTAAAAGCTTCCCTAAACGGGGCTGCCTTCAGATGTCTTCTAAAAGTCAGGTAGTTGTTGTTCTCTTTGACATCTGATGGGAGGGCGTTCCACAGGGAGGGCGCCACTACCGAGAAGGCCCTCTGCCTGGTTCCCTGTAACTTGGCTTCTCGCAGTGAGGGAACCGCCAGAAGGCCCTCGGTGCTGGACCTCAGTGTCTGGGTAGAACGATGGGGGTGGAGACGCTCCTTCAGATATACTGGACCGAGGCCGTTTAGGGCTTTAAAGGTCAGCACCAACATTTTGAATTGTGCTCGGAAACGTACTGGGAGCCAATGTGGGTCTTTCAAGACCGGTGTTATATGGTCTCGGCGGCCGCTCCCAGTCACCAGTCTGACTGCCGCGTTCTGGATTAGTTGTAGTTTCCGGGTCACCTTCAAAGGTAGCCCCACGTAGACCGCATGTTACCAGAACCAGATAACCAGATGCTATTCATGTTGGAATTCTTAACGTGGCTAAACTTTGCTAAAGTGGACAGACTAATGGAAAGGGAGGAGGGAAGTAATCCCTTGGGACAACTTTATTTTAATGACCATCACACAAAAAGAAAATGTTAAGTTAACTAGCAGTCCGGAAACATCCCTGTTTGCTTAATAGTGCCTCTTTCTCCCTCAGAGGCAAAATCTGTTGCGGCACCTGAGCTCTTAGGAGGCTATTGTTGCATATCTTCCTTTGAAACCTAAAGTTGTGAGGAAGGAAACTGGCGTTAATTTCAGCTCACCTGAGCAAGACCAAAACACATAAGAGCTTGAGGTTCATTCAAGCATCCATACTACACTTCCTTTAGCTGAGACATAAAAGAAAATATATTAAGCAAGAATAAATTTATATGGGCACCCTGATGTACAGTTGTAACTACCTTCTGATAGCAAATTTAGGGAGTGGGTGTACCATTATATCACATACGCACAATTAAATATATTAGTCACTAATACGCAACAAATGGTAAAAGTTGTTTTGGTTTTTTTACAGATTTAGCATTGTTTAAACTACTGAAATGAGCCCTGAACCACTGGCAAATGAGACATTATATTTTTCCAACAGCTTTGACCTGGGGACTGTAGAATTGTGCTTTATGGGAGCATTTCTTGAAGCATTAAGCCACCAGTACACCTCCCAAGATGGGACGCGGGTGGCGCTGTGGGTAAAAGCCTCAGCGCCTAGGGCTTGCCGATCGAAAGGTCGGCGGTTCGAATCCCCACGGCGGGGTGTGCTCCCGTTGCTCGGTCCCAGCGCCTGCCAACCTAGCAGTTCGAAAGCACCCTCGGGTGCAAGTAGATAAATAGGGACAGCTTACTGGCGGTCCATGGTCATGTGGCCAGCATGACTAAGCCGCTTCTGGCGAACCAGAGCAGTACACAGAAACACTGTTTACCTTCCCGCCGGAGCGGTACCTATTTATCTACTTGCACTTTGACATGCTATCGAACCGCTAGGGTGGCAGGAGCAGGGACTGAGCAACGGGAGCTCACCCCGTCATGGGGATTTGAACCGCCAACCTTCTGATCGTCAAGCCCTAGGCTCTGTGGTTTAACCCACAGTGCCACCCGCGTCCCTAAAAACAAGAGTAAAAGCAACCTAAAATGCTCAGCGATAATAAAAGAGTAGATTCAAGTCGACCCCATTCCAATAAAAGATAAGCAGAAAATTAAAGCCCAAAGGCTTAGGTCAATAAAAATGCTTTTGTCTGGTGCCTAAAAGCAGACAATGATAGTGCCAGATGTCTCTCCCTGAGGAGAACATTCCACAAATGGGGAGCCACCACTGAGAAGGCCTGTTGCTTGTACTGCCATCCCCCATACCTCTCTTGGAGGCGCAAACACAGAAGGGCCGAAAATGGAAGAACACAGGGCCGGCGAAAGGCCACGCAAGGCTTTGTAGGTCAAAACACAAGCACTTTGAATTGTGACCAGGAACTAAATAGTAGCTAATGCAGCGATACCAGGATTGGTGTTCAGTGTGCATAACATCTTGCCCTGGTCAGCAATCTGGCCAATGAATTCTGCACCAGCTGAAGCCTCTAAACTGTGCTCAAAGGCAGCCTATATATAACACACTGCAGTGATCCCACCTAGAGATTACCAGAGCCACAGATGTTAGGCTGCCATAGTAGGGATAGTTGAGAAATTCATTTAGTTCACATATAAATGCGAATCTACCGAATTCACACTTCATGAACCAATATGCAAATCTGAAACATAGCTCTCTTTCAAACTTTGTACTTCTCCAAATGCTGTTACGGAGATCCCTAGCCAAAGAATGCATACAAAAATCAGAAATCTGCATGCAAAAATGCATATATTAAAGAAAATGGCGTATAAAAATACGTTCTCTTAGGGGGGAATTGTTCACAACACTGCATGTAATTGGCAAGAATGCGTAAAACAATGTGTGTTTTAGGAAAAATGCTCACAAAAAGGGTGAGGACTAGGGATGTAAAGAGGCAGCAGTTTTCATCCTGTCTTGTGTTTGTTACAATTGGTGCCGGATGGGCGGGGTATAAATGATTATTATTATTATTATTATTATGTTCCACTACAGTTCAGTTTTTGCTAAAACATACATTATTCACCATGTTATCCACAATGGCTGACACTAATGTAATTTAGAAAACCTTACTTGGAAAATCAATACAACCCAGGTGGTTAAGAAAGCCCAACAGAGACTCCATCTCCTCAGAGTATTGCGGAAGAACGATGTCAATCAACATTTGATGATCTCCTTCTACCAGTCCACAATAAAAAGTGTCCTTTCATACTGCACCATGGTGTGGTACGCTGGTTTGACATCAACTGATAGAAGTGCCTACAGAGGGTGGTGAATACAGCACAATATATTATGGGCTGTCCCGTGAATCCGCTGGATGAAATAGTGGAAGAACGTTACCTCAGGAGAGTGAGGAAAATTCTCAGGGATGATTCACACCCTGGCCGGCACTTTCTTGATCTCCTGCTCTCGGGCAGAAGATATAGAAGCATGATTAGTCGCACCAACAGGGTAAAGAACAGCTTCTATCCATGGGCTGTTGGGCTGCTGAATGAAAAGATAACAACAGGGCAACTGACTTTCAGACTTTCAGATTTGGTGGGTGTGCGTCAGTAAACGAGGGGGATTAAGACTAAGAGAGCTGAGAGGGGGATGCTTGTGTAATCTCACTGTACAGTGGTACATCGGGTTACATATGCTTCAGGTTACATAAGGGGACGCGGGTGGCGCTGTGGGTTAAAGCCTCAGTGCCTAGGGCTTGCCGATCGAAAGGTCAGCGGTTCGAATCCCCGCGACGGGGTGCGCTCCCGCTGTTCGGTCCCAGCGCCTGCCAACCTAGCAGTTCGAAAGCACCCCTGGGTGCAAGTAGATAAATAGGGACCGCTTACTAGCGGGAAGGTAAACGGCGTTTCCGTGTGCGGCTCTGGCTCGCCAGAGCAGCGATGTCACGCTGGCCACGTGACCCGGAAGTGTCTTTGGACAGCGCTGGCCCTTGGCCTCTTTGAGTGAGATGGGTGCACAACCCTAGAGTCTGTCAAGACTGGCCCATACGGGCAGGGGTACCTTTACCTTTACCAGGTTACATACGCTTCAGGTTACAGATTCCGCTAACCCAGAAATAGCACCTTGGGTTAAGAACTTTGCTTCAGGATGAGAACAGAAATCATGCTCCGGCAGTGCAGCAGCAGCAGGAGGCCCCATTAGTTAAAGTGGTGCTTCAGGTTAAGAACACTTTCAGGTTAAGTACGAACCTCCGGAACGAATTAAGTACTTAACCCGAGGTACCACTGTATACAAGTTGTACAAGTGACAATAAAGTATTTCAATTTCAACTTCAATATGTGTCCATGGAAGAGGAACATCAAAACAATCCAAAAAATAACATAATTATTTGTGCAGTGTTCATGGACTTTAAAAAAGATAGCAAATACTGCTCATGGTCTCTTGCATTATTCCTGACCTTGGACAAACATGCAAATTGTCCAATTTCCGCTCTCATTTCTGACAGAACGGTGCAACATCTCTAGCTAGGACTTCCTAGGGCGGCCAACCCTAGCAATGCTCCCACTAGCCTCTGAAGGCTATGATGAGGATTTGTGCTTGACTTAATATATGCATGGATACAAAGAGCCAACAAGCAAAATGCATGTCATAAGGTCTCAACACCACCTACTATACTTGCAGCGATCTTATTCACCATCATGAAAGATCTTACAGAACTCTGATTATTTCTACATAAACATAGATATGTACCGTATTTTTCGCTCTATAAGACGCACCAGACCACAAGACGCACCTAGTTTTTGAAGGAGGAAAACAAGGAAAAAAATATTCTGAATCTCAGAAGCCAGAGCAGCAAGAGGGATTGCTGAGCAGTGAAAGCAGTAATCCCTCTTGCTGTTCTGGCTTCTGGGATAGCTGTGCAACCTGCATTCGCCCCATAAGACGCACACACATTTCTCCTTACTTTTTAGGAGGGAAAAAGTGAGTCTTATAGAGCAAAAAATACGGTAGTTATCATGACCTGTTTTCTTTACAAAAACCACTCAGCTAAGATTAGTTAATTAGTTATTTTAGTTAGCCAAATTTATGCCCCACCTACAAACACCCACCCATAACTGGGAACTAGGAACTGGGAACTGTCTGCAAATATGCTAGGAAACCGTATTTGTAGTTTTAATGTGCACACTTGCCTGCAACGTGTACTTCGTTTAAGGAAAACGGGAGAGAGCGCAGATATTATTGTACACTAAATTCCCCAATTGCCCTTTTAAACTAGACACATTTGTCATTCTGTTAGGAAAAAAATAAGTGGCTGGTACTTGTCGTATTTCAAATGTTCCCATTTTTCTAAAAGTGTTGAGGGTTTTTAAAAGCCCCTTTTATTATTAATGTAGTTTGTGTAGGAGTGTTTGTGTATGTGTCAAGCGTTTTGACACATAGCAATAAGCCACTTGGTCGATAAGGCCAATGTACCCATATTCTAAATGGAAACTTGTAGTGGTAGTTGTGTGTTTGCTTGAGAAAAGTTGATTTTGAAGTGTGCACAGCTTGAGCAACATTCTGCTACCAGATTCGCATAGCAACCATTTCCTAGGTTTAAAACAAACCTATTCATTTCCCTAGAAAATGCACTTTTACACTGAAAGCAAACAATTGGCATAGATAGTGTGTAGATAGATAGATAGATAGATAGATGATAGATAGATAGATAGATAGATAGATAGATAGATAGATAGATAGATGATAGATAGATAGATAGATGATAGATAGATAAATAGATAGATAGATAGATAGATAGATGATAGATAGATAGATAGATGATAGATGATAGATAGATAGCATATAACATTTATTTTAAAAACACTAGAAACATTATTATTATTAACCCAACGATCCCAAAGCAGGTTACAACAAGCTCCACCAAGTTGAAATATGAGAGTGTTCAAGTCTAAAACATTATACACATGTTGTCCCAGTCAAGTCAAGAGATCTGCAACCATTTTAAACCATTAAATGTGGGAACATGAATCCAATATGCTTCCAAAGAATAACACTGAAAATCCTGGTTCTGACCTTGAAATATACTAGGAGTTGAGAGTGGATTTCATGCTCTTTATTCTGCTCATAGTGGTGAGGAGGAATGGAAGTTCCCCCAGAATGTCTGCTTTATATACATTATTTACACAATGGGCCCCACGTGATTGGCTAATTACGGGATTCTCCTGTAGGCCAATCAGGTTGCGGATTCACTTCCACCTGGAGCTGGATTGGGTGGCTCCTGTGGACCAATCAGACTGCTGCATTCTGGATCCTATTGCTCTAGGACCAATCAGACTGCTGTATTTTGGATCCTATTCAACTCAGTACATAACAGACCTGCTGAATTTCTACCAGTTTAAGGGACACTAACTCTGCCAGGGCATTGGGACTGGTGTCAGTCTATATGGCCAATGTTACCCCCCCCCCCCCGTGTGTGTGTACACACACACACACACACACAATGATGGCACAGATACACACATGCTAGAAGGGGATTAAAATGGGCAACTTACCTACAGCTCAGGTACAATGCATGCCCAACTGACTTCAGTTGGACCACACACACCCACACCCACACCCAGGTCTGTTTCAGCACCCTCACACTCAAAGCCTTGCAGAGTGATCCATTTTTCCTATGTCCCCTTTCGACCTCAGACACGTAGGAAAAATGGATTCCCACGCTCCCACTCTCTCCCTCCACTTCCGGTTGCATCTCCATGTCTATGTTTGGAAGCCTGAATGGGGCTCTTTATATTAGCAGAATTGAATATTTTTCATGCCACCGCATAGCACAATCATTTGAGCATTGGGACATTTTAACGCACAACTTAACGCTAAGGAATGGTGAGACCATTTAACCCTAAAAAAGAGGAGGCAATATCAGGGTCATATCCATTTCTGAAGCTGGTCCAATCTAGCAGAATTCTTCTAACATTCTGGTTCACATGAGAAACTTGCAGCAACCTTGATTTATTTCATCCATCCCTAGCCTGCGTATTGTGTGTGAGAATGATCACTCAGAACTTCTTAGCAGAATGAAACAGCACTCATTCCGAGTAAGGCTATCAGAATTTAGTGTTTTGTTATAGAGAGATCTGTAGATAAGTAGAAAGCACAGTCTCTGCCTCAAGCCACTTGCAGTTTATGCTAGATAAAACAAGATGTGACATGAGAGATATGGGAATGAAGGGAAGCTTATTTGGTCTTTGCATTTTATACTTTTTTTCAGGTTACATGCCTACAGAAATGTGAATCTGCAAGGGAAAGAGAAGGCTTGGAACTCAATTTTTAAGAAAGATGAACCAGTGTTTGCTCAAAAATAGGGGGGAGGAATCAATTGGCTATATGATGATGGGCAACTGTGCTGCAGGATTTGGAAACCAAATTCTTTTGCTAGACCCCCTAAGCCTCAGCCATAGGAAACGGTACAGATTGCACTCTTGATTTAAACAGACTCTTGAATCCTGCGCTTTCTTGACTTTAATCAATAAAGAAAACAGTGGACTGAAATATTTAAGCACTATGCAAGCCACAAAAAGAACTAGTTCTATGGTACACTACTGGCCAACATCACACTGCAATGTGGTTAAACCACAGAGCCTATGACTTGCCGATCAGAAGGTCGGCGGTTTGAATCCCCGCGACGGGGTGAGCTCCCGTTGCTCGGTCCCTGCTCCTGCCAACCTAGCAGTTCAAAAGCATGTCAAAGTGCAAGTAGATAAATAGGCAGGAAGGTAAATGGCGTTTCCGTGTGCTGCTCTGGTTCGCCAGAAGTGGCTTAGTCATGCTGGCCACATGACCCGGAAGCTGTACGCCGGCTCCCTTGGCCAGTAAAGTGAGATGAGTGCCGCAACCCCAGAGTCGGCCATGACTGGACCTAATGGTCTAAGCTGGGGTTGAGAAGCTATACTGACACAGCCTGGATGAGCTGGAGATCTGCTGGAGCCCAACTCTCTCATCCTGGCAGATCCAGAGTTAGGACCTTGAGTTAGGTCCATTAATTTCAACTGAGTGAAACTTTGTTAAATATTACTCCAAGAGACAACTGAGCTGCGGCCATTCTGATTCTTGACCCTGACTGTTTGCTTTACCCTGCTGGTTTTATTCGTGGTTACAGCAACATTAAAGAATTATTTTTGGTATCCTAACCACCCTAACTGGGTGGTAGAAAGCAACCAAGGGTGAGCAATAGGGCATGCAGATTAAAATTGATGGTTTTCTTTTAAAAAATAAGGATGAGAGGAAATATAATATATAATGTCGCAAACAGTTGTGGCGTCCTAGATCCTCATGACTTGAATTTTTGGGGGGAGAAACTATTAGTAACACAGCCCTTCCCCAATTAAACACAGCCACATTTCTCCATGAGTAAATTTCTAACTTTGCAGGAGACTATGCTCTTCTGAGTGCCAGAATAGTGCAGTCTATCTGTGAGGAATTAGGAGCAATAAGGGAGAAATTAAGCTTGGTTATTTCAATATTCAACTGTGATAAGAAGGTGTCAGTACAGGATATCCATTCCATTTCAGAGGAAGGTACTGTGGGGGAAAGTATGAGTAACAAAGTTGAATCAGCCAAGCATAAGAGACCCATTTTGCCTAATGTTTCCAGAAAAAGTAACTTAGCCTCATCAGAGAATAACTGGAATAGCAATCAAATTCTCCAACCATCTCAGATTGATCTAAGTAGAGATGGGAAACCTCCCCCTGAGAATTTATGCAGAAATGCAGAAACCTACATAAACCAGGACAGGTTTCTTCTATAGCTCATCAATGAAACCTCTGAAATCTATCCTTCTTTGTGTGGTTCCATGTGCAAGCAGAGCTCTGAAATTTAACCTTAAGGACCCACAGCCACGAATGCCCACTCTTGCGGGCAACTCACTGGAATTGCAACTGGGAGCTTCACTAAATACAAGATTGAAGGAATTGGTTTCCCAAAACCCAAAACTGACTGTGCAGTTTTTTAAACTGCACCAAAATCACTATTTTTCCTTAGCTAAAATGCATAAACTTGAGCCATTGAGCAAATGCATAACAAGAACACAGCTCTCTCCTTTATCAGTTTGTGACGTCAAGGATGACCCTGACTGTACCAGTAGAACAGAGAAAACACGTTTGTGCCTTATCTTATGTTCTTACCCCAAAGACGCACAGACCCAAGTCTGGGAACAACGCCAGAAGCGTGTGCTCGGAGATGATGACCTCTTCCTCCAAGATAAGAGGAGAAAGAGGAAGATCCTTTTATGGTCTGGAGTGCAGGAAGGAAATCCCTTTTATGGTTAAGAGTGCCAGAGCAGGAACATCTGTGATGTCAACCTGAGTGTACAAGCTGACGTGGCTGGGGAAGGGGGAGAGGGTGTCTGGGGGATATATATACTGCATGAAACTTCTCATTTCTTTGGACTTGCTGTGGACTTGATCACGCAAGTGCCTTCTGCTATCCGGAGAGCAGAATAAACTCTTTCTTTGAACCAACCTCGGTGTCATTTGACTTCCTTCCTCCTGTCCCAGAGCAACACAGACCCAATCGGTGAACTCAAATAAGGCTACAAGATAGCATGAACAAGGCCTTTTGCTTTTGTATGAGTGGATCTTTGGGAACAACGGACAGATATTCATCCACCCAAAGGTGTGGTCTGAAGCTACATAGTGTAGCAGCCTTATCATAGCTAATTATGTCTGAGTCTATCTAGCCAGCTGCTAGACAGAGGCTGCTGGACATGCTATTCACACTACCAAGAGTTCGGGGGAGGGACTGAATATAATGTAATAAATAAATAAATAACCACTGAAACTGGCTCAATAAAAATGATCTCACAAAAAAATGGTACACATTATTCAGCGCACCATTAAGGTATAATTCTAAAGAGATGACAAGTAGATTTCATCTTCTGAACAAGCAGTGGCATCAATTTTCTTAAAAATTCAAGAGGTACATTAATACAAAGATTCTTATTTAAGTGCTTTCCATGAGCTGCCCTTCCTTCATCGCTTTATCAGATTAAGTTTGCCACTTTGCTAGTTCAAGATCTTTTTGCCTAATAAGATGTGAATAGAATTCACTGCCCATCTATATATATTTTTTTGTCCTCTGCAACCTGAAAGAGAACAGAAAAAGGCAAACGGTTATCTAGTACAGAATGTGAGGATGAGAAGGAAGAAGGGGAGACGGCAGGCAAAACTCTCTTCTCGAAAAATACCGGTAATATCCACCTGCCTGATATATCAACTCCTTGCAAAATGTTGCCGAAAAGGACTGACAGAGAAAGTGAGACATTGCTCTGGAAGAACCCATGCTCGTTGCTATATACTCAGGGAACCGAAAAGATAAGAGGACTCTTTTGTGCAGCAAGGGTCTAAACAAATAAATTACAGGCTTGATAACCTTTTGTTTCGAACACTCTGCCATTTGCACGGCTCTTGTTAGGGCTCTTGTCAGGCCCAATATAAATCCCAAATTGTGAAGGCTTTTGTAACTGAGCTATAAAAATTTACTCTGGGGCAGAACCTTAGCAATTGGTTGGGGCGGGGAGCACAGGGAATGACTGAAGCATGGAAAGTGAGGCTGAAAATAAAAACTTGAACTCTTCACTTATACACCCAAGCCTGTCTTGTCCAGTCTACTAAAAATATGGGACATCACAGGCAGTGGCAGAGGAAGGGGGTGACATCGCTGCCCCCCCCGGGACGCTCCCAGCTCGCTCCGCCTATGGTCACAGGACATACAGCTGCTCCTGATTTTTCTATAGACAAGGACCAATCTGGGGCAGGGGCATCAAATTATTTATGATACGATACAATACAATAATCTTTATTGTCATTGTCCCATACAGAACAACAAAATTGGAAAATCTACATAAGAAATTCAAAAGCCAACAAGCCTGCTATCCCAACCTGGTTAGCCCCCTAAAAATTGTGATAATCCCATTTTTAAATACAATATACTCCCATAGAGACTCCTTGCACTGAGTTTAAAACCAAAATCGCATTTGGGTAGAAACTGTTTTTCAGGCAGCTAGTCCTAGTCTTTATAACCTGTCCAGAAGGCAGAAGCTGAAAGAGATCATTTCTGGGGTGTGTACTATCCTGCGCTATCTCTGCAGCTTTCTTATGGCACCTGGAAGCATAGATTTGATCCAAGGTGGGAAGAGTGCACCCAGTTATTCTCTCCGCAGTCTTTACAACCCTGGACAGCATTGTTTTTCCCCTGACCGTGCAGCTCCCAAACCACACACACAGACCATAAGTTAATACACTCTCCACAGTACAATGGTAAAATGCCATCAACAGGTCCTTTGAGAGATGGTTTTTCCAAAGGATGTAGCCCTTTCATGCATGTTCACTCATAATACTCATTTCATGCATGTTCACTCATAATACCCAGTGGGGATCCTGCTAGTGGCACATCTGCTTGCATGTTTGGCACACATAATATTTACTAGGAAAGGGCAAAGATTTTAAAGGATGTTGAGTCCTGTCTACAGAGTAAAGTGATGGGCAAAACTCCCTTCAGAAGTACTATTACATGGGAGAACAAAGTGCCGTGCAAAAGGATCTTGGGTTACTCAGAGGCAAACTTTATTTTGCTGGCATTTACAATTGTCCCTGAAGAAGACACATGCCAATACATGTTGGGCATTTTTCCGTTGCAATACATTTGTCTTTTTGCACATGCCATTTCAGATGGGGATTGCATGATTTAACATCCCCTTGTGTCAACATCTCCCTGCTTGTGGAAAACTCTCAGTGTTGGGAGAAAATATTCTGCTTTTAATGTATGTACAGTGGTACCTCTGGATGCGAACGGGATCCGTTCCAGAGCCCCGTTCGCATCCTGAAGCGAACGCAACCAGCATTCGCGCATCTGCGCAGGTCGTGATTCGCTGCTTCCGCGCATGCGTGTGATGTCATTTTGAGCGCCTGCGCATGCGCGAGTGGCAAAACCCAGAAGTAATGCGCTCCGCTACTTCTGGGTCACCGCGGAGCACAACCTGAAAATGCTTAACCCGAAGCAACTTCAACCCGAGGTATGACTGTATGTGTCTGGGGTTTTTTGCTTACAATGTTTTAAGTCGCTTTGAGTTGTCATGGCAAAAATATATTTAAGAAGCAATAGTAACAATAGGCATGTCCATAGTTTTCATTTTGAAGAGTTAACAGGGAAGACTTATGAAGGCTTCCTTGCTCTTTTGCATGTATGAGCTCAGAGGTGGGTAGATACAAAATGTGTTAATCTGTTAATAAATATGAATCTTCATTGAAACACCAGGAATGATGGGATATACCACACTGAGCGCCAAGGCCTTCCAAGCACCCCCCTTGGTGTGTGGTGGGAAAGAGGGCTGATTATTGTTCTTAATCATTGCAATGAACTTGGTACTTTAACTCAACCAGATTAAGCTGAGCTAGGCATTGTACAAGGACACAGTAAACAAATTACCTCTGCTTTTTAAATGCATAAATCCTGAAAGACAAGTAGTAATTGTTGGCTAAAGCAACAAAGCTGGCATGGGCGACAGAAGTAGCAGGCGGAAGACAACAACATTAAGAAGTCAGGTTTTGAAACTATAGGTTGTCTGCCTTCACAGTTTGCAGCTAATCAGTACCTCTAATCAATAGCAAAGACAATTCTCTATTGTGAGAAAGGTCTATTGTGAGAGAGGCTGTTTCCACTATACACTTTTGGAAAGACTCATAGAACGGTTGAAACTGTGGCTTCACATTTGACATTTTCTACGACATGGAATTGTGATGCAAATGCCAGACATGACGATAAAAATTTGGTGCGCTTAGGTTGTACTTCATAACCCAATAAATTCAGTCTCAGTTTTCCGGTCTTCCTGCTGAGCTCTTCAGGAGGAAGGGCAGCGTAAGAGGAGGATACAAGAAGTTGATGGCAGCAGAACACAATTTTTTGAATAAAGTTTAAAGCGGTAGATGTTCAGGAAACAAGATTGGAATAGTTGCAGTAGTCAACGCAGGCCAGGATTGAAGCAAAAGCAGGAACTGATGATGCAATCAATAAAGAAAATTCCAAACACTGAAAGAAATTTGTGGCAAGGAATGAAAATTAAACAGGAACTCTAAACAAGTTCAGCTGGAAATTAAATACCACTGAATTCATTAGTACTCTTCGGTAAGTTTATATCTAGGCTTAGTTAGGGCTATGCATGTTTATGTAGAAGTAAATCCCACAGAGATCAGTCATTGCTAAGAGAGTGTGCATGGAGTCTGAAAGGGACAAAAATAGATTATTATTTTTTATGAATATTAATTAAGGGACCGTTGAATGTATACATAGTTGAGGAGCGGATGTAACCGAAACAGCAAAGGTGAGATAAAACAGCAGGAGATTACTTTTAATGTTCAGCTCTTAATGAGATTTTTAGGTTTATTCAGAATGTAAACAGATTGGCCTACTAAACTGAAAGTTATGAAATACATTTCTGGACAGAAAACCCACCCATTCCATATGACAAGGATCACAAGGCGTGCTCTCTCACACACACACTCCCTCCCTCTCTCTCTCTGTGTAATAAACTTTATTAAAGGCTAACCCAAAGAAGGAGACATTTGGCAGAAGCATACCCTCCAAGTGTCCCTATTTTCCAGGGACAGTCCCAGAATTATGAATGCCACCCCAGCTTCTGACTTGATCCCAGAATGTCCCTATTTCCCCTGCCAGTGCTGCCACCACTGAGCTCGGGGAAGAGGGTGAGCCAGCGCTTGCCCCGAGTGACAGCAGTGGCTGTGAGGGAGCATCTCGTTGCCTTGCCATGGCCTCTGCTGCCAGCCTCCTCCCTTGGCTACCTCATAGCAGCTGCTGGGGACCAGGTGAGGTGTCTAATCTTGCCTCTTTCTAAAATTCATTTATTGGTGAGTAACTCTACCATGCTTTTGAATTATGGTGCTGGAGGAGACTCTTGAGAGTCCCATGGACTGCAAGAAGATCAAACCTCTCCATTTTGAAGGAAATCAGCCCTGAGTGCTCACTGGAAGGACAGATCCTGAAGCTGAGGCTCCAATACTTTGGCCACCTCATGAGAAGAGAAGACTCCCTGGAAAAGACCCTGATGTTGGGAAAGATGGAGAGCACAAGGAGAAGGGGACGGCAGAGGACGAGATGGTTGGATAGTGTTCTCGAAGCTACCAGCATGAGTTTGACCAAACTGCGGGAGGCAGTGGAAGACAGAAGTGCCTGGCGTGCTCTGCTCCATGGGGTCACAAAGAGTCGGACACGACTAAACGACTATACAACAATAACAAATCTACCAAGGAATGAAATAAAAATAAAATTGGGATTAAGGGGTTTGGTTTATGATAGGAAATGCTTGGGGAGGGGGACAGGAAATGGGGTGTCGATGAGGGTCAGTTGGGGGGGTGAGAAATATTCCTATTCTCATCTGAGGAATGTTGGAAGGTATGCAAAAGTAGCCATTGTGCTCCATGCTTTGGCGGATAAAAATACCTTAACTGTACAGGAAGGCACTTGTTAGTTATTTGACGATATATAGGTCAAGGCCTACTCAAAAGATATGACTGTGCTAATAAAGGGCTACTGCCCTTCCCATTAAACCTTGGAAGCTGCCTTAGACGTACTTTCTAATTTAATCGTAGAGAGACTATAATTCCATCTGAAGAGAAGACCCAGCCCAGAGACCATCAACCTCTCCTAATAAAATTATCTCTTAAATGTTTGCTTGAAATATATCCCCATGACATAAGTACTCTGAAGAAAGCTGTCACGCTTGGTCCATATTTGCTTTCAAATAAACTTGCAATGGATTTTGTTTATTTTAAAATCCAATGGTCCTTTCCTCTACTGCGTGTCATCCGTCACAAAAATGTGAGGTACGGATTAGCTTTCAGACTCCTTTCAGCTCTTATAATTTACAGTGTCACGATGAGCATATGCAAAAGGAGGGAAAACACGAATTTTCTCATATTTCCACTCTTTAATATGGCATTTTGTACAAATGAAAAGCAGGAAGCTTAGGCGGTGGCTGCCAAATTTAATGATATCAGGTGCAGCTGAAATGTCTTAGTACATCCCAAAGTTATGCAGAATAAAGAACTACTTATTTGAATTGCATCCAAGCCTCTATCTCCAGGGCAATCCAAGACTAGATTTGTTTGTATGTTTTCACTAAATGCCACTGTGCCATATGAGATAAGAGATTGTATTTGAAATAACAGCCACTTCCAATTTTTGGCTTCCATGTAGAGCAGGGTTTATCAATTTTGATCATGCTTATCCAGAATTAGTTGTCAGGTTTCAGTTGCTGGCAGGAATCAGGCAACAAAAATTCAACATTAGTACTGAATGACTAATCCCGCCTTGTGGAAGAAGAAAGCACAAACAATTATGCTGTGATTGGGATTGACTGCATTTCAAATATCAGCACTTCTATATTATAATAGCATGGATTAACAAAACAGGACGGACGTTAAAAGGAATCAGTCTAAGCATCCATTGGGCAGGGTGAGGGATGCTAACCTGTATGCAAATCGGCAAAAATGTGGTGCTAGATATTTACACACAGAAGAGTGATTAGCCATGCCAATATGAGACTGTCAGGGAACTGCCATCAGCTCAGAGGCGAGAGGTGGAAGGGCAGTTGTGTTACAGGGAGCCTCCGAATATCTTGCGAAGCAGTTCTTCCTCTGGCGAGGAGGGAAGCCCCACCTCCAGTGGAGAGGGGGTGCAAGGATCAGAAGATGCTAGGGAGAGCCTCAACACCGAGCCTGAGCAAAGCGGAGGGGAGGCAAGTCCCCCTTTGCCAGCGCCCATTCTGCGCAGTAGGTTTGGGCGCAGAGAGGGGAGGAGAAGGATGGGGGTCACATGACTGTTATGCTGGGGAAGGTATAAGGACCGCCCACTCCCAGATTCTGCTAGCTACTGAGCAGACATGGACTTGCGACGTTCTGCACTGTAAATAGTTTGTACAGATAATAAAGCCTGGAAAAGACAGGTTGGAGTCTTGCCTGTTTGCTCTCAAGCAACCACACCAGCACCTGACAGAGACTGTATTGAAGGAATGGGTTTCCCAAATCTAAAGCCTGACTGTGCAGTCAGTCTGAAACAGGCCCCAAAATCCCCATTTTTCCTTCTCCAAGGGTGCATTAGCTAAAAACCATTAACTTGAGCTCTTGAGCGAATGTATAACAGGAACCCAGCTGTATAAACAAAGCTCTCTCCTTTATCAGTTCGTGACGCCTAATGAATGGCCTTGTCAGTTCCGAAGTGGAGATGGGACGGCAGAGCTGGGGTTTATCTTATCTAGTGGGTTGTAGATATGTGTGGTTCCAAACCGGTTTGAACCCGTCCAAGCCAGTTTGAACCAGTTTGAACTGGTCTAGGCCGGTTTGAACCAGATTGAACCGGCCTAGACCGGTTCATACCAGTTCAAACTGGCTTGGAACGCTTCAAACCGGCTTGGACTGGTTCAAACTGGCCAAGATCAGTTCAAACCGGTTCAAAACGGCCTAGACTGCTTCAAACCATTTCCAACTGGCTTGGACCGCTTCAAACAGGTTTGGACCCACACAAACTGGCCTAGACCGGTTCAAACCGGTTCAAACTGGCCTGGACCGGTTCAAACTGGCATAGACCAGCAAAAACTGGCCTAGACCCGTTGAAACCAGTTTGAACTGGTTCAAAATGGCCTAGACCGGTTCAATCTGGTTCAAACTGGCATAGACTGGTTCAATCCAGTTCAAACCGGCTTGGACCGGTTCATACCGGTTCAAACCGGCCTAGACTGGTTCAATCTGGTTCAAACCGGCCTAGACCGGTTCAATCTGGTTCAAACTGGCTTGGACCAGTTCAAACCGGCTTGGACTGGTTCAAACTGGAATAGTCTAAGCCAGTTTGAACTGGTCCAAGCCAGTTCGAACCGGTTCAAACTGGCCTAGACCGGTTCAAACCGGTTCAAACCGGCCTAGACCGGTTCAATCTGGTTCAAACCGGCCTAGACCGGTTCAAACCGGTTCGAACTGGCCTGGACCAGTTCAAACCGGTTCAAACCGGCTTGGACCGGTTCAAACTGGCCTAGACCGGTTCAAACCGGTTCAAACCGGCCTAGACCAGTTCAATCTGGTTCAAACCAGCTTGGACCAGTTCAAACCGGCTTGGACTGGTTCAATCTGGTTCAAACTGGCATAGACCGGTTCAATCCAGTTCAAACCGGCTTGGACCGGTTCAAACTGGCCTAGACCGGTTCAAACTGGTTCAAACCAGCCGAGACCGGTTCAATCTGGTTCAAACCGGCCTAGACCGGTTCAAACCGGTTCAAACCAGCCTAGACCGGTTCAAACCGGCTTGGACTGGTTCAAACTGGAATAGTCTAAGCCAGTTTGAACTGGTCCAGGCCAATTTGAACCGGTTTGAACCGGTCTAGGCCAGTTTGAACTGGTCCAGGCCAGTTTGAACCGGTCCAGGCCAGTTTGTGTGGGTCCAAACCTGTTTGAAGCGGTCCAAGCCAGTTGGAACCGGTTTGAACCGGTCTAGGCCGGTTTGAACCGGTTTGAACCGGTCTAGGCCAATTTGAACCAGATTGAACCGGTCTAGGCCAGTTTGAACTAGTCCAAGCCGGTTTGAACCGGTCCAAGCCAGTTTGAACCAGTTTGAACCGGTCTAGGCCGGTTTGAACCAGATTGAAATGGTCTAGGCCGGTTTGAACCGGTCTAGGCCAGTTTGAACCAGTTCAAGCCGGTTTGAACCGGATTGAACCGGTCTAGACCGGTTTGAACCAGTCCAAGCCGGTTTAAACCGGATTGAACCGGTCTAGGCCGGTTTCTGCTGGTCTAAGCCAGTTTGAACCGGTCCAGGCCAGTTTGAAACGGTTTGAACCAGCCTAGGCCAGTTTGTGCGGTTCCAAACCAGTTTGAACCCGTCCAAGCCAGTTTGAACCAGTTTGAACTGGTCTAGGCTGGTTTGAACCAGATTGAACCGGTCTAGGCCGGTTCAATCTGGTTCAAACCGGCCTAGACCGGTTCAAACCGGTTCAAACTGGCTTGGACTGGTTCAAACCAGCTAGACAGGTTTGAACTGGCCTAGACATGTTCAAACCGGTTCCAACCGGCCTAGACCGGTTCAGACCGGTTCCAACCGGCTTGGACGGGTTCAAACCGGTTTGGACCCACACAAACTGGCCTAGACCGGTTCAAACTGGTTCAAACTGGCTTAGACCAGCAGAAACCGGCCTAGACCGGTTCAAACCAGTTTGGACTGGTTCAAAATGGCCTAGACTGGTTCAATCCGGTTCAAACCGGCTTGGACCGGTTCAAACTGGGTTAGACCTGCACAAAACAGCCTAGACCGGTTCAAACCAGCTTGGACTGGTTCAAACCAGCCTAAAGACGTTCAAACCCGCTTGGAATGGTTTAAACCGGCCTAGACCGGTTCAAACTGGCATGGACCGGTTCAAACTGGCTTGGACTAGTACAAACCGGCCTAGACCGGTTCAAACCAGTTTGGACCCGCACAAACTGGCCTAGACCAGTTCAAACTGGCTTAGACCAGCAGAAAACAGCCTAGACCGGTTCAAACCAGTTTGGACAGGTTCAAACCGCCCTACACCAGTTCAATCTGGTTCAAACCGGCCTAGACAGGTTCAAACCGGTTCCAACCGGCCTAGACCGGTTCAGACCGGTTCCAACCGGCTTGGACGGGTTCAAACCGGTTTGGACCCACACAAACTGGCCTAGACCGGTTACTGGTTCAAACTGGCTTAGACCAGCAGAAACCGGCCTAGACCGGTTCAAACCAGTTTGGACTGGTTCAAAACGGCCTAGACTGGTTCAATCTGGTTCAAACCAGCTTGGACCGGTTCAAACTGGGTTAGACCTGCACAAAACAGCCTAGACCGGTTCAAACCAGCTTGGACTGGTTCAAACCAGCCTAAACACGTTCAAACCCGCTTGGAATGGTTTAAACCGGCCTAGACCGGTTCAAACTGGCATGGACCGGTTCAAACTGGCTTGGACTAGTACAAACCGGCCTAGACCGGTTCAAACCAGTTTGGACCCGCACAAACTGGCCTAGACCAGTTCAAACTGGCTTAGACCAGAAGAAACCAGCCTAGACCGGTTCAAACCAGTTTGGACAGGTTCAAACCGCCCTAGACCAGTTCAATCTGGTTCAAACCGGCCTAGACCGGTTCAAACCGGTTCAAACTGGCTTGGACTGGTTCAAACCACCTCTCTATGGGACTCAAACGCTAACAATAGTTTCATTCCAATTATCTGAACATCTTATATCGGGCATAGGCAAGCTAGGCCCTCCAGATGTTTTGGGACTACAACTCCCATCATCCCTGACCACTGGTCCTGTTAGCTACGGATGATGGGAGTTGTAGTCCCAAAACATCTGGAGGGCCGAGTTTGCCTATGCCTGTCTTACATCCACAAGTCTTTCCCACAAACAATGATGCCTTGCTTTAGGTTTCCAAACCACATATTCCAAACCTACCAACCAATCCACCACCAATGTCCC
Source organism: Podarcis tiliguerta (assembly GCF_965153285.1). Taxonomy (NCBI): domain Eukaryota; kingdom Metazoa; phylum Chordata; class Lepidosauria; order Squamata; family Lacertidae; genus Podarcis; species Podarcis tiliguerta. The sequence goes on along the minus strand of NC_139542.1, from coordinate 65,478,296 downwards.
TAAAAAATAGTATTTCATGATTTTCAGACAGCGACATGATTTTTAGCACAGAACAACCACATACACATCAAAATCCTTTCCATATGTGAAAGGATTGGTGAAATGTACAGCACTTCAGAGGTTCAAACACACACACACAACAGCATTAGTGATCAGGATTCACTTTGCTCTTTCCGTGAGTCAATCAGCAAAAGTATCTCTGAGCCAAACTGAATCAGGCTGTTTAAAAATAGCAGAGAAGCATTAAACTCTGTTACACTGGTCTCAGTGGATAGCTTTGGTTTTGGTCTGTCTGATCAGATCTCCTATTGTTCCTTTCATTGTTCGTATTTCTAATTCATTAGTACAGCACAGCACGCTATATGTAAGAGGATGTTGCAACCTAATGAAGATTTTCTCTTCTCTCCCTTTCAAAACAAAAAAAGCTGGTTGACTTTTGTTGTTGTTGTTGTTCGGTTTTTAATGGTATGGTGAAAGATTTTCATCTTGTCAGGTTTTATTTTCCTCCCATTGACATTATCTCTTAATTAAAAGAAAAGATAAATAGATTCGAGCAGGTGCTGTAGCTGATATGAAACATAGCTGTTGTTTTTTAAAAGTCCAGTCAGACAGACAACAGCTGAGTTTTCCAGCTAGCCAATTTTTGTAGCAAAACATACTCAGCAGTAAGAGAGGGTATATATGCATGTCTGGGCGGCATCGGCAGGAGAGTGGGGGTGTACTCTTCAATTTTGGAGTATTTTTCCCTTGAACCTAAAATCCCAGCTAATAGCAGTTCACAGAAAGGACCAGAAGGCAAATTTTCTCTCCATCTCTGCTATCTGTGCCCCGGGTAAGAAGGGATTTTGCATTTCATACATCATTTACTACATGCAACCATAGCTTTCCCATTGGGCCCTCCTGTCCCACTCAGCATCAGTGCCACCCCTAGAGCACAGGCTGCAGGGCTGTGAATTTTGCTCATAAGGGGGAGGTTTTTGCGTGTGTGTTTTTTCACAGAAAAACTCCTCAGATAAAGTCTTCTTCAGATGCATTAAAAAGTAAGCAACTTAGTGCTATAAGGAACAGGGGCTGAGGCATGCACTAAATATTGGAATACTTCTGATAGAACCTGTAAGGCACCTTTGGAAACTGAAGTCAATGCATTCAAACAAACACAGACACAGCACAAATGCTTCGCATCAGCTGTTCATTGCTGTGCTCAATGATCAATGACCTACAGAGCATCTGACCCAGTGGCGTAGCGTGGGGGGTACAGGGGGGGCCGGCCGCACCGGGCGCAACATCTGGGGGTTAGGGTTAGGGGGCGCAAATGCACGGGTTAGGGGGCGCAGATTACTTGCCTTGCCCCGGGTGCTGACAACCCACGCTACGCCACTGGTCTGACCTACAGAGCGTCTGAGTGTACACTCAGTTGGAAACCTGGGTTGGCACCCAAGATTATACGCAATAAACACAACACACAAGAAGGATCAACAATACCATGGACATGCTACATTCTGCTCTACACAAATTCATCCAGTTGGTGAAGTATTTTGATTTCAGTGCCTTTGATCAAACATAGTGAGGGCCATTTTACACATTACACAGACACAAATCTGGATTTGTCACTGAAAATATACTCAAAAGGCACTGTAGTTAATCAGAACTCTGTGATGAGTATACGACCTGTACACACCATTGTCAACATTCACACATTCCATTCTTTATGTGCATTTAACACATCTTAAATGTCCACCCCAAATATATTAAGTGAGGTGGCCCTTGGAATAACCCTAAAAGTCTGACATCTTTTGAATTTCATTATTATTTCGGTCACAGACCAGTTCCAGCCCACATACAATATCAAGGAAGTCATAAAACATGATACGGATACATTTGAATTTGCAATTAGGTATAACAGGAACAATACAGATATAGCAACAGTTAAAAATATATAAATTAAAACATAGTCACTAACATATAACCTAAAATTATCATTTAAGGCCTTAATCATTATGATAGCACAGCTTGTTCCCTAAGTTTTATGGCAATCTCACAGAATTTGGCTACCCTTAACGTGATCTCAGGATCCTTGTCCTCTACCAGGGATTTTAGACATTGAAGTTCGGATTCATTTGGAGATTTTTGCATAGCAGGGGTAATAAATACCGAGCGTATATCCCTGTAGAAACGGCAGCGTAACAAGGCATGAGAGACAGTTTCTACCTCCATCAAGTTGCAGACTCGTTCCACGTATGGTTTACCCTCGAATCTGCCCTGCAATAAGGCAGATGGCAGCACACTGGAAGTCTGACATCTCTACTTAAAACTGCCCTGGAGTTATTTACAAAGGGCAGTATAGAAATTTACTGGATACACGAGTAATTAAAAAAAACAACAACAACCTATTTGGGGAGTCCCAATGAGGGGAGGAAAACATTTTATGTCTTTTAAGGATTTTGCAAATGTTTCCTTTTAGAAGCAGTCACACTGGAAAAGTGACCAACAGATTGAATATCTACATGAGGTTCCACACACCCTTACAAGAGAAGCAAAAGCTCCAGAAGCAAAAGTGGAGGATGCAGAGAAGGAGGGACAGAGCTTCAGGTTGAACAAACAGAGAAGCAGAAGTTCAACTCATAAAAAAACTCAAAGTCTGACATACGATTTCTCCTACAAACTGACCCACTACTCTGAAGGATCTCCGATAGAGAAGACCCTTGCCTTCCTTACTGAGACATTATTCAGCTTCACTCCAAGTCAGTGCCACCAAACTAGAACAAACAGGCATAGTTATAGCCACACCAGTGGTGAGCAGAGCACTTGCTTCCATAGCAAACATCTCTGGGTCCCTAGAGGCTCCTTGGTCAGACCAGTGCTGTGGTCTCTGAAGTGTGCTTAGGAGCAAAGTCTGTGGGGGTGCTTCCTACAATCTGCCAACAGAAGTCTGCTTATGCATCTTATTACCAAACACACACAAGCACAACAGGTGCAGCTCGAATTCTTTAACCGAGTTTTTCCACATACCTAGTGTTCTAGCTGTATTGTGTTCACATTATTCAACAAATTAAAGGTGTGTTTTTTACCTGTGCACTGTTGAAAAGAATGTTGCATTCCTTCATCGGCAGGTCAGCACTGGAAAGAGGCTGCAAAAAAACAAAAGCAAAAATTAGGACAAAGGTATATCAATTGAATGACAGCTTGCAGATTTGAACTTGAGTCTGAAATGTTGGAACCTGGACTACTCCACCAACAGAGATTTAGCAGGTGCCTTCTGCTTCAACTTGTAAACATCTGCTGAAAACTTCTCTATTCTGCCAGGCTTATGCAGGCAATTAAGAATATACCTTTCCACAATGCTGAGCTGATTTCTGATATTAACTTTTAAATATGATTTTATTGTATTGCATTGTACAACTGTCATAAACTGCCCCTCTGATTTTTATAATGAATAATAATATACAAATGTTTTTTTATAAACCAATGAGACAGAGATACCTGTTGTTTACGGTCACTAAAGGTTGTTCACTGAGGTATCTATGTATCTTTGTCTTAAGACCAAACTAGACATGACACAGGAGGTGAAATGATTAGGATTTTCTTTTTACTACTTAGCAGTCCTACGGGCTTTGAAGATCAGGGGAAATGTACTCTTAGCAAAGTTTTTAACCCTTACCCCCTATCCATTTTGTGATCTAAATTTACACCTACCCTAGGTCTACTTTCTCATGAAGATCTGACTCGTTTCCTACCTGGAAAAATGTCTTAATTGAGATAACCAGCATGTGCACAATTTTCTTGAATTCTGTTATATATTTAAGCTGGTTCGAATGTTTCAGTCCAAGACAACAGCTCTCCTGGTGCCCACCACACAAAGATAGCTGGGGGATCCTCATGAAGATCAAGCAAAGGTGAAGCAGCTTGAATGTTTCTCTTCTAGAGTTAAAGATTTTGTTCACATGTAATGCTAAACCATGGTTTAGTGCTACTTCCGTGATCCATGATGGGAGCACTGTGGTCCGTAATGGGAGCTGCTACTTCCATGATCTCAGATAAGCCTGAGTTGGAACAGCCCTTCCTGTCTCCATAATGGGAGCACTGTGGTTCAGCTCACAATCCAATTTAACATTCACCCAGAAATTCAGTGGGACTTACTTTCTAAAAAGCTTGTTTAAGATTGCACTTCTACACTGAAGTCTTACACAGTCCTACCTTGGAAGTCGAACGGAATCTATTCCGGAAGTCTGTTCGACTTCCAAAACGTTCGGAAACCAAAGCACAGCTTCTGATTGGCTGCGGGAAGCTCCTGCAGCCAATTGGAAGCCACGGAAGCCCCATCGGACGTTCAGGTTCCAAAGAACGTTCACAAACGGGAACACTCACTTCCGGATTTGCGGCGTTCAGGAACCAAAATGTCCAAGTACTAAGGTGTTCAGGATCCAAGGTACGACTCTACACACTTACCTATCTCACTCAACACAATGGGGTTTACTTCTGAGTAGACACAAAAAGGATTGTGGTGTTAGCTACGCTTGAGCTAGAAATGTACACTATTCTTAACTTTTTGTAATAATGTAACTGAATCAAAAAGGCATAGCAGGTTATTTTAAAAGGGGAAAAAATTAACACATATAAAATATGTAGAAGACCGCTCCTCGCAAGAAGCAATATATGCTGGTAACAGAGAACAAAAGGATACATGGAAATGTGTCAGTTTAATAAGAAACAGCTCCACTTCTGCAAAGATCTAGGACAAGAGCTAGACTCAGCATAGCAGAGCTACAGAGAGTGTGCAATATGAACCATTAGCCGTGTATCTTCAAAAGAAGCAAGCCCATGAAATTCCAGCATCCTCAATCCATCACCCTCAATCTGAAAGTGCTTTACGTGGCCATGAGACCCACTGAAATCAATGAGACTTACTTTCACTTGGAATAAAATGCAGAGGTATTTGTTCACACAGCTGCTACTGTGCACAGAAATAGTTGCCTGTGGCTGGGGTGGGGATGCTGGAAGTTGCCTCCCTTCTCACTGATTGCACTTAATCTGATCTGCCCCTTTAGCGTTATACCTCCAAGCGGCACACTATAAATATTATTCCCCTTAGTATGCAGGCAAACAGGCTGGCAAAACACTAAATTGACTCAGTTGATTAGTTTTTGTCAGTTACAATGCACATTTATCTATAAATGCAATCCTCTGTAAGATCGATATGTTTATTGAGTTCATTTTTTCAATAAAGTTTGAGATGTCCTCAATTAATAAGTTGAAACATAACCTATAAAAGCTACTCATCCAGCACGATCTCCAGCCTGCAGGAGAGAACCACAAACTGGACAATTTTACTTTGAGATCGCCCCCAATCTTGGCAGCACTACAGCAAGATACAAAATATGCTCAGAGGAGAAGAGGAGGAGGAGGAGGAGGAGGAGTTTGGATTTGATATCCCGCTTTATCACTACCCGAAGGAGTCTCAAAGCAGCTAACAATCTCCTTTCCCTTCCTCCCCCACAACAAACACTCTGTGAGGTGAGTGAGGCTGAGAGGCTTCAGAGAAGTGTGACTAGGAGCCCATTTTGACTGCTGACGGTTAGGTCACAATTGTTTTGTGTGTGTGTGTGTTTAATAAGGCTCTGGTATGTAACAGGCAACAAAGAAGACTAATGTGCATACCCTCCTTTGCCAGCTCACTGTTCTGTGACTGTCTGCTGATCCTAACAAGTTGCTATGCTCTTGAAGAGGTCCACGTGTGTAGACAGATATAAATACAGTGGTACCTCAGGTTAAGTACTTAATTCGTTCCCGAGGTCTGTACTTAACCTGAAACTGTTCTTAACCTGAAGCACCACTTTAGCTAATGGGGCCTCCTGCTGCTGCCGTGCCGCCGGAGCACGATTTCTGTTCTCATCCTGAAGCAAAGTTCTTAACCTGAAGCACTGTTTCTGGGTTAGCGGAGTCTGTAACCTGAAGCGTATGTAACCTGAAGCGTATGTAACCCGAGGTACCACTGTAGTGGACCAACATAGAATAGAATCATAGAATCATAGAGTTGGAAGAGACCACAAGGGCCATCGCGTCCAACCCCCTGCCAAGCAGGAAACACCATCAGAGCACTCCTGACATATGGTTGTCAAGCCTCTGCTTAAAGACCTCCAAAGAAGGAGACTCCACCACACTCCTTGGCAGCAAATTCCACTGTTCCACATAACTGCCTGCATATTTAGGCTATCTATAGGTGGTCATGACGAGCTCCTCCACCAGTTACACTATTGCCTCTCACCAAATCTGTTAGTTTTTGAGGTGCAGCCGGGCTCTTGGCTCTTTTTCCTACAATAGGGAATGTGTTTATGCCTCTGGAACAGGCAAATGAAAAGACCCAGGTGAAGGTTGGGCATCACATGTGATTCCATACCTTCCAACATTTCTTTGATGAAAATAGGGATGTCCTAAGGAAAAGTAGGGGGTTTTTTTGTCCTTTTTTTTTTTTTTTTTTTTTAAAGAATGGCAAACTGCCACATGCAGCGCCTTACTTGGATGTGTCTGGAGTCTTGGAAGCTTGACTACCCTACGTTCTCCTACAAATGGACCTTGAGCTTGTTTGGAGGTTCTAGCAGGGGAGCGCAGCTATGTATACCCTTGTATACCCTTGACCGCAGAACGATACACTCCTTCTATCTGGGATGGTCATCCTCTTCCACCGAGCGCGCAGCTTCGGGAGGGACGCACATGGAGCGGTGAGGGAGGAAGGGGACACCCGCCTAGCCAGCCAGATCAGCCGAATCAACCCTGGCGATCAATGGGGTGACAGATGTCGCAGCCAGATCGCCCTCACATCCAAAAAAGTAGGACATTCCGGAATCAAATCAGAAACCGGGAAGGCTTCTGTATATTCGGGACTATCCCTGGAAAATAGGGGCACTTGGAGAGTCCGTACACATTCTTTTAGTTCTTTGATAACCTGATGACTCTTTTGGCATATATTTCATGGATATGCAAGAAACATGTTTGTCCAGAAAGCCATTGTGGTTGTGCACATATTTGTAGATGAACAGGGATGTAGATTTAGCTGTAATCCAGAATTCAGAATCTTAGCAGACTGTATAAACCTTTGTGTGTTTGTAGATAAAAATGCATCTTCTTCAGCCTTACTTGGAGTGACTAAACTCAGAGTCTTGCCAGCAGGAGTTTTGCTTAGTTAAGGATTTGGGGATCTCAGTATTTGTTTGAAGGAGATAGGAAATGAAAGCTTTCGCCACTCATGTTCTTCAAACCTTGCAGAAGTTTAATTTTTTAACCCTCAGAGTCACAAATTTCTACCAGTTCAAAACAAATGACGCTTGGACATTGCAAGCAGGCCTTTGCAACCCCTGATGATCTCAGATAAAAACTTCCGAGGACTACAAATCTAATGATTTTGTCTAATCCTTTTCAATATCCAGTTTTATAGTTAACCATATATTTTAATGATTAGTGAATGGCCCATCTCAAAGCAAATTACAAAACTAATGACTATTAGATACCCATGAAATGTAGTGTTAGTGGTTGGTATTTAAAAAAAGATTGGGAGAAATACATTTCAAGACTCTGATCTACATATTACAGTTAAAACAAAATCATTTTCTTGTTTTCGTGGCTATTCTTCTCCCCGCAATAAACATTCCCTTCACATCAAGTCAGTAAGAACTGATTAGGAAAAAGTATCTTAGTTCTCTACATATGATCAAGCTTCAAATTACAGTATTGTGATTACAATGCTTTACACCAAAATATTCCAAATCCTTCAATATCAGGATTTCAAGTTAACCCCTAACAGACGACTATTCTCTTGAGATGGCTGCTGGCACAGCTGCAGGGTGTGAGATAATTGGTATAGTCTTTTACTCCTTTGCTGAAACGCACATATATGCGCACACACACATATAGTTATACACATACACACACACACACACACGTACGTCTCTGTAAGGGAGACTAGGGAAATTCCCAGGCTAAGAAAGCCAGGTGGACTTCCTAACCTGTATGATGGGAAGTAAACCTGGTATAAAACAGATGTCTGATCACAGGAACAAATCTGAAAGCTGAAGTGTTGGTGCAATAATAAAAAATAGGTATGTAAAAGAAGAATTCTGGGGTGCCAAGATCCATGCTTGGGGCAAGTACAATTTGGTGAGAGAATCCCAGTGGAGATTTAAAATCACAAAGTAGCAAAGTAAAGTGTGGACATATAGGCTGTTAGATCTTTAAAATGTCATTGTGAGTTCCAAAGTTTCCCCCTTCCCCTAGCATAGTAAAAGACCAAAAGTTTGGTAAGTTTAAAATAGTTTACTTACTAACTCTCCAAAGGTCAGATTCATGTGCTTTTCCATACAGCAGTCAGAAAAAGCTGCACAGGCAGTAAAACTTGGCTTAGTTACAGTGGTGAAAGTTGCTAAATTCTTGGTACGAGAACTTGTTAGAGAGGCTTGTTAGAGTCATGTGGTCAGAGCTGAAGCAACCAGCTGAGGACCTCTTCTCAGGTAGACTGAGGTACAGCAATACAGTAGGCCTGATTACTTTCCTCCCAAGGTGAAGGGAAGGGACATTGCTAAGCCTGGCAAGATGAAGCTGGTTATCCCACATGAAGTAAGATGGGTCGTTCTAAAAGCTCAGGCAATATAGGACTCATCTTAAAATTGACTCACTTGGCATTTATAATTATTTTGTTTTATTTTTAAAAGGCAATCAGGTAACCTAATATCTACATTTACAACTTATAATTGATTGCCCCCCCCCCCTCATCATAAGAGGCAGAAGCTTCAAAAATGAATGGAAGAATAAATTTCTCAAAAAAACACTTCCGAACACCGGCTGACAATAAGGCTTTCTTCACTGAGATTTGGGTACAAGATAACCCACCTGAACATCATTCAGTTCCAAAGGTGCTCCAAAGAGAAATTATTCATGTTCAGTATTAATAAATGATTTTGGACAATGTGCAACATTGTTTACCTTGGAAATTATTCATGTTCAGTATTTATAAATGATCTTGGACAATGTGCAACATTGTTTACCTTGGACAATGTGCAACAAGAGAATGAAAGCAGGAGGAGCTCAAACACTTAAAATGACATTTATTTGTTTGTTTCTTTGTTTGTTGTGTTTATATACTGCTCAGTCATTAGTATTTCTAAATGACATACATAAAAACAGTCCACCCAAAATTAAACAATAAAGCTGCATCATTAGAATGCCTGCAGGAACAATAACATTTTAGTCAAGAGCTGGAAGTTCAGAAAGGAGGCTGCCTTCCTAATCTCAGTTGGGAGGAAGTTACACAAGCTTGGGCCCGCTACACGGAACGCAGGGCTTCTGAGCCAGTGTGGTTTAGTGGTTAAGAGCGGTGGGCTCATAATCTGGTGAACCGGGTTCGCTTCCCCACTCCTCCACATGCAGCTGCTGGGTGACCTTGGGCTAGTCATACTTCTCTGAAGTCTCTCAGCCTCACTCACCTCACAGAGTGTTTGTTGTGAGGGAGGAAGGGAGAATGTTAGCCGCTATGAGACTCCTTCAGGTAGTGATAAAGCAGGATATTAAATCCAAACTCTCCTTCTCCTTCTCCTTCTACTAGCATTTATGAGTTGTGCCTCTGAGCCATGTGGAACTACTAACAAAGACTCCCCCAAAAATATCAGTGATGAGACCAATATATAAGGAATCAGTAGGCAAGAGTATTGTTAGCCCAGAAATGGAAGCAAGAAGAAATTCTGACGAAAGAAGAATGGCAGACGAAATTAATGGACTATGCAGAATTGGACAAAATGACAGGAAGGATTCAAAACCTGCAAGACCAGAGATTTACAGAAGTTTGGAAGAAGCATATGAACTATCTGAAGGGCAATTATAACCAACAAATTACGCTAGTAGGACTACAAGAAGTTTTGTAAGGAGAAATATATGAAGTGTTACAGCTCCCATTGCCCGGTCCCTGCTCCTGCCAACCTAGCAGTTCGAAAGCACGTCAAAGTGCAATTAGATAAATAGGTACCGCTCCGGTGGGAAGGTAAATGGCGTTTCCGTGCGCTGCTCTGGTTCACCAGAAGCAGCTTAGTCATGCTGGCCACATGACCCGGAAGCTGTATGCCAGCTCCCTCGGCCAATAAAGCGAGATGAGCGCCGCAACCCCAGAGTCGGCCACGACTGGACCTAATGGTCAGGGGTCCCTTTACCTTTACTTTACAGCTCATGCTAGCTGGAAGACAGCCAAGCCATGAACTTGGGTTTAGATGACAGGATAAGCCAAACTTTGACATAGAACAGCATGGCACAGCAGTAAAAACAACCAAAGTAGGACAAAGTAGGTGTGAGTTCTTCTCCAGAAACCTGCATGCTTGCACATTCACACTAAACAATGTTTTGGCTTAGCCTGACATGCAGACCAGGGCAGTATGTCACCCCTCTGACTCAGCATAGAAAGAAAATAAATGAAAGCTCAGAGTTTGCGGCACCAGTAAAAGCCTTCACGGGCACCATGGCATCTGCAAGTGCCAAGTTGGCAGCCCTTAATTAGGCAGAATGAAGTGGGCACATCGGGCAGAAGATGCTGGGCGTGGAATTGCAAGGTGTTCGGGGAGAGAGCTGCTTGCGCCACATGTTTGCCATGTGCCTTCCATGCTAGCCTGCTGCCCTCGGGTGTGAAATAGTCTGTCCTGTCGCCAGAGCTGAAGTAAAATTCAATTGGTCAGCTTCACCTCAAACGGCTCAATGTCTTCAGCCAGTCCTGCCCTGGAGAATCGGTCCAGCATTCTCATGCATCATTATTCTTAGCCTGTCTGCTCCCAGCTTTTCTGTCATTTATTCAAACAATGCATCTAAACTTTCAGTCAGAATCCTCCGAATCAAAACGTATGTGCAGTCATTTTAGCTGTCATGGAGCGAGGCATACCTTATATTGCAATGGCCGAAGCTTCCTGGAAAGCTGGGCAGAGCCATAGCTCCCTGTTTTATTTGCTTCTAAAAGCAAATATATCACAATGCTTTACACTAGAACCAGATGAATGATGCTAAATAATCTCTGTGGCGAGTCCTAGCTGCCCCACCCGTTGTCAGATCCAATACCAGAGCTAAGGGATTAAGGGAATTCTTGTGTTGCGTCTGTGAACCTGATACTGGACCCAGTACAGTGGTACCTCGGGTTAAGAACTTAATTCATTCTGGAGGTCCGTTCTTAACCTGAAACTGTTCTTAACCTGAAGCACCACTTTAGCTAATGGGGCCTCCTGCTGCTGCCGCGCCGCCGGAGCACGATTTCTGTTCTCATCCTGAAGCAAAGTTCTTAACCCGAGGTACTATTTCTGGGTTAGCGGAGTCTGTAACCTGAAGCATCTGTAACCTGAAGCGTATGTAACCCGAGGTACCACTGTACTCTACCACTAGGCTAGCATTACTGTATCGGCAGGGGAGAGCTTTGGTAATAATATGGCACCCAGAAAGAGGACAGCATTTGGCACCCCCTCTCAATATTTATTATGTTCATGCCTTCCTCCTTCTCACCTTCCATTCTGCACACTCTTGGCTTGGCGGGGGGACCACCCACACCACCCTAAATCTGGCATAGGAGCTTCTCAGGATTTTCAAGTGGCACATATAATAATAATAATAATAATAATAATAATAATAATAATAATAATTTTATTATTTGTACCCCACCCATCAGAAAGGGTCGCCCCAGCCACACTCTGGGCAGCTTCCAGCATATACTTACAGTGGTACCTCAGGTTAAGAACTTAATTCGTTCCGGAGGTCTGTACTTAACCTGAAACTGTTCTTAACCTGAAGCACCACTTTAGCTAATGGGGCCTCCTGCTGCTGCCGCACCGCCGGAGCACGATTTCTGTTCTCATCCTGAAGCAAAGTTCTTAGCCCGAGATTCTATGTCTGGGTTAGCGGAGTCTGTAACCTGAAGCGTATGTAACCTGAAGCATATGTAACCCGAGGTACCACTGTACTAAATTGGATGATTATTCCTCAACTTTAGAGACTCAAAATAGGGCATCACTCAAGTTTCCATTATTTCACCTGGGTTATCTATTTTCCAGCTACATATGTAAGCACACCTTTATTGGTCCTTACATTTATTTATCCAGGTTGATCTTGCCAGAGTGACCCACACCAGCCATTTTTACAGGCTTTCAGGCAGTGCTTAACCACCATTTCATAGAATCTTTCAAGCTGGAAAGGACCCATGCGCCATCTTCTCCAACCCCCTGCAATGCAGGGATCTCAGCTAAAGCATCCATGACATTGATAACTGCTTGCTGCTCTGTGTGACTGTGATTCTATGAAATACATCCTGCATTCTTTATACGGAATTTTGAAAGAGTGTTGTTGGGTTTTTAAGATCAGTGGCTTGGCAACAAGGAATTGTATGCAGGTAAGGAAAGAATGGGACGCGGGTGGCGCTGTGGGTTAAAGCCTCAGCACCTAGGGCTTGCCGATCGAAAGGTTGGCGGTTCGAATCCCCACGGCGGGGTGCGCTGCCGTTGTTCGGTCCCAGCGTCTACCAACCTAGCAGTTCGAAAGCACTCTCGGGTGCAAGTAGATAAATAGGGACCGCTTACTAGCGGGAAGGTAAACGGCGTTTCCGTGTGCGGCTCTGGCTCGCCAGAGCAGCAATGTTACGCTGGCCACGTGACCCGGAAGTGTCTTCGGACAGCGCTGGCCCTTGGCCTCTTTGAGTGAGATGGGCGCACAACCCTAGAGTCTGTCAAGACTGGCCCGTATGGGCAGGGGTACCTTAAGGAAAGAATGACAAACGTAGACAGCATCTTAAAAAGTAGAGACATCACCTTGCCAACAAAGGTCCGTATAGTAAAAGCTATTGTTTTCCCAGTAGTGATGTATGGAAGTGAAAGCTGGACTGTAAAGAAGGCTGATCGCCGAAGAATTGATGTTTTTGAATTATGGTGCTGGAGGAGACTCTTGAGAGTCCCATGGACTGCAAGAAGATCAAACCTCTCCATTCTGAAGGAAATCAGCCCTGAGTGCTCACTGGAAGGACAGATCCTGAGATCCTGAAGCTGAGGCTCTAATACTCTGGGCACCTCATGAGAAGAGAAGACTCCCTGGAAAAGACCCTGGTGTTGGGAAAGATGGAGGGCACAAGGAGAAGGGGACGACAGAGGACGAGATGGTTGGATAGTGTTTGCGAAGCTACCAGCATGAGTTTGACCAAACTGCAGGAGGCAGTGGAAGACAGGAGTGCCTGGCGTGCTCTGTTCCATGGGGTCACGAAGAGTCAGACATGACTAAACGACTACACAACAACAACAACAACAACAACAAGGAAAGAAAATTTAGTTGGTCAATAGAACCAGGGCTGATTATTATTATTATTATTATTATTATTATTATTATTATTATTATTATTATTATTTATACCCCACCCTCCCTGGCCAGAGCCTGGCTCAGGGCAGCTAACACCAATAAAATCACAGTAAAAACATAATGGGGGGGGCAATTTAAAATACAGGCTAAAATGCAGTTTAAAATGAAGCCTCATTTTAAAAGTAGCCAATAAATCAAGACCATAAGGGGAGGGAAACAAAAGGGTCAGACTGAGTCCAAACCAAAGGCCAGGTGGAACAGCTCTGTCTTGCAGGCCCTGAGAAAAGATGTCAAGACCCACAGGGCCCTAGTCTCTTGTGACAGAGCGTTCCACCAAGTCGGGGCCAGTACTGAAAAGGCCCTGGTCCTCTCCTGTTCTGCAATCCTTCCTTCATAGGCTATAGTGGTGATGTGTCTAGATGACTGGACTGGTAGTGCTCTCTTCTCAATGATGCTGACATTGCAGAACTGGGAGTGCACTGCCATCTAATCAGACGCAGGAAGGGAACAGGCAAGGCAGACAAAAGTGTGCTGCGCACACACATACACACACAAAATACAGTGGTACTTTGGGTTACATATGTTTCAGGTTACATACGCTTCAGGTTACAGACTCCGCTAACCCAGAAATAGTACCTCGGGTTAAGAACTTTGCTTCAGGATGAGAACAGAAATCGTGCTCCGGCGGTGCAGCGGCAGCAGGAAGCCACATTAGCTAAAGTGGTGCTTCAAGTTAAGAACAGTTGATAATCGTCAACATGTTGGCCACAACCTATCAATATGCCCACAGCATATCAGTGCTTTGTGGCATTCTGTGGGGAGTTCTGCTGCCTCCCTATATTCTTCTGCCGGACTATTATCCAAGGAAAGGAGATGGCTAGGACAAGCTAGGAAGGTGTATATATACTTGAAGAACTGACATACACACTGATGGGGGTATCAGCATGATAAAGGGTATGTCTGCAACAGAAAAAGAGCTGGAATTTGGTGCAGGAATAGTGCAAGACACCCTGATTGCTAGAACAGCCTGACCACCTCTGCATAATTTAGGACTGCCGCCAGCACAGAACAAGTCAAGGTACCGATAGGATTAAATTTTTGTGCTGTACCAATTGCTTCCTCATCGCATTTTTACTTCATTCTAAGAGGACAGGACAAACGGGGGGGGGGGGGGGAGAGATATCACAAATTTGTAAATTTAAGATTATTTGCAAAATGTGATAGCCTTATAGAAGTCATCTCCCCTCCTGAAAATGCATAAAATATATTAAGTACTGTATAAGTATGATATATCAATTAACTGTTTCACAAGGTCTAAAAATATGCAAATTGCTGCACTTCAATTAGAAAAACCTGCATCCTTGGAGAATACTGTAAATCAGGAAATTTGAGAGACATTAAGAGTAATCAGTGAAGGAAAGCATGCGCTCTTCCCCGCATCCTATTTTTATACATACATAATGAAATAATTATAGCTACTCTTTTTTATGCCTCTGCAAAAATATTAGAATCTTAAGATCCTTACAATGATAAATTTAATCCACAGTACATTTGCAGACTACATTAATTATATGAAAAAAGAAATCTATTTTCCTTCAATATAAGTAAGTTGAAACTAATTTGGACATGTAAATTAGAAATATGACTTTCAATAGTACCAATGTGTAGGAGCGATTGTTTAGATTAATTGCAGTGATTGTTAATTTGAAAATGCAATAGGTGTTTCCTGCAGAGATAGAAATTCAAGCACATTTGGCTAGTTTCTATTATGCAAATGTGCTCCCACATATTAAGAAAAGTGTGTTTATAACAGAAATCACTAAAGGCTATTGCTTTTTTTTATCTTAGGAACATCATACCCCAAAACCATAACAGAAGAGCAAATCCAGATTTTAGCTTGGCAAAGGCTATCTTTGCACACCATCTGTGCCACCACAGATCTGCAATGGGAGATAAATTGTATGAGAGCAACTCCACCCTACTCCCCTATTAAATTTCCCTGTACATATAAAGCAAACTCATCAAGGAGAGGTTGAGCGAAACTTAGACTGAGTCACATTCAAACCTTTATGTCTGACTGCGCCACATGACCTAACGTTTAAGGCAGCCATCAATATGCCTATGTGCTAATTTGCTTACTGATGTTCACCTTTCGTTATGGCTAATCACCACTAAAGCAAAGCCACTAATCTATTTCACTTAAAATCCAACATGCTTCTGTTCTGGTTGATGCTATGTAAAGTACATAATCTAGGACGCTCACTATTGCCAACATAGCAATGCCTATCCAGGGTTTCAGACAGGGAGACATTCCTAGCCCTACCTAGATTGAAGTTAGGACCTTCTACATGGAAGGCATAGTCTCTGCCACTGAGCTAGGGCCCTTCCCCCCCACACCAATAAAATGTTCTTCCTCATCTTTTGTCGAAATCCCTCTTCTTGCAATTTGAAGCTGTTGCTACAGGTCCCTCCCTCAAGAGCAAGGGCCGTGGACATGACACCCTCTTTGTCCAACAACATCTGAAATGCACCACACTGAAAATGATGTACCGCTGGTATATTACACCTGTCAAACTAGCAAAAATGTACAGACTGAGAAGTAAAGTCTGTGTGAGGAGGTCGAGGAAATAAGGGAAAGAAAGTTAAGATGTTGAAATTGAAATTTTAAATGGTTTTTGTTTTGTTTTGTTTTTGTTTTATTTGTTTGTCTTATGTTTGCTTTTTTATTATGTATTGTATTGTGTTGTATTTTGTATTGTATTGTATGTTTTTTTGGGTTTTTTGCAGTGTTGTGTTTAATTTGTTGGAAACTTAATAAATATTATTTGAAAGAAAAAAAGAGAAGTAAAGTCTGCTGGAAATGCAAAACGAAAGAGTTTTTTCACATGTGGTGGACATGTGAAAAAATGAAAAAAAAGGGGGGGATGTGATTTATAACGAATTGAAAAAATTGTTTAAATATACCTTCCCAAAAAAACCAGAAGCCTTTTTGCTGGGATTGATAGGAGACGAAATAAGAAAAACAGGCAAGAGGTTATTTATGTACGCTACGACTTCCGCCAGAA
Organism: Podarcis tiliguerta; assembly: GCF_965153285.1. Classification (NCBI taxonomy): domain Eukaryota; kingdom Metazoa; phylum Chordata; class Lepidosauria; order Squamata; family Lacertidae; genus Podarcis; species Podarcis tiliguerta. The sequence goes on along the minus strand of NC_139542.1, from coordinate 65,461,887 downwards.
TCTTAGTAGCTCAAAAATGGAAAACTCGGGAAATACCAACATTAGTGGAGTGGCAGACAAAAATGGTTGAATATGTAGAATTAGCAAAACTAACACATAGGATCCGGAACCCAGAGGAAACCAAGTTCAAAAAGGAGTGGTGTAAATTTGTTGAATATATAAGTAGCAACTGTAGAAGTTTAAAGACTGTAGTAGGATTAAAATAAATTTTGTGATGTGGATAGAATGTAATTAAGAATCTATGGGAAATAATATGAAAACCTGTTGAAGGGAGGGAGGGACGTCCGCATGCGATAGAGTGTTTAGAAAATAAGCAGACATATGATTGTGGAATATTTGAGTATTTATTTTGTTCGTTTGTGTTTTTTGAAAACTCAGTAAAAAGCATTTATTTTAAAAAAATGAAATGCACCACACTGCTCCATCATCTATGTAACAGTCTTTAAAATATTTGAAGATTGCTACTGTATTGCCTTTTTAAACTGTAGAGAGGCGTCATTGCTTCTTGTGATCTAGACACTAAGTGGTCAATGCAACCTAGAATCGAAACAGTCTTTTTAGCCATTGCATCACAGTGCTGACTTCTGTTTAGCTTGTTGTCTGCTGAAGCCCCTAGACTCTTTTGACATGTAGTACTGTCAAGCTAGGTGCCAGCCATCCTGTATCTATGCATCTTATTATTCTTATCTCAACGCACCCTTTTGCATTTATCTCTGCTGAAATTTGTTTTGCTAGTTTTGGCCCAGTCCTCCGTACAGTGGTACCTCGGGTTACATATGCTTCAGGTTACAGACTCCGCTAACCCAGAAATAGTATCTCGGGCTAAGAACTTTGCTTCAGGATGAGAACAGAAATCATGCTCCGGTGGCGTGGCGGCAGTGGGAGGCCCCATTAGCTAAAGTGGTGCTTCAGGTTAAGAACAGTTTCAGGTTAAGTACGGACCTCTGGAACGCATTAAGTACTTAACCCGAGGTACCACTGTACTAGATAAGTCTTCTAAAAGAAGTGTAATGAATGGCCTAACCTGTTTTGTTGCCTGGAACAAAACAGGAAATCACACACGCCAAGTCAACTTGCATAGGCCAGTAAAAAGTTCCACAGGAGCTCCACCCCTCCCAGATAGCAAAAATAAAATTATAAATGAATCAATATTTACTGCCCTTTCGTGACATTCAAAACCAGCTGCTTGAAGCTGCTATCTCATTCTGCCTACTGGTAGCACTGGCCCTGTGAAATGCACAGCATCCTTTAACTGGCTTTACGGCGCAGTGGTATCTTGAATCAGTACAACTATGATCATATATCTATGCTAAATAAGTGATGTACATAGATTAAAATGCATGCTTATATAAGCTAGCTTTATTTAAGCAAATGAGATTTCTGATAAACATGCAAATGGGAATTTTAACAGCAATTTATAAACCACAAATCCTATTCTCATTACTTATGCAAACCATCATAGTTTTGTCATGCTTTACTACATTGCCTTATCGTTTTATCCATGGCACTTCCCCTCTGTTGCTTTCCATTTTCCCTCCCTGTCATCTGCATTTTCTGGGTGCCGTTTTAACATCCTTCTCTCTGTTATTTTACTCTTTAAGGTAATATAGGATTTGACAAGAACATCTTGATCCCTCTGCCCCTCAAAATCATACATATGTAACTAGAGAATAACTAGAACAGCTCTAATTTGTGGTACATAATTACTGGAAAGCTTAAAGATATTATCACACTTGAGCATGACCCTAAGGGCATTCTGTGTCTTCAAAACAGAACGTTAGATACCTAGATATTCTAAAATATTTTTTTTCAAAGTCTTCTAAGCTTAGTTAACTGATTATGTTCACAAGGTTGCGTCAATATTTATCTTTTTCTTTTCTTTTTTACTTATTCTTCATGCCAGCTTGTCACTGAGTTGAATATTGTTTCTTCACACCTCTCTTTAACATAACACAGCTTCAAAGAAACCTGGTGTGTCTATTTAGCCATTTGATCAGAATACGTTAACAGAAGAGACTCAAGAACAAACCGGAAAGTTGTTAAGTAAAAGGCAAAAGATTTATACGATCTGTTTTCTATACCACCTGCATTATAAATTCCCAAGGTCCTAGGCCCAGTTCAAAATGCTTGATTTTACTTTCAAATCCCCTTGGTGAGTAGCAGAAGGAGTGCTTTCTCTATCTGTGCTTATGTGTTATAGAATGCTCTCCCCGGAGAAACTGCTTGCCACCTACTTCGTTGCCTGATCAGCACCAGTCAAATACCTTTTTGCTCCTATCTTATCCAGGACTGAAGCTGGTTTGCAACTGATGCTAAAGATGGGAGTTCTGATATTGGTATATCTGCAAGCCAAGTGTTAAATGAAGTTGTTGCAGCTGGCAACAGAAGTGAGAGGGAATTTGCCACGGAGAGCATTCATGGGGCCTATGTCTATACCAGACTGGTCCACTGACGGGAGAGAGGGAAAGACTGAAATATGAATCTTCCTTTAATTTTTTTTTTTTGGGGGGGGTTAAATATAAGAAATATAGCCTACAATATTAGCTCATATTTATAAGCTTATGCTTTGACTTGTGCTGTAAATTTGCAATTTAGTGGCTTAGGAAGTGTCTTTAAATGTTAGCTGGAGAGAGATGCTCTTTTTGAAAAGTAATTATACTGTAATGCAGATGGCAGTAATAACAATTAGACAAGATAAGGTCTCACAGCAATCTTCACGAACCAAACCAAAAGTAGCACTGAATCGTAAAAGACCAAACGTGAAGAAGGCTGCAATGCAGCAGTTATCAATGTGCTACCAGAAGTGATGGGACTAAAATTACAAACAGTGAAAGGAGCGGACATGCTGAAGGTTATGCACTTCATATGTTTAAAGGATTCTTAATCCTAGACTAATCCTTCTCTGTTTCTATTTGATCTTGCATTTCATAATACACTGAGTGTTAGAAGAACATTTGTTTGGATATTTGAATTCTATCTCCTGCATGTTTCGGGATTTACACAATCACATAGGGGTTTGCTCTCGTTTAGTGATAGGATTTCTTCCTATCTCCCCAAAGTTGTTGAACTATCAATTTGCTGCCAAGGAGTGTGGTGGAGTCTCCTTCTTTGGAGGTCTTTAAGCAGAGGCTTGACAACCATATGTCAGGAGTGCTCTGATGGTGTTTCCTGCTTGGCAGGGGGTTGGACTCGATGGCCCTTGTGGTCTCTTCCAACTCTATGATTCTATGATTCTATTCTATGATTCTATGAAATTCCTGAAGAATCATTAATCCCCATTAACAGATGACTTTCAAGATGAATTGAACTGAAATCAAAAGAAAGAGCATGTCAAAAATGTCATGTTTGCAGGTGGGCCTTTTTTCCCCCTTTCCAAAAGAAATGAATAGTGATAAATTGGGAACTTCAGATGCTGAAAGAAGATTCTCAGCAGACCGTGCTGAACTGAAGCTGCCCATCTGAAGGAAATCTATCTTGTTTTTAGCTTTAATGAGCCTTCTAAAAACCTAAATACAACCAAAGCAGAGTACTATGTCAGACCCACAGCAACAGGTGTGGGGCAAAGAACATATTGAGGATAGCACCTTATCTTTTCTGTTTTCCAATGCATAAAAATAACAACCTGTCAGCTACCTTTTGCAGGTTGCTTTTAACAAGTTGCAGACCAAAATGAAGTTTGACCTCCATTTCCCAGCTGCTCTGCTGGTGATAAATCCAATGCAGATGGGTTGGATGAATGAGATACACCTTGTAGAATACCAAACCCATGGAGAGTTATTGCAGGTATAGATCTCTTCACATTTTTCATTGCATCCAATGTGTCATTCTTCCCCTGTCTTCTGAAAGGCTAATTTTTAATTTAGCAATTAAGATTGATAGAGACGAAAACTTCAGCAAATTTTCTCACATGACTGATTAAATCAGCGGATAAATTAACAAATCGTCGCCTACCTTTTGTGGGTCATTTTATTTTTATCATAAACTCTTTGATACTTCTCCAGGTCAGGAATGAACATATAAACATGTACATAATCATGTAACAAGAGCTGTGCTTTCATCTTGAGTTTACAGCTTCTATAATGGAACGCAGTAGCTTAGGTTTGTCACGATCAAGTCCTCAGTTTGGCCTTTTTTGGCACTACATAAAGGTAAAGGTACTCCTGCCCGTACGGGCCAGTCTTGACAGACTCTAGGGTTGTGCGCCCATCTCTCTTAAGAGGCCGGGGGCCAGCACTGTCTGGAGACACTTCCGGGTCACGTGGCCAGCGTGACAAGCTGCATCTGGCAAGCCAGCGCAGCACACGGAAACGCTGTTTACCTTCCCACTAGTAAGTGGTCCCTATTTATCTACTTGCACCCGGAGGTGCTTTCGAACTGCTAGGTTGGCAGGCGCTGGGACCGAACAACGGGAGCGCACCCCGCCGCGGGGATTCGAACCGCCGACCTTTCGATCGGCAAGCCCTAGGCGCTGAGGCTTTTACCCACAGCGCCACCCGCATCCCCCTACATAGCTAATGAGATTTCTTACCACCACAAGTTGCAGTGTGATTGGTCACTCTGGCATTTTAACACGCCTCTTGGCAAATACAGTCAGGCTTTGTGTAGGAATTGTGTTTCTCAAATGCTGGGGATGCTATTTAGCCCTCCTGGCTGCTTTTGTTTGCCTGGCTCTTTAATCCTCCTTCCTTCTTCAAACTCCATCCATCCACCTGCCTCCCTGCCCGACTATTCTATTTGTCTTGTGCTCAAGTGCCAGTCCAGAGTCAGCATTTATAGAAGGCCAAATGGAACCTTATTGGTGTCTTAGGTCTCCTGACTCTTTGAGGCTACAGTATTCAGTCTGACAATCTGCAAGATGGACATTGCAGCAGAGATTAGTCCAATTATCCTACACGTTGTCTCAGTGACACACAGAGTAAGGTGCCAGAGCTTGTGGTTTGTACTGCTCACCTGTAATACACCTGGACTTCCTGGAATTTAACTGGAGTTGCCTTGCGTTTGATTCCTGAGACTAGCACATGGCAATGGAGCCAAGTCCATCAGCATGCTCTTGAAAGGAGTGACCAAAGGTACCGTATTTTTCGCTCCATAAGACACACTTTTTTCTTCCTAAAAAGTATGGGAAAACATCTGTGCGTCTTATGGAGCGAATGCGTGGTCCCTGGAGCTGAATTGCCCAGGGGCAAAAAGCAGATCAAGAGGGAAGGGGGTGTTGAAACAAAGCTGCTGATCATTTGCCGATCAGAGAGAGAGATAAGGGCCACTAGAGATAAAGGAGGCTGCCTGGGAGGGGGGAGATAAAGACAACAAACTTGCCAAGGGGAGAAACAGGAAGACTAAAGCAATAAGGAGAGAAATTAGAAGAAAAGGAGGAGGAAAAAACTGCTCCAGCTAAGACACTAAGGCAAACAAGAGGGAAGGGAGTGTTGAAGGGAAACAGCTGATCAGTGGGACTGGAAGAGAGACAAGGGACGCTAGCGGAGGCTACCTGGGAGGGGGGAGGTAAAAGCCCATGGATCCTCAGGATTTTTACATTGGGTCACCCCAAATTGACCATCAGTTCACATAGCATGTCCATGGCTACAGCCTGCACCAAAAAAACCACACATCCACTGTTTCCTGGGGCTGCAATGGTGCAAAAACCTAATTACGAAGCACGGATTCACATGGATCCTCAGGGTTTTTGCATTGGGTCACCCCAAATTCACCACCAGATCACATGTCTGTGGCCACAGCATGCACCACAAAAATCATACATCCACTGTTTCCTTCAGAATATTTTTTTTCTCTTATTTTCCTCCTCTAAAAACTAGGTGCGTCTTATGGTCAGGTGCGCCTTATGGAGCAAAAAATACGGTGGTTAATAAAATACGGTGGTTAATAAAGGAAGAAGACTTTATATGCTACTTCATATGGTATGTTGGCCCGCTGTTTCATAAAGGCAAATATAGAGTGAAATAGAAGGAAGTAAAGTTCCATACTCCAAGTACTCCCCTTTTTTACCTTGCCATTTCGAGTTCAGAGATAACAGCATTCCCCAGCCTATCACAATGGGACCATGCAGGGCAGCCGTAAGGTTTGCAGCCCAACAGCCTTCTCTCATTTGTGAGAACTGGGAGCTCTACGTGGGAGCTCTCCCCAGGACTTCTGAAACTGCAAAATAGTCACCACTAAATTCCATTAAAAAGCACTGTCATTCGATGAACCGATTTGGAATTCCCATCTGTGGCAAGGAAAGGTTGTGGCATCTGGGACTTCTTGGTTTAGAGAAAAGGCAAGTAAGTGGCAATAAGATAGAAGTTTGTAAAATTATGCACTGCATGGAGAAATCAGATAATAAAAATATTTTTTTATTTATACCCTGCCCTTCCCGGTTCAGAAAACCGGGCTCAGGGTGGCTAACAACAAATTTAAAACACTTAATTGATGCAACAAAAAATAGCATAAAATACAGTATAAAACGGGAATAACAATAAATTCAGAATTCAAAAATCAATTTAGGGGGAAATCCATCCAATAAACATTAGATGATCACCAGGACTAGCTGGCTAAATTAGTCCTATTTGGGCCAGCAGGGAGACCAGGGGAGAATTAGCTGTGGGATCCAGAGCAAGTAATCTTCATAAAAAGGGGAGGGGGAGGAAAAGAAGGGGAATAAAAGATTAGGCTAAATTCAGATTGAAAGCCAGGCAGAATAGCTCTGTCTTACAGGCCCTGCAGAAGGAAGTTAAATCCTGAAGGGCCCTGGTCTCATGTGGCAGAGCATTCCACCAGGTTGGAGCCATCACTGAGAAGGCCCTGGCCCTGTTGGAGGATAATCTGGCCTCTTTAGGGCCCAGGACCTCTAAACTATGATTATTCATGGACTTTAAGGTCCTCTGTGGGGCATACGAGGAGAGGCGGTCCCGTAAATACGAGAGCCTAAGCCACAAAGGGCTTTAAAGGTCAAAACCAGCACCTTAAATCTGACCCTGTACTCCACTGGGAGCCAGTGCAACCGGTAAAGCACTGGGTGAATATGCTCCCATGGCAAAGACCCCGTGAGGAGCCTCGCTGCAGCATTCTGTACCTGCTGGAGTTTCTGGGACAGCTTCAAGGGCAGCCCCGCGTAGAGTGAGTTACAGTAGTCAAGCCTGGAGGTGACCGTCACATGGATCACTGTAGCCAGGGCGGGGTGGGAAAGGTAAGGGACCGGCAGCCCTGTATATAAAGGTAAAGGGACCCCTGACCATTAGGTCCAGTCGTGACCGACTCTGGGGTTGCGGCTCTCATCTCGCTTTAATGGCCGAGGGAGCCGGCGTACAGCTTCCGGGTCATGTGGCCAGCATGAGTAAGCCGCTTCTGGCGAACCAGAGCTGCGCACAGAAACACCGTTTACCTTCCCACTGGAGCGGTACCTATTTATCTACTTGCACTTTGACGTGCTTTCGAACTGCTAGGTTGGCAGGAGCAGGGACCGAGCAATGGGAGTTCACCCCATCGCAGGGATTCGAACCGCCAACCTTCTGATCAGCAAGTCCTAGGCTCTGTGGTTTAACCCACAGCGCCACCTGCATACCACTGCCCAATCACTTTATTCCCAGTTTCCGATTCCATTCTTCTGCACGGCTATATTCTCATTCATACACGCATGTAACCATGTGTTGAACATGCATGTGTTGATAAGCTTTGTGTTGTCCCCATGCTTGTGAAGTATGATCCTAGAACAAAGAGGATGATATCAAAATAAAAAGACACATCCTGGCATGGAGACTGAAGAAATAATGATGCAATAATAGCAAGGAACTGTATATAGAGCACTTGCTATTTCACCGAAGAAATAACTAAAAATTCAGTAAAGTTTCTCTGCACTCTGCTTATATAAAACAAGTCCTTGAAATAAAAGATCACATTGCCATTAATACAAATGCTTCAACAGAAATAGAAAATGAAGATGAATAGCACATAGGTTCCACCTGGCTACAGTTTACGTGCAGAGTCAGCCATCCTAGGGAGACTCCCAGTTATCTTTGACATTCCGCCTGATGGCATTTGGAAGTAGTGACTTACTGCCAATGTAAATCTTAGGCTCCCTTGCTTAAGAAAATGTGTTTTTATTATTAGAGCGCATTGCCCCACTGGAGGAAATTTAGCACCAGTGAGAACAACAGTGAATATATTTCTTTATTACTATTGTGTACAGGGCATATGGGTTGTAAGAGGAACATCTGTCCTCCTAATCTATTTTACTTCCACTTTTATTTACTACATCTAGCCAGGGACAAAGCAGATACCATGGGTATCTGTTTTTGTACGCGCATGATTCCAGCATGTCCACATGAACCCTCACCAGTAAGGGAGATTAACCTATGCTGGCAGATGTCTGAAAGAAAAAAAAGTGCATACCTTCCTAGTATCTCAATTTTCCAAGGACAGTTTTGGAATTACAGTGGTACCTCGGGTTACAGACCCTTCAGGTTACAGACGCTTCAGGTTACAGACTCCGCTGACCCATAAATAGTACCTTGGGTTAAGAACTTTGCTTCAGGATGAGAACAGAAATCGTGCAGCGGTGGGGCAGTGGCAGCGGGAGGCCCAATTAGCTAAAGTGGTACCTCAGGTTAAGAACAGTTTCAGGTTAAGAACAAAACTCCAAAACGAATTAAGTTCTTAACACGAGGTACCACTGTACAGAAGCTGTCCCAGGTTCTGATTTGATCCCGGAATGTCCCGATTTTCTCTTTTCCTCCCCTTCACTTCTTGGAGAAAAATTAAAAGTGAGGAGTGGGTATGTGTAGCTGCATAAACGGAGTCCTGTTTATCCTGAAAATAAAATACCTGCACCAAACTAAGAAAATGGTGATGCTGGGATACAAAGCCGTTCCTGTAATTTTGAAGGAAAAGGTCACCAATCCACTCTAAATTATGTAATTCCAAAGCTTCAGCAGCCAGCCATTTCTTGGGAAGCATGGGGAGTGTTGATTCATTTATTGTAAATGGAGCCTGAAACTTGTCTACTCAGAAGTAAATCCCACTGTATTCAATGGAGCTTAAAAGGTAAAGGTAAAGGGAACCCTGACCATTAGGTCCAGTCATGGCCGACTCTGGGGTTGTGGCACTCATCTCGCTTTATTGGCCGAGGGAGCCGGCGTACAGCTTCCGGGTCATGTGGCCAGCATGACTAAGCCGCTTCTGGCAAACCAGAGCAGCCTAAGGAAACGCCGTTTACCTTCCCGCCGGAGCGGTACCTATTTATCTACTTGCACTTTGACGTGCTTTCGAACTGCTAGGTTGGCAGAAGCAGGGACCAAGCAATGGGAGCTCACCCCGTCGCGCGGATTCGAACCGCCAACCTTCTGATCGGCAAGTCCTAGGATATGCTGTCCCTATTTTCATCAGATAAATGTGGGAGGGTATACAAGCGGCCATCTTCGAAACCCTTGTTTGCCATGAATCCTTAGGCTCAAGCCCTTAACCCTCACCCCCCACCTAATATGAAGCCTGAATATGTGCAAAAACGTGTACTCGTTCCTCTGTTATTGTCACTCCTTTCCCTCTTTTCGCTGCTTCTCCTACTGTCCAAACATTAAGAACACAAGCTTCTTTGGAAGAAGACCCTGCCTTTTTTCATTAATCTATAACATGCCATGTATATGAACAGTGTTAGATAAATAAATAGATGGATTATGCCACCAATTATCAGTTTTGATCCTCAAAGTCGAGAGACGTATAGAAGAGAAAAGATATCAGGGACAAAGGCACAGATCTGTGGAAATGGTTAGCCAGCTGTGAAGGGACTACTGGAGAGATAAGGAACTATTGAACAAGGGATATAAGCACTCTTCTAGCAATCTGTGCTTGGCCTGTCCCTCAGCCTCTTGTTGTGTGGCAGTGATCCTGACAGGATAACTCCACCTTTCCCCACAAAAAACACAGATAAGGCAGTTGCAAAGTTTGCTGGGGGTGAAGAAACTTCCTCAAGTCAAACCAGCCTTATAACATGTCTGCTCAACCTTTCATTCCTATCGTTGCCGTAGCAGACATCGAACATCTGGGTAGTTCCCAGCATGAATTGCACAAACCACAGAGGAAGCAGCGAAAGTCAGGATTACGCTGTTGCTGCTGCGGTGACCAAGTTATTTGCTTTGTTTAAGAAGGAAGAATCAATAAAAGAAAGATTTTGAAAACAAGGCCAGAGAGTCATTTCTTCTACTTCATGATAAAAACGGCATCATTCGTGGTTTGTCTTGTTTGTTCAAAAATAATTTCACACCACTTTTCATTTAAAATCCACGAAGTGGTATAAACATTACTGCAAGAGCAACCACACTATATGATAACAATCTTAAAAAAAACAAAACAACACAGTAAATCCAGACTAGTATTAATTGGGAGAATACACAATTTAAGGGAGGAATGGGGGGAGCACAATGCACTAATTGGAATGAAGAGGTACAAAAAATGTTTCATCCATTTCGGACAGCGGTTCTCCACCTGTGGGTCCCCAGATGTTGTTGGACTACAACTCCCATCATCCGTAGCTAGCAACGCCAGAGCTGAGGGATGATGGGAGTTGTAGTCCAACACATCTGGGGACCCACAGGCGGAGAACCGCTGCTTTAGGACAATCTGCCTAGAAAGTGAAAATCAGGGTTTGCATGTGACCTGCAATTCACTAAAAGAAAGTTCCCATGGACTGAAGAGGACCCAGTTCCTTAAAAATGGAGATGAAGCAGTAATGGGAGAAAGGGAATGCAGGAACTGGGGTGGAGGAGGAAGGGGGAAGAAACTGAGGTGTCTCTGGGAAGGTGAAATGATCTCAGGAAGGAAGAAGAAGAAGAAGAGTTTGGATTTGATAACCCACCTTTCACTCCCTTTAAGGAGTCTCAAAGCGGCTAACATTCTCCTTTCCCTTCCTCCCCCACAACAAACACTCTGTGAGGTGAGTGGGGCTGAGAGACTTCAAAGAAGTGTGACTGGCCCAAGGTCACCCAGCAGCTGCATGTGGATGAGCGGAGACGCGAACCCGGTTCCCCAGATTACAAGACTACCACTCTTAACCACTACACCACACTGGCTTGGTGGGTTGGTGGGAGGAGATTTCAGGGTAGTCTGCATGCCCAATGAGACATCGGAAGCAACCAGAGAAGATTCGATACAATGGAATGAGCACAACCAAAGTTTCGCCTGCAGTAAGCAGACACACAAGGAGAACGAAAGGAGAAGGGGAAGGGAACAAGAAGCAGCACACATACTTCAATTAATTAGACAAGGCACAGCAACATAAATATGACTTAAGGCACTTCTTCAGGGATGGGCTCGACTGTATAAATGTCCAAGGGCAATTAATTTCAAAATGATAAGGGCAGAGGAATGAGACAACAGATGCAATCTCAGCTTTAACTGAGAGGCTGGTATCAAAGTAATGCAGAGCCCCAGAAAGAGCAGAATGAGAGATTAATCAGAGGAAAGAGGCACTGTATAAATTAAAAGAAATAATAAAACTTTTAATAGTTCCAAGAATTACCAGCTTCCAGCCCTCATGTCAGCAGTAGGGGACTTGCTGAACTTCAGATACTGGGCTCCAACTCCCACCAGCCCCAGCCAGGATGGCAAACGATATCCGGAGCGCAACTCCTGCTTTATGAGCGCAACAAGCTCTTAATGCGCTCATTCACATGTAGCACTGAGGCAAACCATGGCTTAGTGCACATGAGCACATGTGCAGGATCCCAGAGAGGAGAGTGCAGCTGCTTTGTGCTTCTTAGGACTGTAATGTACTAAGCCATGGCTTTGCTTAGCACAGGGGTGAGCAAACATTTTCAGCAGGGAGCCGGTCCACTGTCCCTCAGACCTTGTGGGGGGCCGGACTATTTTTTGGTGGGCGGGTGAATGAACAAATTCCTATGCCCACAAATAACCCAGAGATGCATTTTAAATAAAAGGACACATTCTACTCATGTAAAAACACCAAGCAGGCCCCACCAATAACCCAGAGATGCATTTTAAATAAAAGGACACATTCTACTCATGGAAAAACACGCTGATTCCCAGACGGTCCGTGGGCCGGATTTAGAAGGCGATTGGGCTGGATCCGGCCCCCGGGCCTTCGTTTGCCTACCCATGGCTTAGCATGTCATTTGAATCCAGACAAACCATTACCTGTAAACCACAGGACACATGTTGGTTGCAGTACATGTTTTGTCTGCAGAGAGCTAAACCATAAACCCAGGTTTGGGTACCACACTAAGCCAAACCATGGGTTAGCTCAGTGCAGCAGCAAAATGACCAGGAAAGGGAAAGCAGCCCCTCTTCTGGAACATGCCAGTGTGCTCATTTGTGAATCGTGATTGCCAAAAGGTTAAACGAGGGTCTTTCAGTGTCAATTAGTACATTCTTTTTCCAAACTCTACGTAACAAAATCCTACTTCATTCTCGCAGCACAGAAACTAACACTGGAAGAATACAAAAGATGTTAAAAAGAAAAAGGCGAGGATCACCAATTCAGCCCGGCTAAACGAAATAAATGCACGTTCTCCGTAGTGTCGTACTTTGCATTTATTTCAGGCGCTGGGTTTACTTTCATAGCGGCATCGAGAGATTTTGGTCCCAGGGACCTCACGCAGGCCGTTTCCTCTTTATTGCTTAACTCGTCTCCTTCATGCCATTCAGGCTCAATTACGCAGAAGGCTGTAAAGGACCTGATGCTTTTGAAGTGAAGATTTCTAAACTAAACATCATCTCAGAGAGCCAGACATTTCTCGGCTGCACCTTCTATTCTCAGCAGGCCCATTTTCAGTCTAAATCCTTTGGAGACTGACTAGTCTCCTGTAGAGGTACAATGACGAGAGGAGTTTTTTGCAAAGTCCCTGGAGGAGGAATGGTGCTAAGGATCAGACGGTTTTGCAAGGTTTGCTGGATTTTCAGAGCACAAGAGAAAATAATCTTGTTAAACAGCAACTGTCTATGGAACACAACTTTGCAGAGTACTATTGGAAGGAGAGGTATATCAGGATACAAGAAAAGCATAACATACAGAGAATACATCCACATATTTGTAAGTACAGTGGTACCTCGGGTTAAGTACTTAATTCGTTCCGGAGGTCCGTACTTAACCTAAAACTATTCTTAACCTGAAGCACCACTTTAGCTAATGGGACCTCCTGCTGTTGCGCCGCCGCCACTGCACGGTTTCTGTTCTCAACCTGAAGCAAAGTTCTTAACCCGAGGTACTATTTCTGGGTTAGCGGAGTCTGTAACCTGAAGCGTATGTAACCTGAAGCATATGTAACCCGAGGTACCACTGTATTCCTATTAAGCAGAGCATGGCTAGTACTGAAAATAGCATTTTAGAAATTGTGTCCTAGGAAATAAACAAGGAAGTCTCCCTGGGAAGGACTGTATAAATTACTATCCCGCTCCAGGTTCACCGGATCCATTTGGTCCAAGTTGCCGTGTCATTTATGGCAAGCATGTGAAAAGTACTATAGATCCCCATCTATAGCTGCATGTGGGAAGTTCAACAGAAGTCAGAAGAATGTTTTTAAAATGCCCCTGGGAACTACAGCCCAGCCCCACACTGTCACTCAACCCTCAGGAAATGGGGTCTTGCCTCGTGACAGTATGAGCAGTTGAGGCTTAGAAAGAAAGAAAAAGAAAAGACACTTGTAATGTTTTAACTGCCAGGACCACATAACACCAGTTCCGAGAGATCTGCATTGGCTCCCTGTACGTTTCCGAGACAGGTGGAATAGACACCATTACACGGATGGACCTTATGCATGAACTGACTGGAGAATGATCTGATCCACTGGGTCTTCTGCTTTGTTCATTTGTAGAACTTTTATGAGTTACTTCTGTTGAAATTTGATACAAGGAATAGTAGTTAAGTTTGAGCAGCTTCTCCTCCTCTAATTATTGGTTGAGTAAGGGATGATGGACACAGTGTGAGCCTCTTTCTATAATATTTATCTATTTTTTTACATTTTAAATTATTTGCATTTCTTTTTGTGAACAGGCTGTGTTTTAGCAGCAGGTTATAAGTTTCCGGGCACAATTCAAAGTGTTGGTGCTGACCTTTAAAGCCCTAAATGGCCTCGGCCCTGTATACCTGAAGGAGCGTCTCCACCCCCATCGTTCAGCCCGGACACTGAGATCCAGCGCCGAGGACCTTCTGGTGGTTCCCTCATTGCGAGAAGTGAGGATACAGGGAACCAGGCAGAGGGCCTTCTCGGTAGTGGCGCCCGCCCTATGGAACGCCCTCCCTTCAGATGTGAAGGAAATAAGCAGCTATCCTATCTTTAAGAGACATCTGAAGGCAGCCCTGTTTAGGGAGGTTTTTAATATTTAACGCTGTATTGTTTTTAATACTTGATTGGGAGCCGCCCAGAGTGGCTGGGGAAACTCAGCCAGATGGGCGGGGTATAAATAATAAATTATTATTATTACTAACCAAAGCAAGAAGGGCTGAATCTACCTCCTGTTCAGAAAAAGGCAGGCAAATTTTCCCCACTTCCTGAAAGGACTTAGTGGTGAGGATTGGAAGGCTCAATAAAAACAGGGAAATTCAGCTTTGTTGGCATCTGTCTGTCTCAAGAGACAATGGAGTACACTTCCGGGGGTGAAGTCAAACTGCTGTGGTAGCAGTAACCTCCCCAGGGTGCAAGCCTGAGCAGTGTGTATGGAGGTCCTGGGCTGCCCAGTGGAGAAGACCTCCCTCTCAGCCTCATTGATGTGGTCCAAAAGAAAGCAGATCAGTGAGTTTGGCACCAGCCTGGCTGCTGGCATTTCTGGAAGGGAACTCCACTCCAGATTTGTGTGGGTTTTACTCTTTAGCCTTTTCTTCTCCTGAAGATAACCCCAAAAGGCAGCGGAACCCCATCTTCCGCTCACTTTCCTTTACGGCATGTGAAGTAACCACCTCCTTGACTGTTGGACCCACTATTGGTCTCACCTGCCCAAGCCAGTCGGCGATGGCCTGGGATTTGGACTCAGATGCTGAACCTGAGGGATCCTAGCCTGCACAGGATTCCCCACCTCCAGAACCAGCTGAGCCGGGGCTGGGGCATAAGCCTGAAGGGTGCAGGCATCCTCAGGTGCAGGCATCAGCTGAGTCTGCTCTGGCTCCTGAGGTGATGGAGGACCCATTGCCTGCAGGTGCTTCACTCTCAGCCCCGTCAGAGGAAGCTGAGGTTGCCTCTGGGTCCGGTAACCCTCCAGCCTCTCCTGAGCTGCAGAGGCTCAGGGCAGAGAGGCAGAGGGAACTAAGTTCCCGCAGGAGGAGTGCTCGCCTCCAGGCCAGGAGAGGTGAATCACCAGAGGATCGGGGCCACCTATGCCTATGCGGCCAGCCTATGCACCTATGCGGCCAGCCCCAGTCCCAAGTTGTGGGAACAACATTGTTGGTTGCTTGTTCCTGCCTGAACCCTGTCCTGCTTTCCTGCCTGAGCTCCTGACCCACCCTGGCTCCCTGCCTGCATGCCTGTTCCTGACTTCACCCGACTCCCTGCCCTGCACCCAGCTTCAGCTGCTATGGACTGCCTCCACGTTGCACCTTTGACCACGGACCGGACTTGGACCTCGCCTCTCGGGTAACCCACGGAACTAGCACACACTCTTTGCATGCAGCAGAAGTCTCTAAACCATCAGCTGCACTCACCTGGTTTAGCTGGCCAATCAAAGTTTTTCCCTCAGGTGTGGCGCTGTCACATGCTGACAGCTTGTAGGAGCCACAGGTGAGAGCAGAGTGCAGGGTATAGGGACCAAAGGTGGACAAACTATCCCAGAAGAAACATGGCGTATCCCCCACCAAAAGTACTACCCCTTTCCTCCTCTAACACCCCATACACCTCAAATTTCAGCTTACCAATAGAAATATCAGAAGACCACAGTGTTTGGCCCCATTAAATTAATCGTTTTTGAGGTTCCTTCCCCAACAAATTTTCCTGTATATAAATAATGTCATTGCTCTGATAAGCTTTTTGCTGTGTGGTGGGGTTGTTTTTTTTTTACTTTCTGTTTGTTAAACGTATCAGCAGAACCAGGGGAAACAACAGGTGGAATTGCATTTGATACAAGAGAAAACATACAAGCAGAACATTCAAGCTATCAACTGTTTTATACAGCTGCCAAGAGTCCAACTTTAACAAACCACACAGAGATAAAATTAGCAACGATCTACATACTTGTATGATGCATCAAAAGTCAGCTATCATCACAAAACAGCTGGAGCAATGCGTAGCTAAGAACTTCAGGAGATAACTACCGCCTTGCTTCCAGCAGAATTTTCCAAAAATACAAATTGGATCACAAGCCCATGGTCAGGATGTTCAAATAAAAGGAAGTACAAAAATAAGGAACACAAATTTCAGTTCTTGAAGCAGCAATAGCTCTAATATGTTCTGTAGTAACTGAAAATCTCCTGGATGCCTGTTTTAAAGCAGGAACAACAACAAAAATCCAGTATATATGATGTTATTTCTTCCCCTATGGAATAATATATGTGTATATTCAATTGTATTTCCTTACACTGGGCTGCACCCATTAGTTCCTCTCTACTAGCAGAAAGACGCGGGTGGCGCTGTGGGTTAAAGCCTCAGCGCCTAGGGCTTGCCGATCGAAATGTCGGCGGTTCGAATCTCCGCGGCGGGGTGAGCTCCCGACTTTCGGTCCCAGCTCCTGCCCACCTAGCAGTTCGAAAGCACCCCTAAGTGCAAGTAGATAAATAGGTACCGCTTACTAGCGGGAAGGTAAACGGCGTTTCCGTGTGCGGCTCTGGCTCGCCAGAGCAGCGATGTCACGCTGGCCACGTGACCCGGAAGTGTCTTCGGACAGCGCTGGCCCTTGGCCTCTTTGAGTGAGATGGGCGCACAACCCTAGAGTCTGTCAAGACTGGCCCGTACGGGCAGGGGTACCTTTACCTTTACCTTTACTAGCAGAAAGTGTTTATGCCAGAGCAAGGTGGGGCATCCAATTTTCACTAGTCACCACTGTGTACAAATCACAGTGCAATGTTGTTCTCAAAGGTCCCCCAACTCTCAGCAGTGGCAGTGGCATTTTGGTGGGGGAACAGAGGGGATAGGAATGTAGTGAAAATCAGGTGCCTTCCCTTGTGTGAGCCAAAGTGCTTTCTTCAAGTGCAAATCCACAATCTGACCCCTCATTTTCCTTACATCACCCTTTCCTCTCCCCTCCTTCGTCTCCATCCCACTGCCAAAACTATACCGCAAGTTCCACGAGAAAGGAGCCTGCCTATGTTTATTATTACAGTCATACCTCATGTTACATTTGCTTCATGATACATTTTTTTCAGGTTGTGTCCCGCGCCGACCCGGAAGTACCAGAAAGGGTTACTTCCGGGTTTTGTTGCTCGCTCAGAAGCGCTAAATTGCGCTTCGTGCATGTGCACAAGCCTCATATTGTGCCGCGCACCTGCGCAGATACAGCACTTCAAGTTGCAGGATTTTCATGCTGCGAACGTTCCTCCGGAACAGATCCCGTTCGCAACCAGAGGTGCCACTGTATTATGTAAAGCACCACATTCCCTGATAGCATTATATAAAAATCGTCAAAATCAACAACTTTATTAGAACACCTACATAAACATATTTACGAGCTGTTTGGCTGTTTAATACATTTTTTCCCCTGACAGTCACCCTAAATCCACAGATCATTGACTGCATGCAACCATGTGTTTCATGTGCCCAAGTCCACACAGCATATAGCTACATGCAGATCCATTCATCTGCTCTCTGTGCTAATGCTTCTCGAACTGTCATATGTGGTGGAATGGCAATTCACCCCCCCAGTGTGGTCCCACATTTGGTCTCTGAAGCGTCCCGCTCAACCTGAGCTGTGGTGGAATTGTCTAACCAATGTCTAACTGACTGGCACCACCACTTTGTTCCATGCACCTTATATGGTGTGGGATCCTACTATACACAGAGGACCAGCTCAGGCGGAGATAATGGATCCATTTTCCCACCTCTAACTGTGCAAGGACCTTGAAGCACAGAAAAGGGCAGCATGCAGTGGTCTCTGTTATGTACTAAGCTTGAATCCTAGAACAATAGGCAGGTAGGATCCTAGAATGCAACAACCTTGATTGGCCTGCAGGAGCAGCCCAATCAGGCTCCAGGAGGGAAACATAATCAACCAATCAGATGGTACGCATTGTGTAAATAATGTATATAAAGCCTGAGAAGAAGAGGAAGAGGAAGAGGAGGAGGAGGAGGAGGAGGAGGAAGAAGAAGGAGGAGGAGGAGGAGGAGGAGTTTTGATTTGATATCCCGCTTTATCAAAGCAGCTAACATTCTCCTTTCCCTTCCTCCCTTACAACAAACACTCTGTGAGGTGAGTGAGGCTGAGAGACTTCAGAGAAGTGTGACTGGCCCAAGGTCACCCAGCAGCTGCATGTGGAGGAGCGGGGAAGCGAACCCGGTTCACCAGGTTACGAGTCCACCGCTCTTAACCACTGCACTACACTGGTTCTGTGGTTTGGGGGGAAATTCAATCACTGTTCCTATGAGCTGAAATAAAGAACATGAAATTACTACTCGACTGAGTATATTTCAGTCTCTGATCTCATGAGACTATTTGCAAGTCATTCAGTTGTGTACAGCTACCACTATGGATGCACACGGTCCACTGCTGTTCTGTGCAACTACATTTTGCTGCTTCCATAGAAATAATTTTTCCCTTGTAGCACTTTTGGATGCGTGGACCAATCTGGATCAGAAACGCAGAAATTACAAAGTCTCAAGTTACGAGAGAAAATTCAAAGACATTTCTAATAATTGTTTTTTATAGCTCAGCTTTTCCTGAGTGTTATTTATTAGACAATATGTAAACACCAAAACAACCAATACAGAGATCCATTTTTCTGTGTATTTGATTTTTATTTGCATGGAAAAGGTCCCACTGGTACAGTAATGTGCTCTAAACACACTGCGCCAGCAAAGTTTGCACAGATGTAGCTTGATTTCTGACTTTGACTGCCATTTAACTGAAAGAATTAAGCTCAAAAAGATGGGAACACCAAAACACCATAGCACAGTTGGATTTCAATAACATTTTTAAGATGCATGAAAAATATGCTTTTTTAAAAAAGAATGTGAGATTATTTTTAAGCAGCGGAAAACTGTGGAAAGCAATTACTAATAATGGAAAGGTATGGTAAATTCTCAGATTAAATTAAATAGAGAAGCTCTTATTTACATTAATCATAAACATCATCATATTGGTACTACTATTATAGATCCAAATATTCTGCTACACAACCTCTCACATTTGTGGTTCACGCAGAAAAGGAGAGAAGGTGTATTAGCAGAATAATGCTTATTATTGTGGTTAAACTCAGAAAGCAAATCTCAGGATGCTGTGAGTCTGAGGGATTTGTCCACCTGGCATGACTGAACATTTATCTTGCTCTGTTTGTTCTTCTGTAATATTAGTCTGATCTACCTAAAATAGTTTCAAAGCTGCTTTCTACATATTACATAGAGAAGCCCATTAAAAGTATTATTTGAAAATTAAAAAAAACACTCTACACTTTTAGAGGTTCCATACATCTTATAAAATTGCCCAGTTCAGTTCAAAAAGTGTGCAAAAATCCTTCTGCCTCAGCATTAACATTACACTCAGCTTATCTAGGGAACAAGCACATTCCAACTCTATGATTCTATGATTCTATGATGTCAGGAGTGCTCTGATGGTGTTTCCTGCTTGGCAGGGGGTTGGACTCGATGGCCCTTGTGGTCTCTTCCAACTCTATGATTCTATGATTCACATCCCTCTTTCTGACCTTCTGACCTACCAACAACAAAATGCACTGCATGCTTTTGGACTAGATGATCCTTAGGGTCCCTTCCAATTCTACAATTCTATGGAAATATTAAAAAGCAGAGACATCACCTTGACAACAAAGGTCTGTATAGTTAAAGCTATGGTTTTCCCAGTAGTGATGTATGGAAGTGAGAGCTGGACCATAAAGAAGGCTGCTCACCAAAGAATTGATGCTTTTGAATTATGGTGCTGGAGGAGACTCTTGAGAGTCCCATGGACTGCAAGAAGATCAAACCTATCCATCCTGAAGGAAATTAGCCCTGAGTGCTCACTGGAAGGACAGATCGTGAAGCTGAGGCTCCAATACTTTGGCCACCTTATGAGAAGAGAAGAGTCCCTGGAAAATACCTTGATGTTGGGAAAGATGGAGGGCACAAGGAGAAGGGGATGATAGAGGGCAAGATGGTTGGACAGTGTTCTCGAAGCTACCAACATGTTTGACCAAACTGCGGGAAGCAGTGGAAGACAGGAGTGCCTGGTGTGCTGTGCTCCATGGGGTCATGAAGAGTCGGACACGACTAAACGACTAAACAACAACAACAACAAATGGAAATATTACTGATGGATGCATGCAGATAGACAAAACTGTAGTGACCCCTCAGTAACCAGCTAGAAGCATTAAAATTATCCCTTTATTCGCAGGCAGCACACAAGGAAGGGGAGGTGTAGCCTAGCCTACGTAAGGCCAGGCACGCCCGGGGACCGCCATCTTTCCCCTTTCCAGCTGAGCGGTTTTCCCATCCCACCCACCCTTAGGCTTAGCTAGCTATGACCTTGCTATGGACTCTGGTTGGTCACCGCAAGGGGCCTGGTAGGAATTTTTCCAATTTGGCGCACTTCCAGCCTTTTGGTTTTTTCGCCTACTTCGTAGCAAACGTCACAACTTCCACGGTATTGGCGGTTAGGCATTGGCAGGGGTTAATTGTTATGCAAATGAATGGGGGGGGAGGAAGCGCCATCACCTTCCCCCAAGGAAAAGGGTAGTCCGGTAGAGGACTCCGGGGGGCTTTGCCTTGTCCGAAACCTAGGGAGGTAAGGGCCTCCGGCACGCCCCCGAGCAGTGACACGCGTGGGATTCTAGTTGGCGTACTTCAACAGGACTCCCACGGCTTGTGGATAACCCTTCCCGGTCTCCATGCCGGGTAGTCGATAGGAGCCAATGCCTAAGGCCAATACTTTTCAATTCTGTAATCAATAAAGTTGTGGCCTTTTTATGCCCATTAACCTTAAATAATGTGTCCAGTGTCTTCATTTCACATGGGGGAGGGGACTTGCCACGCAAACTGCTTTGGGTTTTAAAAATGGAGGAAAGAATCATGGACCTCCACTTACTGCTACCCTTTTCAAAGAGCCATGACTGGCCGCAGCTTTCAGTTGACTGTACCCTTTCTAACAAACACAGATTATTCTCATTGTGAAGTGTGAAATAGTTTAGAATGGCCATGTTTATATGGGATAAATTGGCGCAGAAAGGGCACCTGCTCTGTGAAGAGCGTGTTTTCAATACTGAGAAGGACTGGCCTGCCGAGTTATGGAGCTGGCCATAAAAAGTGCCAACTTGCTGAGCAGTAGAAAAGGCACACAGCAATTCAGATAAGGCTGAACGTGAAGCAAAATAGCACAGTTTTGTTACAATCTGGAGTATCAGCAGGATTTTAGTTCATTGTTTGTGGGCTGCTGGGGTATATGGTACATTACAGCGGAGGATCAGCACTAATTCTACATGGCAGCTCCTCAGAATACCATCTGCTTCTCCGGTAACTGTTAATATAGTTGTAATTATCTACTTCTAAGTACTTTATTGGAATATCATTTGCAAATTAATCAACTGCAGACCGGTAAAACAAATGACATGCTTGTCAGAAAACAACAGCATTATTCCGATTTCTCTAAAGACGGGGAAATACTGACTACTATGCAAAGAGAGGAGGCTTTAAAATGGAGTCGTGCTCAGCTTTTAGAAACGTATAAAGGCTGCTGCAAAAGCTCGACATGCGTTGGTGACCTCTGAGGCATGCACCGTTCACCGTTTCCGCAAACCACCAGGCTTACGGCCACTCCAGATTTGCTGAGGCTGCAGATACGTGCTTGAGATGGGTTGCACCAACTGTTGTGTCACCGAAACATGACGGCATTGCTAGCATTACAAGCATGTGGCAGTGGTGCTGGAGGCCTGTAAGGCCACATCAAACAGTGAGCATTGCTGCAGCATAGTTAGGCAACTCTAATTTAAACATCTGTTTAGAGTTATTGAGGTGGCAATTAAGAGGAAACAGAAACAAGCTATTTCAACAGTTCTGACTGTAAAGGGAGATTGTATCTCTTTAACTGAGCTACACAGTATGCTCACTGCAGGAGACAACAGAGAGCTCATGGCTGATCTCCTTATCTTCACCTATCTCTCCCCTTAGTGACTCATTTCCCCTATGAGTTGGGAAGGAAAAGAGCAATAAAAGTTAGGCACCAAGGAAGGAAAGGGAGCAAACTCCTGCTTCCCTAAACTTTTTACTCCGAACACCCAGAATTTTCTATGCCTATCGGTGTAGAAGCCTTCCGTACATAATCCTCAACCCTCAAAACTAGAATGAACTCCCATGGGGTGAGAGCAACATGTAACCTGGGTCTTGTTTGTTGGTATAGTAACATTAATGTTTATGATACCTCATAAAGTAAAATAAAAACACGAAACCACTCACATGCAGGTCCACAAGAGGAGATTGTGCTCTAAATGTTGACAAGATCACAAAGGATCTTTGTTGTAAGAGTTAAGAGGGAATTAAAGGTAAAGGTAAAGGGACCCCTGAACTTTAGGTCCAGTCACGGACGACTCTGGGGTTGTGGCGCTCATCTCACTTTATTGGCCAAGGGAGCCAGTGTACAGCTTCCGGGTCATGTGGCCAGCATAACTAAGCCGCTTCTGGCAAACCAGAGAGGTGATTTAATGGGTGAGGTTAAGCAACCTACTGGGAAACAGGACAGAAGAAACCGCAGCTACCTTGCATCTCACAGCTCTGCAGCTTGCTTGCAAATGCAATGTATCTTCATGTGGCAACCCAGCAATCCATTGTTGTTACACTTGGGCAGCTTTAATAATTTCAGAGCAGGTTGTACCAGGAGTGATGCTAAACCATAACTAAGGGAGGGGGAATAAAACATCATCTACAGGTAGACATTTCCTGTGGGCAATTAACATAATAGGTTGCGTTGTTTTTCTTAAGAGTCAAAATGAGATTCCAAGTTTCTTCATGCAGATAGCATAAAATAGCTGTTACACAGTAACACTGTCAAGCCGCAGATTTTTGCATTTGCCTTACTTATAATTTGTGAGATATAAGAGGACTTGCAAAGAAAAATACAATATTCTACCTCGCTGAGCATGTAATACATAAGCCATGTTTTCTGAAGCATCAACTTTGGATGTTGTTTCTCTGGCAGTAGTTTAAGTGAAGCTCTTTCAAATGGCAAAACATCAGGACAAAGCTGATCAATGATCACTGTGTGGTATTTCTGCATTCATGGTTGAGAGCTCACAAATAAAAGCAAACAGGTTATATGCTCTGTGATACAATTGTCCCTATATCATTGAGTTCCACCATCTCAACGTTTTTCTTTTGCTATATTCAGAGAACTGTAGAGTTGCAATGGAGCCCAAACATTATCTTGTCCAACCACATGCAATGCAGGAATTTCCATCAAAACATCCATGACAGACGGCCATCCAACCTCCAAGAAGGGTTAGTCCACAACCTCCCAAAAGATTCTGTTCTACTGTTGAACAGCTCTTACTGTCAGAAAGTTCTTCCTTATGTTTCTTCCTGATTGCTTAAAAGGTAAAGGTACCCCTGACCATTAGGTCCAGTCACAGACGACTCTGGGGTTGCATGCTCATCTTGCTCTATAGGCCAAGGGAGCCAGTGTTTGTCCACAGACAGCTTCCGGGTCATGTGGCCAGCATCACTAAGCCGCTTCTGGCGAACCAGAGCAGCGCACGGAAACGCTGTTTACCTTCCCGCTGGAGCGGTACCTATTTATCTACTTGCACTTTGACAGCGGTACCTATTTATCTACTTGCTTTCGAACTGCTAGGTTGGCAGAAGCAGGGACCAAGCAACAGGAGCTCACCCCATCACGGGGATTCGAACCATCAACCTTCTGGTCGGCAAGCCCTAGGTTCTGTGGTTTAGACCCCAGCGCCACCCACTTAGCACCTATTTATTTGACTTATGTACTGCTTCCTGTTTCATCAGAAATCTATGTGCGATTTACATAACTCGAATAAAAGATCAACATGAAAAATACAACACAACTTCCACAAATACAGATAATAATAATAATTCCACAGTTTAGGTAACATAACTTAGGAATAAATATCTCAAGACGGTAAGCACATTGGCCATGGTGTGAAGGGAGAAAACTCAGTTCCATAGTGTTCTGATTGGCAAGTCCTAGGCTCTGTGGTTTAACCCACAGCGCCACCCGCATCCCTTCAACTTCCTGCTACTTCCTAGTAAAAACGCAACACTTTATTTACATGTTGCAATTCAGATTCAAGTTTTTTTTCCTGAGTAGCTTTTAGAGTCTTGAGCTTAAGAAAGAGATCTTGGGGACTCTGGAGCTGAAAAACTCAACCTACAGCTGTTCTAGTCTTGATTTGGATATAGCCACTGAAAGTTCTATCCTCCTGAAACAGCAACATACAGAGAGAATATATCAAATATATTT
The DNA here is from genome assembly GCF_965153285.1 of Podarcis tiliguerta. NCBI lineage: Eukaryota > Metazoa > Chordata > Lepidosauria > Squamata > Lacertidae > Podarcis > Podarcis tiliguerta. The sequence goes on along the minus strand of NC_139542.1, from coordinate 65,437,344 downwards.
GGTCAACTTTCATAAGTAGGGCAGACTTCCAAGACAACAATGCCCATTTACACCACAAAGAACTCCTAACCCACCTACTCTCAGCAGCCAGAAGCATCATAGCCAGACACTGGAGAGACCTGTCAGGAGTAAGCATGGACCAACGGTAGCAAATAGTATGGGAAACAGCCCTACTAGAAAAATTAACTAATAAACTGAAACTGACACGGGGACAAACAGAAGAAGACGCCTTCACCCCGGTATGGCTCCCCTTTATCACATACACAGCCCAACAGGACAATGACAATAATCCACCAACAGCATACAAATCAATATGGCTATCCTGATCCAAAACACCCACCCACCCCACTCACACACGAAAACAAAGATCACCACAGCCAATCACAAGCAAACAATCACACCCTAGGCCAACCCCAACCTCTCTCACCACCAAAGGAACACAAGTGAACAACACAAGCAACGCTGACACCAAACTCTACATACATTAAACATAATAGAAACACCGCCACCCGACCCCATCCATCTTCCCTCTCTCCACCCCCCCCTTTCTTTTTTCTTTTTTCTTCTTCTCCCCCTAATGCATCAACAAATGAAATGGATTTGTAAAAATGTTACATGGGGGTGGGGGGGGTGGGGAGAGGCATTACACTTACTTCTGTAAAACAAGAAAATCCTTAATAATAATAATTAAAAAAAAAAAGTAGGGCAGACCATTTTTCAGGCACTTACCCGCTCCCTGCCCATGTAAGCTCCTGTACAATATTGCACTAGTGTTTTCCTCATTGTGCTTAAGCAAACTTTTGCAAGTACTCAAATGTTCGTATCAGTGGCTAAAAGCATATAAATTGGCCCTCAATACAAGGAAGCGACATAACACTCTAGATTTTATTTTAATTTGTTTTGGGGGGAAACCTACACCGACAATTGCTAATACTTTAAAAGGGTCTCCATTAAAAGCCACACATTCCAAATTTTCAAATATTTGTCAATGCCGTTTTGGGGGTTGAAACTGAGCTTGCTTATTCCTCTCTTAAAGGTTACTGCTTCCCAAATATTGAACTACATTAGTTCACACTTTGCAGTATACTTAGTGTAATTATATTTCTAGGCAATCCGAAAAATGAAAGTATTGCATTCTAATACAGAATTCCAAAGCTTAATACGTACAAAGCTTAAGCAAAAACAACTTTATTATGAAGATTATTTTTTTTTAATGTTGCTGCTAGAACAGTGTTGGGGACACGGGAGGCGCTGTGGGTTAAACCACAGAGCCTAGGACTTGCCGATCAGAAGGTTGGCGGTTCGAATCCTCACGACGGGGTGAGCTCCCGTTGCTCAGTCCCTGCTCCTGCCAACCTAGCAGTTTGAAAGCATGTCAAAGTGCAAGTAGATAAATAGGTACCGCTCCGGCGGGAAGGTAAACGGCATTTCTGTGCACTGCTCTGGTTCGCCAGAAGCGGCTTAGTCATGCTGGCCACATGACCCGGAAGCTGTACGCCGGCTCCCTCGGCCAATAAAGCGAGATGAGCACCGCATCCCCAGAGTCGTCCGTGACTGGACCTAATGGTCAGGGGTCCCTTTACCTTTACTAGAACAGTGTTACACTGGTGTTTCCCACATAAAAGTGCAAGAGACAGGTACATGTCATTAAACATGCAGCATATACATAAACCAGGCACCCACAACCAATCAAAACTTCATGGCACACAGACATGTTTTTGAGGGTTTTTTTGCTGCTAAATGCTTTATTTCTAAGGAAAGCCCAAAAAAATGAAATGCTTTTCCAAGGTCAACCAAGTGAAGTTCTCCCATCACTCACTAGTGTACAGTGGTACCTTGGGTTACATACGCTTCAGGTTACATACGCTTCAGGTTACAGACTCCACTAACCCAGAAAGAGTGCTTCAGGTTAAGAACTTTGCTTCAGGATGAGAACAGAAATCGTGCTCCGGCGGCACAGCAGCAGCAGGAGGCCCCATTAGCTAAAGTGGTGCTTCAGGTTAAGAACAGTTTCAGGTTAAGAACGAACCTTCGGAACGAATTAAGTACTTAACCCGAGGTACCACTGTATATAGTGGGAGGGTGGGGTACACAGGAGTTTAAAGATGGAGGTGTCAGCCACACTTTGCATGTATAGATGCAGCTCCCAAGAACACCACAAATGCCAAGGATGTTTTCAGACACCTAAATATGTGCCACAGCTCTGAGAAGGTTCAGATACATTAGGTTTACTTCTGAGCTAGAAGCAGCCATCTCTGTGGTTCTAACCTTCATTCAGACGATGATCGATTTAAATCTCTTTAGCTAGATCTACTCATATTATTGCTATTGCAGGCCTATTGACTGCAATGTTGCACTTAGCATCACTTATTCCACTTTTATCACCCTTGACCATTCTTGCATGACTACCTGCTTACGGGCAAGCGCAGCCATTTCAATTAGTATGTAACACTAGGAAGGAAGCATGGATTAAATTAAAATAAAATTGTAATGACTGATGTCAAACTCCTTAATAACCCATGTCTTTGTTCATAGGAGAGGTTTTTGTAATGCTTAGTGTGGTTCAAAGATTTTTAGTAGAGGCATTTACTGTTCTTTATTGCGATTCATACATAGCCAACAATGTATTAAACCTTGAAAACAACTGAAGCCATTATTTAAAGGTTACTGATACTTAGCTATGGTGCGAAATGTTTTGGAACATTTTGATAACTACAAAAGAAACACACACAAAAATAACTGCCATTCTATACTGGTATATTCAAATGATACCAGAAATAAATATTCATCAAGACAGGCTAGTCAACTGTACTTTTTTTTAAGGCAGTTGCCAATTGGCATTGGTTATCTTATTTCAATATCAAATTTTAATATTTGGAGTATCTAGCTTTCGAGTCACAATTTTTAAATATTCACAGGACAACAAGGAAACACAGTAATGCCAATTTAAGACTGGTCAAATGGCACCAAGAAATCATTGGTATCTAATCAATATAGAAGCTACCTTATTCATAGTCACTCCATTGATCCATCTCACTCTGATTACTCAGGGCTTCATGAAGGAGGTTTTTATGAGTCTTTACTAGATACAAAACCTAGAGATTGAAAAATGTGAATACGTATGCAAAACACATTATCTACCAGTGACGTAATGACTTTCCCAAGTCTTCAGTTTACTGTCCTCTCCCCACGCTCATATTAATATTATTCTGCATTTATTTATTTATTCATCATAAATAACTCTGGGGTTGCGGTGCTCATCTTGCTTTATTGGCTGAGGGAGCCGGCGTACAGCTTCCGGGTCATGTGGCCAGCATGACTAAGCTGCTTCTGGTGAACCAAAGCAGTGCATGGAAATGCCGTTTACCTTCCCGCCAGAGCGGTACCTATTTATCTCCTTGCACTTTGACATGCTTTCGAACTGCTAGGTTGGCAGGAGCAGGGACCGAGCAATGGGAGCTCACCCCATCACGGGGATTCGAACCGCCGACCTTCCGATTGGCAAGCCCTAGGCTCAGTGGTTTAACCCACAGCGCCACCCCATCCCTAACATGCTTAGCTTCACCAATATAGCTGCATCATTATCAGTTATCTGAAGCTCTGGCTTGTTCATATATTCAATATGTGAACCAGAGTCTGGAGCGAACAGGAAGAGAGGAACCAGGTGTTGCTGATATTGTTGCCTCTTGTGCATTCCAGAAAGGCAAATAACTAGCAGGCAATCTGTCTCATGAGGGGGACCTGTCGGGAACCATATTTGTTCATTCCTCTGCCACTGATTATCATCGATGACTTCCCAGTTTCCAAGTGCACACATTTAACACTTATAGATTCCTTACTGCTGCTGATACTGACTTTAACACAGAGGCAACTCATAAGGAAGCCAGTTGTGCAGCAAGCAAACTGTATGGAGAAAGGAGTGGTCCCCACAGAATACAGATGGTGGTCATCTCCACTGTAAACAATAGCAGCAGTGTTACTGCTGGTATCAAAGGTGTATAAAATACTAAATTATTTGTAAGCACAAAGTGACAAGAAAGAGAGCAACGGAATGTATCTGAAACACCCTACACTGTCTTATCTGCATAGAACAGGGCTTGTTGATTCAGGATTACAACCCTCAGTCAACAGCCTCCGGAACATCCTGAATAAACAAGGCAAGATAAATAATTTGCATGTATCCACTTACTTTGCATAATTCAATCTGCTTCCTAAATTAAGGGTTTCAAAGAATTTATGATTGTTTGCAAAGACTTGCATAGGAATAAGCACATTGAAAGAAAGGGAAACAGTAAAGAAAAGACATGGAGGTTGGGGAATAGGTAAGGACTAACATAATGGGCCGGGACATGGGTGGGGCTATGGTCTAAACCACTGAGCCTAGGGCTTGCCGATCAGAAGGTCGGTGGTTTGAATCCCCACGACGGGGTGAGCTCCCGTTGCTCGGTCCCAGCTCCTGCCAACCTAGCAGTTCGAAAGCACCCCAAAATAGTAGATAAATAGGTATCCATCCAGCGGGAAGGTAAACAGCGTTTCCATGCGCTGCTCTGGTTTCGCCAGAAGTGGCTTAGTCATGCTGGCCACATGACCCAGAAAAACTGTCTGTGGACAAACGCCGGCTCCCTCAGCCAATAAAGTGAGATGAGTGCCTCAACCCCAGAGTTGTTCGCAACTGGACTTAACTGTCAGGGGTCCTTTACCTTTACCTTTTAACGCAATAGGCCACTGAACATCTAACTCAATTTACTGAAATTCATTTTAAATGCCAGGTGATGAACACACCTACAAAGCCTAAGAAGACTTTTATCCATGTAGAGCCAGAAAAAAATGGTAGTTATCAGCACAATCTGTGGCTATGGAGTGGGGGGAGATGCGACAGTAATGTACCATTTGGACTACTGCAATGTACACAATGAAGGGTTATCTATGAAGATCACACAGAAGTTGCAGCTGGTGCAGAATGCAGCCTTAGCCTCCTGAGTCACAGAAAATGCAACTCCTTAATCTGTTTTAACTGCACGGGCTGCCTTTTTGCTTCTAGGCATAATTCAAAGAGCTGTTTTTGACCTTTAGTTTAAAGCCAGTGAATTTCAAAAGGCGGGGGTGAGGGGGGGTGAGGAAGGAGGCACAAGACACCCGAAGGAGGGGTGAAAAATTCTAGTAAGAGCTAAACTGTCAAGTGCAAGCAAAGGCGCTGGTGTGATTGACAAGTAATGAAAACAGTGGTATTGTCCATCTGTCTTTGTAGTCTTCCAGTTGCCAGTGCCACATACGTGACCCCTACTAGTCCACAAAAGAAAATCTTTTAGGGTGATTTCACTGCAGCACAGCAAAAGCATCAACTGGCTTTTTCAAAAAAAAAAAGAGAGAAAAAGAAGAAAATTAGCCAAATTATCCTTGAACGCTTGACTACGTGAACATGCATAAACGGCCTATAAAAATTCAGCAGCTGCAATAATCAATAGACCACTCTGCAGATCCACTTTGATAGATTCAGATGGGAAACAACGCTGGGCTTAGAAATATTGTGGCATAACACCTTAAAAGTATTTCAAACATGCTCCCTGGTCTCACAGCCGAAAGCAGCTGAACCCGCACACAAATATGACAAATCTGGTCCATGGTAAAGCTGAGGCAAAAAGGAATGTTTGATTAATAAAACTTGCTTAGTGCAAATACACGAAGGCTGTGTGTGTATATGCACATATAACTCTGCAGATATAAGCCTTGTTTTAAGGGGCACTGGAGAAACTGCTCCTAGAGCTCTATGGAACAGCTTCATTCTGCTTTATAAATGGCCTCCATAAGGTTGGCAGTGTTGTGGTACGAGATGTGGGACTTGAATCAAAGGAGCGTAGGGATGCATTTACACACACACCAGAAATATTGTATTTCAACTTAGTAAGCAGGAAAATAAATCTATTGACATCTATTGCAAGAAAACTTCAAGTGGGGCATTGAGAAATTAATTAGTTTATGAAACAATAACATGCAGGAGCAGAAATAACATGAAGGATCATAAATTTCAGAATTATGGGTTGTTTTCATTTTACACTTATTTGTTTAAAGCATCCATCAGACGTTTACAGGGCGGTGCACGAAAGTGTGAACAGAACCAATAAATAAATACAGGAAAATACAATAAAACAAGAGGCAAACAGAAACCTGAAAAGCAAAAGATTCCAAAACAAAAAAAATAATCTAAAATGCCTGAACAGATGCTTTGGGAAGTCATTCCAAAGTCATGCTACTACTACAGAAGAGGTCCTCTTCCTTCTGGGTTATTCACATACCTTCTAAATTGGAGCAGGGCCTCTTTTGTAGAGTTTAAGACACAGGTATTCAGGTGCACAGAAAAGTAAGCTAGCACTTATATAATATAGCATTTTTTCTCCCTGAAACGACTTGAAAAATATTTGTGCAATCCTTTGGTGTTCACAAGTACTCCAAATTTGTTTTCACACTACCTGATCTTGGGATGGGATGGGGAGAAGTAGCTTGGCATATTACCAAGAAAACACCAGCCGCTCTGTTCCATTAAAGAAAGTGATGCCAAGGGCATTAAGTTATCGCAGAAGATGTTTCTAGAGAAGTCAGTATTTGCAAATGTCAAGCATATAATAGTACAGAGCAGAGTTGCAAATTAAAATATTTTTAAGGGTTGTTGTTGTTGTTGTTGTTGTTAAAGTCAAAGTGAGAAACCTTAACTTTTCCACTGAAGAACCTTGGCGTTAGATGTGAGCATCCACTTCAGATGGAATACAAAAAGTGGAAAATATATCTGCTACATCTGAAATTTCATTCTTCCTCCATTAATAATGTCACAGTGGAAATCTTCTTCTTCTTCTTCTTCTTCTTCTTCTTCTTCTTCTTTTCAGAACCCTGTGAGGTTCATTAGGCTGGAAGAGTTCACTCAAGTTCATTCAATGAGCTTCATGGCAGAGCAGGGATTTGAAAGCATCAAATACATTAGTGTACGCAATACCATAGCTACTTTCCTGTGGGTGATACTCTATTTCTTCTACTGCATTTTGCTGGTGTGTGTGCCTTTCATTTCTTTTGTGGGTCAGTGTCAGTAGGAGTTTCAGGACTCTACTGCTTCATCTTGTTAGTTCAGTGATGCTAACTCAGTTCTGAGTGTCCAGACAGCAGCTGGGGAAGGGAGGAATCCCTATTTTTTTTCAAACTTTGTTGTTGTTGTTGTTGTTTAGTCATTTAGTTGTGTCCGACTCTTCGTGACCCCATGGACCAGAGCACGCCAGGCACTCCTGTCTTCCACTGCTTACCGTTTGGTCAAACTCATGTTGGTAGCTTCAAGAACACTGTCCGACCATCTCGTCCTCTGTTGTCCTCTTTTCCTTGTGCCCTCCATCTTTCCCAACATCAGGGGAATTTCCCTTTTCCAGGGAGTCTTCTCTTCTCATGAGGTGGCCAAAGCATTGGAGTCTCAGCTTCGGGATCTGTCCTTCCAGTGAGCACTCAGGGCTGATTTCCTTCAGAATGGAGAGGTTTGATCTTCTTGCAGTCCATGGGACTCTCAAGAGTCTCCTCCAGCACCATAATTCAAAAGCATCAATTCTTCAGCGATCAGCCTTCTTTATGGTCCAGCTCTCACTTCCATACATCACTACTGGGAAAACCATAGCTTTAACTATACAGACCTTTGTTGGCAAGGTGATGTCTCTGCTTTTTTTCAAACTACCTCATTCTAATTAATTCCCTGCTTTTGTATAAGGAGTTGAGTCCTTCTCTGATTAGTTGTTACAAGCCTGGCTTTCATAGCAGTGTCACAGATAGTCCCAATTCCAAAATGGAGGTTTGGTTATCCCTTTTCCCTGTCAGACTGCCCTCCGTGTATTAAAACAGGGAACTTAGAAAATCAAGATTATATTTTCAGTTGGAACCATGATCTACTCCAGGAACACTCCACCCAGTTTTCATTTCCATGTGATATTCAACATTCTGTAGTTACTGGGCATGTCCAGTCCTCATTGGGGCTGGGTTGTTTTCCTTTAGGATGGTCTCTCGCTGTTGGTCTCTTTAGGATCTTTTTTGTTCTGTTTCGGCTAACCTCAAGGTTCCTTGAGCATACTAATAACACTTCTGCAGTGGGCCTGTTTTGCAATTTTGGCATGTATCACTTCGGTTCACTATTAGAAGGAGTGACGTTAAAGTGCATCGGTGGTGGCCTGATGAACAGCCAGGGTTGTAGAAGACTATCAAGGATTAGAACAAACAGGAATTAATGCATGGGAAGAGGGTTGAGGAAAACCTTGATCCCTCCTCTGACAGCCAAGTCTGAATATTACTATATACCTGAGTAATCAAGTTACATTTCAGGTTTTGTTATGGGAATAACAATATCTCCCTAGAAGAGATAAAAAAATTGCAAGCTTCAAAGACCTGATATTCAACATATCCAATACAGTGGTACCTTGGTTTACGAACTTAATCCATTCTGGAAGTCCGTTCTTAAACCAAGGCGTTCTTAAACCAAAGCATACTTTCCCACAGCAGCGTGGGACTCGATTTACAAATGCAACACACTCAACAGGAAGCAGAACATGTTCTTATTCCAAGGCAAAGTTCACAAACCAAAACACCCACTTCCAGGTTTGCAGCATTCTTAATCCAAGTTGTTCATAAACTAAGCTGTTCTTAAACCAAGGTACCACTGAATTAGGGATGCGGGTGCCACTGTGGTCTAAACCACTAGCCTAGGGCTTGCCAAACAGAAGGTCGGCGGTTCAAATCCCCGCAACGGGGTGAGCTCCCTTTGTTCAGTCCCAGCTCCTGCCCACCTAGCAGTTCGAAAGCATGCCAAAGTGCAAGTAGATAAAAGGTACCACTCCAGTGGGAAAGTAAACTGCACGTCTGTGCGCTGCTCTGGTTTCACCAGAAGTGGCTTAGTTATGCTGGCCACATGACCTGGAAAAACTGTCTGTGGACAAACGCCGGCTCCCTCGGCCTATAGAGCAAGATGAGCGCACAACCCCAGAGTCGTCTGTGACTGGACCTAACGGTCAGAGGTACCTTTACCTTTTACCACTGTATTAAATTAGAAATTATCCTCCCTCAAAAATACAGTCTCTTTCCCTCTTATACCTAGTAAAGAAATGTCCCTCTGGTCAGGGTCTCTTACATCCTCTCAGTCCAATACTGCAAAAACTATAGAAAAAGCCAAATGCATTAATAATATGGTTACTAGTGAGGCTAAGTAATCCTAAGCTTGTGGTGTAGCGAGATTCTCAAGAAGCAGAAAGTAAATGCTCAAGTAGAATGGAAGGGATAAAGATGTACTTAAGCATTTAATACAAATCTTCAGCAAAACACATGAAACATTCTGTTTGCAGGGGAATAAATTCTGGATATGTGCATGCGAAGGTGTTGGCAAAACATTTCCAGATAAGAAAAAGAGAAGCCACAGAAGAGCACAGTGCCCTTGGAAATACCTATAATTAAACATAAGCTGCTTTCACAATGGAAAATGAACCTTCAAAAGCCCCTCTGCTGCTACTGATACTTCAGCTGCACTCTTCACTTGACGCAATGTAGGCGAAGGGCAACAACACGCTAGAAAATATTTTTTCAGCATTTGGACCAGTGCCACCAAATCAATAATGGTGGAACAAAGTGAATTACAAGGCTCCATACCTTCAATCGCTGGAGAGGTAGAGTTAGCCAAAAAGAGAAATTGCAGCTAGGTGTTGAGAATCTGGATATACTAAAGCAGACTAAGCTTAGATTTCATTATCTGGGGTAGCAGAAGAGATACGTTATTCCATCTTAAACCTTGCCAGTGGGGCTTTTGTCAGGGGGAACTCACAGGAACTCAGTTCTGGCACCTCTCAGGTGGGTTCCAGCACCACTGACATTTTAAGAGAATGGGGCAAGTGTTCATGATGAGTTCCGGCCCCTCTTTTTCTAGAAAAATAGCACTGCTTGCAGGCGAGTGGTCCACATTAAGGCATAACTGGGTGACCTGAAACATCCAGTAAGTCTCTCGTAACTAGAGATAGTGCTAAAATCCTAGTCAGTATCTAGATTTTCACCTTTGAGGAGATAGGTGTGCTATAAACAACACCGAAATTAGGCTGCCTCCAAGCTCTGTTGACACAGGTACCACTTGATTTTCAACTTTCTCTGTGGACAACGTAGCATTCTTGGGGAGCTGAATTTGCCCCAGAGGCTGCCAGTTTCTAATCACTATTTTAATGGTTGATGGTGTGGCAACAGAACTCAAAGTAGTACAGTGAAACCGATTGGAATTAACTTCAGGACCGATGAAAGTGCAAGGCAACTCCTCACTTTACTAACTTATGGAATTCACTGCCATAAGATAAGACAATGGCTTTGTTGCTTTTAGATGGTAACTAGAAAAAGTCATGGTGGATAGTTCTGTAATGACTACTCTACTACTCATGTTAAACTTACATGCTCAGAGGCAGTGTAGCTGTAAACGTCAGGGTAGGGATGGGGGAGAATTCTGATTTAGTTTGCATTTAAAGATAAAATGTGCCTAACTTGCACTTTCTAAAGTACAGTAATATGTGAACTGAAATACACTCATCCTTTCAAATTCACAACTCTTCCTGCCTGAGTGCAGACCCTTACATTCATCTCTACTGAAATTCATTTTGTTAGTTTTGGACCAGTTCTCCAATGTGTTAAGGTCATCTTGAATCCCAGTTCTGTCTTTTGCAGAATTAGCTACCCTTCCCATTTTGGTGTCATATGCAAAGTTGATTAACATCCCCTCAATTCCTTCACCCAAGTAATTTATAAAGAGGTCAAACAACAACGGCCCAAGACAGAACAGCACCCCACTTGTCACTTTTTTCCAGGGTGATGAGGAACCGTTAGTGAGTACTTTTTAGGTTTGGTCAGACAACCAGCTACAAATCCACCTAACAGTGACCTTGTCCAACCCACATTTTACCAGCTTCTCCACAAGATGTCCTCCACTGACTATCATGGGGGGCTATGTCAAAAGCCGATACACACTATGCCACAACTGCAGCTAGAATTTTGTTGGCTAAAAATTGGAAAGTACCAACAGTGGAGGAATGGCAGATGAAGATGATGGATTTTTGGGAGGTAGCCGACCTGACCAGAAGAGTCCGTGACCAGAAGGAGAAGGAGCACCAAGAGGATTAGAAGAAATTGAAATAATATTTAGCTAAATATGTTTTGGATTTGGATTTGATATCCCGCCTTTCACTCCCTTTAAGGAGTCTCAAAGCGGCTAACATTCTCCTTTCCCTTCCTCCCCCACAACAAACACTCTGTGAGGTGAGTGGGGCTGAGAGACTTCAAAGAAGTGTGACTGGCCCGAGGTCACCCAGCAGCTGCATGTGGAGGAACGGAGACGCGAACCCGGTTCCCCAGATTACAAGACTACCGCTCTTAACCACTACACCACACTGGCTCTATTTATGTTAAGATAACATAAATAGAATTACCTGCAAGTACCAAATAGGCCTATGATTTAAATACGTGATATTGTAAAATACTATGTTAAAGCTGAAATGAAAAGAAAGAAATATGTAAATTGACCAAGTAAAATTTTATGTGAAAATAGTTTTGGAAAATTACTACAATGGACTATATGGAAACTCAGCTAGGGGGATTCGAGGAAGTCACTTAACAATGTTAACAAAAATGGAATTATTATAGTTAGGATAAATGTTCGGTTTTTTTGTTTGTGGTTTTTTTATATTTTCTGTGTGATATAAAATTGGAAAATCAATAAAAAAAATTGGGGGGAGCCAATATACACTGCATCCAAAACATTCCCCTCATCCACCAATTGTAACTTTATCAAAAAGGAAAAAGGAAAAAAGAAATGGGTTTCATCTGGCATGACTTGTTTTTGAGAAACCAGTGCTATGTCTTGGTAATCACAGTATCCTTTTCTCAGTGCTCACAGACCAACTGTTAAATATCTGTTCTAGGACATTTCCTGGTATCGACATCATGCTGGTGGTTACCTGGGTCTTCTTTCCCCCCCTTTTTGAAGATGGGGACAATATTTGCCCATCTCCAGTCTTCAGGGACCTCACCTGTTCTCCACAGATTCTCAAATATTATAGAAAGGGCCTTTGTGATTGCACCCGCAAGCTTCTACTCTGGGTGCAGCTCATCAGGCCCTGGAAATTTGAATTCATTTAAAGTAGCTAGGTGTTCCCTTATCATACACAACAACTAACAGGTCTCAACTTGGCATCTGGAAGTTAAGCACCATGATTGCCACCATTCATAAATGTCACTTCTGACATTGGCAACATTCTAAGCTTCTTGTTTTTCCATATCCATTACAACGTCACAATAAGGGGAGAAAACAGAGGTGAAAGATCTGCACTCTCATCCAGTGATTTGAGAGGCAGAGTGAGTCTGCCAAAAAGAGGACAGGCAGAAATTGCACAGACCTGGGTACGAGAACATGTTTTGTGTCCAATGTGTTTGGCTGCAGAACTCTAATTTAGCTTTGATGCCGTAATGCTAAAACACTGCCTTGCACTGACTACTGTTTTCAGGAATAAAGAAGTATCTTACTTGTTATTCAGCTGGGCTGCCTCTGTAAAATGACACCTCCGTGTCAGATAAAATATATCTGCATCCATTTTGCACAGGTCACTATGTGAACACTGACTTGTGCTTACACCTGTTGGGTTGCACTGGAGGAGATTACATTAAACTTTTGTGGTTGGTGCTTAGGTCAAAGCAACTGCAATATGCTACATTAGCATCCACTGCACTCTCACAGATGCACAGCGAGGCGTGCAAACGCTGCATTAACATTTACAAATACAGGCTTCTTAAAAATGGATATGAGTAATACAAGGCACTCTAAACACACAACGACAGAAGAAGAGGCTAATATAAGTCACTGCGCCAGATGCGTCCAAATACAATTTAAAAACAAACACAACATTTAATGAAATAAATAAGCTCATGGCAACATTTCACTTGAGCATCACCTGTGCTGTATATTCAGTGTAATAAATGTTAAGTGTTGCCTTACTGGATCAAACCAAGGGCCAATCTACTCTGGCCATTCTGTTTCTTGCTAGCTAGAAGCGAAGAAGAGTTTGGATTTGATATCCCGCTTTACCACTACCTGAAGGAGTCTCAAAGCGGCTAACATTCTCCTTTCCCTTCCTCCCCCACGACAAACACTCTGTGAGGTGAGTGGGGCTGAGAGACTTCAGAGAAGTGTGACTAGCCCAAGGTAACCCAGCAGCTGCATGTGGAGGAGCGGGGACGCGAAATATAAGGAAATTGCTATGCTTCGTGATTAAACCAGTATAAGCTAGAAAAATGTGGTATTGCTATATATGGATATAACTGCTCCTTTGCTTCCATTTGTTTGTACGTGTACAAATGCTTCATTTTCATATTTGGTGCGCCATCCCTTACTACTTGCTGGTTGGAGGTAAAAAGGTAAAGGACCCCTGGATGGTTAAGTCCGGTCAAAGGCAACTATGGGGTTATAGTGCTCACCTAAAGGAGCGTCTCCACCCCCATCGTTCTGCCCAGGTCTGCGGTCCAGCGCCGAGGGCCTTCTGGCAGTTCCCTCATTGCGAGAAGCAAAGCTACAGGGAACCAGGCAGAGGGCCTTCTCGGTAGTGGCGCCTGCCCTGTGGAACGCCCTCCCATCAGATGTCAAAGCGATAAATAGCTACCTTACATTCAGAAGACATCTTAAGGCAACCCTGTTCAGGGAAGTTTTTAATGTGTGATATTTTAGTGTATTTTTGGTTTCTATGGAAGCCACCCAGAGTGGCTGGGGAAACCCAGCCAGATGGGCGGGGTACAAATAATAAATTATTATTATTGTTGTTGTTGTTGTTGTTGTTGTTGTTGTTGTTATTATTATTATTATTATTATTATTATTATCATCATCTCGCTTTCAGTCCAAGGGAGCCGGCGTTTGTCCACAGACAGCTTTCCAGGTCATGTGGCCAGCATGACTAAACAGCTTCTGGAGCAATGGAACACTGTGACGAGTGCCAGAGGGCAGAGAAATGTTGTTTACCTTCCCGCTGCAGCAGTACCTATTTATCCACTGGCACTGGTATGCTTTAGAAATGATAGGTTGGCAGGAACTGGGACAGAGAAATGGGAGCTCACTATGTCCCAGGGATTCGAACTGCCGACCATCCGATCAGCAAGCCCAAGAGCCTCAGTGGTTTAGACCACAGTGTCACCCGCATTCCCCATAGTCACCTTTGACTGGACTTAACCATCCAGGGGTCCTTTACCTTTACATTGCTGGTAGAAGTTATGTCGCACCGGCTTTGCAAAGCCTTGCAATGTCCTGTTTTACTGACAATTGGACATAAACCCCGCTATTTCCCCAACAAAGTAGACTGGAGAAAAACACCCCATTTTCAACCAGTTTGGAAACTCCCTGGTCTTGCTTTGAAGTTTTTTAAAAGGTGGATGACCCAGTCATACGCATGGATGGGCTTTTTCCTGAGGCAGCTTTCAAATGTGCTTCCAATACTCATGCCCCTATGCTCTCTCACACACGTACCTGCATGTTCAAGTGTAGTGAGTGGCAACCTCTTAAGCAGCCCAAGGACTACACTTCCTCATGAGCAACCTTCTGGGGGCTGCATACCAATGGTGGAAATGATAGAAGTGGGTGTGGCCAGATGCAGACCATTCTCCATCCAGACAAGCAAGGGAGCATTAGTAATAATAATAATAATAATAATAATAATAATAATAATAATAATAATTTATTTATACCCCGCCCATCTGGCTGGGTTTCCCCAGCCACTCTGGGTGGCTTCCAAAAAAAATTAAAATACTGCAATACATCAAACACTAAAAGCTTCCCTAAACAGGGCTGCCTTCAGATGTCTTCTAAAAGTCTGGTAGGTGTTTTTCTCTTTGACACCTGGTGGGAGGGCGTTCCACAGGGCAGGTGCCACTACCGAGAAGGCCCTCTGCCTGGTTCCCTGTAACTTGGCTTCTCGCAGCGAGGGAACTGCCAGAAGGCCCTCGGTGCTGGACCTCAGTGTCCAGGCTGAACAATGGGGGTGGAGATGCTCCTTCAGGTATACTGGACCGAGGCCATTTAGGGCTTTAAAGGTCAGCACCAACACTTTGAATTGTGCTCAGAAACGTACTGGGAGCCAATGTAGTTGAAGGTCACATTCTAGCTGCATAAAGTCACCAGAGGATAGTGCGGATGCAGGATGCAGGAGGGACGTGGTCTGGGAAGAGCCTTGAAGGCCAGATAGAGAAATCTGGCAGACCTTCTTTGAATGAATGAATCAATCTTTATTTGCATCAGCCACCAGCCATAGCTGATTTGGTCCCTGGGACCATGTTCCCCAGCCCATCACTGCTTAGGCTTTTAGAAAATGGAGTCTGGTCTCTCTCATGGAAATGGCGCATCCCAGTTAATCAGATGGTCCTTTCATGACCTTGGATTTCATGAGATCTACGAAATCATAAAAGAGTGGGGGATTAATTAAATGTTTGTTTACTCTTTTAATGACCTGGTCTTCATAATGTCCACCTTTGCTGTTTTCAGCAGAAAGCAATTTGGAAGGGGGAGGGGAACCATCCTGCTAAAAGTGTGATAGGATACATCACACAAGACATCCTGCTTTAACAGCCATTGTTGAAATATTATTGCTGATTACCCAGGCAGCTTATAAACTCCCCTTCCATAAGAGAATATAACAAAAAGAAAGAAAGAACCACAATCATAAAATAAATTAAACTATCCAAAAACTCATGCTGCTAATTAAAATAGCCCCTGCAGGAGGGCAAAATAGCTACAAGGCTGAGGTAAGCATGATGGGGGTTTTATTATTATTATTGAACAGCACACTATTAATTTTATTTTCTGTTTACAAGTTATTTGCTAATTTCATCAAAAATGGAAATAAAGCAATTTTGCATTGATTGATTAAAGACTATGAGGTGACAGGGATTCAATTGTTTTAAGCTCCCAGCAAGGCACTTTAGCACATTCATGACTTTTCATGAGCATAGTTAAGTTGTCTGTTCCAGCCACTTTTCGCGGGTTCATACCTAAAGGAGCCAGAACTAAGTGGCAGATCACAGGCATTGTATGCAGGAGGTCAAAAGCTCAGTCACCCAAATCTCCACTTGAAAGGATCCCAGGTAGCAGGGATGGAAAAGACTCCTGTCTGCAGACTTGGAAAAACAGCAAAATTTTCAGCAGGCGAGACTGAGGCACACAGGCCACTTGCCTTGACTCAAGCAACTTATTTCACTCATCTCAACCACTGTCCCACCACTCTACTACGCCGATTGAATTTTGTCTCTGCACTTAAGATAATGTTGGAATAGGTACATTTCACTTCTTTCATCCATCCAATTAAAGAACAATGTGTTTCATCAAGTTTTCACTTTCGATGTTTTGTTCTTGATAGTCCAGTTTTGTCAGAATCCCTTAGAGATGCAGGTTTACCTCACCGACACTCTCTTATATATGAGGGCTTAGGGCCCTCGTATATACAAGACCATCTCTCCTGGTATGCCCCACAGAGGACCTTAAGGTCCATGAATAACCATAGTTTAGAGGTCCTGGGCCCTAAGGAAGTCAGACTATCCTCCACCAGGGCCAGGGCCTTCTCAGTGATGGCTCCAACCTGGTGGAATGCTGTGTCCCATGAGAACAGGGTCCTGCAAGATTTAACCTTCTTCCGCCAGGCCTGTAAGACAGAGCTATTCTGTCTGGCCTTTAATTTGAATTCATCCTGATCTTTTATTTCCCTTCTCTTCCCCCCCCCTCCCCTTTTATGAAGATCACCCGCTCTGAGACCCCACAGCAAATTCTCCCCTTTGGTAGGAACAATTCAGCCAGCTAGCCCTGGGGATTTTCTAATGCTTATTTCCCCTAAATTGATTTTTGATTTTTGAATTTTATTGTTATGCATGTTTTTATACTGTTTTTTATGCTGCTTTTACAGTGGTACCTCGGGTTACATATGCTTCAGCTTACAGACTCCACTAACCCAGAAATAGTGCTTCAGGTTAAGAACTTTGCTTCAGGATGAGAACAGAAATCGTGCTCCGGCGGCGTGGCAGCAGCAGGAGGCCCCATTAGCTAAAGTGGTGCTTCAGGTTAAGAAGAGTTTCAGGTAAAGAACGGACCTCCAGAACGAATTAAGTACTTAACCCGAGGTACGACTGTATAATTAAGTGCTTTAAATTTGTTGTTAGCCACCCTGAGCCCGGTTTTTGAACCGGGAAGGGCGGGGTATAAACTATATTATTATTATTATTATTATTATTATTATTATTATTATTATTATTATTATTATTGACACATGGCACCTTTCATCAGATACTCCCTCTAAGTTATTGGGTGGCACTCAACTAAGCTTGACTTTGAGCAGACCCACTGAAATGAGTGTGTGTGACCAAGCCGGTTCCATTGATTTTACTTGGTCTGTTTTGAGTCAAAGAGTTGAATACCACAATAAATGCAGGTGGGCATTAACAAATCCCCTTGCCGAATGTGAAAACTTTGCAAAAAGGCTTAATGAATGTCCAGGCGATCAGTAGGAATTCACTATATGGTTAACTTACAGTGCAACAATGTTAGTGTCTGCTCAGAAGTAAGTATTTGTGTTTAATGGGACTTACTCCCAGGTAACCAGGCAAGGTGTGGCAGCCTAGGCTTTAGTTTAGGGTTAGTGCTGGGGAAAATGGGGTTCTTGTGCCTTTAACAGCTGCATCACAATAATCAGCAACAGCAGGACATAACTGAACTCCCATGGTAAACATGAGGTTGTCTTGCTTGGGGAGACCCAGCAATGACTTCTCCCCAAAGCTCCCTGTGGCTACAATTTTGTTATGGTCTCTATATCCAAAATGTTCCCACTTAAAAAGGCTGGTGGTCTCTAAATCTAAAAAAAATGGCATCCAAATACATACATACACACATAAATACACAATGCGGCTTATTAATTTGGAACTATTTCCCCTTTAGGGGACGCGGATGGCGCTGTGGGTTAAACCACAGAGCCTAGGACTTGCCGATCAGAAGGTTGGCGGTTCGAATCCCCACGACGGGGTGAGCTCCTGTTGCTCAGTCCCTGCTCCTGCCCACCTTGCAGTTCGAAAGCACATCAAAGTGCAAGTAGATAAATAGGTACCACTCTGGCGGGAAGGTAAACAGTGTTTCCATGTGCTGCTCTGGTTCGCCAGAAGCGGCTTAGTCCTGCTGGCCACATGACCCGAAAGCTGTACGCCGGCTCCCTCGGCCAATAAAGCGAGATGAGCGCCACAACCCCAGAGTCGGCCACGACCGGACCTAATGGTCAGGGGTTCCTTTACCTTTACTTATTTCCCCTTTTACTATCTAAAAAGCTACAGGAGGTGCTCAGCGACATGCCATCACCCAAAAACAGCTACCGGTAGCTTCAAATCAGAACAAAAGGCAATCTGCAGAAAACCCGCCTGTCTGTCGCAATCGCAAAAACTGAGCACAAAAGAACGCTTTTCCCCAGAAGAAAGGGATGGGACAAGGCGAAGTCTGGATAAGCCTTCAGAAGTTCACATACTGCTTTACGAACCTAGGTCAGTAGTAATAAAAGTACTGTTTCACTTGTCCCATCGATGTTTTATATATTGTAAAATATACAATACAATGGCCTTCTCATAAGCTATTGCATTTGTTTATTAATCAAATTGTTGTTCATTTTCTAAATAGGATGGTTGTAGACAAACTAGGCTTTTTTTGGGGGGGGGTTATCCATTTAAGCTTAATGGACAGTATAGCTTTATTTCCTGAGCTAGTTCAAAGTTATTTTCCCTCCCTCCGCCACCTCCCCCCTCTCTCTGAAAGCTCAACAAAGAAAGCTCAATAATTTCTATCTGAATCCCATTAAAAGTCAATCTGAATATACTGCCAAAGACGTATAGATCTGGTAATAACTTAATCACAAGCCTTGAACTATAATTTTGTAAAAATACAAAAAGCTGCAAGTGACATAACTCATCTTGATTTAGCAACACAAAAAGTATAAGATCGCAGTACAAGCAATGGAAATCAAAATCCCAGATGCAAGAGAAGCGTGAAAGTACTGGAATCATTCCTCAGTTCTGTCCAGGTGCATATTTTGTAGTGTGGGTTGTATTTAAATTTATTTTATTATTATTTAATTATTTTCAAGGAAAATGTACAGAGAGATGAACGTTCCATTCACAAAAAGAAGTCAGAAGAATTCTACAGCTCTTACTTTCTCGTAAACCGAAACAAACAGTAACAGATAGATGCACAGTGTTCAGAACCATTAGCCATTTAGTGTCTAAATAAGGCAACTTCAAGCCATTAATGCTTTTTGTTTCCTTTAACCTAGGGTTCCTCACTCCTGTGTAGCAGTAAGCTGAGATTCGGTGAAAATGGGACTAAATCTATATTTATAGCCTATATTTGTACCTTATCATTGGATTGTGATTTGAGGACCCGTTCCCCGCTTGGGAATAATAAAGACACGTGGACACAGGATATTAGGTTAATGGGCTAGAAAAGGCCACAACTTTATTGATTACAGCATGTGAGAGGTATTGGCTTAGACATTGGACAACAGCAAATCCGACTCCACCCACTCGGAGAGGGGTGAGTCTGACAAGGGTTATCCACCAGTAGGGGGAGCCTGTTGATGCAAATACAACTATAAGCTCTCCCCTGATGTCACCGGGGGTCGTGCCATGGCCCCCAGCTGCACAGGGCATCGGACAGGATCCACGACCGCCAGATTCCTTTAACGGAATACCCATAAATGAAGGGGTAGGTGATGGCCACACCTTGCCCTTCCATACACCAAAAACATATTCCAATGCCTAACCACCAAATACAGTGGTACCCCACAAGACGAATGCCTCGCAAGACAGAAAACCCACTAGACGAAAGGGTTTTCCGTTTTTCAATGCGCTTCGCAGGACAAATTTCCCTATGGGCTTGAGATTTTTTTCCGCTCCCCACCCCCTTTTTCTAAGCCGCTAAACCGCTAATAGCCTTTTAGCAGCTAATCCGCTAATCCCTTAAGTCTTTAATAGCCGCTAATAGCCGCTGAACCGCTAATAGGGTTGCTTCGCAAGACGAAAAAACCTGCTAGATGAAGAGACTCGCAGAACGAATTAATTTCGTCTTGCGAGGCACCACTGTACCAAGAAAGTTGTGATGATTGCTACAAGGTAG
Organism: Podarcis tiliguerta; assembly: GCF_965153285.1. Lineage (NCBI taxonomy): Eukaryota > Metazoa > Chordata > Lepidosauria > Squamata > Lacertidae > Podarcis > Podarcis tiliguerta. Next base: position 65,417,143 of record NC_139542.1, on the reverse strand, counting down.
GCGAAAGAAACCAAGAGGCCGGTGCCAATTCACCAATTGGAAAAAAACTCCTACCAGGCAACCGGGGCGACCAACCGAAGGTCCATAGCAAGGTCTAGCGAGCAGCTATGCACTAAAGGGAGTGGTGGGTGGGTGACTTGAGGAGATCGGCGGCGCAATGGCGGGGAGAGCTGGCGCGGCCGCATTTGAGTGGCTAAACCACGCCCCCAAGCTGCCACCCGATTGGGTGCTCTTCTGGTGGGCGTGGCGTGTCAGCGACGATGCAGGGCAGGGGCCGGCACGCCCCCTGCATAGCGCGGGAAACTGTTCCCGCTCCCAATCCCTCCCCTCCTGGAGGAGAAGAGGCTTTCTTAAAAGCTACATGATACAGCAGTATATAAATTTGCGGGGGTTTTTTAATTAATAAATAAATACAAAAAGTTTGCCTCCTGGTGTGCTGTTACTTCCTAAACTCTCTGGGCAGCAGGGGGAGGATCTCTCTGCAAGTTTTACTTCTAAATGCATGATAAAAATAAAGCACAGAGCTTCACAGCAGCAGTAAATCTGCATGAATAATCAGAAACAAAATGGAAACCAAGAGAGGGAGAGATAAATACATATTTTCTGTAAGTCAATTAACAGGGTTATCTGAAAGTCTCTCGGCACTTCTAATATTATTGTTCCTAATAATAATAATAATAATAATAATAATAATAATAATAATAATATTGTCAGCACATGCTGACCAATAATGCAATTATTTATGCTTGTTTTGCACAAAGGAAATATAATATGCCAACTCAAAAGCATCCCCCGGACTTCAGAAAACCATTCATTAACTGAAGGGCTATAACTCAGTAGCGGAGCATATGGTTTGCAAGTTATCAAATAAGTTCCATCCTCTGCATGGTCATGGGAAAATCTCTCTGGGAAATTCTGCCAGTGAGAGTTGATATTAGACCATATTGAACGAGATGACAACTGGCCTGAATCAGAATAGGTAGATTCCTGTGTCCAGATGGCAATCAGAAATTCAGCTATTCAAAGTAAACGGAACAGCATAATAAATTTTATTTATATCCCCCCCTCCCCAGCCGAAGCCGGGCTCAGGGCGGCTAACAACAATAAAATAGTGCAACATTCGAAAAACATTTCATTATAAAAATTAATTAAAATCAAATTGATGGCAACCATTAAGCTAAAGTTCTGTGAAGATTGCCGAGGGAGGGAGTCAGGCTGTGCCCTGGCCAAAGGCCTGGTGGAACAGCTCTGTCTTGCAGGCCCTGCGGAAAGATGTCAAGTCCTGCAGGGCCCTTGTCTCTTGTGACAGAGCGTTCCACCAGATTGGAGCTGCAGCTGAAAAAGCCCTGGCTCTAGTTGAGGCCAGCCTAACCTCTCTGTGGCCTGGGACCTCCAAGATGTTTTTATTTGAAGAACATAAGTTCCTCTGTGGGACATACCAGGAGAGGCAGTCCCATAGGTACAAGGGTCCTAAGCCGTATAGGGCTTTAAAGGTTAAAACCAGCACCTTAAACCTGATCCTGTACTCCACCGGGAGCCAGTGCAGATGGTATAGCACTGGGTGAATGTGATCTCGCAGCGAAGACCCCGTAAGGAGGTCTTCTACCTGAAATGTATTTCTAAGCTCTGCTAGGGGGAACTGTTTGTCACACAAACAGACTTCTGCTCATGCTCATGCAATAGGACTTATTCTTATTTTCCTGCTCCCTGCAGCTCCTCAGAATCTCATCCCTCAACTCTTCAGAGCAGATTTGGGTAGCAGGCATGGGGTTTAGGGGGGAGGAGAGAAGGGGGAAATCCCATTGTGCAAGTTGAAGCCCATTCCACTGGATGTCATCCCTAGAGGTGTTGATTAAAAAAAAAAAAATACAAGGCAGAGCATACAAACAACATCTTCAGTTGTTTCACCTCCCAAACCTTTTAAAAAAATTCATATCATGTAGGGATCTCCAAATGTGGCTAATTTGGTCGCATATGAAGCCACCAGAAATTTCTAAATGTGGAATGTGATTATTTCACCGCCTCACAGCAGTCACAATGGAGACAATTCTGAGAACTGCAATTCTGGAAAGTACCATACAATTGGGTAATCACATTATGAGAATTTCTGCAATGCTCAAAGTAGGAGTATCTTTCCATAACTAGCTTCCAGGAAAAAACCCAAACTACCTATTGCAGATATGTGTTTCTTTTCCTTCCTTCCTTCCTTCCTTCCTTCGACAAAGAAGAAAACCTGTTACTTTTAGAAACAGAAAACCATAAAAGTTTGACACTAAGATTGCATTATGCGTTATGTAGCCCACAGACAGGACAACAGCCTTCTTTTCATTTCCTGAGAAATAACACAACACCCTGGGGGGGGGGCACTTTCCTCTTCCTATTCAGAAGCAGATAGTTGGGTGCATAGCTGTCAAGCGTCCCTTATTTGACGGGACAGTCCCTTATCCCAGCGCCATGTCCCGCTGCTGTCCCTTATTGATGATGTCCCTTTAATAAGCTACTGAAAGTAATGGGGCCCTTTCTATGTCCAGCTGTCCTTTGTCAACAACAAATTGTTGCTGTTTTTTTGTGTTGAATATATGGTATATGGTAATTTATGGACCTAATAGATATCTAAAGCCATTTACACACAACAAAATATGTATTTTATCAAAGTAATTGTTGATCCCTTATTTTGGCTGCTGATCCCTTATTTTCGAGGCTGCTGGCCCCTTATTTTCAAATCTGTAAGTTGACAGCTATGGTTGGGTGTGAATCCAAACTGATCATATTATAGCACTCCCTCAAGGTTATGTACATCTTGGCGACTGTGCCACAATGCTCCTAAATGAAGCATATGCCTTTCTTATTTTAAGCCCCGTCCAGCAGGGGAGCAGGGCAATGCATCATGTGACCAGAGTCTGTCGTGTGTGATGCGACACCAAGACTATTAATTCCAGGACCTTCTGGAATGTGACATTTCACTCACACAGCACACTGAGTTCGAAGACGGTGAGGGCCAATCTCTTTTCGTTTTCCATCTCCTTCGACTCAGCTGTTGCAATGGAAGCATGTCGTGGAGATTGGGTTTCAAATTATGCAAAGTGAGGTTTCCACCTAGGCAAGTGTTTTCAGGGCATATTTGCTAAGCCTTTTATTTTGGAGCTCTTAAGCGTGACCTTAACAAGGTTGTGAGTGGCAAGAAACGTGACGTTGTGCTGTAGAACAAGGAGGCAGTGGGGCAGTAACTTGGAACCACGTTTGTGCAGTGCTCCCTGATGGCCACAAGCAGCAATAGTTCGAACAACTTTACCAGTAAGGAAAAGGCTTCTCACTGTACCCTTGAAAAAGAAACAAAAATAAGGAGCAGGAATCTCTGCTATGAGCAAGAGCTATCACATTCTCATTTTCTATAATAAGCTTAGTTATATTAGTTAGCATCTTTTCCCTTGTTGGGGGGCAGGTATAAGAATATAAGGTTCATCTAGTCCAGCATCCTGTGGCAATTGGGTATCAGCAGAAAACTTGGCTATCTCCTTTCTCACCCCCAACTCTAGGTCATTTATGAACAAGTTGATACCAATCGTTGGGAGAGTCCACTGTCTACATTTGAAGAACAGTCTGTTTATCCATACTGTCTGCTCTCTGTTCCTTAAGTAGTTACTGACCCATAAGAGGACCGCCACTAAACATATTCAGGAGTCTTTGGTGAGGAACTTTATCAAAAGCTTTTTTGAAAATCTAAGTACACAATGTTGACTGGATCACCTGTATTGGTATGCTTGTTGAACCGCTCAACAAGAATAGTAAGAGAGGACATACCCACATTGAAGAAGAAGAGGAGGAGGAGGAGGAGGAGGAGGAGGAGGAGGAGGAGGAGGAAGAGTAGTTTGGACTTGATATCCCTCCTTTCACTCCCCTTAAGGAGTCTCAAAGCAGCTAACAATCTCCTTTCTCTTCTTCCCCGACAACAAACATTCTGTGAGGTGAGTGTGGTGGGTCTGCTTCAGCAAGACTTGTTCTACATGCTTGGCAATTCTGATGCTTTCCATTAGTTTTACTTAGAACAGACCTTAAATTTACCAGAATGTAATTTCCCAGATAATCCCAGCTCCCTTTTTCACATCAGTCAACTTCTAGTCCTCAGATGTGGAGGGTGATCTTAGGGAACATAGGGCTTGTCCTTGCCTGGAGTTTATGTGAAAGGAAAGCCTTTAAAACATGCTGAGATTCTTTGTGCCTTTGAAATTATTTATCAGTAAATTGATTATCTACAGGTCTCTTTCATCCATTGAAAATTAAGGGATGGACTGGGTCATAAACATGTATACAAGTTTGTTGAACGGTTGACAGCTGTAGCCATAACAACTGCCTTGATTCCAAAAAGCTGTTTAGTTTTAGGATTATATATATATAGAGAGAGAGAGAGAGAGAGAGAGAGAGTCAGCAGTGAGAGATTTTACTTTCTTGGACTCCATGATCACTGCAGATGGTGACAGCAGCCACGAAATTAAAAGACGCCTGCTTCTTGGGAGAAAAGCAGTGACAAACCTAGACAGCATCTTAAAAAGCAGAGACATCACCTTGCCAACAAAGGTCCATATAGTTAAAGCTATGGTTTTCCCAGTAATGATGTAAGGAAGTGAGAGCTGGACCATGAAGAAGGCTGATCGCCAAAGAATTGATGCTTTTGAATTATGGTGCTGGAGGAGACTCTTGAGAGAGCCATGGACTGCAAGAAGATCAAACCTATCCATTCTGAAGGAAATCAGCCCTGAGTGCTCACTGAAAGGACAGATCCTGAAGCTGAGGCTCCAATACTTTGGCCACCTCATGAGAAGAGAAGACTCCCTGGAAAAGACCCCGATGCTGGGAAAGATGGAGGGCACAAGGAGAAGGGGATGACAGAGGACGAGATGGTTGGACAGTGTTCTCGAAGCTACCAGCATGAGTCTGACCAAACTGCGGGAGGCAGTAGAAGACAGAAGTGCCTGGCGTGCTCTGGTCCATGGGGTCACGAAGAGCCGGACACGACTAAACGACTAAACAACAACAAATATATATAGTCAGATACACAACAATGCATAAAATGGCCTTCATCAGCATAAAGTGATGTTACAGCCAAAGCTCTTAAGAATAAACATTGCTGCAAAGATACAAGTGCTCTGAACCTGATGCATATTACTGATCCCGGAGCACACACTGACTGAATTTGAGTCTGAATTCCCCAATGCAAACCTCCTGTTGCACCCATATCTATTGACAACTGGATGCCTACTGCCTTATCCCTTTCCTGGGCATTACTCAACGAAAGACTGTGTTCCACACATGAAAAAGATACAGCATCAGGACTATTATTGGCAGGCACGTGATATCACTGACAGCCACAAGGAAATCTCTGAGAAAGCTGTAAATCCATGTCATAAGAAGTTCAGAACTGCCCATCACAGAACAACCTGCATTTCTGTGTATCTGAAATCCGTACAGCTTTACCTATGGCCTGTCAGAGCGCTGCAGCTGTGCCTCTAAACCTCAGCTGAAGTGCTTCCTTCCTAAAATAAATCCCAATAGTGACCTGTGGGATTTAAATAACCTTTGGGGAATATACGGGAGAGAATAACAGCTAGGTTTTTTGCTTGTCACATTTGACAGGCAGCAATCATACTGTCACTCATCCCAGAAGCTCCCTAGAAAACATGCTGGTGAGAAAGAAAGGTAAGCCACCTCCAATTTTCTAATCCATATTATAGTTTGTCAGTTCAAAACTAAACTTTGGGAAGCTACGGCTGGGTAAATATTAGTAGAATTTGGGGAGTAATCTTAATAATGAAAGTTTGCATACGAAATATATAGCAATGCAAGCTTGATTAGCCTTTTTATGACTGTCATGGACAACTGTGAGAATATCACCGGTAGGGCAACGTCCTTCTGAAGCTTGATATTTATTCCTGAGTATCCAGGACACTTTAAGCATTACATGCCCATATTAAAAGCCATATTTTTCATTCCAGTCATTCTTTCATTTCCATTATATGTCAAATAATTGGTAAGGGGACCTTCTACTTCTTTCAAGAGGAGTTTTAACACTGTTTAACAACTGTGGTTTGCTTATTCCTCAACCTCAGATTTCTTCTAATCAAATCTGATTATGTTATTGAAACTTCAAATCCATAACATTGCTTTAAAGTACTGTAAAGAGGAACCCCAACAGCAACCTTGAACTACAAATGCCACTTCAAATATGTCCTTTATTTATAAGGACAATTTGTTACATTAGCTCACATCAGTCAATAAGCTTGGTACTATGACCTATTTACAAGTGTAAGCACTGCCTTCCATACCAGTCTGAGTTCATGCAAAGACCTCCAACTATTTGGCTGATGTGCCGCTTACATGTTATGTGAGCATTCTGCCAGAAGGAACCAGCAGGGCAGAAGACTTTGAACATTCAAAAACTTACACCAAAGCAACTACCAAGCTGGTGGCAACTAGGGATGGAAGGATCTGTCAATTTTAGTCCTCTGTTTCTATTTCTTCAAATCTATAATTCCATTCTCTAAATCTATCAGCATTTTAGTGAGAATTTCTCTTAGTAAACACAATTTTATATGCAGTTTAGACTGTGCACATTTTTGCAAGCAATTTCCCTTAATATAATGCATTTGTGTGTTATTTACATCTATATATTTTATGCACACTTTCCCTTAATATATGCATTTTCGTGAATGGTGTTTGGCTGGAGAACTGCACAGTAAAATTCAGATATGTGTGAATTTTGAAAAATAGCTGTGTTTTGCTTGCATGTTGTTTCAGAATGTGTTATTTCGGTTTTAAATTGAATTTTTCCCTCATCTCTAGTCAACATTTGTAAAGGGCTCTGTACTATCTCTCCTCCTCAATGTTCGCCAAAATTGAGAGCCAGTGTGGTGTAGTGGTTAAGAGCGGTAGTCTCGTAATCTGGGGAACCGGGTTCGCGTCTCCGCTCCTCCACATGCAGCTGCTGGGTGACCTTGGGCCAGTCACACTTCTCTGAAGTCTCTCAGCCCCACTCACCTCACAGAGTGTTTGTTGTGGGGGAGGAAGGGAAAGGAGAGTGAAAGGCGGGATATCAAATCCAAACTCTTCTTCTTCTTCTTGCAATGTAAGAGGCCACACAAATCATGAATTCAGGTTTTGAGGAGTCAGCTTCTCAGCCTAATCCTAAATATGTTTACTCATAAGTATGCCTCTTTGAGTTACCGGAACTATGCTTAGGATTCCCTTTGAAGAGGTTCATATGTACATGGTCATGACTTGACCAACACAGTGATTTCCACTCATGATCACAGATCAGATACAACAGACCGAACTTTTATCACCTCCTCAGAGCTATTTTCAATGTTTCAGAGAAGAAATAGAACTTTTTGCGCACAAACTTAGCACTGACTTCACTTACCCTGCTCACTATGAATTTTAGCATTTGCATATGCAATTAGTTCCCTTGAGATTATCTGCTTGTTTCATCTTGACTCAACTACATGAGTAGTGTGGTTATTCTCCTGCTGCTTCCGTCATGTGCAAGACTGCTAACAGTGTTCTTCCAGCAGATTGTATGGCTCTTTATCATAGTCTCCACACCTGCCCAATGCTGTTGTTATGGGGAACAGGGGTAAACTGGCTCTTATGTGTATTTCAGAAACAGGAATATGTCAATGCGAGGAAGCTTGTGCTACCTCAATGACAGGGAAGAATTCAGCTCAAAGCTTGTACCCTATTGCTGGCTCCTAAAGGGAGAGCTAACTATTCACAAGGGCACTAAAGCACATGGCTTGTGATTACATGGACATTTTCAACAACTGACTACTGTGTGATATTACATACCATGGGGGTCTTTTACTGAAAAATCCTGGTGAAAGCAAATCAACAACTTATTTCAATATATAAATATGCCCTTCATCCTACAGCTTGCAGGGTTACAATAAAATACAGTGGTACCTCGGGTTACAAATGCTTCAGGTTTCAAACACTTTGGGTTACAAAGTGCTCTGGTCCATGAGGCGTGCTCTGGTCCACGGGGTCACAAAGAGTCGGACACGACTAAACGACTAAACAGCAACAACCCAAGGTACCACTGTACCAACATAAAACGGAAAGTGTCAGCACCATTCATGTTAGTTGATTAAAGGTAAAGGGACCCCTGACCATTAGGTCCAGTCGTGGCCGACTCTGGGGTTGCGGCTCTCATTTCGCTTTATTGGCTGAGGGAGCTGGGGTACAGCTTCCAGGTCATGAGGCCAGCATGACTAAGCCGCTTCTGGTGAACCAGAGCAGCACACAGAAACGCCGTTTACCTTCCCGCCGGAGCGGTACCTATTTATCTACTTGCACTGGTGTGCTTTTGAACTGCTAGGTGGGCAGGAGCTGGGACTGAACAACTGGAGCTCACCCCCTCGTGGGGATTCGAACCGCCGACCATCTGATCGGCAAGTCCTAGGCTCTGTGGTTTAACCTACAGCGCCACCCGCGTCCCAGGTAGTCAACCTTTTTATACCTACCGCCCACTAATGCATCTTTCTAGATGATAACATTTCCTTAGAGCCCACCAGTGCTTGATGTAAGGAGGATTCAGCTTGTGCCGTAGAACTGCACACTTAGAATCCTGAAACGCCCACTAGTGGGCAGTAGGGACCAGGTTGCCAACCCCTGATCTAGGTGGTCTCAGTTGGAGTGCCATGAGAAGTATCAGAAAGTTTATCAGGGTAAGCATAGCAAGTATACGCATAGCTGCCAATGGAAGATCATGATCCTGGTGTCTATGCCAGTTTGGCATAATGATGACCTAAAAGAAGCCATGGGGTTACTGAGAACCCTCCTCCGACTCACAGGGAGTGCTTGGAGTAAACTGATCTGCGCCACTTAACTTTGCTCTTGTAGCACAAGCTACTCTAACCAGATGCTATAGAGCTTGGTTACAAAAGCACCCCAAGACACTTTTATGTGGAAAGTGGAAACATTGTGGGACAAGGCTGTAAATCCAAATTCATTTCATTGCGATAAATCATGAATACATTTAACAGAGATATCACGGGGAAAATTCAAACCCCATAAAGCCAAATAAACATAAACCATCTTTTATTCATCCCCTGCTTTATTTGATGGTTGCATCTGATTTGCGTTATCATGAATTCTAAAATGAAAAAAGGAAATGTAAGACTGTTTCTGGAATTTAACATGCAAAAGCATTTCTGCTTGGCTCATAAATGTGAATAGCCATGTAGAAAAGGAACAGAATAGTCTTGATTAGGGCGTCTTCATAATGTGCTGCCTATAGACAGCCTTGGCCAAGATTTTCAAAATATTAATAAAAGATCAGTAGAGAAGTCTTGATTATTTGGTGTATTGGAAAGCTAGGCAGTCTGTTTTTTGAAATACATTCTGGTTGGGTGTTTTTGAATCAGGATGCAAAATTCATCCACCCTCATTGGTTTCCATCCAGCATCGTGTTCCTCTCTAATCACCATCCGGCCTTTTTGTCCCCTCACTATCAGCCATCAGCTACCAGCATGATTACATCTGGAAGTTCTACACACACACACACACACACACCCTTCCTCACATTGTTGGCGAAGGAGCAAAAGTTGGTTTAGTTACTTCTGCCCACTTTTCCAGGTATTTGGTGTTTCGGTTTTTAATTTTAAAAATCCCACACAACACTGTTGTGCATTCATAATAATTAACAACAACAACAATTTATTATTTATACCCCGCCCATCTGGCTGGGTTTCCCCAGCCACTCTGGGCAGCTTCCAACAAGATATTAAAATACAATAGTCTGTTAAACAATAAAAGCTTCCCTAAACAGGGCTGCCTTCAGATGTCTTCTAAAAGTCTGGTACAGTGGTACCTCGGGTTTAGTACTTAATTCGTTCCGGAGGTCTGTTCTTAAATTGAAACTGTTCTTAACCTGAAGCACCACTTTAGCTAATGGGGCCTCCTGCTGCCGCCGCGCCACCAGAACACGATTTCTGTTCTCATCCTGAAGCTTACAGTACAGTAAACGGCGTTTCCGTGCACTGCTCTGGTTCGCCAGAAGCGGCTTAGTCATGCTGGTCACATGACTGTACACTTGCATATGTATCCAAGAAATAAAAAAATAACTTAAGCTACAGTCCTATAAGCATTTACCTAGAAGTAAGTCCCAGTCAACTCAATGGGTGTTGCTACTAAATGGAAATGTATAGGATTGCTTTGTAAGGCTGCAATCCTTAACACACGTACCAGGGAATAAGCTGTACAGAACACAGCAAGATTTACTTGCATGGAGTCAACATACATAGGATTGTGATGTTGGTGATGTTATTCTAAGGTCTTCTAGTTTTAGGATACAACAGATACTATAAAATACACCATGGCAAAATGAGAAAAACTCGCATAAAGATATCCTGAAGTCTTATACTTAGGTCTTCAGAAATCTTAAGCTATATTTGAAGCAACTACAAGAACAGAGAATTACTTACCAGTGAGGATTTCCTTTTAAATTATTTGTGACTTTAAGAGGAAAACAATTTGGGTTAAAACACTGGAAGAGTGTTCAGAGCTAACAGAAATAATACAGAAAAATTGAAAAGATAGGAAGAAAAATCTGTACAAAATAACAGAAAGGACATTGTGGGTCCCATCAGGAAGGGATAGAGAAAATTAAATAGAGAAAGTAGCTGAAGAAAAGAGAGTTTCTCCCTCTCCTCTCAAATGGTTACAATTAAATGTCTGTCAGTAAATATAAATTTCTGAGCTTATTTAAAAGAAACAGAGTAACATATTTCTTCAAGGAGAATGTTAGCAGAGAATATGTAGAATGTTTAGGAAATAAAAAGCTACATGAAATGCATTTAGCATATGGTGGCAAAAGACGCAAGCGCTGCTGTTCATTTAGGGTGGAAATTGAAGAACAATTGATAAGACTCAGAGGGTAGATGTTTTCTGATGCTAGCAGATTGGATCTTTGGCAAAGTTACTTTAAGAACAGTTTACTCCCTAGTGAAGGGCAGAAGAAGGTGTATCAGAAATACTTCCTCAAGATTCTCACTTTCTTTTCCAAAGGATCATTTTTGTGACAGGAAGATATCAATGGGTCGCTAGACTCCATGATGGGTAAGTATAAGAAAATAAATAAAGATGTGTTTACATTGCCAAAAATACTCAGATAAGTAGGAAAGCTTTAGGATTAATTGATGACCTGGTGGTACTTAAATCCAACCAAATAGAGAGATTATACTTTTCATTCCATTATACATAAGCTTATATGAGAACAGATAGGCTTTGATTAGCACTAGGTTTAGCGGAAAAGACAAAACTAGATCACCCTGATGCAACTATATATGCTGTTCCACAATTTAAATTTATTTATTTATTATATTAAATCAAAGTTAAATCACTGGAGATTAAGTGAATATAGTGGTGCCTCGCAAGACGAAATTAATTCGTTCCGCGAGTTTTTTCGTTGAGCGAGTTTTTTCGTCTTGCGAAGCACCACTGCATTTAAACACTAACAACGGCGGGGAGGAGCGGGGAGAAGCAGGGCAGCTGCCGCAGCCGGTACCTCAGATTCACCCGCGCGTTGTGGCCACCGCGCGACGCGGCTGCTGGAGGGTGGTGGGGCTCAGGAGCCCGACTCTGGCTGCAACGCTGGCTGCTGGCGGCAACGGCTCTCGGAGGGGAGCGCGCGAGGGGGGTGGGCAGCGGCGCGAGGCAGCCGGAAGGTCAGCCATCAGCTGGAAGGTCGGAGGGAGCCGGAGGAGTCATCAGCCGGAAGGTGGGAGGGAGCCGGAGGAGCGGGGAAGCGAGCGTGCGTGTGTGCAGTGACCGTCGCTATGACAGGAGAGGCAGGGCCGTTTCGTCTAGCGAAGCAAGCCCTTAGAAAAATCCGTCTTGCGAAGCACCTCAGAAAACGAAAAACCCTTTCATCTAGCGAGTTTTTCGTCTTCCGAGGCATTCGTCTTGCGGGGTACCACTGTATATTATTTTAGAACTCAATCAATTCCCTGCATTCCTGGTTACTGACTAATGTTTTAACTTTGTTTTACAGAGCTAGTTTTGTTTTGTTTGTTTTGTTTGTTTGTGAACCATCTTGGGGTTTTTTGGAAATGAAAGGTGGTACAGAAATTATTTCACATGCGTAGCTGGGATATGATGCAGTAGACTGAGTAGAGGGACACTGGAATGCGGATGGGGGCCTTCGTTGGCAGTGTCAGGGATGTCACACTGTAAATCACCCATCAGCCTTTGAAATAACCTCCCCCCAATAAATCTCACTATTTGACTAGTCCGACAAACTTACACTGATCCTAAAAGTAGCCCCACTTCATATTATTCACCCCACTCAAAGCAAAACCTGCTAAAGTACTTTGCTTTCATGCGGTTTCTAGAAGAGCAGCCATATTTATTGCAACAAAATTATAACTAATATGTTTATTATGGCATACGTCAATGAAAACAGATGCAATAACAAGTCTTTAAGGCACCACTGTTGTGTTTATGCATAAAAACAGTAGCATCATTTATGTTAATGATAAATATAATCACGATTCTTTCTTCTACCTGCTTGCATGGTATGAGAGACACTTAATTTCACTGTTTCTATCTCTGGTCTCTAGCACTTCACTCAAATCTGTTCCCTAAACAGAATTATTGCTTGTCAGTAAAAGTGGCAGCTTTACTATGCAGTGGGTTGTTGTTTTTTCTGTTCACAAGCATTTGAACTCCAAAGAGATTTGGAGGCAATTAACATTCACCAGTAACAGAGCAATCAACATGGGGATATCTAATGGGACTGGACAGAATCCAAAATCAGATATTAGGGTAATAGTGAGCTACTGACATAAGGTTATGATGTTAATTCTGCACAGGGAAAGTAATGGTCTATTTCCAATGGCTGAACCCATGGCTGCTGTCACATCAACATAACCATCTTTTCTATCTATGAGTCTGCTCTGTCCCCACGAAATTTTAGAAAGGTAAATTGGAAAGTTGGCAAATTTGCACAGACATATCAGATGACATGCATAACAACAAGAGAATATTGGATTAAAAATTATTATTTTCAGGCTTGCCAAATCATTTAAGAAAATATCATTTGCAGCTTTTTATTTGTTGGTTTATTGGTCACTTTTTCGTGCCAAAGAAAACTCAAAGGGACTTAAAGGTAAAGGTACTCCTCAACGTTAGGTCCAGTTGCGGACGACTCTGGGGTTGCGTGTTCATCTCGCTCTATAGGCTGAGGGAGCCGGCGTTTGTCCGCAGACAGCTTCTGGGTCATGTGGCCAGCATGACTAAGCCACTTCTGGCGAACCAAAGCAGTGCATGGAAACACCATTTACCTTCCTGCTAGAGCGGTACCTATTTACCTACTTGCACTTTGACGTGCTTTTGAACTGCTAGGTGGGCAGGAGCTGGGACTGAACAATGGGAACTCACCCTGTCGCAGGGATTCAAACTGCCGACCTTCTGATTGGCAAGCCCGATCAGAACCAAATAAACAAATTAATTTACAACCAAATAAACAAATTAAAGCCCACATAGAGACATCAAAACAAAACAAAAATGCATTAAAATAAATGTATTTTTTTTAATAAAAAAACCCAGCGAAAGTCCTGGTTTAGTCCTTCAAAAGCCTATAAAACTTAGACAATAAGTGTGGCAAAATAAACAAATGTATACATCATTGAAGACAATGTCTGTATCATACCACCTTCGAATTCCTATAAAACTACTATTTGTCTCCAACATCAAAGAATGCAAATCTGACTGCTTGGGGGCATAGGAAGCTAGCTTATACGAAGTAAAACCATTGGTCCAGTTGGAACAGGACTGTCTACAACAGGACTGGCCAATGTGGCACCCTCCAGACGTTGTGGACTATGACTGCCATCAACCTTTGCCATTAGCCATGCTGGTTGGAGCTGAAGGGATTTGGAGAACAGCCACAACCCTGGAGGTCACGTTGGAAATCCTTCTTCCACACTGACTGCCAGCAGCTTTCCAGGGTTTCTGGCAGAAGTCTTTCCTGATCCTACTTGGAGATTAAACCAAAGACCATCTGCAGGCAAAGGCCCAACAGCACAAGGAAGAACCAACACAAAACCACCAGCCCGTACGAGATGTTACAAGATGCATTGAGCTGACACGACTCTTCTGGCTAATAGCTAATTACTAGTGTAACACAAACAATTCCTTCCCCTACCTTGCTGTCAAAAGTCAATGCCATAAGATATGGGGAAGAAAGTGCACACTGGGATGGCATCACATCACGCAATTTATACCAGGAAAGAAGAAATTCTAGAAGGAGGAACAACTCTATCATATTTTTTGTGTCTGTTTTTGATATTGTGATTTTATATTGTGAACCACCCTGAGATCTACAGGTACAGGATGGTATAAGGTAAAGGTAAAGAGACCCCTGACCATTAGGTCCAGTCGTGACCAACTCTGGGGTTGCGGAGCTCATCTCGCTTTATTGGCCGAGGGAGCCGGCGTACAGCTTCTGGGTCATGTGGCCAGCATGACTAAGCCGCTTCTGGCGAACCATAGCAGCGCACAGAAATGCCGTTTACCTTCCCGCCGGAGCGGTACCTATTTATCTACTTGCACTTCGTACTTTCAAACTGCTAGGTTGGCAGAAGCAGGGACCGAGCAACGGGAGCTCACCCCGTCGCGGGGATTCGAACCGCCGACTTCTGATCGGCAAGTCCTAGGCTCTGTGGTTTAACCCACAGCGCCACCCGCGTCCCATAGGATGGTATACAAATTTAATAAATAATAAAAATGAAACAAACATTTTCTACTTCTAGCCCTCACGATTAGTTTAGTAAGCAGCCCTAAAAATTGTCTAACAGGACACTGGAGGAGAGAAAGACACACACAGAGACCTAAAGAACTCAGGTATAGCTTGATTGTTGCCCACTGAGACTGAATGTATTGTTTACCTTTAAAACTACGTGTTCAATTGAAAAGCACAAGCAACATGGTGCCTCTTACTTGAAACATTTGAATTATGCTTCTAGCTCACAAAAGAAAGATAATTAAAATTATGTCCAGTCATCTATACCTGGGGTTCTGTATACTATACATTTGGTCAAGTCAAATGCACCATTTCTGAGAGAAGGAAAATTCAGCTGCACACAGGAAAAGCAGTCAAAAATAAATAGCAATCAAAAACAGCTTGTCACTTCAGGTACAATTGTCAGTTGTGCTACATTCATATCCAGAGGCACATTTGCAAGCCATAGGTTCTTCACCCTTAATTAGTACTGTATTAACTATTGGAAGGACTTCTTTGGAATAGGGCCATCTAACAATGTGATAAGAAACAGAAACTCCCAAATGTTCAGGCCTTTGTGCTATTTGACAAAAGCATTAAGTTAGTCTGCATTTTCATTAAAAAAGAAAAAAGGAGAAAATGGGTAAAATCAATAAAAGGGCTTAAAAAATAAAAGGTGAAGGAATATTATCTTGAAGTAGTGTGCAAGGTTTTAGCTGTACAATTTTCACTAGCATTAAAAGGATTTATACAGCTAAACTCTCATGCATCAAGTTGACACTGTAGTCACAGAGGATTGGAAATCAGAATGTGCTTCTAGGGCTTAGTGGTGGCTGATTTTGTAAAAAGAAAAATGTTTTTAATTTTAAGTAATTTAAAGGTGTAAATAAGTACACTGCCTTGGGTTTTATGATATCCATATAATAAAATAAAAAAGAATTCACCTTATCTTCTCAGCTATTGTTGAAGGGACGTAACTGACCTGTCTCTGTTAGCTATAGTAATAGTCAGCAGTTTACAACAGAAGGATTAAACTTCCTCACTAACCCCAAAGGGAATATATATTCAGTCCCCATGCAGATGTACAATTTACAGGGGTTTAAGGTTTAGCACCCCCCACTTCCTCTACTCATGCTAATAAAACCGTGTATTCATGTGTTTTGTAAACCAAGTCCTCCCTTAAAGAGGGCACGTGTTGTGGTGAGACCTGGCAACCAAACCCTGTGTTGTGGGTGGGTACATTTGGATAGCCACAAAACCTGATTGGTAGGTCCCTTGATGCAGGGTTCAATCAGGTCAATGGGTCCAGGCTAAACGTATCAGGGGACCTATATATACCTATGCATGTGACCCAGAGCTTCCTCTTTCAGTGCGTGCATCGGAACACCTGCCCACCTCTCCCTATATTTAGGGCTTGCGTGCTTGACCTTGCTATGCGGTTGTGTGTCGTCTGTTGTTGGGACAGGGGCACGGCAGGAATTTCCCCACTTGGCTGATTGGCTGGTGCCATTTGGGTTGCGCCTGCCACATAGCAAATCATCACAACTTGTAAGGTTGTGGAGAGGCTCTGGTTCAGGTGATAGGGATGGGAGAATGCTCTCGCCATCCTTATGTGGAGGGTATTCCGTTAAAGGAATTCAGGGACTCAATGGTTTGGTCAACCCCTGTGAGGGGGTTGTGCCCGTGCCTGAATCCAGGGGAGCATTTGGGTGGCGGAGTTAGCCCGCTCCAGGCTGACCTATGCTGGTGCCCTGGGTCAGCGCTACCTGCAATGGTGCAGGGAGCTAGTCAAACCAGAGCCTATGCAACCAGTCACTTGCTGTAATCAATAAAGTTGTGGCCTAAATTCTGCCAAAAACCAAACCAAAATTTGAGTCTGGTCTGAATTTATTTAAGGGGGGTGTTTAAAGGTCTAAACATGCAACACATTAAAAGGAGCCTGGAGATCAAATTTAATGCAATTTTGTTTGCTTCTTTTAACCCCAGCTCAGCAAGCAGGGGTCAAGCACACCTAAATCAAGGCGTGATTTGCCATGAACAGTGCTGACCTTCTAGATATGGGATTAAAGACGTTGGACAAGTTTGTCATTACAGGCAGGCTCCCGTTACTTCATTTGACATATTTATCTGTCTTGGGGTTGGCACATCCTGTTTCATCGCTTGAGGTGAAATGGAAACGGGCCACCTCACTCTTCCGTTGCCAGCACCAAAGCCCCCCTTCCCTGGCAGCAGCAGCACTGAATTTCAGTAAGCTCTCACCAAGATCCCAACAGATCCCTTTCACTCTGTGAGATTTTGACAAGGTCAACAGAATATGGGGCTGCTGCCACTGCTGCTTCTCTGCTGGGCCCCAGTGGAGTTGGCACTACAGGCACGGTGCCCATTGGGGTGCCATCTAATGGGCTTGCACCGCTAGAGGGGGGCACCTCTCTTTGTCTCAGGGGTAAAGGTAAAGGTTAAGGGACCCCTGACCATTAGGTACAGTCGCGGATGACTATGGGGTTGCGGGACTCATCTCGCTTTATTGGCCGAGGGAGCCGGCATACAGCTTCCGGGTCATGTGGCCAGCATGACTAAGCCACTTCTGGCGAACCAGAGCAGCGCACAGAAACACCATTTACCTTCCCACTGGAGTGGCACCTATTTATCTACTTGCACTTTGACATGTTTTCGAACTGCTAGGTTGGCAGGAGCCGGGACCGAGCAACAGGAGCTCACCCCGTTGCGGGGATTCGAACCGCCAACCTTCAGATCGGCAAGTCCTAGGCACTGTGGTTTAACCCACAGGGCCACCCGCGTCCCGTCTCATGGGTGGGTGGCCTTAATTTGTCTGGTCCCATAATACTCTAAAACAAGACAAGAAAAACATGCCCTCAGAGTTATTCTACAGCTCGGAATGTGAAGAGAGACTCCCGGAAAAAGATCTACTGAGTCCCCAGCGTTTGTCGAACGAAGCTCTGGAGAAGCATCCTAGCCCACAAAACAACAGAAGCAGAAACATTTAGAATAACAACTTCTAATGAGTGACCGTTTTGCAAACTGAACTGAGGGCACTTTATCCGCCGCCACTAGGAGAAGGGATGAAGATGTTTTGCTCCAGTCAACTGCCAATGTGTAGGCTAAGCACGAAGCATGCCTTAGACAGAACATCAAATAAATAGGATGGCTCTATGGGGCAGGATCTAGGTAGCTTATGTTTAAATTTAAAGGAACGTGCTGTAGTTAAATTTAACAAGTTCAAATTTAAAGTACATAACGTTGCCTACCATGATTTGTCGTAACTGAGATTTTAACTAGAAGCTTACAGAGTCCATAAAAGATGTGCTGAGCTCCTTTCAGGCACTTTACAAATCTTACAATTCTAGAGTACTTCGGCTATAATGTTTAGAACTTGTAATATTTCTACAGTGGTCCGCTTTAAGGATTGCAAGTGAATCTTTGTTACACGCCAATAAAAAGCCAAAACGGATCTCTTGGATCACATTGCTATCTCTAGCAAGGAAAAAACCGAACAGCTATATTTTCATTCCAGGCTAGCTTTGGATTCTTGCTGACAAAAGGCTTGTCAGCCTATGCTAATTATATGGATTATATTTAGGTATTTTCTTCAATAAAATATAAATATCCACTTGCACATTTCTCTCTCTCTCTCGTTTGTGCAAGACTAATGATCAGGAGTTCTTTCAAGACTAGAGAACTGTAGCCTCATGAATGAACAAACGGTAACTTGGCAAATTCCTGGCAATTATTTGCTCAAATCGATAATGTTCACATAACGTATTAATTGGCACCCTCCGTCCCTTTTGTTTTCACGATGTCTGGCATGCTATTTCTTTCATCAATTCAGTGCTTTAAAAAAAAAAACAGCAGAAGAATGAAAAATCAATTTCTGTCAGGATGAAGGCTTTATTGGTAATGAGTATTTTACATCTCAGATCTAATGAGCAGGTGATTTTTTAAAAAATTAAACCACGAAAACCAGTTAAACCGAAACCGTGATGGCACTTTAGAAACATTTACATGAGCAATAAATAAGACAGCACGAGAACTGTCAGAGCAACTTAGCATCCCGATTTCCTTTGCGCTGCATTTTATTAGCTAATCAAGTGTCATATTGCTTCTCCTGGCATCTATTTACTGCCATGTAATTTTGATAAGGGCACCATCTGTATTTATAAAAGAATTATCTTAATAGCTGTCGAGCAATGTACAAACATAGGTGATATTTAACTTTTCTTATGGGATCAATTTTAAACCAGGCAAAAGGACTGATATAAGTCAACATGCTTATGTTAACACAAGGCAGACTCTGCTCACATCTTCCAGTGCAGAATGAACTTATCTCAGCCTTGCACGTACAGGAAAGTATGCATTATGTAGCCCAATATTAAAAGTACTTAGATCAATTAAGATGAGCTGCCACACACATTTATGGTAGAAAGGAGTTTTATTGCCTCACAAATTTCAAAAAAACAAACTTTAAAGGCTGTCACCTTCTCTTGTGGAGCATTTTAAACCTCCTGCCCTTCAGATTTTTTACACGCCAACCCAACTGCCTGCCTTCCCAGTCATAAGCCGGGCAGGAGGTTAGTCCTGTTTGAGTACTTTTTCCTGCCCTTCAGCACTAGGGCACCATTAAAACAAAACAGAACCAAAAATGCTGCCACGCATACAAATAAAAGCATAAATAAAAAGTAGTAGGTCAAATTACAACCCATACAAAAACCCACCATACTCAATTGCAGCAGAACTCAGAGCTAGCATCCGGCAAAGGTCCAGGCATATAGATATAATGTCCAAAGCATAGGTACCAGTCATACTTCTGAGTGAGGGTATTCCATAATCAGGGCCTCGCCATGGAGAAAGTCCTATCCCATTTGTTACCACGTGATGTGCCTCTGTAGTAGGCCACAAGGGAAGCTGGTTGTGACTGTGGCCTAGTGGTACAGGCTATTTTTCCAATGTGCTTTATTAATAATAGTTTTGTGACATATTGTTGTTGAGATACAGTATTTTTATTTTCTGGTTTTTATTGCTATATACTTGTGAATCTACTTGCACACAAGAACCTAAGGATTCTTGAACTTGATTCAAGGTCCATCTGGAGCAGCATTCTGCTTCCCACAGTTCCCCAGCCAGCTATGTCTGGAAACCTACCAGAAACCATCTCTCCAAAAAGTTTGCCTGTAGAATTTGGTACTCAGAAAACCACCTCCCCTGAACATGAAGATTCCACTTTGCCACTATGGCCAACAACCAATAACAGACCCATCCTCCACAAGTTGTGTTTCAGTCTTTAAAAATTCAAATTTTGTGATGTTTTCAAAAGATCGTCACATCTTGAGGTTGCATGCTTCCTAAATTGAGTCTGGTCTAAACCAACTGTTGATTGGGTGAACCTGATGCTAATTCTCAATGGTTAGGGTTAGTTCATGTTGTTGTTGTTGTTTAGTCGTTTAGTCGTGTCCAACTCTTCATGACCCCATGGACCAGAGCACACCAGGCACTCCTGTCTTCCACTGCCTCCCACAGTTTGGTCAGACTCATGCTGGTAGCTTTGAGAACACTGTCCAACCATCTCGTCCTCTGTCGTCCCCTTCTCCTTGTGCCCTCCATCTTTCCCAAAATCAGGGTCTTTTCCAGAGAGTCTTCTCTTCTCATGAGGTGGCCAAAGTATTGGAGCCTCAGCTTCAGGATCTGTCCTTCCAGTGAGCACTCAGGGCTGATTTCCTTAAGAATGGATAGGTTTGATCTTCTTGCAGTCCATGGGACTCTCAGGAGTCTCCTCCAGCACCATAATTCAAAACTCCTTCACGGATCACTGCCTTGCCGTGGCGAAGGGGCTTGAATAATTCAGAGAAGCTATGAACTATGCCGTGCAGGGCCACCCAAGATGGACAGGTCATAGTGGAGAGTTTTGACCAAACGTGGTCCACCTGGAGCAGGAACCGGCAAGCCACTCCAGTATCCCTGCCAATAAAACTCCACGAACAAAGACAACGGGTTAGTTCATAGTGGTTCCCAACTGATGGCTCCACCACAGAGCACTCCAGGTACAACTGGATCATGTAGGAGAGATGGAGGGCTGAAAGAGGAAAAACCACAAAATGTAGTCACCATACACAAATCTGGTTTCCTACATCAGCAAGGATGATGTGGGTGGGGGGGATCTTCACGTCTCACAACCCAGGACTGCTCAGGTTTGCACCTCAGGAGGTTACTTTTGGGGGCTGCCAACACAGCAGTATGACTTCACCCCTGAAGGTGCTCCTCACTGTCTCTTGAGACGGACTGATGCCAACGGTCCTGACAGTCTTCTCCTAAGCCTATTTACCTGGGGCTTCTACTGATTTCGATGTGGTTTATTCCCATGCAAGCGTACATAAAAATGCACCCTGATCTGTTATTGTATTCCATCACACAACTTCCTGTATTTAGCAGGACTTTTACAGAGACTGAAAACTGAAGTACAGAGAAATTACATGATTCATAGAGTCAAGAAGTAACAGAACAGCCAAGGGCATTGCCATTGACTCCTGTATATTCAACTTTCATCCCCCAATTTTTAGCTGCTGTACAGGAACAACTCTTGAATCTCTATGCATTAGTCCAACTTACTGCTTTTGGGGGAGATATCTTAATAGGAAGCTCTTTTGAAGATTCTTTCCTAAACACCACAAACCAAAGCAAAAGGACAGGAAATAAATAGAGGCTTATATTTATATGACAATTAAGTTTCAAATATATGCAGAATAATTTTGGTTCAATAATTTGTAATATATTTTGGTGTTAATTGCCATCTCCTATTTGACATAATAATTATATGTAACTCAATAACTATTAAATTGCTGCCTCATATAGCAAATTAGTAATTATACTTGTAAACATTAACAACATTACATATATAAAATAGTGATTTGTATGCTGAAATAAATTAGAAATAATTGTAATGTACGATAATTAAAATTATGCAAATATTTGCCATACAATGATTTGGTGGTGTAGCAGTTAGACTTTTGAATCTTTCACTTCAGGTAGGAAGGAAGGAAGGAACCCAAGCCTTGGGACCCACAGAAGCTTCCTATCTTGTCTTCTTAGTGGGATTTAGGAGCACAGCTGCAACAGCAGCTTGCATGCACTAGTTATCTCAAACCTGGATTAATGCAATCTGATCCTCATGAGGATGCTCCTATTCATTGATTGATTGATTGATTGATTGAGTGATTGATTGAAAATTATATCCTGCCTGTCACTCCAAAGAGCCTCAAGGTGGCTAAAAACAGAAGTACAAACAGCATAAAAACGAAACAAAAACATGTCAATATACACTCAAATTACAGTGGTACCTCGCAAGACGAATGCCTCGCAAGATGAAAAACTCGCAAGACGAAAGAGTTTTTTGAGTTGCTTCGCAAGACGAATTTCCCTATGGGCTTGCTTCGCAAGACGAAAACGTCTTGCGCCTTTTTCTTAAAACCGTCAATGCATTCCTATGGGAAACCGTCAATGCATTTCCTATGGGAAACTGTGCTTCGCAAGACGAAAAATTCACAAGACGAAAAAACTCGCAGAACGAATTAATTTCGTCTTGCGAGGCACCACTGTAACAATAATTATACCTGAAGTATACCTGAAATTAATATACATGAAATTAACATACAGTACACTCAAATTAATAAACAATATACCTGAAGTATACCTGAAGGAGCGTCTCCACCCCCATCGTTCTGCCCAGACACTGAGATCCAGCTCCGAGGGCCATCTGGCGGTTCCCTCACTGCAAGAAGTGAAGTTACAGGGAACCAGGCAGAGGGCCTTCTCGGTAGTGGCGCCCGCCCTGTGGAACGCCCTCCCATCAGATGTCAAAGAAATAAACAACTACCTGACATTTAGAAGACATCTGAAGGCAGCCCTGTTTAGAGAAGCTTTTAATGTGTGACATTTTAATGTATTTTTCATCTTTGTTGGAAGCCGCCCAGAGTGGCTGGGGGAACCCAGCCAGATGGGTGGGGTACAAATAATAAATTATTATTATTATTATTATTATTATTATTAACCATATCCTTTCCTAATCATTCTGTTTTTGATCATTTATAAGTACAGAAGTTACAGCAGAATGTGGCTTTATGCCTCTTGGCCAAACCCCATTTTACAACCTGCCCCCATTTCTTGCTTAAATGCAGAGCCTTCCAGGCCCAATCCAAGGTACGCAAGTTTTTACCATTAATGGCCTGGGTTCCATGTTCCTTGAAGACCTGGGGAGGCCCACCTCCCCAGTTCCAACAATGGTTGGTGAGCAGTTCTTGAAATCACATTCAGAGGCAGTGGAACCTGCAGCAGCAACCTGGTGACTTTCAGATCCCAGATCTGTTGTTTGTTAACTGTTGTAGTTGTTTAGTCGTTTAGTCATGTCCGACTCTTTGTGACCCCATGGACCAGAGCACGCCAGGCACTCCTGTCTTCCACTGCCTCCCACAGTTTGGTCAAACTCATGCTGGTAGCTTCAAGAACACTGTCCAACCATCTCATCCTCTGTCGTCCCCTTCTCCTTGTGTCCTCAATCTTTCCCAACATCAGGGTCTTTTCCAGGGAGTCTTCTCTTCTCATGAGGTGGCCAAAGTATTGGAGCCTCAGCTTCAGGATCTGTCCTTCCAGTGAGCACTCAGGGCTGATTTCCTTCAGAAAGGATAGGTTTGTTCTTCTTGCAGTCCATGGGACTCTCAAGAGTCTCTTCCAGCACCATAATTCAAAAGCATCAATTCTTCGGCGATCAGCCTTCTTTATGGTCCAGCTCTCACTTCTATACATCACTACTGGGAAAACCATAGCTTTAACTATACGGACTTTTGTTGGCAAGTTAACCACTTTTACATAAAAAGTTCAAAGTACTATAGAATATTAAAATGGTAATGTATCAACCACCTTGCATGAAAACAAAACCTCAGGCCTTGGGGTCTTCAAGGCCTTTCCACCTGGCCCTCAGCTCAGGCGGTAGAGCAGCAGAGACTTAATCTCAGAGTCTTGAGTTCAATCCCCATGTTGGGCAAAGGATTCTTGCTATAAACTTTTCGTCTTAGTTCTCTACAACAAAACTTGTTTTTTTAAAAAAAATATATATATGTAAATTTGTGGATATATAAATTCTGCTGTTTCAACAGGGACCTCATGGCTTATATTTTTCCTGAAGTGTTGATTGTTGGCACTGTGTGTGAATGAGTTGTTTGTTTCTAAAGGAAGCTCATAAGCACTAAGGTGAAATCCTAACCATGTATTTTTAGAAGTAAATTGAAGCCAATGGGGCTTACTCCCAGGTAAACCGAGTTAAGACTGTAGCCGTAATCTGCTTTCTACTGCAGATTTAAAAAACTGATCAAATGAATAATTCATTATTGCTGTTTCCACATGAAAATCTGTGGTCTCTATTGTTACCTGTTGACGTTATCTGTGTTCCTCATTTAAAGTTTGAGGATTGCAAGCTGTCAAACAAAAAAAAATGTTTACTACAAGCATTACTTTGAGCATTATGTTTCAGCAATTGCAAGCACATGACTATTTTCTGTATTTAAAAACATGTGCATTTATGACTTAGAATGTTGCATTATAAAGAGGACTTGCATAAGTGGCATTACACTGAGCAAAGGCGAGTGCCTGTAAAATGTTTAATATTCCCACAGAATTCATACAATCCAGGGCACAAAGAGCAAAACATCAACAGAAATCTAAACTGCCCTTCCCTGGTGCCCAAGTGAGGAAAACAGGACAAGATAAACTATATACTGAACTGCAAAATCAAGATAGGGTTGCAGCCATAGAAGGCTTTGTGAGGGGCCATTAGACACTTCTTTGACTTGTCTTTATGACTGCTCAGTGTTTTTTGGTTTTGTTTTTTCTGTTGCAGAAGATAAACAGGGCTACCCCTCTGGAAATTCACTAACTTTGAAAGGGAAAGTAACTGATTTGTAAATCTCTGGTGATGGCTGAGATATCCATACTTATCAAGCACTTCGATATACACGTAAAAATAAAAATAAAATGTTTGCAAAATGGAAGGACTTGTGCAAAATATAACAATGACACTGGAAACAGAAAATACCAGATGAAAGTGCAAGTGACTATTAGAATGGAATGCGGTATGTTCATAAATCCCAACAATTGCCAGACGTTTCATTACCATCATAACAAAACCCTTTAGTGTATTACCTATCTTTGCCTAGAGAATGGGATGTTCTCATTGCTGAAGTTATTTGTATAGAACTTCCAGTCCCCCTGTTTTGCAGCTTTTGCTTTATCACCACCCCATTTACTTACCAGCTACAAGTAGACCTGATGGGGTTTAACACATGAAATTGAAAGTTGTTACAGCATGCAATCAAGGCGCATATTATTACATTCAATTTATCTAATAATCTATATTTATCTGCAAGGAACACTGCAAAACTAATCAGAAAATATTCAGGACACATTATCTGAAGCAGTCCAGTAAACAAGGACAGCCCCTTCATGAAATTAGTTTCCGTCTGATAAAGAAGGAATGTTCTTAAATGCAGCAGATCTAACTTGGATGAGTGATTACATTGCCTCAGATATACTATTCCTTATTAACCAAGTGAAAGTGTATGTTAAATCAATTAAAAATAAATTTAAAAGAAGGTATATCATTTATTTCTTCCTAGATGAAGTTGTGTTCCAATTTATTTTCTGGCTACTTCCAATGGATTGTGTTGTGTTTTTTTAATATAAGACATCCAATCCTTGCAAAGGGCAATCTTTGTGGAAACTAGCTTAACATCTTCTATATAATTTTAATGCGGACATACCAGAGTATGTGGAATATGGGCTGGATGAACCATTGGGGCAGATCCTCAAAAGCTGGTATGAGGAGCCTTTGGCCTTCCAGATGTTGTCATTGGCTGTAATTCAGAAACATCTACAGGGCCAAAGGTTCCCTACACCTACCTGCTCAAGAGGGTTAGTACGGAGTAGAATCAGGTATGCCAGGCTCTGAACTGAAAAAATCCATCCATCCATCAACTGAAACTAGCAAACAGAAAAGAAGTCAAGCAGTCAGGGAGTGGAGTAGCAGAGAGACAATAGAACAGGAGTAACCAACACGGTTTGCCGACAAAGGTCCATATTGTTAAAGCTATGGTTTTCCCAGTAGTGATGTACGGAAATGAGAGCTGGACCATAAAGAAGGCTGATCGCCAAAGATGCTTTTGAATTACGGTGCTGGAGGAGACTCTTGAGAGTCCCATGGACTGCAAGAAGATCAAACCTATCCATTCTGAAAGAAATCAGCCCTGAGCGCTCACTGGAAGGACAGATCCTGAAGTTGAGGCTCCAATACTTGGGCCACCTCATGAGAAGAGAAGACTCCCTGGAAAAGACCCTGATGTTGGGAAAGATGGAGGGCACAAGGAGAAGGGGACGACAGAGGACGAGATGATTGGACAGTGTTCTCAAAGCTACCAGCATGAGTTTGACCAAACTGCGGGAGGCAGTGGAAGACAGGAGTGCCTGGTGTGCTCTGCTCCATGGGGTCACGAAGAGTCGGACACGACTAAATGACAACAACCAACACGGTATAACTCCTACCAGCCATAACCAATATGGTGAAGTCAGAAATTACAGGTGTTTCAGTGCAAAACATCACCACTCCGGCTATAAAAGCAAAGCATTACTTCACTGATAAAACTGGAATCAACGCCTAATGGGTCTCCCCAGTTTTTCCGCATTGCTGGCAACTGCTAGAAGGGCAGGATAACTCATCACGTGATAACCCCACATCACAGTAAATAATGCTTGATGGATGATTAGCAAGTGCGTGAGAAGAACATCCACCACAACAGCATTCAGCAAGCAGACTCGTATTTCACAGATGATCCGCAGGACATTTATTACAGTCCAGTTTTCTCTTCCCTTCTCATTCCAAGGCTGGGCACCAGCTGGACCGTGATCAAGCAGTAAGACTACAAATGCATAGGAACATCTCTCAGTTAAATGTGTAAAACATGAATTCAGTGACAGGAGGTGAAATTTCTGCGCACTTGGGACGTGTCTTTCTTTCGTTGCTCTCTTTGTATAAATAGATCCTGACAAAGGAAGAGGCGTTTATTGTCTTGTAGGCCAAGCCCAAATACCAGCCAGTAAGTAATCTGAAATCATTACTAATCTTTAGTCCCTATGACAGAGTAAGCAGAAGCTTTAATTTAAATATGTTTCCAGTTTCCACACAGCAAAAGCCTACTGACATCGGCGCATTACAAAAAGCAATTTTCCTACATCAACTCGCATCTTCTTCTAATTCTGTGCTATAGCTCTAGGGAGTTCCAACCATGTCTGTGTAAACCAAAAATCTAAATAACATTATGATGTCTGTTACAGAACTAATTTATATACTAATATCCCAGTTGAATACAATATCCTATTTATTTATTCAAGCAAAATACCCAGAAAAGATATGTCACATCACAATGCAGTTGTTTAAAAATAGGAGGGGAGAGTAGTAGGAGAAGAAAAGTATATTATAAATAAACATAGTAATAATTGTTTGGGACAGGTTACAACAGAAGATTCCTTCTGCTACCCAGCTCAGCCCAAACTACAATCCCTTAATAACAGAACTGTTTGCTTTATAATTCAATTATTGATGAATTTCGTATTTTACATTAAATTTACAACTTTGAAACGCTTTTCCTATTAATGCTATCTGCTCTAAGCTGCAGGCACATAAGACTATGTGCCAAACAGATGTTGTCCCATCAAATGTCTAACAACTCGATTTTCCTCTTAGATTGAAGAACAGTGCTTTATAACATTTTTGCAAGGACGTGTCTGCAATACAAATGCGGCTATATATGTATATTCTTAAATTCCAATTTAATAAAGCAGGCCATTCCACTAAATATGAAATTTTACCTATGATTTCGCTTTTCTTCTCAAAGTGATATATGCTGTTATTTACAATGTAATGCCAGAACAACAACAGAAAATTGACTAAAATCATCACAAAATACATAGGAGAAATGTAATTGAAGTGTCACTGTTTGATAAGCCTACTTAGCCAGTTGGCAGAGAGATGGCATTTTATAAAAATTCAGCAGACGGCAACTGCCTATTTATATGGCAGAGCTCGATGCCCAGAAAACGGAACCGCTCCAGTTCCTAGCCAACTTCATTGCCACCTTAGAGGCTCAGTGTAAATCATGTTACATTAAATGCTTAACCTTATTGCTTGACCATTTTCAGTCTGCACCTGCCATCCAGGAAACCAAAGATAGCTTTAGACCAAGATCCTTTGGCTATTGCTAGAGGTCACCCAGAAAACATCTATCATTCAAACTCATTATACACTTGTTCAACTTTCATAAAGGTTTTAGGTACCTTAGAATAGTTGAAATGAGTCCCCTGAAATAAAAAACAAACAAACTACAGTGGTGCCCCGCAAGACGAATGCCTCGCAAGACGGGAAACCCGCTAGACGAAAGGGTTTTCCATTTTTCAATGCGCTTCGCAGGACGAATTTCTCTATGGGCTTGCTTCGCAAGACGAAAATGTCTTGCGAGTCTTGAGATTTTTTTTCGCTCCCCACCCCCTTTTTCTAAGCCACTAAACCGCTAATAGCCTTTTAGCAGCTAATCCACTAATCCCTTAAGCCTTTAATAGCCGCTAATAGCCGCTAAACCGCTAATAGCACTAATCCGCTAAGCGGCTAATAGGGTTGCTTCACAAGATGAAAAAACCGCTAGACGAAGAGACTCGCGGAACGGATTAATTTCGTCTTGCGAGGCACCACTGTACATTCTATAATTCAGTTGTTGTGCATTTATTATTCCACCCCAACCTGCTGGACCTCCCAAAGACCTGTTGCTGTTGTTGTTGTTGTTGTTGTTGTTGTTGTTGTTGTTGTTGTTACATCCCATCTTTTCCCCAGATCTCCCCTAAAGATCTCAGAGCCCACGCAGGTTCATACGAGAGA
This sequence comes from Podarcis tiliguerta, assembly GCF_965153285.1. Classification (NCBI taxonomy): domain Eukaryota; kingdom Metazoa; phylum Chordata; class Lepidosauria; order Squamata; family Lacertidae; genus Podarcis; species Podarcis tiliguerta. Next base: position 65,388,392 of record NC_139542.1, on the reverse strand, counting down.
ACATGGCATAGTTTGCAGGGCATGTTTATGATTTCCCTCCCAACACACATGCACATGCCGTATCTATCTCTCTTTGCCCAGAAAAAGAACAATAAAAATGCAGTTTTCTATTTCTGCATAGATTAATAATGAAAAGTAATAAGTATAAACAGGATGATAGAAAAAGAACAATTTATTACAATGTCATGATAAATGACGTTATAATGTGACTGCAAGTATATATGCATCAGACTCACATTTTAACACTCACAACATACAAGTAAAGCCTAATTTTTTGTTAGGCTATTAATACATATCCTAGATTCACATTAACAAGTAAGACAATGACTGCACTTTCTATGCGCATGTCACAGGGGGCAAAAAAAGTGGTAGCTGATTACAGTGGTACCTCGGGTTACATACGCTTCAGGTTACAGACTCCGCTAACCCAGAAACAGTGCTTCAGGTTAAGAACTTTGCTTCAGGATGAGAACAGAAATTGTTCTCCCGCGGCGTGGCGGCAGCAGGAGGCCCCATTAGCTAAAGTGGTGCTTCAGGTTAAGCACAGTTTCAGGTTAAGTACGGACCTCCGGAATGAATTAAATACTTAACCCGAGGTACCACTGTATATCTTACTGGAGCAAACAGTTGTCATATTTGAAACATTTATTTAAAAAAACTAGTCTCATGGCAAGAAGACAAGTGAATTACAAGTCAGTTTCATGCTCAATCATGCTTAGTCCATTTATAGATAATTCTGCCACCATTCCCATGGAACTCTTAAGGGGTTAATCTCTTATGATGCATGTAAATGTCTCAGTGACATCTTAAAGTTAACATGGGCAAAACTGAGACCATTTGTTTTGTTTCCTAACCATCGTACAGTTGCGTCAACGTTGGTAAGGTCAGTCATCTAAACTGATGGTCAAACTGAAAAAAATTCGGCAGCTCTGATCTTACTAGGCCAGCAGAACATCCCTGATGTATTGCCGTTCTCTCTGCTACTTGCTAAGAACTGCCTTCAAACTTATGCTTTGTTTAGGACACAAGGAAAATTACTCTAGACAGCAGAATGGCCAGATGCTCCCAATTATAAATCAGTTCTTCAGCATATGTACATGGTACATAGCACCACTCTAACAGTAGGAGAGATGAAAACAAAGCATATAATCAAGGTCTCCCAGAAGCCAGATTCTTTTAACATGGGCAATTCCTGGCCCCCACAAGGACTTTGATGACTCAGGCAGTCTTTCTGTTGTGCTAAAGCTCTACAACTTCAGAAAACAACTGCAAAATGTCGGGCAATTCTGGATAAAGCATCACAGAGTTAGACGTCTTTTAAGTTACTTCAAATTGTGCTTTAGACCGCTATCTGTTAATTATTAACTGTGCTCACAATAGTAAACCTGATATTTCAATCTTAGGTCTCACTGCAGATATTAAACTAAGGCTGCCATATTCCAAAAAGTGAAAATCCGGACACAAAAATTATTGAAGGTTTTTTTTTGGGGGGGGGGCAAAGTGGTTGAGCTGTCTGTTGTCCAGAGAAAAGAATGCATGTTGAGTACCCCCAAGACACCCCCAAATAAAGACACGGTTCACACATCATTTTTGTTTTGGTTTTTGGCATAATTTTGGCCACAACTTTATTGAATTACAGTATGTGAGTGGTTGCTTAGGTATTGGTTAGTGACTATCTGTTCCCACTTGGAGGTAGGAACAGAACTGACAACCGCAAGCCTGCGGAAGTCAGTAAGGGTAAACAATTTTGGAGAGAGAATAAAGCTGGGCGCCAGGCTCTCACCTCTCCCCAAATGCTCCCAGGGGCTCTTGCACGGCTCTAGCCCCTTGCCAGGGATTTGGACAAAAGCATGGCGAGCCCCTGGATTCCTTTAACGGAATACCCTTGCAGCAGCAGCATTGGAGGGGTAGGCATAGCCAACCACATCCCCTCCACCAACCAAAATTAACCAACACCTAACCGCAACCTTACAAGTTGTGACGATTTGCTACGCATTAGGCAAAACCCAAATGGCACCAGCCAATCAGCCAAATGGTAAAATTCCTACCAGGCCCCTGCTCCAAAGCAGATGACCCCATGACAGGCATAGCAAGGTCAGCACAAACAAGCCCTAAATAAAGGGAGGGTGGGCGGGTAATCCGATGAGTGCAGCGAAAAGAGGAAGCTCAACGCTGCGCACAGGGAATATATAGCACCCCCATCAATCAAATAAAATTGCAACAATGAATTCTCCCCAGCAACAATTGGAGGTGCCCAATCAAATTTGTGGCCATCCAAGCTAACCCGCCCAGCAACAGGGGGATGTCATGGTTTCCCCCGCTGCAACATGTGCTCTCCATGAAGAAGAACCCACTTTCTCAAATTCAGTCATGTTTAGTTAGAGGCAAGGAATAAGGGCTACCCCTATGCTATCCATATAATCAGTTATCAGTAATCAATATATTCATATATGCTCACACATAATCAGGGCTTACAGTATTTTATAATCCATTTTGAATCAAAGGGAAGCTGTGCCTTAGCTAACTGCATACTGCTTGAAACAGCAAAATTAGGAGCCGACCTTTCCCCTACAAACATCCGTGTACCCTGGACAAGGGGAAGACGTGAATCAGAGATTCTGGTACAAAATCCCCTCAGATACAGGCTAAATTAATCCACAGAACAGGAAGAGCAAAACCACAAAATCTCCAAACTCCCTGTCCTGTCATAACTAGGGGAGAGGTTAAACAGAGCGTCACTGCAAGCGACGGAAAGCAGAACTAGAACTCTGTGCTTGACCAGGAGCTGGAAGCATGGCAAGAAGCTTGCTAATTGGCTAGTTTCGCTGGCGATGTCGTGACTGCCTCATGGTTGTCTCATGATCTATGATTTGCTGTGATCTGCTCAGGTATAAAGACCTCTGGATTTCTGTCAATCGGGGTCCCAGTTCCTTTTGGAAGAGATTCCAAACTGGGTCCTTATTGCTTAACTCATGCTTTCAGAAAATGGCGTAGCGGGGGGGGGGGGCACAGGGGCAGTTGCCAACAGCGCAAAATTGTTACAGGCACAAAATTTCAACACCCAGTGCGCACTTCCTTTTTTTTTTTTTTTTTTTTTTAATATATATTTATTGAAGTTTTCAAATAAAGCATATATTAGATAAGCACAACTTATCATTGTCCATTTAACATCTCTCAATTATTACATGGGACTCCCCCACACCTCCCGCATACACTTACATCATTATTAAATTTATTTCAAACAAATTATCATTTAACTCATCTTAATTAATAATCTTAATTTGGTTTAACATATAATTCAGCCTTAAATCTAATTTAATGGTAGACAATTATCTGCACTGGCATCCAATTCAACACTCAGCCAAATTACAATATTTTTGTAAATAAATCTTAAATTCCCTCCAGTCTTCTTCCATCCTTTCTTCTCCCTGGTCTCGAATTCTGCCGGTCATCTCGGCTAATTGCATATAGTCCATCAGTTGCATCTGCCATTCTTCCACAGTGGGTAGCTCCTGAGTTTTCCAATTCTTGGCAATTAATATTCTTGCTGCTGTTGTTGCGTACATAAAGAATGTTCTGTCCTTTTTTAACACACTCTGGCCTACAATACCCAGGAGAAAGGCCTCTGGTTTCTTAGTAAAGGTGTATTTAAACACCTTTTTTAATTCATTATATATCTTCTCCCAAAAGGCCTTCACTCTAGGGCAGGTCCACCAGAGGTGAAAAAATGTTCCTTCATTTTCCTTACATTTCCAACATTTGCTATCAGACGAATGGTATATTTTAGCCAGTTTAACAGGGGTCATGTACCATCTATACATCATTTTCATCACATTTTCCTTCAACGCACTTCCATCACTGGGCTTCAGTCACCTCTCGAGACAATGGAACACTTTCAACATATACACTTTCAACATATGCTTTCAACATAAACCTTGTTGAGACTTCCTCTCAAAGGGCAAAGAAGATAAATCTAGCCAACAGAACCTATGGAACATAACCCCTGTTGAGGTATCATAGTAGGTATTGATCAGTGTATTAATCCTTTATTCATCAGACAATGATTTATGTGGAGGTCCTTTATGAAGAAACTCTTTTTAGTATATCCATAGCTACTCTTACGCACAGTTCTACTTTTCCTTTACATCTACAGGTGGGTCAGTGGAGGTGCTTGCCTGGGTAATGGGAGAATAAACTGAAGCTCAATCCAGACAAGACTGAGGCATTGCTAGTGGGATGGTTCCCAAGATTGGATGAGTGGAATGTGCCCTGCTCTAGATTGGGTTGCACCAGTCGATTCTGGTAACACTCCCTCTGAAGGAGCAGGTGGCAGCTTTTGGGTAATTCTGCATCCATTACTGTCACTTGAGCTCAAATGGCCTTGGTGGTGTAGACTGCCTCCCATCAGCTTTGACTAGTGGCCCGGCTGCACCATCTGGACAGGGTCAAACTAACTACAGTTGTCTGTGCTCTGGCTACCTATAGGTTAAAGGTAAAGGTAAAAGGACCACTGACCATTAGGTCCAGTCGTGACCGACTCTGGGGTTGCTGCATTCATCTCACTTTATTGGCTGAGGGAGCCAGCATACAGCCTCCGGGTCATATGGCCAGCATGACTAAGCCACTTCTGGCGAACCAGAGCAGCGCACAGAAACACCGTTTACCTTCCCGCTGGAGCGGTACCTATTTATCTACTTGCACTTTGACGTGCTTTAAAACTGCTAGGTTGGCAGGAGCAGGGACCGAGCAACGGGAGCTCACCCCGTCGTGGGGATTCGAACCGCCCACCTTCTGATCAGCAAGTCCTGGGCTCTGTGGTTTAACCCACAGCGCCACCCGGGTCCCACCTATAGGGTAGATTACTGCAATATGTGGGGCTGCCTTTGAAGAGAGTTTGAGAACTGCACCTGGTGCAGAAATGAGCAACCAGGTTGTTCTCTGGGTGAAGACAGTCTGAGCATTTAACACCAATCGTGGCCTGAGTGCACCGGCTACCAATTAGTTTCCAGGCTTGATTCAAAGTGCTGGTTTTGACCTATAAGCCTTACACGGCAGCTCAGGATCCCAGTACAGTGGTACCTCGGGATGCAAACAGGATCCGTTCCAGAGCCCTGTTCGCATCCTGAATGGAATTTAAGACGCAACGGCGCCTCTGCGTGTGCTGCGTTTTGCCGCTTCTGTGCCTGCGTGCGACATCATTTTGAGTGTCTGTGCATGCGTGAGCAGCAAAACCCGGATGTAAAGCCTCAGAGTGCAACCCAAAAATGCTCAACCTGAAGCACATTCAACCCGAGGTATGACTGTACCTAGAATCATAGAATCATAGAATCATAGAGTTGGAAGAGACCACAAGGGCCATCGAGTCCAACCCCCTGCCAAGCAGGAAACACCATCAGAGCACTCCTGACATATGGTTGTCAAGCCTCTGCTTAAAGACCTCCAAAGAAGGAGACTCCACCACACTCCTTGGCAGCAAATTCCACTGTCGAACAGCTCTTACTGTCAGGAAGTTCTTCCTAATGTTTAGGTGGAATCTTCTTTCTTGTAGTTTGGATCCATTGCTCCGTGTCAAAGATCTGTCCACACATGAACCACCCTGAATCCTATGTTCCTAATCTGAAGCTCTTCTCTGTGTGATCTCGCCAAGGGAGGCAACATAAAAGCAGGCCTTTTCAGTGTTGGCCCCCCATTTATGGAATGTTCTCCCCATGGAGGCATGCATCTAAATATTAGCAAGGTAGGGTGGAGTTAGATCTGCTTTTTAATATTATTTGTGTGGTTTAGGCTGTTTCAGGCTTGGTTTTATACTTGCTTTCAATGTAATTTTTTTGTAAGTTGCTGTGAGGGTAATTTGGCGGCAGCAATTAATAAATCTAAGAGAATAAAAATAAAAGCGGAACAAAATCTAAAGCTGTGCTCAACTGCTGTCATAATTACACAGAGTAGTCTGCAAATTAAATGTTATTTGTGGGAGCAGCTTACGTGCTGCGGCCTATGATGGATAAAAATATTTAAAGTGCAGGAAGGCCTTATATTGTTAGACGTCTTGAAGCATATTGCAGTGCGCCAACCTGAGAAGCAGCAAGAGAAGCTCAGTACGTTGCCTGTGGGGATGCCCACCACGGATGCCAAGCTGTACACAAGAGGGCATAAGAGTACATTCAAATGATTTGACTTCATTAAGCAAAGAAAATCCTTAGAAAACTGCTAGTGGGATACAATATTTGTACACGTCATGGGCATATTCACTTAGGAGGCACTGCGTTCAAAATGAGAACTAAATTACAATGAACAAATGGCTACTGACTTACAATGCCATAATAACCCTAATATATGAGTAATCAGTAGGTTTGCACATGTAAATTGTACTCTTTATAGACTTTCCGCAACAGGTTTAATTTATGTGTTCCCATTGTTTGAACACTGCCCACATCTCGGCTTTGTAAAAACCGTAAAGTTTGACACAACAGTATTTGGAATGTTTCTCATTTGTGCAAATCTCAGGATATCCTAGAGGTTAATATATATGAAAGAGACACACAGGAAAAAATGACCAAACCATGCTGTTTATAAATGTAACATAATATATCAACCTTGTCTGAAACTGGAGCACGGGCTCACATTCAGAACTGTGCCTGTGCTTTCCCGTCACGCAGTTCAATTCCTTGACCACACAAGTGTGGTGGGTATCACTAATCTGAACAAAATAACTCCAACCCAAACCCTACTTTGGCTACAGCAATGGGAATTTGCTAACATTCAATGGACACAGTGGGCAGGGAGCAGTATTTCTTGAGCAGTATTTCTTACAGGTATCTTGAAGTTTGAATTATGGTGCTGGAGGAGACTCTTGAGAGTCCCATGGACTGCAAGAAGATCAAACCTATCCATTCTTAAGGAAATCAGCCCTGAGTGCTCACTGGAAGGACAGATCCTGAAGCTGAGGCTCCAATACTTGGGCCACCTCATGAGAAGAGAAGACTCCCTGGAAAAGACCCTGATGCTGGGAAAGATGGAGGGCACAAGTAGAAGGGGACGACAGAGGACAAGATGGTGGGACAGTGTTCTCGAAGCTACCAGCATGAGTTTGACCAAACTGCGGGAGGCAGTGGAAGACAGGAGTGCCTGGTGTACTCTGGTCCATGGGGTTACGAAGAGTTAGACACGACTAAATGACTAAACAACAACAATCTTGAAGTTGTGAATAAAGTTAAAAACCTTCACCAAAATCTAATGAATATTCTTTTTCCCAAATTTGCTATTACATCAGTGGGTATTTTGAATTTATTTTGAAAACTGAGTGAAGAGATTGTCATTATTCTTCTGGCTGTACTGTATAGAATTTCTTCTGCCCTCCTGTTCTTTGAGATGATGCACAGTTCTCCCCGAAATATATGTTTATGTGGTTGCCACCCAGTGGCCAAAAAGCAAAAGTGTTCTCCTGAGAAAATGGTTGGAACTGAGCACGCTCCTGACCTTTGTTCTTGGGAGTGGTTCCAAGATGGATGCCAGAGTACAAGCTGTGCAATGGAAACCAAAAGATAAAACCGAGGGAAGGCTTGTGCCTGTTTGTAAAAGGTGCGGCTAGCACACAGAGAGTTCCAGCAGCAGAGTATTTTCCCATCATTAGGCAGATTAATGAAGATAGGAATAGGCTATTAAACCGTATTAATATATTCAGCTGCATGAAGCAGCTGCCCCACCACTTTTTCAGTGAAACAGACCACAGACTACAAAGTAATTTTTAAAATGCTTTACTTACAGAAAAGAAAAAGGCTTTACTTCCTGCCTCTCAGGAGAAGAAGGGCTGTGACCTCACTAAGCCTATCTAGCAATTAGAATTCTATGGTCCTTAACCCCTTCATGTACTAACTAGCATCTGTGCTAAAATCTCCCACACATATTGCTTGTGTAGCCTACATTTATTATGCTCTCACTTGCTGCACACCTGCAGCTCAGGACTTGTACCAGAAGTGATACGATGCATTTATGCACGAACAGGGAAAGGCATGGGAATGTCTCCCTTTCTAAACAGGAGAGCAAACGGTTGCTATTGCAAACTGAAATCATTATTGCACTGAAATATCCCCTCAAAGTGCATTTCTATACGGCTCCCTGAACCCCTAAGACATATGCATTTCATGAGATATTTATAATTTTCATGCTCTACTAATTTCCATTCTTGCATGCCAGCAATCATGTTATATATTTAGCATGGCAGTTACATATTTAGTCAGGAATTCGAAAGCTGCTTGGACTCACGCAAAGGGACTTGAGCTAGCCCTGTGGTTGTTGGGTTTGTCTGGTCTTACCTTTCCTTTTCACAGCTGGCCCACTTGCCATATTACAAACTGCTTTTGAAAATGAGGGTAGTTTTAAAAGCAGCTTGCCATGAGTGCCCTTGGGCTGCTAACAGAACTTGCACTTCATTTATACTACACCAAGAAAACAAGAAAGAAGAACAGCAGTGCATTTTCCTGGGGATTACCTTCAGTCTGGTCCATATTAATTCAAAATATAGACCTATACACCAGCCTTCATCAACCTGATGCCCTCCAGATGATGAAGAAGAAGAGTTTGGATTTGATATCCCACCTTTCACTCCCTTTAAGGAGTCTCAAAGCGGCTAACAATCTCCTTTCCCTTCCTCCCCCACAACAAACACTCTGTGAGGTGAGTGGGGCTGAGAGACTTCAGAGAAGTGTGACTAGCCCAAGGTCACGCAGCAGCTGCATTTGGAGGAGCGGAGACGCGAACCCGGTTCCCCAGATTACGAGACTACCGCTCTTAACCACTACACCACACTGGCTCTGAATACAGATGTATTGTTTGTAACTTCCATCAACCTAGTGGTAAACGAGCACTTGGTCCCATTCCTCCTATCAGCCTTAGCAGTTGACCCCTGTACCAATTTGCAAGTAGCCCCCTGTATTCAAACACAGGATGAAATACAAGACTGTTGCTATACAAGTCAGAAATTCGCTATCTTGCTCTGTCTGCATCTCACTCTAGCTTGATCTCCTACTGATCACTGGCCTGAAACTTTGATTCCTGGAAAATCTCCTGAAGATGTTCTAGAAGAGGAGGAGGAGATGTGAATATTAAACAGAGGGGCTTACATTAGGAGCCATTTCCTACTATTATTTACTGAAATATAGCTAGGAAGCCAGCGTGGGCAGCAAGTGCAGAGAGCCAGCACAGGCAGTGATGTAAGACAGTTGTTTTTCACGGGCATTCTCCATCTGCTTCCTTTGGCATAAGAAGTAATGGTAGATAGAGAAGAGGTGGGGGAAGATTAGAAATTTTATTATTATAATGACTCTAAACCTTGGAATAATCACTCATTCCAACACCAGGATGCCAAGCAGAAGGGATCTGATGGAAAGGTGAATCTGATCTTAACAGCCCTTATTTTATCAGTTCCATTTATTTCTTTGGCTCATTAAAACATGTACATCTCAAGGCTGGGTGCCCCAGACTGTGACTGCAAGACATACTGGGTATAATTTTGTGCATGTTTGTATTGTATTGCTTATGGGGTACGTACTTTCGTTTGCATTATCTGTCTGGTGTTAATCTGGTTTCACTATAAAGAACCACATGAAGAAAAAGTAGCAGTGGCAGCAGATGCCTAGGATTCTGGGAGTCTGCACTTTGTGTGCCTCAACAGCAGTAGCAGTCACCACAATGTATTTTTAAAATTTACTTTGTTTTCCTAATAATAATAATAATAATTTATTATTTATACCCCGCCCATCTGGCTGAGTTTCCCCAGCCACTCTGGGCGGCTCCCAATCAAGTGTTAAAAAGAGTACAGCGTTAAATATTAAAAACTTCCCTGAACAGAGCTGCCTTAAGATGTCAGGTAGTTGTTTATCTCTTTGACATCTGATGGGAGGGTGTTCCACAGGGCGGGCGCAACTACCGAGAAGGCCCTTTGTCTGGTTCCCTGTAGCCTCACTTCTCGCAATGAGGGAACCGCCAGAAGGCCCTCGGCACTGGATCTCAGTGTCCGGGCTGAACGATGGGGGTGGAGACGCTCCTTCAGTTAACTTTTTATTCAATGAGGCCACACTACCAGGTGAATCTCTACAGGCAGTGCTTTCCAGAGTCAATGTGCTCATAGGCAGACATGGGCCCAGGGACACCCTAGAAAATTAAGATCACTGTTGCAATGGCCTCACGGCTGCAATGGCCTTTCGTCAGGGTCTTTTGACCACAGTGCATCTAGAATTGTATGCAAATTTAAATGGTGATACATTTATCTGAATACTGAGATATGCTCTTTTTGTGCATTCTATCTTTCCTGGGTCTGGAAAGATAGATAGGATATAAGATAGGCTTTTGTTGTTGTGAAATGTTTGAGCACTCCCCACAAATTGGACCCAGAAATGAATTGCGATTCATTACAGACGGCTGGTCCACCGTCCCTCAGACCATGTAGTGGGCTGGACTATATTTTTTGGGGGGGATGAACGAATTCCTATGCCCCACAAATAACCCAGAGATGCATTTTAAATAAAAGGACACATTCTACTCATGTAAAAACACGCTGATTCCCAGACCATCCATGGGCCGGATTGAGAAGGCAATTGGGCCGCATCCAGCCCACGGGCCTTAGGTTGCCTACCCCTGCTCTAATGATATTGATTGATCCAAGAAAACCCACAAACGTACCGTATTTTTCACTCTATAGGACGCACCCGACCATAGGATGCACCTTGTTTTAGAGGGGGAGAACAAGAGAAAAAAATCTCCCCCTCTCTGCTCAGCGCCCCTTCAGCGAAGCGGGAGGAGAAACGGAGCCCCTTCCATTTCTCCTCCCGCTTGGCTGAAGGGGTGCTGCGCAGCTCTCCCTCTCTGCTGAAGCCAGGAGAGTCTTGCTCTCCTGGCTTCAGTGAAAGGAACCTGATGCCTGCGGAGTGCAGTGGGAACTCGCACCAAAGCCTATCCCTGAAGCCTCCGGAGCGCAGAGGGAGCACTCCCTCCGCGCTTCGGAGGCTTCACGTTGCTATTGCTGAAGCCAGGAAGCTTGCATTCGCTCCATTGGACGCACACACATTTCCCCTTAATTTTTGGATGGGAAAAAGTGCGTCCTATAGAGCGAAAAATACGGTACTTGATATTTGAAACAGAGTAAGACCCACTCCAGCACAAGTTGAATTCCAGTCATCTTGGCAATCGAACCACTTAACAGTGCTCTGTTATCAGTTTCGTGACCATCTACATTCACAACTGAGCCCTGAAAGTTGACAAGAGTCTGTTCAGCTCAAAACCCTGTAAATTTGGTGTTTTTATTTTATTTTTACATTATTTTGAAGATTGCAGAATTGCCACACAGTCCTTACTGCCTTAGAAGTCGCATCCGTTTAATTAATTGCTGTAATGTAGGAAAGCGTTTTAGAATAAATCTAAACAATACAAAACTGATGGATGCTTATATACTGTCTAAATCAATGAACTAGCTACAGAGAATCCAGCAGAGTTTGTGTGATGAGAACAGCAAGAGACAAAAGGGAAAATGGTATCTTCAAGATTCATTGTTCCACATATCATCAATATGTCTTCTCTTATTAATATCGCCTTCTTAAATTAAACAGTACAATTAAACAGTTTCGTGGGTGATATTCAGCTAAATCATACTCAAAGTAGGCCTAATGAAACCAATGGACTTAGGTTAACTTCAATTATTTCAACTGAAGTAAAGGTAAAGGGACCCCAACCATTATGTCCAGTCGTGGCCGACTTTGGGGTTGCGGCGCTCATCTCGCTTTATTGGCCGAGGGAGCCGGCGTACAGCTTCTGGGTCATGTGGCCAGCATGACTAAGCTGCTTCTGGCTAACCAGAGCAGCGCACGGAAACGCCATTTACCTTCCCGCCAGAACTGTACCTATCTATCTACTTGCACTTTGACGTGCTTTCAAACTGCTAGGTTGGCAGGAGCTGGGACGGAGCAATGGGAGCTCACCCCATCGCGGGGATTTGAACCGCCAACCTTCTGATCGGCAAGCCAAGCGGCGCAGTGGTTTAAACCACAGCGCCCCCAGCATTAGAACTGCTCAAATGCCCCCAGCCTGTAAAGCGAGATGAGCGCCCTAACCCTAGAGTCGTTCGTGACTGGAGTTAACTGTCAGGGGTCCCTTTACCTTTAATGATATGATACTGTACTGTTATATTTTCTTAATGCCTCAGTGATTTTAACATTGTATTTTTTATTTGCTTTTTTGGGTGGGAAGATGTGTAGAGGTAACGCTCCGCTATGTGAAGGCAAACCTCGCACCAGACGTGTAACAGTATGTCAAGGAGCATTACGCCTGCTTTCCCTGACCTTTTGCCTTCTTGGCTAGAAAACAGGGCTTTCCCCCTGACCTTTTGTCCTTTCACAATTTGTTTGCTAGACATATCGCTTGGCTGGAGCATGACGGGGGACGCAAACGTAATCAAGTATCGGGGGGAACATTTGAAGGAAACACCTGCTGACATGTGTATTTTCTGACGCTGGAAATGTGCTTAGATGGAAATAGGGTAAGTTAAGTTCAGGCTGGTTTCACTACTGTTTCCAATTGTTGACTTCTGCTAATAAAAGGGGCCTCTGCAGAGCTAGCCGGCAGCTTGCTTGGAGCACGCCTGCCAGCTTGCTTCCGCACAGCTCACCTGCATTACCAGCACCCATCTCATGCCCATCACTTCAAAGATGTTGTTGGCATCCATCTGTCTTGAGAGACAAAGGAGTGCACTTCTGGGGGTGAAGTCAAACCGCTGCATTAGCAGCACCGAAGTGACCTCCTCGGAGTGCAAGCCTGGGCAGTGTGTATGGAGGTCCTGGGCTGCCCAATTGACAAGACCCTTCTCTCGGCTTCACTGATGTGGTCCAAAGGAAAGCAAAGCAAATACACTGGAGTTGCCAGAAGGAAGTGTACAAGGCACCATCCAACCATCTTAGGGACTCCAGCCCAGATTTTTGTAGGATCCTTAGCCTTTTCTTCTCCTGAAGATATCCTGCAAAGCAGTGGAGGTTTAGGGTCAGAGTTTTTATTCTCTTAGATGAGTGACCTTCCCGGATGCAGATATAGATATAGATATATGTCAGGGAACTGCCATCGGAGCTGGAGGCGGAGAGGAGGCTCCAGAGGGATGCCGGAGAGGGTCCCAGTAGGGAGAGAGGCAGCCCATCCGCTGGGGAAGGAAATCAGCGTAACACCAGTGGAGAAGGGGGGCAGATGGGGGAATCGGAGAGGTGGCTCCAGGACTCCTCGCTGGAGACCAGCGGAGAGAGTACGGGTACTCCGCTGCCCACACCCTCCCTGCGCAGAAGACTTCCGTGCAGGGGGAGTAGGAGGAGACTGGGCGTCAAACAGCTTTTATGCTGGAAAAGGTTCAAGAAACGCCCACTGACGGATTCTGCCAGCGACTGAGGCAGCCACGAAACTTGAGGCTGTCCAGACAGAAAGGGTTCAACCAGGAAACCTAGCCAGGAGTGGCGGCAACTTACACAAGAGCAACCCCTAGAACCATTACAATATAGATATAGATATAGATGATATAGATATAGATATAGATATAGATATAGATATAGATATAGATATAGATGATATAGATAGATATAGATATATACCAAAACCTAAAAGTTGGTTTAAGCGAGGCCGATAAAAACTTATGAGTCTTACTTGCTATCTCACCAGAGGGTGGTATTTAACGAAGTTTTAGTCACCATAGACCCACTGAAATTAATGTTGTTTGTTTCCCTCCCTAAATACTTTTTGTACTTCTCAAACTCGAACCACACTCGCATCTAAGCTTCCAAAATAAATGATGCTAAAAGCAGGGGTGTCATATAGAAAATTACCGTGAGTTTATATAAGTGATTTTTATTGCTTTAGAATCTATGTTACACCCTTTCTAGTTACAAAATACCATAGCATAACAATACAAAAAACATAATTTCCGTCTGTTAAACGATTACATTGACCTACGTTTTAGATTTGCTCAAACTATTGCATTCACCGCAATGTCTGTGTATTATAAAATATTCCTCCATCATTCAGGAGCCAGACCGGCTCATATAAATCTCACTTCCTGCTGATTCACTCATTAGCATGAGCCATACGAAGCTCTAATGCTAGAATAATTAATAGTTATGATATTTGATGCAGTATAAAAAGCTCCATTTCATGAGCTCATAACTGTAAGAATTGCTAAAAATGTGTTCGATATAATAGCTGTTCTTTTGCTACAGCATAATGACTAGGTAATTTAAAATGGTAGCTCTTGAGACTAGCAGTATAAACGGGTGGCAGGGCAGTTATAAGAACCTGTATGCTGATTTAGCCGATGGAAAAATGGCCTGAAATGAAGAAATTCTACTGTGCATATTCAACCGACTTGCAAAAATTCAGAGGTCCAGCTGCTACTGTTCTGTTGCCTTAAAAATCACTACACCAGGTCTCCTTCCCTCTTGCGCACACATACCAAATCAGCATATTGCTTTGCACTACTTACTGTTGTTACTGAATTACCTTTGGTTCGCTATAATCCACAATGTTAATTGGGTTTTTAGTTTTGTCACTACTAAGAGTATCCAAAGAGCCCTGCTGGATAAGATGAACGATCCACAATAGATATCTAGATGCCTTCAGGAAATCCATAAGAAGCATAGGATGTCATGGTTCCATCTGTCGGCAACAAACAATACTTCCCTCCAAAACTTCACTTTACAAATATCTATGCTGCCTATTTCTTCAAAGAAACTAAAGGTACCTAACAAGTAGTAATAAAAGAGAGTTTGCTGCTGGATTTTTTAAAATTTGGAAGAAGGGGAAAAAAAGAACGAATTTCTATGCCGCACAAATAACCCAGAGATGCATTTTAAATAAAAGGACACATTCTACATGCTTATTCCCGGACCATCCGTGGGCCGGATTTAGAAGGCGATTGGGCCGGATCCAGCCCCTGGGCCTTAGTTTGCCTACCCATAGAGTAGACAAAGAGGGGCAGGGACCCAGCCAACAAGCTCAAACAACTGAGGGACAAAAAAAAAAAAATCCTACTAGACTGCAAACAGCAGCCAGCAATACCTGAATGAAGGGCAGAAAGATGGTTTCCTTTCGAAAGTCCAATCCCTGCAGCAACCATTTTGGGTGAGGTGGCAATAGGAATGCCATCATATATGCTGCCCTGCATTACCTCAGGAGGAAGAAGGGAAGGATACAAATCTGAGAGGTGAACTTTAAAGAATAACAAACATGCTTCCTGAAAGAGAACAAGAAAGAGAGTGGAAAATGAGTCCTTGCCAAGTTTTTGCGGTAAAAATGTAAAAAGTAACAATTCAGGGCTATTATATGTGAGAGCCCTAGAAAAACAATCCAAACAAAAAACATCTAATATAACAGAATCCATTCAGTCTGCAAATGACTGTTTTACTGGTTATAAAAACAGAAAGCTATTGTTATTAGGCCATCACCCTCCCAACTCTTAAATTACAGCAAAAGAAGAATATCAGATTCCAAAGCTAATGACAAATCAAAATTGTATTATGTTATCTGCTGAGACGTAAATGGAAAATAAATACTGTTAACTGTCACTTTCCATTAGGTAACAGAAATTCAATTACTTTTCAAACAAGCCTCCATGTCAACAGTCTAAAAATCTGTTTCACAAATGAGCAGGTAGCCATTTATATTACCAGCTCTCCAATGAGAAATCAACTGTAATCACAATTCTTCCCTTTTGGATTTTAGAAAGAAAGAAAGAAAGAAAGAAAGAAAGAAAGAAAGAAAGAAAGAAAGAAAGAAAGTTGTACTACCCAACTTAGTATAGTCTATTGTGCAATTCTGCACAAGTTGTGACCATCATGGTCAAAATGCTACTTACAGGCCATGTATTGTGGCCTGCTAGGGACTTGGAAAACTCAGTTTTTCATTCCTAATGAGGTAATAAAAGATGGAGATTTATCGACCCCCTATAGGCAGTTTTTGGCTTTCGTAGGCCAGACATTGTGCAGACCTGATGTAAGGAAGCAAATACGACACTAGTGATGGCTGGGTATTATTATTATTATTATTATTATTATTATTATTATTATTATTATTATTACTATTTTACGGTGGAGGTTGAAGATATCTACCTGTGTTTTCCATCTTTCAGCTTTCCCTTGGATTATTAGTTTAGCAAAACAACATTAGAAAGTGGGAATAAGAAGCCATTAAGAGCAACAACTTCAAAAAATGAGCTTTATTTTTGCTTCATGCCACTGTCAATCTAGTAATGCATTTAAAATCAAAGGGACTATGTTTTGTGTGATCGTACAAAGCTACAAAAACACTCCTCTGAACACAAAAAACCAGTGTCTGAATGCACACTATAGAGAAAGAAGTTCAAACCCACCTAAAGCATAATCAGTCATATTCAAGGCCAAGTCAAGACTTGAAAAAGGGAGTAAAAAGGAAGTTATGACAAAACTTCAGGAAGTGGGATACTTCAGAAGGATAAACTTTCCAAGCTTGATCTAAGCAGGTTTTCTGCTATCACTACTCTTTTCTACAGTGATCAACCACTCATGTTTGCCAGTCAAACTGTAGCTGCAATCCATCGTCACATTTTCCTGACAAATGCAGCTGTACGATATATGTATTTATTACATTCACACCTTACATTTTAGTTGTACACCCATGTTTCAAATAGTGAAGGGGTCACAGGAAAAACAGGCATGATAGAGTTCATTGTTATGACTACGGAAAGTTGACAATTATTAGAGACTAGAAAGAGCTTTACCAAATTCTTGTTCAGAGCTATGCTGTTGTTATTGTTCTAAATGCAGAATGTAGTTATACAGCCTGAAGGGGTGGTTAAGAAATTAAAATCCATGCAAAACAGCATGGAAGCAGCTAAAATAATACCTTATTAGAGTCACAGCAGGTTTGAATACCTCAGAACAAAAATAGTAAGTAAAACAGAATGATTAAATAACAAAAAGTACAAGACTTTATTCGGGCCAGCGATTTGACCTTTACAAATGGAAACCTACTTGATTTGACACTAGCTGAAAAAAAACAAACTGACATTAGCAGAAAGACAAAAGGGAAACTGTGATGACTAAGTAGAAAACCTAAAAAAAAAAAAAAAAAGCCCAGTTAAATTTATCAAGGCAGTTAAGAGCTTCTTTAATTAAACTTGAATGAAGTAAAAGAGGCAACAGTGCCAAATGGGTGCCCATCAGGCCACCACAACAGGGCAACAAAACAAAATAGGGAAACAACAGAATCAGCATGCAGAGAACCTAAAATGTTAATGTCAAGATCCAGTCCTTGGGTTGACTTTTTGCTTTGGTTAGAGCCTGTGCAGTATAGTGGTTCAGAGACCGAGCCATGGATCAGGAAACCTCCAGTTTCAATATCACCTTTGCTCTAAATTCCCAAGTTACCTTAGGAAACTGTTTCAGATCCGTGTTTAAAATATGGGGGATGCAACAGTGGTGTGAGAAGTGTACTGTACTCAATGAGATATGTAACCTGATGGCTGTCAGGGATTTCACGAAAGAACCTTTCATGCTCCTTTAATGGTTTCAGATGTTTCCTGAATGAGCAATTCATATCAGGATACTCCTGAATGTGAAGAATGTGGGCATCTTAGAGTTTTTCAATTGGGCAAAGACATAGAATTTCTAGGTGGCATTGGGAATGCATTCAAGATGAGGAGCACACAGAAGTCCCTCTTGCTGAAGGAGTGTGAGCCGGACCATAAAGAAGGCTGATCGCCGAAGAATTAATGCTTTTGAATTATGGTGCTAGAAGAGACTCTTGAGAGTCCCATGGACTGCAAGAAGATCAAACCTCTCCATTTTGAAGGAAATCAGCCCTGAGTGCTCACTGGAAGGACAGATCCTGAAGCTGAGGCTCCAATACTTTGGCTACCTCATGAGAAGACTCCCTGGAAAAGACCCTGATGTTGGGAAAGACGGAGGGCACAAGGAGAAGGGAACAACAGAACAGAGGACGAGATGGTTGGACAGTGTTCTCGAAGCTACCAACATGAGTTTGACCAAACGGGAGGCAGTGGAAGACAGGAGTGCCTGGCGTGCTCTGGTCCATGGGGTTATGAAGAGTCGGACACGACTACACAACAACAAGGAGGAAGGTGATATGGTTTGATGAGGTCTAGGGGATTGTGGGGACTTTGGCAAGTGGATGGAAAGGTAGGTGGGCTGGCCTTCCTTTGGACCTCTGACATCAGGGGGCAAAGGAAAGTCGGGGAGGATCACAAAAGGCTGATGGATCAACACAGGGCGACCTTTGTAACACTTCTCGCACACACACACACACACACACACCTGATCTTGGGATATGGACAGGTCAGTGGCATAACCCACCTGCCAATCATGTAACATCACAGTTATGTCTTGTGATTGACACACCAGTTGTCCTACCCACCTAAAAAAGTTAGACCAATGGTTGGGAGCCAAGAAAGTGAGGGGGAGCTGGCAAGGTCTAGAAGGTGTGATTTTTATGACAGGTAGTTTGTCAGGGGGCAAGACTGGTGAGAAGGAGCGGAGCCTGTAGTATTTAAAAATAAATCAAATACACATGGAAAAGAAAGTAAATGAAGAAGAAGAAGAAGAAGAAGAAGAAGAAGAAGAAGAAGAAGAAGAAGAAGTTATTGTTTATATCCCAGCCACTCTAGGCGGCTTCCAACAGAATATTAAAACACAACGGTCCGTCAAACATTAAAAGCTTCCCTAAACAGGGCTGCCTTCAGATTTCTTCTAAAAGTCAGAGAGTTGTTTGTTTCCTTGACATCTGGTGGGAGGGCGTTCCACAGGGCAGGTGCCACTACCGAGAAGGCCCTCTGCCTGGTTCCTTGTAAAATGAAAGCCTTTTTTTACTTTATTCTCCCAGGGCTTTTGGATCTGTTGATTCTAACTCTACCTCCATTGGTTATGCTGCTTCCGTTTACTACTCCGTAAACTATTTTTATGGCAAATTACTCTGGGAATCCTTGGGCTGAGAAACAGGGCAACATTAAAATAATTAAACAAACCCATTTAACAAGCCCATGGAACAGAAGCAGGGAATGCATAGCAATGCTATTGTACCATGTAGCTGATCTTTTAAGGAAGGCAAGTTTATATGTGTGTGAGGTGCTTCAACAATCTGAAGCACTTTCTTCCTGATCAGTTGGAACTTAAGCAGATTGCTTGGATGTTCTGGTTATTTAGCAGGCCTTCTCAATATCCAAGCTAATAGTGTATCTGATGCTTCTAAAAACCGGAACATACCCCAGAATCCTTTGTGATATGTAGGAGTTCCATGACAGAGGTGCAGTTGGTCTTTGGCAGACAAAATGCTGTGGGAACAGAGCTCTGTAGGTGTGAAGTTTGACACTGCATTAGGTTATACTAAGAAGGGAATGTGAACATTTGCAGAATATCTGCTTGCGTTGCCATTTATACATGTAATTGGTACATCCTCACCTTGAATGTCTGTTTAGGTTTTCACCTTATCTAAGGAAGGACACTGAGGAAATTAAACAGAGAGAAAGATAGAGTCCAGTGAAGAACAAAGATATAAACCTCATGTCTTCAGGGGATGAGCCAGCCCCTTGAGCAATGAGGACTAGGAGTACATTCTCCTGTGAGCAGCTTATTCTGTAATTGCTTCCTGCAGAGTTTATGCACCATTCGCTCACTCAGCTTTTACTGGCTACTCTTAGGTGTAAGATACTAGTCTAGCTGAAGCAGCTATCCAGCTAAGAGAATACTCGGGCTTCAAAGTTTTTATTCCTTTTGTCTTAAGAGAAAACTTGAAAATAGCTTGAAGAAAATTACAGTCAAACCTCTTCTTATGTCCACCTCCGCTTGCATCCATTTCGCCCAACGTCCGCAGCAAACCCAGAAGTAACTGGCGGGTTTGCCGCCATTCGCGCATGCGCAGAAGTGGGCAATCGTTGCACGCGCAGAAGCAGGCAATCGCTGCCTACACCTGCACACAACGTTGCCTCTCCTAGTGACCCATTTCGACTTCCAGACAGACCTCTGGAATGGATTACGGTGGCAGGTAGAGGTTACACTGTATTGAGAACAGAAGAAATAACGAAAAGATGTCCGGACAATTAAAACTGCATATATGCTGGTTGTATGGGCAAATGCCTAATTCAGAGAGAGAGAGAGAAGATAAAGGGGAAGAGTACACCCTAATTCATAAGAGGCATAACCTGTTCATTGAGATGTTTTGTGTATGAAACTTAAAACTCTTTTATGTGTACAAAATTTTAAAGCCTTGTATGGTGCCATCCTTATGGGCTCCATGGTTCTAGATAAAGATCTTTTTTCACATAGACCCAAAGCCTTTAAATCCCTTGTTTGTTTGTTTGCTTGCTTGCTTGCTTGCTTTTTGTGAGCCACCCAAGAAGAGTCTCTGCTTCATGGGGCATCTATGATCTGCAGACTTTAGGCTTCATCACCACGTTCTGCCTTTTTCTCCCATCCCTGTTTTTGCTTGTGTTCAGTTTCATTTTGTTTTGGAGTGACTGCTTGCTTTCCGCTTAATATCCAGCCAAAGGAACTTGAAAGCTTTCTCTCCCTGTGGCAACAATGCAGATAGTCCTAATTTAGGTATCGCCTTACTGCAGGGCTAGCCAACATAGTGCCCTCCAGACCACAACTCACCCATCGTCTCTGTGGCGATAACACAGGGCCCCCCGATGCAGTGGCGTAGCGTGGGGGGTGCAGGGGGGCCGGCCGCACCGGGCGCAACATCTGGGGGGGCACTCGCACTCGCAGCTCTCTGCCCCTACCTGGCTCACTCTCTCTCTCTCACTGCAGTGCTGGCTGTGCGAATCCGATCCGAGCCGCCGGGTTGCCGCCCACTGTGGAGGGGAGGGTGCCAGGCGTGCGGTGCGGTGCGGAGAGAGAGCGAGGGACTATCTGGGGGAGGGACAGTGCAGTGGGGGGGGCACAAATTACTTGCCTTGCCCCGGGTTAGGGGGCACAAATTATTTGCCTTGCCCTGGGTGCTGACAACCCACGCTACACCACTGCCCAGATGTTTAACGATCTATTGATCCCTGTGCCACCACTTTGCTCGCTTCCCCGCCGCCACCAACCTGCTACTCTCTGGTAAAACACTGAGTCCAGACAGTTGTTAAAAGTGAACCAAAAAAAAAACCCCCAAGTTTATTTTACAAGCTTTAACAAGTTTATGGTTTCTCAGATAATATTCCTGTCAGTATCTTAACTTTAGTTTCTTTACCGACCTATACCTTCTTAATACCTTCTGACTGATTATCTCAACTGTTTGACTGACTCCTCTTAACAAATTCTCTCACTCTCTCACACCAGACTAGCCCAGCCCACAGACTTATCTTCTCTGTCTCTTCTAACTCCAGACTGTCTTCTCAACCACCGTAACTCTAACTCCCTCCCCCAAAAAACTCTGTGCTTAAAACCTTATACACAGTTAACTCTGCCCCTTGGGTTCCCATTGGTTAGTCATTTTACAATTAGTTTACAATTAGTGCTGGAGGAGACTCTTGAGAGTCCCATGGACTGCAAGAAGATCAAACCTCTCCATTCTGAAGGAAATCAGCCCTGAGTGCTCACTGGAAGGACAGATCCTGAAGCTGAGGCTCCAATACTTGGGCCACCTCATGAGAAGAGAAGACTCCCTGGAAAAGACCCTGATGTTGGGAAAGATGGAGGGCACAAGGAGAAGGGGACGACAGAGGACAAGATGGTTGGACAGTGTTCTCGAAGCTACTAGCATGAGTTTGACCAAACTGCGGGAGGCAGTGGAAGACAGGAGTGCCTGGCGTGCTCTGGTCCATTGGGTCACGAAGAGTCAGACACGACTAAATGACTAAACAACAACAACACCTTCCTAATACCTTCTGACTGATTATCTCAACTGTTTGACTGACTCCTCTTAACAAATTCTCTCTCACACACACCAGACTAGCCCAACCCACAGACATATCTTCTCTGTCTTTTCTAACTCCAGACTGTCTTCTCAACCACCCTAACTCTAACTCCCTCCCCAAAAAACCTCTGTGCTTAAAACCTTATACACAGTTAACTCCGCCCCTTGGGTTCCCATTGGTTAGTCATTTTACAATTAGTTAACCCTTTCCTTATGAACCCAGTATGGTGTCACATCTAGGAGGGCAAACGCCACAGTCTCTAACCATTGGGTGTGCTGGCCAGAGCTGATGAGAGTTGCAACATATGGAAGAGAATCACACTGGCTACCTCTGCCTTACTGTAACTTATCTGGACAGTCTCTTAAAAACCAGCCACATCTGTAAAACAACTAAAAATTCAGGAACCTTGAAACTCTGGTTATTGCTGAAAATGTCAAGCAACACAACTCATCTGTAGCATTTGCTGTATTCCGCTTTCAAATAAACTGCAGGGAGAATATCAATGTGCACCAGTGGAACAGATGTAATATCACATGTCAGGGGTGAACGGGAACAGTATGACAGGACTGGAGACCATCTTCCAGTCAGCTTTCTAGGTGCCCAAGTTACTCTCTCTCTCACTCACACACACACTTTTTACCCTGTGAAGATTTCTCAGGGAATGCGGAAGGTGCTAAAGTGTGAGGAAGCTGCTACACTCCTGGTGTTAGGAGCAGTTAGGATGCAACTTCCGTTTTAAGCTGGCTGCGCCTTTTTGTTACTCGCCGTAATAGAGGACAAGGGGACAAGCAAGTATTACTGCTCCGATGAATGCTATTTTTTTCTTCTTGAAAATCCTCTGAACATTTAGGAAACTCTGACACAGTGAGGTATGTGAGGGATTAAGACAGGGGTCAGCAAACTTTTTCAGCAGGGGGCCAGTCCACTGTCCCTCAGACCTTGTGGGGGCCGGACTATATTTTGGAGGGGGGAAATGAACAAATTCCTGTGCCCCACAAATAACCCAGAGACGCATTTTAAATAAAAGCACACATTCTACTCATGTAAAAACACGCTGATTCCCAGACCGTCTGCAGGCCGGATTTAGAAGGTGATTGGGCTGGATCTGGCCCCCGGGGTCTTAATTTGCCTACCCATGGATTAAGATCACAAATTAAGTTTCTAGATGTTGCTGACAATGGGAAGATACATCCATAACTATATTTGTGTTTCAGTCTGACACAAGCCTAGAAAATAGAAAGGAAGGCTTTGTAAACAACACATCACTATTTTCACAATGGAAATTTCATAATGGAGTTTTATTTTCAATTTCAAATATACAGAAAAAATTATCATGAATGTGAGTTCAGCACAAGGACTCAAGAAGAGGTTAAACCTAATTGCTGACATTGTATATTAACTAAAGCTCATTTTAAAACAAATAGCTGAGTCCCTTTTCTTAGTCCTCAACGGGATTATGTAGATGATTCTTGTTCTCCGTTTTCTGTGTTATAAGGTTACATTGAGTATCATCCAACAGGGAAATGCCCTGTTTGGGTAAATTCAGCATTTTCTAGTCCTCCACCCCCCGCCTTTCCTTTTATTATCCCCTTACACATCATTCATTCCATGTTCTCTGCCCTCTCTTCCTCCCCATACTATCCTTCAAATCCTAACACTGAAGCTACTCTCATTCCAATATAATAATAAATAATCATGAAATAATAAGTATTGCCTTTGGGCATCATCATTATATGTGAAGCATCTATACAAACAAACATTACATCTTTCACAAACCTCTACATTTATTTGTAAAGCAGCAAATCAAACTACAGGACATTTAATTCATAATACCCATTTTTCCTTTGGAAATTAAAGAATGGAAGATGATATGCGACTGCATTCTAGAGTAATCCCATAGTGTTTTAAGAGTGGTCACTATGATTCTGATTTCAAAGCAGGTTTTTGTGATTCCACCTTTAGAACATGCTTTTCATTCAAAACATCCTAACATGTAGAGCAGTGCTTTAACCATCAATACTACTCCTCCACTATGCCAACAAAGGTCCGTATAGTGAAAGCTATGGTTTTCCCAGTAGTGATGTATCAAAGTGAGAGCTGGCCCATAAAGAAGGCTGATCGCCGAAGGATCGATGCTTTTGAATTATGGTGCTGGAGGAGACTCTTGAGAGTCCCATGGACTGCAAGAAGATCAAACCTATCCATTCTGAAGGAAATCAGGCCTGAGTGCTCACTGGAAGGACAGATCCTGAAGCGGAGACTCCAATACTTTGGCCACCTCATGAGGAGAGAAGACTCCCCGGAAAAGACCCTGATATTGGGAAAGATGGAGGGCACAAGGAGAAGGGGACGACAGAGGACCAGATGGTTGGACAGTGTTCTCGAAGCTACCAGCATGAGTTTGACCAAACTGCGGGATGCAGTGGAAGACAGGATTGCCTGGCGTGCTCTGGTCCATGGGGTCACAAAGAGTCGGACATGACTAAACGACTAAACAACAACATTACTCCTCCCTCCATACCTCAGGCAAGCTGTTCACCTTTTTTCTTTTATTATTATTTGAAAACAGTATACACAAGTTTAGAGGTGTCAACATATTCACACGCAAATATATTCAACCTTCTATATGGTTGAAAAATGTAGAAAAAGTTGCAACTGGGGATGATGGTTGTTTATGCCATGGTATTTGTCAAAGGGCCAGTTTTCCTCAGTTCATATAATAATCATGATATAAACTTGAATTCTTAGTTTTCAAAGCTCGGCTGGGGCAGGAAAAATTGTGCATTTGCACAGAATGTGGTGAGGGCATTTTCAAGTCGGTGACACTGCTCATGTAAAGCAATATTATATAAGTTTACTCAGAAGTAAATATCTCTTTATATAATGGAGTGTGCTGTCAGGTAGAAGCAAACAAAACTATGGCTTTAAAATGTTGCATCAGTCTGCACACAAAGTTTGGATAAATGCAATCCTAAATTCTGAAGGCTGAGGGCTAGGTTTGACAGCAATGAAGCAAATCTTCCAAAATAAAGAAAATACACACATTTGGAGAAAATTACCACAGAAGAAGGAGGAGAAGAAATATTAGCAATGCAGCATGGTTGATAGAAAGTACTTTAAGAAGTATTTGACTCTGGAATTTATAACATTTCTAAAAGAAAAGGCGACTAGTATTTGATTTGTCAATCCAGTGCCTTACGGAGTCTGTGCCCCAGTGTAATATGATGACAAACATAGTGATTGCCCAATGAATTGATTCATTTCTCTCCCAAGTATAACCAGAGGCGAGTATTGTAATAGGAGCTACAATTTTCTCCCAAGTGGAAATCCAAAACTAATTTGAGCCTGAAAATACTTTTTATTCAGATGGTTGTATCAAAAAATTTCTGGACCCATTTTTAAAAGTGAAGTGTGTGTGTGTGTGTAACTATATCTATATATGTATCACCACACAAAGCTCCAAGAAATATATTTCGAATATATCCATTTATAGTACAGGCCCACAGAATAACCTCAGAAGATATATCATATTTTGTGTGTGTATAACATGCCCCCATGTATAAGACAACCCCTATTGGAAGGGGATTGCCCAGAGTTAAATCGCCCACCCAATTGCTGCAGCCACAGCCAATTGTCAGCCGGCCTTGCCACAGCAACCAATCACACGCGCAGTCGCTGCTGCCAATATCCTGCTGGCTGCTGCCACCAATCACACCCCCCCCCCTCTGCTATCCATGATTTGACGACCCACAATTTTTGCCTATTCCTTCTAAGGAAAAAATTGTCTTAAACACAGAAAAAAAACCAGTAGTTCCCGAGCCTTTAACAAGTCCTGAATATAGAACTGCATTCTGTCCTCCAACTCTTCATGTTATGTTTGGTTTGAATGACCAATAATTAATTCTAAGGAACAATCCTACACTCAAGTCGTACTGGCTGGAAGAATTTAGGATTTGATGCAAGTCTTCCTGTGTGGGAAAATCTTGGAGCTCCACTACCACCGGGCATGTGATGCCAGAAGAACATTATGCCAGCATATTTCCACTGCCAACACAACTTTACCAGCAGAGAAGCAAAAAATGTGTAGTGCTGGGTGTCTGCTGTGATTGAAGTAGGCTTAGTCTGCCTCCTAAATTCACCCTGATCCTCATCACTATGCGAACAAAATAAGTGATGTAAATTGAAGCACTGAAGTCAATGCCTTGGGAAGACAGGACAGAGTCTCAGACAAAGATGTGCTCTCCCAAGCCAACATTTCTAGCATGTTCACACTCCTGAAGCTGAGTAGCAACAGGGAGTCAGTACAGTGGTACCTCAGGTTACATACGCTTCAGGTTACATACGCTTCAGGTTACAGACTCCGCTAACCCAGAAATAGTGCTTCAGGTTAAGAACTTTGCTTCAGGGTGAGAACAGAAATCGTGCTCCAGCAGCGCGGCAGCAGCAGGAGGCCCCATTAGCTAAAGTGGTGCTTCAGGTTAAGAACAGCTTCAGGTTAAGAACGGACCTCCAGAATGAATTAAGTACTTAACCTGAGGTACCACTGTAGTGGGGATGGTGAGGCAAAAGACCCTGGGCCCAAGCACACATACATATTGTATAAAGGTACAGAGCCCTTCTTTCGCACCCTGTGAAACATAAATGCGCAGAGGTTAAAAAGAAAACTGGGCAACGGTGCGCTGACCGCCCATGACTCCCAAACCTTCCCCGATCTCCTGCCCCCTTTCCCCTTTGTTTGGGGGAGGCTCGGGAGTCACGGGCAGGAGGCTGTTGCCCAGGAGGGGCGCAAGGCACACAGTTTCTCTGCCACTCAAGGTGCAAAGCCCTTCTTTCGCATCCTGTGAAACATAAATGTGCAAGTTTTTTAAAAAAATCTTGGCAACGGCCAGCCGGCCATGACTCCCAAGCCTCCCCCGATCAGTCAAAACGAAGAGGGAAGGGGGCAGGAGATCTGTACTGCCGGACTTCCCCGGTTCCCCTTTGGCAGTGGCAGCCTGGGCAGCCCGGAGACAGCCTGGTAGAACAGTTGGCTCTGGCTGTCTTCAGGAGCTGCTCGTTGCCCGCTGCGGTGGTGCCCGCCATTTTTCCTCGCTGGAAGTCCCCATATGATGTGTATTGTGTGGCAGCGAGCAGCTCCTGAAGCCAGCCAGAGCCAACTGCACTACCAGGCTGACTCTGGGCTGCTGAGGCTGCCGCTGCCACGTTTTCCGGGAACAGATTTCCAAATCTGGGTGTTATGTACTGAAGTTCTCACCCTGGGCCAGCAGGGGGATGCTGTAGATAGTTGTGCAAATAAGGGATCGAAAGTGATGTTCAGTGATTCAGCTCAGTGATTCAGCTCAGAGAGTGGCCGCATCTGGCTATGCCAGGGCACACTATCAGCAGATCGAACTGCACAAACAGAATTGGCGTGAGGCTTGTGTAAGCATACTACAACTACAGATTTATTAATCATAAATCAGGACAAAGAAACATGTCGTCTCTCCCTTTTCGTCTTCTCAGAGAGACCGGGGGAAAGCAAAAGCAATACACACAACAGAAGTTCCCAGCAAGCTGTGCTGGAATGTAAACAGACATGTGACATGCAACATTTCCACACATCTGCTCCTTAAGGTGGAATGGAAATCTCAACATGGCACTCACTGCAGGTGGGGAGAACGCTGCTGTGCTCTGATGGTTTTGGGCATCTTGTTGGCACTTTGAGAACAGAATACTAGGCTAGATGGGCCATTGGCCTGGTCCAGCAAGAGGACACTTCATCTCAAAGTGACAAATACATACCTGAACTAATACGTAGCCATGAACCCAGTTGCCATACTGGAGACATTCTGAAATTGATGGATATAGGGTTAGTGTCAGTTTTACCCAGCACTAATGCTCTGGATTAATATACTTCCCTTCTACTTAAAGCATAAAAAGTTAATTAAGAAACATTTGTAGAGATTGAAAGCTTGACTGATATCTTAGTTATGACAAGCGAACCCGAAATACTCAAGAGGCCTCCATCTTAAGAAATCTGTTGATTGATTTGGTAAGAAGCGTGTTTAGTCACATACTTCTGTAAATGGTTTTAGACATGCTCATTAGACATTCTTTTTCTAATATGTGATCAAGGAAAACGATCTGCACAGAAATGACTGTGTAATTATTTAAGGTGATTGAATATTATTTCTTTTAATGGAGTAATTGAAAATAATAAAAATGAAACATAAATATTATTAATAGAGTGCTAGGTTTTTGCTACAGAAAGCTCTTTGAAGTGCTGTGCCACATGCTAGCCCCTACTAAGTGAAAGGCTTTTGTGGAAGAAACTAGTTTCAAGCTTGGTGAATTAATGAGATTATTCAATGACCACATGGAGTGGTGAAGAGGATTTCATTGTGTGTGTAACCCTGAACAGATTTCCTTTGGGCACATGCAGCTGATCAAAATAATGTTGTTAGGATTATAACCAGTTGCCTGGTCATCTACAGAGGGTGAGAATGGCCTCCAGTCAACAGGCCAGAAAAGCTTTATCAACAAATATTTTCTTTTTCTTCTTTTAGGCTACGATTAATTACTGCAAGCAAGGGTAAACTAATTTTGGCTGGCCCAATGTTCATGCATGTAACACGAAACCAGATGGTGCACTTTGTGGTATATAACTGTTTCTAAAGAAAGTTGGGGTAGATTATGGGTTCTCTCTGTAAGATGTGTTTGCATACAGGTTTTTCCCAAACCTTTCCAAGAGGGCTGAGATTCAAAAAAGTAAGTGGTGCTAAATTTAATTACCATATTTTTTGCACCATAACACTCACTTTTTTCCTCCTAGAAAGTAAGGGGAAATGTCTGTGCGTGTTATGGAGGAAATGCCTATGGGTGGCATGCCTACGGATTATCCTCCTCTAAAAACTACATGTGTGTTATGGTCGGGTGCGTGTTATAGAGCGAAAAATATGGTATCTTTCCTTAATGACACTGATTAAACACAGCATATGAGACTGTAAGAGAGATAAAACACTTATGGCTGCAAAGATTTTTAAAATGACTATTACATTCACTAATAAAGCCTAAGGTGACAAAATGAGTATTGCCAACTTGATTCTATTGAGTCCTCTTCCAACAAGATTATGCATAGCGGCAGCTTTTCTTTAAAGCAGTGGTACATGTGAAAATTAAGTACAAAAAAAATAAAAAATGGAAGATGAACAGTCAAGGTAGTCTGCCACACCAAGAGTGACAATATTACATGCACTCAATCCTTGTGGTAGATGGAATTTTTTAAAAAAAATGAAAAATAGGGTGCTTCCGAAGCAGGTAGAGTTTTCTTTCCATTCCATTTTCTACCTAAATGTTTTGAATGACTTCACAGCTGTAAAGCAAGAAGCCAGCACCAGGTAGAAAGAGCTACGTCTGTTTCTGAGTAATGATCTTACAAGAGGACCAAGGATTTTCATACCAGGTGACCAATACCATTATAAAGATTAAATAACATGACAAACAAGACAAATCTTTCTGATAGCTATTATTCTGCACGCGCCTCAAAAAAAAATCACCTTTAATGTCAAAGGACCAAAAGAAATATAAGCTTAAGCGTAGTTTATAAATTCATTTAAAGATACAAGTTGCCATGGATTTTGGCTTAAATGTTTTAATTGAAGCCTTAAGATTAATCAAACAGCTTTATACCAGTAACCGAATCCATTGATTTAAAAATGTTTATTAACATCTCACACACCATTCTTATAAGATTCAGGTAGGTAGCCATGTTGGTCTGACACAGTCGAAATATTCACACAAAAGCTTATACCCAGAACAAACTTAGTTGGTCTCTAAGGTGCTACTGGACATTTTTATTATTTTTTTATTTTGACCATTCTTATAAGTGGTGTCCTTTCTATTGCGGGGTGTTGCTGAACCGATGGTTGCATTGCAACTATATTGTCTTACTGGAAAACCTCCCCAAAGTCTTAAGCAAAATGTATTTTCAGATCCTGCTATCCAAGATCCTGTACATTGGAAATACCAAGACCTGAAACTGAAGCCTTTGTCATGAAAATAATGTGCTCTATCGCTGTGCTATACCCCCTTCTCTATTAAGAATACATTGTCGGCATAACAGGCATGCTATAGTAACTACTTACCTGGTCACCTGTGAAGAGTGAGAATCACCTCCCAGTAACAGGGCAAAGATTTTGCATTTATTTTCACCCTGACACTGTGACACAAACAACTAACGTAGGTGTTGAGGGGGTCATGTAGGCTAATAAGAAATGCAGTATAGGCCTTTCATTATTTGCAAGACTGACAGACATGATACTATTTCAAACTCTTTCCCTTTGCTCTTATGTATTATCCAATAGAATACACCAAACATCTTGCAGCAATTACCGTATTTTTCGCTCCATAAGAAACAGTTTTTTCCTCTTAAAAGCTAAGGAGAAATGTCTGTGCGTCTTATGGAGTGAATGTGTGGTCCCTGGGGCTGGGGGGGGGTAACCCGGGCTTCCCCTGCCAGCCCCACAAGCTCTGGGAGCAGTGGGAAGGCTGCGCACAGCCTGTCCGCTGCTCCCTGAGCTGCTCTTTGGGGCTGGGGGGGAACCCGGGCTTCCCCTGCCAGCCCCACCAAGCTCCTGAGCAGCTCTGGGGTAGCCCACGAAGCCTCCGCAGGGCAGCAGGAAGCCTTTATCCGGCTGCCCTGTGGATTCTTCGCGAGCTACCCCTGAAGCCAGAAGAGCTAGAGAGAGCATTGCCACCTCCTGCAAAAGCCCCCAAGAGCCGCACTCCCTTTAAAGAGTCGCACAGAGTGTGTGTGTGGCTCTTGGGGGCTTTTCCCCGAGGAGGGAGAAGGGCAGCCCATCAGTGATGGACTGCCATTCTCCCACCTCCGGGAAAAACCTGTGCCGCACACACGCTCCACGCAGCTCATGAAAGGGAGCGCTGAGCAGAGCCTGGGATGCATACAGGCTCCGCTCAGCGCTCCCTTTAAATAATTTTCTTGAATCCCCCCTCTAAAAACTAGGTGTGCCTTATGGTCAGGTGCGCCTTATGGAGCAAAAAATACGGTAAATTCTACAACTGAAATTAAATCAGCTGGTAGCGTGTGTCTACTCCACTCAACTCAGTGTGCCTCATTGTTCTTAACTGTGATCTCCGAATGACGAGAAATACAAATTTAATAAATAGCAATTAAAAATAACTAGGCTGGCTCCTTGGATGCACAATGCATGCAGTAATGACACAGTGGTTAGAATAGTGTCCCAAATCTGAAGAAAGCTCTTTGGGGGCAACAGATTAAATACCCAGTGGGTATGGTTTCTCCCATATGTTGACCGGATCATTATGGAACTAGTGAGGGATCAGGCATTATCTCCCTCACATGTATTGCATTCCTAAAATCCAAGCCAAAGTCATTTTTAATCAATCTTATTACACATAATTACTGAGAATTATCATGATCATTTGGCACATCTCTTTTTTTTAAAAAAATGGTCTCACTTTATTACATTATATGATTAATTAACTATGGTATATAATTACTGAGCAAGATTAGGGTTTTTTCCTATTGCAAAAATCTAAGAAGTCAGTGTGGATTCAATGCTGTAAACTAGCAATAAAAAGGTAAAGGGACCCTTGACCATTAGGTCCTGTCGTGACCAATTCTGGGGTTGTGGCGCTCATCTCGCTTTATTGGCCGAGGGGTCCGGCGTACAGCTTCCGGGTCATGTGGCCAGCATGACTAATCCATTTCTGGCGAACCAGAGCAGCACACGGAAACGCCGTTTACCTTCCCGCCAGAGCGTTACCTATTTATCTACTTGCACTTTGACGTGCTTTCAAACTGCTAGGTTGGCAGGAGCAGGGACCGAGCAACGGGAGCTCACCCCGTCAAGGGGATTCGAACCGCCAACCTCCTGATCGGCAAGTCCTAGGCTCAGTGGTTTAACCCACAGCACCACTCGCATCCCTAAACTAGCAATAGAAGTTAATAAAATTGCCAGCTTTAAGTACTTCTGCAGAAAACCTTACAGCAAAGAATTCACAGGCCACAAGTGTAATTGTGATTTTGCCTTTGTGGAAAGCACTTTCATTTTCCCACATCAGGAGACCCAAACTTTGTTGATTCCCTTAGTTATATATTTGTGGGGCAGTATTTATAACTCACCCTTCATCTACAGAGATACCAGGGCAGAGTAAGGCTAAAACAAACAA
This sequence comes from Podarcis tiliguerta, assembly GCF_965153285.1. Lineage (NCBI taxonomy): Eukaryota > Metazoa > Chordata > Lepidosauria > Squamata > Lacertidae > Podarcis > Podarcis tiliguerta. Next base: position 65,356,291 of record NC_139542.1, on the reverse strand, counting down.
TACAAGACATCAATCAATTATAGAGCAATAAAACACTTTGTCAAAACAGATAAAGGAAGCGGAAAATCAAACAAGTCTTGACCTAGCTCTGACACAGTAACAATTCCAGTGCCACGCAAACTTCTAAGAGAATGACATGCCACAAAAAGAGTGCCACTACACAGAAGACTCTCTTGTAGGCATCATGACATAGTGAACTTCTCCTGTCATGGGGGCATGGAGGAGTCCCCTGTAGAGGTCTTAAGGCATGGGCAGGATGGCATAGGAAGAGGTCTTCCTTTGGATATTTGGACCCCAAGCCATTTAAAACCATGAATTAGGCTCAGAAGCAAACAAGCAGTCAATGTAACTCTTTCAGAACCCATATGATAAAATTCCATCTGACTGAACCAGTAAAAATTCCGCCACCTGTATTTTGCCCTGATTGAAGTGATCTTCAAGTGCAGCCCCAGGTACAATGAACTATTGTTGTTGTTTAGTCATTTAGTCATGTCCAGCTCTTCGTGACCCCATGGACCAGAGCACGCCAGGCACTCCTGTCTTCCACTGCCTCCCGCAGTTTGGTCAAACTCATGTTGGTAGCTTCGAGAATACTATCCAACCATCTCGTATGCAATATTTTTCTTTACAGCACTGGACTTTCCTTTCACTTCCAGGCATATCCACAACTGAGTGACCTTTCGGCTTTGGCCCAGCCGCTTCATCAGCTCTGAAGCAACTTTACTGTCTTTAAAGGCAAACCCACATACAGTGTGTTACAATAGTCTAGTCTGGATGTAACCAATGCATGAATGACTGTAGCAAAGTCTAGTTCCTCCTGTTGATTCAGCTGATGAATCAGTTGCAAGTGATAAAAGGACATGGCTAGATGATGCTCTAGGCATCTCCACAGGAACCAAGTCAACATTCATTGGAGACCAGATTTGCTGCCCCTGTAAATCTTGCCACCTCACCTTGCCTTATGGCAAGGTTTTTTAGCAAGGAAACATATTGACACAAGGTTTTTTAATAAGGAAATATATTGACACAAAATGTCAACAATTCTTTAATTAAAGTACTTGGTCCACACATACACATACACTGGTCAAGGAGCCCAGTTCAGATGCTTTAAAATCCTGCCAACTGTGATTCTATGTCCACATCAGCATGTGGAAGAAGAAATGTTTTCATTCAGCACGACCATGCAAACAGGTACCACTTCCTAGAAGGAAGCTGCATGAACGTGGGAGATGCTCTTATTATTTCTTGCCTGCCAAGCTCAGCTAATGGCCACCAGGAAGCTGCTCCCTGCCACTGTGGCTGCATCAGATCAGATCTTCTCCATGAGGCTATGGGAGACACGCCACACAGAGCCTTTTGCAGCTTCTGAATCTGTCACATACGGCTCACAGCTGAATCTGGGAACTGTCTGTGCTGAAAAGTCCTGTGCAGGAAATGACATTAGTTGATATGACAGCTCTGTCTTTGGTGCATGGTACCTGATGACTATTTCACAATTCTCTTGAGTGGTTAGCCTGCATGCTGCTCAGAGAGAGATACAGAAACTCTTTAGGAGCAGTTGATGAGTTTACAGTTATTAGAATCTTGTGCAACAACAGCAAATCTACAGCAAGATAACCACAATACACAATCATAAACACTCCAAGAGCCAATGAGTAAACCGTATTGTTGCAAATGACACTCCTGTGTTTTGCAAGACCATGCATTTTAACTTCAGCCAGTGTGGTTTGGTGTTTAAAGTGTCAGACTATGACCTTGGAATTCAGATCCCCACTTGGTCTTGAAGCTCACAGGGTGATCTTGGGAGCCAGTCATTGCCTCTCAGTCTACAGGGTTGTTGTGGCAATTAAATGAAGAAGGAGAAAACTCTGCATGCCACCTTGAGCTCCTTGCAACAAAAGGTGGGGATATAAATGCAATCAATCAATCAGTCAATCAAACCCAACATCTACTTATTACACCCAGTAGTGATGTATGGAAGTGAGAGCTGGACCATAAAGAAGGCTGATCACCAAAGAATTGATTCTTTTGAATTATGGTACTGGAGGATACTCTTGAGAGTCCCATAGACTGCAAGAAGATCAAACCTATCCATTTTGAAGGAAATCAGCCCTGAGTGCTCACTGGAAGGACAGATCCTGAAGCTGAGGCTCCAATACTTTGGCCACTTCATGAGAAGAGAAGACTCCCTGGAAAAGACCCTGATGTTGGAAAAGATGGAGGGCACAAGGAGAAGTGGACGACAGAGGACGAGATGGTTGGGCAGTGTTCTCGAAGCTACAAACATGAGTCTGACCAAACTGCGGGAGGCAGTGGAAGACAGGAGTGCCTGGCGTGCTCTGGTCCATGAGGTCACGAAGAGTCGGACACAACTAAACGACTAAACAACAACAACAACTTATTACACAGTCCCATGCATGCTTAAGCAGCCTGCCTGAGACACCTAATCCTAGAATCCAAACAAATATCTGCAGTACATAAACTATTCCAAAATGACAATGTATTAAAAAAAACACCCCAAAATCTCATTTACTCTCTCTTCTGCTAACAAAAAACTAGAGATTACTTTACAAACTGATTCAAGTGTTGCTTCTGCAGGCTATGCCATGTTCCTGATTAGCGAGCAATATTAAGGAACAGATATAGGGAGTTGTACAGTTAAATCAGTGTCTAACTGCCTGTGAACCAAATCTGAAACCAGAGGCAATAGCCACTAGTGCTTTATCAAGTGAATCAGCACATTGACATATTTATTGCCCTGGCAGACCAATACTACAGAGTTTTTGTTATGAGAAGTAGAAATGCCCTGAGCTGGTTTTTACATTTCAGAATACTCCCTGATTTGCCTGATGATTTATTTGAATGTTCAGACATTGTGGTATAAAAATACTAAGCATTGTTTCCCCTTCAAGCTCAAGGGTTAAAGCTCCCTTTGTTACAAACAGACTTGAAGTCAAAGGAATTGACCAAGCTCCTACCAATATCCAGTGATATAATTTACCTCGGGAGACATGAGAGACATTGAGGCCTAACAAGCTGAATAGTCAATTCTTTATTCAGTTCCCCTGGACAGCTTCCTCCTGGAGATGCAAACACAAGCACTCAAGTTGAAATAGGATGTTGTACATCATGAAGCTGAAAATCTGAGTCCATTCAAGTCAGCCGAAATATTACAATAGACGTCAACAAAACGAAAGCAAATAACCATTGAGCAACCGAGAGACAACAAGCAGCTAAAGCTCCATCACTTAAGCAAATTCTTTTGATGCTGACCAAGATTCTGCTGTCCCATGACTTCCCTAGGTAGAGATTCAGGAGAGCAATTTAGACAGGACGTTTCTCTTGGAAAAGGCCATTCCCCACACCACCTGTCCTCCTACTCATAACTGGATGTGCAGCATTTTAGTATTTCACCCCGAAACAGAAGACTGGCTGGTTTCTCAGCATGTTCTTTGTGCGTTCTGCAAGCAGGGCCAGCTTTATCATGAAATTCGCAGCTGCCTCGGGCAGCAAATGTTGGGACATGGAAAGTGGCAATGAAGGATTGGAAGGCAGAGCTGTTGTGTGCCAAGAGAGCTGCTTGCACCCCCTAAACTAGCCTTTTGCCTTCAGGTGCAGTGGATGATGCTGTCCTACTTCCAATTTTGAAGTAAGGTGGCATGGGCTTTGAAGACACTCAAACTCAGGACGCAAGGGAGAAATGTGCTAAGAGGAAGGCACACTCTGCAAACCCTCACCGTGATCAATTCCTGCCCGGAAACTTATGTCCCCACTGTGGAAGGACGTGTGGATCCAGAATTGGCCTCCACAGTCACTTACGGACTCATTGTTAAAACCGTGTTTATGGAAGACAATCTTACTCGGCTATGAGTGATCACCAAAGAAGAAGAAAGAAGAAGATTCAGCTATGAGTCTGAATGGACTCAGTACAGTGGTACCTCAGGTTACATACGCTTCAGGTTACAGACTCCACTAACCCAGAAATAGTGCTTCAGGTTAAGAGCTTTGCTTCAGGATGAGAGCAGAAATTGTGCTCCGGCGGCGCGGCAGCAGCAGGAGGCCCCATTAGCTAAAGTGGTGCTTCAGGTTAAGAACAGTTTCAGGTAAGAACGGACCTCTGGAGCGAATTAAATACTTAAACCGAGGTACCTCTGTATGTGGATTGGAAGGAAAGCATTTGCCCTTTGCGTTAAGAAACAACAGATCCTACAACTCCTGGTTATGAGAGACCTGCTGTGGCCTGTCCCCAGCTGTTCCACATTCCACCCCCACCCCCACCACAGTGAAGGCCTGATATGGTTTGTTATCTCTGGCTGTGAAACCCCACCATTATATTATCTCAGAAAGGATCCCTGTCACTTGCAGCTTATGCACTGAATAGCCTCGCTTTTCTTATTTCTTTGAAAACTTGTTTTCTAATATTGTATTTTATTATTTATCACACGAATGGACAATGTGATTTGCATAAGCTGCATTGGTTCAGTCATCAAACTAAGGTGAGAGAGACCCTCATGCAAAAATATTCCGAGGGGTTTTCCCACTTTAATTTAACAATACACTAGTATCCAGTTACAGTGGTACCTCAGGTTAAGAACGTAATTCGTTCTGGAGGTCCGTTCTTAACTTGAAACTGTTCTTAACCTGAGGTACCGCTTTAGCTAATGGGGCTCCCCCTGCTGCCACCGCACTGCCGCTGAACGATTTCTGTTCTTATCCTGAAGTAAAGTTCTTAACCCGAGGTACTATTTCTGGGTTAGTCTGTAACCTGAAGCATCTGTAACCTGAAGCGTCTGTAACCCAAGGTACCACTGTATATACCTTCTGAACGCAGAGGAAACATTATGGCGAGAAGAGGAAATTTAATTAAAAATGAAGCACGTATCTTCAGAATGCTATATAAATTACAGGCGCATGTTTATACGTAATATTAATTTCTAGGTTTGGCAGATCCCAAAAACCTTTGGGCCACTGTGCAGCCACATACTTGAGCACCCTATATATACAGTTGCCACTGAGAGGTAACTGTAAATGGAAAAAAAGTAACCGAACAAGTAATGCCTTAGAAAAAAAGGTGTTCCATATTTCGTTGAAGTCTTTGGAAAGGAGACTGGACAAGGATCTGCCAAGGATTATTTAGATACAGTGGCTCAGTAGTGAGTTAAAAAGAATGGTCCCTGGGGCCATCCTTCACTTCATGCCTATAATTTTGTTATTCTTAGCAGAGGAACTTTAAATTCCCACAGAGGGACTTGAATCCTATTGCAGTCATCTTTTTGCCTTCTATTTGTTGAACAAGGTTAGTTCATCTTGGAAGCAAATAGTTATGCTAAAAACCCATTTCATATTTATAAATATTTGGAAATACCTTTAAAACAGTTCATTCCTCTCGAACTGCTGTGGAAATCCTTTAGAGCATTTCTGACACAGAATAAGCTCTCACGATTAATATTAAACAGGACATTCTGCTGTGATAATGATGATGGTGGTGGTGATGATTTGGCTATTATTTTTAAGTGTTACTAAATATTAAATTGCTCTTGAAGCAAATTAGGGCTTTAGATTTAAGGGGGCACTTTTATAATTCTAGACATATGGCACCCCATAAGTCATACCAAATGAATACAGCAGTGGCAGAGTTGACGAAGATATGGAGGAGGAATCAGTTTGTCATAAACAATGCAAATATTTATACTATTATTTAATGTCTGCCCAGCATGTCTATCCTTAATGTAGCATTAGCTAACATCAGCCGCACACCATATGTGCAAATAATTAACACAAATTAGCTCTTTCTCCATTGCACTGTCTCAGAAACAAGTTGAATTAATGTAAAGATATATTCAGGAACAAACAGAGAAATGATCTCTCTGTGCAACAGCCTAGCCAAGTTTGTCTTTATGAGCACATATTTTTAATACTTCATCCTCATTGCTATTCCAGTGCCAAAGGCTGCTGGTATTTGAAATGCTCCTACAGTATTCCTTATGTAATCACTGGGATGACTAACATAGTGATTAAAAACCTGACTTGGCTAAAGATTTTCTTGTAAGATTAAGATTCAAATAGAAACATCTCCAGAACAAGTCCTTCCCATTAAAATAAACAAAACACACACACACAAACAAACAAACACACACACACTAGGATCTCACGTTTCCAGAGCACACAACAGCTTCCAAAGGGGAGAAACAGATCAACAGTCTATGTGAAGGGCCATTAGAATATTGTTCTCTATATGGATCCCAAAAATTGTTTTAGGCATTTTCTCCTCTCTCAAAATGACTGGCTTAGGCGGGTAAAAGATAAGAGCAAAGTTGAATGGATGTTATTGTACCCCAGACAGGGGGCACAAGAAACAAAGCCCCATCTTATTGTTATTAGTGTAAACCACATGTCAAGGTCCATCAGGAGAACAAGGCTGGCATTGATGAAACAGGCTCAGATGTTTATTATTCAAGGTTGTAAAGAGATAAGCAGACTCAGGAACGCATATTGCCGTGGCGTGGAGAGGCTGGTGAGGCCATTGTAGGAAAGAAGGGGGGCAAGCCCATGCAGTGGCGTAGAGTGGGGGGTGCAGGGGGCCCGGCTGCACCGGGCGCAACATCTGGGGGGGCGCACTCACACTCACAGCTCTCTGCCCCTACCTGGCTCACTCACTCTCTCTCACTGCAGTGCTGGCTGTGCGAATCCGATCCGAGCCGCCGGGTCGCCGCCCACTGTGGAGGGGAGGGTGCCAGGCGTGCGGTGCGGTGCGGTGCGGAGAGAGAGCGAGGGACTATCTGGGGGAGGGACAGTGCAGCGGGGGGCGCGCAAATTACTTGCCCCGGGTAATTGACAACCCACGCTACGCCACTGAGCCCATGTAAGGACATAGGAAGTTGCCATAACTTTCGGTTTACAAGAAATCAGGTGGTATTGTATTCTGCAAATCTATAAAAAGGGGGCGCACCCTGACTGGGTGTGCAGGTTGCGAGCTTATCGCCCTGTATCTTTGTTCTGCATATATGCGCTTCAAATAAAATCCTGTTAATAACCTGCAAGGACGTTTTGCCGCTCTGTGTGAATCTGTGCTCCGGGGACCCAATAGCAGATGTGGTTGGTCCTTCATATGCATTTCTGCATCCATGCAATGTTCATCACTCAAATTTGTAATAGACAAGACACTAACATGCATCTGCATGAACACAGATTCTCTCAGAGTGAATTGTCGTATCTCCTCGCTGCTGTGATTTGTAAAAGTGCTATATGCATAGCGTTTGAAATGGCAATTCCCTTCACAAAAAGTATACATTCAGGTGCAAAGTGCTATTTTAAATATACTTAACCATTTCAAAACCCATTCCTTCATATTATGTCAATCAACCAGACCCTTCTTCGGATACCTATGTAAGTAACAATAACTTACACTGTTGAGAAACTTGCCATTATATAGCTTTCATACCTATTAGATTATAATGCAGTAATCTTTCCTCTGCTCTAAATCACTTGGGCAAAGGAGGGGAAATTCAACTTACATCTACAGCAAGAGCTGCTGTTAACCACTGACTATTAAACCTGAAGAATTAAGGCCAATGTTTTTCTCATGTTTTAAACCAGGCATGTCCAACTTTCAAGAGCCAGCAATCTACTCCCACTATAAAAAAAAAATATTGCAGTGATCTACCAAAGCTGTTGAGCTTTTTTTAGGGAGCCAAAGTTGTTGAGTTGTTGTGTTTTTTCAGGGGGAGGGGATCGCGATCGAAGAAGAAGAAGAAGAAGAGTTTGGATTTGATATCCCGCTTTATCACTACCCTAGGGAGTCTCAAAGCGGCTAACATTCTCCTTTCCCTTCCTCCCCCACAACAAACACTCTGTGAGGTGAGTGAGGCTGAGAGACTTCAGAGAAGTGTGACTGGCCCAAGGTCACCCAGCAGCTGCATGTGGAGGAGCGGGGAATCAAACCCGGTTCCCCAGATTATGAGACTACCGCTCTTAACCGCTACACCACACTGGCTCTCTCGACCTGTTGGACATCCCTGTTTTAAACCATGCATTCTTTTCTATATAATCTAACCTAAGTAACATTGCCATCATCACAGACACACTAAATCAAAGCAACAAACTTCCGTCCCAGGTGATGTTGTGCACAACTTTTATTCTTGAAAGTATTTGATTTTCACATGTTGTAGGAATATAAATTAAAGGCACCCAAAGGTAGTTGCAGTTCCACAGTTACAAGACCACTTACGCTTCTTCTTTACATCACATAAACCATAATTTGGAACTAACTATGGCTGAATGCGAATGTTCTGCATACAAGTACATCTTGCTGTAAATTTCTTGCTCTAATCGTCACCATAGCTGTCAACTTACAGATTTGAAAATAAAGGACCAGCAGCCTCGAAAATAAGGGATCAGCAGCCAAAATAAGGGAGGGAGAGAGACTCTCGCCCGCAGCCGCTGAAGCACCGCCCTTCTGCGTCCCTCCCCATCCCCTCCTCTTCCTCCTCCCCTCAGGCCGCCTCCTCAGCCACCACCGCCGCCGCCACCTCTGGCTTCCCATGGCAGTGTGGCAGAAGTCTCGCAAGAGAGGGGCTGCCTACCCGCCCGCCGCCACCAGTCTCCTCATGACACGCCCCTGAGGGGGGAAAGGAAGAGACGGAGACACGGCAGCTCGTGCATGCACTCTCTCTCGAGACGGAGGACCGCGAGCCGCTGCTTCCATCCGAAGCCGGGCGAGCATGAAACCTGGGAAATTTAAGGGACATCATCCATCCAGGACAGCAGCAGGAAACGGCGCTGGGATAAGGGACTTTCCCGCCAAATAAGGGACGGTTAACAGCTATGATCGTCACCCACTCCGGCTGCTACTCTGACTTATCATGATACAAGAAGCTGGGCTCCTGGTTTCTCTACAAACAAACCACAAGCAAGGCTTGTTCTTGGCTTACTACTTGTGGCTTGTGTGGAGAAATCAATTGTGAGCCTTCATTCGGATACCATCACAAGCCAGACTCTGGCAGCATGAGCCGAGGAGAAGCGGAACAAGAGCTTTGCAGCGACATGTGCCAGCATGGTTGTATTCATGTCAGCTTTTCCCCCTTGACTAAGTAAGCCAAACCATGGCTTACCAGCACTGTAATAGCAAATAGCAAAACATATTGGAGATAAACAAAGCAGCAGTAAGTAGCCCTCCAGAATCCTGCACGTTGCACACTCCCAATATGCCACAGTTTGGCTTACCATACTGTGCGAACCAGGCTACTCAACCATATTTAAATACAGTTTTATGTGACGTGAACTAGGCCACCATGATGAACTAAAATAGTGGTCATTATCCAGGCAAAGTGCATCTTAAAGTCAAATGTCATTTTGGAGTATCGGGGAATATATCTGGGGGTGAGCTCGGAGAAGAAGAATCAACAAGAGAAGAAGCAGAGCAGGTTTATCTTTTTCCCTGCAAACCTAACAGACTGCCAGAGTACTATTTCGGTGGGGCCGAAACACAAGGGCCACAAGGCCACAAATCTGCTCTTTGATATACAGTGGTATCTCAGGTTACATACGCTTCAGGTTACAGACTCCACTAACCCAGAAACAGTACCTTGGGTTAATAAATTTGCTTCAGGATGAGAACAGAAATTATGTTCTGGTGGCACGGCGGCAGCAGGAGGCCCCATTAGCTAAAGTGGTGCTTCAGGTTAAGAACAGTTTAAGGTTAAGAATGGACCTCCGGAATGAATTAAGTACTTAACCCGAGGTACCGCTGTATTCTGTATTAAATTGGGTAAAACACAAACAAACAGAGTGGTGTATTTTAATAAAGTTTTTGTTAATTTTTTTTTAACTCATTGTATGTTATCAATACCAAACAAACGGCAAGCTCCCTCTATGACACCAAAATCAGACTACATGTGAGGTGGTGCTTGTTTGTAGAGGCAGATGGTCCACTTGATGTATAAGAAAAGAGGCCAGAATGAGGACAAAATCTAACATCTGATTTACTGGTATGTGTATCTGCAAAATAAACCAAGACACCAGAATCCTTAAAACACATATCTTTTTTTCAACAAGCACGGTAAACGTTTTGGCAAATGTCCTTTTCAAAGTCGGAAACTATAATGGGAAATCAGCATTCAGAAGCAGAAAAGTGTTTCTGTTTAATTCGCTGACCACTGACATTTGATTCCTTCTTTAAGTATCTGTATTTAAGAGGGAAGTCGTAAAATTGAAACAATGGCAATTCATGGCTCAGTGGTGTATTTGTAATTAATAAATCCATCCAACGATATCCAGAAAACAGTTTTCTGCACTATTTATTTATTTTATTTTTAAAAATCTTGCACTATCCACCGTCAGGGACTGGACTGAGGAGGAATGGTGGGAGCCCCCCCCCCCCCCCCCGCCACCTTTTCTGAAACTTCCCAAGAGCAGGAGGACAGTATTGATTTAGAACAGTGGTTTGCAGAAGGGCATAGTCCAGAGGGGGAAAGCTGGGAAATACTGGGTGAGGAACAGCTAGAAGAGGAAACACCAGGAGAGAGACAGCTGGCAGGTTCAGTGTCCTTGGACAGCATTCCTGACACACACACACCCCAAATTCACCCACGACTAGAAGGACTTGGAAAGTGTTAGAATAGAAAGCGCAATGGCAACAAACTCAGATTACCTGACGTAGGAGTGACGAAGATTAATGGGGACGCAGGTGGTGAACCTTTACTGGGAGCGACGCCATTTTTTAGAGAGATATGCATTCCTTTGTCTCTTGCTGTGATTATTATAGAACTTATCTGGTAAGAACGCTCCTTTCGTTTGATCTGCTTATTTTTTGCCACCGGGGAGGGATCCGATTCCCCGAAGCCTGACATGCACTAAGGTAATCTGTGCAGAAAAAGGAATAATTTCTCATTTTCATTATCTTCTTCTTCTTGGTATGAGCTAATTACCAAATGAATATTCCTATGCCAAAGGGACACAACCAGCAAATATCTGGATGGTAGGTTCCTACTCCTGTTGTTGATTTTGTAGACATGCTATGTGAGAAGAACCTATCGTTATGGTTTTTCTTCCAATCTTCCTCTTCCCACCATGATCAGAACTGATGAAGGGTAACAGAGTGCAGAACTGGCATATCCGCAAGAACTTTGATCAAGCAAGAGGCCGATACATTCCAGCATCCTACATTGGCCAGCCAGGTGCTTCTAGGAAACACACAGGAAGGTTGTATAGGTATTATGGGAGGCATCCATTTTACCCTACTGTTTGTCTCTTTCCAACCTCATGTGAAAAAAGAAATGCACCTTGGGGAGCAACAGTAATACAAAGTAATACAAAATTATACAAATGTATAATTCTTCCAAATGAGGAAATTCCATTCAGCTACTTAGCTATTGTTATGTACTGAAGTTCTCACCCTGGGCCAGCAGGGGGATGCTGTAGATAGTTCAGGTCCACATATGCAAATAAGAGATCGAAAGTAACGTTCAGTGATTGGATAGTTACAGAAAGTTGTTACAGTAACGTTGTACTGGAGCTCTATATAAGCAGGCTGGCTGAACCCTTCAGTTCAGTTCTGTTCTGGTGTCTGAATAAACAAGAGCTGTTTGAAGAATCACTGTGTCGTCTGTTATGTTCACCAACAACTTAACAGCTATCATGGACAATGGTTTATCTGCCATAAACATTATAAATATATCCAGATATATCCAGATATTCAGTAACATATGCCCTCTCCAGGAATTTATGTGGTTTAGAAAACATGTGGTGCTGTGCTGCATGAAACAGACCAGAAGGCAAAATTGTCAAATGAGGAGCCTTCTATGCTTCTGGAAGCTCTCCATGAGTGCTAGAACCCTGGTTTTTTCCAGGATTCTAAAGCCAAGCGAGAGCCTTCATTAGTACAACATGTGGAGGGTGACAATAATGTTGCTGGGGCTGGGCAGCTAGCATGCTCATGCTCGCTCCTGCTGCCCTCCTGCATGTTTTAGGTAGGACATCTGAAATGGGCCACAGACATCTTGTGACCCCCTGGTCACCAAACATGGTGTGGAAAAGCTGCTCACAGAACAGCAAGAAGAGGAAATATTCATCTCAGTTATCATTCCAAATGCGGCTATACACCAAATGTTCTCTATTTAGTCAAAATATTTATATGGAAGTTGGATGGGAAATTCAGGCCCAGGATATTGTTTACATTGGGGGCTGGAGAAATTGTAGACCTACAACTCCCATCACCCTTGAATACTGGCAAATCAAACTAGAGTTTTTAAAATAATCATTCTAATCTCAACAGCAAAATAATGCACAAAGGTAATACTCCAGTCCTATCAGCACCTTCTACTCTTGCTGAGTATGAAACTGCTTGGGAAGTAACATGCTCCTCAAGCACAATGATGGATCTTTTTCAGAAACTGAGCAGCATCAAACCACGTCACAAAAATACAGAGTGCAGTGTGATTCCCAACTGCATGTCAACACAGATCTTTGACAATTGATTTAAAACCCATAAATTTCCCAAAGCAATCTGTTAGCTTTCTCTTTTATATTTTGCTCAAGACAGCCTGTTTCCACAGGAGTCACCCGCCCTATTTAGTCAACAGCAGACATGCTGGTATAAAACCAAATATGTCAGAAGAGTTTGTCTAAATTTCATATAGTTACTGTTCCATGTACGTACCGCTTCTCCACTGATGTTAGAATAGTGTATGTAGAAAAAAGCACTCACTCACATGCAGAAAACATCCTTTCAACTCTCGCATACTGCTCTTTCTCACAGAATAGCAAGAAGCTCCTGTCTCCACCCAGATGCAACTAACTTCAGTGCCACCTAGTGACTAAACTATATAATGGCATTATCCACACACCAGGACAGAGGGGTGTAATGGCAACAGAAGACAGAACTGGCAGATTTCTCTTCCTGCCAATATTACATAGCTCCAGTCCTACTTTCTCCAACTCCATGTAGTAGCATAGCATGGGTTGCCAGAGCCCGAGGCCACTGTGGGGAAGGAAGGGAGAGACTACGAATGTATATTCAACTGCTGCAGAGATAAGAAAATAAGAGTCGTTCCATTGTCTGGAGAGATCACTTCCTGGCTCGCATGGATAATCCATTTTCAACAGAGCCCAGCAATGGAAGTGTGCAGCTGTATTGAAGCAGCACTGGGTGTTGAAATTTTGCGCCCCTAACAATTTTGCGGGACGCGGGTGGCGCTGTGGGTTAAAGCCTCAGTGCCTAGGGCTTGCCGATCGAAAGGTCGGCGGTTCGAATCCCCGCGGTGGGGTGCGCTCCTGCTGTTCGGTCCCAGCGCCTGCCAACCTAGCAGTTTGAAAGCACCCCTGGGTACAAGTAGATAAATAGGGACCGCTTACTAGCGGGAAGGTAAACGGCGTTTCCGTGTGTGGCTCTGGCTTGCCAGAGCAGCGATGTCACGCTGGCCACGTGACCCGGAAGTGTCTTCGGACAGCGCTGGCCCTTGGCCTCTTTGAGTGAGATGGGCGCACAACCCTAGAGTCTGTCAAGACTGGCCCGTACGGGCAGGGGTACCTTTATTAACAATTTTGCGTCCAGGGCAACAGCCCCTGTGCCCCCCCCCCCCAAATGCTACACAACTGACTCCATATTTCACCATCCTTTTTTCCACTCAAGTTTCTTGCTTTTCAGCACATTGTCTAATTTGCTTTTCATCCATCCTGTCTCTTAACCAATCTTATTAATTGTTAGGTACCTATCCCTTAGCTTCCCCTCTCCCTCTCCCTCTTCCAAGCCCTAAGCCTGTCCCTGTGTGTTGTTTTAATCCAAATCAAGCAAACTACCTTCTCCATGTTCTCTGATGCTGAACTACAAACTGTTTAGTTCCCTGAGTCACTGGCCACACAAAGCCAAACCAGCTCAGCCAACCAATATCAGAGACTTTGCTGCCATAAGCAGAATATAAATAAAATATTTCCAGTTGATACATTGGAAAACAATGTGTCAGAGTCTTCATAGCTACAAGAGCCATATAATTAATTGATATACTGTGCTACATTCAACTGAGGTCAGAATGTGGACACACAGAAACTAAAAAGCTCACAGGTCTGGAAAATTTAGAATAATCGATGCACCGTGGGACAGTGAGGTTATACATAAAACAACCTCAATACCACTCAGAAGACATAGATATAATTGGCATATTTGTTTATAGAGTCCAACATGTACAGGCCCAACTGTGGTTATGGGGAGGCGAGGAATGTGATGTTTCAATTGATCTTGAACAAGTACATAACATGTGAGGAAATGCCCCATAGAAACCCCCTGGAGAATTAGTCATCTTTTCCATCCTGTCCTAGATTTCGACAGATAAGGAGCCCACTGCTAACATCATAATGCTAATTGTTCTCACATATGCTGAGCATGTAGGGACACGGGTGGAGCATGTTGAAGAGGCTCTATTTAAAATGTTCTGGAGTACACACTTTCAAAACAGTCAGCACCCGAGCAGCTCCCATTGCATGGCTACCAAAAGACCACAGTGTTAAATTGTTTAGTCGTTTAGTCGTGTCCGACTCTTCGGGACCCCATGGACCAGAGCATTCCAGGCACTTCTGTCTTCCACTGCCTCCCACAGTTTGGTCAAACTCATGCTGATAGCTTTGAGAACACTATCCAACCATCTCGTCCTCTGTCGTCCTCTTCTCCTTGTGCCCTCCATCTTTCCCAACATCAGGGTCTTCTCCAGGGAGTCTTCTCTTCTCATGAGGTGGCCAAAATATTGGAGCCTCAGCTTCAGGATCTGTCCTTCGAGTGAGCACTCAGGGCTGATTTCCTTAAGAATGGATAGGTTTGATCTTCTTGCAATCCATGGGACTCTCAAGAGTCTCCTCCAGCACCATAATTCCAAAGCATCAATTCTTCGGCGATCAGCCTTCTTTATGGTCCAGCTCTCACTTCCATACATCACTACTGGGAAAACCATAGCTTTTACTATACGGACCTTGTTGGCAAGGTGATGTCTCTACTTTTTAAGATGATGTTTAGGTTTGTCATTGCTTTTCTCCCAAGAAGCAGGTGTCTTTTAATTTCGTGGCTGCTGTCACCAGATTATGCTGTGATGCATAAAGGTAAAGGTAAAGGTAAAGGTAAAGGTACCCCTGCCCGTACGGGCCAGTCTTGACAGACTCTAGGGTTGTGCGCTCATCTCACTTAAGAGGCCGGGAGCCAGCGCTGTCTGCAGACACTTCCGGGTCATGTGGCCAGCGTGACAAGCTGCATCTGGCGAGCCAGCGCAGCACACGGAACGCCGTTTACCTTCCCGCTGGTAAGCGGTCTCTATTTATCTACTTGCACCCGGGAGTGCTTTCAAACTGCTTGGTTGGCAGGCGCTGGGACCGAACGACGGGAGCGCACCCTGCCGCGAGGATTTGAACTGCCGACCATGCGATCGGCAAGTCCTAGGTGCTGAGGTTTTACCCACAGCGCCACCCATGTCCCTGTGCTGTGATGCATAATCTGGCTCAAATTCTAGCAAAAATGTACTTTTAAAATATTTTGAGTAAAACTCAACTTTTATCTATATCTGCTTAAATCTGCCTCGCTGGAGTTACCTGTGGTCCAATATTTTAGCTCATTAATCAACTACTGCAGCACTAAAGAAAAACGTCCAACTTGCTCTTTAGAGTTTTCAGGTGTTGCCATTTTGAGGCTTAAAAAGAAAGGGGTTTTTTTCCCCCAGTGATAAAGGTACTTTGCAACCTATTTAACTTCCATGCAAATTTAGCACATCACCTTTTCTAATCTGTTCCGTTCTATGTAGGCATTTTCTATGCTCATATCAGATTTACTGTCAGTCTTTGGTGCTTAAAATTTCAGTTTCTTATCACTAGGTTTCCTGCTCAAACAATTACTTTCACGACTTATGCCTCTCAATAATTTTTAGATGTGTTCCTGAAGGAGAACTTTTAATATCAGTGTGAATATGATTATGTACATCTGTAGCGTTTATAGTACACCTAACATGAAAAATCTTGTAAACTGCCCTACTCTTGATAGACTGTGCAGTAAACTGTATAGTATTTTAATTAATTTCTTAATTAGAAACCTAAAGTGTGATACTTGAAATCTAACAGGCATGCAGAGAAGTACCATTGCTTTAGCTTGACAGCTAAAGGGAGGTATATCAGAAAAAGGATGTTGAAAATAGGCAAAGGATGGTGTAATTATACAGCACTGTTCACTGTTTATATGGTTGACCTGTTCATGTTCCCTGTTTTACTGCAAAACACTATGCATATTTATTGGAAATAAATCCCATTGTGTTCAGTGGGGTTACTCCCTATGTGTGATTAGGATTGCAGCCTTAATGATTTAAACTAAACAATTTTGCTAAACATTATAGCTCAACTTATAAGAACATGCAAAGGGAAACTCTTCTCTCATTTTATGTTGGGACAGAGAGACTGTTGAATAGTGGGTAGACATGGCAGACGACACAGCGATTTCTCCAAAGCAGCTCTTTATTTTGTAAGATGGAACAGAACTGAACAGCAAACAGCTCAGCCGGCCTGCTTTTATAGGCAGCCGGCTGTCAACATTGTAGCAACAACAACCCAGGGTTTCCCGCCTAAAATAACTGACGTGGACCTGAGTGAAAAGTATCTACAGTATCCCCCTGCTGGCCCAGGGTGAGAACTTCAGTACATAACAGAGACCAACACCCCTCCCTTGTAAATCCTCTGACACGTGCAGTTAACAGGGCCGGTCTCTTGCTACCACAGATATTGAAGAAGAACAGAAGTGTTGAGAAGCTTGTGCAACTTCTTAACTTCTCAAAAACCAGTACAAAGCAAGAGACCTGCCCTCAGGGCAGGTGTCCAAAGTGAGCGTCACTGGGCATCTGCCAAGACCCAACACTGGGCTCCCTACCAAACCGAGGAAACCCATAGCCTTGTTGATATTACTCTCTAAGCAAGAAAATAGTGATGGGAGCAAGAGGAAACATCTTCTGAAGCCCCAAGTTTACATTCCTGAGCTTTGCTTCTTAGCTATGTAAGAAAGCTATCAATTCTATGTGCATCAGTAAATTTAAGCTGTCCGAAGAGGTGACATTCAAACACAGGGCTTTTCCTGGGTTCACAATACAATGGCCACTTGGTTCTCAAACGGCTTAGTTGATGAACAAATTGGCTCCCGAATGGTGCAAACCCAGAAGCAAGTGTTCCAGTTTGCAAACGTTTTTCAGAAGCTGAACGTCCGACGCGGCTTATGCTTGAGTGCAGGAAGCTCCTGCAGCCAATCAGAAACCACACCTTCCAATTGGCAAGCCCTAGGCTGAGTGGTTTAGACCACAGCACCACCCGCGTCCCTATCACTGAAATGTACCTAGCACCAAATGTTCCTCCAACCCTTCTTGATCCTTCTTACTCCCCATTATTTCCTCATCCTTAATACATATGTAATTTAAATCCATTTAAAACACATCCTTCCCCTACTAGCTTCCTACGGAACATACTCTATTGAAGACTCAGACTGACTGATTGGATAAGATACCTTTTGCATCTTTACTTGGGCTGCTACAACTAAAGTTGCCCAGGTTTCAGAATGAATTTTCAGAGTTTCAGCCTCTTTCTCAGAGAATTGGATGGAAAAAAGAACAGTGATCCGATAGGGGCAAATAAGCATCCTATGTTCTGCTTGGCTTAAGTGACTGTTGCTATTAGTCTTTCCCAGAATCCATCAGGCTCCAAACCCCCGAGCCATTATCCTCTGCCTCCAATCCAACAAGTACACCCCCCCCCCACTTTAGTAATCTCTGCCCCTTCATCACCAGCCTTTGCCTCCTAGACTCTCTCCCCTCTGAAATTCTGGTTCTGACCTCAGGAAAGCTGGTAAGCAGAGCCGGCCCTTGCATGAGGCAGGGTCAAGCGGCTGCCTCAGGCAGGAAAGCACGAGAGGCAGTGCCCCATCGCTTCTGCCACTGGCAGGAGTGTTCCAGTGTTGCTGGAGTTTTCAGTGTGTGGTGTTCTCCATCCCTGGGATGTAGAAGAAGAGCATCAAGGTCTTACAAAATGCTCACCTTCTCACCAAACTCTGCAAGAGGGGTGGTGTTCCAGAACGCCACTTCCGACCTCGGGAGGAGGTGGTGTTGTGGGCTTCACGCCCCCAACACATGCGTGGAGGCTGGCTCCCAGCCCCGCACAATCTGGGGAATCCTCGGCTGCGTCATCCCCGAGCCAGCCAATCGGCTGCCCCAGGGGGTATGGCTTGCCTCATTTAAGGCAAGCACGGTTGGGAATCTCCCTCTTTGGCCGCTCAGCTGCTTCGGTTTCCCACCCGCCCGCCCTTCAAGGTGCCTCTTTGACCTTGCTATGGACCTCGGTTGGTCGCCATTAAGGGGCCTGGTAGGAATTTTTTCCACTTGGCAAATTGACACCAGCCATTTGGTTTTTCGCCTACCTCATAGCAAATCGTCACAACTTTCTCGGTTTGGGCAGTTAGGCATTGGTATGGGTATTGTTATATAGATGTATGGGGGGGGAGCACCATCACCTCCCCCGGATATTGAAGGGTAGTCCAGTAGAGGATTCCGGGGGCCTTGGCCCTGTCCGAAGCCTATGGAGGTGAGGGCCTAAGGCAAGTCCCCAAGCGGTGACCCCGGGGGAGCTCCTAGTTGATGTGCATCAGCAGGACTCCCCCTACTGGTGGTTAACCCTTCCCCGACTTCAAGCAAGCAGGCTGAAACCAGATAGTCAATAGGACCAATGCCTAAGCCAATATCGCTCATCACCCGTAACCAATAAAGTTGTGGCCAAATTTTAGCCCATTAACCTAAAATGACAGTGTCCTGTGTCTTTATTCCTACTGGGGGGAGGCGGGAACTCGCCACGCAACGCCATTTTGCTGCTCATCTGCTTGATACACGTGCAACTGAATTACTTGTGCTGTGTACTGCAGAACTGCTGAATTTCAAAAAGCCCTAATAATGGTGCAGTCTCCTGAGTATACATTTATTTCTGCAGTATAAAATTAAATTAAATTCTTCAATCTAAAAAAAAAACTATTAAAAGGTTGTATTTAAAATGCATGAAGCATTAAACGGACATCAAAATTAAAATAATCTCATAAATCTCTTCATTTAAAAGACTTTTTGGAATACTGATAGAGACAGAAAACAGCTGCCCTGTAGACTGAAGCAGTAAATTGTCGTATTTTAACTTTTCCCCATTTTCATCAGAGAAAATTCTTTCACAGACAATGTAATAAGTGTACACAAAGACAGAAACCAACTGCCCCTGGATTTAAACAAATTAATAACAGGTTCTTATTTTTCTATGGGAACTTCAAGACAGATAAGATGTACATTCTTCAACCAATCTGTAGGTGCAGGGCCCATTTCTAGGCAAAATAAATGGAAGGTGGGGATTGCAAAAAAAAAAAAAAAATTGTTCATGAAAACCCAATCAATTAAGTCAGAGTCTTAAAACTGATAAATTTGATGACAATGGAGGAAAGCCACCATGAATTTATTCTCTGCAACCCCTTGCTGAGATTAATATGAACTTGCAAAAGTATTCATGGGCTGTGCCTCCTTCCAGGACAAAGGGGTACTTTCTACAATATGAACAAAATGGGCATTTTCAATAACAATAAGGGCTTGCAAGCTTCCATTTATGCCCGAGTTAAAAACACAAGCAATTAAACCAGGCCTTGAATAATAATTTGTGACTTTTCAGTAGCTCTCTCCATACATTTAGTCTAGATATTTTTGGGGTGAGTGTGGCAAGACTGTATTGTGTTCAAGCCACCCTGCAGCACCCACCCACAATGTAACCACACAACTGGGGTATATTGCTGCCACAATATACCTATATTCCAGTGGAGTCTAACAACAACAGCAAACCCCTAACACCTAGTTCTAGTGGGGCTAGGTGACCAGAGAGGAGAAAACTCTAGGAGACTAAATTGGCTATTTTATGTTCAGAGCAGCTGGTTGTGCTTCAGTGGGCATTATTGTGCACTTTTCATGACAGCAATGTGCATTATTGTGCACTTCAATTTCCTTTCTGTTTACAAGAGATATGATTAGCAAATTAGTTTGCTTTATTAATAACAAGTTGGAACGCTATTAAACCAACTGAAATGGATGCTTTGCAACTTTCGATCCATTCGTATTTTTCAACACCTGGAGAAGTTTGATTTCTTGCTCAAACAAAAGTACTCCATCATGCATGCTGTGCCGGCCTCCTCCAGCTTTCAGTCGTGATGCTTAATGGGCAACATTTCTCATCTGAGGCCAGCATCAACTTTGGTTTTAGAATGAACGAATGAATGCCACGCATCGCTTCAAGCCATCAGGCAATAAGAAAAAACGAAAACAAGAATGTACACGGTACAAATTAAGAGAGCAAAAATACATTGTTGATCTCCTACATTTGATTCAAAAGATAAAAGCTGTTGCAGAAGGAGTGGTGGTATGATTTGATTGCAGTGCTGAAGGGCAATGGGGAGTTTATCCTTTTACTGTTCCGTTGTCCCAATCCAACACGCCCCAAAACAAAGTCACTTTTTGCCAACTTGTATCCATCATCTTAGAAGGGATGCGGGTGGTGCTGTGGGTTAAACCACAGAGCCTAGGACTTGCCGATCAGAAGGTCAGCAGTTCGAATCCCCGCGACGGGGTGAGCTCCCGTTGCTCGGTCCCTGCTCCTGCCAACCTAGCAGTTCAAAAGCACGTCCAAGTGCAAGTAGATAAATAGGTACCGCTCTGGCGGGTAGGTAAACGGCGTTTCCGTGTGCTGCTCTGGTTCGCCAGAAGCGGCTTAGTCATGCTGGACACATGGCCCGGAAGCTGTACGCCGGCTCCCTCGGCCAATAAAGCGAGATGAGTGCCGGAACCCCAGAGTCGGTCACAACTGGACCTAATGGTCAGGGGTCCCTTTACCTTTACCTTTATGTCAGCATCTTAAAAAGCAGACACATCACCTTGCCAACAAAGGTCCGTATTGTTAAAGCTATGGTTTTCCCAGGAGTGATGTATGGAAGTGAGAACTGGACCATAAAGAAGGCTTATCCCTGAAGAACTGATGCTTTTGAATTATGGTGCTGGAGGAGACTCTTGAGAGTCCCATGGACTGCAAGAAGATCAAACATTGTAAAGGAAATCAGCCCTGAGTGCTCACTGGAAGGACAGATCCTGAAGCTGAGGCTCCGAAACTTGGGCCACCTCATGAGAAGAGAAAACTCCCTTATGCTGGGAAAGATGGAGGGCACAAGGAGAAGGGGACAACAGAGGACGAGATGGTTGGACAGTGTTTTCGAAGCTACTAACGTTGAGTTTGACCAAACTGCGGGAGGCAGTGGAAGACAGGAGTGCCTGGCGTGCTCTGGTCCATGGGGTCACGAAGAGTTGGACACGACTAAACGACTAAACAACAACAACAAAACCCTTAAGTTGAATTTATGCAGATGAATACAGAAACTTGAAGGGGGAAGTTGCACAAGGAAAATGGCTACCCCCTCCTCTACCCTGAGCATTATGGCTCCAATCCAACTTTTTAAAATGTGAGAGCTCCAATAACAGACCATGTCTGCTTTGGCCCTCAAACAAGCCTTAAAACTAACGTCTCCAATTATGAATAACTATGTATCTTTTATTCTCTCTTCCTGCTTTAATGGCCATTGCGGTCATTTCCACACCATACATTTAAAATACATGGTTTCCTCCAAAAAAAACTGTGGTTTATTAAGCGTGCTGGGAGATGTAGCTCTGTGAAGGGTAAGCTACAGATCCCAGCATTCTCCGTGGGAAGCTATGTGCATTAAATGAATGCTGTCGTTGTAGCCTATGTTTGGTCAGAAAGGTATTTTTCTCCCCGTTTCAAATGGGGAAAGTATTCATTCAGAAAGTGCCATTGGAAACCCAATGGATTAGGGCATCATCAATAAAAATAACAGACTTCTAGCCTCACTTTTGCTTAGCCTAAGGTTAGCTTCCTTTTGAGTGTCTCTGGGTGATCCTGTAACCTTACTGTACAAAATGCTTATTCAGAAGAACGTGTGGCTTTTTTGTGCATTCTGCAGCTGCTTCAGTAAATTGCTGATAATGGCAAGCTCTAACAGAAACCAGGAAGAACATACACACCTTGTCTAAAACCTGAGGATGAGAGCAATATTATTTGGAACTTGTTTTTTTAGCTGATTCTTTCTCACTGCCCCTTACGCCCCCAAATCTCTCTGTAAATACATACATGGTGGTTCCTGTTTCTCCCTCTTTTAGACCCTTCTGGAAAATTTACTTTTCCGACCATCAAGCCTTTCCCCCAGCCGTAACCATGGTATGTTGAACTGCATTTGTGGAAGTTCATAGGTGACTAATTTTCTTCCTGTTACACTCCTCTGTTGTTTCCGCTACTACAGAATTATAGACTGTGAACTCTAAAGAGCTGTGGAGGCTGGTGGCGCGTATGTATGTTTGTGTGCATTTTGTTTCTGGAATTCTGTAAAGCACTATTTACATACTCTTTCATTGTTCATTTATTTTACCTTGTCCCAACCCTGCCAGAACAGCTTCTGAAAAACTCCTGTCCAGAGATAAAGACTACTCCTGAAACAACAAATCTGGAGATATCTAACTGAGTTATACTCAGAGTAGACCCACTGAAATTAATGGATTTAAGTAACACTGTTAGTCTATGACTAACACTAGATATCATCGCCCAATGTTTATAACCCTTATGGCAAGATGCATTTCCTAAACTGAGGCTCCTCTCATAAAGCAAAGTCGAAGATTGCTAAACTGGAACCAATTCTGAAAAAAGTAACATGAAAACACTGAAAAGCATATTCTTCTCCCTGTTTATACACTGACTGTTCAATAATATAAATGTATGGAATGGGGAGAAATGATAATAATTTGGTGGCCTAAATATGGACTTGCATGAAGGAATACATCAAAAACATTATTCTGGTATTAATATATCAATATGCAATGAATGAAACTTATAGAGTAAAAAATTAAGAAGAAATGGGTATAAGATGAGATAGTCAAAAATAATATTGATAACACAGTGAAAAGAAGAAAAGAAACAGAAGAAGCCACATATAGGTGGAGGAAAGTCAAGATTTATGACTGGATGTTTAGTTTGTATGTTTGTTTTCTTTTTTTGTAATCTAAGTTGTAAGTATTGCATTTATCAATAAAAGTTAAATAATAATAATAATAATAATAATAATAATAATAATAATAATGCTGCATGGGGAACTTCCCTGTTTTCAAAGGTGATTAGAGAATGTATTTTCATGCTGGGACTATTCCAGCATGATGCTGATGCTGATGATGCTGATGATAATAAAAATAATATTAATACAGTGGTACCTCGGGTTACATATGCTTCAGGTTACATAAGCTTCAAGTTACAGACTCCACTAACCCAGAAATAGTGCTTCAGGTTAAGAACTTTGCTTCGGGATGAGAACAGAAATCGTGTTCCGGCGGCATGGCAGCAGCAGGAGGCCCCATTAGCTAAAGTGGTGCTTCAGGTTAAGAACACTTTCAGGTTAAGTACTGACCTCCGGAACGAATTAAGTACTTAACCCAAGGTACCATTGTAATTTGGTGGCCTTAGCAGGTCTGATCCTCAGCTGGTGTTGAGCAGCACAGTCTATTTATATACCATCCATGGTTTAGCATGGTTCAGTAAAGAAAGGTACAGTGGAACCTCGGGTTACATACCATCCTCCTTACAAATGCTTTGGGTAACGAGTTCCGCTAACCTGGAAGTAGATGCCCCTAGCTGCAAACTCGGCCCTGGGATATGAGCGGAACTTGAGGGCTGGCCGTGCAGCGGCAGCGGGAGGCCCCATTAGTGAGAATGTGCTGCATGTTAAGAAAGGTTTCGGCTGAAGAACGGACCTCTGGAACGAATTAAGTTCGTAACCGGAGGTACCACTGTACTGGGATTGAGTTTGTACTGTTTAAGAACAGGATACAGATTTAGACACCTGTTCAGCCATGAAGTCTACTGCTTTACTCTGGTTAACTACTTTTCAGCCTGATCTGTTTCTGTTCTACAGAGAAATTGAATGAAACACAGTATAAATTGCACCAAATCATAACACACCTTTATTAGATATTGTTAAAATGTGTTTCAAGTATGTTAATCAAGTTTTCAAAAAAGTTTGCTTACACTTCAATTCAATTTTATACTGAGTAATTTTATAATTGCTTTTGATTTTTAATCTATTGAAGTTAAATTAATCCTTCCATCTAATTTTTATTCAGCATTATTGTTTGCCAGTTTTGTATTTTAATTTTAAATAATGAGCCAATCACATAACTTGTGATTGCAACAATAAGTAGCTTTAAATATTATTTTGAAGTCAAGTGATGTTTGCAAGGAACATGAAGGACTTAAGGAAAGCTCATCAAATTTGCAGGTGACACTAAACTGTGGGGGTGGGTGGGTAGCAAATGCCAGAGCAGACAGAATCAGGATTCAAGATGACCTTAACAGATTGGAAAATTGGGCTCACACTAACAAAATGAATTTCAATAGGGACAAATTTAAGGTTCTACATTTAGGCAAGAAGAAGCACAAATATAAGATGGGGGACACCTGACTTACCAGTACAGTGGTACCTCGGGTTACGTACGCTTCAGGTTACATACGCTTCATGTTACAGACCCCGCTAACCCAGAAATAGTACCTTGGGTTAAGAACTTTGCTTCAGGATGAGAACAGAAATCGTGCGATGGCAGTGCAACAATAGCAGGAGGCCCCATTAGCTAAAGTGGTGCTTCAGGTTAAGAACAGTTTCAGGTTAAGAACAGAGCTCCGGAACAAATTAAGTACTTAACCCGAGGTACCACTGTACGACATTTGAAAAGGATCTAAGGCTCTTCGTAGACCGGAAGCTTATCATGAGTCAACAATGGGGGGAACTAATTCTAGGCTGCATCAACAGTAGTGTCCAAATCAAAGGAAGCCATAGTACCGCTCTATTCTGCCTTGCTCAGACCACACCTGGAGTACTGTGTCCAACTAAACATCAGGAAGAACTTTCTGGTGGTGAGAGCTATATGACAGTGGAGTGGGCTCGCTCAGGAGTTTGTGGACAATCATTCCTTGGAGGTTTTTAAGCAGAGGCTGGGTGGCCTTCTGTCATGGATGCTTTCGTCTCGCCAGAGTGGTGCATGCTCTCCCGCATGGACTACTGCGATGCACTCTACGTGGGGCTACCATTGAAGGTGACCTGGAAACTACAACTAATCCAGAATGCGGCAGCTAGACTGGTGATTGGGAGTGGCCACCAAGACCATACAACACCGATCCTGAAAGATCTACATTGGCTCCCAGTACGTTTCTGAGCACAATTCAAAGTATTGGTGATGACCTATAAAGCCCTAAACGGCCTTGGCCCAGTATACCTGAAGGAGCATCTCCACCTCCATCGTTCAGCCCAGACACTGAGGTCCAGCTCTGAGGTGGTTCCCTCACTGTGAGAAGTGAAGTTACAGGGAACCAGGCAGAGTGTTTGCTTGGTAGTGGCTCCCGCCCTGTGGAAAGCCCTCCCATCAGATGTCAAGGAAATAAACAGCTATCTGACTTTTAGAAGACATCTGAAGGCAGCCCTGTTTAGGGAAGTTTTTAATGTTTGATGATGATGATGATTAAAAATAATAATATTCTGATGAGAGCTGCCCAGAGTGGCTGGGGAAACCCAGCCAGATGGGCAAGGTATAAATAATAAATTATTATCATTATTCTTATTAGTTGGGATTCCTGCCTTGCAGGAGTTTGGACTCTTGAGTCCCTTCCAACTCTACAATTGCATGATTCTATGAATACATCAAAATGTACTTTTCAGTTTAAAATGTTTACTATTTCAGTAATGTTCCAATGCAGTGCAGAATTTGGGGGGTGTAAACCTAAGGACCACAGTTAGAAACAGACAGACAGACATATATTGTGTATGTTTGCATGCGCATTTGTGTGTATATATACACAAACACACAGGCACTATATCCAGGTTGTATTACTTGCTGCTCTCATGTTACTCTCCCATCAATACCTGCCACTTCCAGAGTAGATGTGGTCAGAGTAGATGAGGTCCCCATAGCATGCTGCATCATCAAATTGCTCTAAGCAACATTATCTTTTGTGTGTGTGTGTGTGTGTGTTTGTGTGTGTGTTTCAACATATCATTTTCAACAATAATTAAACGTACTTTTACATCTTATACATTTTTGTTGACTTCCATCATTCACATCTGAAAATTTTCCAATCTATTCACTTAGTTTACATTTCTTATTTTTACTATCACATTTAAATCTCACAACTAGTATCTCACTTCTTTCTCTCCTTTGCAATTTTTCATATATCTCCTTACAAAATTTCTTGTAGTCCTACTAGCGCAATTTGTTGATTACAGGTGCTCTTCAAATAATTCGTATATTTCTTCCAATCTTCTGTGAATCTCTGGTCCCGCAGGTTTCGAATCCTTCCTGTCATTTTTTCCAATTCTGCGTAGTCCATTAATTTTGTCGGCCATTCTTCTTTCGTCGGTATCTAAGCAACATTATCTATGGAGCCTGGATTTCCATATTACCTTGCATAAAATTCTTGTGCTGTTCTATTTATTCTCATTCAGATACGATTTCTTAAGCCACAGAACAACAAAGTACAGGAGAGGTCTCAAAATAGCATTTGCCTAAGACGCAATACAATTCAACAGAGTTCCTCCGATTAAAAAGTAACTGACAGTGAATGTTTCGTAACTTATGACAAGGAAAAAATATTTGGGGGGGGGGAGAGAAATAAAACGCTTTTATGCAAATTTGATTTCCCTATAATAATCTAGAGCTATTCTGCTAGAAGGAATTATCTCCGCAGGCTGGCAGCTGCAGTAGGCAGTGAATTAAAAATGGCTCTGTATATGGGAAAATCTGTTCTATAATCAGTGCTATTCTTAGAGAGGACATCAATCTCAGCCAGCTCCTACAATGCTCTCTTCAGGTGAATGACATACAAGCATGAGGTAGAAACTCCCATTACATCACTAGCATTGCTTTCCTAGACACGTGGCTTGTATCACTAATGTGCACAGAGATAATTAACTGGCTCCAATGATTCCCCAATTTTAAGAACCTTCAGCAGCCAATGACCATAAGGGAAGAGGGAGAAAAAAGACTCGTTTCAGTTCGATTTAGCCAACTAGGCTTTAAATGAACACACCCTCTCAGGCTACACAGGGTGGGGTTTTAATTTGTTTGTTCTTGCTTGCTGTTGCAATTCAGGCTCAGCTCCCAGGTCACAAGACACCAGCATCGGAAATGTTATATGAGCTTTCGCCGTACATTAAACAGGCACATGCTTCAGAGAAGTATTTTAAGAAGTAAGCAACCGCGGCAGTTCTTCATGCAAAATGTCATCAGGCTTTTAATGAGGCAGCTGTGGATTAAAGGGGAAATTGCATGTATGCTGAAACAGGTTTGTATTCCTTGAAAACAAAAAAACAAAAGCGTCTTACAGTAGCCTCTGCCACTGTTATATCAAAGGAAACAATACTGTAAATAAACAATATTTTTACAGACGTAAGACTGATTCCTCATTACATCTGACACATATTTTCCGAACTATTGGTCCTCATCATTCATATGTATAGTATCCCGTCTGCTGCGTCATATGCCTTGTAGTCTGTCTCTGTGTGAGTGATGGGTTTGAAAATTAAGCACATGAAAACTCACAATATTTTTTTTTTAAAACATACATAATTACATGGAATGTAGACTTATTCATAAGATGTAGGGAAGACAGAAGAATTATCTCTCCCCCCCCCCCCCACCAAATAATGCTAGAACTTGGAATTTTCAAATGGTGACTGGAAGTAAGTTATGGCAAAAATCCTCAAAATATGAGGGCAAGGGAGGGAAAATGGAGAATTCCAGTGGGCGAGAGAGATTCCAGCAACTAGCCACATTTTCCTTTTAGCAGCAGAGGTTCGGTGCTGAAGCCATCAGAACTATGTAAACAGTAGAAGCTGGTTTCATTAATTCATAATAATAATAAAAACAATAATTTATTATTTATACCCCGCCCATCTGGCTGGGTTTCCCCAGCCACTCTGGGCGGCTTCCAACAAAACACTAAAATACAATAACCTATTAAACATTAAAAGCTTCCCTAAACAGGGCTGCCTTCAGATGTCTTCCAAAAGATTGGTAGTTATTTTCTCTTTGACATCTGGTGGGAGGGCGTTCCACAGGGCGGGTGCCACTACTGAGAAGGCCCTCTGCCTGGTTCCCTGTAACCTGGCTTTTCGCAATGAGGGAACCGCCAGAAGGCCCTCGGAACCGGACCTCAGTGTCTGGGCTGTACAATGGAGGTGGAGACGCTCCTTCAGGTATACTGGACTGAGGCCATTTAGGGCTTTAAAGGTCAGCACCAACGCTTTGAATTGTGCTTGGAAACGTACTGGGAGCCAGTGTAGGTGTTTCAAGACCGGTGTTATGTGGTCTTGGCAGCCGCTCCCAGTCACCAGTCTAGCTGCCGCATTCTGGATTAGTTGTAGTTTCCGGGTTACCTTCAAAGGTAGCCCCACATAGAGCACATTGCAGTACTCCAAGCAAGAGATAACCAGAGCATGAGATACTCTGTTTAAGGATCAAGCTTGATGCTGCTCTGCTCTGTGTTTGGGAATCCCTATGGCATTTTTGTTTCTGAAAAAGCAACCATAGAAGATCAAGGCCAAGCAGAAGGAGACAGGGTCTAACTCTTTGCCCCTCTTCGCAGTGGGGCTATGAGTCTAGACAGTGCCAGGTCTACTCTGGTAGCACCCCACCAGTAATGACCTCCTCTTTTTCAATTTTGGTCAAGACAGAAAATGGAGCTGCTGGGAGTGTGATGGCCTGGGACTTGGGCTCCGACTCGGAGCCAGAGGAGTCTCAGTCTGCACCGGATCCTTTGTCTCAGGCGCCAGCTAAACCTACTCTGGGGCCTGATTCTGAAGAGCCCCAGTCTGTACAGGTTCCCCTGCTACAAGCACCAGCTGGGCCGAGTCAGGGGCCTGAGCCTGTCCTGGCTCCAGATGCGGGGATTACCTCGTTGCCTTCAGCTGGGCAATCATTTACAGCTGCTCCACTAACAGTTGGGTCAGGAGAGGCTGAGGTGGCTTCTAGTAACCCACAGACATCTCCCTATCTGCAGAGACTGAGGTCTGAGAGAAGGAGAGACCTGAGTACTCGCAGGAGGAGTGCTCACCTTCGGGAGAGACAGGGAGGTGAGTCACCGGGGGATCAGGACCGGCCGTTACCCCAACAGAGATAAAAGGCTGCTGGACCCCACCCCAGGTTGCGGGAACAACATTGCTGCTTGCTGGAACCTACCTGTGATCTTGTGCCTGACCTTGCCTGGTTTCCTGCCTCGTGTCCTGCCTTGGCCCTGTCAGACTGACTCCTCGCGGAACCCTTGGATTTGGGACCAGACCTGGACCGCATTGCTCGGGTTACCCCCAGGCCCAGCACAGGGAGACACTTTGTAGTGCTGCTCCCAAGAATTACTGGTTACACATTTTTAAGCAAATAATAATAATGAAGTTGGTTGCACATGGCAAAACATCAGGCCTTCAAAAACAAAGGCATTTGATTCTGTAAAAGTGCCCTTTTTTCCATTATCAAGTGGAGCCCTGAAGTAGCGAAACAAGTTGATTCACCTCCTGAGTTGATGCCCCAGGAGCTATGCCATTGTTTTCTTTCAGGAGTTTGTCACTATGGTAACCTGCACAGATACACATATACTGCTCATCCCAAACCCAGAGATGCCTGAAAGAGTTGGGATCTCCTGACGTGGAAAGATAATGCTAAACGCATTATCACTTCAATGAGAGCTCTGAGCCCAGTGGCTCTATGGGGTTAATTTAAGAGACAGCTGCTTCCATTCCCCTCCTTGGACAAATTGTAAATTACATTTGAAAAATAAAAACAAGTTATTCCTACCCTTCTCAGTTGGCAGACAGTATCTTACTAAAACGGAGACATAATTTATGACACCACCACCGTGTGGCCCCTTTCCAGAGACCATAAAAGGGTTCCAAGCCCACTTTAGTGTCAGTTTAACAATCGCAGAGGAGGTTTTACAATCTAAATGTAAAAACCAAATGCTAACATTTCAGTACAGTCGAGTGCAGCAGGACTCGACTCTAAAAGAACTCAAGTTATTCAAGGGTTCAATCACAGAATCTTTGGCTGCATTCCTATTATGCACATTTACCTGGGAGTAAGCCTCACTAAACTGAGTGGGACTTACTTCCAAGTATACATGCAGAAGATTGTGCTTCACATTAGATACATCAGCACTACACATTTAAAGCAGTATCGTACTACTTTAAACAGCCAGGCTTCCCCTCAGAGAATCCTGTTGGCTGTTGTTTGTTAAGGGTGCCGGGACTTGTTAAAGGTAAAGGGACCGTGGCCGACTCTGGGGTTGCGGCGCTCATCTCATCTCGCTTTATTGGCCGAGGGAGCCGGCGTACAGCTTCTGGGTCATGTGGCCAGCATGACTAAGCTGCTTCTGGCGAACCAGAGCAGCGCACGGAAATGGTGTTTACCTTCCCACTGGATCGGTACCTATTTATTTACTTGCACTTTGATGTGCTTTCGAACTGCTAGGTTGGCAGGAGCAGGGACCAAGCAACGGGAGCTACCCGTTGGGTAGATTTGAACTGCCGACCCTTACAACATAGTGGGAAATATTTTCAAATAAACATCCCAAAAAGTAACAAAAACTATATACTTCCATTATATACAGTGGTACCTCGGGTTAAGTACTTAATTCGTTCCGGAGGTCTGTTCTTAACCTAAAACTGTTCTTAACCTAAAGCACCACTTTAGCTAATGGGGCCTCCCGCTGCCACCGTGCCGCCGGAGCACGATTTCTGTTCTCATCCTGAAGCAAAGTTCTTAACCTGAAGCACTATTTCTGGGTTAGCTGAACCTGTAACCTGAAGCGTATGTAACCTGAGGTACCACTGTATGGCTTAATTGTAAAGATAACTTCTACGCAGTTTATAAATATATAAAGTAATTCTAAGCTGTACACAGCTTACACAAGATCAAACCGTAATACCAAGATGAAGATGATCCTCACAACACAGCTTGCAAAGCGGTTCTTCAGAAAGCAACTTGTTCAGAAAAAGAAACACCAAGTTGGGAAGTTCAAGTTATAGTATTAAGCAACTTTCATGAGATCAGCCTTCAGAGTACAATGAAGTTTGCCTCTCTGCTTTCTGCAGGTGGTGGCCCAGATGCTTCCGTTTCTTTCTCTTCTACGGATCATCAAAACAAACATTATTACACATTCTTCTGTTCTAGAATGGTTACAAATGCAGTACTCTCAGCCTCATTAACAATGTTCTAAACTACTAAATTACTGCATACCTCATTTTCAACCATTTATATGTTTATGGTTCACAGTTCAGAAACCACTAGGGATGCTCTTAACAAAATGAAATGTGCATGTTTAATACTGCAAACTAAGGCATGGAAGTATGTCAGTTCTTCTGTGGGGCAAGAGTGGCATCTAGTAGCAAATATGGTCTACGCTGAAGTAAGATAGCCCTCACATAACCAGATCCAACCCAACTATGAAAAGGAAGTGTCAAATGAATATTGAGGGAATATATTGTGAAGCAGATCTCCTACTTGTGAGTCGAGGAACTTGAGGATAAGAAAGCTTGATGTTAAGTTGTGGGTGAACATATCAGACGACACAGCAATTCTTCAAACAGCTCTTGTTTATTCAGAGGCCAGAACAGAACTGAACTGAAGGGTTCAGCCAGCCTGCTTATATAGAGCTCCACTAGAACGCAACAGTAACCATTTTCTGTAACTATCCAATCACTGAACGTCACTTTCGATCCCTTATCTGCATATGTGGACCTGAGTGAAAACTATCTACAGTATCCCCCTGCTGGCCCAGAGTGAGAACTTCAATACATAACACTTGAGGATAAGAAAGACACAAGGACGCAGTATATTAGGTTATGGGGCTAAAAAAGGCCACAACTTTATTTATTTATTTTTTGAAAGATATTTATTAAAATTTCAACATATTACAAAAATAAGAAAAAGAATAAAAAGAAAATACAAAGTAAAAACAGTTAAAAACAGATCATTCTTTCCATATCTTATCTTTCATTTGCTTGTTTCCCTGACCTCCTCACACCTCCCTTTCTTGCATTCCAGTTCAATTAGTTAATTCAGGAAATCCTTTCCCTCTTTGATTTTATCTTAATCTTTTATCTTAATATATTATAGCTTTAGATTATCACCTGTTAACAATCCATTTTTACTTATTCCTTTATAACACTGCTGCTAAAAACCACTTAACATCATTCTAACATTCATTAATTTTGTAGTATTTCTGTAAATAGTCTTTAAATTTCTTCCAATCTTCTTCCACCGACTCTTCTCCCTAGTCTCGGATTCTGCCGGTCATTTCCGCCAATTCCATATAGTCAAAAGGCCACAACTTTATTGATTACAGCTTGTGAGTGGTATTGGCTTAGGCATTGGATAAAACAACAGAGCATGACTCCACCCCCTCAGGGATGGGTGAGTCTATCAAGGGTTAACCACCAGTAGGAGGAGCTTGTTGATGCAAATACAACTGGAAGCTCCCCCTGATGTCACTGGGGGTCGTGCCATGGCCCTAGCCACCAGCAAGGGCGTCGGACAGGATCCACGACCGCCAGATTCCTTTAACGGAATACCCAAAAGTGGAGGGGTAGGCGATGGCCACACCCTGCCCTCCAATCTACAAACATATTCCAATGCCTAACCGCCAACACCCAAAAAGTTGTGACGATTTGCTACGAGGTAGGCGAAAAACCAAGTGGCTGGTGCCAATTTGCCAGTTGGATAAAGGGTATTTTTTCCATATTGGTTTTTCTTTCAAGGAACCTAGGCCATATGCTAGTGGTCAGTGTGGTGTAGTGGTTAAGAGCGGTAGTCTCGTAATCTGGGGAACCGGGTTTGCTTCCCCGCTCCTCCACATGCAGCTGCTGGGTGACCTTGGGCCAGTCACACCTCTCTGAAGTCTCTCAGTCCCACTCACCTCACAGAGTGTTTGTTGTGGGGGAGGAAGGGAAAGGAGACTGTTGGCCGCTTTGAGACTCCTGAAGGGGAGTGAAAGGCGGGATATCAAATCCAAACTCTTCTTCTTCTTCTAGTGCACACTTTCAATTCACTTTGGGCCCCAGCCAGGTTTGGAATGTGCCAATCCAGAGGGCGGGTTGCCTAATACCAGGGCAATCCAGAGGGGCTGCTGCCATCCACCTGTCAGCTGCGTCGCCAGGAAGGAGAGAGGCACAACGTAGGCACCTTCATGCTAAACTTTAACAAGAATACAGAACTTTCCAGAAGCAAAGGGTAGTAGTTATTGGGTATTTCTTCATTAGATGAGAGGTCAAGGGTCAGATCACAGGCTCCACAGTCTGGATCCTGCCCAGAGACCAGTGGCTCTCCCACCCTTGGTTTAAGCTGTGCCTTCACCTGTGCTCAACCTGTATATTTGTAAATAAACTCAAAGGCTGCAAAATACTGAAAGCACCTATTAGCTCATTCCAGAATAAACTAGAACGAAGTATGCACTGCAGCAAAAATTCAGGTACATCACATGAAAAGTCTCAGTGAGGCAAATGAACCTATGACTGCAGTCTCAGCCAGTTCATTGTATGAAGTTCAGTCAACTCAACAATTAATTCAATTTGCATAAATTTGCATATTAACAACACAATAATTTTGTAACCAAAATGCACTTTGTTTTAGATGATGCATGCATGAGTTGTTGCTTAATAATAATTTTCAAAAAAAACCTTCAGCCCAATTAATTGGGGGCACCTTTTTAGTTGATCAAAAGGTTAATTGATTCATCTAAGTGACTGAATATTGTGGACCTAATTCTGATGCTTTTAGAGTGTGTCAAATGCCGCAGTGCTCAAACTTGGGCCTTGGGAGTCAAGATCAGATTACTTTCTTACATCATACCTAGTGAGAGGGAGAAACTAAATATGGGCAACTAGCAGAAATTTGCAGGGAAAAACTCACCAGCCAAGGAGCCAAACCATCATAACAATATAATAATAATTTATTATTTATACCTCACCCATCTGGCTGGGCTTCCCCAGCCACTCTGGGCGGCTTCCAACAAAATATTAAAATACAGTAATGCATCAAACATTAAAAGCTTCCCTAAACAGGGCTGCCTTCAGATGTCTTCTAAAAGTCTGGTAGTTGTTGCTCTCTTTGACACCTGGTGGGAGGGCATTCCACAGGGCGGGCGCCACTACCGAGAAGGCCCTCTGCCTGGTTCCCTGTAACTTGACTTCTCACAGTGAGGGAACCACCAGAAGGCCCTCGGCGCTGGACCTCAGTGTCCGGGTAGAACGATGGGGGTGGAGACACTCCTTCAGATATACTGGACCGACAAATCAGACTATCCCTCTGCTCTTTTCCAACTAAATATCAGTAGATGGTTGGAGTCTTCACAACCCTCTTACTTATTAAAGTCACTCAACTGCTTATCTACCTCCACATTAACTTATGGACAAATTTTGGGGGTTGGACTCTTTGCTTGCCTAGGGACCACACTAGGTTTCAGCTATTTGAGCATTAGACTCAGGGTCAAGGGTGAACCTCCAGATATTGTTCACTGGAGATACTGGCTGGAGCTGTGGGAGTCCATCTGGTTCCCTCCCGTGGCTCTAGGGATCGTGTTTCTGCTGCCCCCTCTACAATGAACAGAGAAGGGCTGCAGGATTGACCTGTCTGTGGCTGCCTACATAGCTGTCAACTTACAGATTTGAAAATAAGGGACCAGCAGCCAAAATAAGGGATTTTAGTCAACCAGTTAAAAGGGACCAGATAATTTTGGAGAGCAGCGCCGGTTTTTAGCCCTTCGTTTCCAGAGGTTGCTGCTCAAGACACCAGCCGATGAAACACTGCAATTAAATAAGTACAAGCAGCAACCACTTTTCGCGCAAAACGAAGTCCAAGCTACGAAGATGCTGCTGCAGTTCTGTATCTTTTCTCGTGTGCTCCATCTGCAGCTCTCAATTCCATCAGGTGGGGCGGGAGGAGGAGGGGGAATAGTGCCCAAAGTAAACCCGCAGATCAGACCATCTATGCTAGTCTACCACTACAAATCTATGGGAGAAGCGCTTCCCTTATAGCCCTTGGAACACCTGCCCGCACCTCCACCTCCTCCTCTTCCTCCTCTCTCTGAACTGCTTTCTCTATGGTTGCCCTCGCTCTCCTCTCAAGGCTCCTCATCAATTCATAGACCATGCCAGGCTGCCCATCTCATTTGGGTCCTTCGGCGGCACAGTCGCAGTACAGCCTAGCAGGAGCGGGAGCAGCAGTGACGGGCAGAGGGGCGGCCCCAGGCAGATACACCCAGTTCGGCGGCCGCGAGGAGGATGGCAGCGGAAGGGCCCGAGGCTCCCGCCAGTCCCGGTGGGGAGGGGTTCCCAGGGGCCGAGGCTGGTGAGAGGAGGCCGGAGGGGGGGCAGGCCAGGTAGCCAAGCAACACAGTTGGAGCCTCCCTCCTCCCTGGCTGGCAGGGAGGGAGGGATTTAAGGGACATCCGTCAATAAGGGACAGCAGTGGGACACGGTGCTGGGATATGGGACTGTCCCTCCAAATAAGGGACGCTTGACAGCTATGGGCTGCCTAGCTCCAGTACTTATACAGCTGGTGTGCTACTCTGACAACAGCATGTAGGCAGGTATGTCTCAACCACCCTTGTATCAAAGCATGCATTTCCGTGACTAAGAAAACCAGATTCTGCATGCTCACCAAAGAAGGAATAAATGTTGCAAGTTTTATTCAAGCACATGCACATCTATCTCCAGGCAAACGCAGGCTATTTTGGCATAAGCAATTTTTCAGACATTGAAAACTTTTGCCTCTGCCAGCCCTTAAAACGGTTAAAGGAGTCGGTGGGGGTGGCAGAGTGCAAACAAGGAAACTCAGCAAGAATTTATAACAGCTAAGAGAAGACCTGCTACAAGAGGGTGGTGACAATCTAGAAAAGCAGACACAGGAATGAGCAGTAAATGGGCGTCAGAGAAAAGAAATATCATAGAATCATAGAGTTGGAACAGATGTCCAAAAGCCATCTAGTCCAAACCCCTGCAATGAATTCACGGGAATAACTAGGCAATGAAAAAGGTTGAAAGTATATGTGGAGGAGAAATTGGGAGTTTTATTATTGGGAAGGAGAAAGAAGATGAAGGAGCAAGTTACAGTGTTAGAAACTGAGATATGAAAGCTAGGAGCTAAATAGAACTTTAAGCCTAGGTTATGGGTGCCAACAACACAAAGTCTTGTTGTTGTTTAGTTGTGTCTGACTCTTCGTGACCCCATGGACCAGAGCACGCCAGGCACTCCTGTCTTCCACTGCCTCCCGCAGTTTGGTCAAACTCATGCCGGTAGCTTTGAGAACACTGTCCAACCATCTCGTTCCAGGTTCCTAGGCCATATTTTTCTTTACAGCATTGGACTTTCCTTTCGCTTCCAGGCATATCCGCAACTGAGCGACCTTTCGGCTTTGGCCCAGCTGCTTCATCAGCTCTGAATCTACTTGTACTTGTCCTCCGCTCTTCCTCAGTAGCACGTTGGACGCCTTCCAACCTGAGGGGCTCATCTTTCAGCGTCATAACTTTTATATGCCTGTTGTCTTTGTCCATGGAGTTTTCTTGGCAGGGATACTGGAGTGGATTGCCGGTTCCTGCTCCAGGTGGATCACGTTTGGTCAAAACTCTCCACTATGACCTGTCCATCTTGGGTGGCCCTGCACGGCATAGCTCATAGCTTCTCTGAGTTATTCAAGCCCCTTCGCCATGGCAAGGCAGTGATCCATGAAGGAGAACACAAAGTCTAGGTGCGCTATGTGCACTTTTTTAAATAACCAGCATACAAAGCTGAAAATGAATGAACTGTAGCTAAAATATTATGTTCATTTTTCATATGGCCCAGTCCTTCCCCTGCCCCACCCCCCTAATATTCTTAAGAGGGTCTCTTCTCCAGTCTTCAGAGAGTAGCTGGATGTGGGGAGGCAGAAAAAGGTCCTCCTTTCCTTCCACTCTGCAGTTTTATTCTGAAATTTTAGCTGCAGTACTGCGCCCAGAGCTCAGAAACTGCTCACACTAATGAAATTCCCTGTCACAAAATGCAACTAGAACAATGGGAGTTTCAAACACTGAGTGAGGATGGTGCTAGAGAAGAAGGAGAGATGCTTCAAACAAATGACTAAGGCAAGAGAGACTTATCATTGGATATAAAGTTGGTTGGCATCCATCTGTCTCAGGAGACAATGGAGGATTGTGCCTTTGCGATTGAAATCCAGCTCAAACTGTATGAAGGTTACAGAACCTGCTATGGCTGTAGAGACCGATAGAGGAAAGACATGTTTTGTTGCAGCTGAGGCAGATGAAGGCATCCAGTTGTGCTGTTGCAAATGCGCCACAGCGTTTCTTCTCACTGTGCTCCTCCCAGCGGTCATTCCTCCTCTGGTCACTGCTATGGGTGTACAACCTGTCTCCAGGCACTGTAGCCGCCAGCCTTCATGTCTCGCTTGCAGATTTCTTTGTTAGTTGGTCAGCCAATGGGCCTGGTGCCTGAAGGCAGATCCCCATAGAGAACATCCTTGGGGAGTCTGCCATCTTCCATTCTGTAGACATGACCAGGCCAGTGTAGATGCCGCTGGGACAGGAGTGCAAACATGCTAGGAACGTAGGTAGCAAAATGACAGTTACCAAATCCAAGTAAAATTCAGCTGCTACAGCAAGTCTCATCCCAGAGTGTTATGTGAATGTCTACGAAGTAGCCAGACCCTTTTCAGTCCACAGTATGGTTTCCAATCACCATGTCACCTCGCTTGAACTTTATTCTAAAGTCAGGTTATGATATAAAGTCTTTCCATTCTAATTGATATTTAACATACATTAGAATTTCTAGATGAAATGCAGTTACAAATTGAATTTGGGACTGCAACTTATTTGATTTTATTTTTCCCGGAGTACTGAAGCATCATAAAATCCCACAAATAATGAACAGTGTCAAATTCATTCATAATAAATTTTGTATTCTGCTGCAGATGTATAAAATTCCATCTGTATTATCTTGAGAGGCAAGTTGAGCCTTCTTGAAAAACCTATGCCCTAATTCAAAACCCGCTTCTAACAGTTTTGCTCTTTATTCCCTTGTAAAACGGCAATATTTTATGTAGTTTGAACTTTCAGAGTTTTTATTTTTGATTTTATACAAATAAAAGTATTTGCTAACCAAACCAGAAACATACA
Organism: Podarcis tiliguerta; assembly: GCF_965153285.1. NCBI lineage: Eukaryota > Metazoa > Chordata > Lepidosauria > Squamata > Lacertidae > Podarcis > Podarcis tiliguerta. Next base: position 65,317,977 of record NC_139542.1, on the reverse strand, counting down.
AATATATTTGTTGGGATAGAATGAGCATAAAACAAGGACAGAGCGATTTGCATGACATTTAAAAGATATAAGTAAGCAGTTCACAAATTTCAGGGCCTTTGTAGCTTCAATTCGGGGCAGCAAATTTCTTCAAGAGGTTAGAGAGCAAAAAGCTATTTACTTTCCAGGTTCTCAAATCATAGGCTGGACATGTAATATATAACTGGCTAAGGAGGAAGCAGTGTGTTGCTTTGCTCTGATGATGTCATATTGGTACTGTTCTGTTATTCTCGTGTCAATTTTGGAACAGGTCATGTCCCAAGCTAGTCCTTCACATATGATAAGCACATATGACTGCACATGGCGATATCTGCATGTTCATGTACAAAACAGTTGGAATCATACTGGGTATAAAAGTCATAAGTCTTAAGTGCCAAAATTACTGGGAAATACTCATTTGATTGCTACTCTTTTCAACCAATTCTCTCTTCTTGTTGAATTGTGTGCTTTTCAACTATTTTCATGTATTCAGCTACTATTGTATTTATTTAATTTTATTTAATATAAAACCTAAAATCACAAAGAGAATAGCAAACAAAAAGCTAGAACGTTAAGAAGGAGCATCCGCCAGGGCTCTTCAGAACAAAAATATTTTTATCAATCTTTTGAGAGGAATCAAAGAGGGAGTTAATTTGGCTTCCATGATGAAAGACTCACAAAATGGATGCAACGAGTAAAAAGGCCCTGCTTTTCACAGCTTCAGTAAGGAATCCAAAGCAGGGCCTAATTTGAAGTACTTAAGGAGATTCATACAAAATAATACATTCCCTTGAGTTCCCCTGGTCCAAAGCTGTCTTGATCTTTCCTTATTAAAACCAGCTCTTTGAATTGCACTTTGAAACTGGCAGGGAGCCAATCTCTCCAAAGTCTTGTGGGCCATGAGTTTTATTTATTATTTATACAGCACCTGAAATTGCTATCTTTATGTGGTTTCCACATCTATTCAACCACCCTAAACCTTTGATCATCTATCTTCTGTCCAAGTCCACTTCTACAATACATTTTCTTTCCTGCCAATATCTAAAGATGACCATGATGAATGCTGAGCTATAAATCCTTCCTCTCTAGAATTAACTGTTCCAGATATACTGTGAGGTCCTCTTTTCTCTTCAGATTGAATTCAGAAACTTACAACCTGTCCTTTTTTCTGAATTTTTGATTCACAAAGCATTCAAAATATCCCTTAGGGTTTTCACACTAACAAATCTTATTGGTATACGGTACAAATAGGGGGGAGGAGAAATGCTATCTACTGTCATTATTTGCAAACTGTTCCCACACCGATGTGTCAGAACCCAAGAGAGATATACTATAAAGATATAATTTGACTATCACCTCTCATCCCTTAATACAGTTTTTCAACCTTTTCAAAATCACATTGAAAAATCTATATAATGTGTGCTTAGATTAATGAAGTGTTTGAATCCAGATCAATAAGCACTCAAAGATTTGAACTGTTGACACCTGCTAGATATAACTTACAAGGCAGTTTTGTTCAGCTTATACCTAATTCAGTTGTTCGTTAACGACAGGAGGTCCCATTTAATGAACAGGCAATCTAATATATGATCTCTGTAGATTAATTTCCTGAGAGCAAGTAAATAAGGTAGATTATAAGTTTCCTCAATTATACATATAATTATAATGTCACTTCCCAATTAACACATACATTAAAAAATACTTCCCTGGGATTATGTACTTAATTGTAAAGTAAATAAATTCTGCCATCTCTCAAACATTTATTTAACATTCCCTTAAGAAAGCACCATGGCCATATCTCCTGTCTAATTTTTCTCCTGAAGAAAAAAATGTCATGATGATAACAGAGATTGTTGGATGTTCCATAACAAGAAGCATAATTATTTATGTGCTATTCTTATACCTGTCAAATGCCCCCATCTAGCTAGGAGCCATAGAAGAAGAAGAAGAAGAAGAAGAAGAAGAAGAAGAAGAAGAAGAAGAAGAAGAAGAAGTCTTTCCTTCCCCACACATATCTCCAACTACATAACAAACCCCAGTACCTTAATAGTCGCTTCTCATCAGATTGTACAGTACTTATTTATGTTCTTGTACTGGTAGCAGTATGTCAATGAACAATATCCAATACTTCTCACCCCAATGTAGCTCCAACACGGATAGCAAGACTACCTAGGAAACCCCAGTTCAGCTTTCAACTTAGACAGACCTCAAAGACTATAAAGCCACCTCACAATTCTTCTGGCAGATTCTATTATTATTATTAGATAAATTTCTATACCGCCCTTCATTCGAGGCTCACAGGACAGTTTGCAATATAAAGATGCTCTGTTATAAAGGTTCCTAAAACCGGAGGACTGCACAATGCAGGTGGCAACCTCTGTCTTATTATTAAGCACTTTTGCATAATGCATATTTATGTTCTTGTACTGGTAGCAGTATGTCAATTAACAATATCCAATACTTCTCACCCCAATGTAGCTCCAACACGGATAGCAAGACTGCCTAGGAAACCCCAGTTCAGCTTTCAACTTAGACCTCAAAGACTATAAAGCCACCTAACAATTCTTCTGGCAGATTCTATTATTATTATTAGATACATTTCTATACCGCCCTTCATTCGAAGCTCACAGGACAGTTTGCAATATAAAGATGCTCTGTTATAAAGGTTCCTAAAACCGGAGGACTGCACAATGCAGGTGGCAACCTCTGTCTTATTATTAAGCACTTTTGCATAATGCCATCCTGATTTCTCATCATGGTTTGGAGCCCAGGATTAAAGCAAAGTTTGGAAACTGTGGGTTGGACAAGTCACAAAACAAGGACTGAAGCTAGCATGCAAGGAAAGGGTGACAGCTGGCAAAATCTTTTCTTCTAGCTTATAAAGCCAGGACTGTTATCTGCAAACTGGTCCAGAACCTCAACATATATCGGCTTATTGGTTTCATTTTTTCGATATTGAACTAGGTGTAAAATGTAGCAAATAAATTATGTTCCCCGTTTGCCAGAAGAAAGGCCTTCTGTAATTCCGGACTATTTTTTTTTTACAGAGACCAAAACTGTTTCCATTGATTCAAAACGATAAAAGTGCTGTTAAAATTTAGCAACATTAATCCAAACTGTCTGTCACTGGAACTAAAGGAAAAAATAACAACCCTAATAAATTATGAAAGACAAACAAAAAGAAAAGGGAACTTCCTAGTTTAAATAGTAAGTAAGAGAACATATCATTTCTTAATATAACCGATTTTTATTTTATTTTTGCCACCGTGCAAAAAACAAGGGATGGCAGTGTACGTCTGCATCTTCAAAACAGCAACATAATACCGCACAAAATACGTGTGCTGCTCACCCACCCACCCACAAAATTGCCCTGTCAAGCACTATAATCCTTTGCTGACAATGTCAGTGGCCACTCTATAAAATAGGAACTTGAAAATAGGACAAGAACTGTTCGTAACAGCCATAAAATATAGTTTTTTTCTTCAGACATTACCAAACAGATAATGACCAGCGGTGAGCTTAAAAACCCATATTACAGGTTAAGCATGGTTTGGTGCTAACAGCTGATGTGTGGCCGCGAAGTCAATAATGTGCTCTCGCCATAAATGATCAAACTGTTACAATGCACTTTCTTCTACTTTTTCCAGCGTTATCCCACCAGGTATCTTCTAAAATTATCTGGAAAATACTTACCTTGTGTAATAGCACTGTACTTGAAAGGAAAATATCCAGACCAATATGGATGAAACAGCTAAGAGAGTTTTTTTTTAGCCCAGTCATGTTATAAACATTGGCATTTATTTCAAGCCAGATATGTCTGTAGCTTCTGCAGAGAGAGTTGGACGGCCCCCCGACATGGGGAAAGCAGAATTAAAATAACTGATCACTTTATTTATTTAGGTCATCCGCATTGATCATCAGTCAAAACCACGAGTCATTTGAGGACCCAGGGTGTAAAAAGTGAGTAAACATATGTGACAATTCTAAAGAAAACACAAGATGCGGGTTCAAACATATCACAGTCTAATTCGGTATCTGTAAACATTTCTCAAGAGCTGATAGTATTTGTTCTCAGCCATTGTAATTGTCTTTTACTTGATTTTCTTTTTAAAAAAAATAATATTTATTACTTTTCCAACAATTTAAACACTACACAAAAAAGAAAAAAGAAACAATACAAAAAGCAAAAAATAAAAAAGAATGCAATACAATACAAAGACACTACATAACACTAACACATTAAACTAACAAAACCAAACAAAGACAATTTAAAACACCTCATTTTCAATATCTTATCTTTCATTCACTTATTTCAACGACCTCCTCACACCTCCCTTTTTGTATTCCACTTCTGTTAATTGTTTCAGCAATTCCTTTCCATCTTCCTCTGTTTTCTATCCTATAATTATCTTAACACATTCTAACCTTATTTTTTCCTTTAATATTCTATTAATCTATTTATGCTTAATTCCTTATAACATTTCTACTAAAGCCATATAACTTCATTCCAACATTTTTCTAACATTCATTAATTTTACAGTATTTCTGTAAATAATCTTTAAACTTTTTCCAGTTTTCTTCCACCAACTCTTCTCCCTGGTCTCGGATTCTGCCAGTCATTTCCACCAGTTCCATATAATCCATCAACTTCATCCGCCATTCTTCCCGGGTGGGTAAAATCTTCTGTCCAATGCTCTTTGCTCTAGTCCTCTATCTGATGATCTTCTATCCGGTGCTCTTGGCTCTTCTAAGTTCTTCTGATAATGCCAACCCAAGATTCTCTCTCTCTCTTCTTTAGTTCGAAGGGTGATCAAGTAATCTCTTATTCTATTCTTCTTTTTCCCTCCTCTTCCAAATCTGAAGGCCCTCACAATTCTAAACTCTTCTTGACCCAAGTCCAAGTCCCATAAATCAGCAAATTCCTGTGTAGGAGGGACGCACATGGAGCGGTGAGGGAGGAAGGGGACACCCGCCTAGCCAGCCAGATCAGCCGAATCAACCCTGGCGATCAATGGGGTGACAGATGTCGCAGCCAGATCGCCCTCACATCATGCGAGCACCCCTAGTTAACTCATCTCCAAGTACACACGCGCCTAGACTAGCGGATTACCGTTGCCCACTCCTTTTATATGCGGACGACGCAGTAATTCTATCTTTTACACGTGTTGGACTAACCAGAGCTCTGAAGATCTTTGCCACGTATTGTCAACTCAACCAATTAACCATCAACTATGCCAAATCCAAGATTCTGATTTTCTCCAGAAGTCGGAGATTATATAAATGGAAGCTTGGTGGAGCAAAAATAGAGCAAGTCTTAAAATTTCAATACCTTGGAGTTATTTTCCAATACAATCTGGGGTGGAAAGCTCAAATCCAACACCTACTTAATAAGGCCAAAACTCTGTCATATGCGCTCCTCCGATTTTTCTTTTCGGATGGAGCTTTGCATGTTCCCTCGGCCCTAAAGGTGTTCAAGGCAAAAGTGGTGGCTGTGCTCGCTTATGCTGCCCCGCTCTGGGCCGTGTTGACAGATCTTGCCCCCCTTGAGACTCTGCAAAACCAATTCCTACGTCGGCTCCTAATGCTCCCTATGTGCGTTAGCAACGCAGCCATGCGACTAGAATTGAAGATCGCATCCTTAGAAACTTGCCTGTGGAAGCAAGTCTTCAATTACTGGTTATCATTGTGGCACAGATTACCAAACCATTACCTTGTCCAATGCCTATGGCGAGATGAATTCTCTAGCCTTTGGTCTAGTAGAATTCATGCCAAACTCTTGAGCTATGGAATCTCTCCCTCAGATTCCCTAAAATTAGATCAAATCACAGCTCAAAGACTGATCCGCCAAAGACTGGACGACATCGACTTACAGCGAAATTATATGCTGGGGGGAGGTGTTTGTTCGCCCCAGAGCATTGGTATCACTTTAACTTACTGCGTCCCATCATACCTTTCCTCCCTTTCGACTGTTGCCCATAGACTGGCCTTCACCAAAGCGAGGTTCAACGTTTTTCCCTCCAATGTCCTGAGACATAGATTCTCAAAGGGCCAAGTCCCCGCCATGTGCGAATGTGATAAGGTGACGCCGGAGTCGCTCCAGCACATTATGTTCTCTTGCCCCTTGTTTAATGTGCTACGGGCAAATTTGCTGGGATCAATCATTCAGAAACTAGTGGGTACCCCTCCAACATTCCACCTTGCCCAAATCTTGCAGGATAAGGATACCCATACGACCCTGAAAGTGGCTAGGTTCCTGGCTGCGGTCCTTACCCAAAAGCGACGCCAAGGAGCACTACAAGCTAATTAAGGTGTAGGATGCCATTCCATCTTACAGTATTTTATTGTTATAGGGGCGTTTTAGCGGCTGTTTATTTCTATTCTTTTCTTTTTTTTTCTTTCCCCACGTCCACAAGCTGTTATTTATGTTTTTTCTGTATGGGCCCATGGCCGTAATAAACTTGATTCTGATTCCTGTGTAGGAAAGTCTATCAAACTTTCCTTCTCCAATTCAGGTAGGGCTCTAATCCTCAAATTCTTCTGTTTTTCTTTAAGTTCAATCATGGCAAGCGTTAACTTATGTTCATCAAATTGCCTCTGTAGGGCTGGGACTCTCCTCTCCAGTTGTGGTCTTTTACTTGATTTTCAATTGCTTTTCTAAGTTTTTTTGTACTCAGTTCTCACACTTGTGAGAGTATAAAAAACTGGAGGGTTGTATTCTGGAAGATGCAAAACTTTGAACATATCTAATTAACACATAATTGTATCTTGCATCGAATTAAGCAGACAAATTCTGTAAATCAACAGCACCATCATACACCAGAATTTTCCTGCTGTTCTACAACCCCTACAAACACACACACACACACACACTGCATATGCATTAAGTCTTCTCTATATTTCTTGAAACAGCCTGTGCTGTCCCTCCCCTTTTCCATATTTCTTCCAAGCAGTTAAGTACCACTATGTGACCATTTTAAAACAATTTTCTTTACAATTAATTGCCATTGGAAAGCATGATTTCTTTGGAAAAAAGCGAATTCAGCACACCGTATATCTATTCTATTTAGTGACACATTAAATTTATATTTCAGTTGGAAATGTTCTGAAAATCATATACTGTATAAATGTTGATAGTCAGTTCTTTCCATGTGAACACACCAAGTTTTCAAAGTCTGTTTTATTCCAAGATAAATAATATTTGCATCTTTGTTGGCCCACTGAAAACATATAATAATAATAATAATAATAATAATAATAATAATAATTTATTATTTATACCCCGCCCATCTGGCTGGGTTTCCCCAGCCACTCTGGGCGGCTTCCAAAATGGAATAGTGTTCCATTGCATCTTTTAACTAACTTTTTCACAGTTGCATCTTTTAACTAACTTTTTCACAGTTATCTTATAGAAGCTTAGGCCATCTTGATGTTTGCTTCATCCTGTCTATTTTGGCTTTAAAATCACTCCCGTTCCCATGTAGGTGAAAGCAATAACCACAGAGGCCATCCAGAGGGGTGAATAAGTCTCCTCCATTGGTGTTTACTTAGTACTTCTTGTCAAAATTTATATTTTGTTGTTGTTTTTTCTCTTCTGTTTTTATTGTGTTTTGTACACTTGCCTTGAGATAAGGCAATAATAATAACAATAGATACACACATTAAGGTGCCAGTTTCTCTCAGTACTTATCTCATATTCTTAGCCTCCTTTTATGATATCATTATGTCCCTTTTCATATGAGAGAGTAATTCTCTCAACTCCCACCCAAAAGACCAACATTGTGTGGTAACAGCAACATTTATAAGGAACTTTACATGATTTTTGTATAGTGTTAGACCTCAAAAACAAAGTATTATGGGGTCTTTCTCTTCTTTCCATTACAATCTGTGAGGAGGGAACATCTCAGGATGTTTTTAAAAACACAGAGGAAGAAAGATTTCTGAAGTCTATGGCATGCCTATCAACACTTCAGAGTTGAATTAGTGGAATTTGCTCAAATCTCTGCTGGATCTGCCTTCACAGCAGAAGGGAGCAACTGTATTAAATACCCAGAAATTCAACTGCTCTGTATTTTATTACATGGCATGGTATGAATCTTGAAACTTTTTGTATTAACTTAGCACCATGGTTTCATAATCTCCCTATAAGCCATCCTGTTAAGAACATTGTAGTAGAGGAGTCACACTCTTAATCAAAGCTGCTAAAATAATAAAGGCAGAGTTTTTTAAACAGTGCTTTGTGGCGATTGTGAATGATGAAAGCAGCTGGATCTTGAGCAATTTTCAAAGTCTGATCGTTTCAATCAGGTGCCTAGGTAGAAACTGACCTCAGGAAAGCCTAGCCGACCATTTTCTTTCCAGGCAAAATAAAAAGCTATTGGATGGTTGTGCATTGTTCATTTTCACACCAAAAAAAAAAAAAAAGGATTCCATAGATGTGTTCCACATTTACAAGACAAGAATATGACCACTACTAAGACAGTTTATAAGACTGGCTATAACTGCAAGTGGAGTGCATCTTATATCAGTTATACTGGTTCTAGCACCAATCCCGTTTTAGTGGGATAGCCATGGAATAAAAATGATCATGGGGCCTGCTTAAAAACATTATCGTTCAGACAAGCTTACCCAGATGCTTAGAAAGTTGAGGTAATTTTAATCTGCTTCAGTATTTTAACTTTTGTGTATTTTAAAGCCGTGTTTCCCAAATTTGGGTCTCCAGCTGTTTTTGAACTACAAATCCCATCTCTGACCACTGGTCCAGTTAGCTAGGGATGATGGGAACTGTAGTCCAAAAACAGCTAGAGTTTGGGAAACCCTGTTTTAAAGTATGGTTGTAAAGTATGGTAAACTGCTTTGAGGGTGTGTGTTTTTTACAATCAAGCAGTGTAGAAATTTTATGAAGCAAATAAATGAATAATTAAGGAGTTACCTTGCTCCAGAGATGATACAGTGGTGAGGTGCCTGAGTGTGTTAGATCTAATGTTTGAAAGATGGACCATGTGGCTGCATTCATATGTAACATTGCTGAACTTCAAAACCATGATTTTGAAGATCAGAAACAAACCCTCAAGCATCTTCTCTTTTACCAGAGGGTAAGATTATTGTTGGAAAAATAGCAAAAAAATCCCACTATCATAATATGTAGAGTCGCAGACAAAAATAGGCTTGGGAATACATCTGTCCTAGCATCACACCAGTTGACCACTCTTCCTGCAGATGAATCCATAGCAGCAATAATTTCATAGACCCCATCATGAGTATGTCCTCAGAACCATGCACATTTATTATACCTTATATGCAACACCTGGACAGCATCTTAAAAAGCAGAGACATCACCTTGCAAACAAAGGTCCGTATAGTTAAAGCTATGGTTTTCCCAGTAGTGATGTATGCAAGTGAGAGCTGGACCATAAAGAAGGCTGATCGCCGAATAATGGATGCTTTTGAATTATGGTGCTGGAGGAGACTCTTGAGAGTCCCATGGACTGCAAGAAGATCAAACCTATCCATTCTGAAGGAAATCAGCCCTGAGTGCTCACTGGAAGGACAGATCCTGAAGCTGAGGCTCCAATACTTGGGCCACCTCATGAGAAGAGAAGACTCCCTGGAAAAGACCATGATGTTGGGAAAGATGGAGGGCACAAGGAGAAGGGGACGACAGAGGACAAGATGGTTGGACAGTGTTCTCAAAGCTACCAGCATGTGTTTGACCAAACTGCGGGAGGCAGTGGAAGACAGGAGTGCCTGGCGTGCAACACAAAAATATTTTGATGTTTAAGAGGTTTTATTTAAGAGTCTATATACTGCTTCAGAATCAGACCCCAGAATAGTTTACATCAATTAAAATTTACAGTGGTACCTCGGGTTACAAACACTTTGGGTTACAGACTCCACTAACCCGGAAGTAGTACCTCAGGTTAAGAACTTTACCTCAGGATGAGAACAGAAATTGTGTGGCGGCGGCAGTGTGAGGCCCCATTAGCTAAAGTGGTACCTCAGGTTAAGAACGGACCTCTGGAATGAATTGAGTTTGTAACCAGAGGTACCACTGTAAAACAATACAATAGAATTAAATAAAATAAAATATAATAAAACAATTCCACAAATCCAACTCTAAAGAATGGGCAGCTTCTTCACCTCAGTCCTCCTCCAAATGCCCACAATTCCTGAGCAAATGGCTGAGTCCCCCTCCACACTGCTGATCAATTTTTATATGCTATTAAGAGTCCCTTTAGCCTAGAAAATCCCAGCTCCTGGTGGCTTCCTACTGTTTTTTGTTATACCATTCTTATTGACAAAATGACAAAGAATCCGGGTAATCTGTGTTAGGACTCTTCCATCCAGCCATTGACATATCCTCAATGAGAAACGTGGCCAGTCAAATGCTGGTTTAATATCTCGCTGATGGATGGAAGCGGAAATTTCTGCGTCTCGTGGTCACCTCTCAGTGTTATCTCTGGCCCTTCCAGAATGAAAATTGTTATTCTCTTTATCCAAAAATACCCTCCATGTGCTAAACCTACGGAGGAAGATAATGCAAAACTACCAAGAACTCTTCCCAGTTAGGCTACTCCCTCCCCGCCCTTCAACACAATACTTTGCCTATAATTTAAACATTAATCATCCCCTGGTGACGAAAGACAGGACTGTTAATTGCTGCTCTGGTGTCATGGAATTCATGTCCAAGGGATTATTTTTCAGTTCGCTGTAGCCTGTCATCTTGCAATGACACCGCATGCCACTCATTGCTATCAACATCAACGGCTATATCGGGGGAGCAGCTGGCTTAGGAGAAGAGTAATGAAATATGAAGTGTTTCACTTCTAGGTCAGTAGTTCAAGCCAAGAACCAAGCAACAAGCAACTTTAGATTTGTTTTTATGCCATATCTATTTAATGTACCTGTGTGAAGTCTGGAATCGAGGGGCGGCTCAGTTCAGAGCTAGTAGGAAGGGGTCCACAATTGGTAGCAGGAGGGTAATCACAAGTACTGAATGTCTTCCTAGCACCATAAACAGGTCAACACTTCCTGAACACAGAAGGAAGTGAAATAAAATCTCTCAAGTTGTGAGAAGTCTCGGGCAGTTTGTTATAGATCAGGCTTCCTCATCCTCGGCCCTCCAGATGTTTTTGGCCTACAACTCCCATCATTCCTAGCTAGCAGGACCAGTGGTCAGGGATGATGGGAATTGTAGTCTCAAAACATCTGGAGGGCCGAGGTTGAGGAAGCCTGTTATAACTCTGACTCTGTGCTCCTCAAACTTTCAAGGCAGGGTTTTGCAAACTTGGGTCTCCAGCTGGTTTTGGACTTCAATTCCCATCATCCCTGACCACTGGTCCTGCTAGCTAGGGATCATGGGAGTTGTAGACCAAAAACATCCAGAGATCCAAGGCAAAACAACAACAAACAAACCTATGGTCACATAAAGCATTCTCAATAAACACACAAGACGTAGCCGGCTGTGTTCTTAGATAAATAAGGTATACATGCATATGCTACTACTACGCCTTAAGATCCATTGTCTTGTAATATCACATATGTGCTTTAACTACCGACGAAGCCCAGGACAGCGAAACAAGGCCAATATTCCGGAAATCCTTGTCTAGACTCTGTGAAAGGATTTTGTGGAACTGTAACAACCTTTCATGTGGATTGTTTGGACTTTATGAACAGACAGGTGGAATAGACACCATTAATACGGATGGACCTTATGCATGAACTGACTGGAGAATGATCTGATCCACTGGGTCTTTTGCTTTGTTCATTTGTAGAACTTTTATGAGTTACTTCTGTTGAAATTTGATACAATGAATAGTAGTTAAGTTTGAACAGCTGCTCCTCCTCTAATTATTGGTTGAGTAAGGGATGATGGACACAGTGTGAGCCTCTTTCTATAATATTTATCTATTTTTTATATTTTAAATTATTTGCATTTCTTTTTGTGAATAGGCTGTGTTATAGCAGCAGGTTATAAGTTTCCGGGCACAATTCAAAGTGTTAGTGCTGACCTTTAAAGCCCTAAACAGCCTCAGCCCAGTATACCTGAAGGAGCGTCTCCACCCCCATCATTCAGCCTGGACACAGAGGTCCAACTCCAAGGGCCTTCTGGCGGTTCCCTCGCTGCGAGAAGTCAGGTTACAGGGAACCAGGCAGAGGGCCTTCTCGGTAGTGGTGCCTGCCCTGTGGAACGCCCTCCCAGCAGATGTTAAGGAAATAAACAACTATTTTACTTTTAAAAGACAACTGAAGGCGGCCCGGTTTAGGGAAGTTTTTAAGGTTTGATGCTGTATTGGTTTTAATATTCAGTTGGAAGCTGCCCAGAGTGGCTGGGGAAACCCAGTCAGATGGGCGGGGTACAAATAATAAATTATATTATTATTATTATTATTATTATGGAAGGATTTAGAGGATAAATGGTGGACTGTGAACAGCTTATGTGTGTTTCAGGCTGCCATGCTCTTCCTCCTCCTCCTGCTCAGTCAGCTTTTAAGGATTAGTCTTCATGCATTTGAACATTAGTACAGGAAAGCATTTTAGCTTATGCTGCATGGTTCCCAGTAATGGCGAGTCTCCTCATTTGCTTTCTGTTTGCTTTTTCCACACACACACACACACACACACACACACACACAGCTCTTGCGTAAGTAAAAATTGATCAGATAAAACTTTCTCTATCACTACCAGATCATATGAATGGTTATTCAAAATGGTGTTCAATGTGGCTTACTCTCAATTAATGTTTACAGGATTGCTGCAGGAATGTGTACCTGTGCACCTGATAAGTTTATGGTCACATTTATGTCCGTTTTTAGTTGCTTAGTGCTGCTGTTGTATTACCATTGGATTTTAATTTTATTTTTTTATTTTTTTGAGAAAGAGTGTGTAAGATTCTCTTCTGGTTGCTGTTGCCAATTCCTTCTTTCCCAATAGTCCCAGGCCACAGATCAAAATCTCGCCCAACTCTTGCATTAAAATCACCCAGGAGGATAATTTTATCCTCCTTAGGATGCCTGATGATCGTCTTCCAAAGCAACTACTCTATTCCAAACTTAAAAATGGAAAGCTGGTGGTCAACAAAAGAGGTTTAAAGACTCTCTCAAGGCAAATCTTTAAAACTGTAGTATAAACACCAACAACTGGGAAACACTGATCTATGACTGCTCCAATTACAGAACAGCCTTTACCAAAGGTATCATGGACTTTGAAGATGCTCGAACTCAGGACGAAAGGGAAGAATGAGCTAAGAGGAAGGCACGTCTGGCAAACCCTCACCGTGATCAACTCCCGCCTGGAGACCTTTGTCCGCACTGTGGAAGGACGTGTGGATCCAGAATAAGACTGTGTTCATGGAAGACAATCCTACTCAGCTACGAGTGATTGCCAAAGAAGACGATGACCATTGGATCTGGTTTCATTTTTGGTAAACAAACAAACAAACAAACAAACATGGCCACTAATTCTGTATTTATATATCATTGGGGATGGCATGGCACAAAGGATCTAAAGGGACACTTGTTACTGCATATAATAATTTTGCAAACAGTTTCAATGATTAAGAATTACACAGTATCTCTACAAGGGAGGGAGATGGGGAGAAAAACAAAACCTGGCCACACCTCCATGACCTCTTCGGCTGCCACGCAGCTCCACCAATTCCATTTGGTGCTTACTGTATCCATCTTCACAAAGAATATTTATCTGTCAGTTCGTTGTATCCTCAGGTGTTACCCTACTCCATCTCCACACAGCCTTATGCATTCCCATTCCAGAGCACTCCTTTAATGATTTTCCAATTGGCAAAATTTTACATACCGTCTTTTCTGTATGGCACCTGAATTCAATGGGGCGACCTTTTCTACCACAGGGCAACCACAGCTCTCTGTGGCCTTAGTAATACCTAACTCCTGGTTCTTCACAGGTTTATGAATGTATATGAAGATTCTCTCACCTTCTTTTCCTAGGGAACCTTGTTTGTGGATAGAAGTAATGTCTTTTAATTGGTTATCTTTTAGAAGAGAGATCTCTCAGGGGCCTTCTGTTTGTCTTGGGTGAGAACGCTAAGGGCTTATGGTCTCTCCTTTACCTTTTATCATATTTTCTTTTATGGCTTACATTTTGGATAATTTTCTTTGCAATCAAGCACTAAAAACCCACCAGCTAGAACATCTAACTGTGTATGTATGAAGCTAACTATGGCTTTCCTTTTGAATCAGTACTATTTTTTTCAGCTGACTTCCCCTAATAAATCTAATTTTTACTTTTCTCACTATCATCCATGTTGGAGCCTATTATAAACTCACTCTGTGTGTGTTTAGGCTTGCCTTTATAGGGCGGTAATTAAAATCTCTATATATAGTTAACTGCACCACGGCTTTGTTTTTAGCTTAATCTGTTGCAATTATTTTAGTTTGCTTTTACACATTGCTGTATTTTACCTTCTGAACACTGCATCAAGCCTCTTGATTGGCAGCAGTCTTCTCTCCTCCTTACCAATTAAATATACTTAAAATGGTATGTGATTTTATTTTCTATTGGGGGAAAAAATAAAAGCTTTCTTTCTTCCCTGCTGCAAAGACTCACACTGCTAAGCAACTGTATGGAAGTCATACAAGGATGAAAATATCTCATTGATTGCTACAAGCTATATATTGTGTGTGTTTTTTGAAGGGAGGAGGAATACACTATGTTGAAGTGCCAATGAGCTGCAACGCGGGGTGTCAGAGAGGAGTTGAAGAAAGCTGCTGTCCTGATCTGTGCAAGTGTTAATCATTCACATTTTCCATGCATTTAAAAATATTACTATTCATTACAGTCATACCTCAGATTACAGATGCTTCAGGTTGCGTTTTTTCAGGTTATGGACCGCTGAAACCCGGAAGTACCGGAAGGGGTTTCGGCGGTCGTGCATGCGCAGAAGCACTAAATCGCGCTTTGCGCATGCGCAGAAGTGCTGGATCACAACCTGAGCATCCACTGTATTTTAGTTTAGTTTATTTACACACCTCTTCATAACTCAAACAAGTCTATTTACTATATATCTCTCCCACTAGAGTACTAGATATATCTCCCACTTCTCATCCAATGAGCTCAAGACGGTGTAGATCACTCTCCCATGTTTCATCTCTCTCCCAATTTATCATCAGAACAAACATATGAGGTTGGTTAGTTTAAGAGACAGTGACTTGAACAAGATCACCCAGTGAGCTTCATGGCAGAGTGAGGATTCGCAACCCTGGTCTCCCAGCTCCTTGTCAAACACTCTAACCCCTACACTGAGCGGCAAATATGGGGGAAAAGTTATGGTTGTACTATAATTACAAAACAAGACTGGCCCTGCTCAATTCAAATATTTGACTTTCCTTTTTTGTATTGTGCAAGTCACTTATATCAAGACTCATTTCTACAGCTGGAATAAACAAATGAATAAAGTTCAACTTCAACAGCCAGCTGATCTAGTTCCGTTTAACTATTTAGCCTTTGCTATAGTTCTTTCCCTCACTTTTGCACTAGTCCATTGCTCCTCAACTGGCTGAGTCGTGTCTCTACCAGGATTTGAGGCCCAGAAATGAGAATTATTCCATCTATATTCCACTTGCAACATTTCAGCTTCTTAACAGCAGGTGGAGCCTGAAACAAGCACCACGCAGGGGAGCAGAGAGGAACATTTATTTTTGGTAAATGGACTTAGCAGAGGCAGCTTTTCTCCTGTATTAAAGGAGTATGCAACCCTGTAGTTGGGCAGAGAAAGGAAGGGATGAAAAACTAGGACACACCCATGGAACAAACCAAGCAGGTACAGAAATCAGGAGAACAACCCCCTAGGCATATGTCACCAAAGGAAGAGATGGACGTCTGCCTTTCAGAAAGGTGTTTGAAATTAGGACCTAATCCACACTAACAGCAAAGGGATGGTAAAAGTGTTGTTGACCTGCACACGATGAAATGTTTCCAGATTGAGGAAAAAGGAAGCCCTGAACATATTTGCTGTTTTTGAGAACTAAGCCTAAGGTGCACACCTAGATATTCTTACTATGAAACTAGAATCACTAAACTCAACAGAACTTTACTAATGTTTGCGATATGAATGTTGTGCTCAGCATACGACGGTGCTGAATAATCACAGTAATTAGCAATATGTCAACACCTATTCCAGCACTACCATGTCCTGGAACCAGAAAGCGTTTTAACCTAAAGCTTTTATATGCAATAGAAAAAGAACATATATTTAAAACCGAGATTGCTGTGTTTCTTGCTATACATGCAAGAAAGGTTAGTCCAAAAATAGAGTACTACAGATGGCTTTTTAAAGTGTTCTGTAACACCAGGACATTTTCCTGTCCAATTATGGACATTTAGGGCCAGAGAACACATTACTTGCATCCTGTGGAGATTGCTGAAAACAGCCTCCACACGATGACTTCTCCTGGCTACTATCATAATGTGTAAGCACAGGGCATCTTGTCCTTCTGCTGCCCGGTACAGAAAGGTTTCACATCAACATTGCCAGTTCCGAAAGGTGAGGGAGGCTGACATTTATTCTCTCTCTGCCAGGTACTGGAAGATAGCTAGTGGTGACACGTTATAGCCATGATGGGGGGAAGTCATCATATTGAAGCAGCTTCCATGTGATGCAAGAGATCTACAGAGTCTACAGAGATCACTGCATCGTAGGCAATGTAGCTTTGAACATCAATCACATTTTGTTTTGTTTTCAGGCATAGAATGTTAATTATTCAATTAGATCTGCGTACACTGTCACCTTCCTATGTTTTAAAAACTATTTCTGGCATAGTTTTCACTCTCTTGTTGAACGAAATACAGCAAAAGAATAAAAGGCTGTGTGCTATAAACTGCCTACTGTCTGGAGATTAAAATAATGCATTTTCTTGTCAATATCTTTCCTTTGCCTCTGGGGCATGAAGCATAAAATCCTCAGTAACTTTTGAAGCATGTTGCATGCAGCAAATTAAGTGCTATGAAAACCAACCACTCTGTTGTTATCAACACAAATCATAGATAGATCGATATAGATATAGATATCTAAATATATCTCAATACATGACTTGAACATGTGCAGATCACTTGGGGTGGGAGTGTGTACACCAGCATATGTCATTGTGAAATCAAGAAAAACTAATCTGATAGATATCTTTGTCCAGACAATATTCCACTAAAAAATGTGCTTGTCTGATCTTCTTGACAACTGGTATAGAATTGTGGATAAAGACTGTGAGCTGTAACCCAAGACACTTCTGATTCAAAATCTGACTCAGGAGCTCACTAGGTTGCTACAAGGAAAGCAGCATTTTCCATAACAAATTTGTGTCATGCTGTGGTCTAAACCACTGAGCCTCTTGGGCTTGCCGATCAGAAGGTCAGTGATTTGAATACCTGTGATGGGGTGAGCTCCTGTTGCTCAGTCCCAGCTCCTGCCAACCTAAGCAGTTCAAAAGCACATCAAAGTGCAAGAAGATAAATAGGTACCACTCCGGCGGGAAGGTAAACAGCGCTTCCATGCCCACCCTGTAGTGGCACCTGCCCTGTGGAACGCCTTCCCATCAGATGTCAAAGAGATAAACAACTACCTGACATTTAGAAGACATCTGAAGGCAGCCCTATTCAGGGAAGTTTTCAATGTGTGACTTTTAATCTTTGTTGGAAGCCACCCAGAGTGGCTGGGGAAACCCAGCCAGAGGGGCGGGGTACAAATAATAATAAATTATTATTATTATTATTATTATTATTATTATTATTATTACTCTGGTTTCAGTGTTTCATTGTGCCAGAAGCAGCTTCGTCAAGCTGACCATACGACCCAGAAAAACTGTCTGCGGACAAACGCCGGCTCCCTCAGCCTGTAAAGCGAGATGAGCGCCGCAACCCCAGAGTTGTCCACGACTGGACTTAACTGTCAGGGGTCCTTTACCTTTACCTTTTACTGAAATCAGAAGTGGGACATGGTTGATGCTGGCTGCATCAAGCTACCGAATACATTTCTATTTTAATTAATTTGAAAGACAAAGGTTATCAATAGATAGATAGATAGATAGATAGATAGATAGATAGATAGATAGATGATAGATAGATAGATAGATAGATGATAGATAGATGATAGATAGATAGATAGATAGATAGATAGATAGATAGATAGATATAGATGATAGATAGATAGATATAGATAGATAGATGAATTGAAGCTTTCCAAAACGATAGTGAAAAAATAAGCATTGTATTTTTTTATCCCACATTCTAAACTTCTTATCTACCTCTCACTGCGTCATCTTTGGTGATCTGTGTGGATTGTACAAGCAAAGATATGCTCCGGGCTACCTTCTAGCACCACATGGGGGAATAACCCCACCAAAGGAACTGTTGCCATGGTTATATTCCTTCTGGCAATTATACCAAGAGATAGTAGGAACTCCAAAGGCTCCCAGATGAAGGCTGCTGCAAGCAGGTATTGGAGAACAACTTTATTGCTACGGACACAGCAAAGTGTGCTTCAACTGGGTTTCCAGGAGCAAGCCATTAGGTTGTGTCTTTTTTAACTATGTCATATAGTCATATGGGTAGCTATCAGCTGACTCAGCAGGTAGTCAGCTGAATTCCGAGAGCCGCATGTAGCCTAGTCAGCCAACCTTTTTCTATATACTTGCACAATAGTTTTCAAAGATAATTATTTCTACATGTGACCACTTCACACATAACACTAAACTAAAATATGATTTAGCTGCAAAATTAATGAATACTAGAATGATGTTGGATAGAGGTTAAGGGGTTTTTAGTAATAATGTCATGAAGGAATATGCAAAAACGGATTGTTAACAGGTGAAAATTTAAAGTTATAATATATTAAGATCAAAGATAAGGATAAAGGTAAAGAGGGAAAGGATTTGCTGAATAAATAAATTGAACTGGAATACAAAGAGGGGAAGTGTGGGGAGGTCCGGGAAACAAGCAAATGCAAGATGAGTTATGAAAGATTGAACTGTTCTTAATTGTTTTTTATTTTTGTATTTTTATTTTTTCTCTTTTTTTTCTTTGTAATGTTTTGAAAATCTTAATAAAATATTATATACAAAAAAATAAAAAAATAAAATATGATTTAGCTTTAAAAGAACAAACTCCAAGAAGCTTGCAGGCTCATGCACTTCTGTATTGCTGCTAAACCAGGTCTTGCCCATACAGTACTTCTGCCTTTGATCTATTTTCTTTTATTTGGGTACCTAAATGCAAGACTTTTATTTTTTCTCTGTTGATTGTTGGTTGTGCATTGGCAGAGGATTGTTGGTTGTGCCTTGGCAGAGGATTGTAGGACACACAAACACACCAGCACACACTTCACTCAGGGCAATGGCAGGCCTGTTGAACTATACCGTCACCTTGCATAAACTGAGTAAAATACACCCAACATACACCTGTAGCTTTGCATTCCGGAAAAGAAAAGAATGATGAGCAAGAAGAAGAAGAAGAAGAGTTTGGATTTGATATCCCGCTTTATCACTACCCGAAGGAGTCTCAAAGCGGCTAACATTCTCCTTTCCCTTCCTCCCCCACAACAAACACTCTGTGAGGTGAGTGGGGCTGAGAGACTTCAGAGAAGTGTGACTGGCCCAAGGTCACCCAGCAGCTGCATGTGGAGGAGCGGGGAATCGAACCCAGTTCACCAGATTACGAGTCCACCGCTCTTAACCACTACACCACAAGCTGCTTTCTCACGGAAACCCTCCATAGCTTCTAGAACCACCCCACCACTACAGCCTCCACAAGGGAAAGGACTTCAGCTCTTTCACACGATTGCTACCAGAGCACTCTGGATGCCAATGTGTATGATTTTTATTCTCTTTGTTGCCGGCTCCTACATTTCTTGGGGATAGCTGCATCCGTTCTGACCTCACATGGTGGCTTTTTTCTCTCTTTCTTTCGAACAAACAAGACAAATGCATTGATGCATGCTTGCTATTTTGTCTTGCCAGCTGCTGCTTTAGCTGATTCAGCTTCCCACATCAAGAAATACTCGTCTTAAGACAACAGGCATCAGATCTCACAATCTGTTGTAGCTGAAACTTTGGCTAGAGACAGATGATACATTCTTTTTTTCAAAGAATTGGAAGTGGTATGATAGAGCTATTGTTGCCTGTGGGGTCCAGACTCACCCCACTGTTATCTTCCTTCACAGGATTTGCACTGCTTCAGGAACACTGACCAGAAACAATAAGGGGGCGAAGGAAATGAGCAATGAAGCCTCTATCGTACCACCTAAGTTCTCTTGAAATCTCATTGCCATTCCCAACCTTTTTATTCTTGCTTCAGTACTTTTATTCCCTTCAAGGCCTAACTGGGTCACTTTATGACTAAGGTCAGTGTCTATTGTTGTCATTGCCTCAAGCAACCATCACGGCATTCAGGCAAGATTTGAATGCAATACTCAAAAAAAGCTCAGGTAGGTGAAAATCCTACAATGCTGAATTATAAGTGCTTTCCTTTCTTTCCTCACAGTCATAACTTTGAGACGACTGCAACATGAAGAGAAAGCATCTGAATCAGCTAGAGGAGGAGCTGAACAGTCAAAATAGCAAGCTTTGGCATGCACACGAGGAACTGCAGCTTTTAATGTTACATGTTTAAAACAAACAAAAGGCAAAAATGTGTACTGCACATGGAAACACATTAGGAAGAAGACTAGAATAAAACAATATTTCATCAGCATGCTGCTTTTACATAGGCAGAAAGCAGGGTTTTCCATAAACGCATGGAAGCATTCAAAATGGCTGCCATCTAAAATGGCGTACTCTAGGAAGAAATGCACCATAGGCTATTTCTGCACACTTGAATTAGTCCTAAACTTTTACATGTATGAAGGAAAAGCATCAGTGGCATGGAGCAGACTACTTGCTTCAGGGGCCCCAAGACACAGAATGAGTTTCAGGGGAGGTCAGCACCTGCTTGTCTCTCTCTCTCGCTCCCTTTCTTTAAGAGCTGTAAAGCCACAAACATCTAGCTATGATTCTTTTGTCTGCTGGCACGACTGGTTTAAAGGATGCTATGATGTTTAATTTTTTATTGTTAAATGACATTTTAACACACATTAATTAAATGGTTATCTTGTTCTATGTGATATTTAATTCTAATTCTAGAATTGGTGTAGAAAATGCAGCGTAGAAGTTTTTTTACATTTTTATCCACACACAGTTTTTTGATGATGTGAGATACCAGTTTTTGGCAACCCCCAACTATCTGTGCCTTTCTTGTGTCATTCTTAAACTGCACAACACTCATGGGCCAAAGAATCTGAGAACCTGCATGGCAATGACACCACTATAGTCTCTATGTTGTTGTTTAGTTGTTTAGTCGTGTCCAACTCTTCGTGACCCCATGGACCACAGCACACCAGGCACTCCTGTCTTCCACTGCCTCCCGCAGTTTGCTCAAACTCAGGCTGGTAGCTTTGAGAACACTGTCCAACAATCTCGTCCTCTGTCATCCCCTTCTCCTTGTGCCCTTCATCTTTCCCAACATCAGGGTGTTTTCCAGGGAGTCTTCTCTTCTTATGAGGTGGGCAAAGTACTGGAGTCATAGCTTCAGGACCTGTCCTTCCAGTGAGCGCTCAGGGCTGATTTCCTTCAGAATGGAAATGTTTGATCTTCTTGCAGTCCGTGGGACTCTCAAGTCTCTATAGTGGCCTCTAATCTGGAATGCCAATGGTCTGAACTCTCATTTCAAAAGCAGACAGGGAATTAGCTTGAAAGGAAAAAGCAGGACGATTATTTGCGTGCCATTATTTGTGTGCCATCTGTAGCTATGTGATCTGCAGGAATCTCTTGGTACTGTATGTGCTCATAATCAAGGGTGGGCAGAAGACAGAAATAACAGTAGATACCAATCTGACTCCCAATTGTTTAGCAGCGGCAACAACAAAAATAACCCAGTCCCTCTGCTGAGGGAGCTGGAGGGAAGTTTTGTGTGGAAGGATGTTGAACTGCAGTTCTGGCACTCAGAACCAATTCCTGGGTTTTTTATTTCCAAGTGTGTTTGTTTTTCATAAGGCTCCATTTCATGAATCTTAGTGTTCTAGTATGGAAAAAAAAGAAATAGATCTCACAGACCTTCCCATCAGATGTCAAAGAGATAAACAACTACCTGATATTCAGAAGACATCTGAAGGCAGCCCTGTTCAGGGAAGTTTTTAATGTGTGACATTTTAATGTATTTTTCATCTTTGTTGGAAGCTGTCCAGAGTGCCTGGGGAAACCCAGCCAGATGGGCGGGGTACAAATAATAAATTATTATTATTATTATTATTGTTGTTGTTGTTGTTGTTGTTGTTGTTGTTGTTGTTGCTGGACAAGAAGCAGCCGCACTGTACTAGTAATATATGAAGTAGGCCTTAATACCATGAGTTCTGATCTTTTGTCAACCACATAGAGGAAGCAGGTCTGGTTCTGAACAGGTATATTGTAGTGAAAGATTGAGCTAGCAAAGAAAGCTGCCCTGGACTCCTTTTGGAGGAAGGGTAGAATATGTTTCATAAAATAAAACTTTAAAAATGGCAGTTCTCCAGGTATATGTCTAGTCAATCAGCAGGTATGGTTGATCTGTCAGGTTTCAGTTGCAACAGATGCCCAACGAGAAACAAAGACAGAAGAGTCAACAATAGTTGTGAAGGTCTTGGCATCTGAATTAAATGCTTATGTTGCAATATCCAAATGGCCAACCCCTACAGCAGATATAAGGCATATTCGACAATGATTACTTTTTGAAAGTTGCAAAAGCTTCTTTCCTTATCCTCACAAGGTTCATTAGGTAATACTAAACTCAGTGTTAAATATCAAGTCCAAATGCAGTAATTTTCTGGTATTTTCAAAGTAGTTAAATTGCCAATCTGTACATTGAATGTACAAGCAAATCTTGTATACAGAACAGGAGCCTGAGAGAAAGAGAAGATAACTAGAGATATTGCTTGTTCCTATAAGTCTATGTCTCAGAATAAGGGACAAACTCCATTGTGGATATTGCCAAGGGGTCACAGAAATCATATAAGTCTAACCCAGGCATAGGTAAACTCTGGCCCTCCAGATGTTTGGGACTACAATTCCCATCATCCCTAGCTAACAGGACCAGTGGTCAGGGATGATGGGAACTGTAGTCCCAAATATCTGGAGGGCCGGAGTTTGCCTATGCCTGGTCTAACCAGTATCAACAGGGGCAAGACAGCACTAGCACCCAACTGAACATGGTAGAAGATACAAAGGTGCTGAAGAATTGTGGACATTTGATACTGTGCAGCAGAAAGTATCAACTAGCCAAGACTAATCATGCCAGACGTTTACTGACTTGCCTGTTTGTTTGTTTGTTTGTTTGTTTGTTTGTTTTAAGAAAGGTATCATATTTTAGTCTGGAACTCATAACAACTGTTAATAATGTGAACTATAGCAGGCAGCATATATGGTAATTGTACGTCTATGCAATATCTTATCCGAGCTCTGTTTAGAAACTGCCAATGAAGGAGAGTCCATCACCTTCCAAGGGAGTAAAGGTAAAGGGACCCCTGACCATTAGGTCCAGTCATGACCGACTCTGGGGTTGCGACGCTCATCTCGCTTTATTGGCTGAGGGAGCCGGCATACAGCTTCCAGGTCATGTGGCCAGCAGGACTAAGCCGCTTCTGGCAAACCGGAGCAGCGCACGGAATCACAGTTTACATTCCCGCCAGAGCGGTACCTATTTATCTACTTGCACTTTGACGTGCTTTCGAACTGCTAGGTTGGCAGGAGCAGGGACCGAGCAACGGGAGCTCACCCCGTTGCGGGGATTCGAACCGCCAACCTTCTGATCGGCAAGTCCTAGGCTCTGTGGTTTAACCAAGGGAGTACAGAGAAAATAAACAGAGCCTCGATGCATCGTCTTTCCCATCATGGCCAACCAGATATTCCTGGGAAACCCCCAGTAAGATGAGGGCCCTCCCCTTAGAGAGATGATGCTTCTGATTCTGCGCTATAGTGTGTGTCACACACACACATGTAGATATAGAAGCATTGTGGATATGGATATATTTGCCTTCTAGGGTAAATAAATTATTTCAAGTGACACTGTTGCCATTGGACCCTAGGTGTGATCACCGAATGTTTCTTGGGTACAAGGAGTGTGTCTTCAGCAAACAATTTCATTTTCTGCACTCTTACAAAGCTCAGACCAGCATTCATAAAAGGGTGGGGAAGCTAAAGCTAATGCTACAAAGTGGCAGGTCAAACAAACCAAAACCACATTGGCATTCAACTGCTTTGAGCACCAGAGAATGTAGCCAGTAACTACAAGTCAAAACATTCATTTCAGCTGCCAGAGTTATACTCTCTTGTATAACTGAAGCACTTATTACCTTCTCTGTGCCATGACCTCCTTCGGAGTTTATCTGGCTTATTATGATGCTTACCGAATTAGTGCTGACATAGATGGGTGCTGGAATTATTTCTTATATCTGATTCAGACCTCCATTATTATTCATTTTATGGTTGCAGCTAAGTCCTGAGACTATTTCCTCTGACATATTAGAAGAGTAGTTCTAAAACTTTTGTCTCTAGGCCACACTTTCAGAAATGGTAAACTAAGCACATGCGTATTGTCTCTCAAACTTTTATATAATCTAGTCTGCAACGATTATATTTTTTTATTTACAGTGGTACCTCAGGTTAAGTACTTACTTCATTCCGGAGGTCCGTTCTTAACCTGAAACTGTTCTTAACCTGAAGACCACTTTAGCTAACGGGGCCTCCTGCTGCTGCCGCGCCGCCACAACACGATTTCTGTTCTCATCCTGAAGCAAAGTTCTTAACCTGAAGCACTATTTCTGGGTTAGCGGAGTCTGTAACCTGAAACATATGTAACCTGAGGTACCACTGCATTCTAGTAACAGTGGAAGTAGTACTACATTCTTCTCCTGGAAGAATGAATTTAAATATCCAATTTAAATTTTAACAGTCATATATATATATATATATATATATTGGTTTTGGTGTCCTCGGGTGTCTTCCCGTGTAAAAGTTGGGGTGTCTAGGCGACGTTTCGACGAGGTCTCACTCGTCATCTTCAGGCTGGTGCTTTCGGCTTCTTGTTACTGGAACAGAGCAGGATCTCAGTGTTTGAGTTCCTATAAATACTGTTGAGGAGGTGTGGTGTATAGCCTCCAATGTTCTGGGCAGAGAGGAGGTTCCCAGGCTAGTGTGCCTTTTCTTCTTTTGTTCCTTAATTACTTGAGGGATATCTTGAGTGATTTCTTGAGTGATTTCCTGAATCCCACTTAGGTGGGTCATTAGGTGTGGATTAGTTGCTAAAGCCTTCGTGTCTTGAACTCTTGAACTTTGTGAAGAGTTTTTCTGAGAAGATGGCTGTACTGCACTTGGTTGTGCTCTGGCTTGGCTTCGTGTATAGGGGCGAGCTGTGGTTTTGTGGCCTGTGCCAGCCAGATCTGTGTAGGGATTGCAGGGGGGTGCAGCATCCGGAGGTGCCACCCTGGTTTGGCTACTGGATGGTGTCTGTAATTTATCTGTGGAGAGGGTCTGGGTTTGGGTCTGGTGTGGTTGATTGGTGATGGCGTTCTGTGTGCCTCTGGATCTGGTGTCAGATTTTGTGGGGAGGGCTAATTTCCAGATGTCTGGCAAGCGGGATGTGTCGTCACGCTTGTTCATGTTGTGAGGGTGTTTCTCTATCTCGATGGCTTCCATGATTATTCTCTTGTTAATCAACCACACCAGACCCAAACCCAGACCCTCTCCACAGATAAATTACAGACACCATCCAGTAGCCAAACCAGGGTGGCACCTCCGGATGCTGCACCCCCCTGCAATCCCTACACAGATCTGGCTGGCACAGGCCACAAAACCACAGCTCGCCCCTATACACGAAGCCAAGCCAGAGCACAACCAAGTGCAGTACAGCCATCTTCTCAGAAAAACTCTTCACAAAGTTCAAGAGTTCAAGACACGAAGGCTTTAGCAACTAATCCACACCTAATGACCCACCTAAGTGGGATTCAGGAAATCACTCAAGAAATCACTCAAGATATCCCTCAAGTAATTAAGGAACAAAAGAAGAAAAGGCACACTAGCCTGGGAACCTCCTCTCTGCCCAGAACATTGGAGGCTATACACCACACCTCCTCAACAGTATTTATAGGAACTCAAACACTGAGATCCTGCTCTGTTCCAGTAACAAGAAGCCGAAAGCACCAGCCTGAAGATGACGAGTGAGACCTCGTCGAAACGTCGCCTAGACACCCCAACTTTTACACGGGAAGACACCCGAGGACACCAAAACCTGCATTCCTGTACCCGTGAAAATCTACGAAAGCATATATATATATATATATATATATATATATCAATCACATTTTATCTGCCCTGCCTCTTAGTAACAGCATTGTGCGTGGGCAGGTAGTTATGAGGCCCTCACCGCTTGGCTAGGGCTGGGCAGTGTCTGGTTTTCAACATCATGATACATCACCAGCTAAACAATAAAAGGTAAAGGTTAAGGACCCCTGACAATTAAGTCCAGTCACGAACGACTCTGGGGTTGCGGCGCTCATCTCACTTTACTGGCCGAGGGAGCCGGCGTTTGTCTGCAGTTTTTCCAGGTCATGTGGCCAGCATGACTAAGCTGCTTTTGGCGAACCAGAGCACCGCACGGAAACACCATTTACCTTCCCACCGGAGCAGTACCTATTTATCTACTTGCACTTTGATGTTCTTCTAGCAGTACATCACAAAGTCTGAAATAAGGGTGGAGATATTGGCTGGCTTGGGGGGCCACCAGGTGGCGCATTGGAAGATGGCCGACAATAACATCTCTCCGACCCACACGAGGTAATTAAGAGGCTGCTATGGGAAGTATGCAGTCTTCCCGCCCACCCCCCAGGAGAGGGGGGGGGACTGCCTTGCCAGCGGTGTCCATAATGCACCCCCGGATTCGAAAGAAGGGGGTGCCTGGTCACTTGGCACAAGCCCTCGGTGAGGTCGGCTCTTCCTGATGCTGTCTCCAATCAGTGTGTGCTGGTTCGCTTTAGCTTGAAAATATAATTGGAAATATATAATTGGAAAGAAGCTAAAGCACATACATCAAGCAAAGTTCGGGAGATAAGACTGCTGATTAATGGATCTCTGGGACCGGAGCGATGGGCGGGACAAATAAATCAAGTGATGAATCACCATTAAGAGACTGGTATGTTTGGAGTGAAACGGAAGGGGGGTGGAGGAAAAAACTTTTCTTTTCTTTGCCTTATGTGAGTATTAATAACCCTCCACCCCAAAGAAAGAAGAATCATTGCATTTTATTAATCACAAGCAGGAATTTAAGAACTGTGTGGGGTGAATTATTGATCAAAGAGAGGATTGGTAAATATCGGAGAACGGAGGAAAGTTTTATGACGCACTTTAAAATGGCGTCTTGCTAAGACAGGCTTGTCTAAGAAAGACGGGGGGAGGAGGACCAGGATCATCGGAATGTGAATGATGATTGGAATGTGATCTAAACCTGGCAGAGCCCTCCTGATATACTTGGCAAGTCTGGGAAAATTAAAGGACAGACCAAGGATAAATTCTTTAAGGAGATGTGGAATGGCGTCTGTCCCTATGTGATACGACTTTTGGAGAGTGTAAAACCCACGCAGAGGATGCTTGTTTTCAACCCGCTTGTGAAGATTATCAGCGATCGCAAAGAAAGAAATATATGATAACAACAAGAAGATGAAGAAAGTAATAAAGAGACTATCTGGACAGAACTGGATAGAACTGTTTAATTAAAGCAGCAACAGAAGTGATGCTTGGACCCCCGTTCGGAGCTTGAAGTATGGGTACCCCCAACAAAATTTAAAAATCTGGCTGTATAATTTGGAACTAATGTGATTTGGAAATAATGTGATTTGATTGGCCTGTTAATAAAAATAATGTTTTTTTAAAAAAAGATATTGGCTGGCTTCATGGATTTCCCCACACAGTGATTTTTACATTGCGCGCGCGCACACACACACACACACACACACACCATGATTCACAATATATTACCAGATCAAAAACTATGAAATGCAGTACATATGAAAAGGATCTAGAAGTCTTGGTTGACCACAAACTTGACATGAGCCAACAGTGTGACACGGCAGCTAAAAAAGCCAATGCAATTCTGGGCTGCATCAATAGGAGTATAGCATCTAGATCAAGGGAAGTAATAGTGCCACTGTATTCTGCTCTGGTCAGACCTCACCTGGAGTACTGTGTCCAGTTCTGGGCACCACAGTTCAAGAAGGACACTGACAAACTGGAACGTGTCCAGAGGAGGGCAACCAAAATGGTCAAAGGCCTGGAAACGATGCCTTATGAGGAACGGCTAAGGGAGCTGGGCATGTTTAGCCTGGAGAAGAGGAGGTTAAGGGGGGATATGATAGCCATGTTCAAATATATAAAAGGATGTCATATGGAGGAGGGAGAAAGGTTGTTTTCTGCTGCTCCAGAGAAGCGGACACGGAGCAGTGGATCCAGACTACAAGAAAGAAGATTCCACCTAAACATTAGGAAGAACTTCCGGACAGTAAGAGCTGTTTGACAGTGGAATTTGCTGCCAAGGAGTGTGGTGGAGTCTCCTTCTTTGGAGGTCTTTAGGCAGAGGCTTGACAACCATATGTCAGGAGCGGTCTGATGGTGTTTCCTGCTTGGCAGGGGGTTGGACTCGATGGCCCTTGTGGTCTCTTCCAACTCTATGATTCTATGATTCTATGAAATTAATATCAGGATATGGACTTCAAACCAGTTTTGGACAATATATTGACAAATCACCCAGTCTTAACTACATACTGTACTTTCTTCCTGTTTGTTTGCAAGTCCTCTCCTGCTTCCCTTCCCAACCCTAAACACTTTTAATTCCTTAATATGAGGCAGCCATTTTTTAAAATTCTTGCTGTGTGTGTTCACTGTGTGCAGAAAACACTTCACTTGATCAGAAGTAGGCAGTTTAGTTATGATTATTCTGATTGCTAGCATTCATTGACAACAAATTGCACACACTTCTAGTGTCTGCTGAACTACATTATGTGAGCTACCCAACTTTTTCCAACACAGCTTAGAAATCAGCATCTTTAAAATATATCACAGCCAAACAGATTTAATATGGGGCATTTCCCGTATCATACTTTTTTTTAGTATCCTTCAAGCTTGCAATTAAGGCTAATAAGACAACCAATCAGAATCAGCTACGGTTAAAGGAGCTAAAGATATACAAAAGTGAAGAGTGTTGAACCATCCATCTAGTCGCTGCTTATCTCCCTGCAACCTCGCCCTCCTAAGTGCTCATCTCTCAGCTAGGTCACTCCCAGTATCAGTGCCTGTCTGAGGGAAACTTGTCAGGGGGTTTTTCCCAGGGGAAATTCACCAGTTCCGGCACCTCTCAGGTGAGTTCCATTTGCCATTTTAGGAGAACGAGAGAGAGGTGTTCATGGTGAGTTCCGGCACCTCTTTTTCTAGAAAAACAGCACTCGGAATAAGCCATGGTGTTTTTACTCCCCGTACAATTTCCTTTGAGAGCAAATGAACAGCAGCATCAAGCCCCATTGCTCCCCATTCGAGGTAAGCATCAGCAAAGCGTGTTCTCCATAATAGAGAGCACGTGTTGTGGTGGGGGCCAAAAAGGCCACCCCACTGCAAATTGGCCACATGCTGTGATTGGGCAAGGAGTGTTGTTGGGGAGAATGTTATGTTGCTAAAGTGTGGCAGGGGTGAGAGGTCTTAAATACAGGGCTCGCAGCCTGGGCTGCGTGCACCGGATCACCTGCCCACCCTCCCTGAAAAGGGGGGTGGGTTCGTTGTTCTCTGATCTTGCTATGCCTGTCATGGGGTCGTCTGCCTTGGGGCAGGGGCCTGGTAGGAATTTTGTCCATTTGGCTGATTGGCTGTTGCCATTTGGTTTTTGCCTACTGCCTAGCAAATCGTCACAACTTGTAAGGTTGGCGGTTAGGCATTGGTTCAAATTGGTTGGTGGAGGGGTAAGTGCCTACCCCTCCAATGGCGGTGCTGAAAGGGAATTCCATTAAAGGAATCCAGGGGCTTGCCATCCCTTTCGTCCTTGTCCCTGGCATCGGACTTGGGCCGTGCAAGCCCCAGGGGGCATGAGGGTGAGAGGTGAGGGTCTGGTGCCCAGCTTCATTTCTCCCCAATATGGTTCTCCCTGACTGGCTTCCGCTGGAATCCGGAAGTCAGTTCTGTCCCTGGGGCAAGGACAGATAGTCGTAACCAATGCCTAAGCAACCACTCACGTGTGTGTATTTAAATAAAGTTGTGGCCAAATTCATGCCAAAAACCTTAAACAAAAGTTGATGTGTGATGTGTGAGTTATTGGGGTGGCCTGGGGGACCTCGACGAGCAACAGGTATCACACACTAGCCGCTCAGGCTATGGGCGGTTTGGATAAACAGCTTTAAATCAAAGGGGTGGGGAAGGAGGCAGCAGGCAACCCTAGGAGTGCTCAACTTCCACTAGACTCCTGAAGTGGCTTTTAAGTCATGCGAAAGATCACATAAACAGCAAAAAATACAAGGTAGCTAAAGGTCGGGAAAGCACAATAAAGTGCTGTCTGAACGCAGCCTCAGTCTCTGTGGATGCTTTTTAGAGATGAAGAGGCACTGGCCTACAAATGCACTGAAATATAAATAATTAAGCAACTAATTTATCCTTGAAATCAGTTAAGTTCAGCACCTCCTCACTTGCCTTTTTGCAAGCTATGAAACAGGCGGGTTGTTTTCAAAACTTGCTTTGACATTTTTTGTAAGCGGTGCAATCGCTGATTGCCATGGTTCTACATGCACCACATCCTATGCTGTGTTTATTACTGTTAGAATGTTACATAGCCAAGGTAGCCAAGGAGATGAATTTATTTGACACTCCAGTATCCCTGCCAAGAAAACTCCATGGACAAAGACTGGTGCTGGAGGAGACTCTTGAGAGTCCCATGGACTGCAAGAAGATCAAACGTATCCATTCTTAAGGAAATCAGCCCTGAATGCTCACTGGAAGGACAGATCGTGAAGCTGAGGCTCCAATACTTTGGCCACCTCATGAGAAGAGAAGACTCCCTGGAAAAGACCCTGATGCTGGGAAAGATGGAGGGCGCAAGGAGAAGGGGACGACAGAGGACGAGATGGTTGGACAGTGTTCTTGAAGCTACTAACATGAGTCTGACCAAACTGCGGGAGGCAGTGGAAGACAGGAGTGTCTGGCGTGCTCTGGTCCATGGGGTCACGAAGAGTCGGACACGACTAAACGACTAAACAACAACAACAATCTACATCAAGCTATATTCTATCTTTATCGCCAAATTCCGAATATAATTGCACATTGTATTAATTAACATTATTTTCTAATATATTAGTGGCCATGTAATAATTTTAGCTTATAAATTTTATTTTTTAATGTCTTACTTTTAAGGTACTTTTATAGCTATGTTTAGATTAGGTAATGTCTTGATAATATAAATGTTTTAAGTTTTTTGTATCAATCCACTATATTTTCTTTTAATTGTTGACTGATTCTGTGTACGTTGCGGCAGCCTTTGGCTATGTGCAATAAAAATGGCTCTTAGAATGTGTATCCTACCCTTTCTCCCAAGGGAGCAGAACCACTGTGATACAGTACTTCCAACTCCCACCTTCTTGAATTGTTCTAGAAGGATGTCATGGTCAATGGTATCAAAAGCCTTTGACAGATCAAGAAGAACTAGCGTTGTCACATTCCCCATCTCTCTCCCAATCAGGGCAACCATGGGTGTTTCAGAGCCTTGAAGGAGAAGAAGAAGAGTTTGGATTTGATATCCCGCTTTATCACTACCCTAGGGAGTCCCAAAGCGGCTAACCATCTCCTTTCCCTTCCTCCCCCACAACAAACACTCTGTGAGGTGAGTGGGGCTGAGAGACTTCAAGGAAGTGTGACTAGCCCAAGGTCACCCAGCAGCAGCATGTGGAGGAGCGGAGATGTGTTCACCAGATTACAAGACTACTGCTCTTAACCACTACACCACACTGGCTCTCCTTGAATTGTAGACAGAGAGAGAGAGAGAGAGAGAGAGAGGGAGGGAGGGAGGGAGGGAGGGAGGGAAATATGAATCTTACTAGCCAATATCCACATTTTCACAAATTTTGCATTTTTTAAAAACAGAGATGTAAGCATTATTTAATACTTGAGGTTATATAAAACTTAAATATTGGGGTGGGGGAATAGTCTTCAAATGTTGGAAAGTGTTGAAAGCCATCCTTTGTAGGCCCTTGCACACCATTCCAATTGTGAACCTTAATCACAGACCAACTCATTCCTCCCATCTGCAACAGAACGGAGCCTCACAAGCCTTCAACCTTTGCCTACATTGAAATTTTAAACGTTCTCTGGCACAAACAACTTTCCTTAGCGGACATGCACTCTGTAAGTGAAGTGTACTGGCGCTCTTCAAGGTCTCAGGTGTATTAGAGCATTGAGATGATTGCCCCCCCCCCCCTCCACCGCCCCGCGCTTTGCCATTCTCATTTCTGAAGTGCAGGAGAAGATAATACCCTTCCCCTTTCTTGAGGAGCTTGTAGGGATGACATCACTTCTGAAGGTGCAGCCTTAATTTATCATTTACCCATTTCCCTCCTCTATCCTTTATTGCCTTGTGCACTCCATCTTCTGAAAATGTCCGATTACACACTCCAGCTACATCTAGAAAGAAAATCACTCTGCTCTCATATTTATTTAGACTGCAGGTAGGCATCTACTTGAAATGCAACAATGCAGACTGGAGATAAGATATATTTCAGCATTTCACCCCAAACAGCATAATTTACCAGTTTCCACATTTTTAATACATTTCTCTCCACAGGGACAGTATGACTCACTTACCCCAGCAGGGAAATCATTTGCAGCCTCAGACACTTGAAGCAGTTCCAGTAGTATCTAACACTAATACCATTATGAGTTTATGACTAGCAGCTCCCATTGCCTCAAAAACAATATGTGACCCCATTATCCATTTATTTCACCCTGCTCCCATATTTTCTTTTCAAGTATGCCTTGCTACTACAGTCTTCTTTTTCGTCCTCCCAGCAGTGCTTTAGCGATTTGCAGTTCTTCTCATCTTTCTGCGGATTCAGTTTCAGGATCCCCTTATAATTGTATCGCGCAGCACACTTCAAGGTGCACACCAAATACACAAGTGTACGGATGCAACATGGGCATGTTTTCTACTGTGTGAATTATTGGACGTAGTGGCAACCGCAAACATGATTACTACAGCTCTGTGTGTGAAGTGTTGAGTGGCGGCACCAGAAAAAAATATCGGTGGGGGAGGAGGCACAGAAGCGGCAAAGTATATTTCTAGGTGGGTGAGTTGTGTCCCGCATGTTAAAATCTCTGAAAGAAAAATAACAGTAGATGTTAATTACAGATTCCAGCAACTTGGGAGAGTAGGGAGGCAAGCTCCTTGGTGTGTTTTTTTCAGGGGAAGACCTGCTCATTCCTGACAAGAGTAGTCAGTCTTATCAACAAGGCTGTCTCTCAATTGCGCCTGTTTTCATTGTTGTTGTTGTTGTTTAGTCATTTAGTCGTGTCCGACTATTCGTGACCCCATGGACCAGAGCACGCCAGGCACTCCTATCTTCCACTGCCTCCCACAGTTTGGTCAGACTCATGGTTGTAGCTTCGAGAACACTGTCCAACCATCTCGTCCTCTGTCATCCCCTTCTCCTTGTGCCCTCCATCTTTCCCAGCATCAGGGTCTTTTCCAGGGAGTCTTCTCTTCTCATGAAGTGGCCAAAGTATTGGAGCCTCAGCTTCAGGATCTGTCCTTCCAGTGAGCACTCAGGGCTGATTTCCTTCAGAATGGAGAGGTTTGATCTTCTTGCAATCCATGGGACTCTCAAGAGTTTTCATTACCAAGCCTATTTCTCTGCCTTCCAAGTATTTGCTTCATTCCTCAGTAAAACTTTTGAACAGCAGACTATTTTACAAGTCTGCCCTATTACCTGTAAGGTAAAGGGACCACTCGTGACCACTCTATTAGGTCCAGTCGTGACCGACTCTGGGGTTGCACCACTCATCTCGCTTTATTGGCCGAGGGAGCCGGCGTACAGCTTCTGGGTCATGTGGCCAGCATGGCTAAGCCGCTTCTGGCAAACCAGACCAGCACACGGAAACACCGTTTACCTTCCCGCCGGAGCGGTACCTATTTATCTACTTGCACTTTGACGTACTTTCGAACTGCTAGGTTGGCAGGAGCAGGGACAGAGCAACGGGAGCTCACCCCGTCGCGGGGATTCGAACCACCAACCTTCTGATCGGCAAGTCCTAGGCTCTGTGGTTTAACCCACAGCGCCACCCGCGTCTCTATTACCTGTACTTTTTAATAAACCACATCTGCACTCACAGCTAGAGAGGGCTTCCCCCACTGGCTGGCAGCACAAAGTTCTGAAAGATTTAGACTACACAATCACAACTGGTACATGACCAAATATGCCACAGCAAGATCTGAGGAAAGCCAGAGTTATTTATAGCACAAAGAAGCCACAACATAGAGATGGTATTACCGCACAGTTAAAAAAAAATATACAAAGGAGCAGAGGAGCAGTTTTACCAATCAAGGGGATTATAATTCTCTAAGAATGCTTATGTAGAATTAATCCATTCTCTATCCACTTCTTCACAACAAATTCTGCAGGGCTTCTGCTTCTGATAATGAAAGTCCCTTTATAAATTTATTTGCAATGCAACTGTTATTATGAGTGTCAGGAAATCAATTAATAAAGTTGCCAAGGCTCTTTAGAGAGAGAGAAAAGGCCTTTAATAACTCCTAAAAAGAGTCTGTGTGTTATACAGCATATTGTTTAAATCCAAAAGCAGCATCAAAAACCAGCAACGTACGTGTTGTGTGTGTGTGTCACAGCACTTTTTAACCACAGCCAATTTTCCACTGCACT
This sequence comes from Podarcis tiliguerta, assembly GCF_965153285.1. Taxonomy (NCBI): domain Eukaryota; kingdom Metazoa; phylum Chordata; class Lepidosauria; order Squamata; family Lacertidae; genus Podarcis; species Podarcis tiliguerta. The sequence goes on along the minus strand of NC_139542.1, from coordinate 65,282,987 downwards.
GTGGGTCCTGTTTATCACTAGGGTACATTTCCATATAATTTTAATCCTCAAGGATTTATAAACCCTTTGGACTCCAATTTAAAAAAATAACAGCAAATGCAGTGTTATTTTTGTTTTGTCTAACGAATTTGGCAAGGAATTCACGGCTTCATTGTTCTAAACAGACACAATATTTAATTATGTGTCATATTAAAGATCTCTTTATTGGTGGCAATTATATACAGGCCTTTCCCCTTTAAATTAAAAATGCTTGTAGACCATACATATAGCAACTGAATTTGGTTTCAAGAAATATGAAACAATGCACAAAGTGATGCATTTTGCATTACCTTACTTATGTTCCTAAAAAACCCAATGTTTTGAGTTTTAAGAGAACATGAAAATTTTTAACAAGGGGCAGTATACCACCTAAAAGACCGGAATGAGAAAGAACCACTTATTAAAACTTTCACTCTTTTAAAGTTTTCCTGAAATCAATAACCACACATTTGCCACTGCAAGATTTATTTAAAAAGCAAAATAATCTACAAGAATGAAATTCTACTCATTACACTTTTTATTAGCAAAGCAAAAAATAAATTTTCATCTAGACTAGACTATCCCAGGATACATTATTAAAAGAAACCGACATTACGCAAGCAGACTGCCATTTGCACAACACTAATTCATATAACCATCCGTTCCCCTAATCTTGAAGCACACTGTATTTTGAGAGTGCACAGGAGGCTGCTAGAGTGGGGGCTGGAAAAAAAGAAGACCCATTTTGCAAATGGAAGTCCATTCCGGAGACATATGAGCAGGTTTGGAAATAACCCTCTGACTGCTTCTCCTGTTCAAAAGTTAAGAATTTATTTTACTAATTTCCCTTCCAACTCAAAGCACCTAAGGCAACATACATAAAAGGGTGAAACCACAATAAAACCACTTCATGTACGATGGAAATTAGTGATGTACCCCATAACACAAGAGACATATTTTATCCCCCTCCCTTTAAAACAGGCATAGGCAACCTTGGCCCTCCAGATGTTTTGGGACTACAACTCCCATGATCCCCAGCTAGCAGAACCAGTGGTCAGGGATGATGGGAGTTGTAGTCCCAAAACATCTGGAAGGCCGAGGTTGCCTATGCCTGCTATTTAAAAAAAAACACAAGAAACACACACAACTCAACTCAACTCCATTTGCTCAACTCCAAAACCAATCATAACTTCATGTCAGATTATTAAATTTGCACAGTGTTGAGAACATCAATGGTGCACATTGTGTTCTACCCACAATGTATAAAAGAGCATTTAGTGAAGAAAGCTGCGAGGATATAAAGGTGTAAAAATGACTGGAGGCCACACAGAATGGAAACAGCAACTCTGCCTGTATGAAGGAATATTATCAAAATGTATCTGTTTCTCTGTTTTGACAGTACACACACACACAGCCACAGCCAATAACAGTTTCAGAACCTTGTGTTATCTCACTTGATAGTCAACATTCAATTATGTCTTCCCTCTCGTTTGCACACTGGAAGTCCTCAACCCTCTGCAGCAGATTTGGGGGGGGGGCACTGAGCGATTACAGGGGAGGGGACAGACATTAGATCTCACGGTATTGGACCTCCCCCAATATCTTTAGAAATAGGATGTGTGGAAACCCCTTATAATTGCTTTTTAACACATTTAGCAAAGCAAAACTACACAGGAAGTCTAATTTCATGCTAAATAGTGAAGAACTCCATGGAAGCTTCACAGGGGAAACATTCATGGTCTCTTAATATCTTCCATGCCCATCAGTTAGGGCTTAACTAGAGGCAGAGCTTATCAGGACTAAATTCCACAAGTTTCCTCTAATGTTAAGGGCCAGCCCTGCTGCTCCACGGCGAAGCCATTAAGGCTGTGCTTCTGAAGTTGGGCAGAGCTGTTTTGTTGATCTCATCACCTGGACCACACTCAGATGGAGATAAGGACATCGTGAAATTCTGAACATCTTCTTGCATATTCATTAGTAAGTATACCACTGTCAATATTTAAAGCTTTTTGTCTTTCTCCTCACCCACTTTTAATAATAATAATAATAATAATAATAATAATAATAATAATAATAATTTATTATTTATACCCCACCCATCTGGCTGAGCTTCCCCAGCCACTCTGGGCGGCTCCCAATCAAGTATTAAAAACAATACAGTGTTAAATATTAAAAACTTCCCTGAACAGGGCTGCCTTCAGATGTCTTTTAAAAATAGGATAGCTACTTATTCCCTTCATATCTGAAGGGAGGGTGTTCCACAGGGCGGGTGCCACTACTGAGAAGGCCCTCTGCCTGGTTCCCTGTAACCTTACTTCTTGCAATGAGGGAACCGGCAGAAGGCCCTCAGCGCTGGACCTCAGTGTCCGGGCTGAATGATGGGGGTGGAGACGCTCCTTCAGGTATATAGGACCAAGGCCGTTTAGGGCTTTAAAGGTCAGCACCAACACTTTGAATCGTGCTCGTAAACGTACTGGGAGCCAATGCAGATCTCTCAGAACCGGTGTTATGTGGTCACCAGTCTAGCTGCCGCATTCTGGATTAATTGCAGTTTCCAGGTCGCCTTCAAAGGGAGCCCCACGTACAGCGCGTTGCAGTAGTCCAAGCGGAAGATAACCAGAGCATGCACCACTCTGGCGAGACAGTTTACTTTCTCCTCCTCCTGCCCTATTTATAGGAAAGACTGGCAATACAGTGGACACTCGGGTTGCGAATGTGATCTGTGTGGGAGGCGCGTTCTCAACCCGCAGTTGCGATTCAGCACTTCTACACATAGCACGATTTAGCGCTTCTGCGCATAGCGCCACCGCCAAAACCCGGAAGCAACCCGTTTCAGTACTTCCGGGTTTTGGCGCGTCCGTTACCTGAAAAAACGCAACCTGAAGCATCTGTAACCCAAGGTATGACTGTATATAATAAGGGTTCAATCCAGCGCAGGGGTAGGCAACCTAAGGCCCAGGGGCCAGATGCGGCCCAATCGCCTTCTCAATCCAGCCTGAGGACAGTCCGGGAATCAGCGTGTTTTTACATGAGTAGAATGTGTCCTTTTATTTAAAATGCATCTCTGGGTTATTTGTGGGGCCTGCCTGGTGTTTTTATATGAGTAGAATGTGTCCTTTTATTTAAGATGCATCTCTGGGTTACAGTAGAACCTCTGGTTAAGTGCTTAATTCGTTCTGGAGGTCCGTTCTTAACCTGAAACTGTTCTTAACCTGAAGCACCACTTTAGCTAATGGGGCCTCCTGCTGCCGCTGCGCCACGCTGCACAATTTCTGTTCTCATCCTGAAGCAAAGTTCTTAACCTGAGGTAATATTTCTGGGTTAGCGGAGTCTGTAACCTGAAGCGTCTGTAACCTGAAGCGTATGTAACCTGAAGTACTGTTGGGATACTGGCAGGGAGACAAAGTCTATCATGACTCCACGTCGTCTCCGGACGTCCATCGATCTCCCGTAGACACGCAGTATCAGCAATTAGCGACATGAGCTCCAGAAATAGCTTGCCACATTCCAGAGCCGATGCACGCTCTATCAGCAGATAATGCACAGCGAAAGATGCACTCAGGAGAGCATATTTACAACTTTATTCAGCGTTGGTCAGAACAAAGAGAAAACATGACTGCCTGCTTCAGTGTCTCCGGCACAGAGAGAGAAACGAAAGCAAAGACACAACAGAAACATCCTGTGAACAGGAAATACGCAGGCTGTGACACAAACATCCTGCTCCCTTTTAAGGTGGAACGGAAATATCCTAACAGGTACCACTGTATTTGTGGGGCATAGGAATTCGTTCATTTATTTTTTTTCCAAAATACTGTATAATCCAGCCCACCACATGCTCTGAGGGACGATGGACTGGCCCACGGCTGAAAAGGTTGCTGACCCCTGATCCAGCCAAATTTGGGCACACTGTCTGTATACAAAGGAGTTTCTCCATGGTCAACACAACTCTGGAACATGAGTTATTTGAAAAATACACAGAGGGCTGAATTATGGGAGGCATGGACAGATCACTAAAAGAAACTACACGGTTATGCAAACTTTCATTTGTACAGTGCCATAAATCTGCATAATTGATGCTATTAACAGTTTTCATTCAAAAACATCAGCTAATCAAGGCTAATAAGAGGATGCTCAAAGTAGCAGCTAATTCTGCCATCCAAGTGTTCAAAATTCTCCTACTCCCCAAGCAAGCATAACAGAGACTTAATTCTTTACAACTGCATATTAAGGTTAGTGACCTTCCACCCACCTAAGTTTCTGTTTTATTTATTGTCAATGCCTAAATGTTATACTTGCCTATAAATCTAATTAACATGCTCAAGATGAACTGCGGCCTTCTGGGATATTCTTTACCATAACAGGACAAGCCAACAGAATGATCCCCACTTTTTTGAGCGAACTGTTTCAACTGGACACATGTCTCATGAATCATTAGTTTTTCTAATAACTATTCTTAGGGCAAATCCTCCTCTGTGCCCCTTTATTTTAAAAGGGCCATGCATTTAAATAAATATAAATTCAAATTAATTCAACCTGGAGGTAACTAATGCAAATCTTCTATGTTTCATTTCTTTATATCAGGGGGAGGATTCCAGACTCCAGTGAACAATTTTAGAAGTGTCAACAGAATTCAATAAATGTTGTTTTTAAAAAATCTAATTATTTGTCACAATACAACCACTATCACTGCCACTTTTCTATGTGGAGGTTTGTAAACTGCTTCCATCTGAGAAGTAATTGATTCCATTTTTATCACTTGTACCAGTTTATGTGGCTGTTCTCTTCCAGCAAGATGATAACATCTATTTGCAGCAAATTATACATTATAATTCCTCATTCAAAAGCTGTAATGGAAAACAAAAATGCTAATTTATGCTGTAAACGGAAGTAGAGAATCATAATCATTCATTGTTAACATTAAGGACTAAAACTGCTCTTGCAAATAAATAATAAAATAGATTAAATAAGGGGGAAGAGAGAGCAAAAGCATGAGACAAGAGTTATCTGAGAAGTGAGGAAATAAACTGGTTTTTCATGAAGCCAAGAAACAGAGAGAGATGGAAGAAAAGTTATTAAGAGTAAAGTACGTAAGACTTTTGTTCTATTATTTGTGCTCCCATGGATATTTCAAACATGCAATGAATAAAAACATACAAATTCCAGTTTCTCAATTGAAAATGCGACATGGTTTCCTAAGGTGCTTAGAATTCTCAGCCCTAAATAGCGAATTTCATATGAGGGTGTATTGCTGGTCTGCCTAGGGGCCTCCAATTTATAAAATACAGTGACTCTCTGTGAACCAGAGTTTACAGGTCATTCCCTCTGATTTCCATTACGTCCAGTCATGGCCAACTCTGGGGTTGCGGCATTCATCTCGCTTTACTGGCCGAGGGAGCCGGCGTACAGCTTCCGGGTCATGTGGCCAGCATGACTAAGCCGCTTCTGTGGAACCAGAGCAGCACATGGAAATGCCATTTACCTTCCCGCCGGAGTGGTACCTATTTATCTACTTGTACTTTGATGTGCTTTCAAACTGCTAGGTGGGCAGGAGCTGGGACCGAGCAACGGGAGCTCATCCCATCGCAGGGATTCGAACCGCCAACCTTCCGATCGGCAAGCCCTAGGCTCAGTGGTTTAGCTCCACCCGCATCCCTCTAATTAACCCCGGTTATATGTTAACATGTGCACTAATACAAACTATACTGTACATAAATCAGGTTGCCTCAGACCGACTCCAAACTATTATTTTCCCTGATGTGTGAGGCAATCATGGTCTACACATATCTCTGTATTTACACAGAATAAACATACACTTAAACTTCAAAAGTATTTGGGGAACCAGCTAATAAATGCTTACAACAATACAGTACTCTTATTTGTGTGGGGGCCTGTCCTGGCATCCAGAGCCAAATTAAAGTAATTCTCAGTCCTAAGTATTTTAATAAATAGAGTCAGGTATCATCTCTCTCACTCACACAATCAAGGCCCCCAAGAGCCGGTTGGGCTACAGATGTCGTGGCCCCACAGTCAGCAGGGGGCCCAAACACCTAGCTTTTGTTAAGCAACAACAAAAAAGTAAGTTGATCAGATTCCTAGAAAAGGAATTAAAGAGCAAAACATGCAAGCGACCTTGAAGATTATGCAAATCAATGGTTGAGAAAGTGCACCCTGTTACACAGTGAGAATATACGGAAACCTTGTACGCCATGGCGGAGTCATGCTATTCCAGACTAAAGTACATTCATTATAGTTTGCACTATATAGTAGCTCTTATTATTCTTATTCTTATTATTCTGTATAAGTCTACCCTGTCCAGAATCAATTTCGGCTGACGTCCGCGGCAAACCCGGAAGTACTGGAACGGGTTACTTCCGGGTTTGCCACTTGAACAGGCACAGAAGCGCTAAATCGTGCTTCGTACATGCGCAGAAGCGCAAGCCTCTCCGCACATGTGCGCAAAGTGGCGCTTTGTCTAGCGTCCTTTTCGTCAAGTGTCCAGGGCTCTGGAACAGATCCCAGACTCAAAACAAGCTACCACTGTAATTGAAACAAATTATACTCAGTCAGTGTTTTTTCTTCTTCTAAAAATGTTTAGGGGTACTCTCATTTTCCTACTCATTTTGAAATACTGCTCCTCAATGAGGTCAAACTTAGATTCACAAAATGTTTAGGGGTATGTGCCCCCCCCAGAAAGAAAGCACTGCACTCAGTTATCAGAAGGAGGGATGCACCAATTCAAGCTTGTTAGCAAATAGTTTGCAAGGTTACCTTAAAAGATTGGTAGGGGTATAAACATAATTTAGAACCAAATATTAATTAAAATGTATGAAGAATGGGTGCCTAAAATACTGTTCTTGATCTCCCTTGCTCCAATACTGAAAGCCAACAATATCATCCCATTATACACAGCAGAAGAATCATAGATCATGGTACCACAGTTTTGCCTGTAAACCATAGATAATATTCAGAAGACTGACGTCTATTTCTTATAAACTGCACATAGAAACATAACTTTCTGTTCACCCTCAGCCACTTTATAGTAAATGTTTCAAATCTAAAGATACAGTAAAACCAAAGTGGTTTTGGGGGGAAACACAATATTCTCAATGGGCAACTGTTTCCATTGAAACAACCAGTCCTCATATACATTTTGTATTTTCATCACTTTCCAAGTGATAATCAACACAGAGACTTAGGCAGGGAAAGACGTTTCGCAACCTGTTAATTCTGCGGTAAACAAGTTACATTTAAAAAGGCGGCATAACACTGAAACATTTGGAATATAATGACTGTGGTCCAAAACTAAAAAATCCTCTCTCAGTTGACCAAAAACAAATCATTCTGCCACAATGTAGTAAATCACTCCGCTGCTGCCCTTTTATATTTAATACCTTTCAGCAGTAGACATTTATCTCTACACTAGCATAGTCTACTCATTGATTTCCTATGGTCACGCTGGAAGAAGGTTCTGCTTCCCTGGTGATGAGTACAAAGGGTGGATGACCCCATTCTCATTGCAATGCAAACCCTGCACTTTTACATTTCTGCTAACCCACCTAAACATTTGACCAGTTAAGAAATCCCTGCCCTCTTCATTTAGTTACATAACTGTTACTACTAACACTTCTTCCTTCGCTTGCATGTAAAATTCTGGATTCCAGCCTGCATAAAATAATTAAAACATTTTTAGACCATCATATTTCAACACAGAATTTCTACTTATGTACAAAAAGTAACTCCAATAGGAGTAAGCCTCACTGAAATTCTATTGCCTTGCAGGCCTTTTTTCACCTGGTTTGGGAGACTGAGGCCCTGACTGACTCCAGCTACAAAAGCTGAGGTTGCTCAACAGACTCCGTCTGGGGAAGGGTTGTTGCTGCTGCTGCTGCTGCTGCTGCCCTTTTGTATCTTTATTTTAGATCTTCTTGTGCTTTGTGTGGAAATTGTTCTGTTTGGTTGTGTATTTCTTAATGTTGTATTTATTGTTTATGACTTCACTTGTTGTGGTTATGCTTTCTTCATGTTGTAAGCCTCCTTGAGATGGTTTGAACTGTGGAAAAGTGGCAAACAAATAAATTTATGTATGTATGTACTCCAGAATGCATTCATCTACTGGTGGGAAGAGAGGTGCTACTTTTTAATTTAGAAAACTGAATTATTTATTGTGAATTAGCAGATTTTACTTTCCTGGAAAAGACCCTGATGTTGGGAAAGATTGAGGGCACAAGGAGAAGGGGATGACAGAGGACGAGATGGTTGGACAGTGTTCTTGAAGCTACCAGCATGAGTTTGACCAAACTGTGGGAGGCAGTGGAAGACAGGAATGCCTGGCGTGCTCTGGTCCATGGGGTCATGAAGAGTCGGACACGACTAAATGACTAAACAACAGCAGCATCGTATTCTTATACAGCACTACTTTTCCAAGGTTTCCTCTGGAGCATGAATACGTCTTCTACACTTAAGTTTAAAGGTGCATATCCTGTTCTAGATGTGAATTGTTTTGTTGAAATGAACAACCCACACAGACCTGTAAATAGTAGTTTGCCTGATTGCCTAGAGCAACAAAAAATCACCTTCAAGCTACCAGACATGCAAGCTTTTCTGTGCATTTGCTTCATTTCAGGCTATTGGCACAAGACATTTAAGCTGTCTAGTAAACTTTAGTGGATCTATTCTCAAGAAGGAATGAACACTAAAAAAAAACCCCACACCAAACCACTTGCCACCTTTTCCTATGCCGTATACAACTCTGGCAAACTAAGACAATTAACACAAATAATAAAGGTACCCCTGCCCATCAGGGCCAGTCGTGACCGACTCTAGGGTTGTGCGCTCATCTCGCTCAAGAGGCCGGGAGCCGGCGCTTGTCCGCAGATAGCTTCTGGGTCACGTGGCCAGCATGACTAAGCCGCCGCTGGCAAACCAGCGCAGCACATGGAAATGCCGTTTACCTTCCCGCTGGATAATGGTACCTATTTATCTACTTGCACTTTGATGTGCTTTCAAACTGCTAGGTTGGCAGGAGCTGGGACCGAACGACGGGAGCTCACCCCGCCGTGGGGATTCGAACCGCTGACCTTTCGATCGGCAGGTCCTAGGCTCTGTGGTTTAACCCACAGCGCCACCCGCGTCCCTAACACAAATAATAGCAGCATTCAAACATAGTTCTTATAGGGACATAGGGTCAAAATTATATTTCTAGAAAGCCTTTATGACATGTGCAACTTAGCTTTCTTGTCTTGGTAATTTTAGACCTAGGCTTAATTTAATACAGAGGTACCTCGGGTTAAGTACTTAATTCGTTCCGGAGGTCTGTACTTAACCTGAAACTGTTCTTAACCTGAAGCACCACTTTAGCTAATGGGGCCTCCTACTGCTGCCACACTGCCGGAACACGATTTCTCTTCTTATCCTGAAGCAAAGTTCTTAACCTGAAGCACTATTTCTGGGTTAGCGGAGTGTGTAACCTGAAGCGTATGTAACCTGAAGTGTATGTAACCCAAGGTACCACTGTATTCACCTAAGTAAAATTTGCTTGTAGGAGACCAAGTAATCTCTCGTTGCTGAAACAACAAACACAGATGAAAAGCCCACAGCAGAAGAATTGCCCTGTAAGAGAGAGACTGGGTGTCAATAGAGGCTGCCCTATGCAATGGCTAGACTGCAAGATCTTTGCTCTTTGTGTCTGAACTTGGCCCACCCTCTGGCCCTAGGAGGCCTCATAAGGGAGCTGGCCCTGGAAGAAGAACTGTGAGGGGAGAGACTCCATCAGGTAAGGCCTCCTTCCACCTGCCTTGCCCCCCCCTCCGGCCCTGGGTCTCCTCATAAGGGAGCTGGTCCCGGAGGAAGAACTATGAGGGGAGATACGCCATCAGGCAAGGCCTCCTTCCACCTTGCCTTGCTCCACCCTCTAGTCTCTGCTTCTCAATTTGTATTGTATTATTTTATGTACTGTGGCTTGCCGTTGTTTTATTGATTATAGTTTTTTATAACTGTTGAGTAGATTTCTGTTTAACTTTTATGTTCTTATTATTTAATACTATTCTAATGATTGTTGAATGTTACTTTTTTGATGTAGGTTGCCTATTTTAAAGTTATGTTACCTTACCACATTTTTGTATTGCATTAGATTGCTATAAGACGTACATTTTTTGTTTCTTCAGCTTGCAAACCGCCTTGAGTATTGTAAGATAGAAAGACGGTATACAAATTAAAAATGATGATGATGATGATGAACCTCCTCGCCACAAACATTAACTCTAGAGGCACTCTAGCCCATCTCAGCTGCTTCCATGCATAGAATCATAGAATCATAGAATCATAGAGTTGGAAGAGACCACAAGGGCCATCGAGTCCAACCCCCTGCCAAGCAGGAAACACCATCAGAGCACTCCTGACATATGGTTGTCAAGCCTCTGCTTAAAGACCTCCAAAGAAGGAGACTCCACCACACTCCTTGGCAGCAAATTCCACTGTCGAACAGCTCTTACTGTCAGGAAGTTCTTCCTAATGTTTAGGTGGAATCTTTTTTCTTGTAGTTTGGATCCATTGCTCCGTGTCCGCTTCTCTGGAGCAGCAGAAAACAACCTTTCTCCCTCCTCTATGTGACATCCTTTTATATATTTGAACATGGCTATCATATCAGCCCTTAACCTCCTCTTCTCCAGGCTAAACATGCCCAGCTCCCTTAGCTCCTCATAAGGCATCGTTTCCAGGCCTTTGACCATTTTGGTTGCCCTCCTCTGGACACGTTCCAGTTTGTCAGTGTCTTTCTTGAACTGTGGTGCCCAGAACTGGACACTGTACTCCAGGTGAGGTCTGACCAGAGCAGAATACAGTGGCACTATTACTTCCCTTGATCTAGATGCTATACTCCTATTGATGCAGCCCAGAATTGCATTGGCTTTTTTAGCTGCCGCGTCACACTGTTGGCTCATGTCGAGTTTGTGGTCAAGCAAGACTCCTAGATCCTTTTCACATGTACTGCTCTCAAGCCAGGTGTCACCCATCTTGTATTTGTGCCTCTCATTTTTTTTCCACAGTTGCAATACTTCACACTTCTCCCTGTTAAAATTCATCTTGTTTGTTTTTGCCCAGTTCTCTAATCTGTCAAGGTCGTTTTGAAGTGTGATCCTGTCCTCTGGGGTGTTAGCCACCCCTCCCAGTTTGGTGTCATCTGCAAATTTGATCAGGATGCCCTTGAGTCCATCATCCAAGTCGTTGATAAAGATGTTGAATAAGACCGGGCCCAAGACAGAACCCTGTGGCACCCCACTAGTCACTCTTCTCCAGGATGAAGAGGAACCATTGATGAGCACCCTTTGGGTCCGGTCAGTCAGCCAATTACAAATCCAGATGAAGACCAGAAATCAGGGAAGAAAACACCTTTGCACTACATTCCTTTCATTTGACAACTTGACAACTGTTGGCATCCATCTGACTTGAGAGACAATGGAGTGCGCCTCCAAGGGTGAAGTCAAACTGCTGCAGAATCACAGTGCCTGCTGTGGCCGCAAAGACTGGTAACTTGTAACTGCTGCCTCCTGCATTGTTTTTGATGCACTAGCAATACCGAAGTGACTTCCAGGGTGCAAGCCTGGGCAATGTGTATGGATGCGGTCCAAAGGAAAGCATAGCAATACAGCTTCTTTTAAATAAACATAAAGGAGTGCGCTACACGCTACAGAACCCTTTATTTTTGCTCTATAAGACTCACTTTTTCCCTCCTGAAAAGTAAGGGGAAATGTGTGTGCGTCTTATGGAGCGAATGCAGGCTGTGCAGCTATCCCAGAAGTCAGAATAGCAAGAGAGATTGCTGCTTTCGCTGCGCAGCAATCCCTCTTGCTGGCTTCTGAGATTCAGAATATTTTTTTCTTGTTTTCCTCCTCCAAAAACTAGGTGCGCCTTGTGGTCTGATGCGTCTTATAGAGCAAAAAAATACAGTTTTGTTTTCTCCATCTGCATCATATTCCATGGAAAAAAATAAAAAGAAATCCTAACACATTTAAGCCATGTACGGTAATCGGGGGAAGGGACTTATAGACATGGCCATTGCTATGGGCTTAAACCACAAAATTACTTGTCCCCAGTCCCCAACTGACATCTTCAACATTACTCGGATCCCTGAAGCTCACAGGTCCTGGGCAGGCTGTTCAATTTTTAAATAAATAAATAAAATCTCTCTTCTTTTAGAAACTTCTGTATTCCCATTCACCTAGGGAATCCATCAAATCTTTTGGATGACACCAGTCCACTTCCAATTTGATAGACACTCAGTTTGGAGGTGTAATGGTTCTAGGGGTTGCTCGTGCGTAAATCGGTGCCACACCTGGGTGGGTTGCCTGAGTGAACCCTTTCTGTCTGGACAGCCACTCGCCCGTGGCTGTCTCAATCGCTGGCAGAATCCATCAGTGGGCGTTTCTTGAACTTCTTCCAGCATAAAAGTTCTTTGACGCCTAGTCTCCGCCTACTCTCCCTGCGCGGAAGCCTTCTGTGCAGGGAGGGTGTGGGCATCGGAGGACCCGTGCTCTCCCCGCTGGTCCCCGGCGAGGAGTCTTGGAGCCACCTCGCCAATTCCCCCATCTGCCCCCCTCCTCCACTGGTGCTACGCTGATTTCCTTCCCCAGAAGATGTGCTGCTTCTCTCCCTCCCGGGACGCTCTCCGGAATCCCTCTGGAGCCCTCCCTCTCCTTCTGGCTCCGATGGCAGTTCCCTGACAGGAGGCAAAGAGGGTGATGAAGGTGAAGACCCCAAGGATTTATTGGAGGCACGGGGACTCTGCTCCTATTTCATAACCATTTTCTATTAACTCCAGGCATCTTATAATGAACTAAAATAATCCAGCCAGGGGCTGGGTGTGGGACATAGGTAGGGCCAGCAAGCAAAGTGAACAGTGGCTCAGGCTTTAACTATAGTCATGTTCAGGGGTAGGCAACCTAAGGCCCAGGGGCCGGATGTGGCCCAATCGCCTTCTAAATCCGGCCCACGGACAGTCCGGGAATCAGCATGTATTTACATGAGTAGTATGAGTCCTTTTATTTCAATGCATCTCTGGGTTATTTGAGGAGCATAGGAATTCATTCATTATTTTTTTTCAAAATATAGTCTGGCCCCCCACAAGTTCTGAGGGATGGTGGACCGGTCTACGGCAGAAAAAGTAGCTTGACCCCTGGTCGTGTTATTAGCACAGGCCAAACAACCACCCTTTTCTTTTCATTTTTGAGAAAACTGAATCTTTATTTATTCCACAAGTAACATCATGTACATTACGACCCAGTGGCGTAGCGTAGGGAGTGCAGGGGGGGCCGGCCACACCGGGCGCAACATCTGGGGGGGCGCGCTCTCACTCGCAGCTCTCTGCCCCTACCTGGCTCACTCTCTCTCACTGCAGTGCTGGCTGTGCGAATCCGATCCGAGCCGCCGGGTCGCCGCCCACTGTGGAGGGGGGGTGCCAGGCGTGCGGTGCGGAGAGAGAGCGAGGGACTATCTGGGGGAGGGACAGTGCAGCGGGGGGCGCAAATTACTTGCCTTGCCCCGGGTGCTGACAACCCACGCAACGCCACTGTTACGACCCACCCCCCATGGGTGGGAATGCAATTAATCTTCCCATCCCTGCTTTTGCTGATACAATCAACAGTCCCCCATTACATTTCCCTTAAAGAAAAAAATACCAGCAAGAGAATAGATCACAACACTGTACTACACTACAGGGCTATTGTAAACTACTCTTTGACTCCCCAGCAAAACGAGTCACTTCACAGAACTGTTTAAATCAAAACATTCTTCCCACTGCAGTGTGCATATACTAATAATGGACTTATTTGCCTTTGCAAATGAAAAAGAAGAAGGGCAATTTTTTTAAAGGTTTACAAACTCTCAAAAACTAACATTTCTGCATAAAATTAAACGTGGATTAGAAAGAGCTGCCTTTGGCTTTGGGGCGGGTATGAAACTGCCAAATGATAGCTGCACTAAAATCCTGGATTTCTCAGAAAGAATTACCTGAGCAACTGCTTTCCACAAATACAAAAAAAAAAAGCTTCAAAATGAACCAGGAAGTCCCTTCTCCCAAACAATAGGTGCCAGTGCGATTCTATTTTTTCCTCTATAGCACAGCTTCTGTAAAGAGCTGTGACATCACAGAAAGGGAGGAGTCGGCTGATTTCTCACAAAGTGATTGGTTAGACTGGTGCCCTGAACATTTTGCTTTGTCTTGCCTGTTCTACAACAGATTGACACTTAAAAAAAAGGGATAATAAAGAAAATTATTGTAAGCTTAGGCTCATGTCCAGCAAGTACACTTATAATCCCCTCAGAGTCATCCTGAAAGGCAGGGGTAAAGGTAAAGGTAAAGGTAAAGGGACCCTTGACCGTTAGGTCCAGTGGTGGCCGACTCTGGGGCTGTGGCGCTCATCTCGCTTTATTGGCCGAGGGAGCCGGCGTACAGCTTCTGGGTCATGTAGCCAGCATGACTAAGCCACTTCTGGCGAACCAGAGCAGCGCACGGAAACGCCGTTTACCTTCCTGCCAGAGCGGTACCTATTTATCTACTTGCACTTTGACGTGCTTTTGAACTGCTAGGTCGGCAGGAGCAGGGACTGAGCAACGGGAGCTCACCCTGTTGCGGGGATTCGAACCGCCGACCTTCTGATCGGCAAGTCCTAGGCTCTGTGGTTTAACCCACAGCACCACCCGCGTCCCTTGAAAGGCAGGGGTCGGGGACCCTATAAAATCCTCACTGGGTCACTGCAAGTTCTTGTGCATATCCAGAGAAGCACTTTTGCTCCTGACTAGGTTCAACAGTTAGTTTTCTTAGTGCTTGGTGCCCAGGGTTTTAATTTGGAATAGTCAGCTTGACACTTGTATTATCAAATGCAATTTCCCAGTTACAGCTCTTGTGTGACAGTTCTATACACACTACAAAGAGTAGTTTCTTCGAAGAAGACTCTCAACAAATCATGCTCTACATCTGGATGCTGAAAGATACCAGGAAGGTTTCATGTTATGGAAATGCAAAATAATAATAACAATAAATAAATAAAACATACAGTGTGATATTAGAAGCTAGAAATCAGAACAATTTACTCTGTGTTGCAGGGCTTCAAAGCTGCACAGTATTTCTCTTCATTCTTTCTACTTGGGAGTTTATACAATGCAAGTGTTGCTTTGTTTATGCATGGTTTTATTACAATATATATCCTGCTATGCCAGGAACAGATTTAGCAAGTCCTTGTTGAACTTCTATTGATATTTACAAAGGATGCTTTTATATGGTATTAGATGTTCACAGAGTGCATCATATTGATCTAGGAATAAAAAGCTGTTTCCCCCCCACTATAGCTTGCCTGCCCTTTTTGTGGTATATTGAAATTTGAGGATTTCCTCCCCTACACAAAATTGTACTACTACACAAGATATATTTTTTTTCCTGGGTAACTGCTGCTGTTATATTTAGAGAGCAGAGATAATAGCTTGTATACTCTTAGCATCACTTTAAGCAAAAAGTGGTATCTGACATTTAATTCTAAACCATGTCTGACATTTAGTGCTATATTTCAGCAAGAAAAAAACATCACTTGTAAAAAGTAATTTTGCACCTTTTCACAATTAGTTCCTGATTGCAAATTGCTAGTGAGCATCACACTGCTATTCTCTACTGGATGAAATAAGGCGCCTGACCATATGAGATAATATGATTGTGAAGAACAGGGGACAACTTCCTGCATTATACATATTTACCTGTAGTTTGTATACTACATTTCAAGAGTTTACAGACCTACTAAAAGAGATCATCTTCCCAAATTATCTCTCTGATTCTTGCCCGAAATAAAATGCAGCATTAGTCAGATGTTGTATGAAGTGAGCAGCTATAGATTTACCAGCAATTTTTCTACTTTACAGCTGAAAATCCTTTAAAAAGATACACATTAGAGGGGACATAACATTTCACATATATCCACTTCTGTGAGTTTGGAACTATTTAGGTAAACCATTTTTACCAACACCTTTCCAAGCCTAATGAATTTATCTGTTTGTACAAACCACAAGTAAGTCTTTCATAAACTACACTGTTGCTGCACAGACATGTTGAGACGTGCTCAGCAAATCATACTGTATTACAGATATAAAGAATAGTGCCCATGATATGGTAAGCATTTGTATTTGGCAGCTAAATAAAGCCAATGTTAGCCCTTTCAACAGGGGCAAACATGAGAAAGCAAAAAGATGGCAGCCTGACCCACAGAATGGATTCCTCCCCCCCCCCCCATCACAGGCAGGGACTATATGGTTCTGCTCACTTGCATGATGCATCCATCTTTGCAAAAGCTAACTTTGTGAAATCAGCTAGGTTTCTGTTCATTTTTAAAACGTTTGCTTTGAATGCCAGGCCAGTGGAAATAGAAGGTAAAACACATCAGCAATAGCGATTCCCATCCCTATCTAGCAACCCTTCCTTTCCCCCCAGTGTGGACTTGTACAGTCATCCATCACGCTGACCTGACACCAGGTGCCTTCCTCATTGGGTGCTGATAAATATTTCCTCCCACCCAGAGACACACTAAAGAGTTCGATACTTATTCCGCTGCTTACTGGGAAACACAACACAGTTGTCAGGGCTCCAAAAGCCCCCATCAATAATAATACTCTGTGCCCCTGAGCTCCCTTTTCCTTCTCTCTCTCTCTCTCTCTCCCTCTCTCCTTCTCTTAATGTCTAAAGCTCTCAGACTGGCTGCTGAAGAAGGAGCCTTCCGTATTAACAACTCCTGGAGGCAGAGAGAGAGAGAGAAATGTGCAGTCTCTTGATCCTGCGCTGCGAAATGTAACCTTAAACTGGCAACTGCTAGTTTGGGGATTTTAGTTTCCTGGAAACCAAGGCTGCGAGCTGCACGTTTTTCCATGAGCTAAGCAACACTTCTGCCCCCAGTAGAGAAGGAAAGGGAGCGCACAAGCCTAGCCGGTCACCATCACCACCACCACCTGACAGGCGGGCACAGTGCCAAAGAGATTCCACCCCGCTCCATCGTTTCCACCAGGCTAGGGAAGGAAAAGGGGCGGAAGGAGTTGTCTGTCTGCCGTTCCCTCTCTGACGTCGCTTTGTCGTCTCTGCCTGCTGGGCCATCTCACTTTCTCCAGAAGCCTCTCCCTCTACCAAGTCAACTTTTCTCCCATCAGACAAACCTCCACAACCCAAAAAAACCAGAGCTCACTTGCAAGATAGTTTCTGACATGACTCGGTGGCCCAAAGACTTTCACCGAACAAGCAGTAGGGGCAGCAAAAGCCCACCACATCCGCTAATTCCAGAGACGTTGGAGGAGCTCTTTTACCAATATTCAAGATTTCCCACAGAAATGATACTATTATTACTATTCCCTCCTCTCCAACACGGTGTTGTTTTTAAAGGGCTCTCTGTAGGCTTCAGAAACCAGAGTAGGGATAAGAAGAAACTGGGAAGGGCTTTGTTTGGCTGCAAGCTCTGCATTGCACAGTCATCAAAGTTAAGTGTGAGGGTTGGGGAAGGGAGATGGGGAAAGAGAGAGACGCGAACGGGGATGATTTTTGATATCAGAGTGCGGCCCAGCCTTCCTATGTGGACGTGGTGGGCATCTTCAGCCATCCCAGGGAAGTTGCAGGAGAGAAAGCACTGGAAGCCGAAATTGATGAAGGAAACTGAGGAAGGGGGCACGTTTGTTTTGTTTTCCTTAGAGGAAAGGGCAGAATAAGTGTCGAGGACCTCCCAAGCAGCAAATTCACCCGGCCACTCTGAAGGGGAAGGACTCCGCCAGCGAGAGAGAGAGAGATTTGGGGAAGGTTCTGCTCGAGTTCCCCTGGTGTGCTCTGGAGTTTTTTCTGGCGAACGCACATTTACCCTGGGAAAGGTTGCGCGCTCTCCCTCTCTCGCGCACCTCGGAGGAGAAAAGGGGGCGTGAAACCGCCCCCCCCCAAAAAAAATATCTCCCGTGCCCCCGTTTGGAAACGCGCACGAAACTGCCCACCCGAAGGAAAAGAAGCCGAGCCGAGCTTGGCCGAGAGCGAGACCAACAGGCGTCGAGTCGAGGCGCAACACGGGCATTATTTCCCCCACCCCTTCACACGCCGCCCTCCGACCCCAGGAAGAGAGCGCTTCCCTCTCTCCCCCCCCCCCCCAACAACTACTCCTTCCCTCCCCTTACCTGGTGGCTGAAGGGGGCTTCCCAAGAGGCGGCGAGGTTGCAGAAGGAGGAGCAGGAGGAGGTGGCGGCGGCGGCGGTGGAGGAGGAGGAGAGGGAGAAGGCGGCATCTTCGGAGAGCCCGCAGCCAGCCATGCCTCCCTCTCGCTGCCCACGGTGAGAGAGAGAGAGAGAGACGGGGAGATGGAGACGCTCGAGCGGCGCGCGCGGCACTTGGGCAGCAGAGCCTGGGCGAAACTCTTCGGCGTCCTGGAGGCGCAGGGAGAGGCTGGCGAGCGAGCGCAGCGGCAACGGCGGGGCTCTCTCTGGACGCTCTCCTTCTGGTGTGCGGCTCTTTGGAGAGGCGCCGTCAGGAGCCACCGCCGGAATCACGTGGGCGCGCTCCCTCCGCCGCCCGCCCGCCCGCCGCCGCCGCCGCTGCTGGGGACACACAGGCTGCGTGTGACCAACAGCCCGGTGCTGCCAAAGCGACGCGGAGAAGCGCCCCGTGCTCGGTTCCCGCCGTCGCCGCCTCCTTCCCGGGCGAGCGCGATGCGTAAAAAGGAGCCGGCTGGCTCCAAATGCGCCAAGGGCTAGGGATGCGCGCTTGGACTGGGGAGGGGAGCCCAGTCTGTTCAGGGAAGGAGGGAGGCGGGCTGGGCGAGGGTCGGGGTGCGCACGAGGGGTGGAGAGAGGAAACAAGCTCAAGTTGGAGAATCTGCCGCCCGCTGGCAGGTTCTCAGCCCGAGCGCCCGGTGTGTTTTGTTTTTAATTTTCAAACATCAGGTTGCAGCTTGGCGCTGCGGCTGAGAACTTCCGTGCATGTGCAGAGTGCATCTCGCTCTCCCGCGCGAAAATGCCTGGTCCCGCTTCTTCTTCCCCCGACTACCACCATCCCCAAATGACTGAGCTCCGAGAGCGAGCCTCGGAGCATGTGCTGAGTTGATTTTGCGCCATCAGGGCAGCTTAGGCCACCAGACTCCACGCGGTTTCCTGAGCATGCACAGGGTGCCAGGAGCGAAACGAGGCTTCGTTCATTCATTCTTTAGTGGCATAATTTAAGACAATGGAACCAAAAAACGGGGGGGGGGGCATTCATAAAACACTGGGCTTTATTTCACCTGCATCAAATACCCACTTTGGCACACACAAGCGCGCGCATCTGCTGGAAGCCTCAATGGCGCTGCTCTGGAGTCTTCACCCTGTTCGAGCCCCATGTTGGGCAAAAAGATTCCTGCATTTCAGGGGGTTGGACTAGATGACCCTTGGGGTCCCTTCCGATTCTAGGAAAGGCCAGAGCCGAGGATGACGCTCAGCAGGTGGCTTCGTGGGAGAGATGTCAGAAGCCAAGAGCCAGGAAACTCTTTTCCCCCCAAATAGCAGCGCATTCTGAGAACATTCTGGGCATGTTCTCGTCGCGTTTCTCGTCTCTGATCCCCTTCATCTCGCCACCGAGGAATTTAAAGGGGACTCAGACGTGCAGGTCCAGCAAAGGGCTGGAGCGAGGGGTGGGGCGCTCCACCCCTCGCCCGAGGGACCGATGTGCAGCTGCTAAAGAAAACGTGTATTTTAAAATAGCCACAGGTATGGGAAAGGAGGACTTGACGCTGCTTCCCTTTCAAAGCTAATAGCGCACAATCCTATGCATGTACGTTCGGAAGCAGGTTCCAGTGCGTTCAGTGGATTTGTATCGTGTCTAATAGGATCGCAGCCTCAGTGGCAGGTATTCTCTTCGGGGCAGAGTTCCTTTCCAAAGATAAACACGCACATCAAAAGAAGAACTTAGCCTCCAAAGGCAGAGAAGGCTAAAGGCTTTTCCTAGCGCGACACTCCCCCACCCTTAAAATATAATAATAATAATAATAATAGAGCAACGGAGGTCAAGCTCTCTCACTTAAGAGCCTCCCTGCAACCTGTTATGGTAAGAAACATTTGGTTTGCAAGCCGGCTTTCTCGTCTTTATTGATAGCACCTGGCAGGCAGTTCATTGCGGTGAAGACAGGCAGCTGAAGGCTCCCGGGGAAGGGAACATTCAAAAGGAGCTTCTTGTTGCATATATAGCATGGCCCTTGTTCTTTCTCCCCACGCCAAATCACAATTACCCGAAGATGGAGCACTCTTCTTAGGTTGCTTCAGAGCTCTCTCCATAGAAAAGCGGGGGTCTACCTTTTTACTTAGCACACAATGCGCCTGTTTTCTTGCAAGCATGCACTAAGCTCACAAATCCTGCTTACAAACCTTGTGGCTCTCCATCCTTGCTTCAATGCACTTTTTTAAAGGTGAAAGGTCTAAATAAAGGGCGACTACTATAACGGGTGGCGCTGTGGGTTAAAGCCTCAGCGCCTAGGGCTTGCCGATCGAAAGGTCGGCGGTTCGAATCCCCGCGGTGGGGTGCGCTCCCGTTGCTCAGTCCAAGCGCCTGCCAACCTAGCAGTTCGAAAGCACTCCCGGGTGCAAGTAGATAAATAGGGACCGCTTACTAGCGGGAAGGTAAACGGCGTTTCCGTGTGCGGCTCTGGCTCGCCAGAGCAGCGATGTCACGCTGGCCACGTGACCCGGAAGTGTCTTCGGACAGTGCTGGCCCCCAGCCTCTTGAGTGAGATGAGCGCACAACCCTAGAGTCTGTCAAGACTGGCCCGTACGGGCAGGGGTACCTTTACCTTTTTACTATAACAACAACAGAAGTAAACAGTAGCATATAATTAGAAATGCTGAATGTAAATGTAAAAGGCAATAATTGTTCTAGGAAAACCTCAAAGAATAAAGGCGGCCTGATTGTTCACCCTAAGAAGCAGCTGCAGAAAGAGGTGGTTTGATCAAATGGTGAACAGATATATCAAGGGGCTTCCCTCACACTAACAAGGAGTGCAGTCCTATCCACATTTATGCTGAGATAACTCCGAATAAACTTAATGGAGGGGGTGGCTTCTGAGTAGATATATATACGATTGTGCTGTAATCTTATAAATAAAATTAATGATAGTCTGTTCCACTTCTCCTTTAAGCCCCTGTGCTGTCCCATTTCCACGTAGAGGCAAAATAAAGTGAATTTCTTTGCTGTGTGTTGTAATTTTTGAAAGTTCCCTGGCAAAAAGTCAATTCCAACTTTTTATTTTATTCTTTTCATTTTGCTTCTAAAAGCACGGTATTTTAAAATGACAGCCAACATGAACAGCAGCACCCAGCTCACCTGTACCAGCTACAGGTGGAAACTACAGCTGAGAAACATCAGCCAGGCAAAGGTGATTGCTAAAACCTGAGCCCTAATAAATTCTAAGAATTAAAGAAAAAGAGGGTGAGGAATGAGAGGATACCAAGAAGGGCATTTCAAATTTACTCCCTACAAGTCAGGAATCTCAACTAAAGCGTCCATGACAGATGGCTATCCAACCTCTACTTTAAAACCTCCGAAAGCACCCAGCTTATTCAAAAGCACCCAGCTTATTTTAATATATGCATATAATGGAAAAACCAACGCAGAACTCATAACCACGATTTCTAAAAATGCAGTCCCATCCTATCCAATTTTATTTAGACTTCTAAGTACAAGGACTGCAGCCTTAGAAAACATTCCCTTCTAAATTTCCCTGATAAGCCATTCATCTCCCTGCAATTTTCACACCCCTTTCACTGCTTCATTAAAGGTAAAGGGACCCCTGACCATTAGGTCCAGTCGTGGCCGACTCTGGCGTTGCAGCGCTCATCTCGCTTCATTGGCCGAGGGAGCCGGCGTACAGCTTCCGGGTCATGTGGCCCGCATGACTAAGCTGCTTCTGGCGAACCAGAGCAGCGCACGGAAACGCCGTTTACCTTCCCACTGGAGTGGTACCTATTTATCTACTTGCACTTTGACGTGCTTTCAAACTGCTAGGTTGGCAGCATCAGGGACCGAGCAATGGGAGCTCACCCCGTCGCAGGGATTTGAACCACCAACCTTCCGATCGGCAAGCCCTAGGCTCAGTGGTTTAGACCACAGCGCCACCCACATCCCTCTAATTAACCACGGTTATATGTTATATGTTAACATGTGCACTAATACAAACTATGCTGTACATAAACCAGGTTGCCTCAGACCCACTTCAAACTATGATTTTCCCTGATGTGTGAGACAGTCATGGTCTACAGGAGCTCACCCCGTCGCGGGGATTTGAACCGCCGACCTTCTGATTGTCAGCGTCCCTGCTTCATTACCCCACCCAAATTCTCTGCATGCACACTCAGTTTCAACAGCACCCCGCATCACTTTCAATCCCCCCCCCCAAAAAAATGCACACACATATATACGCACACACAAATCCCTGGGTTATCTTTTGGACACACAGCTTGGAAGACCAGAACACTGGATATTTGTGGGTGAGAGAAACAGCCAAGTTCGTAGCCTTGATGCTTCCAGCACATACTCAAGCTAATGCTTTTTGATATTGTTGCATGATCTTATCTGCATATCCTGTCTTCCTCTATTTGGTTTTCTGTTTGTACCTCTAGGATAGGGCATGTTCTAGTTTATGTCGTCCAAGCAGAATTTGCTTTAAAATATGCTGGAGACGTATATGCCTTTATACTCCTTTATCCTCCTTCCAATCCCTAATGAACTGGAGTACATCTCTGCTTAACCATGCAAATTTTACTCTTGTCTTTTGCCCACAGGTACATGCACCATCTGTGCCACTGAAGAACATTCCTACCTAAGAATGTTTGCAATTCCACATTTTTATTTTCTTTACTGCGTATTCCTCTGTATAGCAATAGATTTTACAGCTGAAGAAAAAAAAAAAAAAAAAAAAGCTCTCTGTGTTACATGCTGTCTGGTTCTCTCCCCAAATTATTTAGTTTTTTACAAGTAGATTTTGCAGGTTGGTTGCTTCATTGGGCCCCCATAACTTTTCCTCTTAAAAAAGTGGCATGGAAGGATTACTCAAGAGATTACTCAAGAGTGACCAAAGAGAGCAGGCTTAACTGGCCTTGTTTGGTGCCTGTGGTTCAGAATGCTTTTGCAGCTGACTCTATAGCTGTGACCATTCCTGGCAGACCATGATAGTCCTAGTAACCTCCCGGTTAGAGGACTTCAATGCACTTAAGTGGGATGGCATGGAAGTTGCAGCTCATACAGAATCCAGTGGTGAAATAGCTTCCAGCCTGTCCCAAAGTTTCAGCTACTGTTGAAGAGCTGTGTGGAGAGACATCAGGAGAAGATTGGAGAGCAGGAAAAATCAGGCATTTAGAAGTTTTTAAGATTCTGCTTCCCACTTTTGTGATTTTTTTGCTTATGGACACAGGAGCCCGGAACATAACCCCCACCCGTTTCCAGGTGTTGTTGTTGTTGTTTAGTCGTGTCCGACTCTTCGTGACCCCATGGACCAGAGCACGCCAGGCACTCCTGTCTTCCACTGCCTCCCGCAGTTTGATCAAACTCATGCTGGTAGCTTCGAGAACACTGTCCAACCATCTCATCCTCTGTCGTCCCCTTCTCCTTGTGCCCTCCATCTTTCCCAACATCAGGATCTTTTCCAGGGAGTCTTCTCTTCTCATGACGTGGCCAAAGTCTTGGCGCCTCAGCTTCAGGATCTGTCCTTCCAGTGAGCACTCAGGGCTGATTTCCTTCAGAATGGAGAGGTTTGATCTTCTTGCAGTCCATGGGACTCTCAAGAGTCTCCTCCAGCACCAGAATTCAAAAGCATCAATTCTTCGGTGAGCAGCCTTCCAGGTGTTAGTTATGACTTATAAAACTTGGAACCTAAATATTTTAGGTCAGGCATATCAAAACTTGTGGAACCATCTAATTAAATGTGGACTATGTTCATGGGCCTAACCAGAATTCATGTTGGCAGAACCGAGTTATCTGCAAGGCGATTGGACAGTTAGTTAAGTATTTTTATTTATTTATTTACTTGATGGGGGGAGCATCTGCCCCCCTGCTATGTCCATGTCTATGTTTCAGTGGAGAAGTCTAGTTGCCACAAAACGTTTAAGGTGTGATGAGTGTATCAACTAGGTTAGGGTAAACTCTTCTGGTAATTCTAAGTTAAAAGAGTTAAGGGGAACACTTCGGAAATGACTTTGTGATAAGCGGAATGGGAACAGAAAAGAGATAAGAACTCACTGGAAAGGTTAGATTTTGTATCCATTGAAGTCGTTCTATTCAGAGTAAGTTCTGCTTGCGCAGTAGAAGTTTCCTTTTCTCTCCTTCCTCTGGGCACCCCTCAAATCTGTTCTGCGTTCGCCCTGCCCAGAACAAGGCCAGCCTAGTGATGTATGGAAGTGAGAGCAGGAGCATAAAGAAGGCTGATCGCCGAAGAATTGATGCTTTTGAATTATGGTGCTGGAAGAGACTCTTGAGAGTCCCATGGACTGCAAGAAGATCAAACCTATCCATTCTGAAGGAAATCAGCCCTGAGTGCTCACTGGAAGGACAGATCCTGAAGCTGAGGCTTACAATGTGCTGCCAGGGCTCTCCCCATCTTCAGTTTTTGGCTGCATCTTTGGCTAACCCAAAGCAAAGTCCATATCAGGATCTCTCACCCTCAGTGGAGCCTGACGCCCTCAGTGGATCGCCTCACGCTGCCTCATTGATGTGCTGGCCATGCTAGGGCAGCAAGCTAGAGACTACATGGAATGCCTTTCCAGCCCCTTTCTGCCCTTCAGGATTTGACGCCTTAGGCAGCTGCCTCATTCTACCTCATGGGAGGGCTGGCCCTGCCTCAACCTTCTGGAGAAGATGGCAGAGGAGGGAAAATTCTGTTGTACAAGGAGAAGTCACTGTGTGAACAGAAAAACTTCATTGGATAATAATAATAATTTATTATTTATACCCCGCCCATCTGGCTGGGTCACCCCAGCCACTCTGAGCGGCTTCCAACAAAACACTAAAATATAATAACCTATTAAACATTAAAAGCTTCCCTAAACAGGGCTGCCTTTAGATGTCTTCTAAAAGTTTGTTAGTTATTTTTCTCTTTGACATCTGGTGGGAGGGCGTTCCACAGGGCGGGCGCCACTACCGAGAAGGCCCTCTGCCTGGTTCCCTGTAGCTTGGCTTCTCGCAGCGAGGGAACCCCCAGAAGGCCCTCAGAGCTGGACCTCAGTGTCCAGGCAGAACGGACACTGAGGTCCACTGAGGTCCCTGTGTTGGATACAACACAGGGCCATATTTGGAAGACAAACCTATTAAAATTTGTGCAAGCGCTGTTCTCATAGGCATTCTACTCATCTAAGGCATGATATTTCTCTCAAAGGGTATGTCTATGATTTAACATAAAAGCTAAGATTTTCTCCACCCTGCAGAGAGCACAGAAACATATTTAGCCTTTAGTATAAATCTGGTGCTCTTCAAATATCAGAATCTTAAGTGTTGCAGGAGAAATGGAAACATGCATTTGTATCTAATACAAAATGTCACCAATGCGTTGTTGAAAGCAGCTGATCAATACTCACTATTCAGCTGAATAGCAACATATGAATTGCTCCTGACTGAAAATTAAGGTGGTGGGAAGCAAACAAGTAACGGAAACATTCTTAGAAAGCAAATTGAAAACTGCCAAGAGATAAGAGAACAAGATAAATGGATTTTGTTGTTGTCGTCGTTCTTTCAAGGTACATAAAGATCTCTTTGGATTCTACATGATCAAGTGTGCAGCTGGATAAACGTCTTGTCTGTTCAAGTGGAAGCAAACATTGATGAGTCTAATAACCTACCCATAATAAGAAACTTTCAACATTACTGTGGTTATTAAAATGAAGTGATAATTGAATGCCCTCCTCAGGCCTTTCAACAGCTCTTCTCCATCAGCGAAATTGATGGTTAGTCTTTTGCACCCCAATAAATGGCAAAAATGAACAATTATGCCATTAAAGCAGACTTGCAGTCAAAGCCTCAAATCGCATTACTTAAGCAGCAACCCTTTATA
Source organism: Podarcis tiliguerta (assembly GCF_965153285.1). Classification (NCBI taxonomy): domain Eukaryota; kingdom Metazoa; phylum Chordata; class Lepidosauria; order Squamata; family Lacertidae; genus Podarcis; species Podarcis tiliguerta. The sequence goes on along the minus strand of NC_139542.1, from coordinate 65,256,918 downwards.
TGGTAGCAAAATAGCATGCTTTACTGTTAAAAATATGTATTAAAGTGCCCTCCAGACAGGTATATCGGAAGTCTACACCCACACTAAAGTTCCTGTTAAAATAAGCAAGGTGGGTTAATGGGAAAGTGTGTATATTTTTGGGTGACATTATATATGAGGAAGTAGTGACACCAAACATATGTAAAAGTTTACCTTACCCATTAAAGATGCACAGCACCCGAGTCCCCAAATTTTCATACCTCCCCAAGACCATTGTTCCTTCCCAGACCACCATCCAAATGGACATTCTATACTTGGGCTCTGCAAACAGAATGGGCTGTGATAGGGGAAGGATAAACAATATGGTCCAAGATTGCTCCCTCAACACACAAAAGGCCTTTCATATTAACTTTCTAGTAGTGGTAGTAGTAGCAGGAATAATCATACTGTAGCTCAAGAGTCTTCGTGAACCCATCACATTAATGTGGATGGCCAGCTTTCTATTTAACGGTAATATTAAAATAAAACCCTGGTTAATTGCTTGATTATGGTAATCCACGAATCAATTTGTCATTTGCCTAAGCAACTACTGAAAACTACTAAAAGATATCAGAGATCTCACCAGTGGGGTTGCTGCCAAATTGCATAATAATAATAATAATAATAATAATAATAATAAATAACATATAACCCATCTAACCGGGTTGCCCCAGCCACTCTGCTTATGTTTTGCAGTTCAGTTGTGGCAGGAACGTTATAGAAAGCAGGTTGGTACTGCAGTGGCCTTACATTTTAATGAGACTCAGGCGCTCACCAAAAATACATGGGACTGCTGAAGACTACACCCTCCATGGTAGGAATGGGCTCATCAGAGGAGCATGGGATGATGGACAAGGCTCAACTCATGCCATGCATGAGACTACAGCATGCATAGGAGACCTACATGCTTCCGTTCATGTCCACAGCCTTGAATGTACATCATGGAAACTGTAGCTCCTGCTGCCCAGGGCAACAGACGTATACAGAAGTATTTTTGGTCTGCATGCACACATGCAAGGTATGCTGGTTCTCTGGATTTCCATTAGTGGCCCCAGCCTGTTAGTCCTCCAAACTGCGATCAAATGACAAGTATCTAAAAGCATCAATTATATAGACAACTCACATCGGTGGATGCAACCTAATTTATTCAGGATTTTTGAGAAGTACCCTACGATATAACCTACAAACATATGTGCATCCACCAGCTTTTAACCTCGTGCCATGAGATCTTAACGTATCCGAAGGGCCCATGAAAAGGAAAAACAACTTTATGTGAACTAGATCATTCTGAGGTCTGCATGTCAAAAACCTAGTTTCAAGTTGTAGCATTTTAAACGGCTTTTGATGAATTTTGATGTTGAAAACAAGCATCTCTGGAGAGCCGGAAAGGTTGACATGCAAGAGGGTAAAACCCATTTACCAATATAAAATGAGAAGCTGTTTATATCACTCAGTTGAAAATGTGAATTGACGAAAGCGTTTATGAAATAGGCAGGTACAGAGGGAACTCTTTACTGCATAAAGCCTAGTAATTGCAGGATGGTTAAAGTGTGTATTTGCTGCTTCGAGCAATGAGGTTAGGAAGAGGAACACAAGAACAGAAACAGAATTCAAATGTAAAGCAAAGGCATGCATGCTTTACATAAAAGCATTAACACAAAAACAGACAACAGAGAACCATAAGAGGTAGTCTAGAGTACAAATGAATTGGTTTAATTAGATTAATCAGCTAAAACTTTAATTGCTGGATCTTAAGAGTGAACACTTATTGAAACTATTTCAGTTCAACTGTACCGCTGTAATAAGCGAATGAATTTTACAAGTATCATAGGTAGCTTTCTATCCAAGAGTGGTACCTTCCACGTATTAAAGGTTATGTTTTTATACCTCCTTCTTCAGTATCTCAAGCACACTGGCATTGAGGTTGGGATAATATTCAGTGTGATCCCAATATGGAAGGAGGATCCCAGGCAATGTAGGGTTGCAGTCTCAACTGGTTAAAAGGCAGATCAATATTCAACTTTTTAAAACCTGGTTGACAGCTTTCAATATTTATTGCTAGCATTAATCAGATGTTTCGCCATTTGCATCTCTAGCGGGGCACTTGTTGCATATGCATTATTGTGAAGTCAAATTTTTTTACTGAGAAGATATAAACACACATCATAGAAAGTGCTCTCCCAATGAAAAAAGACCTGAAAGCTGTGGACCGAATTGCACAGTTGCACTGTATATGCAATCAAAATTGGTACCTATTTATAGTACGGACAATTATAATTCGTAGCTTTCCAAGCCATGGATGCTAAAAGTCACATTCCCACTAGAAACAAACAAAAATTAGATGCATGAGTGAAAAACAGCTGAGGACGCAAGCTATTAAATATATGACTGAGATGTTCAAAGGAGGAAATGTTGGTTTACAAACTTTTCCTAACCCTTCAAGTCTCCTTAAATTTAGCCCAATCTAATCTAAAGAACAGTTTCAAAAAACCAGGCTTCCAAGCTTGAACGTTTATACTAGAGACTCTTTAATAGTAGACAGGTTTGCTCCTTATTAGTGAGTTCTTTCCCTGGAGGGCCACTAGATGTGCTCAATGGTGCCCTCTCAGGTTGTCTCATTACTCTTTGTGAACCAATGGCTTGGTCAAGGCTCCGCAACATTCTCCATACAGAAATGTTGAAAACCGATGGGAAAGTTGGAACAAAGTCAAGATACAGCCTATGGGCTAGCCTGGTAATATGAAAAGTTTATCATACTGTGTGGCTCTTCTAGACTTCTAGACTGAAAAGGTTTAAAACAACAACAAAAGCACCCGATTTCATACACCCACATTTCAAAAATTCAGTTGCCTATGCTTGCTCTACCTAAGCAAAACCAAAACATTTTATATATTATTTCATATATAATACATTAATATGTTAAAACACTCCTATTCCTGGGGGCAATCATTTACTCATAATTAATTGTGTATGCAGAAGGAACGAAGGTGAGACCTTTGTTGCTTCTTCTCCAAGTTCAGTCCATTGCAAAAGAGAATCAAAACCATCTGGACCATGTGCCTAAGTCCAGGGATCAGCCCCCTTTTCATCATCAGATACCTCAACGCATAACACTTATTTAAAGAGAGGAAATTGTTTTATGCATAGAACGTATTTCCATAGACATTTCAGAAGAGGAAGCCCTTTTTTTTATTAGACAACCTTGTCCACTGACAGTTAAGATCCAAACTTCTTATTAAAAGTGACAGCCACTTTTGAACAAAATCTGAATTTCTGAAGCAAAACTGGTCTGTGTTTTGGTCATTAAAGATGCTCCCCAAAGAAGCTTTTGCAGATACGCTCCTTAAGAATGCCCTGAAACATTGCCTAAGAGTGACTAGTGAAGATGCCCGGGTGCTAGGATAGTGCCTGACATCTCCACCATCTGGAGGTACATCCCAGGGGATTCTTGAATCTCGACTATTTTCACACACTAGCAACACATCCTGTAGAATTCTATCCGTTATGTTTTATCTGCAGAATCAGCATGAATTTTAGGATCCAAAAAGTTGTACTGAAAAATACTACTTTAGAGCAGTCTGGCCCCAAAAAGGCAGCTAGGCATTCCGTTTTTGTAACCCTGGTTTAAGGAACCATTTGGGGCCTAGCTTATATATCTGAGTTTCTAACACTGGTTGCAAGTTTATAGCTCTTTTTTAAATAGTCGGGCAGTTGGCATGGGATAGCATGTGATACACAACAGCAGGCACCTCCAACCTGCCACCCTCCAGATGTTTTGGCCTACAACTCCCATGATCCCTAGCTAATAGGACCAGTGGTCAGGGATGATGGGAATTGTAGTCCAAAACATCTGGAGGGCCGAAGGCTGGGGATGCCTGCACAATAGCAATATGAATGAGCTGACTAGCATTGCTCTATACATAAGAACAAATCTTACTTATCAGACGCATCTGAAAACTATGTTTAATAGATTGAAAGATTTCAACCTGAATGTGTCATCAACGTTTCTTCACCAAGGGCACAGAAACAGTAAGTTACTTTGCCAAAACGTTAGTATAAATAGACTTTATTGAAGTCAGTACCTCTGTACTGAAGCTGAAGATTGTGTCTACATAAGCATGTTGTAACACTTCACAACTTCTAAAAGGAATGTCAACAATTACAACGATCATGCATGCCATGGTCGATAATCACATTTTAGAAGCATTTTCAACCATTTCTAAAGAAATGCTTATAACATTGTTATATATTTATATTTATATAGAGAACTACTTTCAATAAACTGCAAAACATTGATCAGCTTTTCCAGTATGAGCTACAGTGTGAACACAAAAGGGAGGCATACGCGTTTAATTTATGAAATCAGAATGGAATATTTACTGTAAAAGAAAAATTAAAAAGCTTTCAAATAAAGGCCATTATTGAACCAAAGCAAAGAGCACAACTTGGAACTTAAGAGTTCATTTATTGTTTAAAGCTGTCCTCTGGAGCAACTTCAATTCAAATAATAAATTCAGTACTGCGAGTATTCCTTGGACTGAAGTTTGGCAATGATGCGGTCCAACTGTCTCTTTGCTTCACACTGTGGGAAATTGCTCATGTCATAATATTGAGGGGCAATTTTCACCAACCTGCCAAAGAAAGAAAGGTTTGTCACTTGTGCACAGATCTGAATATCATGCAGGCGATAGCAGTGGCCCAATTAGTATCTACTTATGATAATTAGATTATCAATCTCCTTAATAAGGCCTGGAAATATGGAAATCTAGTTTATGTATAAAAAAAATGCTACTGAAAAGACCTTTTCAAAATAAAAGGCATCTCCAAGTAGTATACAGTGGTGCCTCACAAGACGAAATTAATTCCTTCTGCGAGTTTTTTCGTCTTGTGAATTTTTCGTCTTGCGAAGCACGGTTTCCCATAGGAAATGCATTGACGGTTTCCCATAGGAATGCATTGGCGGTTTTAAGAAAAAGGAGCAAGACGTTTTCGTCTTGCAAAGCAAGCCCATAGGGAAATTCGTCTTGCGAAGCAACTCAAAAAACAAAAAAACTCTTTCGTCTTGCGAGGCATTCGTCTTGCGAGGTACCACTGTATATACTTACTACTCTGAAACTTACAAAATTCAAACAATCAAAACAAAAAGCTTGTAACACGCGGGGGGGGGGGGGTAAAAATCTTGTGTATATGTAATATGAAGAAAGCAGTTTTTACCATTCATTAAAATGAAAAGTCAACGTTTATTGACTTGGAATAATACGCAAGTTGGAGACAAGATTTGGATACTTCAACCAAAAGTCAATTATGTAGTTGTAAACAGTGTAGACATGAGTTATCAACAGCTAGATTAAATAATAGATAAGAGTACAGCATCACAGAAGGAATCTCTGATTGTAAGCCAAGTTCCAGGCAATAATACAAATGCATGATGAAAATATATAGGAACAATGACTCTGCATTCAGACGTTTAACAAACATCTTTACTGAAAAGCAAAGGGGCTTGTCGCAGGGCCTTTAATGGAACAAACACTTCTTTCTATTCCTTCTTTTTTTCCACATTTGGGGCTAAAATTACGAGCATCAACCTTAAAAGTGATTTATCAAAAAGCCTCAGTATTGTCAAATTCTATGAGCTGGTTTAGATGCAATATTGCCAGCCCTTGAAAACAGCTGGAGAATTGAGAATGGGCCTCAAACATGCATGCTCCCTTCTGTCAAGCATTCAAATTTCCACCCTGACTTCCCGGTTTTATAATCTGCCATTACAAATGAACTGGGCATATGGATAACTGGGAAGCATGTACAAACCACAGTTGCCAGTTGTGGTTTGCAGGCAAACTACCATTTGTACAATTCAGATGTAAGCAGGATGGGTAACTGCAAGACCAAGCTGATGATGATAACCTCTCAGTGAATCTAAGAGCAGAGATCATTTATGCTATTTCTCGCCTAAGGAAAAAGACCATAGCTGATGGTGGAGCGCATGCTTTGCATGCAAAAGTTTCCAGGTTAAGTCCCTGGAATCGCCAAACAGAGCTGGAAAAGATTCCTGCATGAAACTCAGGAAAGTTGTTGCCAGTGAATACAGTGGTACCTCTTGTTACATACAGTGGTACCTCGCAAGACGAATGCCTCGCAAGACGAAAGAGTTTTTCGTTTTCTGAGTTGCTTCGCAAGACGGATTTCCCTATGGGCTTGCTTCGCAAGACGAAAACGTCTTGCGCCTTTTTAAAAAAACCGCCAATGCATTCCTATGGGAAACCGTCAATACACAGTGGTGCTTCGCAAGACGAAAAAATTCACAAGACGAAAAAACTCGCAGAACAAATTAATTTCGTCTTGCGAGGCACCACTGTACTTAATTCGTTCCGGAGGTCTGTTCTTAACCTGAAACTGTTCTTTTTTTAAAAAAAAATTTTTATTAAATTTTCCATTTTAACAATTCAGTCAAATTACATCAAATATTCCAAATTATAAAAATACATATCATATAGTCCAATTATTCCGCCAAATTATAAATTTTTATTGGGGCTTCCCATACTTCAAGTTTGGTGGGGCTCTGATTATCTTATATTTCTACTGCCTTGAGTTTCCAATAGTTCCTTTAATTCTTCCTGTTGTTACCTTTCCTTCAACCTGAAACTGTTCTTAACCTGAAGCACCACTTTAGCTAGTGGGGCCTCCTGTTGCTGCCGTGCCACCGGAGCACAATTTCTGTTCTCATCCTGAAGCAAAGTTCTTAACCCGAGGTACTATTTCTGGGTTAGCGGAGTCTGTAACCTGAAGCGTATGTAACCTGAGGTACCACTGTATAGGCAATACTGAGAAAGATGGACCAGTGGTCTGAGCCAATCTAAGGCAACATCCTAGGTGCAGCTACGAAAGAAATGAGGATAATATATGGGGGGAAATGAAGGTGGCATTATTTAAAGAAGCAGATGCAGAAGTGAAAAGTGACTCCTATTTCTAAGCTTTCATTCCCTTCTGGATCTTTCTGCAACATGATCTCTTCCACAGGGACCAGACTATCAATCAAAGCAGAACACACGTCTTGTTACCATTGCTTTTTTTCAACTGAGATTTGGCCGCTATTCAATTGTCAGTCGAAATTCCATATGTATTTGAGTTTTAATTATCAACCCTAATCAAAATTGCATGTGCAAAAGGTAGCATACATGTGGCTACTGACAGAACATTAAACAAATAGGAAAATAGCAACTTGGAAACATTTGTAAATGTAAAAAAACATTTGTAAATGTAAAAAAGGGGGGCACTTGCAGGTGTAATGCAAGCTTGTCCTTTAACTAGAATTAAAGGACTGCACAATTGCACACTTGCTCTCTTCTGTTAAGACCACCATCACTTTCAGCACGATTTGCTTAGCGCCTCAACACCCTTAACCACTGTGGGAAAAGCTGGCAGTGTTTTAAATCAAGCTCTGAAATTCAGAAACTCTCCCTAGCTCCCAATATCTGTAGCAACAAGAGTATAGTACAAGCACTCCTCAATACAAGTTTCTTTTTTGAAACCTGCTCGCTCGCTTCTGCTGCTGCAAAAGACAAAAGGAACCTAACTTCTGTTTACAGCAGAAAGGCTGGGCTTTCCAACTTCCAGGTAGGCGAATGTATAAAACCAGCCATTTGAACAAGGAAAAAGAGGCAACACGTTTTTTAATAAGCGTAATTGAAACTGAAGATCCAGAAAGGAGATGTTTCAAGCGAGGTTTTTAATTAGTGTTGTTAGTGGCCTAGGGCTCCAAAAATCCTTTTAGTTTTTCCTTACAGCTCTCAGGAAACTTTCATAAAAACATACATGAAAATGTACTTTTAAAATTAGTAATGTGTTGAGAGAAAAAAGACACGGTTTTGAAGAAGGTAGCTTACCATTCTGGCTTGATGTCTGTACAAGTGCGGATGTAGTTCTTCGTGGTAAGAACAAATTCGTTGTAAAGGACCCACTCAGGCTTGTGATCAAGAACTGTGGAAGGATGTAGCTGCACAACCTGGTTGTCCTTCACTGTTAGATAGTGTCCTGTCCGTTCCAAATGTGCCACCTATATGGACAACATTCACACTCACGTCAGAAATGTGATGCCTGCTATGCTTCGCCCATGATACTAAACCTCTTGGAAAATCAAGGTGCTGCACTTGGCTGTTCTTGCGCCGGCAACTCTCGATCAAAGCTTAGCCACCCCAAACCCCAACTGCGCAACAACCTTCTAACCATAGCTGTCAACGTTTCCCTTTTTTTAAGGGAAATTCCCTTATTCCGAATAGGATTCCTCGCAAGAAAAGGGAAAAGTTGACAGCTATGCTTCAAACCCATACATGGCAACAGGGCATTTTCCAGCCTCGGAACACAGGCTTGAATTCTGGACAAATTACCGTATTTTGTGCTCTATAAGACTCACTTCTTCCCTCCTATAAAGTAAGGGGAAATGTGTGTGCGTCTTATGGAGCGAATGCAGGCTGCGCAGCTATCCCAGAAGACAGAACAGCAAGAGGGATTGCTGCTTTCACTGCGCAGCGATCCTTCTTGCTGTTCTGGCTTCTGAGATTCAGAATATTTTTTTTCTTGTTTTCCTCCTCCAAAAACTAGGTGTGTCTTGTGGTCTGGTGCGTCTTATAGAGCGAAAAATACGGTAAGACTCTCCTAAAATAATTGGAAATGTGAAGATAATCTGAAATGTAATGCTGTTTAGAGTCTAAAGCAGCACGTATTTATAACAACAATTAAAAACGGGGGATGAAAATATGAGCAATAGAATTAAGCATTAGAAAACAGAGATGCAACCCTTGTAATCAGCCCAAAGAGTTAAATAATTCTGTGCAAGGCAGATCTGCCACAGTTGCCCCAATCCAGAATCTCAGGTAGATTCTTGAGGGTTGGGTCTATAAACGTTCATACAATGGCTTTTGCTTGTATTGTACAACAGAGTTCCTCTCCTTACATGTCCCCACCCAATTCTGTTCTGGGGGATTAAGGGTGACCCCCAGGAACAGAAGAAGTCCTTGTGCAAATGGGACAATCCCTTGCTTTTAAACTCCCTGTAACTGGGTTAGATAATCTGCATTCTATTAAAATGGTAGCTCATATTATGGCTTAAACTCATTATAAACCACTTGTAGGCTTCCCATGGGTTGGTCACTGTGAGAACAGGAATGTGGACTTCTGGGCCTTTGGTCTGACCCAGAAGGGCTGTTCTTACATTCCTGAGTGACCACTTTTAAAATACAATCTGCTTTCATTCACTATGGCCCAACCTGCACTTAATAAAGTACGGATCTGGCTATTCCACAACAGTTCAGTTGTAGAGTATAGGGCAAAACTTAAGCAAACATTAAACCAAAGCACCCAGCTATAATAATGTACCCATATATAACATATAATTGGAACTCAACCCCCCCCTCCAAATCGGTCACATTTCTAAAATTATGCAATTTAAAAGCCTGCCTGTTTTTTATAATCTCTTAAATCTTTCATTAAACAAAATATGTGTATTTATTTTAGAAATGAGTATCTACTCTGCAAGAAGGCAACTACCAGAGGCAAAAACTAACCAGCATAGTGCCACCAATGTAAAGAATTGCATGAGAATGGAGACAGGTCCCAATCCTAAGGAGACTCACAGTCTCTATTTTCACGGATGACAAGACAGAGAGAGGGGTACTTTTCAAAATGTGCCGTTTCAGAATTTCCCTATGCTATTTGCCTGTCTGTCAGAGTTGCGAATAATCAGGTTGTATAAATCATAGCTAAATACTAAACACATTTTAAATCATTTCGAAGGGGTGCAGAATTGCAGATTTCCGTGTATTTTATATGCAACATACCTGCATGAAGTAACCAGTAACTAAAGCCTTCCTAATATTGATGTAATAGTCCCTGCTTGTGAAGTCTGTGCTTCTACGCGGCAAATTAAATCTGTCCATGATTCGTGACAGCTGTTGGCGTACATTGTCTGCAGACATCAGGGACCTGTAGTTAATGAAGTTGTCATAACACCACTGAACCGATTCATGATCTGCAATGTTAAAAAAAAGTCATGAATCATCTAAAAATGAACATTTTACCAAATTAAAACAAGTACACAAAGAGAAACCAGCTGAATGGTCAACCCACTGAACCGATTAAAAACCCGAATGACACTGTTTTATTTATTTAAACAGCAACTGCTACACCTTTTCAGCTGCTCTTAATTTTCGTCCACAGTAGGTAAATAAGCTCACAAAGACAAGTGGACAAGAACTGCAGTGGCTAGAATTTGGGACGGACGGACCGGGGACCACAAAGAAAATAAAGAATACTGAATTGCTAAGTTTTTCAAAAATTAGCTCAAGGAGGTAATAGGAAATCTGATGGGAGAAAAGGTAAACAGTAGAAAGTCTTTATAGGGTAACCAATGGGTTATTTTTTTACAAGTTCTATACATATCTCATTTCTAGATTTTGTCACACCATATATGAACAAACTAGGTGTCTTCAGGCTAAGGAGTGGCTGTCAGCTGCTACTTTCTAAGAAAAAAAATGTCTAAAGAACACTTATTCTGATCCATTAGCACACAGGTGCAGCAGCTGGAATTATGCAATCCTAGTCCTTTCTGAAGGAAGCTTAGAAAAACATGCATTCACAAATGCACGCAAACACCCAGTTAGTACTATTTCAACTTTCTAAAGAGGGCTACATGCCCACAACCTTGCCTGTTGGATTGACCAGTGGAATTGCATGGGAGAATATCTCTCTTCAGTTATTCTTTTAGAAACAAGCACACACCATTGCATTACAGTGAGAGCCGAGATGAGCCTGTTAGATCAGTCTGCTGCGTTCCTTCAGGCTCCCTACACAATTGAGAACCCTAATCTTTCATGTGGAGAATTTCACTTTCCAAAACGTGGAAGGCAATGAATGAAGCTGGTGGTGGGCATATGCCAGAGAAGGAGGGCCAACTCTGCCCCTCTCACTCTGATCACACAAGGCTTGAAAGCACAAAGAGGAAGATCCCACATAAGTAAACACAAGCGCTAAGTACCATGAAGCCTAAGGAATGCTGCAATTTTACCAGCCATTCACATTCTTTCAATGTGGAAATGTGCTGGTATTATCAAATAGAACAGATCTGCCCTGCTGAAGAAATCTGAAGACCATCTATGAGTTCTTTAGAGAGCACACAGGGATATTCAAACTATAGCTGTGATACAGATGAATAAATAGGCAGCCTGTAACTATAAAATTTCAAACCATAAGGAACACATTTTCTACCACAGAATCCTCACAGTAAAATCCAACTGGTACCTTCCATTGCACTTCTGATCTTCCATTTTAACATTAAAAGCTCTTCGCTTTTGCTTATTTCAACTACTCGGGAGAAGAACGAATCTATTTTGAGCTATTTTCCCATCTGCCAAGCCACTATTTTCAAATTTTAATTTACAGATTATGCAAGGAAGTGCAACCTCTGTGTCAGGTAAATTCTGTGTCAGGAAGCTGAGTAATTTACTATTTCATAGAGATAGGGATCAGTTTTGACATGAAAGCCATTGATAGAAAATAAGAATTGAAAGCTAGGGTGTCATTCACAGTAATTCTTTGGAAGAGAGAATTGGTTTATCTTCTCTTGTCACTGTGATCTTGGTCTTACTTCTTACATAGACTTGACTAAAGAGTGATGTTATTGGAAGATTGAATGCATTAGTACAGACAACACTCAAGAAGCAAACAATATCCCTGTGACAAAGTTATCACAAATACTCTGTCTTCTGAATGAACACCTATCTACCCATTACTCAGTGTCATTCAGAATAATTGTAGCATTCCAAAACTCAGGCACTTCAGCTAGCTGCGACTGGCCTCATATTCAGGAGTACAATACGTTTTTGAGTCTGCATTTTAATCTAGAATTCCAGTTCACTTTTCCCCCTCCCCACCTAGAAATTCTCAGAATGTCCCTAGCAAAAATTCCAACTTTGAGCCATTATGTCCTCCTCGCCAATTTAACATCCAGGATCTCTAAATAATGGAGATTGATTGGTCTCTTATTAACAGAACACTCAGATTTAATTTCATTTCAGTCATGAGCAGAGAAATACATTAAATATTTCCTTTTAAGTATAGCCAGGGGTCCTCAAATTCTGGCAGGCCCTGGCAGCCAAATATTATTTTCTACTATCTAGATGCGATGTCCTCTCACACTATATTACAGCAATTTTATATGGATTTTCAAAACAAATATCAACTTATCCAGAGTGAAGTTAGGGTTAAACACGGGATTTATCTGTGTTAGGCAGCATGTGAAATTATCTTTTTTTAAACTTTTGATTTGGATGATCTGCACTAGGAGATAAGAGAAGCAAGACCATAATGGTTTTCCTGATCCTCTCAGCAGTATTCATTACAACTATGATATCCTTCTGGGTAGACTTGAAGGAATGGAAATTGGGGGCACAGTATTAAACTGGTTGCTAATTCATGAGATATAGGGTCACAATTATAGTGCCAGGGTCACAATTATAGTGCCAGGGGACTGCTGTACTTCACAAGCATTGTCTTAGTAATCTTTACAGCAATAACACCAGGCATAGGCAAACTTGGCCCTCCAGATGTTTTGGGACTACAACTCCCATCACCCCTAGCTAACAGGACCAGTGGTCAGGGATGATGGGAGTTGTAGTCCCAAAACATCTGAAGGGCAGAGTTTGCCTGTGCCTGAATAACACAGCCCAGTAAATATAGTGAAATATACATGAAAACTTTAGAGTAAGTGTGAAATAGATTATTTTTGAAGCAGGTGAAGCCACACACACAAAATACACTAAAAGTTGTAATGTCCAGCCCAGAGCAAAGTGTTTCTTTTTTCTTTTTTATAATATTTATTGCTTTTTGAACAATTTAAACATTACAAAACCAAACATAAACAGAAAAATAAAAACCAATACGATACAATATAAAGACACTACATAACACTAAACACATTAAACTAAACAAAACCAAACAAAGAATTTAAAACACTCAAACAATTTCAATATCATATCTTTCATTCACTTATTTCACCGACCTCCTCACACCTCCCTTTTTGTATTCCACTTCTGTCAAATGTTTCAGCAATTCCTTTCCATCTTCCTCTGTTATCTGTCATATAATTATCTTAACACATTCTAACCTTATTTTACTTTTAAAATTCCATTAATCTATTTATACCTAAATCCTTATAACATTTCTACTAAAGCCATATAACTTCATTCCAACATTTTAACATTCATTAGAGCAAAGTGTTTCTTTCCCAACCCCAGTTATCATATTGGCCTTATTATAAAGAATAACCACCACTCCAGGCATCCCAGTTCATCTTCAAAAGCCACATGTGTTTAGCAGAGGCCTCAGAGCCAGTGAAGGAGTGGTGCCTGACTCAAACTCCTAGGAGCCAACAACTCCTAGGGGCCAAGGTCCCTTCGACTTTCACTTAGCAATTATTAAGGACCCTGGTCACCACACATACTATATTTTACAATTACTTTAAGGTTTTGCCTTATTTTTAAGTTTTGTTATTCAATTGGTGCAGAGGGAAAGCTTATGCTGAAACCGTGAGACAGAGGGAAGTTTTTAATGTGTGATGTCTTACTGTATTTTAATTTGTTGGAAGCTGCCAGAGTAGCTGGGGTGGCATGTAAATCACAACAACAACCTACTACTACTACTATCATCATCATCATCAGGGCCATCCTGATTTGTACACAGTCTATTATCTGCTATGCCACACTGGCTGAAAGTATTTCATCCTACAGATAATCCCTCTCTTTTATAAGCAGTAAAAGTAAAGGTAAAGGTACCCCTGACCATTAGGTCCAGTCGTGACCGACTCTGGGGTTGCGGCACTCATCTCGGTTTATTGGCCGAGGGAGCCAGCATACAGCTTCCGGGTCATGTGGCCAGCATGACTGAGCTGCTTCTGGTGAACCTGAGCAGTGCACGGATAACGCCGTTTACCTTCCCGGCAGAGCGGTACCTATTTATCTACTTGCACTATGACATGCTTTCGAACTGCTAGGTTGGCAGAAGCAGGGACCGAGCAACAGGAGCTCACCCCATCGCGGGGATTCAAACCGCCGACCTTCTGATCGGCAAGTCCTAGGCTCTGTGGTTTAACCCACAACGCTGTGTAACATTGCAGTAGAGGAAGATCTACAGCAAGAGTGAATACAGACCTATCAGATTGTCAACACTATATATCAGCAAATAACACAAGCAGCCCCGCCAGTTTCTACTTACTTTGTTTGAAAGCATGGTAGACATTCAGCAACGTCAAATGATCTCCATCTATGTGGGCGAACCTCATCTTGGCCTCATCCGCCGCTTTCTTGGCTTCCGTGGGGCGCACAAAACACTGTGGGACTAAACAAGGTTGGTATGGGCCCAACACAAACGCCCATATCGATGAGTCACGCATTCACAGATAGAGGAACAAGGCCTAGCTAGGTCAGTTCACAGAGCATAGGGCAGGGCAGGATGGCCTCCAACTGCATCTTGGACTGTCTACTACCTTGATTTGGTACATCAACACCTAACCACATCTGCAAGACAAGAGGGTTTCAAAGCTACAGAATGCCTGATTATTTTGACTAGAAGTAGGCATCAAAAAAAATAATCCTGAAGGCCATCAAAGCGCCAGTTACGTAATGGAAAGATCATGTGACCCCGGTACAAAACCAAGTGCTGATAGCTCTGCCTTGCGGTGGAGACAGTGAATTAGATCCAGCGTCCCTCCCTCAAATGGAAGAGATGCTTCTACTTGTGGAAGGGACTAATACCAGATGGAGGAAGGGGGATAGGGTTTTCACCGATTCCCCCTTCTCTCTGCAACCTCCTTCAGTTCCCACATATTCCAGGGACCTCCACCCTTTTTCTGGTGTCAGGGAGGACTGCAGGGAGAAGGAAAAATAGGAGAAACCTGCTTCCCACCCTTCTAGCAGGAATGTCCCCTGGGAATTCTGGATCCAACCCAACGAATGTTTAAATAAGTAGCCTATGGCCAAGATACACAGCAACCCTTGTAAAACGTTATGCCGACACCTAATCTACTCATAAGAGAATATTAAGATGTATTACGCCTCTGTCCCCAACAGCAGGCATTGCTATCAGCACTGGCAGACAGAAACATATGTGAATAAGCATATTTAGATATAAACGTGTGTACGCGTGTATAGCAGTCCAGGGCTCTGAAGTTTGCGGCAGTGGTGGAAGGTAGACTGCTCAGCAGCTTTTTCAGACCTTAACAAGCAAATCTGAATTTAGTGCACTGTGACTCTACTAGTGCTCTTTACACATTGAACTGTTTAAACAATGCATTTTTTTCTGATGTAATTGAAAATGTCAAAATGAAGGGTAATTAATAACCACCAGTAGTGATTTTACTATTTATAGGAGATAAACACTCCATAAAGCAGCTCATTTGATGCTAGCACAAGCTTCTCTGACTTATAGAAATTATGTATACGTCTTTCATACATGCTTCTAAGTCTTTCCCCTAGAAATTTTGTGCAAATATCATCTTAAAACCTACACATGTGTTTAACTAAAACCAAACATAATGGATGATGAAAGAACAAGAATGAATGTCTACCTGCCATTTAAACTTCATGGTATTTTTGCTTCGGTCACAACCAAAGCTTGTAAAGACTCCTATCACGATTTTTTAAAATAAGTAATACACACAACTTTTAAATTGGTCTATCAGCCTCCTAACTGCGCAGACACACTGGGAAAAGATTGATAACAATACGGAAATTGAATATTCTGCACAACTGCAATATGCCAACCGAAGTACTGCAAGAGCCACACTGTTTACAGTGCGTAATTTAAAAAAACCATGAACCAAAGTCTATTCTACAAAATAGAGTACTCCAAAGACAGAAAATTATTTGAATTATTTGGCTCTAAGGCTAATAAAAAGCATTATGGCAAAAAGCCATTAATTCACTGATCTAATTACTAGTATTTACAAATAAAAATTAGTTGTATTCTTACTGTAAGTTGTAGAATGAAAAGCTGTACTTTTTATCATCTGCTTAAAGGCATCTTATTATGGCTTTAGTTTAAAGAATCAAAATTACTTCAGTTTGGGTAGCTTTAGTAAGCTTTACTATTTCCTATTTCATTTTATCTAACACTTGTGTCCATTTAATTGTTTACACACATCTATACCCACACACCTGGAACTCAGGGTGACTTACTTCTGAGTAGACTGGTATAGTCCTGTACTCTAAACCCGGGGTGTCATGTCTCGCTTCACATTTTGCTCACTGTAATTATGTTTATTGATTCTGTTGGCGACACTTTAGAAAGCAACATGATTTTAGAAATCACTGCACCTTAACTGCATCCAAGAAAATAGCTATCCCTTAGAATAAGAATTTTTTTTTAAGATTGTGTGCTAGTAATAAAATACTGTAACAAATAATGAGTGCACCCATTTTAAAAGCATGAAGGTATGAATATTTTGTTAAATATTTGCAGAGGGCAAGGTTAAAGTAATATGTCTTCCTTCAAAATATTGACATATGCAGTTAAAGAAATTAATACTATGCAGTTGGAAGCAAGAGCTTGCATCAAGTCTTTGCTTGGTTTGATGGAAATTCATGGCATAAAAAGGCAGGCATCCACCTACCACCACCTCCGCAGATAAAACAACAATTTACATGAAACAATTAGATTCTGCCCTGCCCAGCTGCTCTGAGTCTGAACTGTCAAAATTCTGCAATAAACATTGTAGCTTGCTTTTTGAAAAATATTGTTAATACGCTGCAATAATAAAGTGATGGGTTGTCTTACTCAAAACCTTTATCTTACTTGCCATCTTGTTGACATCTTGTTGAATGTACGATGAGAAGTTACTATGGGAAAGGTTTCAGCACATACAAAATAGGTATTTCTTGCCTTACCTGCACAGATTCTGAGCAGGTTATTTTTAAAGGTTTAGGCTGGTACCCAAAGAAAATACTAGTTCCACATGTCAAACAGGGCTCCGGGCTTGAGCTTCTCAAACAGCAGCATCCCTGTGCAAACCACTTTTGAAACTGAAGTCAACTTTCAAAAGCAGCATGCGATATCGCTGGGGATGCTTCTCAAAGTTTTAAAAACCCCACTAAGCAGGCCCAAGTCCTCGGATCCATCCAGGCAGCTCTTTGGATTCCAGCCCTAATGAAAACTTGTCCACGGTAACAAAAGACTGCTGTTCAGACAAGTCCACACTACAATTTCTGCATCGGCCACCCTTTCAAAAACTGTGATGCGCTAATGCTAAGAAAATGCTTTCTCCGCCTGGCATTCCCTTTTATCAATGAAAACCTGAGACGTTTATGCTAGGATTCTTCTACAGAAAAACTGGTACATACTAGCTATGTAAGTGGCGACCACAAGTTAAAGGGCTGAAAATAAAGTGGATGATTATGACTATCAATCACTTGGTAACAAAAAAAAAATGGGCATAAGTTAAAAATTTAAGAGACAGAAATGAACTCCTATGATCTGGAATCCTTAGTAGGTATATTTTTTTGCTGCCGTGAGAGAAGTTAGACCATTTCACACACAATGACTTCTTTAGCTTCAGTGTTGATTTCATTTATAAACTTTACTCCATTATGTATCACGCTATACAATAACTTGGAAAGGCACAGTTCAAACTGTTTAGAAGTTATAAGTCCTGTTGCAGGAACAATAATACAAGCTTCCCCTAACTGGAGATCTGTGTTTTGATTGGCATCTCTGTCCCTGCTATTACCTGACAGCATGGCAGTAATAGATAGAATCTCATTAGAACAGTTGTAGTCGCAACTTGCTATAACCATTTTAGCCAGCTGTGGATCGAGAGGAAATTCTGCCATCATGGATCCCAGTTCAGTCAAGTCTCCATCGTCATTTAAAGCAGCTAGGTAATTCAAAAGCTCAAGTGCTCTCATCAAGGTCTCTGGAGCTGCAAAAAAACAACAACATACTCTTATAAATTAATCTGCCTTTAGGAAGCAAAAATGTAAGTACACTTTTATAAGCAATCTCATTTTCCATTCTGTAGCTGACAAAATCCAGAATACAATCTACCAGAAAATTAAGTTACCGAGATCTAGCCACCAAGGAATCAAATAAAACTCAAATTTGCTTTAGGGTTGTGTTCAACAAGAATCACATCTGTTTTCAGATTAGCCATTTTGGGACCGACTACGGGTATGATGTTCTGCAGACTCTCTTCTAGCCATTTGATACATCTGTAAGTAGGGATATTGATGAAACTGTATTTGGCATAAAATAGGGACATGGGTGGCGCTGTGGGCAAAAGCCTCAGTGCCTAGGACTTGCCGATCGAAAGGTCGGCGGTTCGAATCCCCGCGGCGGGGTGCGCTCCCGTTGTTCGGTCCCAGCGCCTGCCAACCTAGCAGTTCGAAAGCACCCTCGGGTGCAAGTAGATAAATAGGGACCGCTTGCTGGCGGGAAGGTAAACGGCGTTTCCGTGTGCTGTGCTGGCTCGCCAGATGCAGCTTTGTCACGCTGGCCACGTGACCCGGAAGTGTCTTCGGACAGCGCTGGCCCCCGGCCTCTTAAGTGAGATGGGCGCACAACCCCAGAGTCAGACTGGCCCGTACGGGCAGGGGTACCTTTACCTTTACCTTTTTACTTGCCAAAACCTATGGCAAGTTCTTATCTTTTGATATATATATTTTTGCAAGCCTTCTTCAGTCATTACTCACATGGGGAGGGATACATCAGAACATAAAACTACTCAACAGGAACACAGGAAGTTGCCTTTTACTGAGTTAGATCATTAATCCATCTAGCTCAAGAATGTATGCAATGACTGGCAGTGGAGTGGCTCTCCACGATTTCAGATTGGAGACCTTTCCAACCATACCTGGAGATACCCAGGGATTGAACCTAATGCCTTATGCAGGAAAGTAGATATTATACAACTGAGATGTGGCCCTTCCCTAAACACTTTAAAAGCCAAATTGTTACAATACCTTGTAACACTGGATCAACACTACATTCCAAAACAAGTTGTGGCCCAAACAAATTATGGTGACCATTGCCTCATGCTAGATCATGGGTCGGCAAACTAAGGCCCAGGGGCCGGATCCAGTCCAATCACCTTCTAAATCCGGCTCGCGGACGGTCCAGGAATCAGCGTGAGTAGAATGTGTCCTTTTATTTAAAATGCATCTCTGGGTTATTTGTGGGGCATAGGAATTCATTCTTTTTTCTTCTTCTTTCCAAAATATAGTCAGGCTCCCACCACATGATCTGAGGGACGGGGGACCGGCCCCCTGCTTAAAAAGTCTGCTGACCCCTGTGCTAGATAGTCTGCTGTTCATCATCGTAACACCTGTCTTGCATTTTATGTGCCATACATTCACAAGTTCAGCAGGAAGCTAGCAAAGCCATCGCGGCTTTCATTTTTTAAGCATGACATAAGAATACTGATTAGTGACTACTGGACTCCTTTCTCATCTTTCTGTTTAGGCTGATAATGTGGTATATTCTCTTCAGGGAACAAATTTATTTCAGGCTACGGCAAAGTTCCTGACAAAACAATGATCTAGATATTGCTTATTATATTACTGCATGTTGAAGCTTTTACAAAAAACATACCTGGTGGGTCCATAAAATCAAAATGAACCAAATCATCTATGCCTAGTTTCTTCAGCTGTAATACCACAGAACCCAAGTTGGACCTTAGAATTTCAGGATAGGTGTTGTCCTGGAAAACAAATATTTTATTAATTTTGGTTTCACTTTAGTATCGTATCTGTAATTTTTCCCATTATCCAAAAGAATGAAGACTGCATCCACAGCTGGAACAGAAGACTACAGCCTCAGTGGGCCATACCTGGGGTTGTAAATGTGGTACTGTTATACCTGTCCCAATGGCCCAAGACACAATTAAACTATAGTTCTCTGTCCATTAATATACTTATGTTCATTTATTCAACAGGACTTAGACTGGGGGCGGGGGGAGATCATTGTTGTTGTTTGTTACTAAATTATGCATTTTTGTGTTTTTAAATTGTAAACTACCCTGTAATTCTCAGATGAAGGGCAACATAAAACAGAGCAAGTTAAACTTTACAATGAAATGGATACAAGACCTAGGTCATTTTTTAAAAATTAATGTTTAGAAAAGTATCTGGAAGTAAAATGATGACAAAACTACATGGCACATCTCAAAAATTATGCAAAATTATGTGTACTTAAGTTATTCTATACTAGAAATGTAAAGAAAAGAAATGGGAACTTTATTTCAATTTATGCTGGCTTGTTCTTTTGCTAAGAAATACTGGTCTACTACAGGGCAATCAGGAATAAAGACCCTTTTATACTTTATTAATACTCCTATTTACAAAATCCATAAAGAGGCACTTCTACCTTGCTTGACAACAACGGCCACAATTGTTTATGCGAAGATCTGTGTATGTGTGTATGCAATTGTTAAGTATTCAATGGTAAAGTTCCATGGGCATAAAACTACCACCAGAGATGTTCCCATTGGAAGCAGCCAGCAATTTAACTCAAAGTACCTCAAACCAGAATTGGGTATTCTAGGGGAAGGGCAGGGACTGGTTCATCGGGGAGGCTCCAGGATCAAGCCCCTCATTCGTACCAGCCTGGAGCTTTCTCATACTGAAAACCAAGGGAGAGAATTGCACACACAAAAAGTATCCCTATGGGAGAAGGAGGCGGGAAGCTGAACCTCCTGCCTCAACTGGCACAAACTAGCAGGACTTTGGCAGTAGCAGATGACTTGCTTCCTTGCACCCCACCTGAGACTCACTCAGAATTGCGCTGTACTTGAGATAAAGGCAAATGAAAATGTTGAACATCTTCAATCCGAGAAGCAGAAGTAGCATCAGAAGAGTAGTATCACAACCTTCCACAACCAAAATAATCTAACAAGGCTGACAGTCAAGTCGTCTAGCATGATACATAGTTCCCAGCTCCAAAGGGAGACTATTATTACGTCTTTTGATGATAAATTATTTTTTTAAAAAAAATTCTGGACATCCTGTATTAAACTCTAGTGTAATAATTGGCTTCTAAAATACTGTAATTTTTGCTCCATAAGACACACTTTTTTCTTCCTAAAAAGTAAGGGGAAATGTCTTATGGGGCGAATGTGTGGTCCCTGGAGCTGAATTGCCCAGGGGCGAAAAGCAGATCATGCTCTTTCTTTTGAAAGAGGGAAGTGGGTGTTGAAACAAAGCCGCTGATCGCAAGCGAGATAAGGGAGATAAAGGAAGCTGCCTGGGAGGGGGGAGGTAAAAGCCCATGGATTTTTACATTGGGTCACCCAAATTTCACCATCAGATCACATAGCATGTCCATGGCTACAGCCTGCACCAAAAAAATCACCCACCCACTGTTGTGTGGGGCTGCAATGGTGCAAAAACGGATCCACATGGATTCTCAGGATTTTTGCATTGGGCTACCCGAAACTCACCGTCAAATCACATGTCTGTGGCCACAGCATGAACCACAAAAAGCATACATCCACTGTTTCGTTCAGAATATTTTTTTCCCTCTTCTAAAAACTAGATGCGTCTTATGGAGCAAAAAATATGGTAGATCTTTAAAAAAGGAATTTACGCACCTGCATCTCGGTTTTGTAAGCCTTCTCCGTATACAGTCGGAAGCACTTGCCTGGCCTAGTACGACCAGCACGGCCAGCTCTTTGCTGAGCAGAAGCTTTACTTATTGCGGTCACCAAGAGAGACTCGACTCTTATACGAGGATTGTATACCTATTTGATGGAAGAGTTAAGTACAGAAAACTAGTATGAGTACTTCGAAGTTCAAATATGAAATATGTAAGAAGAAATCCATTCCGATAGGTGGCTTGTTAAACAAGGAACAAAACTAAGCCATATCTACTATTTTGTTCACTTTCGAAGTATAATCTACTAAGCAGGTTGGTGTCACAACTGGTTTTAAAAGCAAGAGAGAATGGCTTTCCACATGCTGCACTGGAGTTTTGTAACTAAGTGTAACTCAATCCTCATTGACTCAGAGAATCTTAGAGCTGGAAGGGACCCTGCGAATCATCTAGTCCAATGTTCCCCAACCTTGGGCCTCCAGCTGTTTTTAGACTACAATTCCCATCATCCTTGACCACTGGTGTTGCTAGCGAGGGATGATGGGAGTTGTAGTCCAAAAACAGCTGGAGGCCCAAGGTTGGGGAACACTGATTCCCCTGTAACACAAGAATATGCAACTATCTCATACAGGACTCAAACCTGCAATCCTGGCGTTATCAGCACCATGTGCTATCAGAAATATTCTTCCAGAAACTGAGGAGTGCTACAACATGAACTCTTACAGCACTGGCCTACTTGTCGCACAGCACTTCTACCTACTTTTTCTTCCACTTACGGATCCACACATTTAACCCTGTTAACCATAAAAAGTAGGAAAGAAGACCAAAGACAGGTCAATTCTAAGTAATTCCATCTTAAGTTCCGGGGAAATGATCTAGCACGTATGAAAGAATCCATGTTTACCTTTTGCTTGGCAAATCCAGGATCAATGACAAACACAACGCCATCTATTGTCAATGATGTCTCAGCAATATTAGTTGACACAACTACCTGTTGAACGATAAAATAGACATCTCTTCTGTGAATGATACAAATAAGGCAAAAATGCTGTATAGTGATGTTAGGTGCTGCCGCACTTTGAAGCCTTTTTGTTGGGATTTCAAGCACGGGCTGCATGAAAGCCCATTGTAATCAGCTCTGCAAAGGACTTTCCACCCACACTGTTCATTGTAACCTCCTTCAAATCTCAGTGGTTTAAACAAGCCCTGCAAAAAGGAGCTGGGAGTGTGTACCTTAGTAGAGCTCTAAGGTGGGGAGAGGTTATTCTCAGCTTCAACCTCCCCTCTTCCGCTCTTGCCTGAATCATCCTCCTTTCCTCCCCCTTCCTCTGCCATTGCTACATCTCTGATGTCATGTATTACATCAGTTATAGAGTGTGTGTGGCTTCCCCAGAATGGCCTGGCAGCCTGAATGGGAAAGCCAATGCAAATAGGTCATGCTACAAGGGTTTCTGCTTGCAAACGAGAATAGCTTTCGCTGTTATTCTGTTGCCACCTGCAATATAAGCACTGCCACATTATGTAACCCAGCTGCATCATTCAACGTGGGTGAGGTCTCCAAACACAAGCAAGCATACCTTACTTTCAGGGAGACCTTCCCTTCAACCCACTGCTGAACAACAATCTGGGGCATGCTAACATGAGCAGAATTATTGTTGTGACCACTCTGTCAGTTGTTATCCCAAGCCCCACACTCTTTCTAACAGCTGAAGCTGGGAGAAGAAAGCAGAGCCTTGAAAGAATGCAGCTCAGAGATAAGAACATCTCATCTCTTTATTCTAGATAACAGGTCTTCAAATGGTGCAGCTGGACCCACTTGTGGGTCACACCCTGATCCAAGGTGGGTCACAACAGGAGCACTACCACCATGCAAATATATGGTCAACAATTAAGAATTGGGTCCCCCAACGCATGTTTGGGTTAAAAGCAGGTCCAAGGTCAGAAAAGGTTGAAGAAACCAGTTCTAGATCACCATACCACATGATTACTCATTTTTTTTAAATGTTGTGTTTCTGGCTTCTAGCTACTTTGAACTTAAAACCTCATTATAACACTCACAATTATAAGTCTGCCAAATCACACCCAAGGCTGCTTTGGCCCCGCAGGGTACTTTGAAACATCAGTTTGAGAAATAACACAACAATCTAATTCTCAAACTGCATATTCCCATATCAATGGCAACTCACTAAGCTTCTCCTTTTCACACCCCTCGATTGAAGCTATTTCTAAAATTCTGCTTCACTGAAATCTTTTAAATCATGCATTTAAAGTTAATGCATTAATGATTACAAATAAAGTTCATTGATTTCTTTATTTTTAAAATTAAACAACATGATTCATTCCTGTTTACGGGACAAAGCCACGTGGAAGAAAAGAACACTGCGGAAATCACCAATGATGAACTTAAACATCACAGCACCCTAAAATCAGCTGGAAAGACACAAAGGGTGAGAGATGAGAAAGTAAACTGGACCACATTTCCCAAATATTAGATGTTTTAGCATGTGAAGCTCAAAGCTAAGTTCTTTTGCGATGCACAGTAACCAGATTACGGCAATATATGCCAAGCTATAAAATGTTTACAGTGTAATTCTATACATGTCTACTCTGAAATAAGTTCCACTGATTTCAATGTGACTAACTCTCACCTAAACGGGTATAGGATAATAGTGTTAATAACTTTACCTTTCGTCCTATTGCACCATTTGTTTTTTTGGGAGGGGGAGGCTCAAAAATCCTCTGTTGCTGCTGCGGCGGAAGTGTAGAATATAATGGAATGATTTTAATGTCACCAACTTCAGGGCCCAGATCATCAATTTCACGCTTTATCCTCTTACAGGCTTCATCTATTTCCTACACAAACAAGAGTCCATGAAAACTTTAAACTTTTTTCCAGCTTAATGGCTTTGAAAGCTTAAAAAAAAAAAAAAGACAACAACATGCTACAAAACAAGTTATTTTTAAACTAATTTGGACATTTGTTGAATTTTCAATGGGACTTCCACAGCAGTCCAAGATGCCTCATAGTCTTTATTCCAATGAGCATAACAGCCTTATTTGCATTCAACACCCTTTTTCTTTTAGTCGTATTTCCTAATTAATTCTCTACAAATTGTACTAAAATTGAAATCTCTCACCCAGGAATATTAAACTGCACTCATGACCTTTTCAATTTTCAGAATCTAAAAGAAATTGATGTGCAAGATATTTTAAATAAGCCAATTAAGCTTTAATGTCACGTATCACTAATGCAATTATATGGAAGATTTGCTTCATTGTATCTAATGAGAACAAACACCTTTACAGTATAAACATAGATGCTCAAGAAACAGCCTCCTCTCAGTCCAAGTTAACATGGTTTATGAAAGACCTCAGAACTCTTACTAGAAATTGTTTTGTATCTTCCCATGGAAAAGGCTACACTGTTATTGAACTTCAAGGTATTTATCAACAAGCTAAGATATTATTAAAGTTCTGAGCTAGTCTCACCCATTAACCTATCCTATGGTGGGAAGCACAGAAAAACATGAATTGTCACATTATTACCACATTATTTAATACTAAAACAGATGAAAAAGATGAATGAGTAGCAGTAGTTTGTCTTAAACAAGACTAAAAGGCAAGATACAGTATAGTGAAGCATGAACCATGCACTTTATACAGAGAGCTGCTACAGAAATTATGGTTCTACCACTTATTTTCCAATCAAGACTATAATGAAGATGTAGTTGTCTTTTGTTTCGTGTTCTATTCAGCAATCTAGAATCACACCACCTACTGATCACTTTATACTTCAATAGAACTTGCTACAAAAAAAAACCCCTAAAATATTAAGAGGGGGACTGGAATGGCATGAATACCTTTTTGAAATCAGAAAGCTTTTTTTAGTTTCTTAGTGCTTTCTTGCAAAAATGATTTCAATGTGAAAAGAAATACCTCTATCCCTCTGGGTTAGGATGCCCCCTACTGGTCTACTAAACTAGAAACAAAAAATATAGTTACTGTGTTAAAGCTATGGTTTAGGTATTTTGCGCTGCTGAAATGCTTAAAAAGTTCAGACAACTTTCTAGTTACATCACAAAAATAGTTTCAAAACAGGTGAAGCCAAAACCCAATAAATTTATGATATATATCCAGTAACATGCAAAGTTTGTTAGCCTCATAGTAATTTGCTACAGAATAGAAACAATAAGCCATGCATTGTAATATCCCCTGCTTCACAATGGGTATATTATGTGTTCTAATTACAGTGAATGCATACTGTGACCACATTAGTTCAAATGCATCACACAATGTGGTTAAGATTATTTGGTGGAACCCAAGACTCTATATAAAAGTGCTCACTCAATAGACATGTTCAATACTTAAAATATTGAAACAGAATAATTTGAACATTCCATTTTAGAATGCGGAAATCACCGTAGTAGGTTTGTAAAACCTATAGATGTCAGATTAAAAGAACACAAAATATGAATTCAAAATGGGCAGGGAGGTAGTTTCATGGTTAATGACCAGATGATCTTATAGTAAGTTCAGTTCTCCAAATATGTGCTAGAATCAGAGCAGGATTCTACAGTTTGCTTTTTTTGGAAAGCCATAGAATCTGCTCGGAAACAAAAATAAGAGGTCACAGCAAGCCCCCTCAATTACTGACAGGGTTGGGTCCTGCCATTGCTGCTACAGAAAAGAGCAAAGGCACTATTGGAATAGCAAGTGCTACTATGAACAAGCATCTTTCTTCCACAGCACCGAGTGGAAAACAGGGCCACCAAAGCTACGACATAGGACTCTCTGCACTTTCAAGAAAGGTTGCTAAGCAACAGTGACAGACTCTTAAGATATTTGTTTCTTCTGGGCACACCAATGAGCTGAAGTGTTGGCTCCCCAAGGAGAATGGAAGGAAAGTATTTTGCTCAGCAGCCTTTTCTTCCTGTGTGACACTTTGAGGAGCGTCTGTACGTCTACTCTGTTGACCAGCAACCACAAAGTTTCTAATTCCAGATGGAGAACAAGGCTGAAGAAGTCCCAGCCTTGAAGTAATTCACGTTATTACACATCAACATGTGAACATGCTGGTTTGTATCTGGCATTTAAATAAAATGCCCATTTACATATGCAGCACCAGTCTATAGTAGCTCAAAGCTTCCGACATCAATATTATCAACTATATTGGATGGGAAGACAGGAAATGATAAGAACCCAAAGCAATAACAACAAACCACAGTAGGATATGAGACTTTTTACAAAAAGCTAAGGCGTTTCTCACAAGGAGATCTTTGGAAGTCCTTCGAAATATCAATAATTTTTTATCCAGATTCATTTTGCCCAAAGGATTTGGCTAATCAAGAATAGCTTCTAATGGAACGTTCTGTACTTGGGTATACCCCTGAGTATAGGCATGGAAAAAGTGGCAGTGCTCCCAATTCCCAACATGTAAAAGGCACAAGCTGCAAATATACACATAATAGCCTTTCATAGCTGACACGCTGTGCATACATTTGAATATATGTATAGCCAGGTGGAAAGTGTTGCTGCAGAAGCCCCCTAACAGGTAACAGAATACAACTAGAGCAGCGTTTCCTAAACTGCAGCCCAAGTGACCACAAGCAGTTTAATGCTCTTGTCTTACCAACCACCTGAAAGAACATGCTGAAAAGCAGTTCTTTTTGTAAAGCCTTTGAAAAGGCACCATCAGAGCAATTGACACTGTGAGCAACCGTCTCGTGTAATGGCCGCCACAAAGGTCTTTCAAGCAACCTACCATGCGGCTGTTGCAGTTTAAGAATCAATGGACTAGTAGTAATTTGACTGCTACACGATCTCTAACAATGCCTTCCCTCTCTTCATACTGTGAGCTCTGTCTTTTGGCTGAAGTACATAATACCAGCTATACCACAGTGCAGAAGCAGCCAAATTTTAATTCAGATTTTTTCCCCTGCTGTCTTCCCACATGACAGTCATAACATAAAAGAATATCTATATAGGAAAATGGTTCAGAATATAATAAAAAGATTAAGACTATCTGGACTAAAGGTTACTTTTTATAACAGTAATTAGCCTCTCCTAACCTCTAAATCGATCATAAAATCAATGGAGAATTAATTATTATGTAGTGTATATGCAATTCCTTGGGTTTCAACTCCACCAAGGATGGAAATATAGTTAAGGTTTCTATAGATACTTCAATCTGCCATCAAATAAATGCCTTTTGTCTTCAGCTGCAGCAGAATACATTAGTTAACTGTCAGAACACATTAGTGTTAGTCCTAAACGTACTTAGGGCTACTGTGTTAGTACAGGTGCCTCCTTGGAAAGTTAAAAATGGGAAGATGCAACTGAACATTTGGACAACTGAAATGGCTTGCTTATGTGTCTAGTTGTAATGAGTACACAAGGGTGCAGTATGGAAAGCAAGTCATTTGCTAGGCAATTTAAAGCAACGGAAGAAATCTTCGCAGTATATCCATCTCTCTTGCGGTTTACATCAAAGAGCAGCGCATAAGCTGAACGGTCAATTCACTTTCTACACATGTTTTTACAAAAAGATTTATTCCTCAGGTCCTACTTTGTCTTTACTGTAGTTGTTTGTGCAGGATGTTTCTTGTCTTGCTGCTAGTCGCATACAATTTAGAAAAATGTTACAAATTTCAAACTGTCTTTCTGAAAGTCTCTTCTGACATATATGCTTACAATGTCTGACAAATGAGTTTGAAGGAGCAAAGCCAACATGTCTCATGGGCATATGTTTTTATCAGCAGCACATTAGAGCAATCCTGTCTATTAATTCAAAAATCAGCAGAATACACAAAATAAAGCTATTTTCTTGCACCTCCCGGTTGTGTCGTGAAGTATTACCGGCAAAGCACAACCTGTTATATTGAAATTTATTTTTACTGTCACACAGCTGACTGTGCTAAGGTGAATCTGTTCCATTTGATCCAGGAGGAAGAAATGTGGTTTACAGATATTGCTCCAAATCAGGGCCCTAGCCAAACCTGCTCCAGATCTTCCAGTATCTGCAGGACATTAAAGGCTAGTGCGGCTTTTTATACTGCCTATCTCTAGCACAGCTAAGTCAGAAATAGCTGCAACAGACTACAAGATATAGGGATCTGTTCATTCCTTCTGACATTTTATATGAAGGTGAGCACAGCCCCCTAATCAAAAAGAAATGGCGATAACCGATCAAGAACTTCTTCAGCAACTACAACTGCAGAAGGTGGCGTGTCAGGGAGGGAAATACTAATACTGTACTGAATGCAAGTCCCCAAAACAACATCTTTTGCACCTTGTCCCCGTGCACCAGAGGCAGGGTTCGCTTTTGAAATGGGTTCTGCAATCACATCTCTGGAACGTTAGAGAAATGGGAGTTCCACACACCAGGCTCTTTATCCCTTTAGCTTCTTTCGCACGGAAAGAATATACGAAGAAGCATACAGCTCACCTCACACGGAGAGAGCAATTGAATTGCTGTTTCATGTGTCCAGCCAGTCAGGAGCACAGCTTCTTTAACTGGGGGAAACCATACTGCTGAATCAAATGACTAAGGACACTGGTGACTGCTCCCAACTCAGATGTGCCAGCATGCAGCAAGAGACTTAAGTTAATGAAAGCCGTAGGGGAGGGACACCTCAGCACATTCACTACTATCTACAATCACACAGTGAACCACAGAAACTGCCACCGTAAAGCACTCCACCTCCCGCCTCAATATTCCAAGACTGTGGATAGGGATTACAGATATTTTGTCAAGCAGAAAACGTTCAGGTTTTCCCACTTCAATTGCATCCTACTATCTTGTTGCAGAGAAAGTAGCAACTTGGATTCCTCAAGTATTAACTTGGAACTCGTTGGAACAGAAAGAAAAAGGAATTTCATTATGGGTCATTTAATGATACAGGATGGATTCCTCCTGATCCCATCTGCAACCTAGTGGGATGATCTGGGCCAAATACTGGACTGCAAGGATGGTGTGAAAGAGAAAATATATGGGAATCTCTCTTGCAGAACAGTGAAGAAAACCATTTTAAACTGTTTTCAAATTGTCTTTGACTTCCTCCAAATTAAGTACATGCAATAGCTTTATTTCACAGCTGTGCTGCTGATTTCGCCATCAGATCAGGACTTTGGGGAGTCACCATATTCAGAGCACAACATCTTTTGCTTTGTCTATATGTTCTCTGTATGTGCTTTTACAATACAAAGAGGATATAACAACTGAAACCTCACATCAATAAGGGATTTGCTTACAGGACCTAGATGAGGTAGTTTAGAAGTGGAAAACACTGTGAGTTTACTGCAAGAAGACAGAATTGAACAGATATGCTACACGCAGTTTACACATTTAGAACCTTTGAAAAGTGGCCTGCACATCACCTTAAATAATAACACTACACATCTAGAAAGGTTTAAAGAGGGGAATCAGCAAATTAGAAACTTTTACAGAAATAGAAATCTCTTATCCAATCTTGCCTTTTAAAAGAAATCTTTTGTTTAGATTGGTTATAAATTTATTTGGGGTAGCATGCACAAATTTCATCCCACTAGTGAAACAGCCATTCTGCAAGGGGGAAACCTTCTGAATGTAACAATGAAATCTAAGGTGTTACATTTGTGAAGTATATTCATAGTAAAGGTAAAGGTACCCCTGCCCGTACGGGCCAGTCTTGCCAGACTCTAGGGTTGTGCGCTCATCTCACTCTATAGGCCGGGAGCCAGCGCTGTCCGCAGACACTTCCGGGTCACGTGGCCAGCGTGACAAGCTGCATCTGGCGAGCCAGCGCAGCACACGGAACGCCGTTTACCTTCCCGCTGGTAAGCGGTCCCTACTTATCTACTTGCACTTTGATGTGCTTTCGAACTGCTAGGCTGGCAGGCGCTGGGACCGAACGACGGAAGCTCACCCCGCCGCGGCGATTCGAACCACCGACCATGCGATCGGCAAGTCCTAGGTGCTGAGGTTTTACCCAAAGCGCCACCCGCGTCCATGAAGTATATCCATAGATAGCCTCTTATGACTTTGATTCCAGTAAATGCAACGTTTTGAAATGAAACCTTTTAAAT
Organism: Podarcis tiliguerta; assembly: GCF_965153285.1. Taxonomy (NCBI): domain Eukaryota; kingdom Metazoa; phylum Chordata; class Lepidosauria; order Squamata; family Lacertidae; genus Podarcis; species Podarcis tiliguerta. The sequence continues at coordinate 65,226,210 of NC_139542.1, read as the reverse complement.
AATTTTTAAAAACTCTCTTGATTATAAAGTCCTAAGCAGGTGCCAGCTACGAGGCTATGCAAAAATTAATAAAGAGGAAGCACATTCTCCTTGAGATGCAAGTACTATTTTTCTCAGTCTACATTTTAACTACTGTTTGAACATTTACTGTATTTCAACTGTAATCCACACAGAGCTTTTCTTATGAAACTCTGCCACTGATGAAAAATAAGTAGTTAGTAACTCCTAAGATAAAATACTTTTTTAATATAGTGCAAAAACCTCATGTGCAACCTTTATGAGAAAAAATCTCAAAAAATACCTCTTGCCCAGTAAGAAAAAGTAGAAGATCTCCTTCCTCCTCTTCACACATATGAATCTGGATTACTGTACGAATAGCTGCCTCAAGGTAATCCCTTTCCGGTTCTGGGGTATAAAAGATCTCCACAGGATGCGTACGGCCAGGAATAGTGAGGAGAGGACAGTTGTCAAAATAAATCTGAAACTTGCCAGCATCAAGAGTTGCACTCATAACTATAACCTGCAATATTAAAGGGGAAATATTAAAGGGGAAATGTTAAGTTGGCTCCGACATACCAATTCTTAGGTGCACTAAAATGCAACGTGAATATCAAAACCAACATGATCACACCCTCACATTCGCATTTGCTTAAGTTACTATCCTATGTACACTCACTTGGGAATTCATTGAGACTTGCTTTTGAATAAATACACACAGGATAGTACTGTGTGTTTAATAAAGCAAACATTGGGGAAGAAAGGGATGAACAAAGTTGCTAAAATATTACTTATAACCTAAGGTTTTCCATGAATTACAAAAGTTCCCACTATGAACAAATTTCAAGCACACATACAAAATGCAACCCTTATTTAACCATGTGAAAAGCAATCCAGTAGTGAGAACATCTTCTACAAATGCGTTTTCCAACATTCTACATTTGATATATACTACTGACCTTTAAATCAGATCTTTGCCTTACAACCTCTTTTAGAACTCCCATCAAAATATCGGTAGCCAGTGTTCTTTCATGGGCTTCGTCAAGAATTATTACTCCATAACGTTCCAGCAAAGGGTCATTCATAGCTTCACGTAGTAACATACCATCAGTCATGTACCTGAACAGGAAACCAATATTTTAATCCCAGATACAGGATGTTTTTCTTCTTCCCTTACTTCATACAGAAAATGCTCTTAACTTTCTCCTATCTTCTTCTTCCTGAACTTGGAAGGATTAAACTGCACACAGTCCAATGTTTTTTGTCAGTGTTAGCACCACACTTACTGTTTCCTTGCAATCTTGGTTGATATAGTCATGAGTTAATAATGTTAATAATGGCAGCAAGGTATGTCTAGCTGCTTAGGGGAAGTGCAATGTCATTGCCAGCTTTCCTGTTTGACAGTGATGAAAGCAAGAAATACCACACAGATCCCTCTCCATCACGACCATATTTCTGGTATATATAAAGGTAAAGGGACCCCTGACCATAAGGTCCAGTCGTGGCCGACTCTGGGGTTGCGGTGCTCATCTCGCTTTACTGGCCGAGGGAGCCGGCGTACAGCTTCCGGGTCATGTGGCCAGCAGGACTAAGCTGCTTCTGGCGCATCAGAGCAGCGCATGGAAACGCCGTTTACCTTCCCGCCGGAGCGGTACCTATTTATCTATTTGCACTTTGACATTTGCACTTTATCCCTTGCACAGAATTTGTGCATTTTTCTTTAGCCTGGCCATTAAAAACATACTGCAGACACCCCAGGTCAATGGTCTTTGTATTTCTGACAGGCAACACTTGTCTGCATTTGGAGAATGTAAACTTATCTATGCTGAGTGGAACCTATCTGCTTGTGCTGCTGCAAGTGTCTCTGTTCTGGGCCAGAACAATGAGTCATACAGAGATGCAGCAAGTAGTCCCCTTTGTGGATAGGTACATGGGTCTCAAAAGAAACCTCTAATTTGTTTTTTCCTCACTGCACTCCCACCGTTCTCTCATAGTACAGTGTCTGGGAAGTGCTGCTCTCTGCTCTAGCCTCATTTCTTTATCTCTTTCTTTTTATAACCCTCATCTCTTTGCATTCACACAAGGACACCCATAGTACATGCAGGTTTTGAACACAGCTTTTCCCCTTTAAAAGCCATGGAACCAGAGAACAGGTTCAGAGAACCTCCAGGAACAGACTGGGTGGTCTGAGAGACACCATGGTCAAATAAATGTGATATACTGTACTACAGCATAATGTAGTTGTTACTTTCTACATGCACTGAATAAAACAGACATATGAATGCTCACAGCTCTTCCTAAGCTAGCGAGCAAGCAATTTCGAAAGCCTCCCCCCCCCCCCAGATGGTTGAATTTAGGAAAGGGTGGCATTCAATACTTACTTCAGAATAGTTTTTGCACTACTGCAGTCTTCAAATCGAATAGAGTACCCAACTTCTTGTCCTAACATGACATCCATCTCATCAGCAACACGCTGGGCCACACTCATTGCGGCAACTCTTCTGGGCTGGGTACAAGCAACACCTCTCTTTGGCCCCGGCAGTGACCGCATATAATCAACGCACCACTGAGGAATCTAACAGGAAAAATCTTCGGTATATTATTTATATTTCTAAAATGTATCAGAGTTGTTAAATGATAAATACAAATGGGCCCTTATTCAAGAAGCTTGTATTAAACTGACACAAGCAGGGAAGAAAGGGACAAGCGTCATAGGAACCTGTGTTCAATGCACATTAAAATGACCAAATAGCCACCAATGACTATGAAACTAAGTGCTGAAGTGTTTCGCTTAGCCTTCATATTTACTGAAGATAAATATCAGTCTCTTTCAGACAGTTACTATTCAAAGAAAGTGTAAATCTATGACAAAGCATTCCACTTGCAACTCCAATAGCTAAAAAATTGGATCATATTACTGTGAAAAGTTGTACACTAATATGAAAAGAAGTGCTTCTGTAAAAGACATTTTAAAAGATACTAAGGTAACTGGTTTAGTACAGCCTAACAAGAGATAAACTAGGATACACAGTAGCAAAAGGGACATAGAATTTTTTTAACCAAATTAAATGAACTCAAAAGCAAAGTACTAATTTTTTCCCCAGTGTCTACTTTGTTTAACCTCCAACCATTGAATACAATGCTATTTCATACGAGAGCATCAGCATGTAAAACACACAACTTCCCTCAAATACAAACAGAATATAATGGGTTCAACTCAATGTGGCTCAAAAATCTGCAGGTTTTGGGGTGTGAATGGTATGTTTAATGCCATTCTGAAAGCTGCTTTTAGAAACACGAGTATTATACATTCATCTTTGAGACAAGTGGCTGTTGAACTGAGAGGGGAGAGGCAGAGGACTGCATGCAGCACTAAATTCCTATTTAAGACAGTCAGAGGAGGAGGAGCAATAAAAGAAGACATATCCCCCAATTTCATATAGACTACCTTGTATCTATCTTGACTATGCGAAAATGCAGGGATAGGAATTTGAAGCTTTACCTGAATTAAGCTGTTTAATAAAACAGCAGAACAATGGAGTTCATATTGATGTTCTGCGGGGACTAAGCAAAGTAGCCTTAAACTACAGAGACCTAATGGTGATGCTACAGCCAACAACCAAAGATAAAATGGCATGATCTTTAAGTGACTGCTTCAAGAAGAGAAGATACACATTTTCCTTTTATGACCCCTAATGCTTCAATACATGAGCAAGGAAGATGAAAGATGTGAAGTAAAATAACTTAATGCAACTCAGGTACTCAATCCGCTGGCAAGTACTTGGAAAATGTCCTGATTAAACTGGAGACCATATCAAGTGAGGATTCCAATGAATGCTTAATCCTACAGTTAAGAACATCCTGGCTACCACCCTTTGGTTAACAAGATCTTCCCTAGTGGTGGAAAAATCTGCTATAGCCTCTTTCTAGCAAACTAAGGAGAGCTTTCAGCTATGCAACTTTCTACACATTTCCTCTAGCATTCTTTCAAGAGGAAAAACAATCGTATCCCATATAAAGATTATGGAAGGAGACTGAATTACTCTAGTCTTTTTACTTATATGCTCCTGGATAAGGAAATTTGACACAAATGATTGGCAAGCACTATTGACAAAATGAAATCCTGACCTGTGGCAAAGAAGAATGAATGCCTGTGGGGAAGATCTATCTGCCATATTTGTTGTTGTGTTTGTGCATTTGAAAATAACTTTAAATGTGGCTATTATGAAAGCAGGTGTTATACCCTGTCAGTTCACTGAGGCAGTGTGTGTTCCTAAAACCAACAGGCTGGCTATTTAAGACATAGCTACAAACAGCAAGCCAGAACAAAAGCTATAATATCAATTAGGAATATGTTTTTGGCAACGGTTTAGTCTGGTGCAATTATGCAAGAGTTTTTGCAGAACTGCGTGAAGATTACTTTAGGACAGATACCCTGTCAAACTAATATGTCAAAATAAAATCCAAATATTGCTGAAAGGATCCCAACAACTATTATTATTATTATTATTATTATTATTATTTACAGAATTTATATATCAGTTTCAGGCAGATCTTGCTAAGCACTTCACATAAGGTATCATACAACTTACCACGCTACTTTCACATTAGGTATCTATAGTGTGGAATTCCCAAGCTTCATTCACTTTTTACTGTATATCCACACAACAGTGTCATCTAATCACTGTCATTCTGTATCACCCCGAGGTTCCTCTATCTTTTTTCAGACTGGAAGAAAGCCTGCCCTTTTTTAGAAGAATGGAAGAGTGGTTCAATCTCCACTAGATGCCTTTAAGTATTACTCTTCTGTCTTTTCCAGAGGGGGTGTTTAAGAGGTGGGAAGTGACATTTCCAGAAATAAACCTATCACAGCTCAGAACATACCATTTTATTTTTAAAAAACCAATTTTTAAATTATCGCTAAAACACTTTATGAAAGAGATGTACAGTGCTATAATACCCTGCTGCTATAACGGTAATTTATGGTGCAAGAGCATTTAATCAATTTAATTACTGATTAAAAGGGGGAGGATGGCACCTAGAATGCACATTCCATTGTATGTGTGTTGAACCTCAAATGGCTTGATCTACAGCAGAATGTCATTGTGCAGAAAGAACATACAGTGTGATGAACACACTGAAAAAGTGAATACTTCTGGTAGCCACCGAATTTGGAGGCAGCCTAGGCAGCTGGCACGATCCTACACAATGAGTCTTGAAAAAAAAAAATGACAAGCATAAGGAATTACTCACTCACAAAACTTGGAACCATTAGAAAACATCAGTCTAGTGAGAAGAGTATTGGGCTAGAATCAGGGGAACAGGCTCAAATCCTCACTCTGCCAAGAAGATCATTAAGAATTTTTGGTCCTACACTCTTAACAAAACCTGCATCACATGTCACTACTCGGCAAACCATCATCTGGACCCTGATTCTTTGCTGTATCTCCATTTCATGGGAGCTAGATGCCTCCACAAGAAAGAAAAGGCTAAATTGTTCTGAATTCATCGAAGAATGCAGAAGACTAATAGCTTTGATAGTCACTTTGATAGTCATAACATCCTAGCCTATAATAAAATATGTACTGTATTTTAGATACCCAAGATGTTAGACCCCGATGACTCTTTAACAAGAACACAAATATTCACTGTATCATACTTTTCCTCTTTGTTTTAGAGCAGAGTTCTTTCCTACAAAACAGATTCTTCACCTTTTTTTGGAAAAACAATTTGCAGTAATACCTGCAATGTATGGTTCAAAAAGTCCATGTATAAGTTATTGGTTTGTGAACAGGTTAAAATAAAAACAAAGGGGGAAACAAGATAGAACAGGTAACATTCAATACCACGTAGCTAAAATGCCCATGAGGAACCCTTGTGGTTGTGCTTAGATTACGTATGAGTAATAGTCATTTTTCCTATATGTTACCAATGAAACAGTATAAAGTGTTAGTATATTGACTCAGAAGACAGGAGTGCCTGGCATGCTCTGGTCCATGGGGTCACGAAGAGTCGGACACGACTGAACGACTAAACAACAACAACATATTGACTCAAAGTTAAGATAATAATTTATGCTTAAATTTAAATCAACCAGATTGAGCCAAATGCTGATGAGAGGGGTTGTTCATTTTCTGAAATACTGGCATATGTTATGAAATTTTAAACCACATAAGAGGAAAGCCGTTTTTCTTGATCTGTCCACATGTCAACTGTATTTTATTTTTTAATCTCTCAAGGAGGGCTGTTTCCCAAACTGTTTTGTACCAATCGTCTATCGTTCTACCAGAAAGGTCTTTCCAGTATCTGGTTATGCTGCATCTCACCACTTGTAATAAATGACTTACTAATTCTTTATTATGTACAGTAAATCCAGACTGTTGTCTTCAAATGCATTTAATAAAGCTAATTCTGGTTCAACTTCTATTTTTTGTTATTTTATTAATTTATTGAAGTATCAAATTCCAGAATGTTTGAACTTCTGTATATTCCCACAACATGTGGAGATATATACCGGGTGTGGGGCAGCCCCTCCAGTTATGTGGTGAGGTGTTGGGATGGATCACTGTCAGCTACCTATATGAGTTTTAGGGTTAATTCTCTATAGCTTGCCAAAAGGGACTTAAAGGCTTTTTTGTCCAAAGTCTATTTCACTGACTTGGGTCAAATTCATAACCGAAATCACATTCACACTGATGTTTAATTGAGTCAAGTGAACCCACCAATGCATTGAGTTGTTGCTTTTGTTGTTTAGTTGTGCCCAACTCTTTGTGACCCCATGGACCAGAGCACACCAGGCACTCCTGTCTTCCACTGCCTCCCGCAGCTTGGTCAAACTCATGCTGGTAGCTTCGAGAACACTGTCCAACCATCTCGTCCTCTGTCGTCCCCTTCTCCTTGTGCCCTCCATCTTTCCCAACATCAGGGCCTTTTCCAGGGAGTCTTCTCTTCTCATGAGGTGGCCAAAGTATTGGAGCCTCAGCTTCAGGATCTGTCCTTCCAGTGAGCACTCAGGGCTGATTTCCTTCAGAATGGAGAGGTTTGATCTTCTTGCAGTCCATGGGACTCTCAAGAGTCTCCTCCAGCACCATAATTCAAAAGCATCAATTCTTTGGTGATCAGCCTTCTTTATGGTCCAGCTCTCAATGCACAATCTATGTAGATTGTGGGTGTTACATCTAGACCTTATCCTCAGAAGGAATTTACAAGTCTTTCAAATGAGGCTATTGGTCTTGTGGCTGCCTTACTGATAATTGGGTTAGACAAAACAGTGAAGATTTAGTCCATATTTCTTGGTCTGATGTTGGTTGTTGTTGTTGGCATCCGTCTGTCTCAGGAAGCAGGACATAGGAATCTGCTTGGTGTGTTGTAATGGTCTCCTTGGCTGTTATGTGTCAGGCTTTTGCGAGATCTTTTTCTCCTGTTTGCATCCTCCCAACCTCCATTGGAAAGGTCAGAGTGTTCCTTCTTCCACTGCCTCTCCTAGCTGCCATGCCAGAGGCAGGTTGATTCCAAGACTGTTGAGGAGATCTGTTGCTTCAAGTCTATTTGTTGCTGTGAGCTGTGCTGATCCTCTCATGATGATAAGACAGAAGGAAAAGCCTAAGCATTATTTAATTCCAGCTTCTTATTGTTTAATCGTGCCAGCACAGCGAGTTTTTCCTTTTCTTGAGTGTTTCAAAATCCAGCTCCTCCATCACCGCAACTGGGCTGTTTTTATATGTTATGGGTATTAGGTTCCTCAGTTTATTCCACATTTCCTCCTTCTTGTAACGGGCAAAGCAGACAATTGTATCATGAGGGCAGCTCCCTCTATCAGTTTGGGTTCGAGTGCTCTGTGTACCCGTTCAAAATCATCAGCAGAGATTATGAGGTCTGGAAGCAAGTGATTTAGGCCAAGAGGCAATGAAGTGTGCAGGATCATTCTCTTCCACTGCCTCTTCAGAAAAATGAAAATGTAAATTAATTCTCCTATTTTGATTTTCTGCATCTTCATATATCTGTTTTTTCTTTTTGCAATTCTTTGAACTTTTTATCATAGATTTGCCTTAATCTTTTGTTGCTGCAGTTGTTTCTGTTAAGGAGTAAAGCCTCTTGTTACATTCTGCCAGTTTTGTTTCCATTGGAAGCATTGCGTAGTTTTTTCTGAGTATTTTTAATAAGCTCCTTTATGGCTTCTTGTTGGGCTGCAAATTCTTCTCTTAAGACATTGTTACCATTTTCTTTCTCCAGTGAGGAACACACCTTTTTCAAGAGAGGTACCATCTTGGCTTTGGCCTGCATTAGTGTCCTTGGGGAGGTGAGCTTTCTATCTATGTGCAGAAAGAATTGAGTGAGGCCTTTCATTTTTGACTTTTCTGAATCCTTTTGCATTCCTCTCTCCTTCAAGGTTTGGGGTTTTTAGACAGCAAGCTCTTGCTCCAAGCTGTTTTTCTGGAGTAGAGCTTAAAGTTTAAGCGGCCATATTCTTTCCTTCATGGCCATGCCCCAAACTGATAGTTCTGAATGTACTGAGTATTAAGTACTGAAGTATTCCTTTACCAGCATATGTGGATGTTTTCTTTAGATTCATGCCTTGCAGAGAGTAGGACTAGATAACCCTCTTGGTCCCTTCCAACTCTACAATTCTATGATTCTGAATATCTCCCTTTGACAGACTACAAAGGGCCCAAGCACAGAAAATTCTTCACCACTGTCAGAAATCTCACTGATACCTATGGGACTAATGGTTGCAAAGGTGATGAAATGAGGAGATTTATATATACCGTATTTTTCGCCCTATAGGACGCACCGTCCCATAAGGCGCACCTAGTTTTTTGGGGGGGAAATAAAGGAAAAAAATTATTTCCCCCCCAGGCGCGGGGTTGGGGAAGCCCGAGCTTCCCCCGACCCCAGCCCCCAAACAGGCAGCTCTCTGCAAGCCGTGGGAGCCCAGTGCTGGCTCCCGCTGCTAGCGGAGAGGTCCGCGAAGCCTGGACGCGCTGAGCTCAGCGCGCGCAGGCTCCAGCATGCAGGCACCCCTCCGCCAGCAGCGGGAGCGCTCCCGCTGCTGCCGGAGAGGTCCGCGAAGCCTGGACGCGCTGAGCTCAGCGCGCGCAGGCTCCAGCATGCAGGCACCCCTCCGCCAGCAGCGGGAGCGCTCCCGCTGCTGCCGGAGAGGTCCGCGAAGCCTGGACGCGCTGAGCTCAGCGCGCGCAGGCTCCAGCATGCAGGCACCCCTCCGCCAGCAGCGGGAGCGCTCCCGCTGCTGCCGGAGAGGTCCGCGAAGCCTGGACGCGCTGAGCTCAGCGCGCGCAGGCTCCAGCATGCAGGCACCCCTCCGCCAGCAGCGGGAGCGCTCCCGCTGCTGCCGGAGAGGTCCGCGAAGCCTGGACGCGCTGAGCTCAGCGCGCGCAGGCTCCAGCATGCAGGCACCCCTCCGCCAGCAGCGGGAGCGCTCCCGCTGCTGGCGGAGAGGTCCGCGAAGCCTGGACGCGCTGAGCTCAGCGCGCGCAGGCTCCAGCATGCAGGCACCCCTCCGCCAGCAGCGGGAGCGCTCCCGCTGCTGCCGGAGAGGTCCGCGAAGCCTGGACGCGCTGAGCTCAGCGCGCGCAGGCTTCAGCATGCAGGCACCCCTCCGCCAGCAGCGGGAGCGCTCCCGCTGCTGCCGGAGAGGTCCGCGAAGCCTGGACGCGCTGAGCTCAGCGCGCACAGGCTTCAGCATGCAGGCACCCCTCCGCCAGCAGCGGGAGCGCTCCCGCTGCTGCTGGAGAGGTCCGCGATGCCTGCATTCGCCCCATAGGACGCACCCAGATTTCCCCTTCATTTTTGGAGGGGAAAAAGTGCGTCTTATAGGGCGAAAAATACGGTATATACTGTATATTGAAAATTAAGAGCAAATACACCAGAACATTTTGTTCTTGTAACAAGTCTGTTTCTGTGTAGCTTTTAAAATACTGTCCTTTATGTGAACTCCGAGAACAATGAGCCCTGCATCTATGACTTTTGAGAGCAATATGTTCTTCACACCTGTATCAGCGACATAATTCTTTCTAGAGGATTAGATCTAACACTACCCACATAGGCAACAAACAGTCATTTTATATTGTCAAGGAATATAAAACAAAGCAATTCAGTTGCTATCAATGAATAAGAACTGGAATACATTGTTGTTTTTCCATTAAGCCAGTAGCCAGTTTCAGAAAAATACGGTTTGAGTAAGTGCCTTCCCATACTTTCTTACCATTATTATAAGTCCACCACATCCAAGTAACCAGAATAGCAGTTATTTGTAGATTAACACAGGCTTGTATTGAGCAATTCAAACATCACTGAACCTTTTATGAAAAGGTAACAGACCCTGAAGAGACAGACAGACTACCAGAGGTGGGGGAGGAGAGTGAAATCTCATTACATCATTTTCTAGTCATTAAGCAACTGAAAGGTTCATTAAACAGATCTTGCTCAAAAGGGTAAGACCTGTGATGTGTCACTGCACAGCGAATTTCGTTAAGGACACTGAAATATTGCTAGTACAACACTTAACACTTTCACAGAATCCTTCCAAACATTTAACACTTGCCGCACACCACAAAATCTTTACAAATGAATAAAGGTTGGAAAAATAACTTACCTGTGTTGTTTTGCCAGAACCTGTCTCACCAACAAGTACAAAAGACTGGTGTCTGATCAGAATATCAGTAAATCTTTCCTTATATTCCCAGACAGGGAGCTGAAGTCGTTTCTTTAAGATTTCATAGTAACGAGGTGTATGTGGTAGATTTGTAAATGGATTAATACCCTGTGGAAGGACAGCTGGCTTTAAAGGTGGCAACCCAACACCAGGAAGGAGTGCAGAATTGGTTGATGGGCGTAAATCCTTTTCCTTATCTCTTTCCCTGTCACGGTCTCTATCTCGATCCCTGTCACGGTCTTTGGACCGGTCATCACGATCCCGTTCACGATCTCGATCCTTCCTAAATGATTTCCAGGACAAAGAAAAATAAGTTACATTGAAATAACCATAGTAAAGGCTCTCTATTACAAAATTTCCTTATTGGAAATAAACAAGCCCATGTTTCTATTGGTTCTAGATTACCTTTCCCTCTACGTAAGATATTCTAGAATGATTTGCCATGATGATGATAACCAAAGATAGACAAGTCATTCTGGGTTTTCAGAACAGCTTCATCATGAACTAAACCTATAAAAATTAGGGTATTCCATTTCTGTTCTGCCTTGCTTTGCAAATCTGAAAATACCAATGCAGGGCCTGAAAGCTTTTTATTTGAAGCAGATAAGCACTCAGGAATTTAGTGCCAGGGTTTCAAACGCCCCAATCCCAGGAAATTCCTTCCACACTGACATCTGCCAAGGAACCTCCATAGATCTACAACTGAATCCCTGGGCAAGGCACATGATTCCTACAGGTGTTCTAGGGTGCACAATCAGGGCACTGGCCATGTTTCTTGGGCTTCACCATTGCTCCACATGAATGGAGAGCACATCTATAACACACCCAAAATTGCCTGTTTCAAGAGGCAATCTGCAGTGGTCTTGTGTTTAAGGGAAGCTGTCTGCAATCACTGGAGAAACGACTGAAAAGCATCCAAACTGGTCATATGGATATGTATGTTATTGATATAAATCAAGTTTGATTTTTTTTCAATTCATAGATCTCTTGAACAATCCTGCATACTAAATTTGTTATAAGAGAACACCCACATCCAACGACATACAGCCTATATACTACCTAGCACCACAATCCAAGAATTCTCATAATGAAGACCATCTGCCTTTTGCACTCCAATTTGCTTAAAGACACGGGAGCAACTGTAAAATTAAGGATTTGTGTTTGGCTCTCTTTCTGCACTTCCAAGCCAAAGATGTCAGTGGAAGACACAATATGACAATGACACAGAAAAAGGAATCTTACCAGCCAGGAAAGGAGAAAAGGTCAACAAATAGATGAAACAAAGAATCAGTGGTGATGCTGTTAACTAACTATGATGGAGACACAACCTAGTTCAACCCACCTCCTTCAAACCACTGATGGATATTATATGTGGCATTAACTTCCAGGAAAATGCCTTTAAATTTAGATGGGAACATTTAATTTACCATAAGTATTTTGACCAATCAAAAAGTTGACCTGATTAATTAGGCAGCAGATGTTTTAACTTCTCTCTTGGCAAGTCTCATCTTAAAAGAGGCTTTTACTATTCTCCTAGACAAAGAGGGAATTACCTAAGATTATGCTACTACAACACTCACATATACATGATCTAAAGGCAAGATTATGCTTATATTGCAATGCAAATTCAACCAACTGACTAAGATGACCATCCTGCTTTAAATACAAGTGTTATGCAGTGGTGATAGTATAGTATTGATAAACGGATACTATAACTTCCTTTGATTTATTCTAGAACATACATACATACATACATACATACATAAAAATATTGTTAGTACTACTCCGTACTTTTTAGGTGGTGCGCAGTTACAAATGTGAAGTACGAAGTCCACTCTAGCTGTTTGCTAAAGCCATTTAAAGCAGTATTTCCAACCTGTGTGTCACAACCTGCTAGCTGGTTGCAATGCCTCTGCTAATGGGTTGCAGTCTTTACAAGTATAACCCAGATAATTATGGCTTTTAATCCTTAACTAGTATGATGAATACCGCTTATAGCTTCTTGGCATATTATTTTTAAAAAGGTAAAGGCATATTGTAACGCTGTGTTGACACTTATAACTGTACAGCAGAAAGGCTTGAGTCTTATATTTTAATGCTTGGCGACTGGCAGCAGATCTAGTAACAGTTCATCACAAGACACTCACACCATAAGAGGCAAGCTGTTATAGTCACTCAAAACAACTCCCCCTACAAGCACCTTGTGGCAAACTGTCACTGGATCTACTGCCAGGATTAGCCAATAGTTAAGTCAAGGGTAATCTGAAGTTTGCTTAGTTGAAATGAGAAATAATATCTTTATCTTATACATTAATAATGATCTGAGACTATGTCTCACAATCATCAAACCCCACACTGACCTACTTGTTGGCAAAATGAAAGCACAGCTTACACTTACACTCGCCAAAATGGACTTTATAGTGAATAAAACTATTAAAAATATTCTAAGTTTGCTATATCTAGCACTGCCTGTGCAGCTGTATGTTTTAAGAATATTTTTATAGCTTATGAAGCAATATCTTGCTATCAGATGCTTGGTGTTCTTACACTCCTATAAAAAAACTGAATAATTTTGTAAGCACTATAAATATTTCAAAAAATTCCACATTAATAGGGGTGTTCAGTATTTTTTTTCTTGGATGCCTCAAGTAATGGCAACCTTGTAGTTAAAATGCACATAATCAATGGCCGCTGAAGACCGATGGTCAAAAATTCATGTGACAATAAAACAATGGGTCACTATGCCAAGCACATGTGGACTTGAGGGTCACCATACCAAGAGGGGACCCCACTGGTAGGAAACAAAACTACTTTGTGAGATCCACCTGCCAAGTGGTACATAAATATTTTAAATAAGCAAACTATATAGGACCAATTGCAGAAACTGCTCCACCTATACCAGCTTAGGTATGTATGGTTGTGTGCAACCAAAATGAGTAGACTCAGGACTTCTATTACAGGGGTTGGCAAGGCTTACTGGGTATGGGCCAGATCCTCCATGGGCCGGGCCGGTGCAATGCAACACTGGAAATTGCGTCTGCGCATATCCGCAGCGCCAAAAACCACTTCTGTGCATGCGCAGACACTGAAAATGGTGTCTGCGCAGAAGCTATTTCTGGCATCTGGGCATGCACAGAAGCGATTTCCAGCGCCACAATTTACTGCAGCACATGGGGACTCACCGAGTGGGCAACTCAGTTTGGGGGCAGTTCTCACGGGCCGGTTAAACGACCTCCGTGGGCTGCTTCCGGCCCATGGGCCGCAGGTTAGGGACCCCTGTTCTATTAGTACAGCAGCACATCAACATTACCACATCAGTATGAACTACTGCAAACTATGGCATTGCCACATGCAATCCAAGTGGGTGAAAAGTCAATTACCCGCCTCTACATACCCACTTGTTCTGTTGAAACAGAATAGGAAATCATGGTTTCTCAGTAACACAAAGAACAACTGTGAGCCTTGGGGAAGTGTGATTCCTTTAAACTATGGCTGGAGACCAAATGACAATTTGACACCACACTTTGATTTTGGCCTCTTTTCATTGGCCACTAAACTAGGGAGAGGAAACACTTTTCTGTCAAGGTCTGCATTCTCTCAAGGTAGAAGTGGGTGCAAAACCCGAGTAAAAAGTGGATGGGGTCATCTTTTCTTCCTTTCTCTGCCACCCGCTTTCCTTCTTTCTCTTCCCTTCCCCTCCTTGCCCAGCAGTTGCCAAAGGACAGCTTGCTCTTACCAGAGGTCTGAACTAATCACTTTCAGAGGATTTCCTATCCTTCTCCCACTGTGACATCCATTTCTGGTGTACCCTCCATATTTCCTCACCTTCCACTTTCCTTCTCACTCTGGGCATCCCCAAAAGGAGAATTAGACTAAGGACCACATGCAGCTCTTGGGACACGCCTGGGCAGACCACATTTCCCCCAAGTTGGTTAGTTTAAAATAAAATAGAAACTTTCAGTGTCCTCCTCACTGCTGCATAACAGAAGCTGCTTCCTTTTGCAGTGGGAAGGCATGCTCCCGGTGACTTGCTTTCATGGTGGGAACCATTACTTTTCCATTACATGTGGACTGTGTGAATACCAGCAACCAAATAAGAGTTGTGGGTCTGAAAGTAGCATCCTCAAAATAGCCCACTTGCTCAGAGTGAATAACTAACAGCTAACTACTAAGAAGCATCAGTTTTGTAAATCAGGATTGGGATAGCGGTAAAAAAAATAAAAATTTAAACCTATTTTTCTTCTGCTTTTCAGTCAAAAAATGCCTCCATGATAAGGCAGTCCCTGTCCTAAGACTTACTGTCTAAAATACACAAAACAAATGGAAAAGGGAGGGAGGGAGATAGAAGCATGCTCAGGCGCCAACTCTTGCAATGACCAGCTGAAATAGAATGATTTGGTAAGAACCTAAAGCTGTTGGTGTATCAGCAGAGTGGATAGAGAGGCCCTGCAGTTCCATCTCCCTCCCGTATAGCATGGTGGAATGGTTGGAATATTCAACCAACCATCTATTATATGGCCACATGTATGTTCTATCAAATATTCCCTGAAGTTAAGAATGTCCTTGCTAAGTGGCCAGTAACATTTTTGTGGTATCATCTGGTAGCTACAGTACAATGGAAAGCCCCTTGTTCCCAAGCCCTGCACCTTTCAGGACTTTGTAAGTTTCTCATTAATGTGAACACGTTCCCTGACTTACAACTTTCCTGTGACAAATGCTCATATATCACCCTGACCTCTGTGGGGGAAAAGAAGGATTAAAATATAGCAAAAAAACAAACACTAAATGCATTTCTGAAGAGGAATAACAATACAAAATTCAGAGAAGCATAAAACATATACAACCCATCAAACTAGTGCAAGTCTAGGCAAATCAGCTGCCCAGCTTGTACAACCAGTCAAAATTTTACCCTCTTGGACAGTTGCCTGAAGTGGAAGATGAAATGCCTAAAAATGCTCCAGCCAAACCACTTTTGGTGTCACAGCACACACAAATTTGTACAAAAGCAAGGGTTCCCAATCATTTTGAGGATGTGGGTCACTAGGAATTTTGAGAGGGTATCATGGGCACCTCCCTCTGGCAGCCTCCCCACCCCACCCCGCTCACTCTTCCTGTCCCCCCGCCAAAAAAAATTTCAGAATATTTGAATGGTCCATTAACCAAGTTTTTTTCTAGTTGGTTCCTAGTTATAATAGGAACCTGGCTTTCAGGCAACCTAGTTCACTCACACAACACAACATTTAAGCTACATCACTGAAACGGTGCAGACCTATACGACCAGTGTGCAAGATGGAAGTTTAAATTCCACCTGCCTCTCAATATCCTCAAGCATATTATCAACCATATTTCAATGGGGGAGGGAATATGCTCCAGCAGTCTGTTGGGCATGTAATTCATGCAAGTAATAAAAGGGGAGGTTTCTTTTAGGTACTTGGACCCATTTAAGGCTTAGTACCCAAGTGCTAAGTACCTAGAATTGGGTCTGGTAGCACAACAGCAGCCAGCGCTAGGTCTTACCAACCTAGCAGCCATTTTCTCTACTAGCTGCAGCTTCTGGACTATTTTCAAGGGGAGCCTCATGAACACCACATTGCAGTAGGCCTGATGGGAGGTCACAAGAGCAAGAACAACTGAAGCCAGGCTATCCCAACTCAAGAACAACAATAGCTGACAATCCAACTTAAGTTAATAAACTGAAATTGAATACTGATAAGCCTAGGGCTTGCTGATCGGAAGGTCAGTGGTTCAAATCCCCGCGACGGGGTGAGCTCCTGTTGCTCGGTCCCTGCTCCTGTCAACATAGCAGTTCGAAAGCATGTCAAAGTGCAAGTAGATAAATAGGTACTGCTCGGTGGGAAGGTAAACGGCGTTTCCGTGCGCTGCTCTGGTTCACCAGAAGCGGCATAGTCATGCTGGCCACATGACCCAGAAGATGTACACCGGCTCCCTCGGCCAGCAAAGCAAGATGAGCGCAGCAACCCAGTCGTCCGCAACTGGACCTAACAGTCAGTGGTCCCTTTACCTTTATCTTTACGTCAGAGACACGATGAGTAGTGGTTCTCAGGTCACAGAATGAGGCATTTTGGCTGTTCTAGATGGGATTGCACTCCCTCTGATGGAACAAACACACAGTGATCTCCATGGCAAAGAGTGCCTATTGCCAGCTTCCTCCAGTATATAAACTGTGTCATTTTACTGGACAGGAATACCCCATGTTTAGACTACTGTGAAAGCCTTATGGGGCTTTCCTTATGGATGGTCCAGATGCTGCAGCTGGTCCATAATGCCAGAGTCTGAGAGATGGTCCTTATGAAAACATATAATGTTTATCCTCAGGGATCTTAACTGCCTATTAGCCATTAAGCTGATTTCAAGATCATATTATATACTTACAAAGCCCTAAACAATTCTGGACCAGTTTACCTGAATGAGTGAATCCTCCCCCTTACCCAATAGCTTGTTAAGGGCATTAAGTTTAAGATCAAATGGTTCCCAATTAGTCTTGCCACAACCTAATGATTTTTGGCTTGCGGTGATGCAGAGGCGAGCCTTTTTGTATTGAGGGCGCTAGTGTTATGGAATATTCACACTGTTGAAATACAAAGACCCCCATCTGTACTGGCATTGCACTAGCTTTTCTCCATTTATGAAAAGATCTTTGCAGAATTATTATTATTAAAGGTTACCCCAACGCTTCCAGGACACAGTGTTACTGGCCTCCTTCAAAGGAATCCATGAAGTCCTGATGACTGGCTTCAACATCAAACTATCAGTGTCAGATATAACCATGGACCTGTGCAAAATCTGTGCAAGACATGCTTTGCAACATATGAAAATGCTTCCGTTCATTAATAAAGTGACATTCAAAAGGAAAATGCCCAGTATATGCCATTCAAAGCTACAAAGAACAACATAATATCCATATCCTGGCTGTGTTGCAGATGTTATACAACGGACATTAAATATAGGCAATGATCCTGAATGCCCCCCGCCTACTACAGAGCACATATAAGGCCACCATGCAAACACACATAAAATAGTCATAGCCTGTACTTCAACAAGTTCCTCACCAAAGTTTCCTGAGTGAACTTAGCAGTAATAAGATAAAGCAGCCTTTCTACAGCAGTTGTTGGACTCCAACTCCCATCATCCCTAGCTATCAGGACCAATGGTCAGGGTTTAGACCATAGAGCCACCCACATCACTATTTTAAACGTTCTGCCTAACTCTCTACAACACACCTTCCCCCAACCCCACTCCCTTTTATCTCTGTACTTGAGAATACATGTGTGCGCACACTTACCAAGGTGAGGAACCTGTGGCGCTCCTAATACTTGTTAGGACTGCAGCTCCCATCAGACCCAGTCAGTATGGCCCAATGGTCAGGGACGATGATGGCTGCACTCTCAACAACGTAACTTAAAATACTGGGTGAAGTGGGCTCCCATCTACGAAACATGCTCGTCTCCAAAGCACAAAAACAAAAACAAAGCTACCCTCTGTTAGAACAATAATCTATTCCCCCCACCCCTATCAGTGTTGTGTCCACACTGAAACTGAAGTGGCTCTCCAGATTTCTAAACATTTCCCAGCTGCACATGGAATAGAGGCTGAACCCTGGTTTCTCACTAGTCATACCTCGGGTTACAGACGCTTCATGTTGCGTGTTTTTGGGTTACGGACACACCAAAACCCGGAAGTACCGGAATGGGTTACTTCCAGGTTTTGGCGCATGCATAAAAACACTAAATCATGCTTTGTGCATGCACAGAAGCTCCGAATCGCAACCCGCGCGTGCGCAATGCGGCACTGTGGGTTGCGGATGTGCCTCGCCAAACTTGCCCCCCCAGCTGTTGTGGGGACTACAACTCCCACCACCCCCGACCACTGGCCTTGCTTAGCTAGGGATGATGGGAATTGTAGTCCCACAACGGAGAAACACAAAACCATGTGCTTTCTGAAGCCCTGCTGGCTGGTCTTTTAGTTGGCTGTTGCTGCCTGAAGCAGATATGGCAGGTGGGGGGGGGGGATACGTGGGGAACACAAAACTTTCGATTTATTATGCATTTTATATTCTCATCATAAAAGCCAACTCCTAAGGGCCGAGGTCCCTTTCTTCCCACCCCACCCCCACCAAAAAAAATAAAATATTTAAGGAGGCTGGGTCCCCCTCAAGTGGATAGGGCATGGTCATTCAGACGGTGCACGTGTGCCGAGTCTTGAGATCTATGACGACTGCCCCCCCCCCCAATATTTTAGTCGATTCTCATTTGCATTTTCCTGTCGTGCGGGAGATAATAATAATAATAATAATAATAATAATAGCAGCAGCAGCCGCAACGAAGAATTTGCATTTTCCCGTCGTGAGGGAAATGATATTATTATTATTACTATAATTATAATCTCCCTCACGACGGGAAAATGCAAATTCTTCGTTGCTGCTGTTGCTATTATTATTATTAACATTAATAGCAGCAGAATTTGCATTTTCCCGTCGTGAGGGAGAGGATAATAATAATAACAACAATAATAGTAGTAATAGCAGCAGCCGCGACGAAGAATTTGCATTTTCCCGTCGCGAAGGATATAATAATAATAATAATAATAATAATAATAATAATAGCAGCCGCGACGAAGAACTGGCGGTTTTAAGAGCGAGCAGGCAAGGAGCCGGGGGCGCGCTGGGAGCCCGCGCGGAAAGGGAGCCTTGGCAGCACCGAGGCCGAGGGACACAAAGGGGCCGCCGGCCCGGCCTGGCTACGGGCCAGCCTCCTCCAGGGAGGCCGCAGCGCGTCCTGCGGGGAGAAGGGGCCCGCCTGCCTTGGGCCGCCGGCTCCCCGCCCGCTTCCTCCGCTCCCTCCGCCCAGCGCGGCCTCCTCGCCGAACAACGGCGCCGAGAGAGCAGGAATGTGCTCGTCGAGCGGGGAGGCGCCGCCGCCGCTTCTCCTCCTCCTCCTCCTCCTCCTCCTTACCCATCGGGGGCGGCGAGCCGCTTCTTGTTGGAGCCGTAGTCCTCCCCGAGGTCGAGGCGGTGGCGCTTGGACATGGCCGGGGGCGGCAGGGCAGGCGGCCGCGAGGAGGCCGCGGAGAGAGAGAGAGAGGGAGATGGGGGGAGAGAGAGAGAGGCAAGGGAAAGCTCAAGCTAAAATGGCGGCCGGAAGGAAGCGGCCTCGGCAGCCGCGAGGAGAGGAGGAGGAGGTACGGCTGGGGCTAAAGCTCCGGTCGGAAACCTCACCCCCAGCACTGGCGTTCCGGCATGCGCATGGTTCCCTTCTGCTTTTTAAATAAATAAATAAAATAAAAAACACGGCCCGCCGGAGGCTACAGATGGGAAGGAGAGGGTCCTTAATACAGGCATCATCATTTTATTTCTCCAGCCCTCTATGACCTTCCGTTTATTCGCGAGGCAGATACTTGTGCCTTCACATCCAAGCCTAGGGGTGCGCAATAGGCGACCCTGGAGGCGCCTCAAATTTGTTATTTGCTGCGTGGATTAAATTTAATGATTCCTTAGTTAAATATGTTAAGTGAAATGAACTGAAAACAGCTTGCAAATACTTAATTGGCTTAGGAATTTTTTTATGTTAAGTGAGGAATCAATATGTTTACATAATTTCATAATGTGAAGATCTAAGGATGTTAATGTTTAAGTTAAATCTTATAAGAACTGTGATTTGGAAAACCGTTAAAAGGATATGCAATGAAATTCAACCAAGGGGAAGCGAGGAAGTCACTTAACAGTGTTAATAATTTTCAATAAGGCTATGATTTATGTTTGTCTTATGTGTTTGTTTATAATGTTGTGAAAACCAATAAAATTTTTTGGAAAAACAACAACAAAATTGTTATTTTCTGCGGCTCATGCCATATAAGGTTCCTTGTTAGATCCTTCTCAAGTCCAGGATTTGGCTTTTAAAACTCGCAAGGCCTCCGTTGAGCCATCATCATCATAATATTTTTTATCCACCCCCCATCTGACTGGGTTTCCCCAGCCACTCTGGGCGGCTCCCAACAGAATATCAAAACCACGATAAAACATCAGACATGAAAAACTTCCCTAAACAGATTCTACCTTCAGATTCTCCACCTCTCAGGGTCGTGGGTTCGAGAGCCGCGTTGGGCAAAAGATTCCTGCATTGCAGGGGGCTTGGACTAGATGCCGATCGATCGTGGTCCCTTCCAACTCTACAGTTCTATGAATTAAGCGTTTCTTTCCCTCTGTTTTCCACACATAACATAAACAGATAAGGAGGGGAAAAGAAAGTGCTTCTCTTGAGTAATAACGATGGATGAAACCTCAGGCAGAAGACAAATGGAAAGGCTGTGGGCAAACCTTTTACCGCTCTGTATTTCAAATTGCTGCTTCTGAGTAATAGTCTTGTCTAATGGGCAATGTCTGTAGCGCAGATAAGAAGGCCTCCAGAACTGGTGCATTTATCTAACCTACAAATAGAAAGTATCTATTATTATTATTATTATTATTATTATATGTTTATTTATACCCCACCTTTTACCTACAGTAGTACCTCGCAAGACGAATGCCTCGGAAGACGAAAAACTCGCAAGACGAAAGAGTTTTTCGTTTTCTGAGTTGCTTCGCAAGATGGATTTCCCTATGGGCTTGCTTTGCAAGACGAAAACGTCTTGCGCCTTTTTTTTAAAACCGCCAATGCATTCCTATGGGAAACCGTCAATACACAGTGGTGCTTCGCAAGACGAAAAAATTCACAAGACAAAAAAAACTCGCAGAACGAATTAATTTCATCTTGCGAGGCACCACTGTATTTCTAATAGAATTGCCTTACCCCTTCCCATCATATTTATTTAAAATATTGATACCTCTCCTAATCGCAAGCATTCACAAGGTGGATGAGAAAAATAAATTAGTAAAGCTGCAACAGATAAAACAATCAACAAACAATTCAGAAACAATAAATTCAAGTGAAAGAGAAGAATGACATCTTCAAATTCTCTCTGGAAGTTAGCAGCGGAAGCCTGGTAAATGAACAGGTGAAGAGTGTTCTAAAGAAGAGGTTCAGGTAGGTAGCCATGTTGATCTGCCGCAGTCGAAATAAATAAATAAAAATGTCCAGTAGCACCTTAGAGACCAACTAAGTTTGTTCTGGGTGTGTGCATGCACACGAAAGCTTATACCCAGAACAAACTTAGTTGGTCTCTAAGGTGCTACTGAGGGACGCGGGTGGCGCTGTGGGTAAAACCTCAGTGCCTAGGACTTGCCGATCATATGGTCAGTGGTTCGAATCCCCGCGGCGGAGTGAGCTCCCGTCTTTCGGTCCCAGCTCCTGCCCACCTAGCAGTTCGAAAGCACCCCTAAGTGCAAGTAGATAAATAGGTACCGCTTTATAGCAGGAAGGTAAACGGCGTTTCTGTGTGCTGCGCTGGTGCTGGCTCGCAGCTTCGTCACACTGGCCACGTGACCCGGAAGTGTCTCCGGACAGCGCTGGCCCCCGGCCTCTTAAGTGAGATGGGCGCACAACCCTAGAGTCGGACATGACTGGCCTGCACGGGCAGGGGTACCTTTACCTTTAAGGTGTTACTGGACATTTTTTTCACCCGACGAAAGAAGAGGTGTTGTTACCAAAAATGTCCTACTGGCCAAAGAGCAGAGCAACAGCTGGAAATAAGCAGCAGTGCTTGCAATGAACTAGTTCAGTTCAATGAAGTTCACTGATTTAGTTCAAAAATATCTGAACTTCACCTAAAAGTGCTTTCCATAATTACTAACTGAACGGAAAGTGAATTAAGTTCATTTTGAGGTAAAATTTTGAATGCTTTCTAGTTCATCTTCAGCTTCATTCTCTTGCATGTCTTTTTTACTCCTTACTCTTTTGGCCTTGAAGCTTAACTGTCATAATTGTTAGGAAAAATAAACAATTCACATTCACTGCGTGTGTGGCCTGATGTTTTCTTAGTCTTCTTAAGTGTAAGTATGTTTTATACTTCCACAAAGGAGCTCGTAATATTCTGAATGTTGAAAACGAAATTGCCGAGGATCCTTTGGATGAACTTGAACTGAATTATGAAAGGAACATGAACCAGACTAGTTCATCTACTATTCTGTTTTATGAAGGGGAAAACATGAACTTTTTGGACATCTTGAACTTGAATAGAACTAGTTCCTGTTAAAAAATGAACTTTCCTAGCTCTATAGAGTAGTGAGATAGGCACCAAGCCACTCCAGATCAGTCACTTGAGTTACCATTGCAAACAAGAAGTATGGTAGAATCAGTGCTTTTTTCTGGTGGTACAGTGGTGCCTCGCAAGACGAAATTAATTCGTTCTGCGAGTTTTTTCGTTCTACGAGTTTTTTCGTCTTGCAAAGCACCACTGTGTATTGACCATCTGATAGACTAATGATTCCTCCTCCAGGAGTAGCTTCAAAATTGCCTTCTTTGGGACACCCCCATTCTCTTAGGCAGGGATTAACTATCTCCATGACCAGACAGCCAATCTTCCCAGCAAAATGCAATCAGTCATGATGGCCAAGGGCTGAGAAAAGAGACTATAAACAGAATTACCCCAAGCACACAATACATGACTCCTCAGGCTGTTATTTGACTATGTCTTTAGCAGTACATTTAGTATAGCTTGGTAAAGGGATGTGGGTGGCGCTGTGGTCTAAACCACTGAGCTTCTTGGGCTTGCCGATCGGAAGGTCGGCGGTTCAAATCTGTGTGATGGGGTGAGCTCCCCTTGCTCTGTCCCAGCTTCTGCCAACCTAACAGTTCGAAAGCACACCAGTGCACATAGATAAATAGGTACTGCTGCAGTGGGAAGGTAAAATGTGTTTCTGTGTAATCTGGCACCTATCATGGTGTTCCGTTGTGCCAGAAGCGGTTTAGTCCTGCTGGCCAGATGACCTGGAAAGCTGTCTGTGGACAAACACCGGCTCCCTTGGCCTGAAAAGCGAGGTGCGCACCGCAACCCCATAATCGCCTTTGACTGGACTTAACCATCCAGGGGTCATTTACCTTTACCTTTTTTAAAAAATTTTTTACCTAGTATAGCATCTATTCCACTGCTGAAATCTGCAAAGGTAGCTATTTTGGGGCATGTGCCAAACTATGAGGCAGTTCTACAGCAATGCACTCAACAGTGTACATGAAGACACTCATGTCTTGATAGATTTTTGCTGTGACAGCGTAGCAGAGGCATGCAGGAGTGTCTCTGCCGCAAAGACCTCATACAGGTATGCTGCAATCCCCTGCCACAGATTGGTCACCCGTGGTTTAAGGTGATTAACCTGGTTTTTGTTCAAATGGAAGAAGGAGTACTTTGACACCAATATGTTAAGCCTGCTGGCAGGCTGAAAATTAAGTTTCGTTTGAACTGTCCTTTGGTTTCTTGCTTGGCTAGTAACAACTGTGTGTATGTTGTGACACTAAGACAGTGCCAAATAGGTGACCTAATTAGAAACACCTGGTAGATTAATGAAGCCAAATGTGCTGGAGGCTGGTCTGTATCTTTCTGATGCGGGAAGAGTGAATAATTAGCTGATACTGACCATAACAGGAAATAATCCCTAAGCGAGTGCTAGAATCAGTTTATCCCTCACAGAGCAACAGCAACAAACTAGTTATCAGGGTTCTTTGGGGGCAAGCCATGTGCTTGAAATATATGGCATGCCCGTGACCTCAGTTAATGCATGGACCTGACCTTATTTCCTGGGCCATGCCGTCGCAGATGAATCCCCCCAACAAACTCAGTACTCTAGTATTGGTAGGCAAGCTGTCTTTCAGAGAATATTTTCCTTTACATTTCTGATCTAATGGAGGAACCCAAAGCTTCATTAAAACACAGCTTGAACACGACAGGCCCAGAGAAAAAGCTGTGTCTTCACTCTAGTGGAGAACCAGTGTGGTGTAGTGGTTAAGAGTGGTATACTCGTAATCTGGTGAACCGGGTTCGCGTCTCCGCTCCTCCACATGCAGCTGCTGGGTGACCTTGGGCCAGTCACACTTCTCTGAAGTCTCTCAGCCCCACTCACCTCACAGAGTGTGTGTTGTGGGAGAGGAAGGGAAAGGAGAAT
Organism: Podarcis tiliguerta; assembly: GCF_965153285.1. Lineage (NCBI taxonomy): Eukaryota > Metazoa > Chordata > Lepidosauria > Squamata > Lacertidae > Podarcis > Podarcis tiliguerta. Next base: position 65,201,491 of record NC_139542.1, on the reverse strand, counting down.
GTTAGTCACTTTGAGACTCCTTAGGGTAGTGATAAAGCGGGATATCAACTCCAAACTCCTCCTCCTCCTCCTCCTCCTCCTCCTCTTCTTCTTCTATATAGAGGGTGGCGCTGTGGTTTAAACCACTGAGCCTTGGGATTGCTGATCAGAAGGTTGGCAGTTTGAATTCCTGCGACAGGGTGAGCTCCCATTGCTCAGTCCCTGCTTCTGCCAACCTAGCAGCTCGAAAGCACATCAAAGTGCAAGTAGATAAATAGGGACTGCTCCGGTGGGAGTGTAAACGGTGTTTCTGTGCGCTGCTCTGGTTTCGCCAAAAATGACTTAGTCATGCTGGCCACATGACTCGGAAAAACTGTCTGTGGACAAACGGCGGCTCCCTCAGCCAGTAAAGCGAGATGAGCGCCGCAACCCCAGAGTCGTTTGCGACTGAACTTAACTGTCAAGGGTCCTTTACTTTTCTATTAAAGTCTTCTGTGACTTTATAATACCAGTTTGACCTGAAAGTCATGATGCTTATCTCTGTCCTGGGAAACAGGTCACATTCTGCAGAAGCATCATCAGCGCAGGGAGGGGAAGCGCTGCTCCAGAAAAATTGCTAACAGTGCTGATACCTGAACTGGACCGGAAAAAGCTATGGCATGTGACTAGTCCCAAAACCTTTTCTGCCAGGTTCCAGATCTTTTGCCCCTTTCCCTCTGTACCCACTTTGCTTACAGAGCATGGCATAATGCTGGCGAACCACACACCATCTTAAACTGCCCATAGACAACTATACAGATAAATGCACATTTGTGTCGTGGTCCTGTGGCTTGGGTCCTTCACTAGCCACACCCCTGTTTCATGTCCTGGCTTCTTCAGATCAAGCTACTAATTAAAAGCACAGGGGGAGATCAGTGGGGTTCCCCCCCCTCCTAATTACTTGGCAGCCCTTCTGAAAACCTATTCTAACACCCCTCATACATGTGTTGTGGGTATATTTCCTATTTGCTAGCAGAACAGCTGGGAGAGGTGAGAGGGGATGGCTTTTGGGGGGTAAAGGTAAAGGTACCCCTGACCATTAGGTCCAGTCGTGGCCGACTCTGGGTTTGCGGTGCTCATCTCGCTTTACTGGCCAAGGGAGCCGGCGTACAGCTTCCGGGTCATGTGGCCAGCATGACTAAGCTGCTTCTGGCGAACCAGAGCAGTGCACGGAAACGCCATTTACCTTCCTGCCAGAGCGGTACCTATTTATCTACTTGCACTTTTTGGGGTGCTTTCGAACTGCTAGGTTGGCAGGAGCAGGGACCGAGCAACGGGAGCTCACCCCTTCGTGGGGATTTGAACTGCCGACCTTCTGATCGGCAAGTCCTAGGCTCTGTGGTTTAACCCACAGCGCCACCTGTGTCCCTTTTGGGGAGGGGTGCATCCTGTTAAAAAAAATGTAGCAGGTGAGAATTTGAACCCAGGTCTCTCCAGTGGAAGTCCAGCCCTTGATTCATTCTACCCCACTGGTCCTCGATCACTCCTGCTCTCAGTTTTCCCTACGGTTTGGATCATGCGATTAGCCTGGGGATATTTTCCTGGCTATTAATTTGTGGGAATAGATTCAAGTAGAAAGTGGCTCATGAAGAATGCTGCTCTCTTGCTATTCCATTGGCCTAGTTTTCACAGGTGCTGAGTAACCATACCTTTGCTATTAAAGTCAATGGGAGCTGTAAGCATTCGGCTTCAGCGTTTTCAAAAGCCCAGGCTGTTCATGTCAGCACAAAACAGTTAACAATCATTCTCTAGTCTCCTATAGCACAGCTCCCAACAGAGGATCGTCTGTGTAAATAAAGCGGCTTTTTCCGTTGCTTGTAATTACAGATCATAAAGCTCATGTATCAAAGATACCCACAACTGGGTAGGATTAACTTTTTTTCTGGCCTCTCCCACTTTTGAGTGCTTCATCTGCAAGTTTGACAATGTTTGTTCGCTGTGGCATCATTCTATAAATTCAGCAATATACTAACATGATATGAAATATTCCCTCTGTGTTATGCGTAGTGTGTTGTTGTTGTTGTTTATTCGTTTAGTCGTGTCCGACTCTTCGTGACCCCATGGACCAGAGCATGCCAGGCACTCCTGTCTTCCACTGCCTCCCGCAGTTTGGTCAAACTCATGCTAGTAGCTTCGAGAACACTGTCCAGCCATCTCGTCCTCTGTCGTCCCCTTCTCCTTGTGCCCTCCATCTTTCCCAACATCAGGGTCTTTTCCAGGGAGTCTTCTCTTCTCATTAGGTGGCCAAAGTATTGGAGCCTCAGCTTCAGGATCTGTCCTTCCAATGAGCAATCAGGTCTGATTTCCTTCAGAATGGATAGGTTTGATCTTCTTGCAGTCCATGGGACTCTCAAGAGTCTCCTCCAGCACCATAATTCAAAAGCATCAATTCTTCGGCGATCAGCCTTCTTCTACGTGTAATGTACTGATCTTCAAAGTTAATTTGTTAGCTTGGCTTCTAGGGACAAGGGTGCTATTTCATGGACAGTCAAGCTGGAATGCAGATCACCTCTAATTGTCCGAGCCGATACAGTTCGATCACTTTTTTGCGGCGTTTACATTCCAGAGATGATCTGTATACCCAAAAATGTGTATACCCAAACCAGCACCCTTAAACCTTAGAAATTAATAAATCGTAGGAGTTTGATTATTTGGAATATGAAGAGAGAATACAAGATACAGAGGAATTCCTGGGCTAGCCTGTGCAAAATGACCTGGCCAAGCTAGGGCCATTAAGAAACAATACAGTGGTACCTCGGGTTACATATGCTTCAGGTTACAGACTCCGCTAACCCAGAAATAGTGCCTCGGGTTAAGAACTTTGCTTCAGGATGAGAATAGAATTTGTGCTCCAGCAGCACAGAAGCAGTGGGTGGCCCCATTAGCTAAAGTGGTGCTTCAGGTTAAGAACAGTTTCAGGTTAAGAACGGAACTCCAGAACAAATTAAGTTCTTAACCCGAGGTACCACTCTACAGGGCCATTGAGAGCCACTGGAAATGCAAGAGAACTGCCCTCCTTGCCCTGAGGTGTGAACAGAGACTGCAGATCTGGTAGGTTGCCAGAGTAACTGTGATGGCCTGGGATTCAGACTCAGAGGCTGAACCTGAGGGATCCCAGCCTGCACAGGATTCCCCACCTCCAGAACCAGCTGAGCCGGGGCTGGGGCTTGAGCCTGAAGGGTCCTCACCTGTGCTGGGTCCTCAGGAGCAGACATCAGCTGAATCTGCTCTGGCTCCTGAGGTGATGGAGGACCCATTGCCTGCAGGTTCCCTGAACCGCAGTGTTACCATTCTCTGACCCAAGAAAATGGAATCTGCCCTGTCTCACCCAAGCCCATTTTCTCCTTCTTCTGTCAGGTACCACTTCTGAGTTCCCAGGATCCACTCCCTGCATCTCAGGCTTTGAACCTCAAGAGATCTGGCAACCCTACAAATGTTTAGGCTTTTGTGTGTGTTCTACTAAATCAGTAAAAAATTAAAATAAAAATAAAATGGGGGGAAGGAGGCTCCCAGCCTTAGGCTAGGTATCTGCTTGCTCCAGCTCTCCAGTCCTGATCACACTTTGAAAACTGCAATTCAGCAGCAATTGAAAAGCCTTCTGTGGAACACACAATTATCTGGATCACAGCCATAGACTTGACCTCATTTTTCTGCCACATAAGTAGTCCCATTATCTTGAGTAGGGCTGTTTGCTGAAGTAAATCTACACCTATGCACGGTTACCTAGGGGCAAATCCTACCAAATTTACTCTGGAGAGGCACCCATAAGTTAAGGCTGCACTTCTGAGTCTGAATCCTAGGTGACAGATAACAGAATATTTCTATATATCAACAATTTCAGTGGGATGACACCAGAGTAAGTGGCCAATGATTTACTTCACGGAGATGAATTCTCATTTCTGGAGTTCATGTGAATCGAGATCTTTCGTCCTCACACAATATTTTCAGCTGACTGCTGGTTTTACACTAATGGTTCCTAATTTGGGGCAGGGTCAACACCTATCAATAATGCCAGCCATTTATATGAAGTCATTTATCATGCAAATATACTTTTCTGGGCACTTTAAAAAAATAGGCTTATTTTCCCACAGGCTTTCAGTGGAAATTGCCCTAGCTCATAGCAACCATCCTTCATTTAAATTCTCTTCCTCTCTGGTTTATTTTTGAAGGTCTCGAAAAACTGCAAAGAGAGAAGATTAGCATACACTCATCAGTGCTAATAAGTGGCCAAGGCTGAATTAAATGCTACAAGAAACATGGGACTGCTATTGAAAACAGCTCACCATTCCTGACATCTAGTAGTTAGGTCAGTTCTGCATATACAGCAGGATAAGAAGGAATGCAGAGGTAGTATAATGGACTTAAAGACCACAGGTGAGGGATTTAATTTCTGAATGTTGCCCTAGCAAAACACATCACCCTGCAAACAGGAAAGTAACATTGTCATGAGGAAAGGTTCTAGTGCACCTCCTTGCCTCCTGTGTTGATTTTCTGCTTGTGTGGAATTTAGAACATAGTGGATTATTCAGAAATGTCATCCCCATCTGAAACAATGCAGCCCATTTTAGTACCTCAATACCGCCTCATATTGTGGTAGGCATAGACCAAGCCCAAGTTATCTCATGTTCTGACACCATTACACTTTGCACCACTGTGGCGTTTGCCTCCTAGGATGGGTCATAAGGAAAGGGTTAAAATAGCTGTGATGTGATTGGCCAGTGAGAATGCAAGGGGGGAATAAAAGTTAGAGTGGGAGGTTTTGAAAGTCAGTTGAGGTTTGGGAGTTGAAGAAGGAAGAGGGAGGTTTAGGTGTGGGTTGGTAGAGTAGTATTGTGAGAGAGTGAGAGGAATTGTTAGGTGGAGTCAAATAGATAGTTGGAATAATCAGTTTGGAGTTGTTAGGAACTAAGAATAAGAAACTGACAAGAGAAAAATTAACTGTAACCATAAGCTTGTTCCTGCATTTAAAAATAAACTTGATTATTTGTTTAAGTTAACAACTGACTAGACTCTGTGTGTCCCTGTGAAGGTGGCAGCGGAAAAAGCAATCGCAGTGGCGGCACAGGGTCAATAGACCATCAAACATCCGGGGGCCCTGTGTGTGATCGCCACAACCACCAGCAGCTAATTACCGTATTTTTCACTCTATAAGACACACCCGACCATAAGACACACCTAGTTTTAGAGGAGAACAAGGAAAAAAATATTCTCTCGCTCTCTGCGCAGCGCCTCTCCAGCAAAGCGAAGTCAGAACAGCAAGAGGGATTGCTGCGCAGCAAAAGCAGCGATCCCTCTTTCTGTTCTGGCTTCTGGGATAGTCACGCCAAGCCCTTTCAGGGCAGGGGGAGCGTTCCTCCGGTTGCCCTGAAGAGGCTTTGCGTGGCTATCGCTGAAGCTAGGAGAGCAAGAGGGATCAGTGCGCACCGATCCCTCTTCTCTCCTGGCTTCAGCAATAGCTGCGCAGCCTGCATTCGCTCCATAAGACGCACACACATTTCATCTTACTTTTTAGGAGGGGAAAAGTGCGTGGAATAGGGGCAGGAAAGAAATTTAACACTTAACTGTTAGAGGACACCTGATAACTCGTACACATAACTAGATATTCTGCAGGTTGTGAGGAAGGGACTAATTTATGTAATGGTTTCTTCCATTCTTAGAGTAATTAAGATCTGGAAGACTGCAATGTATTGTTTTTTATTATTATTATTATTATTATTATTATTATTATTATTATTATTGCTTTACAGCAGGAAAGCCTATCTGCAATTAATCCTGGCACATACCTGCAAGTAGTTAAATTGCCTATGCTGGCAAACATGGGCACAATTAATTTATTTTCAGTACAAACTGTGACTGCAGCATGGATTACAGAGGCACATAGCATAAGGAGGTATCATATAGGGAGGTAGCCAGCAACGAAATGGCAACTGACACCAACCGGAACAGAAGGCCAATTTTTTTAAAAAAAGATGTGTTGTTTTGCAATCTATCCTTGGGAAGGCCAGCATTAGAGAAACAGGCACATCTCCCTTGCCATCAACTACTTATCCGACGCAAGAGATGCTCTGGATTCCCTATGGCTTCTCTCAAGTTGCCTCCGGCTTAATTAATTGACTGGGACTTGCTGCAACAGAGGCCCATCTTGTTGTTGTTTACAAGCAGTGATTTCAGGAAGGAAAAAGCGGAAAACAGAGAGTGATCGTAAGAAGCCTGGAGCAGGCTCCCATATAACAAGAAATAACTGTGTTTTGTTAGATTTCAACTAAAGGGAAGTATTAGCAGCTTTAAGCTATATTTCATTATAATTGTTGTATGTTTATTTTCACATTCTTGCCCTGCCTTCTTAACTGATTGAGACATTGGTTGTTCCGGGAAAGAATTTAGTTCTGCTTCTGGAACTGCCAGGAACTTAAAATACAAATTAAGCATAGTTGTATGTCAGGGCCAAACTAAATGTGATGTTAATTGCAATTAACATTTATGGGTGGTTGTTTTTTAATAGCAGGTGAAAGGGGGGAGCTAAGACAGAGCCTAACATCATGTTTGTCTGTTTGTTTAAATATGTTTATAATCCACATGTTCATTATGGTATATCAAGGTGGTATACTACAAAATACCAAAAAAATCAGTAAAAGTATTAAAAAACCCATTATTAAAAACATCAAGGAAACATGAATAGATACTAGTTGGTTAAAAAAATATATCATATTACTGCAGGGGCTTTCTGCCTGCAAATCCCAAATGCTGTCAGTCAGCTGATAAGCTGTGGCTCTCTAGGGTTTTGGACAGAAGTCTTTTTAAGCATAGCTTGTCAACGTTTCCCTTTTTAAAAGAGAAATTGCTTTATTCCGAATAGGATTGCTCGCAAGAAAAGGGAAAAGTTGACAGCTATGCTTTTAAAGAGCAGCCCTGGGAGATGCCAGGGTTGAACCTAGAACCTTTTGCATGAAATACATGCATTTTCCAACTAAGATCTGACCCCATACAAGGTTTTATTTTATTTTTTTAGTTTTTAAAATAATTTTTATTAAAGATTTTCTTGGTTTACAAAAGTACGTGCACTGTGTCATTTTTCAGATTATGAAGTCTTTTCTATAAATCAGTTACGTTTGATATGAGGCATTAGTGTTGTCTAAAACATAGGGTTGGGGAAGAAGGGGGAGGGGTAGCAGGGTGGCATTGGGAGTGATGTCAGCATTGGGAGATATGCTAAGTGCCTCCCACCCCCCCACCAAATGCTACTGGTTGTGGGTGGCCTATGATTTTAAAAGATTCCACTTTCTGCCCAAGTAGTGTTTTCGAGCAGCCATTGTAGCTGTGCTTTTAACAGCAGCTCGACATGCAGACATAGGGTGATATTCAATTAAATAATTGCATGAGTGGACCACAATGGGACTTTCCTCCCTCTCTTCCCCCTGTGATCCCCCTAAATCCTTAGTACTGGTTCCTCCAAACCCAGATTCAGGGACAGTGCAGGGTTGGAAGAGAGGAGGGAAAGTCCCATTGCAGAAGTGGAAGTTGCTCTGCTCATGAACTTATTCTGCCAAATACTGCCTATAATCCTGATCTCAAAGGTTGCCCAGAACAGGCCAGGCAATCTTGTTGACTTTTTCCAGACCAATTGGCAGCAAGATTCTGCTGCCAAAATAGCTCCTCCTTCATGGCCTGTTATATACCTGCTGGGATCAAGAAGGCATATGTCAAGACGGAGGGCGAGTGGGCACCCTATCAAATGACAAGGCAGGAGCTACAAGGAGCAGGGCCTTTTCACTGGTGGTGCCCATTGTATGACTTGCTCTTTCCAGAACTGCTCTCTTTTGGCCTGTATTTTAGAGCTTTATAATCTAGGCAGACTTTGGAGTAACAGGTTGACAAGTCTTATCAGTCGCTGGCGTATGAGCGGATTTTATTTGCTGTTATTGTGGGTTCCTGGTGCACTGGGGTTTACACCAGCATAATAGAGGTGGCCAGGATGAAAGAAGGAATACAATTTATGAGCTTTCTCCATTATCTGCACAGCAGGGGGTGTTCAGTCAACAGTGCAAAGGCTGAGCTGAAGCGTTTCCTGCTGGTTACCTGCTTTCAGCAATAGAGGTCACTGTTTGGTAGTACCCAATTGGTTAACTGTCAGATTCTAGAGCTCCCTATTGGTGGCTCTTAGGTAATTCCAAAAATACAGAGTCCATTAAATAAAACACAGTGTTCATTCATAAAGCAGTAACATAAATCTCCATTGCTACATATTGGGTGTGAATTTCAGCGGTTGAACATATAGCTTTATGGCCATGCTGTAGTGTAGTGCTTATGCGACTATGAATAAAAGGTGGCTGGGCTCATCGTCCCGGAGTTTGGGGGGGGGGAGGTGACAAAACTGATTTCCAATAAGTGCCCCCCCTTAATTTCCATTACAAGACCTTGAGACTGTACTCTGAATAGTGACACCAGGGACCTAGAAGTTGCAGGGCTGTCAGTCCAACCCCTGCACAGACTCATCAGGGCTGACCTTAAGGCAATTGGAACAATTGGGCCAAATTGGGCCCTCGTGGGCCGCTCCTGAGGGGGCCCCCACACCCGAGCAATCTAGATGGATTTTATTTATATCTATGAGATTTTGCAGACTTTGTCTTTGAACTGGGGCCCTACCAAAAAAAAACAACTAAAGTTGGGCCTCACGTTCTCAAATTGGGCCCCCACTGGCTAGCCCTGAGTCTCATAGTTACTGGGCCTGAGTTTCCCTGCCCTTGCATGAAGTCTTGGGTTTTGAATTTTGGGAGAGGGGAGACTGCGGCACTGGGGAGATGGCAGGCTGGTGAGGCCCCTAGATTTAGAGGCCCTAGGATTCAGCCTACTTAGCCTATACATAAATATGGCACTGGCTATATCCTATACAGGAGCAGGGCCAGCTTAACCATTGGCACTAGGGGTGCACGGCACCAGGGCGCTGGGCTCTCAGGTACACCAGGCCGAGAGTCCGGGGTCAAGTGTTGGAGTCCGGGGAAGAACCACCGACAATCTGCTTACAGAGGTCTCCTAGATAAATTATAATTTTTCCCCATTCTTCGTTGAAGTTTTGGTCTTTTTGGTTCCCGAGCCTTCCAGTCAGATCGGCCTGGGCAGGCCGGGTCTTCCTGTTATATACCTGCTGGGATTGACAAGGCATATGACCCTCACCTGAATCTCATTTAACTCTTTGTGGGGGAGTTAGCATCAGACGTCATGTGCATGGAAGTTGCCAAATCAATTAACCAACTAGGGTTACTGTTAATAGCACCAGTTTCCCTATAACTTGATATTGCTGGATAGTTCTGATGAACTGCAAAAGCATTTTTAGTTTGCTTTCTGTTGCCACCCTGGAACTTGTCTTTATTAGTGCCACTTTGATTTGTACGATTCCTTGCAAATGAAGGAAAACAACTTTTCTCCTTGTAATGGTAAAGGTAAAGGGACCCCAGAACGTTAGGTCCAGTCATGACCGACTCCGGGGTTGCGGCGCTCATCTCGCTTTATTGGCCGAGGCAGCCAGTGTACAGTTTCCGGGTCTTGTGGCCAGCATGACTAAGCTGCTTCTGGCGAACCAGAGCAGCGCACGGAAACGCCGTTTACATTCCTGCCGGAGCGGTTCCTATTTATCTAGTTGCACTTTGATGTGCTTTTGAACTGCTAGGTTGGCAGAAGAAGTGACACCACAATGGGAGCTCACCCCGTCACGGGGATTCAAACCGCCAACCTTCTGATCGGCAAGCCCAAGAGGCTCTGTGGTTTAGACCACAGAGCCACCCGCATCCAATCAGTTTGTCATTTTGGCATAGTCCAACAGCTTTATTTGCTATTCCTCTCTGGTAGGGACTTTGTCTTCTTTCCATCTTTGGGCTAGTAGCATCCGCATTGCTGTTGTCACATACATGAAAAGTCTTTTCTGTTCCTGTGGAATCTCGGTACCTTCAATTCCTAATAAAAGGCTTCTGGGTATGTTTGTTTTTACAAAAGTTATTTTAAACATTTTTTTTCAATTCATTATACCCTATTTACAAGCAGTGCCTGGGGAAATGATTTCTTAAGCCATATGGGTTTGTTTTACTAAACCTGTTCATGTTTCTAATGTCACTTCTGGTCTGGTGTTGCTTGTTTGAAAACAGACACTGTATATATATGTGTGTTTTATATATATATATAATGGGGGTATCCTTAGTCTGTCACTAGTCCTGGGTAAAATTCCTTCACTGACTCACCCTCACTGTGAATTAATAATAGGGTTCTACCCTTGGGTTAGGGACGCGGGTGGCGCTGTGGGTTAAACCACAGAGCCTAGGACTTGCCAATCAGAAGGTCGGCAGTTCGAATCTCCGCGAAGGGGTGAGCTCCCGTTGCTCGGTCCCTGCTCCTGCCAACCTAGCAGTTCAAAAGCACGTCAAAGTGCAAGTAGATAAATAGGTACCGCTCCGGCGGGAAGGTAAACGGCGTTTCCGTGCGCTGCTCTGGTTCGCCAGAAGCGGCTTAGTCATGCTGGCCACATGACCCGGAAGCTGTACGCCGGCTCCCTCGGCCAATAAAGCGAGATGAGCGCCGCAACCCCAGAGTCGGCCATGACTGGACCTAATGGTCAGGGGTCCCTTTACCTTTGCCTTTACCCTTGGGTTGGAAAACCCTGGGAAATTCAACTGATGTTGAATGGAGGAAAAATTTGAACAGAGACACTCGCAATCTGAGTAGTTTTCTCCAGACATACATTTACTGTTTATGAGCACCAGGCCACAGTCTCCTGTACGCACAGATTAAAACAAAAGTAAATGAAATGAGTCTGAACTGATGACAAAAACTCTGCAAAATCTCTACTTTATAAGCCCAGTCTTCTGCAAGTTAATTTTCATCGCATACGTTTTCCTAGAGCACCTCAAAAGGACAGGAAAATCAGGTAGCTAACTTTCCCCTGAGAAATGGAACAAGTGGCGCTTTCCCAGTCCTGTGGCCTGTTGCTATTTTTAAAACTTGGCAGCAGGATTCGTTCTCCGGTGCCTAATCTGTAGCAGCAGGTCAAGCTGCCAGCTGAGGAGAGAGCCTGCCCTCTTTTGGAGGACCGATAGCAGTGCCTGTTTTCTCAAAGCAGGTAACCCAGGAAAGAGCTCGGCTTACTATGTGCTGAATGGGTCTAGCCCTCTGAGGTCTGGATTGCTGGAGCGAATTAAAAGCACCTCTTTATGTGCTGTTGCTGAAGAAGAGCAGTGGGACAAAAAGCAATCAGGACAATGGCTCAAAAGAAAATACAATGGTACCTCGGGTTAAGTACTTAATTCGTTCCGGAGGTCCGTTCTTAACCTGAAACTGTTCTTAACCTGAAGCACCACTTTAGCTAATGGGGCCTCCCGCTGCTGCCGCACGATTTCTGTTCTCATCCTGAAGCAAAGTTCTTAACCTGAGGTACTATTTCTGGGTTAGTGGAGTCTGTAACCTGAACCGTATGCAACCTGAAGCATATGTAACCCGAGGTACCACTGTACTCTAGTGGGGAATAAAATTAAATTGAAAGCTGATCTAGCCTTGGTTCTTAGGCAGAGCAAATAACACTGGAAGGGGGAGGAATCCTGCCCCATGCAATTTGCCCATCCACAACAAGAACTATTTTTGCAGAGTGAGATGGATGTTCGTTGTCTTTTTTCTAAATTGAAATCACCTAAGGGTGAGGCATGATCGAGATTTTGCAAAATTGTGAATGCTGTGGAAATGAAGATAATTTTCCTCCCCCCCCCCATTCAAAAACTACTAATGCTAAAACTAGAATCACATCAGTAGGCAGCAGATTCACTACGAAGAAATAAAAAAACCCCACCACTCCTCACCTCTCAGTAACAAACTTATCGAATTCACACTCCCCAAGATGCGGCGATTCAGAGAGGATTGAATTGTTGACAGCCGAATGGCTGAATGAATTCTGTATGCAAAGACAGTTTTGTGATGCCGACTCCTATGAGGTCAGAGGACGCAGTGCAAGTGAAGTCAGTTGGTGACAGCTAGAGTGAGGAGGGCAGGTGAAGAGAAGGCGCTGAAGAAATACTTGAGGGGGGAAAAGAGGGCAGAAGACACTCAGATGTAGGAGGAAGAGGAATACAAGCAACAGGAACTATTGAAACTCAGGTTTTTTTAACAACAGTTTACTACCTTACCACATACTCAGCGGTGGTTTGGGTCGAGTCATTTGTTTTTTCTTGTCCTTTATTCATTGTTATATAGTGGTACCTTGGGTTACATATGCTTCAGGTTACATATGCTTCAGGTTACAGACTCTGCTAACCCAGAAATAGTGCTTCAGGTTTAGAACTTTGCTTCAGGATGAGAACAGAAATCGTGCTCCGGCGGTGCGGCAACCGTGGGAGGCCCCATTAGCTAAAGTGGTGCTTCAGGTTAAGAACAGTTTCAGGTAAAGTACGGACCTCCAGAACGAATTAAGTACTTAACCCGAGGTACCACTGTACTTGGTAATTGGCTATTCGCTCCATGAGTTTATTAAGAGAAAATAAATATTGTTGATATACATGTTTGCTAGACTTCAGATTCATGGTTAATTTGCCTCTCTATGTCCATGGTTGAGAACTGTGTGCAATGTTGCATATCCTTGCAAGCAATTGACTAGGTCTGTTGTCATGTGAAAAGGATCTAGGAGTCTTGGTTGACCACAAACTTGACATGAGCCAACAGTGCGACGCGGCAGCTAAAAAAGCCAATGCAATTCTGGGCTGCATCAATAGGAGTATAGCATCTAGATCAAGGGAAGTTATAGTGCCACTGTATTCTGCTCTGGTCAGACCTCACCTGGAGTACTGTGTCCAGTTCTGGGCACCACAGTTCAAGAAGGACACTGACAAACTAGAACGTGTACAGAGGAGGGCAACCAAAATGGTCAAAGGCCTGGAAACAATGCCTTATGAGGATCGGCTAAGGGAGCTGGGCATGTTTAGCCTGGAGAAGAGGAGGTTAAGGGGTGATATGATAGCCATGTTCAAATATATAAAAGGATGTCACCTAGAGGAGGGAGAAAGGTTGTTTTCTGCTGCTCCAGAGAAGCGGACACGGAGCAATGGATACAAACTACAAGAAAGAAGATTCCACCTAAACATTAGGAAGAACTTCCTGACAGTAAGAGCTGTTCGACAGTGGAATTTGCTGCCAAGGAGTGTGGTGGAGTCTCCTTCTTTGGAGGTCTTTAAGCAGAGGCTTGACAACCATATGTCAGGAGTGCTCTGATGGTGTTTCCTGCTTGGCAGGGGGTTGGACTCGATGACCCTTGTGGTCTCTTCCAACTCTATGATTCTATGATTCTATGATTCTATGATTCTATGAGGACAAGATGGGTGACACCTGGCTTGAGAGCAGTACATGTGAAAAGGATCTAGGAGTCTTGGTTGACCACAAACTTGACATGAGCCAACAGTGTGACGCGGCAGCTAAAAAAGCCAATGCAATTCTGGGCTGCATGAATAGGAGTATAGCATCTAGATCAAGGGAAGTTATAGTGCCACTGTATTCTGCTCTGGTCAGACCTCACCTGGAGTACTGTGTCCAGTTCTGGGCACCACAGTTCAAGAAGGACACTGACAAACTGGAACGTGTCCAGAGGAGGGCAACCAAAATGGTCAAAGGCCTGGAAACGATGCCTTATGAGGAACGGCTAAGGGAGCTGGGCATGTTTAGCCTTGAGAAGAGGAGGTTAAGGGGGGATATGATAGCCATGTTCAAATATATAAAAGGATGTCACATAGAGGAGGGAGAAAGGTTGTTTTCTGCTGCTCCAGAGAAGCGGACACGGAGCAATGGATCCAAACTACAAGAAAGAAGATTCCACCTAAACATTAGGAAGAACTTCCTGACAGTAAGAGCTGTTCGACAGTGGAATTTGCTGCCAAGGAGTGTGGTGGAGTCTCCTTCTTTGGAGGTCTTTAAGCAGAGGCTTGACAACCATATGTTAGGAGTGCTCTGATGGTGTTTCCTGCTTGGCAGGGGGTTGGACTCGATGGCCCTTGTGGTCTCTTCCAACTCTATGATTCTATGATTCTATGATTCTATGATTCCCATCCTGCTCAGGGTCTTTCCAGAAGCTTCTGGCTGGTCAGCTGGTGAAAAAGGATATCGGACTAGACAGCATCCTAGAATGGTGCCATTCTCTGGGGTGCCCACCCCTTATGATTCTGTGTGAATCACTGTTCTGAGGTAAAAGGTAAAGGTAAAAGGTAAAGGACCCCTGGACAGTTAAGTCCAGTCAAAGGCGACTATGGGGTGCAGCATTCATCTCACTTTCAGGCCGAGGGAGCCGGCGTTTGTCCACAGACAGCTTTCCAGGTCATGTGGCCAGCATGACTAAACCACTTTTGGCGCAACAGAACATCGTGATGGAAACCAGAGCATAAGGAAATGCCGTTGACCTTCCCACCGGAGTGGGACCTATTTATCTACTTGCACTGGCGTGCTTTCGAGCTGCTAGGTTGGCAGGAGCTGGGACAGAGCAACGGGAGCTCACCCCGTCATGGGGAATTGAACCGCCAACCTTCTGATCAGCAAGCCCAAGTAACTCAGCGGTTTAGACCACAGTGCCACACGCGTAAGCAAACCACGAGTAGCGACTAATGCAAAATGACCTACCTCTTCTGAGGGCAGGTTATTCTTCCATGTATCAACATTGGACGGACTGAGTTAGTCCATCACATCCAATACAGAATTTCCTACCTCCAGCGTCAGCCGACTGGAACAATGCAAAATCCTAACACAATTTACAGTGTCATCACCTCCTGGCAAATAGAAAAGGAAGAAATGGAGGCAGTGAGAGATTTTACTTTCTTGGGCTCCATGATCACTGCAGATGGTGACAGCAGTCACAAAATTAAAAGACGCCTGCTTCTTGAGAGAAAAGCAATGACAAACCTAGACAGCATCTTAAAAAGCAGAGACATCACCTTGCCAACAAAGGTCTGTATAGCTAAAGCTCCCTGGAAAAGACCCTGATGTTGGGAAAGATGGAGGGCACAAGGAGAAGGGGACGACAGAGGATGAGATGGTTGGACAGTGTTCTCGAAGCTACCAGCATGAGTTTGACCAAACTGAGGGAGGCAGTGGAAGACAGGAGTGCCTGGCGTGCTCTGGTCCATGGGGTCACGAAGAGTCGGACACAACTGAATGACTAAACAACAACAACAGTCTCTTCTATATTGCTAGCAATTTTCTTGGGCCTCCCGTAACTCTGGCTCAGTTTTGTAAGGTGCTGATAACTGTAGTTCTGTGAGGGGAGGGGGGAAACCACAGTTCCCAGGATTCTTGGGGGAGGGGAGTCATGTGCTTTAAACGTATGTTGGATGTGTTTCCAATATATGGGGTCAATCTGCTTATTGTACTGTGATTACTATTTTTATTGGGTGTTAATAGCTGCCTTTAAGTGGCATATTTTTTAGTGGAAGGGCATGACACAAACAATCTCAAAAGAATAAATAAATACTTACCAAAGGGTCTCATGCGTCAAGCTCAAGTCATGCTCTCAAACACTTCACATGCATTTCATTGAGGAGGCTGCAATGCAACATCTTTGTGCGTTGGTCCTGAAGTTAATTAGTAGCAGTGAGGGTGCCATTTGGATTTTCTACCTCAGATGCCAAAGATTACCAGTCGTCATGACAACTCCTTGCAGAGCAGCACAGCTGATCATTGCAATCTTGAGGGTTGCCTCCCACCTGTGACATTTTAATTTTACCATTAGTGCCATATGTGTGAATGCAAGTTAAAAGTTACTCTTTGAGCTCGTCTGCCCATGTTTTCAGAGGTGGGGGCATCAGTGGTGAAGGGAAGAACCTTTAGAACAGGGGTGCCCAAACTTTTTTCAAAGAGGGCCAGATTTCATGAAGTGAACATGCTTTTTTTAAAGGATTTATCCCCAAAGTTATTGAGCTTTTTTAGGATTGAAATTGCTGAGCTTTTGGGGGGATTTTACCCCAGGACATATACTGCCACAGGGGCCAGATTAAATTGGCTGGCGGGCTGGATTAGGCCCCTGAAACAGACTTTGGACATGCCTGCTTTAGAACAACTGCTCTGAGGTTTTGGAATAACCCTTCTTCCCAGGTGAGATCCAAAATTACTTTTTTTGGGGGGGGGGTGTTAAGCCTACTTGTTTGTACTTGGGTTTGTAGAGTCCTTGGTCCAATTGTGGGAGCCTGGGGTCAAGGAAAGTATGAAAGATTAAATCTAAGCTCTTGTGGCCATTTCATTTCCTAGTTGATCCCTTTTCTTGTCCTTTCTTTTCTCTTGTCCTTTTACATCTATGATATTCCCCCCCCCCTTGCCTTTGTAGATAGAATATTTCTGTGGAGGATATTTGATGTTGGCATCCATCTGTCTTGAGAGACAATGGAGTGGGCGTCTGGGGGTTACGTCAAACCGCTGGAGAATCACAGCGCCTGCTGTGGCTGCGAAGGCTGGTGACTTGTAACTGCTGCCTCCCGCATTGTTTTTGTTGCATTGTTGTTGTTGTTTAGTCATTTAGTCGTGTCCGACTCTTCGTGACCCCATGGACCACAGCACGCCAGGCACTTCTGTCTTCCACTGCCTCCCGCAGTTTGGTGAAACTCATGCTGGTAGCTTCGAGAACACTGTCCAACCATCTCATCCTTTGTCGTCCCCTTCTCCTTGTGCCCTCCATCTTTCCCAATATCAGGATCTTTTCCAGGGAGTCTTCTCTTCTCATGAGGTGGCCAAAGTACTGGAGTCTCACCTTCAGGATCTGTCCTTCCAGTGAGTACTCAGGGCTGATTTCCTTCAGAATGGATAGGTTTGATCTTCTTGCAGTCCATGGGACTCTCAAGAGTCTCCTCCAGCACCATAACTCCAAAGCATCAATTTTTCGGCAATCAGCCTTCTTTATGGAGTGACATCTCTGAGGCGCAAGCCTGGGCAGTGTGTATGGAGGTCCAGGGCTGCCCAGACTACAAGACCTCCTCTTGGCCTTGTTGATGTGGTTCAAAGGAAAGGATAGCAATACATTTGGCACCAGCTTGGTTGAAGGAGGCATAAGAGGGGCCTATCCAACCGTCTTAGGGACTCTACTCTGGATTTGTGTAAGGTTCCTTGGCCTTTTCTTCTCCCAAAGATGTCCCACAAGGCAGTGGGTAGGATATTGTGGGGATACTGAGTTTATCTCAGTGAAGACCTTACTTGGAAAATAAATACAACCCAGGTGGTTAAGAAAGCCCAACAGAGACTCCATCTCCTCAGATTATCGCAGAAGAACGATGTCAATCAACATTTGATGATCTCCTTCTACTGGTCAACAATAGAAAGTGTCCTTTCAAACTGCATCACGGTGCAGTACGCTGGTTTGACATCAACTGATAGGAAGTGCCTACAGAGGGTGGTGAATACAGCACAAGATATTATGGGCTGTCCCGTGAATCTGCTGGATGAAATAGCAGAAGAACGTTGCCTCAGGAGAGTGAGGAAAATTCTCAGGGATGATTCACGCTCTGGCCGGCACTTTCTTGATCTCCTGCCCTCAGGCAGAAGATATAGAAGCATGATTAGTCACACCAACAGGGTAAAGAATAGCTTCTATCCATGGGCTGTTAGGCTACTGAAGGAAAAGATAACAACAGGGCAAGTGACTTTCGGGTTTGGTGGGTGTGCGTCAGTAAATGAGGGGAATTAAGACTAAGAGAGCTAAGTGGGGGGTGCTCATGTGATCTCACTGTATATAAGTTGTACAAGTGACAAAGCCACTCCTGAACTAAGGAGGGTGTGTGTGTGTTGCGGGCTCACGACCCCATCCACATTGTTGCGGGGCTGGCGCCAGCCCTGCGGGACTCTGAGATTCCCATTCCCCATTATTATTCATTTCTGGTAGTGCCAGCCAATAGGCTGGTGCTGGGGGCGGGCCCACCTGAGGGCACTTAAGGTCAGGGCAGCCTGGGCTCGCCCCTTTCCTTTCTCTGCAGCAGCCGCGGTTTTCCCAACCACCCACCCTTTAGGTGTGCATTCGGACTTTGCTATGGGCTTCGGCTGGTTGCCGCAAAGGGCCTGGTAGGAGTTTTTCCATTTGGCTAATTGGCTGAATTTTGAAGCCACTTGGTTTTTTTGCCTACCTCGTAGCAAAACGTCACAACTCCTTGGTTTTGGCGGTTAGGCATTGGCCAGGGTATTGTTATGCAAATGAGGTCGGGGGGGGAGGATCGCCATCACCTCCCCCAATTCTTGAAGGGTAGTTCGTTAAAGGACTCCAGGGGGCGTCGCCTCGTCTGAAACCTATGGAGGCTAGGGCCTAAAGTGTGCCCCCGAGCGGTAACCCCCCGGGGAGCGCCCAGGGATGTGCATCTCGGGGGCTCCCCCTGTTGGTGCTTAACCCTTCCTGGTTAGACCGGATAGTCTGTTAGGGCCAATGCCTAAGGCCAATACCACTCTTACCTGTAATCAATAAAGTTGTGGCCATTTTTCGCCCATTAACCTAAGTGTCTGGTGTCTTTATTTATTCCATTTGTGGGAGGGGGCGGGTATAGCCACGCAATAAAATATTTCAATACTAAGTAAGCATCTGGGAACTCTGGCAGATGGACTCATATAATGAGAAGGAATCTCAAGGGTCATCAAGTTCAACCAAGTTTGGTGGTACAGACTTGAGTGTGTGGTGTAAAGGAAGTTATTGTGGTGGGACTAGGTCAGGCCATTACTACAGAAGAAGAGTTATGCCTCCTTTTCCTTAGCCTAACCCAGAATATCCTTTTGATAATGACTCTTATTGAGGTACTTCTGCTGAACGCCAAGACAATAAACTGAAATACTGGATGGGCATGATGAACTGATATATATTCCTGAGCCCGTTGGACAAAGCAGTAACAAAGTTTGACTTATTCCAGCTTTGTCCTCCAAGCTTCTTGGTACAACAGCAGTGCCAGATTTACGTATAAGCTAAACAAGCTATAGCTTAAGGACCCACTCTCTTGTGGGCCCCCCAAAAAATTAAAGGAAAAAACCCTGGATGTACATTTCCAAAAAAAAGATAAAAAACAAATAAAATAAAACCTAAATACAGCAACAGTGTTTTGTGTTGTGTAGTCTCCTATGATGTAAGTCATGGGCCCCGCCTGCTAGCCTGCTCCCTAAAATATCACTGGTTTGCTCATTTCTATATATAGGGTGCCTACATTCTGCATGTGCAAATGGCTTTAGATACCTATTAGGTCCATAAATTATCATATAGCACATATTCAACACAAAAAACAGCGACAATTTGTTGTTTACAAAGGGCAGTTGGACATATAAAGGGCCCCATTACCTTCAGTAGCTTAGGGCCTCATCAAACCTAAATCCGGCCCTGTACAACAGGTATCTTAAATCTAAAATATGGTGTTGCAAACACCTGTCATGATTCCACTCACCATTTCAGGACCCTGTTGCTTAATCACAAATGTTCTTATCAGAGAGTGTATTCTGAAAAGAAAATAAGGATTATGTTAGTGTAACAAACCATCTGCTGAACAGATTCCCTTCTTGAGTTAGCAGAGGTGATCTCAGGGGTGATGTTAGAGTCCCAATGGCTTAGGATCTTGGGGAACCTCAATAACCATGCCAAGGTCCCCTCAGGTTGGGCAGGTCTGTACAGTGGTACCTCGGGTTAAGAACTTAATTCGTTCCGGAGGTCCGTTCTTAACCTGAAACTGTTCTGAACCTGAGGTACCACTTTAGCTAATGGGGCCTCACGCCGCCGCCACACGATTTCTGTTCTCATCCTGAGGTAAAGTTCTTAACCCGAGGGACTATTTCTGGGTTAGCAGAGTCTGTAACCTGAAGCATCTGTAACCTGAGGTACCACTGTATTTCATGATTTCTGTGGCCACCAGGAATCTGCCTCAGTTGATATTTGGTTACTTGTAGTACTTTTACACTGCTGCTAAATCTTAGGCTAGAGTTCTACTCCTTTCCTGAGTTAGTTCTGCTGTTGCTCAGAAGAAGAAGAAGAAGAAGAAGAAGAAGAAGAAGAAGAAGAGGAGGAGGAGGAGTTTGGATTTGATATCCCGCTTTATCACTACCCAAAGGAGTCTCAAAGCGGCTAACATTCTCCTTTCCCTTCCTCCCCCACAACAAACACTCTGTGAGGTGAGTGGGGCTGAGAGACTTCAGAGAAGTGTGACTAGCCCAAAGTCACCCAGCAGCTGCATGTGGAGGAGCGGAGATGCGAACCCGGTTCCCCAGATTACGAGACTACCGCTCTTAACTCTAACCACTCTTAACACTACACCACACTGGCTCTCACAACTCAGAACATAGCTAAAATCCAAGCTCTTCTAAGGAAATGTAGATCCAACACCTAAATTTCTTCTAAGAAATTTCAGTGCTGTTTTGCCCAATAGGGTTAATCATTCAGTCAACAACATCAACACAATTTTAAACAGTTCCTTATGCTAAAGTGGCACTGACAACATCATTGATAATGTTGCTGCAGAGCATAAATAATAACGTCAACAGAGCAGAGCTTTTTTGGCTCGTGACCTGCCAAACATATGAAAAATATCCATCTTTGCAAAAAAGACGAATTGCAAACATTGAGGAAAGATGTGCTGTCTTAATGCATTTTAACCTGGCATCTTAGATTCAGCTGGGAAGCCTGCACTGAGCGTTAGGAATAGACGATGTTCTAAAATTCCTGGGCAACCCACACCATCCAGATTGCAACATCAAGTTTCTCTGTTAACAATGTGTGTTTGTGTGTGTTGGGAAGGAGAAAATTAACAATTGCTTGGTAATTTTAGAAGCAGTGCATGTAATGGAACAGGGGAATGTTTTCCCATGTAGATCTGGTAATTACCAACTGGAAACCTCTGGTTCTTATTGGTGCCATGTATACAGCACCCCCAGGGACATGGGTGGTGCTGTGGGTTAAACCACAGAGCCTAGGACTTGCCGATCAGAAGGTTGGCAGTTAAAATCCCCGTGACGGGGTGAGCTCCTGCCAACCTAGCAGCACCACCCGTGTCCCAAAGCCCTTCTCAAATTATGCAGAATTTACAGTTCACTTCTGTTACATTAATTTTGAGGAAATGACTTTATTAACAACTATATTTATAAAGTTTCTACATTTTAAAGAGCTTATTGGACTTCAACACAGGATACCTAACAAGATGCAATTGTACTGGTCAGCCCAGTAAAAAGCTGTCCTACCCCCCCCCCCCCAGTACTCCTGGCTACCACAGCCTCCGAGTTGGGACTGAGAGACAGCAAACTACTCTTTTTGCAGAGTAGCTGTATGACACATTTTACTAGAGCGAACTTATCTTAAATTACAGAACATAACTCCCCCTCGCCATTATACAAATTTCCATTCTTTGTACAGCAAGGGCTGTGCCAAATAAATTTTCAGAGGGCCTCTGAATGAAAAGAGGCAAAGCGCTGATTAATGAGCCATGTTTGTTCTGTTGCGTGTGATCAAACAGGCCAGCACTACAGCCATTGATAAAAGCGAGCAAGGCACACTTATAGCTACAGACTGTTACATTTGTCTGCTTAAAATTCAGTTGCTGTGAGTGCTGGAATAATTTTCTCTGTGCCATCTGGCGGCAAACGTGTGTGTGTGAGTGTGTGTGTGTGTGTGTGTGTGTGTGTGTGTGTGTGTGTGTGTTTGCAGGGGGCGGGGGGGAAAGAATCCCAGTATGTGGAAATACTGTACTGGAGTTTGCAATTTTAAATTATGGATAAACAGTTGACTATATATAATATGAATTACAGCATTCCTGCAGCTGAACTGTAAACAATCCTACAAATGCTAATCTTCGGAACATTTAGAAGCAAACTTATCACACGGGTGCAGCAATGCCTGCGACTTTTTATGTGGATATATATAGCATATTAAAGTCCATAAACTACCGTACAGCAAGATACATTGACTGCAAACACATACATTTAAAAATCCTGCTGGAGGATCAAATATGCATACATCTTCACTGTCATCAATATGAACAAGGTGAACCTGGGGAACAAATCTTAACCCTGTAGGTGTAACTTATACACGACAGCTTTGTTGAACAGGAGCTTTCCCCCTTAACCCCCCAGCTCTTAGCACTATGGTGGTCTTGCCTCATAACATTTAAAAAAGATTGCTCCCCAATCTCCAAGTGGCAGCTTACCCAGGGTTCAGTTTCATTGGAATGAGGCACAACACAGACTGTGGTGTCTTTAGTACATATGGTTTATTCACACATATATGCAACCTGAGTCTAAAATGGAGGTTCACCGTATTAACACTCCAAGAGGGTCTTGTTTCTGCTTAGATTCCAACAGAAGTCAGGTATAGCTCTGTCTTCCAGCTACCCAACCTGCCACTTCTAGTGCTCTCTCTCTCTCTCTCTCTCTCTCTCTCTCTCTCTTCCAACTCCCAACTCTGGCCTTTGTCTGGCATCGAGCCACATCCTTTGTTACCTTAATGGCCTGTACTTAGAAGGCCATCACCTCACCAGGAAGCTAGCCTGGCTATTCTAGGAATTGAATCAGTGCTGGATCCGGGAATTAGAAGGATTTCAGGCATACAACTTACCTGCCCCACTCAACTCATAACACTATGTCGCCTCCGGTATCCAAATAGTTTGCCCTCTGAAGAACAGTTGCAGCAGAACAGCAGTAGGATAGTGCTCATGTCCTGCTTATGGGCTCCAGAGATCATTACCTTATCTAAGAAAGAAGACACTAAAAGTATTTTCCTTTTGTTCTACTTTGCTGCAATGGCTCCCCACCCCCCAAAGAATTCTGAGAATTGTAGTTTGGTAAGGGTGCTGAGACAATATACAGCCTTGGCTCAAGGTTGTATATTGTCTCCCTGCTTATTTAACTTATATGCAGAATTCATCATGCGAAAGGCTGGGCTGGATGAATCCCAAGCCAGAATTAAGATTGCCGGAAGAAATATCAACAACCTCAGATATGCAGATGACACAATCTTGATGGCAGAAAGTGAGGAGGAATTAAAGAACCTTTTAATGAGGGTGAAAGAGGAGAGCGCAAAATATGGTCTGAAGCTCAACATCAAAAAAACCAAGATCATGGCCACTGGTCCCATCACCTCCTGGCAAATAGAAGGGGAAGAAATGGAGGCAGTGAGAGGTTTTCCTTTCTTGGGCTCCATGATCACTGCAGATGGTGACAGCAGTCACAAAATTAAAAAACGCCTGCTTCTTGAGAGAAAAGCAATGACAAACCTAGACAGCATCTTAAAAAGCAGAGACATCACCTTGCTAACAAAGGTCCGTATAGTAAAAGCTATGGTTTTTCCAGTAGTGATGTATGGAAATGAGTACTGGACCATAAAGAATGCTGATCGCTGAAGAATTGATGCATTGAATTATGTTGCTGGAGGAAAATCTTGAGAGTCCCATGGACTGCAAGAAGATCAAAGCTATCCATTCTGAAGGAAATCAGCCCTGAGTGCTCACTGGTCCATGGAGTCATGAAGAGTTGGACACGACTAAACAACAACAATGGTGTGGAGACTTCTGTAAGCCTCAGCCCTCCCACCTCAGCAGCAATTCCCAGAAGGTGCTTTTCAGACGGAGTGAGCTCTGAGTCTTGCTTTCCATTTTATACTGCAGTATGAGTGCTACCGTTTCATGTACCTCATACATTTTCATACACACCCTGCTGTGTTCTGTCCACACGGTGGGGAAGGGTGCTGGTGCTCCTCTCAGGCCCTGCTTCTGACCTTTCCATAGTGGCATCTGTTTTGGCCCCTGTGAGAAGAGGAAGCTGGACTATGTGAGCCTTTGGCCGGATCCTGCGGTTCTCTTCTTACGTTCTTTCTTCCAACCCCTCGGGGCTGCTTAATCATTTCTAATTTATTGCATATATCTTCAATTTGTCGCCTAATTTTAATTGAACCAGATTGCTTGTGTTGCTGCTTAATCATTTCCAGAAGTTGTTCCCTCCTCCCGACGCGAGACAGTAGAGTGACTTTCCCTCTGGCTGTGCATTCTCTGTGAGGAAAAATAATTTTCAAATTCAGTCCCCCTTTCAGAAACGGCAGTTCCTTCCCTCTTTACAGCCAGAGTAGTCTCAGTCTCTCTCTCTCTCTCTCTCTCTCTCTCTCTCTCACACACACACACACACACACACAGAGAGAGAGAGAGAGAGAGAGAGAGAGAGAGAACGAGAGAGAGAGAGAGAGAACACACTCTCTCTGACGAGGGGTTCAAATAGATTAGCAGTGATGGAAAGAAGATATAATTACCACCGTATTTTTCGCTCTATAAGACGCACCAGACCACAATACGCACCTAGTTTTTGGAGGAGGAAAAGAAGAAGAAAAAATATTCTGAATCTCAGAAGCCAGAACAGCAAGAGGGATCGCTGCGTAGTGAAAGCAGTGATCCCTCTTGCTGTTCTGGCTTCTGGGATAGCTGCGCAGCCGGCATTCGCTCCATAAGACGCACACACATTTCCCCTTACTTTTTAGAAGGGAAAAAGTGAGTCTTATAGAGCAAAACATACAGTATTTTTTAACAGAACCACGACATTCTAAATATGTGAGGATGCTTCGATAGGTTCTGAATTAGAACCCCACTATTGCCTGGATCTTTTGTGGCCAACAACAATATCTATCGGAAAAAACCAACAATATAGGAACAGCAGAACAGCAGAAGACAGAATATCTATATTATATGGAAAAACCCTAGGTGGAAAACAGCAGTCCATACATGTGGAGTTTCCATTGCTATTCCACTTTTTGTGAATGAAAATGAGAATGGGATTGTCTGGCTGATTTATGAAAGGAGGGAATATCCTGTCTGGGAAC
Organism: Podarcis tiliguerta; assembly: GCF_965153285.1. Classification (NCBI taxonomy): domain Eukaryota; kingdom Metazoa; phylum Chordata; class Lepidosauria; order Squamata; family Lacertidae; genus Podarcis; species Podarcis tiliguerta. Next base: position 65,176,680 of record NC_139542.1, on the reverse strand, counting down.
CAGGTTGGCAAAATAATAATAATAATAATAATAATAATAATAATAATAATAATAATAATAATAGGTATGGGCAGAATTCTAAGCATGAGTGCATATGGTCTTATACCAGTGATGGCTACTGCCCCAAACAATCCTTGGGAATGTACTTTAGTTATAAAACGTCACATCTTTAGATGTGAAAATAGGGGAACTCTTGTATATTTGTTACATGTCCGTTCTCACATCACCACCTCAAACATTCTCTTGCACAGTGCTGGAATCTCTTTTCTCTTGCTGCACGCTGTGTTCATTTACTGTGGGGCAGCAAGTGGCTGAACATTTACCCTGTTTCTGCCCATCATGTGGAGGTTGTGTAATGTGCTTCTCCTTACTAACCACATAACAGTTTCCTTCAAAAATAAAATAAAATAACCATGTGCAAGAGAGCATCTAATTTTGCAGTGGGTCTAGCAGTACTTACTGAAACCCAAACATTCAGCATCCTTTATTATCTGGATACAGGCAGGAACAGAAACAGAAGATCAATTTTTTGTTTGAAGGAGCGTCTCCTCCACAATTATTCTGCCCGGACACTGAGGTCCAGCACCGAGGGCTTTCTGGTGGTTCCCTCGCTGCAAGAAGCCAAGTTACAAGGAACCATGCAGAGGGCCTTATTGGTGGTGGCGCCCACCCTGTGGAATGCCCTCCCACCAGATGTCAAAGAGAAAACAACTACCAGACTTTTAGAAGACATCTGAAGGCAGCCCTGTTTAGGGAAGCTTTTAATGTTTAATAGACTGTTGTATTTTAATATTCTGTTGGAAGCCGCCCAGAGTGGCTGGGGAAACCCAGCCAGATGGGCGGGGTATAAATAATAAATTTTTATTATTATTACAGTGGAAGCTCGGGTTGCGAACGTGATCCATGTGGGATGCACGTTCGCAACCCACGTCTGCGCACGGATGGGTTGCGATTTGACACTTCTGCACATATGCAAAGCGCGATTTAGCGCTTCTGCGCATGCGCATCCGCCGAAACCCGGAAGTAACCCGTTCGGTACTTCTGGGTTTCGGCGGTCCGCAATCCGAAAAAACGCAACCTGAAGTGGCTGTAACCCGAGGTATGACTGTACAGTGGTACCTCGGGATGTGAACGGTATCCATTCTGGAGCCCTGTTCGCACCCTGAACAGAACTTAAGACGTGACTGCACATCTGTGCATCTGCGGGTCACATTTCGCCGCTTCCGCACATGCGTGTGACGTCATTTTGACCACCTGCGCATGCGCGAGCGACGAAACTAGGAAGTAACACACTCCATTACTTCTGGGTCGCCGCAGAGTGCAACCCAAAAATACTTATCCTGAAGCGTATTTATCCCGAGGTATGACTGTACTTAACAGTTCACCAGCTCCAACATGTGAAATGTCAGGTTACACACTGGTGGTGCTGTAGTGCTCATGTGTCTGTAATGTACATGAATTTTCACAAGAACACGGTATATCCATCCCCTACTCAGAGATTTATCTTCAGAAATCTCAGAGGCAGGATGCTAAAACTTCTAAGAATAGCAACTCTTCCAATGGGTGCACACGTAATTAAAAAATGCATACACCCCAGTCTCCATCAAAGGCAAAATTAGGGCCAGCGACTTACCGGCAAATGGAGACTTATCCCTGGTAAACAAAGGCTGTGGATTGCATGACTTGGCAAGGGCACTGAGAATTCTGTTACAAATTCCAATCTCAGTTTGGAGGGCATGATCCAACATGTTCCAAAAGTTAAGCACTCCTTTCTGACTGCTGACAGTTGGGCTCTCCTCACACAACACCTGTGCTTCTCGGAAGAGGTGGTCGCCATCTTTAGCTCTTTGATGCGGATGAAAGAGCTACATAACCCGCTGAAATACATTTCCTCAGGAGTCACTCTGAGTAACAGGAGAAGGTGAGATTAAGCAGATAGGATGCCCAGCTGGATGTGTGGCTTTGGGACCACTGCGGTGAGAGAGCATTCACAGACGCTTTTTAAGGCCAAAAAAAAGGGAAGAAAAAATATGATGGCAGACTTCGGCCTCTGTGTTCCCCTACTAAGAGTGTCAGACGGGCACAAACAGAAAGTTCCCTTATGAAGTTTCTTGACAACCTCTTAGTAGCATAACATTTATGATGTTGCTAAGGGCTCATTCTAGATTTTGGGCGAGATTGAAATCAGTCCTACTCAGAGCAGACCTATTGATTTCAGTGGGTTTACTCTGTGGATGACTTTGTTGGATATTGATCCCCCCCCCCCTTTTAATTCCCATAACACCATTCTGTCTTTTTTTTAAAAAAATACATTTTTTAATTTGATTTTTAAAAATATAAACATATAACAAAAAAAAATCAATATCCAAATATCGAGATTGCTCTGAATCACCTGATTTCCCCCCATCCCTTCCACAGGTCCTAATAATATTTACAACTGCATATCAATACTTGTCCAAATTTTTATCCATCCAAACTATCCATAAACTATCCCCTGACAATTAGGTCCAGTCGTGGCCGACTCTGGGGTTGCGTCGCTCATCTCGCTTTATTGGCCAAGGGGGGCGGCGTACAGCTTCTGGGTCATGTGGCCAGCATGACTAAGCCACTTCTGGCAAACCAGAGCAGCGCACGGAAACGCCGTTTACCTTCCCGCCAGAGGTATTTATCTACTTGCACTTTGACGTGCTTTTGAACTGCTAGGTTGGCAGGAGCAGGGACCGAGCTACGGGAGCCCACCCTGTCGCGGGGATTCGAACTGCCGATCTTCTGATTGTCAAGTCCTAGGCTCTGTGGTTTAACCCACAGCGCCACCTGCGTCCCATCCATACTTTCCATTATTTTACAAGAGTGATGAAAATCCTGCTAATGTTTTAACCTGTTTACAATGGCCTCGTAAATAGATTATAAACGTTTCCCATTATTTTTTTAAAGTTCTTGTCCTTTTGATTTCTGAGCTTCCCAGTTAATTTCAGCAAGGCATTCAGCAAGGTGCCCCATGATATTCTTGTAAAGAAGCTGGTAAAATGCGGTCTTGACTATGCTACCACTCAGTGGATTTGTAACTGGCTGACTGACTGAACCCAAAGGGTGCTCATCAATGGTTCCTCTTCATCCTGGAGAAGAGAGACTAGTGGGGTGCCACAGGGTTCTGTCTTGGGCCCGGTCTTATTCAACATCTTTATCAACGACTTGGATGATGGACTCAAGGGCATCCTGATCAAATTTGCAGATGACACCAAACTGGGAGGGATGGCTAACACCCCAGAGGACAGGATTACACTTCAAAATGACCTTGACAGATTAGAGAACTGGGCCAAAACAAACAAGATGAACTTTAACAGGGATAAATGTAAAGTATTGCACTTGGGCAAAAAAAATGAGAGGCACAAATACAAGATGGGTGACACCTGGCTTGAGAGCAGTACATGTGAAAAGGATCTAGGAGTCTTGGTTGACCACAAACTTGACATGAGCCAACAGTGTAACACGGCAGCTTAAAAAGCCAGTGCAATTCTGGGCTGCATCAATAGGAGTATAGCATCTAGATCAAGGGAAGTAATAGTGCCACTGTATTCTGCTCTGGTCAGACCTCACCTAGAGTACTGGGTCCAGTTCTGGGTACCACAGTTCAAGAAGGACACTGACAAACTGGAACGTGTCCAGAGGAGGGCAACCAAAATGGTCAAAGGTCTGGAAACGATGCCTTATGAGGAACGGCTAAGGGAGCTGGACATGTTTAGCCTGGAGAAGAGGAGGTTAAGGGGTGATATGATAGCCATGTTCAAATATATAAAAGGATGTCACATAGAGGAGGGAGAAAGCTTGTTTTCTGCTGCTCCAGAGAAGTGGACACGGAGCAATGGATCCAAACTACAAGAAAGAAGATTCCACGTAAACATTAGGAAGAACTTCCTGACAGTAAGAGCTGTTTGACAGTGGAATTTGCTGCCAAGGAGTGTGGTGGAGTCTCCTTCTTTGGAGGTCTTTAAGCAGAGGCTTGACAACCATATGTCAGGAGTGCTCTGATGGTGTTTCCTGCTTGGCAGGGGGTTGGACTCGATGGCCCTTGTGGTCTCTTCCAACTCTATGATTCTATGATTCTAATTTTGCCATCTGAGCATAGTCCATCAACTTGGTTTGCTATTCTTCTCAGGTCAGGGTTATATCTTCCTTCCATCTCTGGGCTAGCAGCATCCAACACCATTCTGTCTGAAAGGGGTCCCTAAAGATCACAAACACACACACACACCAAAAACAAGACACATATGTCAAACCAATAAAATGGCAGCAAGAGAAGAAAAGAGAAAGAACAGCAGCTGCTTCTCCACTCGGGTCTTCCATGGTTCACATCACTCACCCTCCTCTCCCGTGTGCTGATGCAAGAGGGACTTTTAATTTTGCCTCGCAACAGATGGAGGAGCTGGGTGAGTGATGGAACCGGGCAGGGGGAAATGGAACAGGAGGCACAGCGGCGGCAAACTCTCTCCCCGCTTCAGAACAGTTGAAGGCAGGGCTGAGTGGAAGCTGGCTGTTTAGCTCTGGGTTCCTTCTCATGAATGCTGAAGAACACCTCCTGTGTGGGGCGATTTTTCAACGCTCGTTGTGAGCGAGCTGGACCATAAAGAAGGCTGATCGCCGAAGAATTGACGCTTTTGAATTATGGTGCTGGAGGAGACTCTTGAGAGTCCCATGGACTGCAAGAAGATCAAACGCATCCATTCTTAAGGAAATCAGCCCTGAGTGCTCACTGGAAGGACAGATCGTGAAGCTGAGGCTCCAATACTTTGGCCACCTCATGAGAAGAGAAGACTCACTGGAAAAGACCCTGATGTTGGGAAAGATGGAGGGCACAAGGAGAAGGGGACGACAGAGGACGAGATGGTTAGACAGTGTTCTCGAAGCTACAAACATGAATCTGACCAAACTGCGGGTGGCAGTGGAAGACAGGAGTGCCTGGCGTGCTCTGGTCCATGGGGTCACGAAGAGTCGGACACGACTGAACGACTAAACAACAACAACAATTATGTTTAGCACTCCCCCCACCCCACCTGTTAATATTTCTTCTCCGCACTTCTCTCCATATTTTCCTTCTTACCTGCCCTTGCCGCCCTTGTCCTCATTTGTTCTCACTACTTTCCAAAGCAACTACAGTGGTACCTCTGGGTGCGAATGGGATCCGTTCCGGAGCTCCGTTCGCATCCAGAAGCAAACACAATTTGCTGCTTCCGCACATGCGCGTGACGTCATTTTGACTGTCTGCGCATGCGCGAATGATGAAACCTGCAAGTAACGCGCTCCGTTACTTCCAGGTCACCGCGGAGCGCAACCCAAAAGCGCTCAACCTGAAGCACATTTGACCCGAGGTATGACTGTATTCTATTCCAAACTTAAAAATGGAAAGCGGTGGTCAACAAAAGAGGTTTAAAAGACTGTCTCAAGGCATTTTTTTAAAAAATGTAGTATAAACACTGACAATTGGGAAACACTTGCCTGCGAGCACTCCAGTTGGAGAACAGCCTTGACAAAAGGTGTCATGGGCTTTGAAGATGCTCGAACTCAGGACGCAAGGGAGAAATGTGCTAAGAGGAAGGCACGCTTGGCAAATCCACACCGTGATCAACTCCTGCCAGGAAACCTATGTTCCCCCTGTGGAAGGACGTGTGGGTCCAGAATTGGCCTCCACAGTCACTTACGGACTCATTATTAAAACTGTGTTTATAGAAGACAATCTTACTCGGCTATGAGTGATCGAGAAAGAAAGAAAGAAAGAAAGAAAGAAAGAAAGAAAGAAAGAAAGAAAGAAAGAAAGAAATCTGATTGGCCCATGTGTTTTAGTGGATAGGTATCTGTGACATCAGGACGCGGGTGGCGCTGTGGGTTAAAGCCTCAGCGCCTAGGGCTTGCCGATCAAAAGGTCGGCGGTTCGAATCCCCGCGGCTGGGTGCGCTCCCGTTGTTCGGTCCCAGCGCCTGCCAACCTAGCAGTTCGAAAGCACTCTCGGGTGCAAGTAGATAAATAGGGACCGCTTACTAGCGGGAAGGTAAACGGCGTTCCGTGTGCGGCTCTGGCTCGCCAGAGCAGCGATGTCACGCTGGCCACGTGACCCGGAAGTGTCTTCGGACAGCGCTGGCCCCCGGCCTCTTTGAGTGAGATGGGCGCGCAACCCTAGAGTCTGTCAAGACTGGCCCGTACGGGCAGGGGTACCTTTACCTTTTATCTGTGACATCAGATGTGGCACTGTGATGATGATGATGATATATTTATTTATTTATACCCTGCCCTTCTGACTGGGTTTCCCCAGCCACTCTGGGCGGCTTCCAACAAAATAGTAAAATACAAAATGTCACCGACACCATCACGGGGGCCACAAACCATTGGATTAAGTGGCAGCGAGGACAAAAAGGACCTCAAATGACAACCGCTTCCACCAATGGAAATGGAAAGGTGCCAAACGGTACAAACATTCGGTAAGATTAGCAGGTTTTTAGGTTTTTTTATATATATATTTAGTTTGGCTGCAGTCAGCATACCAGTTTGAAAAGGATTATCAAAATTAATGAGCGTTTGGCAGAGCTGAAAAGTAAAGGTAGGTTCTCTAGGTTGTAATCCTAGCTTCAGCTCCCTTCTAAAGTGAACAGAAGAGGCCAATTTTGCCAGGTTTAACAAGCACTGTTGCAACCCCACCACTCCTAGTGCCTCTTTCAACCACCCCCACAAGTCTCAACTTGTTTTTCTCTAATTCTGTGGCTTCACTAATTATAATGAATGAAATGTACCAGTAAGGACTAAAATGTGCTACATGTCTTTCAATAACGAATCACAGCATGGAAGGACCACACATTAGCTCTTGCCTTATGGCTCCCATGGTGACTACATATTAAAGCCCCACAGTGCTGTTCACCCTTAAATCTCCATTTCCTAGCTTTTAGTGTGTGTGTGTGTGTGTTTTCTCTTTCACAATTTCAGTGCTACCTCTATGCACCTTTAATGTGTAGATATATTTATGGATGCAATAAAAGTTGTGTGCAAATGCATAATTCTGGATCTGCATATTTTAACAGGCAAAATATTTCAAAAGGCCAGCCATACACCTTAAAGCAACATTTGCTTTGCTTTGCTTTAAAGCACAGAGTCAGTTTTCTAGGTAGTTTCTTTGTGGTTCCCAAAATGGCTAATCAGAATGGCAAAACAATAACAAAGCACAGTTTTATATATGTCCAGCTCCACTAGTAAGGGAGTCAGTTCTTTACGTGCTCATTATGTTTTAAAGAAACAGCACAATGAGGCAGACTCTCTGATAATGCTCTTCCAGAGATCTGTAGAATACGTCTGCTTGCAAGAGTATTTGCAAGCAATTTTGGCTATAATATTGTTGCAGGCCACCCCAGTCTCCTAGCAGTGCAAGATTCCATGGGTTCGAGATACTTACCCAGGGTCCCTGTTTCCTTTGGGAGTGAGGCACAGCGGAGATTGTGGTGTCTTTATGATATATGGTTTATTTACACATATATGTAACCTGAGACTTGGATGGAGGAGTTCACAGAATCAGCACCCCAAAAGGGTCTTGTTTCTTCTATAGCTGCAGCCTTGGATTCACACAGATGTCAAACGTTGCTCTCACAGACTTCTGTGCTTCTTCTGCTTTCTGCTTTACCTCGTGTTACTGCTTTCCTAACTCGCTGCTCTAAGCTCTGGATTTAGCTGTCGAGGGATAGGGGCCCCATCCATTCGCAGGTGGCACTGTGGTCTAAACCACAGAGCCTTGGGCTTGCCAATCAGAAGGTCGACGGTTCGAATCCCCAGGAAGGGGTGAGCTCCCGTTGCTTGGTCCCAGCTCCTGCCTACCTAGCAAGATGTTTTTATTTGAAGACCGTAAGGTCCTCCGTGGGACATAGCAGGAGAAGTGGTCCCATAGGTACGAGGGTCCTAGGCCGTATAGGGCTTTAAAGGTTAAAACCAGCACCTTAAATCTGATCTTGTACTCCACTGGGAGCCAGTGCAGCTGGTATAGCACCAGGTGAATAAATAATAATAATAATAATAATAATAATAATAATAATAATAATAATAATTTATTTATACCCCACTCATCTGGCTGGGTTTCCCCAGCCATTCTGGGAGGCTTCCAACAAAATATTAAAACACAATTAAACATTAAAAGCTTCCCTAAACAGGGCTGCCTTCAGATGTGTGTGATCCCGCGGTAAGGACCTTATGCAAGGGATGTTTTACATAGGGACACATGCAAACATATGAATCCGCATCTGCATTCTGAAAGGATCATCCAGTTTATCACCTCATTCTGTTGCATGTATGGGCCATGGTTTGGAAGTGCTTCTCAGCAAATAGAGGCTCCATTAAGCCATTGTGGTGAATCCATCATTTATCTTCCATGAATATAATCCATGTATGAAGCCAACATATTGAATGAAAACTTTAGCCCACATTTAGGTAAAGTAAAGGGACCCCTGACCATTAGGACCAGTCGTGACCAACTCTGGGGTTACAGCGCTCATCTCACTTTATTGGCTGAGGGAGCCGGTGTACAGCTTCCGGGTCATATGGCCAGCATGACTAAGCCGCTTCTGGCGAACCAGAGCAGCGCACGGAAACGCCGTTTACCTTCCCGCTGTGCGGTAACTATTTATCTACTTGCACTTTGACGTGCTTTCGAACTGCTAGGTTGGCAGGAGCAGGGATCGAATAATGGGAGCTCACCCCATCGCGGGGATTCGAACCGCCGACCTTCTGATCGGCAAGTCCTAGGCTCTGTGGTTTAACGCACACCGCCACCCGCGTCCCATTCAACCCAGTACAAATTTCTATTGACCCTCCAAAAATTCAGTCTTCCCTAGTCCTGCAACTTGAGATCCTCTAATTGAAGATGTGTCAATACAAAAGCATTTGTTCTGTCTATACCAGGGGCAGCAAACTTTTTCAACAGGGGGCTGGTCCACTGTCCCTCAGACCTTGTGGGGGGCCAGACTATATTTTTTGGGGGGGAGTGAACAAACTCCTATGCCCCACAAATAACCCAGAGATGCATTTTAAATAAAATCACACCTTGTACTCATGTAAAAACACGCTGATTCCTGGACTGTCTGCGGGCTGGATTGAGAAGGCAATTGGGCCAGTATCTGGCCTCTGGGCCTTAGTTTGCCTGCTCGTGGTCTAACTCTATACCATTGAGGTGTGGCCCTTCCCAGACCATCAGAACACTTAGGGCTCTGCCAGGTGACCTGTTTATTCAGAATAAGGGACGGGGAAATTTGATTCCGTATGCATTTAAAGCTAAAACGATCGTATCCCCACTTTCCAAAGCCAATATGCAAACCAAAACACAGCTAAGCATTTGAAATTTGAACATATCCAAATTCTATGATGCAGTTTCCCAACCAAACAATGTGCGTGGATTACGGGAAAGTTTGTGCAAAAATGAAGATTTTTAGTCAAAATAGCATCCAAAAAAATGGATTCTATTAGGGAAAATTGATTGCAGAAAATATGTACCTTAGTCAAAACTGCATATAAAAATGTGCTTATTGGGAGAAAATCACAGTAAAATTCCGAGTCTTTTTTGGGAGGATTTTTTAAAAGTTGCAAATTTCTTCAAAATGTGGATAACCAAATTTAAGATTCAAAAAAAAACAGAAACTAAGAAAGCAAAATGAACAGATCCTACCAGCCTATTCAGCATTCATCCTGATTTGCTCGCACAAATCTTGGATTATATTGTGTCATTACTGAGTATTCGTTCTCATTTGTTTACAGGGTGGTTACACCCAAATGAACGTTCATCCTGCATTCATCCTGGTTTTCTTGAGGGGTGTTTACACATTTTCTTATTAATCATTCATTGATTCCACAATTTTCAGTGCGTTTCCTAACCCCAAGAAATCTGTGTTAAAGGGGTGTGTGTGTGATTTGTTGCACCAGAACACTTTAGTAAAGGGACCCCTGACCATTAGGTCCAATCGTGGCCGACTCTGGGGTTGCAGCGCTCATCTCGCTCTATAGCCCGAGGGAGCCGGTGTACAGCTTCTGGGTCATGTGGCCAGCATGACTAAGCCTCTTCTGGTGAACCAGAGCAGCGCATGGAAACGCCGTTTACCTTCCCGCCGGAGCAGTACCTATTTATCTACTTGCACTTTGAGGTGCTTTCGAACTGCTAGGTTGGCAGGAGCAACGGGAGCTCACCCCATCACGGGGATTCGAACCGCTGACCTTCTGATTGGCAAGTCCTAGGCTCTGTGGTTTAACCCACAGCGCCACCCGCGTCTCTTACCAGAACACTTTAATTCACTTTAATTGCACTAACTTAGAGTTTCAGTATGGACTTGGATCCCTTCCACAAAACAGTGACAGTCTGGAGGCATCCTCAGAAAACGTACACATTTATACCTTTAAAAAGCCAGCAAGAGGAAATATACTTGACCCTGGTAAGAGAGTGGATGAGTGCTATGTCTTTTTGCAAGCAGACAAGTCCCTTCCTTCTTCTACCCAGCTCACCTCCCTTTAGGTGAGCTCAAACTGAAGCAAATGAGTTTGTTATGGTGTGAGCAACTGAAGCGATTGCAGCCTGCGAGGGGGTGGCGTGGAGCGTTTTGTTTAGCTCTAGCTATAAATAAAGCTTGCAACAAGCTTGCCATTTTGGTACAATGCATCCAAGCCTTATTGAAATCCGAATAATGCATTCATAAAAACAAAAACCGAAGAACTGCGTCTGAGTAAAATATTCCCACTGCACATTAACGTACAGTTAGTTATCTTCCAGATGTGTGCGGAAGAACCAGATATTAAGGTTCATTAGTAGCAACTGCAAATTAAAGTCTGTACATAGCCAAGGAATTCTTATCGACAAACTTACAGCAGAGAATTTGTTCAGCATCTAAAACAAATCACTAGGGGCCTGGACAAATGATATTTACTCTCTTTTAATTACCCAGCAAGATTAGTGTTTGTGGTCTGACTAAGTAGGTCACAAATGCAGCAATGAAAATTAATTGCGTTACAGCGTCGTAGTGATTTATACATTTTTGAGGACATAATTTTGCATCTGTATATTAAAGCGCTAGCTTCTCGGAGCTTTTCATTTTTAAAAGATCTATTAGCATCATAAGGGGAGTATTTTATTGTGTATAAAGCACACACACTCGGTTAGACACCTCTTCTTTACATTTATCATCTCAGTGCACCAATGTAAAGTTCCCCTCTGTGTAGAGGATTCTAGCACATCTGCAAGATAAAGAGTCGAATGCATAATACCAGCGGAGTAAATTTGCAGGTGTATGTAGGGGTTGAATGTGAGTGATGTACTGGGCATTCGCTCTTTAACTTTCTCATCCCTTCTTCTTTGGCAATCACTCGTAGCCGAGTAGGATTGTCTTCCATAAACACAGTTTTAACAATGAGTCCGTAAGTGACTGTGGAGGCCAATTCTGGATCCACACGTCCTTCCACAGTGGAGACATTGGTTTCTGGGTGGGAGTTGATCATGGTGTGGATTTGCCAAATGTGCCTTCCTCTTAGCACATTTCTCCCTTGCGTCCTGAGTTTGAGCATCTTCAAAGCCCATGACACCTTTGGTAAAGGCTGTTCTCCAACTGGAGTGCTCACAGGCCAGAGTTTCCTAGTTGTCAGAGTTTATACTACATTTTTTAAAGATTTGCCTTGAGACAGTCTTTAAACTCTTTTGTTGACCACCAGCATTACACTTTCCATTTTTAAGTTCAGAATAGAGTAGTTGCTTTGGAAGACAATCAGCAGGCATCTGCTCAACATGACCAGTCCAACAAAGTTGATGTTGAAGAATGAACACAGGTGAACTTTGCTTCTTCCAGTACACTGATATTAATTCGCCTGTCTTCCCAAGCGATGTGTAAAATTTTTCGGAGAAACCGTTGATGGAATCTTTCGAGGAGTTGGAGATGACGTTTATAAGTGGTCCATGTTTCACAAGCATACAGTAAAGTTGGTAGTGCAATAGCTTTGTAAACAAGCATTTTGGTTTCCCTGCAAATGTCCAGGTCCAAACCTCCACCCCCTCCCTGCCCTGCAACAACACACACAGCACCTTAAAATTGTTGATGGTCTTTGCACTTAATTATTTTTCTACCTGTTGTAGCAATCGTAATGCACTGTGCTAGATGCTGTATGATTTTAATTGCTTCTTTTAATTCTACACTTGAGTTCATAATTTCTTTATTTGCAGATTTATCAAAGGAAAAACTGAGGAGAAAAATTAAAGGCAATAAAATAAAAATAGTACATAAATAATACCAATAGTAACAAAAAAAGGCCACCACCAGTTCACAGCGCAATAAACATTATCAAGTACGTCTTAGGTTAGACATATAAGTTAATGTAAGTTCTCCAGATGCCAGCATGAATTTGACGCCTGTATGAAATATGTTCAAAAGTAGCCAGGGCAGTGAGGCCCTCAGACCATTGTGTATTTTATTGCATTACAATTTCCATTCCATGCAATTCAATTTGCAATATAATAAAAGACAGTATAAGAAAAAAGAAGAAGCAATAAAATACAATTAGAAATAAATATTAGTATGTAATGCGGACATGCTATGGACCCACCTAAATGAATCTAATGGAACCTGTAATGGTTCTAGGGGTTGCTCGTGCGTAAGTTGCCGCTACTCCTGGCTAGGTTGAAGGTTGAACCCTTTCTGTCTGGACAGCCTCAAGTTCCGTGGCTGCCTCAGTCACTGGCAGAATCCATCAGTGGGCGTTTCTTGAACCTCTTCCAGCACAGAAGCTGTTTGACGCCCAGTCTCTTCCTACTCTGCCTGCGCGGAAGTCTTCTGCGCAGGGAGGGTGTGGGCAGCGGAGTACCCGTCCCCTCTCCACTGGTCTCCGGCGAGGAGTCCTGGAGCCACCTCTCCGATTCCCCCATCTGCCCCCCTTCTCCACTGGTGTTACGCTGATTTCCTTCCCCAGCGGATGGGCTGCCTCTCTCTCTACTGGGACCCTCTCCGGCATCCCTCTGGAGCCTCCTCTCCGCCTCCAGCTCCGATGGCAGTTCCCTGACAGAACCCCTTCATTATATGATTATATGGCCCCAGGACTTATTATATCTGTCTTTGTCCTCGTTTTGCACTTTGTGAATGCCTTATTAAACGGTTGCCTCTGAAGGAAATAAGCAGCTATCCTATCTTTAAAAGACATCTGAAGGCAGCCCTGTTTAGGGAGGTTTTTAATATTTGATGCTGTATTGTTTTTAACACTTGATTGGAAGCCGCCCAGAGTGGCTGGGGAAACTCAGCCAGATGGGTGGGGTATAAATAATTTATTATTATTATTATTATTATTATTATTATTATGCGACAGAGCAAGTTGGGTTTGGTCCATGAAACGTCTTGCGGTGCCACAAGACTCTTCGTTGTTTTTATTGGAAGTTGTTAGTGTGAGTTGCTCGCATTGCCAGCTCTTATGATTCAGCTCCTTCCCCAGTAGGGCGTCTTCTAGAAGTTAAATCTGAGTGGTCTGAGGAATGCCTCTTGCTTTCAGCCCACCTGCAAGTAAATGCATGTGCATGAACACTAAGCCAACGTGCAGAATGCAGCTTGCCAATTGACACATGAAGCTGCCGAGGCATTGCAGAGCAAACAAATATAGCACACAGCCAGGAAGTGTAGAGACTGGAACAATATAAAAGTGGAAGGAGTGGGGTTAACAAAAGTGATCCTTGCGATGACAGTTGGGGTGCTCTAAGCGTCTACGTGGGGCTCCCTTTGAAGGTGACCCGGAAACTATAACTAATCCAGAATGCGGCAGCTAGACTGGTGACTGGGGGCGGCCGCCGAGACCATATAACACTGGTCCTGAAAGACCTACATTGGCTCCCAGTACGTTTCTGAGCACAATTCAAAGTGTTGGTGTTGACCTTTAAAGCCCTAAATGGCCTCGGCCCAGGATATCTGAAGGAGCGTCTCCACCCCAATAGTTCTGCCCGGATGCTGAGGTCCAGCGCCAAGGGCCTTCTGGCGGTTCCCTCACTGTGAGAAGCCAAATTACAGGGAACCAGGCAGAGGGCCTTCTCGGTAGTGGCACCCGCCCTGTGGAACGCCCTCCCACCAGATGTCAAAGAGAAAAACAACTGCCAGACTTTTAGAAGACATCTGAAGGCAGCCCTGTTTAAGGAAGCTTTTAATGTTTGATGTACAGTGGTACCTCGGGTTAAGAACTCGTTCCGGAGGTCCGTTCTTAACCTGAAACGCTTCTTAGCCTGAAGCACCACTTTAGCTAATCGGGCCTCCTGCTGCCGCCGCGCCGCTGGAGCACGATTTCTGTTCTCATCCTGAAGCAAAGTTCTTAACCCGAGGTACTATTTCTGGGTTGGGGAGTCTGTAATCTGAAGCATATGTCACCTGAAGCGTATGTAACCCGAGGTACCAATGTATTACTGTATTTTAATTTTTGGTTGGAAGCCACCCAGAGTGGCTGGGGAAGCCCAGCCAGATGGGCGGGGTATAAATAATAAATAATAAATTATTATTATTATTATTATTATTATTATTACTCCCTGTTTTCATCATGGGGCATGCCATTCACAAACCTCTCTCTCTCTCTCTCTCTCTCTCTCTCTCTCTCTCTCCACCCCGCCCCCCCCCAGGCCTTGTCGGCTGAACTCATTTCTCCCCCTTCCTAGTCTTTGAGGACTGACTATTTTTCAAAACTCCTGAGCAGCTGGAATGTTAATAAACATTCCACAACATCAAGTCAGTTGCTAAGAAGGTGCTCATTTCAGTCTACTCTAGTCCAATTTTGACCAATTAAACTTTTTATTGCACTAGTCATAGGCCATGGCATCATTCAGAAGGAGGGTGGAGGACCCATAAAAGTCATCGGGCACCACACATACAATAAAACCACAGTCACAGCTACTAAAATTATTTGTTGCATTAAACAGAACAGGATAGCAGAAGATTCTCAGGTAAGATGTGCCAAATTAAATATCCGAATCCCCTTTGCAGTTGACCGCTATTTTATCTAGTTCCTCCTGATCTTCTTAGCTGCCAACACACAGAGTGCTACTTTATAAGTAACAAAGTGGTCAGTGTCGCTCGGCAGCCATTTCACCCTTTTCCCCCTATTCAGATGTGGTCCATTCGTAAATAGGGGTTTTATAAATCAGTCTCTTGGGTCTATATATAATGGGCACTACAATAAATAATGGCACAGGTCCTCGACGCAGGGTTGTCCACACAGACAGAGTCTCTCTTTGTAATGTACTTTGTCGTACCGTCCATCCAAGACCCGCCGAGGGCATCGATTTGAACCGTAGTTCTGTAAAAGCCATTCTTAGTACGGGAAGTGGGAGTTTGGTCAGGTATCTAGCTCGGGCACGCTCTGTTTTGATAAGTGGGGACCATGGTGAGCTCTTGGTAGAAGCCATCAAGGTTAGATTCCTTTCTGCATCAGACCTAAAGAGACAGTCTCTTAAGTGCCTCTTATCCATCTTCATGGTCACCTGAAGTACTCTAGTCACATACAGTTAATAGCTATGGAAGCTTGAAAGACACCCTGTCAGAATTATATTTCCCCCTGTGTATCTCTTTCTGTGCTTCCCAGCACAGTCCTATGAAGGTCTTGTTGTTTAGTCGTTTAGCCGTGTCCGACTCTTCGTGGCCCCACGGACCAGAGCACACCAGGCACTCCTGTCTTCCACTGCCTACCGCAGTTTGGTTAAACTCATGCTGGTAGCTTCGAGAACACTGTCCAACCATCTCGTCCTCTGTTGTCCCCTTCTCCTTGTGCCCTCCATCTTTCCCAACATCAGGGTCTTTTCAAGGGAGTCTTCTCTTCTCATGAGGTGGCCCAAGTATTGGAGTCTCAGCTTCAGGATCTGTCCTTCCAGTGAACACTCAGGGCTGATTTCCTTAAGAATGGATCGGTTTGATCTTCTTGCAGTCCATGGGACTCTCAAGAGTCTCCTCCAGCACCACAATTCAAAAGCATCAATTCTTTGGCGATCAGCCTTCTTTATTGTCCAGCTCTGGAAGATGAGCCCCTCAGGTCAGAAGGCGTCCAACATGCTACTGAGGAAGAGCGGAGGATAAGTACAAGTAGATTCAGAGCTGATGAAGCGGCTGGGCCAAAGCCGAAAGGTTGCTCAGTTGCAGATATGCCTGGAAGTGAAAGGAAAGTCCAATGCTGTAAAGAAAAATAAAGAAAGAAATATGAATGTCTACCAAGAAGTAACTCCCAGTGATGTCTATTCCCAGGAGTGCTTAGGCTTGGAATGCTGATTGGATACCTGATATGTCTGTCTGCAGCCACAGTAATTGCCCTAAAAGATCACCCATAACTGGTTTTGACTTTAGCAAATGGTGATATGGATTCAGCTAGCATTATGATTAGGTCTTCCAGCCAATTAGACAGTAAGGTAAAGGGTAAAGGGACCCCTGACCATTAGGTCCAGTCGTGACCGACTTTGGGGTTGCGGCGCTCATCTCGCTTTATTGGCCGAGGGAGCTGGCGTTTGTCCACAGACAGCTTCTGGGTCATGTGGCCAGCATGACTAAGCCACTTCTGGCGAACCAGAGCAGCGAATGGAAACACCATTTACCTTCCCGCCAGAGCGGTACCTATTTATCTACTTGCACTTTGACATGCTTTCGAACTGCTAGGTTGGCAGGAGCTGGGACTGAGCAATGGGAGCTCACCCCGTCACGGGGATTTGAACCGTTGACCTTCTGACTGGCAAGTCCTAGGCTCTGTGGTTTAACCCACAGCGCCACCCGCATCCCAATTAGACAGTATTCACAGGCTATTGTTGCAGTTCCACCATGCTATGGGGCGGCTATGCCATTTTATGTTTGCCCCAATGGAATATTGTCGGGCTCTTATGCTTTGCCAGCTGCTAGGCTCTTGGAAAGCACAGGAAGAGCATTTTAAAAAGAGGGTTGATTCTTTATATATATATATTAAGTGTACATTAATTTCACAGCACACAGCTATAGTCTTTCTGCCATCCTTCCCTCTTTATGCATACATGCATGTAATCTTTTTTTGCCACGGCGCTCCAAAGTTCATTACTTTGCAATGTTCTCACTCTCAGACGCTCCCCCTAACAATGCTGGCGCAACACAATATACTCTGCCAATGTCAGCAAAGACTTTCCCCCACCACATGCTGTATAATCCAAGTCCTTTATCCTCCCCCACCTTCCCGACGCAGCCGGCTCATAATCACATGGCTGTAAGGAAATACAGATCTCAGGACTTTTCTTTTTTGCTGTATCCATTTATTTCAGATATTATATCAATGCTATTTGCACAGCTATAATTAGGACTGTCTCAGCACTTCCTAGAGGGCAGCGACTTAAGCCTAGATCCACTTCCTATTTGACAGGCACAAGCCTGTTCAGACCCCCTGTGAGGGGCTTGAGAGCTTTTAGGCTCAGACTTCAAGACTCCTAGTCCCATCGTATTAAAATTCGACCTATTGACATCTGGAGGGATGGGGATCCCAGGGGAACAGGGAAGACCGTGTGTGCTGTTGTACAAAAAGAAAGTCAAAGGAGGAGTGTTTTTTTCACAGCGGTGGTACAGTACTGATCACAAGTTATGGTCCTTAGAGCAGGGGTCAGCAAACTTTTTCAGTGTGGTGTAGTGGTTAAGAGCGGTAGGCTCGTAATCTGGTGAACCAGGTTCGCGTCTCTGCTCCTCCACATGCAGCTGCTGGGTGACCTTGGGCCAGTCACACTTCTTTGAAGTCTCTCAGCCCCACTCACCTCACAGAGTGTTTGTTGTGGGGGAGGAAGGGAAAGGAGAATGTTAGCCGCTTTGAGACTCCTTTGGGTAGTGATAAAGCGGGATATCAAATCCAAACTCTTCTTCTTCTTCTTTCAGCAGGGGGCCGGTCCACTGTCCCTCAGACCTTGTGGGGGGCCGGACTATATTTTGGAAGGAAAAAAATGAACGAATTCCTATGCCCCACAAATAACCCAGAGATGCATTTTAAATAAAAGCGCACATTCTACTAATGTAAAAACAGGCTGATTCCCAGATCGTCCGCCGGCTGGATTTAGAAGGTGATTGGACCAGATCCGGCCGCCAGGCCTTAGCTTGCCTACCCATGCCTTAGTGGATGCAGAAGCATCAAAGGAAGTGGAGATGAGAGGGATGAAAACCTTCTGATCAGCTGCTCGGTTTCTAATTTACTATACAGTGGTACCTCGGGTTACATATGCTTCAGGTTACAGACGCTTCAGGTTACAGACTCTGCTAACCCAGAAATAGTACCTCGGGCTAAGAACTTTGCTTCAGGATGAGAACAGAAATCATGCAGCAGCGGTGCAGCGGCAGCAGGAGGCCCCATTAGCTAAAGTGGTGCTTCAGGTTAAGAAGAGTTTCAGGTTAAGAACAGACCTCCAGAACGAATTACGTTCTTAACCCAAGGTACCACTGTACACGTGGAAGGAGTGGTGGCTGTTGCAAAGGGACCTGCTGGCTATCCACTTTGTGGGTTTTGCAAACCATCTTTCACTGCCACACTGAAAGTTACTTGCAGAACAGAACTAGCTCATCCTTTTGCCCATTTTGCTTGCACGTGAGCAAGCACACAAATTGGTGCCGTGTTTTAATAAGAGGTCTATTTATTGATTTTTTGCTGCCTTCCTGCCGCCCCGTGCAGAATAGGACGTGGTGTGTAAATACATGCATAGTTCCTCAAGACCTTCTTGCAACCAGAGTTGAATGTATGCAATCCTTTATAGCAGAGCATATGCCCCACTGATCAGTTGTTTGGGAGAGGGAAATGGGGATTGGATTGAACTTTCTCTCATGTTTTTTCATGTTGAAAGAGTTTGCAGGGAAGGATAGATGTGGGGATGGGTACATAAATGTACAAAGCCTTAATGGTAACCAGATGTGGGAGAATCCAGGAAAAACTTTATCCCATGAGTCTACTGCATGCATAAACTGAAAGATTTGCAGTGATTCCGCTACATGTATTCAGATGACTAGTTTGCTGCAAGCACAGGGCAGGCCAACTTAATGACAAAAAAGTAGGACCAACCCAAAGCATTTTGATGTCAGGGCCAGCCTGAGGCAATTGCTTCAGAAGATCAAACCTATCTATTCTTCAGGAAATCAGCCCTGAGTGCTCACTGGAAGGACAGATCATGAAGCTGAGGCTCCAATACTTTGGCCACCTCATGAGAGGAGAAGACTCCCTGGAAAAGACCCTGATGTTGGGAAAGATGGAGGGCACAAGGAGAAGGGGACGACAGAGGACAAGATGGTTGGACAGTGTTCTCGAAGCTACCAGCATGAATTTGACCAAACTGCGGGAGGCAGTGGAAGACAGGAGTGCCTGGGGTGCTCTGGTCCATGGGGTCACGAAGGGTCGGACACGACTAAAGGACTAAACAACAACCTAATGATAGGACCAGTCCTTCTGTTCTCCCACCTTTCTCTCACGTACATCTCTGGTACTCCTCAAACGAGCACCATTTCCTTATCCAAACCCCTGTATTTACATTGCACTCCAATTCCAACTTCTTAATGATGGAGATAGAAACATAACTTCAAATTACTATATTTTACAGAACAGGTTAGAAGGATTCTTTCTATTCTTAAACTTAGGCTGGAATCTTATAGGCACCTGGAACTGTTAAGAACAGTGGGACTTATTGAGTAAACACATATAAGCTTACACTGCACATTAATACAGTGGTACCTTGGGTTAAGAACTTAATTCATTCTGGAGATCCTTTCTTAACCTGAAACTGTTCTTAACCTGAGGTACCACTTTAGCTAATGGGGCCTCCTGCCGCCGCCGCACGATTTCTCTTCTCATCCTGAAGCAAAGTTCATAACCCGAGGTACTATTTCTGGGTTAGTGGAGTCTGGAACCTGAAGTGTCTGTAACCTGAAGCATCTGGAACCTGAGGTACCACTGTAATTGTAAGAAAACAATATTGGCTCTATGTGGCTGTGTAGTCGAGAAGCGAGAATGGTCCAGCCTAGCGTCGGATCAACTACATAAACTCAAATCTTTCTGTAAAATGATTACAGTTAATCTGAAAGATGCAGCTAGACCCTCAAATATTAAACCAAACATTATTATCAGACCCACACTTCAGTTACAAAAATAAAAGGTAAGATGCCCAAGAATGAAATGGATTTCTGTTTTTAACTTTCGGAGAAGCTGCAAGCAGCCAACTCCTTCCTCACTGAATAGAACCTTCTGATCTGGTTCTGCCATAATGGGAAACTGGTTTTAGTACATTCTAACCAGCCTGTATGGAACTATGGTTTCCAATCCACAGTAATCCAAAGTCAGAAAAAATAGGGAACTATGGTTTGTTTAAAAGCCAAAGCAGATACTTCTGATCGCCATCTTTTCCAGTCTCCATAGTTACATCTTAAGCAGCCTGTTGTTTGGCCGGGACCTTGTGAGACTTGGAGTCACAATAGTCTTTTCTTCCCCCTCCTTTTGCAATCCTGGTTCCTCTTGCTATTTTTACTCACCCTCGGGAACTTGGTATTAGCCCCCTCACTAATACCAAGTAACTAAGAGCATGCTGCCATATAATGGTGCCCCAAACCTGGCAGATTAGGAGTGAACAAAATGTTAGAAGAAAATGCATGTAATAAAGCTCTCAGAAGGTTGGGAAGAAGAAGAAGAAGAAGAAGAAGAAGAAGAAGAAGAAGAAGAAGAAGAAGAAGAGAAACATATGATTCTGTAATTTTGAGTGGAGGAGCTGGGGGGGGGGTGCTTAACTTTGCAGTCCTTTTAGCACCCATTTTCTTTCCACTCCTCAAAACTGCAGCACCCTAAGGCTACACTTCATTAAAATAATTGTCAGCTTCAAGCCTTTGTTACAGATAGTGTTTAATCTGCTCCCAATATACCCACCCAACACTGTCTCGCATATATAATAGCAATTGTCTGTATTGTTATGCTGTCTACAGGTTGATTTGCTGGGGGGTTTTTTTGTTTCTTTTTTTGGCATTAATGTGCAAGCTGGCAAAAGGACCCTCTCCTAAAAAGTTCCAGATGGAAATGGCCAACTTTTGATACCGAGCCATATTCCTTGGCATCCCTTTGAATCCACACTCGGAGTCATCTATCTCCCTGCCACAGACGTTGCCAACTGCCTTCTGTTCATGAACAGAATGGTGCTTTCCATGGACCGATGCTCCCCACAGCATCCAGCAAGGTAATCCCTCTGCCATCCCGACGAAAATGGATGCTGGCATGGACCAAAGTGTTGATAAATACCTCCACACTTAAATTGGGATAAGCTGGAGTAAGTAATTGCATCGGAAGAGCAAGGCGATTCTGGCAACATGCAATGATCAAATAAGGGGTGTGAACATGGAACCCGTGGCCAAGGTCAACCTTGCTTCAGCGTGAATTAGACTTGGAGACAATTCAGACATTGCTTGTTTCACTGCACTGTCAGGCAAGGAATGTCCTCTTTAATGTCAAAAGTACACTTAGGAAACATCACTTTGCCGACAAAGGTCGATATAGTTAAAGCTATGGTTCTCCCAGTACTGATGTACGGAAGTGAGAGCTGGACCATAAAGAAGGCTGATTGCCGAAGAACTGATGCTTTTGAATTATGGTGCTGGAGGAGACACTTGAGAGTCCCATGGACTGCAAGAAGATCAAACCTCTCCATTCTGAAGGAAATCAGCCCTGAGTGCTCACTGGAAGGACAGATCCTGAAGCTGAGGCTCCAATACTTTGGCCACCTCATGAGAAGAGAAGACTCCCTGGAAAAGACCCTGATGTTGGGAAAGATGGAGGGCACAAGGAGAAGGGGACGACAGAGGACGAGATGGCTGGACAGTGTTCTCAAAGCTACCAGCATGGAGTTTGACTAAACTGCGGGAGGCAGTGGAAGACAGAAATGCCTGGCGTGCTCTAGTCCATGGGGTCACGAAGAGTCGGATATGCCTAAACGACTAAACAACAACAACATGTCCACCAATCCTATGCCTCTGTGTCAGGGACTGGCTAGATGAGGAAGAGTGGTGAGGTCCTACCACCCAGGAGCCCCCCCCCCCAGGGAGGACAGGGAAGATGAGGACTTGATGGTGAGACAGCAGGGAAGAGGCTGGGGAAGGGACAAGCTGGGTGATGCTGGAAGCAGGAGGTTGGAGAGATCAAGCGGGTCAGAAGAAGGAGGCCCTTCTAGGACAGGGCTGGAGGCTGAGTGTCTCAGTGTGAGCACAAATGCAGACAGGGATGAATTGGAGGATACACTTGCCATTATGCAGCAGGACAGTCTCTCCTCTTTTTTGCCATTTTTTTATTGATACAGCAAGAAAAAAGAAAAAACACAAATACCAAATTACACACAGAAATAACCATGGACACATAATTTTCTTAACAAACAATAAAACATAAATTGGTCTTAACACTAAAGACCCAACCTCCCGTCTACTCCATATTTCGATTTCATATTACTTATTGCCAATACACACTTTTATCATAATTAAACTTTTTCTTAATATATCTAATTTCTTATATCTACCTTGCAACTATTACTGAAGTTCCTCGAATGCTGCAACAGAATTTAAATGACTATATTTATTTTTCAAATATTCTTTGAAAACCTGCCATTTTGAGACAAATTCTTGTTTTGATTTAGTCTTTATTTTTTCTGATAGACTGTCTAATTTGGCATATTCTGTCAGCTTTTGGATCCAATCTTTTATAGAGGGGATTTCAATACTCTTCCATTTGCAGCAGGACTGTCTCATTCCTGCTAGCTCTCCTCCTCTCACACCCCACACTAAGAGAATCCTACATATTGCTGAACAACTGCCCAGGCAGGCCCAGAAGGGGAGCTCAACCCCACATCACAGTCTCCATCTATTGGTGAGGGCTCCAGGGTGAGAGGCTAGAGAGGAAAGTCCCTGGCAAAGTGGGGTATAAATAAATATTACATTTGATCCCTTAGATTTGCGAAGAAATGTTTAAGCTACACAAGCACACATACAATTCCCTGACACTGTGCTTTTTCTATTTGTCCACCTGGCCCCATCAATACTTAACTGGTGTAATAGTAAAAAAGGTAAAGGGACCCCTGACCATTAGGTCCAGTCGTGACCGACTCTGGGGTTGTGGCGCTCATCTCGCTTTATTGGCCGAGGGAGCCGGGGTATAGTTTCCGGGTCATGTGGCCAGCATGATTAAGCCGCCTCTGGCGAACCAGAGCAGCACACGGAAACGCCGTTTACCTTACCTATTTATCTACTTGCACTTTGACGTTCTTTTGAACTGCTAGGTTGGCAGGAGCAGGGACTGAGCAACGGGAGCTCACCCCGTCGCAGGGATTTGAACCACCAACCTTCTGATCGGGTAGCCCAAGCAACTCAGTGGTTTAGACCACAGTGCCACACGTGTCCCTTAACTGGTGTAATAGACTCAGCAAATTAGAAGGCAAATGCAAAAGGGAATGAATGGGAAAACCCAAAGTTGCTCCTCATACTGTATATAAATTCAAATATAGGGGTGAAATGGATTATAGAGATGAGGTGGAGCGGCTGACAGAGTGGTGCAGAGCTAACAACTTGCTCATAAATACAAGGAAGACAAAGGAACTTGTGGTGGACTTTAGGAGACAGAAGAGCAATGTCCAGCCACTTTTGATTGATGGGGTCTGTGTGGAGAGGGTAACAACGTTCAGATTTTTGGGCACTGAGTTACAAGAGGATCTGTCCTGGAGTGTCAACACAAGGGGGCTTGTGAAGAAGGTGCAGCAGAGACTGTATTTTTTGAGAATACTAAGGAAAAACCATCTTCCGCAGAAACTGCTGCTTGCCTTCTATCACTGTGCCATTGAGAGCGTGCTTACTTATGGCTTATGTGTGTGGTACGGAAGCTGTACTACCCAGGACAGGATGGGGTTGCGCAGGGTTGTGAAGGCAGGAGAGAGCATTGTTGGCTGCCCACTCTCCACCTTAGAGCAGATTTATGCCACAAGGTGCCATAGGAAGGCACTGGACATAGTAAAAGATCCATCGCATCCTGGTCACTGTCTCTTCGAGCTCTTGCCGTCGGGACGGAGATACAGGACGATGAAGACAAGAACAAGCCGTCTTAAGAACAGCTTCTTCTCCAGAGCGATCTCAGCCCTGAATGGGAAGCCCGGACTTTGAAAGTCATCAAATCTCCTTTGCTGTATTTTACTATATTTTTTTAATTAGTGTTTTTATGGAGCAGCCAAGTAATTTCGTTGTCCCCGAAGGGGGCAATGACAATAAAGATATTATTATTATTATTATTATTATTAAATTCAAATATGTGCAGATGTGGACTGCTCCAGTCTAATTCAAATAGGCTAAATAATGCACAATTGTGACATGCCCAGAGTCTTTTCAGAACCCTGGACAGAGCACCATGAAAAGAGTAGGCTGACAAGTTTTCGCCCACACAAGGACAGCTGTTGCCTCAGCAGCTTGCAGACACCACCGAGGGTCCTTCTGTTGGCCTCACACCCTCAAGGACGTATATTTGCTCTTAAAAGGATGTTGCCCAATTCTGTGCTATTAGCTCCTACAGGGTGGGGGTGATGTGTGTCATCCAAGTCTGAGGAGTCCAACAAAGCAATATATTCCATCATGTAAGATCCTGTAAGAATCATTCCATAGGAAGTAATGTGAAAATGGCCTGCCAGCCACAGTGCCCAGGTGAGCTTCTGACTTGACCTTTTCATTTAACAGCAGGCCCAGGTGCCTCAGGTAAGATAGCACCCACAGCAACCCCAGATAAAGGCAGTAGTCACATTGGCCCTGGCCCTCAGAGCATCTTTTATAACACCAGTGGAACACTAAACAGGTAGAAGCCCATTGATTTCAATGAGTAAAAAAATATCACTTGAAGACAGAAAAGAACTCTGCTCTGTGAAGCAAGAGGAACACTTTCTACAACTGTTCATTCTGTCCCCGGGCTCAAGTTGTTCTTGAGAACATGGCGAAATAATTGTTGCTTAACCAATTAGTGTGATTTTCAATGCTTAGGCAAAAGGTCTGCATGAGAGCAAAATATGATGATCTTTGCGAGGAAAGCGATTGTGGATCTTGATGGGTACTGGCTGCAGTCCTTTTACTCCACAGCAGCCACAATGACTTTAATGGAACTCCTCTCTGAAATATATGCATTGTGGGGATTGCAACAATATAAATGTTGCCTACCTGCCTTATATTTTTTGGGGGGGAGGGGTTGTTGTTGTTGTTTTAAGGTCAGGTTTTGAATCTGCGCCTTTTGCCTTTCCATGAATAATTAAGCCAGCAGTGCCGAATGTTTGCCAGGTCAAATGTCTTTCTGCTGGGAGACATTGTTCTGTTCCGTTTTTAAGCTTAACACTGTTCCGAAATCCATTTATTAAACCTTCCCACTCAGCCCTTTATGTGAAAAGATGCCTGGTCATCTGTTTAACACCAGTACTACAAGCATACTTTTTTACTTTTCCTAGGACTGAACGCCTGGGCAGTCCTGAAAGGCTAGCTAGCCCAACCCCCAGCTGGGGGTGACATTTTATTTGTTTGTTGAATTTTGTATCCTGCCATTCCTTCTAAAGGAGCCCAGGCTGGCAAACATCAAAATGGTAAAAGAGTGGAATTTAAAAATGAACTTTAAAACATTTAAATACAATTTCAAGCCATTCACAAAGCATTGATTGATTGATTGATTGATTGGTTGATTGATATACCGCCCTATACCTGGGGATCTCAGGGTGGTTCACAAAATAAAATCAAGATATAAAACCACAAAATACATAATAAAAATAAAAACAACAACCCAATAGCCCCCCCACCCCCAAAAAATACATTTTAAAAGGGTATAGGGTGTTGATCAGATCAACCAAAGGCCTGGTTAAAAGGGAATATTTTTGCCTAGTGCCTAAAGGTGTATAATGAAGGCACCAGGCGAACTTCCCCGGGGAGAGGATTCCACAGACGGGGAGCCACTGCAGAGAAGGCCCTGTTCTTGTGTTGCCACCCTCCGGACCTCTTGAGGAGGAGGCACATGATGGAGGGCCTCAGAAGATGATCTCAGGGTCCAGGTAGGTTCATATGCAAAGAGGCAGTCCTTGATGTATTGCGGTCCTGAGCCGTTTAAGGCTTTATAGGTCAAAACCAGCACTTTGAATTTAAAAGCAATTGCATACCCTCACAATTTTTTCACGGTTGCTATGGACAGTATGTATTAATCATCAAATGCCTGGATAACACAGGATTGTTTTAAAATTTCTTCAGAAAGGGCATTCCACAAACTAGGGTGCCACCACCGAAAAGGCTCTGTCATGCGTCAGTGCCAACCAGAGGCCAGAGGCAGTGGCACGAACAAGGCTTCCCCTGCTGATGGTAGGGCCAGAGGTGGTTGATATTGAGAGAAACACTAGCTGAGGTCCTTGGGCCCCAAGCCATTTAGGGCCTTGCATGCTACTACTAACACCTTGATTTGCACTCAGTGTCTCACTAGCAGCAGATGCGGTAGTAATTAGGGAGAGCAGTAGCCCTAAACAGAACAGAAAGAAAAGGCGAATTATTTGTACATCCCTGCATTTTGTGGAAGAATTACAAGGAAATTGCTAGTTTCTAGCAAACAACACAAAACACAAAACAGGTGGCTATTCAGAACATAGCCATTGTTCAGAATATTACAAAGTATAAAATAGTAAATGGAACAAAATATCCCACCCTTTTCCATACACAATTTAACATTTAATGAATATCTACAAGTGGGCTTTTTAATCTAGGTACGATTGTTGTCCCTTCTCAATACTGGAATCTGAAAGAAATGTTCCTCAGGCCATGGGTGTAGGCCTTTTGGGGGGGGGGCAGAATCTCAGTTAACTATTTATTTTTATTTATTGGGGGGGCAGCTGTCCCTCCCATGCCTCAGGCCCATCTGAATGGAAATGTACCACAAGCAGTACAGATTAAATCATTCAGCGTGTTCTCCTTCATGGAGAGCACGTGTTGCGGTGGGGTCTGCTGAGCCACCCCTCTGTTACCAGGCAGGGTCTCTAAAGATGGCCTGGGGCAGTGATTGGTTCACTGGGTTGCTGGGGTAAAAGTTATGTTGCAATTTTGGTGGGAGGGGTAAAATGTTTAAATACTCTGCACGCAGCCTGGAGCTTTCTCTTTGCTGCGCGCAACGGATCACCCGCCGACCCGCCCTTGAGTAAGGGGTTGTTGCATTGACCTTGCTATGCCTGTCATGGGGTCGTCTGCCGTTGGGGCAGGGGCCTGGTAGGAATTTTGTCCATCTGGCTGATTGGCTGGGCCATTTGGTTTTTGCCTACTGCGTAGCAAATCGTCACAACTTGTAAGGTTACGGTTAGGCATTGGTTATAAATTGGTGGAGGAGGGGTTAGGATAGGCTGTGCCTGTCCCTCCATGGTTTCTGCGGAAAGGGAATTCCGTTAAAGGAATCCTGGGGCTTGCCATCTTTTTGTCCAATCCCTGGAATGGGACTAGGGCCGGCAAACCTTCGGGGAGCATGCGGATGAGAATTGAGGGTCTGTGACTCAGCTCCAATGCCTCCCCGACTTGCTTTCCCCCGCACTGTCTTTCGGTGGTGCCCGCAAGTCAGTTCTGTCCCCAGGCGGGGGGACAGATAGTCTTAACCAATGCCTAAACAACCACTCACGGTTTTGTATTTAAATAAAGTTGTGGCCAAAATTATGCCAAAAACCTTAAACAAAAATTAAGTGTGCGTTATTTGGGGGGTGGATTGAGGACCTCGACACGCAACAGAGGACTCAAAAAAGCAAGCCAAGCTACACAGTCGGGGGAGGGTCTAATTTTGTACCTAGTCCATTTGAATAAACGGCTCCGAGTAAGCACAGTTTGCAAAAGTAAAGGGGGAAAGGGGAAATTATTTTGGTTTATTCCTCGGTACAGAAAATTTGGGGGGAAAGAGCATGATACATGGGGTGAAAGCCGTGATAAATCATCTATACGTTTTGTGCTTTCCCTTTTTGCACGCTGCACAGCCCTCAGGAGCATAAGTTAATGTTCCAGTAAGATGAAAAAGAGAGTTTTGTAGCTGGTGCCACCTACCTTCTCGCTGAATATCAATGTCATTTATTTTACCTGACACGCTTACACAAATATGTTAAACTTCAAGAAAATTAGCTTTTCATCTTGCTCATGGAAGGTGGATTTCAGCTTTGGAAAGAAATCACGGAACAATTCTTTATTTGTTCGAAAGCAGCTAACAAAATAAAGCGAGGCTGTGAATAGACCTATTGATCAAAGTTATTTTGATTGCATAGGCAGGATTGGGTTTGCGTTTCGTCTTCTCCCCGCCAGCCCCCCTTGTTTCTCTCCCCCCCCCCCCAGTTCCCCTTAATGATCATGAAAAGTGAAATATTGACTGAAACCATAGACAATGCACAGCACATGCAAAGGCCACTATCAACTTTCACAGTTTTGCACATGTTAGGTTCAATTGAAATCAATGAGGCTTAAGCACACTTTCCTCTGCGAATAGATGCAGCTGCCTGGGGCCAGAAGTTCACCTGACAATTACAGTGGTACCTCTGGTTGTGAACGGGATCCATTCTGGAGGCCTGTTTGCAACATAAAAAGAACGCAACCCGCAGCAGCACGTCTGTGCACACGCGGGTTGTGGTTCGCCGCTTCTGCGCATACGCATGATGTCATTTTGCGCTTTTTGCACGAGTGGCAAAACCCATAAGTAACCCTTTCCGGTACTTCCGGGTCACCGCGGGACATAACCTGAAAGAACGTAACATGAAGCGGACGTAACATGTGGTCTGACTGTACACTTTGCCAAAGATAAAGGTAAAGGGATCCCTGACAGTGCAGTCGTGAACGACTCTGGGGTTGCGGCGCTCATCTCTCTTTACTGGCCGAAGAAACCGGCATTTGTCCGCAGACAGCTTCCAGGTCATGTGGCCAGCATGACTAAGCCGCTTCTGGCGAACCAGAGCAGCACATGGAAACGCCGTTTATCTTCCCGCCGGAGCGGTACTTATTTATCTACTTGCACTTTGACGTGCTTTCGAACTGCCAGGTTGGCAGGAGCAGGGACCGAGCAACGGGAGCTCAGCCTGTCACAGGGATTCGAACCGCCGACCTTCTGATCGGCAAGTCCTAGGCTCAGTGGTTTAGACCACAGTGCCACCTGCGTGGTACCTTGCCAAAGATACAGCTCCACAGTATTGATTGATGCACTGAATAGTGATGGTACAACACAGGTAAGTTTTAATGCACACTGCAGAGGGGATGTACAGTGGTACCTCAGGTTACATACACTTCAGGTTACATACGCTTCAGGTTACAGACTCCGCTAACCCAGAAATAGTGCTTCAGGTTATGAACTTTGCTTCAGGATGAGAACAGAAATTGTGCTCCGGCGGCGTGGCGGCAGCAGGAGGCCCCATTAGCTAAAGTGGTGCTTCAGGTTAAGAACAGTTTCAGGTTAAGTATGGACCTCCGGAACGAATTAAGTACTTAACCTGAGGTACCACTGTACTTGACTCAGAATGTTGGATTAGTATAGTTCTGCGTTTATACGGAGCCAGGCCCAGCATGCATTTGATGTTATGCTATGTCTGTCATGTCAGCTGAGAAGACAGGCTGACACTGTGTCTTGAAAGAATGTACTTTGAGTCTTCTTTTAATGTTACAACTGTATCCTCCAGAAAAACTCCGAGCAGCTGTTATCCAAGTAATTGTCATTATGTATTTCTGCAAAGACCCGACGTTGAAATGTTTGGAATCTCTCTCATTTCTGACAAATTCTACAAGTCGGTTTTCTGACTAAAAGTTTAACACCCCTTATCAAAATCAATGGCATGCAAAAAGCAAATTTAAGCATTGTCTGGGAAAACACTGTAACAGCCATCATTTCGAAGTCTACTCGAGCACAACACCATTCGGGGAACTTATGAGGAACTCATAAGGAAACAATGCCTTATGAGGAACGGTTAAGGGAGCTGGGCATGTTTAGCCTGAAGAAGAGGAGGTTAAGGGGTGATATGATAGCCATGTTCAAATATATAAAAGGATGTCACATAGAGGAGGGAGAAAGGTTGTTTTCTGCTGCTCCAGAGAAGCGGACACGGAGCAATGGATCCAAACTACAAGAAAGAAGATTCCACCTAAACATTAGGAAGAACTTCCTGACAGTAAGAGCTGTTCGACAGTGGAATTTGCTGCCAAGGAGTGTGGTGGAGTCTCCTTCTTTGGAGGTCTTTAAGCAGAGGCTTGACAACCATATGTCAGGAGTACTCTGATGGTGTTTCCTGCTTGGCAGGGGGTTGGACTCGATGGCCCTTGTGGTCTCTTCCAACTCTATGATTCTATGAGTCTATGAGAAGATATGGAGCTCATTTCCTGAAAGCTACCTACTTTCAGTGGGTTATATGCATTTCTTGTTATGTCAGATCCTTCCTATACTGTCTCTTTCCCCCTTGAATTGTAGAATTGGAAGGGGCCCCGTGGGTCATCTAGTCCAACCCCCTGCAATGCAGGAATATGCAGGTGGCCCGTATGGGGAATCAAACCCACAACCTTGGCAGCATCTCCCCCCCCCCCCCCTTGTGTTATTTTGCTAACCAGTCTTAACTAACCTGTCTCCAGATACAACCAACTTCTGATTTTTAGGCCCATTTCTTCTCTCAGCATAATCATTCTGTGGAGGAAAGCAGCCAAGATGAGAAATAATAATAATAATAATAATAATAATAATAATAATAATAATAATAATAATTTTTATACCCCACGCTCCCCAGCCAGAGCTGGGCTCAGGGCGGCTAACACCAATAAAATCACAGTAAAAACATTATAGGGGGGGAAACCCCAATTTAAAATACAGGTTAAAATGCAATTTAAAATGCAGCCTCATTTTAAAACTAAGGGGAGGGAAACATAAGGGTCAGACTGAGTCCAAACCAAAGGCCAGGCAGAACATCTCTGTCTTGCAGGCCCTGCGGAAAGGTGTCAAGTCCCACAGGGCCCTAGTCTCTTGTGACAGAGTGTTCCCCCAGATCGGGGCCAGTGCTGAAAAGGCCCTGGCCCTTGTTGAAACCAATCTAACCTCCTTGAGGCTTGGGACCTCTAAAGTGTTGTTATTTATGGACCTTGAGGTCCTCCGTGGGGCACACCAGGAAAGGCGGTCCCGTAGGTATGTGAGTCCTAGGCTGCATAGGGCTTTAAAGGTCAAAACCAGCACCAGAAAGGACAATATTCACTGAACTATGGTCACCCGGATGGTTATACCTGTTACTGTGGTGTCTGGATATTGTTCTAATTTGTTTCCTTCATAAAGGACTGCTTGGTTTTACATCTGTACATTTTCTTGTTAATAATAATAATAATAATAATAATAATAATAATAAATACTTGCAGACACAAAGAGGGACTCCAGTTAGCAAGGGGACAGGTATCCCATCTCTTTTGAACTGTATGTCATTATTCCTCTATGTTTCCAGTTATTAGAAGGCACAGCAGCAAAAAAGAAGAAGCAATTACATACTGCAGAATATCATAAAATATATTGGGGGGTTGTTTTGTCTTTGCTATTCAGCCTATCATTCTTCCTTGGAGATGACCTTATCAGGATCCTATCCTGGCAGCTGAAGCTTTATTCAGTCAAAACAGCACCCACCACTGTACCTAAGAGCAGCAGGCTTAGCTTAACACAACACAGAGATCTATCTGATGGTCAGGCTGGTCCTGAAGGCAAGGCAAGGTGCCAGGGTCTCATGGGCAGACTGGAGGTTCACTGGGTTTGGGACAAGGACTTTGGATCTGATTGGGCACTTAATGACATCACCAAGTGCGCAACACGGTCCAAATCACCGTATTTTTTGCTCTATAAGATGCACCAGACCACAAGACGCACCTAATTTTTGGAGGAGGAGAACAAGAAAAAAAATATTCTGAATCTCATAAGCCAGAACAGCAAGAGGGATCGCTGCGCAGTGAAAGCAGCAATCCCTCTTGCTGTTCTGG
This sequence comes from Podarcis tiliguerta, assembly GCF_965153285.1. Lineage (NCBI taxonomy): Eukaryota > Metazoa > Chordata > Lepidosauria > Squamata > Lacertidae > Podarcis > Podarcis tiliguerta. The sequence continues at coordinate 65,144,698 of NC_139542.1, read as the reverse complement.
CTTCTGGGATAGCTGCGCAGCCTGCATTCGCCCCATAAGATGCACACACATTTCCCCTTACTTTTTAGGAGGGGAAAAACTGAGTCTTATAGAGCAAAAAATACGGTATTCTACGGGTTTTCTGGAAAATACGTTGCATGTACCGTAATGGTGTGGTTTTCTGCCAACAGCAGAATCTAGAAACGGGGCTTATTAATATATAGGAATCAGCAGAACCCCCGGTTCCTTGGCTAAAACAACCGAAGGCTCATCCGTAACAATGATGGTAGGCTGGTGACAAAATACAAGAAAATACTGTGGCAAAAAAATATTCAGCCTTCAATAGAGAGAAAATACACTTTATGGCCTTTATTTTAATTCTCTCAACGATGGCTGCAATAATCACACTCCGCCACTTAGGGAAGTTATTATTAATATAATGCAGATGGTCTGATCCTGTATAACACCTGGGTTGTTATCATTACGCACAAGCCAAGATAAACCGCAGCTTAGCATTGCCAAGCGTGCCCACTTAATGTGTCAAGATGTATCTCTTCAGCTATGAAGCAGTTAACATATACAAAGCATCCATAATTAGCCTTCGTATTAACTTGCAATTAAGGGGAGTGAGAAATGTACACACCACCCCTGATGCTATTATATCAGTCTTTTTGGTTGGCAGATCAACATGACCGTTGTGTGTCCTTGTCTAGGGAGCCAGCTGTCTCTATTCGGAGGAATCATTCTTCTTTGCTGCGTCGCTCCATGCTCTTAAAATCATCTATCAATTTCTGCGTATAGAGCAGTGGCCAGTTGTGGAAGAATCCTGTCTTCCCCCCTAAGACCCTTGGGCAGTTTAAAATTATACATTGAAATTTATGTCCAAAGCATGCTTTAAACTTTTATTATTATTATTACAAGCAATAGTTTTTCAGGGACTTGTATAAAGTTGGTGTGATGGCCATGGCTGCCCTTTATTTTTAATGTGTATCTTAGCTTCTTCTTCTTCTTTTTTACTTTATTTTCTGTAGTTTAGTATATTTTTTTATTGTATTGTGATTTTAAATTGTCATAAGCTGCCCTGAGCAGGCAGCAAAAGGGTAAAACAGAAATTTCAGATATATGTGGGGTAAAAATGTGGTATATGGGGTGTTAGGGGAGAGGGTGGGGGACACATCCTGCTCTTTCTGGGGCAGTTTGTCCACCTTCCGTTCCCACCCTGCACTCAACTCTTACCTGTGGCGCCAAGAAGTTGTCACCTGGCAACAGCAGCCATAATAATAATACCCTGCCCATCTGGCTGGGTTTCCCCAGCCACTCTGGGCGGCTTCCAACAAAAGATTAAAAGTACATTAAAACATCAGTCATTAAAAACTTCCCTAAACAGGGCTGCCTTCAGATGTCTTCTAAATGTCAGATAGTTGTTTATCTCCTTGACATCTGATGGGAGGGCGTTCCACAGGACAGGAGCCACTACTGAGAAGGCCCTCTGCCTGGTTCCCTGTAACCTCACTTCTCACAGTGAGGGAACCGCCAGAAGGCCCTCGGCGCTGGACCTCAGTGTCTGGGCTGAATGAAAGGGGTGGAGACGCTCCTTCAGGTACACTGGGCCGAGACCGTTTAGTGCTTTAAAGGTCAGCACCAACACTTTGAATTGTGCTTGGAAATGTACTGGGAGCCAATGTAGGTCTTTCAAGACTAGTGTTATGTGGTCTTGGTGGCTGCTCCCAGTCACCAGTCTGGCTGCCGCATTTTGAATTAGTTGTAGTTTCTGGGTCACCTTCAAAGGGAGACTCATGTAGAGCGCATTGCAGTAGTCCTAGTGGGAGATATCTAGAGCATGCACCACTCTGGTGAGACAGTCTGTGGGGCAGGTGGGGTCTCAGCCTGTGTACCAGTTGGAGCTGGTACACAGCTGCCCTGGACACAGAATTGACCTGCACCTCCATGGACAGCTGTGAGTCCAAAATGACTCCCAGGCTGCGCACCTACTCCACCTACTCCTTCAGGGGCACAGTTGCCCCAGGAAATGGCTTCAACTGGCCGGCTAAACCAGGTGAAGGTAGCTGATGGGTCTCAAACCCTTGCTGAGTTAAGGACTTCCCCTGCATGCGAAGACAGGCTCTGGTGGATTGAGCGGATGAGACCAGTAGTGGCTCCAACATTCAGGGTGGTTTCTGAATGTGCTGTTGAAGGAAGTGAGGGGCAGGTGGGACTCATCAACCTGGGTAGATCACTCATCTAGGGGAAGGAAAACTGTTCTTAAACCTCCGCTGCTTGTGGGATGTCTTCTGGAGAAGAAAAGGCTAAGGAGTAAACCCTACACAAATCCAGAAAGACAGTTGGATGGTACCTTGTACACCTCCTTCTGGCAACTCCTGCAGCCAAGCTGGTGCCAAACGTATTGCTTTCCTTTGGACAACAGCCGAGGACCTCCATACACACTTCCCAGGTTTGAGCTCTGGAGAAGTCACTTTGGTGCTGCTAACACAGCTGTTTGACTTCACCCCATTGTCTCTTGAGACAGACCAATTGAGACACACTGGGGAGCCAGTGTGGTGTAGTGGTTAAGAGCGGTAGACTCGTAATCTGGTGAACCGGGTTCGCTTCCCCGCTCCTCCACATGCAGCTGCTGGGTGACCTTGGGCTAGTCACACTTCTCTGAAGTCTCTCAGCCTCACTCACCTCACAGAGTGTTTGTTGTGGGGGAGGAAGGGAAAGGAGAATGTTAGCCGCTTTCAGACTCCCTAGGGTAGTGATAAAGTGGGATATCAAATCCAAACTCCTCTTCTTCTTCTTCTACCGATGCCAGCAATTCAACCAAAATCAATGAAAATGTTTCTTAAATCCATTGATTTCAAGGGGCCTTTGCCTCCTAGGTGGGTCATAAGGAAAGGGTTAAAATGAGTGTGATGTGATTGGCCAGTGGAAACTGATAGGGGGAGTTAGAGTTAGAGTTGATGTTTATGTTATCCCAAAACTTGCCTACCACTTTTGTGGCAGCAGGTATGATGGTATCCCACCGCTGCCGCCACTTTTGTGGCGATCACACAGGGTCCCCGGACATTTGGCGGTCTATTGACCCTGTGCCATCACTGTAATTGCATTCTTCGCTGCCACCAACCTGTTTCTCACGGGGACACACGGAGTCCAGTCAGTTGTTAACATTAACAAATAATCAGGTTTATTTTATAGTCATGAACAAGCTTATGGTTCAGTTAATTTTTCTAGGCAGTTTCTTAATCTTAGTTCCTTAACTGTCCTATTCGTTCCTAGAATCATAGAATCATAGAGTTGGAAGAGACCACAAGGGCCATCGAGTCCAACCCCCTGCCAAGCAGGAAACACCATCAGAGCACTCCTGACATATGGTTGTCAAGCCTCTGCTTAAAGACCTCCAAAGAAGGAGACTCCACCACACTCCTTGGCAGCAAATTCCACTGTCGAACAGCTCTTACTGTCAGGATGTTCTTCCTAATGTTTAGGTGGAATCTTCTTTCTTGTAGTTTGGATCCATTGCTCCATGTCCGCTTCTCTGGAGCAACAGAAAACAACCTTTCTCCCTCCTCTATGTGACATCCTTTTATATATTTGAACATGGCTATCATATCACCCCTTAACCTCCTCTTTTCCAGGCTAAACATGCCCAGCTCTCTTAGCTGTTCCTCATAAGGCATCGTTTCCAGGCCTTTAACCATTTTGATTGCCCTTCTCTGGACACGTTCCAGTTTGTCTTCCTAACAACTTCAAACTGATTATCCCAACTAACTATCTATCTGACTCCACCTAACAATTCCTTTCACTCTCTCACAACACAACTCGACCAACCCACAGACTATTCCTCCCTCTTCCTCCTCCAACTCCCAACTCTCAACTAACTTCCACACAACACCCACTCAAACTCCCCCTATCAGTTTCCACTGGCCAATCACATCACACTCATTTTAACCCTCTCCTTATGACCCACCTAGGAGGCAAACGCCACAGTCTGCTCAGAGGGTATCATTTGCACTTTCTCAGGTTACACACGTCCATTCTTTTTCAGGTTTTGTAGATTTTTAAGTCCATCAAAATCACTCTGTGTAGTTGCTGATTCTAGTGGTGAAGCTGCTAGATTCTACCAGGCTCCATGCATGGCCCACAAATTCTGCCCTCATCTGTTAGGTCCTCCACTTGTCTTACCATTGTGTATCTTGACACTGCCTATGGCCTTCCCAGTTTTGGCCCTTTCTATCCCCACTCCCCAACCCTCCCAGAGGGCCTGCATTTTCTAAATCTAAATCTGGCTTCCCTAAACAGAAAGTATTAAACCATTACACCTGATCCCTGCAATTGCAGCCATCTGGACTTGCTGTTAGTTGGCAGAATTTTATTTTCTCTGGATTTTAATTGTAGCAATGCTAGGCCCCCAGACCTTTCATACAGGTTACCCAGCAGGTATTTAGTATTCATCAAGAGTTCAGTTGCCATTTAGCTTTGAGGCTTGTTTTTTAAACCTCACCATGACACCGGAGAATTTGCGTACTTGCTGAGTAAAATGCCACAGAGTCTTTAACTTCCACCTGGGTAGCCACCAGAGGCAAACAGAAAGGACCTTGGGTTTAATGTCTCATCTGAGGGAACGTTACAATGTGTAGCCTTCATTATTCATAGCAGAAAAGGCCTTTGTCTTGGTCAAACAGGTTTAATGTGTTTTCTATGCTACATAAATTCAAACTTGATGGTTCATTTATTTGTTGGATTGCTGCTTTTATTCAATCTAAACTAAGCCCTGGGATTTACTAATAACTTGTGTTCTGTCCCCTTGCTTGTTTGAGAAAGACAGGAGTCTAATTTGTCCACCTCCTCTTCCATTCTCTGTGTTAAAGTTTGAGGCATTGATGTTTCAGGGACCTCTGTTGACAGAACTAGCAAGAAAAACAGTGTTCAGTTTGTAGATAATTTTTGTTTTGTTCTAGTGTACAAAGACGTGGCATTATATTACTGATATGACTGCCTTCCTCTGAAAGGATTCTGTGTGGAAATGGGGGAAAAAGGTGCTCTGGAATATGTTGAACCAGAATGCAAGATAGCAAGCTACTGTAAACATCCCATGTAGCATAGAAATGGCAAACAAGCGTATCGGGAGAAGAAGTTGTTTATTGTTTTCACAAGCTTTTCTGTTCTGCTCAGGACTAACAAAGCTTTAAACATGGCTGGCCAAGTTTATCAAATTATCAAAGTTTTAAACCTGACTGGCCATGTTCCCCCCTCCCCTGTACTCAACTTTCAGTGGCTAAACTTGTTTTTGTTTTAGTTTAAACTTAATCACCTTATTATAGCAAAGGTATTTAAAAAAGGGCAAGCATCCAAACACATTTGGATAAGCAGCAGTTTAAAGCTTAGTTTTGGTTGGGTATAAAGGTAAAGGACCCCTGGACACGGGTGGCGCTTGGGACAAGGGTGGTGCTGTGGTCTAAACCACAGAGCCTTGGGCTTACGGTCAGAAGGTTGGTGGTTCGAATCCCCGCAACTGGGTGAGCTCCTGTTGCTCAGTCCCAGCTCCTGCCAACCTAGCAGTTCAAAAGCATGTCAAAGTGCAAGCAGATAAATAGGTACCACTCTGGTGGGAAAGTAAATGGCGTTTCTGTGTGCTGCTCTGGTTTGCCAGAAGCAGCTTAGTCGGAAGCTATATGCCGGCTCCCTCAGCCAGTAAAGTGAGATGAGTGCTGCAACCCCAGAGTTGTCCGCGACTGGACCTGACAGTCAGGGGTCCCTTTACCTTTATAAAACCACTGACAGTTAAGTCCAGTCACGAACAACTCTGAGGTTGCGGTGCTCACCTCTCTTTACTGGCCAAGGGAGCTGACGTTTGTCTGCAGACAGTTTTTCTGGATCATGTGGCCAGCAAGACTAAGCCTGAGATGCAAATCTCACAAATAAAGTAATCACAAGAGCAAGTCAAATCTCTCTCACTTGAGCATATCTATACAGCGGTATATGCTACAACTTCAGCAAACATTCTGGATTTGCTAAAGAAATGTTGGATAAAAGTCAGTGGGCTTCATTCTGTCGCAGATCATGCTAGGTTTTATAATGGTCTCTTCTGGTTTTTTTAAATCTATAAAAACATTTTACTGAAACTACTAATAGTAGCTTTCAAAATATGAGAATGACATACCAAATGCTAAACATTCAGAACACATTGCACACATTGTTTGGCTTGTCTGGAAAATATTATATGCTTATAATAATGGAATGTGTAATGAATGTACCTGAAGGATAGATCACGTATAATGTGCACTCTTATTTTGTTCCGGCCGGCATGTTTTCAATAGTGCCTAGAAAAAAATATGATTTGTTTTCTACTCTGTGCAAATTTTATACTAATTCCAGACTCATATTCCCATCATGGCAACTCAAAAGGAAAGAAAGTACCAAGGCTGTAGCTTTTGGGAAATTGCCCTCAGATTTATGCAAACTCCAACCCATCCTTTCTCCCATACATCTTTCCCCACATGGCATGCCTTCTGTTTCTTTACGAGATTCTTGTACACAAATTAAATCACGGCTTCCTCATCAGAAGTTGTTCTTTTCCATTCAGCTTGAGAGCTGTCTAAATTTTTTGTATTTTGTTTTTCAAAATATAAATAAAGACGTGCAAGGTCAAAGCTTTTCTGTTAGCTTTCGGTGGGGCCTCTGATTTTATCCAAAGCGAGTTCTTGCCATGATTAGCCCTCATGATCAAGAAATTCAGGAACTTCCTAAGGCCCAAGACTAACTCAGAAACCAACTGGACCAGGGCTGGAGGATCCAGATAGAGAGAATGAAGGATGAGGATGGAGTCAGCAGCATTAAATGGTCAGGTAGTGCCACATCAGTCCAGAATAAGGCGCTGCCGCAAACCCTGGTGTGTTGATTTATTTATAAAGAAAATTTCTTACCTGCCTTTCATCACAAGGTCCCAGGACAGGATATACAATTATAAAAACAAATAAAACTTTGCAATTATAACAAAAACTCAAAAACCATTCCAAATGGAACAGAACAGCATAAATACAGCAAAAGAGGTAGGTTCCACGAACAGGCCCTTTGAAAAAAGAAATGTGCAGTCTCCAGCTTTCATGGAAAAAGTGTTCTACTGCAGCTTATCAGGATTTCACCTTCATGCGTGCCAGAAACATGGCCACCCATTCAGTAGCACGGCTTTGAAAGGCAGGCTTTTTAGCATCCTTAATAACACGTAACTAGTGCAAGTGAAGCTTCCAGCAAGAATTATTCCTGTTGACAAAATAAGGGGGGAAAGATGAATAATAATCCTCTAATAAAAACATCCAATCCGTATCTGGTTTCTACAGAGCACTTTATAACCTTATAATCCCCAGTTTTAATAATATCAGTAGGCTTTTGGGTATCAAACCAGTGAGTGACAAATAGATGACAGCTCACGGGAGGGAACTGTGTGCGCTGGGGATGAAATTTCACTTTGTTACTAGCCAACAAGAGTACAGCTTCAAAAGAGAGTGCTTTTATTCTTCTTTGTAGCTATTTTTAGGCTGCATTCTAAGCTGAAGGCCTTAACTTCTTCAGATTCATTAGAACATCCCCTCCTGTGATCTGCCTACCTCCCACTTTGTCGACTTTCTCTGTCACAGGCATTCCAGTAACAAGTCCCTAGTAGCAGATGGTCCCAGTCTTTTTTCCTGTGCAGTTTCCAGAACAGCTCATTTCATCCTATTTAACCAGACTTGCAGACAATGTGCCCCCCCCAAAAAAAAACACCCTGCACTTGCAGAAACCACAGCATTAACCCAGTTTCCTAAAAGCAGGCATGTTCCGTTCCGATGAAATGTGGCAGTCCTTCAAATCTCACTGAATCTAATCAGATACTTTCAGCAATACAAGTACAGTGGTACCTCGGGTTAAGAACTTAATTCGTTCTGGAGGTCCCTTCCTAACCTGAAACTGTTCTTAACCTGAGGTACCATTTTAGCTAATGGGGCCTACTGCTGCCGCCGCCGCCACACGATTTCTGTTCTCATCCTGAAGCAATGTTCTTAACCCAAGGTACTATTTCTGGGTTAGCGGAGTCTGTAACCTGAAGCGTCTGTAACCCGAGGTACCACTGTACAAGAACTGTAAACTGTTTAAGTAATTCAGGTAAGGATGATGTTAATATAAGGGCACACTGTTGTTGTTGGCATTCATCTATCTCTAGAGACAATGGAGTGCGCCTCCAGCGGGCAAGGACAGGGGCATCTTACCCATAGAGGCTAGTGGCGCGGGGCGCCAGGGCACCAAGTTCTGGAGGGCACCAGGGAAGAGGCAGACGCTGGACGCAGCACCTCCTGGCATCAGCTTGCCCACCTGTGCCATGCTGCCTGTGCTGAAGCAGCACCATGCCCGGAGACTCCGTCTGGCCACAGTGACACGAAGCAGCCAGCTGAGCTTGGAGGCACCACGTCCTCCGCCTCTTCCCCGTCGGAGGAGCCGCCCTCCAGCTGCAGCTGCTGCCCGCCTCCTCCAGCCCCGCCGGCAGCGCCGTCCTGCCTCAAAAAAGGTTGACAACTCTGGGAAACGGGGTGGGGTGGGGTGCCAAAGGGAGTTTTGCACCATGGCGCCGGATATGCTTAAGACGGCCCTGTGCAATGACAAGCCACCTTGTTCCACAAAGTCCCCAAAACAACAAAAAAGAGCCACAAAAACACAAAATAAATAGCAAAAACAGACAAACCTCAGTGTAAAACTCGAAACGGAAGTGTGGCACTCAAAGTGGAAGCGTAACACTTAAAATAGAGCATGTTTGGCTTCCAAAAAAAGTTCACAAACTGGAACGCTTACTTCCGGGTTTGCAGTGTTTGGGTTCCAAGTTGTTTGAGTACCAAGGCATTTGAGAACCAAGGTACCACTGTATCTATGGCCAGACACAATCTAAAACAACAGGATAATCTAAAAAAAACAACAACCGCAGCCCATCTCACATAGTTGCAGCCACAGCAGCAGCTGCATGACGTGTAAAAATAAAAATCAGCTGTTGTGATGAAAATGATGTATAGATGGTATATTACACCTGTTAAGTTAGTGAAAATGTATAAAGTCAGCAATAAATGTTGGAAATGTAAAGAAAAAAAGGGAACATTTTATCACATGTGGTGGGAATGTAAAAAGGTGAAATGCTTCTGGGAGATGTTATATAATGAATGAAAAAAATGTTGAAATATACATTTATAAAGAAACCAGAAGCATTCTTATTGGGCATTGTTGGGAGTGATATAAATAGAAAGGAATGTAAGCTCTTTTTATATGCAATAACAGCAGCAAGAATATTATTGGCCCAAAAATGGAAGCAAGAAGAGTTACTGACAATCGAAGAATGGAGGATGAAGTTAATGGACTATGCAGAACTAGATAAACTAACAGGAAGGATTCGAAACCAGCGGGACCAGAAATTCACGGATGACTGGAGTAAATGTACGGACTATTTGAAAAGTATTTGTAAAGATCAGACAACGTTTGTAGGTTTGCAAGAAGTTTTGTGAGGAGTATTATGGGAAGTATTGCAAAAATGGAGAAGGTGAAGGATGATTTGTTAAGAGATGTAAAAGCAATATAAAGTTAAGAAATGCATAAGAAGTGGTTAAAACGGTGGATCATCAGAGGTGCTGATGGAAGTCTAAAAAGATTGTATAAGTGATAAGTTTTGTGGTACATTTTATAATTTATAGGTTAAAACCAATAAAAAATGTTTTTTAAAAAAATCAGCTGCATGGATAAGGTAAAGGGGCACCTGACCATTAGGTCCAGTCGTGGCCGACTCTGGAGTTGCGGCGCTCATCTCGCTTTATTGGCCGAGGGAGCCGGTGTACAGCTTCCGGGTCATGTGGCCAGCATGACTAAGCCGCTTCTGGCGAATCAGAGCAGTGCACGGAAATGCCATTTACCTTCCCGCCGGAGCAGTACCTATTTATCTACTTGAACTTTGACGTGATTTCGAACTGCTAGGTTGGCAGGAGCCGGACCGAGCAACGGGAGCTCACCCTGTTGTGGGGATTCGAACCGCTGACCTTCTGATTGGCAAGTCCTAGGCTCAGTGGTTTAACCCACAGCGCCACCCACGTCCCTTAGCTGCATGGCTAAGCTTTCTTAAATTCAGAGTCCTGCCATTCTCGTAATGGTCAGCCGTGAGCTAGCCAGGCATGCTGCCCTGAGCAGGGAATTCAAAAGGCTGGGTGCTATAACAAAGCAGCCCTGAAATCCTGCAGATCTCATTTCAGTGAACGGGAGGAAGGGGGCATGCAGCAAGTTTTCAGCTCTTGTGCCAACTGAGACAGTGTGACACAGATGCAATTACTGAACTGCCCATAAAAATCTAATGTATCCGTCAGTGCCTTTCCAAAGGTTGGTCATGTTATTTAAAAGTTTAAAAAATCAGCTACGTGCAATTTCTTCAGTTTAGAATCTTTGCACATTGGATCTAAAAAAAAAGCGGACGCCACGGGGGGATTTAAATAAACGTTCCAAGGCTTTGCGAAAGCCACGTGAAGCCGAAAGATGTTAAAGTTGCATGAGAGGTCTGGACCCTCTGAAGTTTCAGGCTGTAAATAGGATTTAGGACCTTGCGTTAACCAAGACAACAAAAAATAATTAACGCATACTGCTAAACTTCATTAGTCTCCCAGGGTTTAAATTATGCTTGCAACATCAACACATTAGAGTGAATAGTGTTTAAAAAGGTGGGAAGCCACTTTGCTATGAAAATTTGTTTTCTTCCACACTGGGAACAATGCCCCTTTCTTACTGCATAATTGCCTTCAAGATATATCTAGTGAATATTGTTCTGATAGCAGAACTCCCGTTGAAAGTTTCTTCAGACATTAATGTGCACATTTGTCTGAGGCTATGTACAAAAAACACTCCTTTTTAGTCTGGAATCAACGGAGAGGTGTGTGTTTTTCTATGTGGTCTGCATGCAATCTAGATTTACTGCATTTTTTTTTTATTTATATATATATATATATATATATATATATATATATATATATATATATATTGCCCCTGAAAAAACACTTCTCAAGAAACTGGTTTCATTCTAGGGGGCAGGGGAAAGCTCATTGCGGATTAATTCTGCATCACCCTGCAGTATGTCCATTTGAAAACAGATGAAAACAGATGGAGGAAGTCCTGCAAATGGGTCTGTGGGTTCAGTTGTGGGTGGCTGTATACCAAGGTCACAACCACAATTTCCTCCTTTTTTTCTTTTTAAAAATAGCAATAATAATATATATACCGTATTTTTCGCTCTCTAGGACGCACCCGACCATAAGACGCACCTAGTATTAGAGGGGGAGAGCAAGGGGGGGGGAATCTCTCCCTCTCTGCGCAGCGCCCCTTCAGCGAAGCAGGAGGAGAAACTGAGCCCCTTCCATTTCTCCTCCCGCTTCACTGAAGAGGCGCTGCACAGGGAGGGAAAGCTGTGCAGCGCCTCTCCAGCGAAGCGAAGCCAGGAGAGCATGAGGGATTGTTGCACACCAGTCCCTCTTGCTCTCCTGGCTTCAGCGAAAGCAATGCAAAGCCTCCGGAGCGCAGCGGGAGTTCCCGCTGTGCTCCGGAGGCTTCGGGCGGCTATCCCTGAAGCCATGGAGCCTGCAATCGCTCCATAACACACACACACACATTTCCCCTCAATTTTTGGAGAGGGAAAAGTGCGTCATATAGAGCGAAAAATACAGTATGTATATTAAAAGAGGTTATACAAAATTATGCACAATAGAGTATTATCAAACAGAATCTGATGGCAATATACATAGTCCGTATATAATTACAGATGACCACTTCCTTCTTTTTTAAATGTATTTTTATTAAAGATTTCTTGGTTCACAAAAGTATGTGCAATGCCTCTTTTTTCAAGTTACATTTTCTACAGATCAGTTTCATTGGTTGAGACATTAGTGTTACATTAGGAAGAAAAAGGGGGAAAAGGTGGAGGGGGGAATGGTGAGTGGGGGTGGGGTCGGGTGGTGGTGTTTCTATTCTACTTGATGTATGTGTGGGGTTTTGTGTCAGTGTCACTTGTGCGGGTTATCTTTACTATTCGCTTGTTTTCCTTTGGTGTTGAGAGAGGTTGGGGTTGGCCTAGGGCAGTGATGGCCAAACTCGGCCCTCCAGCTGTTTTGGGACTACAGTTCCCACCATCCCTGACCACTGGTCCTTTTAGCTAGGGATGATGGGAGTTGTAGTCCCAAAACAGCTGGCGGGCCAAGTTTGGCCATCACTGGTCTGGGGCGTGGTTTGTTTGTGATTGGCTGTGTTGAACTTTGTTTTCATGTGTGAGTGGGGTGGTCGGGTGTTTTGGATCCGGTTAGCCATGTTGATTCGGGTGCTCTTGGTGGATTCTTGTCATTGTCCTGTTGGGCTGTGTATGTGATAAAGGGGAGCCATACCGGTGTGAAGGCATCTTCTTCTATTTGTCCCCTTGTCAGTTTCAGTTTATTGGTTAATTTTTCTAGTAAGGCTGTTTCCCATACGATTTGGTACCATTGGTCCATGCTTACTCCTGACAGGTCTCTCCAGTGTCTGGTTATGGTGTTTCTGGCTGCTGAGAGTAGGTGGGTTATGAGTTCTTTGTGATGTGAGTGGGCATTATTGTCCTGGGAGATATTTAGTAAGGCCAGTTCTGGGGTGATTTCTAATCCTTGCTTGGTTATTTTACATATTTCTCATGTGGTTGTTCACCCAAGGCATGTGCAGGGAGGGAAAGGCATGGATAACTGAAATATAGTCGGAGTCGAGAGTGGATTTCATGCTCTTTATTCAGCTCATAGTGGTGAGGAGGAATGGAAGTTCCCCCAGAATGTCTGCTTTATATACATTATTTACACAATGGGCCCCACTTGATTGGCTAATTCCGGGATTCTCCTGTAGGCCAATCAGGTTGCGGATTCACTTCCACCTGGAGCTGGATTGGGTGGCTCCTGTGGACCAATCAGACTGCTGCATTCTGAATCGTATTTTTCTAGGACCAATCAGACTGCTGCATTCTGAATCGTATTTTTCTAGGACCAATCAGACTGCTGCATTTTGGATCCTATTCAACTCAGTACATAACAATAACTCATTGGTAGATTTGTCATCCACAGCACCTTGTATATATCCCTTTTTGGGGGCGGGCATATTCGTTCACCTAAACAGACATGACTATGTCTGAAAGTATGACAGAGCTAAATGCAGAATGAAAGCCACTTCCGAGTTCAAGAGGAGGTGGGGTTGCGGGCTTCACACCCACCCCACGTGTGTGGGGGCTGATTTCCAGCCCCTGCGGGATTGAGGGAATCCCTGGCCGCGTCATCTCCTGGCCAGCCAATCGGCTGGGGGGGGCGTGGCCCGCTCTATTTAGGGCTGGCGCGGCTGGGGATCTTCCTCTTTTGGCCGATGATTTGGCCTATAGGAAAGGCGTGGACTTGATGTGGAGCATTTACAGTGACTTTGATGAGCTGATGGCCTCATTCCCCAACATTACCATACTATGGTCTTCGCTGCTGGAGAGGCGGGTCTGGAGGGACTGTTGGTGCCCTATCGCGATAAAGAAAGCCAGGAAGATTCTGGAACGCTCCATAGCACGTACAGTGGCAGCTTGGGGGGGGGGGGAGTCATTGACCACCCCAATATCCAGTTCAGCAAGGAGGCCCTCTACCGACAGGATGGCGTGCATCTTTCTGATGCCCGAAATGATGTTTGGTTGGCTGACATATCATCTGGAATTAGGGATTGGTTGCAGGTCTGAGGGTATTGGCGGCAAGCTTTTGCTTGAGTGGCGGTGGGGCATTGGTATTGGTATTGTTATGTAGATGAGAGGGGGGGAGGAAGCGCCATCACCTCCCCTGCATATTGAAGGGTAGTCCGGTAAAGGATTCCGGGGGCCTTGGCCCTGTCCGAAGCCTATGGAGGTGAAGGCCTAAGGCAAGTCCCCAAGCGGTGACCCCGGGGGAGCTCCTAGTTGATGTGAATCAGCAGGACTCCCCCTACTGGTGGTTAACCCTTCCCCGACTTCAAGCAGTCGGTAGGACCAATGCCTAAGCCAATACCACTCATTAAAGGTAAAGGGACCCCTGACCATTAGGTCTAGTCGTGACCAACTCTGGGGTTGCGGCGCTCATCTCGCTTTATTGGCCGAGGGAGCCAGCGTTTGTCCACAGACAGCTTCCGGGTCATGTGGCCAGCATGACTAAGCCGCTTCTGGCGAACCAAAGCAGCACACGGAAACGCCGTTTACCTTCCCGCTGGAGCGGTACCTATTTATTTACATGCACTTTGATGCGCTTTCAAACTGCTAGGTTGGCAGAAGCTGGGACCAGACAATGGGAGCTCACCCCGTCGCGGGGATTCAAACCGCCGACCTTCTGATCGGCAAGTCCTAGGCTCTGTGGTTTAACCCACAGCGCCACCCGCATCCCAATACCGCTCATTACCTGTAACCAATAAAGTTGTGGTCATTTTTTGCCCATTAACCTAAATACTGTTGTCATGTGTCTTTATTTCTGATGGGGGGAGCCACTCACTGTTGACAAATACTGAGCTTGACTCAGTCCTGAATCAGATATGGCAGCTTCTTATATTCCTGTTGGGACTTGCTCTGTGGAAACATTTGCAGCATGTGGCAGATTTGAGGACTGGAACAAGGATTTCCTTGTTTATTTTTTCCACCACTGGAGCATTTAGATCCTGCCGTTCGAGTGTAAATAGTGCACCTATTGTTCTCTCTCTCTGGCAAGAAACAGCAAGCCACAGCAAGCACTCCAGGGGCAAACCAATGGTGGTGGCTGCACTGACTTTCTCCTTGCCCAAAGCAGAGAGTGAGGAAAGTCAGGGAGATGTCAGGTGAGGCATCGCAGGGCAATTGTCTGTTAATGCGGAACTGTTGGGCACGACTGCCACTGGGCGAGGGCGGGCTGGGAGGGGTTCCCTTTCAATATGATTAGGTAAATCATGAAAGATGTACAGTGGCACCTCAGGTTAAGTACTAAATTTGTTCCAGAGGTCCGTACTTAACCTGAAACTGTTCTTAACCTGAAGCACAACTTTAGCTAATGGGGCATCCCGCTGCCGCCGCGCCGCCGGAGCACGATTTCTGTTCTCATCCTGAAGCAAAGTTCTTAACCTGAAGCACTATTTCTGGGTTAGCGGAGTCTGTAACCTGAAGCGTATGTAACCTGAGGTACCACTGTACGTGTGTCTCTATAACACCTACGCTGACGGATGCCTCCTTTACACTGATCTATGCAGTCTTGACTACTACTCTCTAATTTTATGCAATAAAACATCACACACATAGCTGAGCAGAGATGAAAGGGGGAGAGAGAGAAAACGTTGGTACGGCAGGTATCACCAAAATTACTTTGTGAGAAAGGGCAGTCCAGTATTTTTCTAATGGGTAAAGGTTAAACTGAAGGGAAATAAACTTCAAAGGGAAGCAGAAGGTTTAGGAATGTGATGGATGTGAGATCATAATAAGTTGCATTCCAGAGTTTGGGGCACCTACTGTTTGCAATAATTTTTCTCTCTCATTCTGTATGCTATATGTATTTCATTCATCTGGTGAAGTGAGGCGTAGTCCGGACGTATAACACAATTATGCATATCTGTTTTTAAATGTGGCTGAATTTTACCTGCATATTGATATAACAATAATAACAATAACAACTGATTATTTATACCCCGCCCATCTGGCTGGGCCTCCCCAGCCGCCCTGGGAGGCTTCCAACAGAGCACACAAATACAATACAATACCTTGGGTTGAAGTTGCTTCAGGTTGAGCGCTTTCGGGTTGCGCTCTGCGGTGACCCGGAAGTAACGTGTTCCGTTACTTCCGGTTTTCGTCGCTCGCGCATGCGCAGATGCAGTGGCGTAGCGTGGGTTGTCAGCACCCGGGGCAAGGCAAGTAATTTGCGCCACCTAACCCGTGGATTTGCGCCCCCTAACCTGTGGATTTGCGCCCCCTAACCCTAATCCCCAGATGTTGCGCCCGGTGCGGCCGGCCCCCCCTGCACCCCCCACGCTACGCCACTGCGCAGATGGTCAAAATTACGTCACATGCATGCACGGCAGCGGCGAATCACGACCCGCGCATGTGCAGGCACGGGTTGCGTTTGCTTCAGAATGCGAATGGGGCTCCAGAACAGATCCTGTTCATATCCAGAGGTACCACTATAGTCCGTCAAACATTAAAAGCTTCCCTATATTGATATTTCTTTTATAGTGTTTTCTGAACACCACTTACATACCTCCAGGTGTCCCTATTTTCCAGTGACAGTCCTGAATTTACAGAAGCCATCCCGGTTTCTGATTTGATCATGGAATCTCCCGCTTTTCTTTAGGATGTTCATGTTGTCATCAGAGGAGGGTATTGAGTTACTAGACTCCTGAACCAAGGAGATAAGTAACAATACAACCTTTAGAAGACATCTGAAGGCAGTCCTGTATAGGAAAGTTTTTTTAAATGTTTGTTTTGTTTTGTTTCGTCTTTGGAAGCTGTCCAGAGTGGCTGGGGAAACCAAGTTAGATGGGCAGGGTACAAATAATTAAATTATTATTATGGAATAGGATGTTCCTATTTTCATCAGAGAAATCTTGGAGGGTATGCACTTAATAGGTTTCTACTATTGCAGTGGTACCTCGGGTTGAGAACTTAATTCATTCTGGAGGTCTGTTCTTAATCTGAAACTGTTTTTAACCTGGGGTATCACTTTAGCTGGGACGCGGGTGGCGCTGTGGGTTGAAAACCACAGAGCCTAGGACTTGCCGATCAGAAGGTCGGCGGTTCGAATCCCTACGACGGGGTGAGCTCCCGTTGCTCAGTCCCTACTCCGGGCAACCTAGCAATTAAGTTCGTAAGCAGAGCGAAGGATGAGGAGGTAAAATCAGTTATTATCGACTGGGCCAAATATATAGGGCATAATATTCAAATGGAGGATTGGGAAAGACTTTGAAAAGATGGTTTAAGATTCACTGCATGCACAGTTATAAAAGAAAATGTTATGAAAATGATGTACCGATGTTATGTAACACCTGTGAAGTTAGCAAAATGTATAAGATAAGCAACAAATGTTGGAAATGTAAAGAAAAAGAAGGTACCTTTTTCGTATGTGGTGGGAATGTAAGAAGGTAAAATGCTTTTGGGAAATGATTTATAATGAATTGAAGAAAATGTTGAAATATACATTTGTTAAGAAACCAGAAGCATTTTTACTAGGCATTACAGGTAATGAGATAAATAAGAAAGAAAAGAAGTTATTTTTGTATGCAGTGACAGCAGCAAGAATATTGATGGCCCAGAAATGGAAACAGGAGGAATTACCTACGATAGAAGAATGGAGAACTAAAATGATGGATTATGCAGAACTGGACAGAATGACAGGAAGGATCCGGAATCGACGAGGTCAAAGATTTACAGAAGACTGGGGAAAGTTTATCCAATATATGCAAAAACTGAGTGATAATAAAATTACGTTTGTAAGCTTTAAGGAAGCTCTGTGAGGGGAAAGGGTTAAAAGGGCAGAAATGTGTAAAAAGTAACAATAGGAAGGAATGGCAGACAAATTGAGGGAAGTAAAAAAAAAAAGAAGTAAGATGTAATTAAGATGTATGGAATGTATAAATTTGCTTTTGTATTTGAAAATTAATAAAAATATAATATATATAAGTTCGTAAGCAGAGCTACCACTGTAACAGCAGTAACAGTTACTCCATGCATCTCACTCAGGACCCACCCACTCACTGGTCTTTCAATCACCACAGATGAAAAATATTATTGAAAGCATGCTTTTGGGTTGAGTTAAATGCCTCACTGCCTCTAGATATCTGTAGCTTGATAACTGGAAGTTCTTGCTTAAGGGTATTGTCAGGGAACTGCCATCGGAGCTGGAGGCGGAGAGAAGGCTCCAGAGGGATGGCGGAGAGGGTCCCAGTAGGGAGAGAGGTAGCCCATCCACTGGGGAAGGAAATCAGCGTAACACCAGTGGAGAAGGGGGGCAGATGGGGGAATCGGAGAGGTGGCTCCGGGACTCTTCACCGGAGACCAGCGGAGAGGGCACTGGTACTCCGCTGCCCACACCCACTTTGCGCAGAAGACTTCCGCGCAGGCAAAGTAGGAGGAGACTGGGCGTCAAACAGCTTCTATGCTGGAAGAGGTTCAAGAAACGCCCACTGACGGATTCTGCCAGCAACTGAGGCAGTCATGGAACTTGAGGCTGTCCAGACAGAAAGGGTTCAACCAGGCAACCTAGCCAGGAGTAGCGGCAACTTACACACGAGCAACCATTACAGGTATTTAGCGACTGGTGGTTACTCAAAGTTACTGGAAGTTGTGTCACAGTTCACCTACCCAGATAGGAACTGATGCGATTACTGTATTTTTTGCTCTATAAGACTCACTTTTCCCCTCCTAAAAAGTAAGGGGAAATGTGTGTGCGTCTTATGGAGCGAATGAAGGCTGTGCAGCTATCCCAGAAGGCTGTGCAGCTATCCCCAGAAGCCAGAACAGCAAGAGGGATTGCTGCTTTCACTGCACAGCAATCCCTCTTGCTGTTCTGGCTTCTGAGATTCAGAAAATTATTTTTCTTGTTTTCCTCCTCCAAAAACGAGGTGCATCTTGTGGTCTGGTGCGTCTTATAGAGCGAAAAATACGGTACTTTCGCATGCAAATTGGCTAGGAGAAAGACAGGTGAGTCCCGGCACCGTGGGAAGGTGCATGGCATGCGGTGTTGCCTTTTGGGCACTGATTCCACAGACATATTCAATGTCTATGATATGCATCTGTTTTGAGATGGAGAAACCAGAAGCATGAACAGTACTCTAAAATGTGGCCAAGGCAGAGAGTTTTATAAGGGTGTTAGAGGAAATTCCAGGCATCGTAATCCGTAGCAAGCTCTTTGACATTTTCATAGCTGCTGCACATGTTGTTTTTCATCTACCAACAAGCCCAATGACTATTTTCTAGTTAGTCACTGTTGTTTCAGACCCTACTGACGTTGAAGCAAAATTAGGGGTTGTTTTTAAGTATTGGAGGGGTGCAATTTGAATCACCGAATAAATGTTGAATTTTTTTTTCAAATGGATTAGAGCTGTTCTGGACATTACACAGCTGCACCCAAAAGGTCAATCACTGCTGCTTTACCACCACATCTTTAGGATACACATACCCAAGGTTTTTTTTTCCAGCTGGAACTCAATTCCGGCATCTCCCAGTTGGGCACCATTGCCATTCTAAGAGAACAAGGGTGACTTCTTTTTCTAGAAAATAGCACTGCATAACAATAGCAAACATGCTTTATCGCTGCCTGCTAAAAACACGATTGTTTAGACAAGCCTACCTTTAGAAAGTTGAGATAATTTTTTTTTTGCCATTCTGTAATATTTTTATTCATTTTCAAATACAAATTTATATATAAAGTTGAGATAATTTTGATCTGTTTTCGTATTTTAACTTTTGTATGTTTAAACTAGGGTTGTGTTTTCTCTCTCTTGATTTTACTGTTTCATCCTTTATAAGCCACTTTGGGGACACGGGTGATGCTGTTCTTTAAACCTCTGTGCCGCTTGGACTTGCCAATCAGAAGCTTGGCAGTTCGAATCCCTGCGATGGGGTGAGCCCCCATTGTTTGGTCCCTGCTCCTGCCAACCTAGCAGTTCGAAAGCACGTCAAAGTGCAAGTAGATAAATAGGTACCACTCCAGCGGGAAGGTAAACAGTGTTTCCGTGCGCTGCTCTGGTTCGCCGGAAGCGGCTTAGTCATGCCGGCCACATGACCCAGAAGCTGTGCGCCGGCTCCATCGGCCAGTAAAGCAAGATGAGCGCTGCAACCCCAGAGTCAGTCACGATTGGACCTAATGGTCAGGGGTCCCTTTACCTTTAAGAGATGGGAGTTGCCCCCCCCCCAATCCCATATCATCCCGACCTAGCCAAGGACCTCTGTCTTTGAAGGATTTAACTTCAACCGGCTCCCACGTAACCATCCAGCCACAGCTTCCAAACATCTGATCAGATGCCAGATTAATTGTGTACTTGTGGTTAACATGTCTAGTTTTTGCATTTCAAAAGGAGCCACGGAAACGGGGGAAGAGAGAGAGGCTACATGTTACGAAGGCCTGACAGTATCTAATGGAACCCAAGCATGAAACAAGACAATCTGCTGCAAGGGAAAAGCAGTCACCAAATACTTGAAAGACTATATGCATGCAGAGGGGAGTTTATGCAAAACCTCAAATTAAAATAGATGCTGAATGTGTGTGATAGAGAAACCATTATTTAGGGAGGGAGGTGCACTCTAGAAAAAGGGATTTGCTGCTCTCACACAGGTACTGAGCACTGGAAGGAAAAAATAACACAGAGGAACGTTAGCGAGGAGAGTTAACCAGTTCCTTACAGTGGAGCAGAATGTTAGTGAACAAAAAGAATAGGTGGATGTCAGGGAACTGCCATCAGTGTCCGAGGGAGAGAGCAAGCTCCAAAGGGATCCCAAAGAGCGTCCCGGGAGTGGGAGAGGCAGCCCGTCTTCTGGGGAAGAGAATCAACGTAGCTCCAGTGGAGAAGGGGGGGAGATGGGGGAATCGGCGAGGCGGTCCCATGATTCCTTGCCGGGGACCAGTGGGGAGAGGAAGGGTCCTCCGCTGCCTACGCCCTCCTTGAGCAGAAGGCTTCCGCGCAGGGAAAGTAGGCGAAGACTGGGCGTCAAAGAACTTCTTTGCTGGAAGAAGTTTAAGAAACGCCCACTGACGGATTCTGCCAGCGATTGAGACAGTCAAGGGCGAGTGGCTGCCCGGACAGGAAAGGTTCACTCAGGTAACCCAGCCAGAGGTTGGGACAAGCTTACGCACGAGTAACCCCTAGAACCATTACAGTGGAGCAGTGGCCTTAAAAATTCACCTGCTATCCTTTACCAATGGCTCTCTTATATATAAATGAATGGTTGTTTTAGTATGTATTCCTTACTTCTGAGCACCTGCTTTTCTTTTCTTTTCTTTTCTTTTCTTTTAATATATCAGTTTTATTAGTATTTTTCCACCCAACAACAACAACATGAAAGATATCGAAAAATAACAATACACAAAACACAAAAACTAACATTCAAAAAACAACAACACCAAATCCATATCTTACGAGTTAATAATATAAACACTAAAAAGAAAAACAAACATTGACTTCCACCAATCCCACACCACCTCCTTTATCTCTTATTGTGTTCTCCTGTTTTCATGTTCATCTCTATCATAACATCTAAATATAAATCCCTCTTTCTTGTCCTTTCACTTCACAAGGTTATTCCAGACTCAGCCAGATTTCTGTCCTCAAACCTTGACTTTTAAGGTATTCATTTAGGCACTCCCATTCTTTTTTTAATTCACTTTTTGGTTTTTTGTCATATTATGTCTGAGAATTCGGCTAATTCTAAGTATTCTGAAAGCTTACATAACCACTCTCCCCTAGTGGGTAACTGATTCCCTTTCCAATACTTTTGGAAAAAGCACCTTCTTTCCTACACCTATTCCGTCTTCTCTCCCTTCATGCTTCTCCCTTCTATTCTCTCCCTCTTCTTCTCTTGAACCTTCTGGAGGATTCCTAATCCTTCTTTCCTAGCTCAGCCACACCAGAGTTCCCTGATCCCTTGGTCTGCTACTTTCTGGTCCTGACTCCTTCCCTGGATGCAACTCTCTAGCATCCAGGCAGCTCTGTCAATGGCAGGAACAGAGTCTGACCTCACTCAATAGCAAGCAGTTATCCTAAAAAGGAGGGACGCGGGTTAAGCCACAGAGCCTAGGACTTGCCGATCAGAAGGTCAGCGGTTCGAATCCCTGCGACGGGTGAGCTCCCGTTGCTCAGTCCCTGCTCCTGCCAACCTAGCAGTTCGAAAGCACATCAAAGTGCAAGTAGATAAATAGGTACCGCTCCGGCGGGAAGGTAAACGGCGTTTCCGTGCACTGCTCTGGTTTGCCAGAAGTGGCTTTGTCATGCTGGCCACATGACCCGGAAGCTGTACGCCAGCTCCCTCGGCCAATAAAGCAAGATGAGCGCCACAACCTCAGAGTCGGCCATGACTGGACCTAATGGTCAGGAGTCCCTTTACCTTTACCCTAAAAAGGGGAGAGAGCAGTCCAGCCAGTGGCTGCAGATCTATGGCTGACAGAGCCGAGCCAATCACTGCTAGGTGTTTCACGGCCCAAGAATTTTGCACACCATGAAGTGTCAGTGTACAGAATCTGTTACCCTTTTTTTGTGCTGGGACATCAAATCTCCATAAATTTCCTGCAATCTGGCTTGGATTTGGATTTGGATTTGATATCCTGCTTTATCACTACCCGAAGGAGTCTCAAAGCGGCTAACAATCTCCTTTCCCTTCCTCCCTCACAACGAACACTCTGTGAGGTGAGTGAGGCTGAGAGACTTCAGAGAAGTGTGACTGGCCCAAGGTCACCCAGCAGCTGCATGTGGAGGAGCAGGGAATCAAACCCAGTTCACCAGATTACGAGTCCACTGCTCTTAACCACTACACCACACTGGCTTGTCAGCTCTGAGCGGTCTTGGCATTAAGACAACTCTCCCAAGAACCACCAATGGAGAGGGGAAGTTTTATTTTCCAGACCAACCCCCCCAGTGTTCAAAATTGTCTCTTCAAATGATAACACGAGCCTCCTCTCCAACAAGAAAAGTTATCACATAAAGCTTTCAAAACCTAGTTACTCTGGTTGATTTTTTTTTTATATAATTACAGCAATTTGGATAGGTAAATCAAGTTTCATTGCTAAGACGCGTCTTAAAAGTGGATTCCAAGGAGGCTTAATAACAGGAAAAATATTGCCGCCTAGTTGACAGATTCTGTATGAACTCATCAGCAAATTGACTAAACAAAGCCTTCTTTAAATATTTTTCCTCTGTCACTTCAAGTTGAAGCTTATTTCCTCTAGTGCATGAAGCGATGAAATATTAATTTTAAAGCGTTTCTTTTTCTTTGAATAATCTGCAGGCTTTGCCTCTAGATGGATTTTAGACAACATTTCCCCCTCCTCTCCTCATTTTTTCTCCTAACCACTCCCCTGAGCTACTATTACCTAACTTTTACACAAACAAGCAGAGCTCAGAAGCTCTAACTCAACAGCTGCCTGGAACCTAGACTCGCTTGCTTGTCACCCTTTGCACAAAGAGACTGCACCCAACTGGAAAGTTTTTCGGGAAAACAAATCTTTGCAGAAGGAATCCCGCGCTGAAGGTAGGACGATCGCAATTAATTTTAGAACCAGCTGAGAATGAAAGCAGACATGCATTCTTAGGCTGTGTACACACTCCCATCCACCACTGGTTTGGGAAGCAGTTTGCATTCGATTCAGACTCTATTCTATCGTTTCTTATGAACCACTGAGTTTTTGTGAGTTTCCCCGCCAAAACCAGCTTCAATCTGAATCGAGAAAAAGAGAGTTCTGGTTGTATTTTAAGCCGACAACATGCACACAGCGTTAGTGTAATGAACATCTATTCTCTGCCTACGAAGGCAAGTAGCTTTGAAGGCAGCAAACACATGTTTAGACTACTTCCATTGCACTTAGTCTGTTTGTCTTGTCTTCACTGTGTATTAAACACCACTGGGAAAGTTTTTTTCAACTTTTGGGGAAACTGATGCCGTTTTGGGGAATGCTGAGGAAAACGGGTGATTCAGTGCTGTGATATTTTCCCAGCCATATTCAAGAGGGGTTGTGTTTGGGTTTTTTTAAAATAATAATATGGGACATTGCTAGTTCCATGTCAGAGAATCACAGAATTGTAGCGTTGGAATGGGTTCCCGAGGGTCATCTAGTCCAACCCGCCTGCCCCCCGCAATGGAGTAATCAATCAGGTGGTGATAAATTTTACAACCAAATATATCCTGTAACTAAGCTGCTATAGAGAGGTGGTGAAGGATCCAACCAGGCAAGATGAGGGAAGAATGGAGATTGGGTCTAATGAATACTTTTGTTATTACCTCAGAAAAGACATGGGCATAACGCAGCCACCTAATACGTTTTCGGCTGAGGGATCTGAATTTGAGAAACAATTGGGGTTTTTTAAAAATACCTCACCCCTGTTTTAAAACCAGAACACCCTGTTCCTGTAACATAAACATGACATTCTTGAGATCGCCCAAAGACAGCTCTAAAATGCTGAGCGGTGAACCAGAAAATCTTCCAAGTTCAAATCTCACCTCAGTCATTAATATTATTATCTAGGTCATGGGTAGGCAAACTAAGGCCCAGGGGCCGGATCCGGCCCAATCGCCTTCTAAATCCGGCCGACAGACAGTCCTGGAATCAGCATGTTTTTACATGAGTAGAATGTATCCTTTTATTTAAAATGCATCTCTGGGTTATTTATTGGGCCTGCCTGGTGTTTTTACATGAGTAGAATGTGTCCTTTTATTTAAAATACATCTCTGGGTTATTTGTAGGGCATAAGAATTTGTTCCTCCCCCCCCCCAATATAGTTCCCCCCCCCCACAAGGTCTGAGGGACAGTGGACCTGCCCCCTGCTGAAAAAAATTGATGACCCCTGGTCTAGGTGTCCCTAAACAAGGTGCAGTCTCCTTTACCCCAGTGGAGGAGTGGTAACATCACCTCTGTAATAGCCTTTTAAGGATTGAGATTGCATATGTGAAATAGTTTCAAAGAACCATCGAAAGGTAGAGTTGGAAGGGACTCTAAGGATCATCTAGTCCCAACCCTTTGCAATGCAGGAATCTCAACTAGATTCTACGTGACTGATGGCCAACCAATCGCTGCTTAAAAACCTCCAAACTCCCACTCTTGTGGGAGTCTGTTCCACTGTCAAACAGCTCTTACACAGAAAATCCCTCCTAATGTTTAGTCGGGATCTCCTTTCTTGTAGTTTGATTCCATTGTTGAAACAAAACTAAAAAATTCCTTCCAGTAGCACCTTAAAGGTAAAGGGACCCCTGACCATTAGGTCCAGTCATGGCCGACTCTGGGGTTGCGGCGCTCATCTCGCTTTATTGGCCGAGGGAGCCGGCATACAGTTTCCGGGTCACGTGGCCAGCATGACAAAGCCGCTTCTGGCGAACCAGAGCAGTGCACGGAAACGCCGTTTACCTTCCCACCGGAGTGGTACCTATTCATCTACTTGCACTTGGACGGGCTTTCGAACTGCTAGATTGGCAGGAGCAGGGACCGAGCAACGGGAGCTCACCCCGTCGCGGGGATTTGAACTGCCAATTTTCTGATCGGCAAGTCCTAGGCTCTGTGGTTTAACCCACAGCGCCACCCATGTCCCACCTTAGAGTAGCACCTTAGAGACCAACCAAGTTTGTTGTTGGTATGAGCTTTCGTGTGCATGCACACTTCTTCAGATTCTTGGTTTGAGTCCTACCCTCCAGAGCAGGGGTCAGCAACCTTTTTCAGCTGTGGGCCGGTCCGGCGTCCCTCAGACCATGTGGTGGGCCAGACTATTTTTTTTTGGGGGGGGGAATGAATGAATTCCTATGCCCCACAAATAACCCAGAGATGCATTTTAAATAAAAACACACATTCTACTCATGTAAAAACACGCCGATTCCTGGACTGTCCGTGAGCCCGATTGAGAAGGCGATTGGGCCGCATCCAGCCCACAGGCCTTAGGTTGCTCCATCTTCCATGCTACAGCCCTTTAGATATCTGAAGATGGCCATCATGTTTCCTCTTTACCACACTAAACACGGCCAATTCCCTCCACCATTTC
This sequence comes from Podarcis tiliguerta, assembly GCF_965153285.1. Classification (NCBI taxonomy): domain Eukaryota; kingdom Metazoa; phylum Chordata; class Lepidosauria; order Squamata; family Lacertidae; genus Podarcis; species Podarcis tiliguerta. The sequence continues at coordinate 65,118,994 of NC_139542.1, read as the reverse complement.
TCATAAGGCTTGGTTTCTAGACCCTTGACCATCTTGGTTGCCCTCCTCAGCGCAATGTTATAAAATGCTATTATTTTTTTTCCTTTGGCGTTGGTGCTCTTACCAAAGCTGTTGACGCCACGTTTCTCTGCATTATTTTCATAGCCCTTTGCAGGAACTCTGCCATGTTCTCGCTGCTGTTTCTCGCCACCGGCGTGGCCCTTTGTGTAACTGACGCCCAGCCTAATGAAGAAAACGCACTCCAGGACATGCAGAAAAAAGTCAACGACCTGTGGCTGAGTTTGCTCTATCCGCAGCTGTACGAAGATATCGTGGCCTCCAACCGGACTGCTTATGCCACCTGCTTGGTGAAACCCAGCCCTAAAGTAGGTGCGGACAAGCCGCAGGTGACAGGACACGTTTTGTTCAGGCAGGCCTACCCAAATGGGAAACTGGAAGCTATTTTCAACTTGGACGGCTTTCCGGCAGGCGCCAACTTATCCGGGAGAGCGATTCATATCCACCAGTACGGAGACCTCAGCGACGGCTGCGACTCCGCAGGCGGACACTACAACCCTTTCAAGGAAAACCACCCTCGTCACCCTGGGGACTTTGGAAACTTCTACTCTAAGGAAGGCAAGATTAAAAAATATAAGGCCAATCTCGTGGCCACCCTGTTTGGCCCGTACAGCATCATAGGGAGATCGGTTGTGATCCACGAGCAAGAAGACGACATGGGGAAAGGGAACAACAAGGCCAGTTTGGAGAACGGCAACGCGGGCAAGCGGCTGGCTTGCTGTGTCATCGGAACGGGCACCAAAAACCTGTGGGAAAGGCAGTTCCCCGAGGTTAAGGAGAAGAGGAAGAAAATGCTCACGACCAAAGAGGCAAGCAGCAGTTCGCATGCCGTTGCTGCTAAACCGTAGGAAAGCCTTCTGGTTCTTTTGAGGAAGTGTAAGATACGCCTTTTGCTCTGTCGTAGTGCTCCGTTCCGTAAGCAGATTAATAATAAAAAGTAGCGGCGTATTATTTAAAGGTTCAGGCTTGCTCCCCACGCCAGCTCTAAAGTTTATCCTTGATATAGTAAGGAGGACTGTACGCTTCGCTACTGAAATCTTGAGCAGTCCTGCTTATTGTGTGCCATATCTCTTAGGGGGGAAATATCGAGAACAAGAAAGCTGGAGGAACAAACGGTAAAAATAAATGTCTCCAACTAAGATGGTGTGCTCTGTTTTCCTATATACCTGAAACGCATAAAGAAAATACTTCCCTTTCAACTGTATGAGGATGGGCTGGCAGAGAGTGATAACAGCTTTCCCCCCCAGAGCTCAGGTAGGAGTTTGTGTGTTATTTGTATTTTAAAACTTCAGATCCATTATTTTATTCTGCTTATATTTGCAGGTTTTACTTCCTAACTCTTTTTAAGCTTCTTAGCTGCTTTGAGTTATCCACAGTCCTGTAGCTGTGTCACACTGTTTATATTTGAAGCAAGTGTTTCCAAAACCATTCCTGACTTTTTCTTAGTCACTGAATAAATATTTGGGAAAGTGTGATTTGAATCACTTCTGGTTAAATTGTGTAATGCTGTTTGTGCAATGTTGATAAATGAAGGGGGATCTTTTTCTGCATGTTTTCCAGAGTGACAAATATGCCATGAACTATGCCACAGAAGCACGGCAATGTAGTTTTGTGCAGCTGTTGAGAGTACTGAACTAATAAAATAGAGCAAAATATATTTTTCATTCCAGTAGTTGTTTTGTTTTAGCAGTTCTGAAAAAAGGTTTCTGACAAGCGTTCAGGGGGCAAAATCTAGGTTTGTTTTTTTAAAAAAATCAACGAGTTTTTCCAGCGACAAATTCAAGGACAAGCAGACTAGAAAAAATATGAACTTTAGTATGCACTGGTGTACGTGTTTATCTCTTAAAACATTTGACCAATGATCTGACAAATACACACATAACCTGACATTTTGTTCTAAGCGATTGTGGTTTACATTTCTTTCTATATACCGTATTTTTCGCTCTATAAGACGCACCAGACCACAAGACGCACCTAGTTTTTGGAGGAGGAAAATAAGAAAAAAAATATTCTGAATCTCAGAAGCCAGAACAGCAAGAGGGATCGCTGCGCAGTGAAAGCAGCAATCCCTCTTGCTGTTCTGGCTTCTGGTATAGCTGCGCAGCCTGCATTCGCTCCATAAGACGCACACACATTTCCCCTTACTTTTTAAGAGGGAAAAAGTGAGTCTTATAGAGCAAAAAATACGGTATTTTTTAACAGAACCACCACATTATTCTAAATATGTGAGGATGCTTGGATAGGTTCTGAATTAGAACCCCACTATTGCCTGGATCTTTTGTGGCCAGAATCCTGCAGTCAAACTATATACCAAGTGAGAGCTGAGGGCAACTAAAAATTGGGTCGATGCTTCAGCATGTGGAATAAATGTCTAAAGAGAACATGTATACTCATAATATTCTCCCCTTGCTATTTGTACTGAAGTTGCACAAAGCACTTCAAAGTACACCAGCAGCTGCCATGCACCAGAGTTTAAGACCAAGTGAGTCACAGTCATGTTATAAAAATGAAGTAAAAACAACACAAAATATAGATAAATATATTAGGAAATGTCTTTATTACAATTGACAAAATATATATATTACTTGATGACAGGGTTGCAATGAAAGCAAGGCCTGCAAATAAATAGAATACACATTTTTAAAGGGAATTATTAACCAGCAGCAGAATTTTATAAAGCAATTAATTTATTGAAGGTTTTTAAAAAACATGATTTCCACCCGATTTATTAAAATACATTCTTGAGAGCTCTTGACTTAAAAAAACTTCTGGTGAATTATATAAAATGCCCTGTACATAAAATTAGCCTCCACTACCAAAAGATTGTTTTTTCCTTCAAAAACAGATGTTGTTTCCATGACCATTGAAAATTTGCACTGTTGAATGATTTATCAAACACCTTTTTAACATAAAAGGAGTCTTAAAATGTAACATTTGGGGTTTCTCCCCTGACATTACAGTGTTCATTGCCTTTTGCAGAAGGATGCGAGGGAATCCTTAAAAAAAATGCTTTAAAGAAACACCTGAACTCATGAAAGGACTCTTAATTTCTGAGAGCCTCCAGAACTGAGAAAAATGAAAAATGAGTCCTAGTGAGAGAAAGAAACAAAAAGCCAAGAAGAACTTTACATAGCAAAATCGTAAGACTAGACTTACAGTGGTGCCTCGCAAGACGAAATTAATTCGTTCTGCAAGTTTTTTCGTCTTGTGAATTTTTTCGTCTTGCGAAGCACCACTGTGCATTGACGGTTTCCCATAGGAATGCATTGCCGGTTTTTTTAAAAAGGCGCAAGCAAAGCCCATAGGGAAATTCGTCTTGCGCAGCAACTCAAAAAACGAAAAACTCTTTCGTCCTGCGAGTTTTTCGTCTTGCGAGGTGCCACTGTATTTCATTTTACAGCTGAAGCCTGATAATCGCAGCCCTGTGCTAGGTTCTGTCACTTTCTTGATCGAACTGGACCTTTGAAACTGGATTTTAATTTTTTCTATCGCGAATGGCAATATTCATGCCACAGCTCCCAGCCCCTGCTGATTGAACGCTCTCAGTGTCCTCATAGTATCCATGTCCCAGTGCGAAGAGCTTATCCCCCCGTGAAAGAGAATGGCAGCTACTCGTTTTATGGGAGAAATAATGGGGGGCATTCAGCAACACTAGGAAGGTTAAGGTGGAGCAGGCTAAAGCTTTCCCCCTTGAGCCAGACACGCTATCTTCATTGCATCCACACTCTCACCGCACACTGGAGGACAAAGCCCTGCAACAGATAGCCTGCTGCAATTCCCAGTGCAAGCTATAAATTGTGCAGGGAGATTTTACAAGTACAGGAGCTCTCCCTTGCAGTCATTTAACTTCCACTGGGAGAAAGACTTCATGGCACGAATGCCGGAATAGGGCTTAGGTTGCAACGGGGACGTTGGGAACTTGGCATGTAAAAATAATACGTAGATCCACTGTGGTGCACTTCCATGTTCAAAGGTGGTTATCATGGAGTTGGAAAGGGGCTCCTGGGATCATCTAGTCCAACCCCCTGCAATTATATACCACAAGTGATAAGGGGAATGGGCACTCTTGTACCCAGACGGCCAGGCTTCATTACCACTGGCACTGACTGTTTTCTGCAACTGGAAAATATATAGATGCAAGTGCAAATTTATGGGGCCACGTACTGGTTTCAACCAGCAGCTAAATGAATATAGCTGCAATGCTATAACCTGTGCAAGTGGCAATCAAAAACAAACAGGAAAGCTCTCTAGGGTTTTTGATAGCAAAGAATTAAGTCCCAACAAGGAAGCACAACTGATACTCGTAAGAGCCTCTGCAATAAATAGCATCAACTGTGCTGCTCTCAGATAAACAAGCCAATGTTTTTGAAACTGAAGGCTGCTGCTATAAGCACAGTAAGAGCACAGGGGGACTTAAAAAGGTAAAGGACCCCTGACAGTTAAGTCTAGTCGCAGACGACTCTGGGGTTGCGGCGCTCATCTCGCTTTACAGGCCGAGGGAGCCGGCGTTTGTCCGCAGACAGTTTTTCCGGGTCATGTGGCCAGCATGACTAAGCCGCTTCTGGTGCAACTGAACACCGAAACCAGACTTGTGAGTGAATATGCGTAGGACTGTAAGTTAGGTCTAAACTAGATGTCGTTGGATGTACCACCACTTTATCAGTCTGCCATCTCTTCTCTGTAAGCGTAAGACATGGAATGTAGCCCACTTGACCTTTAAATGGTTAAGGAAGCCAGCAAATCAAAAATTGGAATCGAAGGAGCAGAAGAACGGAGAGAAAGTAAACCAGGAAGAGTGTTATTGACAAGAATTCAGCTATAACATGGGGCCATCACATTGCCTAATAAAAAACCCCCCAAAATCTGTATCACCAGAAGTCTAAATATAAGATTACACATAGTTACAGTGAGTGGCGACACTGGAAGTAAAGAAAAGAGGGAACGGGCTACTTCATGGATTTGGATAGTGACTGGGTTTCGGAATTTCAATTATCACTTAACCTGCTATATCCCCTGTCGCTCTTTGCAACTGTGTAAGTAGTCACTGAATCACCCCCTGCTCTTTGGATTACTGAAGTTTTTAGATCACGGGGTTGAGGAATGTTTATTTTTAGAGAGCAGCGTATCTGTTACTAATACCTTAATAGCTACATGCATTGTTTAAAAACTTGGCTTGCTTCTTCAGGCTTGTACTTGCTTTTACACATATATGACCTTAATTCAATCTCTCCCTATGATAGCATCATTCCAGCTCACCGGAAGCTACTGAGCTCAAATGCAAACATTTCCACTAGTGCAGCTGGGCTCCAAACTAGACGCTACATAAAAAATGCAAATGGCAGCCCTCACTCCATAATTTAAAGCAATGCAAAACATTGGCCATTCATGGTGTGAACTTGTTTACGTTAAGCTGCCCTCCCTACTTGACTATTTTTTTCTGCGCTAGGACTTCATCAGCATTAGCTGTAGCCCTTATCAAGGCTGTGACAAAACCAGAAAGAAATATATGTCTTGAAATGAACATTGGGATGTGGAATGTCTTATTTATGATGAGCAAAATTCCAGAATTTCATATTCATAAGTTTGGTGCATATTCATTACTCTTCCCACTGTATCAGTTTTGTCATTCCTATAACAACAAATCGAGACAATAAGGCTATCTGTTATTTTACCAATAAAAGCACAAACGCTGTGCTGAGTCGATAACATTGTCAGCTACTCTATCAATAAAAGCAACAGTACCACAAATTCAAGAGATAACGTAATCCTCCCCCTTTTCCTCCGCTGCACTATGAGGAATGAAATTATGCAAACTAATAAATGGTTTCAACTTTTTTTCATATTAATGCAAGAGACAAAAGCATTTAATTTAGAATAAACCAGTGTTGCTCAAAAAGAATGGGATGCAAATAGCAAAGTGGTGCAATGCCCAAGATTAAGGGAGTGTTAAAGGAACACTGCAGAGTCTCCCCCCTCCCCCCTTGGAACAGAGAAACTGAAGGGGTTGAAAAAGTAAAGAAAAATTGAAACAAAACTCTCCGGCTTTGAAAATGCTGTCATTTGTTCTGTGTCCATGTGGAACCATTCCACAATCTTTGGCCTAAAAGAAGTCTCCACGTACTGTAGAAAGACGCCTAATGACTTCCTTGTTCCCTTGCTGTACTGGAAGACGAGCAAGTTGTACAGAGAGCGAGAGCGATCAAAGGGGGTTTTTCTAGCAGCCAAACATTTGTTAGAACCAGTACTTGTTCCATCTGGCTGGAGGATCCTGAAGCTCTTTTCAAGGTTCCTCCCGGTTCAAAGCCTGGGGTGCAATGCTTGTCCAATTGGAGTCCCTTCGTCAAAGCTATCTAGCTCAGTCGACTTTCAAGATTTGGGTCTGCCGCTGCTTCCAGCACGAACCTGCTAACAAGCAGCCTGTAACAATGTGCAGCTGGCAGGTATTTATTTTGTAAAACTAAGGCTCGAATCAGGAAGGATTTCCCTCCTTTCTTATGAACACCATTGTTAAATTTGGATTAATCCCCACTCCAATTGGGTTTAAGTTCTAGGAGTGAGAAATGAACATTTACAGGCAATTAGGTTCCCAAGCCAGCAGGAAAATTGCCTCTACGGCTGGAGGCCCAGACAAGCTCTACAGCTGCTGAGATTGTTTCTTATTGGGGGTGGGGGAAACCAAACCAAAAAACACAAAAATCAGGCCTCCCTTTAGCTCCACAGCTGCAAAATATCCACAATAAATATTACACAGCCATTGTCCTACCAGGAACCGCAAGGAAACACTTCAGAATCAGTGGAAGCAGGCTATGGAAAGCTTTGCTCAGCAGTCCCAGGAAGCCCTAAAGACTCTCTCCCACTGGAAGCTAATTGATTGCCACCACGGGAAGAATTGAAGAGAGAAAATGGCTACGAGAAAAGAGTAATTTCAACTATTATCCACAAGGCTAATGGATCAGAAGGGAAAGAAAAATATATACTTCCCTTCTGCACAGGTGTACCTTTTGAGCTTAAACGCTGCTCAAATGAAAGCAGAGAAGGCATCCGACTTCCAACTCTCCCCTGGTTTAAGCTCAAAAAGACGTCATTCTGACATGGACAAAGTTCAACTTCCATTTCTAGGCCAGATGAACTCCATTTGATACAACCCAAAGTGTGAGCTATAAGAGAGATGGGGGAAGAACTGAAGTTGCAGCAAAGTAGAGAGAGGGGGGAAGGAAGAGGAAGAGAGTGAGAGCTCACAGTTTGCAAGGAAGAGGGGACAGAATAAAGGGAAAGAGGGAGGGGTGGCAGTGCATACATAGCCAGCAAGGCCAGCCTTGTCAATACGCTGTTGTGCCTTAGTACTCACTGGAAAAAGCTCATTCAAAATAGAAACAGCAAAATAGGCTGTGTGTTTGTGTGTCTGTAAGCAATTAATCCGATGACCAGACACGGTGTATGTACAGCCACCAGTTATATCAAGGCAATTTGCTGTTTAGTATTAAACTGTGTGTGCCAGGAAGAATCACCCCCCACCCTGAGAAACCAAAAGCTTGTTCATTGAAGCCTTTATGTTTTACCATTTCTGATTCTGCCGGCTTCACCAAAGACAACTCTCCCCCCCCCCCCCACCCCTTTGACGTTCCAGGCTCTTAAGATACATTCAAACAGGCACTGCACCAAAAATTATACATACTGAAGAGACAGAGATGTAACTGACGTGATAAAGCATAATGATGGGGTGCTAACTCCCATTATTCTCAATTATGTCACTCTATCTAATAACGTTAATCGCAGCAAATAGCAGAGGGCAAAATTCTGAAAGCCATCATTTTAGTCTTGCTCCTTTTTTTTCACATTTCTCTAGGGTATGTTTGTTTGTACATACCAAAGTGTTGGATGTGTGTGTGTGTGTGTGTGTGTGTGTGTTAGGAGATCTTTCTTGACAGACAAACAAGGAAGCAGCTGGGAGAAGCTTGAAGAGACTGGGGACACATCCTTTCTGAAAACAATCCCACGGTCAAAGTGAGTCACGGTGAGCCCAGATCAGGAGCACTGTCTGTAACTGTCACAGCTGCAGGTACATTATCTGGAATGTCACTGAAATCTGGAGTTGGGGGAGTCTGCTTTTCATCACCCTCGGCGTTCCCTGTGTCACCGCTTTCATCCTTTTTGTCACAAAGATTCTCGGTGTCGCTTTCCGAGGTTCCTGTCTCTTCTTCCACGGCCTGCTTCTCGTTCGTGTGTTTGTTCTCCCGGAGGTTGCAGGGCTCTGTGGAGTCAAAGGGAGGAGGGCTGGGCAAGGGGGATTCGCCTTCGGATGAGCTGCTGAGCTCTGGCTGACCTGCTGCCTGGCTCTCTGTCAAACATTCTGCTCTGCTCCCTTCCAGCTCTGCAGCTGCCTGCTCCTCTGTCAGCTTAATGATTTCATTCCCAAACCCATTTGCACCGTCTTCCTCAGAAGGAAACTGGGGTAATGATGGATGAAAATGATTGGTTTTGTTACCGTTGTTTTGGTTTGTGCAGGAATCATCAGAAACTGCAGCTGTTTTTTCTGGGAGTGTCAATTCTGTTTTAACGGCACACGTTTCCTCTTGTTCTCTGGTTTCTTCTAGAAGAGAAAAATGGGGAAACATCACATTTATGTAGATATAAAGCACAGTTCCAGGTTTGGAGGGGACCAAGAAGCAGGCACCTCCATAACACAAGACAGTGAATTGTCTTTAAGCCTGTCCTCAGGCATTACATCCTTTTCAGGAATGCCCTCTTTAGATATTTTGAACTAGGCAGAAAAGGTCTCATCCACAATGAGATGTAGGGGCAAGAGTATAAATCTCAACACAGAGGATTTGAAGAAGATCTCTCCCTTCAGACAATACTCAGAAGAATGAGGAGGGTTACACACTATTCAATCTTTTCTTATTGCTGCCTTTGAATGTCCAAAAAAGTCTCTAAGAATCACCTAGTCCTTAGTCTGCTATTTCACTCAATGGGTGGGTTCAGATGCAACAAGAACAAGTGTTGTGTTCATGCATTTCCTGCTCTTGGATCAGCATCTGGTTTCATATCCTGGTAAGTAGCCTTGAGATTAAACCACAGTTTCCCGGTTCAAATATAACGGTTTAGCAAACTGTGGTTTAACAAACTCCAGGGAGTTTTAAATTGTGACACGCAAGAGAAAGGAGGAAGAAGTGGGTGGGCATATAATTCTCAGTTTAAAACTCTATGGTTTATTAGAGCAATTATCAGCGGCTCACAATGGCATTTCCCATTCAATTCACTTCCCCACTTACACATTACTCTCAGAAGCATCTTCTATGTGGCTCCTTCAAAGTTACTCCACAGAAAACATGTGCCAATGATTTTGTTCCTCATCCCACTACATTGTGATCTCTGTCCTGCCCCATGGAAGCGAAGCATATAACCAACCTTGCCATTCCCAGAAGCGTGGGAAGAAGTGATGAGAGAAGGAACTAGACTAGACCTTAAATTTTCAGGTTGGGGGGAAGTTTAGTATGGAAACAAAGCTGAACTGACACTTACTTGAATTCATGTAACACACTCTTTAAAAAACAAACCCAATTACATTGAGTCTGGAGACAGCCTGAAGTTACAGTCAAGATGTCTGAATCTCTTGAGTGTTAATTAGTATGGCCACCGTTTAAGTACTGTATTTTTAATATTTGGGGGCAGATAAAACAGGGGAGTGTGGAGGAAAAAATGAAAAGGAAAAACAAAGTAGAGGGACAGAAAAAGTATGAGAAATTAAGGGAAGAAAGTTTTATTTCCCATTGGAAATGCTAACTGCAGAACAGAACAACTTAATAAATAATAAGCAAAGGATAGCAAAGAGCATCACAGTGTAATGAGGTGGTTGGGAAGGCTCTATTTCTGCCACTACCTTCTGTATGTTGCTCTTCAAAACAACATGAGAATTCAGAAAGAGCATAGGACAGAGGTTTTCAACCTTTTTGAGACCACAGCTCCTTGAACCAACTACATTCTTTCTGCGGCACTCCTGTGGGGCTCGGGAACTCATTTATGTCATCCCTTGCCTGCAGAGCTGGCAGCCTCTCACCCTTTTTCAAACCCTGGTCTCAGAGATGCCACCCCCCTGCCCTCAAAGAGAGGTGCTTCCCAGAGGCACCATTTGCCTGCGGAGCTTATAGCCAGGGCTCCTGCAATAAAGAGCAGTGCAAACCTTGAGGAGGCAGAGACTTGAAAGGGCATCAGATGAGGGAGGGAAAGAAAGAGGGACAGAGGCCAGTGTTGCCCACAGCACCTCTGGCCATCATTCAAGGCATTCCAGGGTGCCATGGAACACTGGTTGGAAACCACTGGCATAGGATATCAACTCACACACTGTAGCACCTCAGAAAACAAGTGCAGGATCTGCATTTTGAGCCCCCTCTCACAGCATTAACTCTCTCTGTGTGTAAAGCTAACAAACTCCAACTCTGAAAAGTTCTAATTTTCCATATGCAGAGCTGTTTTGAAGGGGGGCGTTTTGATATCTGATCCGTCACCTCAGTTCTGAAGCAGAGAAGGTCTTAGGAGAATTGTGCTGAACCCTAAACCCTCAGGTTTCGTGTTCCCCTTAACAAGTTCTGACGCCTGAAAGCTGCTGAGATTCTCAGCAAGCTGAATTCAAGATCCAACACCTCTGTGCACTCTGGCAGAATGACAGCACACATGACACCGATTTGGGCATTCAGTTCTCCAATGGGATTAGAATCACGTGAGAAAGAGCAAAGAAAGGCTGGCTGGCTGGCTGGCCCCATCCCCTCCGCCCTGTCCCCAATATTTAGCCCTCCTTCTGCTCGCATGCTAAAGGACTGAATACTTGCAGCAGGGAGCCCGCTGTACTCATCAGGGCCGACCCACCAATGAGGCAAGGTGAGGTGACCGCCTCAGGCGGCAGCAGATCTGGCTTCCAAGGGATGCCTCGCCCACTGCTGCTGTGAGTGCACTCCTGCCTTATTCCTAATAAAAAACTTTATCCCCCCACTTGTTCCTGATGTAGGTCTTTGCCTTTCTTCCCTGGCCAGTAGGGCCCTGCCATTTTCTGCTTTGCCTCAGGGGCCAAAATGCCTTGGGCCAGCCCTGGTACTCCACAGGCTTTGCTGTGAATAAGAACCATTATTTTACAGGATTCTAAATCTGGCACAGAAGTTTCCATGAACTACCACAGGCTTCTTCTTTCCAGTGCATGGAGAGAGGTGGACCTGCAGATCTGACAGAAGGAGTAAGGCTAGCAAGTGCATCTCTGCTCTGTCTCATGCACTTTTAATGGAGCAAGTGGACCTGAGCATACACAACACATAGATCTACTATTTGGGTAAGTTCACATGTGATTTATCAACACAGAATAAATTATGATTGCAAAGGTTGATTTGGTTCCATGAACTTGGCTGAGGGCAGCATGGGTAACGGGAACAAGCTGCCTGTGGGATCTCTCTTTATCCACAAGTTCCACTACATTTGTTGTTGTTGTTTAGTCATTTAGTCGTGTCTGACTCTTCGTGACCCCATGGACCAGAGCACGCCAGGCACTCCAGTCTTCCACTGCCTCCCGCAGTTTGGTCAAACTCATATTCGTAGCTTCGAGAACACTGTCCAACCACCTTGTCCTCTGTCGTCCCCTTCTCCTTGTGCCCTCCATCTTCCCCAATATCAGGGTCTTCTCCAGGGAGTCTTCTCTTCTCATGAGGTGGCCAAAGTATTGGAGCCTCAGCTTCACGATCTGTCCTTCTAGTGAGCACTCAGGGCTGATTTCCTTAAGAATGGATAGGTTTGATCTTCTTGCACTCCATGGGACTCTCAAGAGTCCACTACATAGTTGGCTCCAAAAGAATAGCCAAGCCTAACCACTTTTAAGATGAAAATCCAGCCCATTCACGGAATTAAAAAATAAAAATCGTAACTCTGATCAGATCAGAACAGCTACTGAAATGCATAGGAAGTATGTGCTTGTGGACCCTCACTTCCCATTTCTGTGTATCTTCTATTTAATTTAAAACATTTACAATCTACTTATAGTTATTATATGTATAGTCTTATTATACGTATAGTTAAAGCCATGGTTTTCCCAGTAGTGATGTATGGAAGTGAGAACTGGACCACAAATAAGGCTGATCGCCGGAGAATTGATGCTTTTGAATTGTGGTGCTGGAGGAGACTCTTGAGAGTCCCATGGACTGCAAGAAGATCAAACCGATCCATTCTGAAGGAAATCAGCCCTGAGTGCTCACTGGAAGGACAGATCCTGAAGCTGAGGCTCCAGTACTTTGGCCACCTCATGAGAAGAGAAGACTCCCTGGAAAAGACCCTGATGTTGGGAAAGATGGAGGGCACAAGGAGAAGGGGACGACAGAGGACTAGATGGTTGGACAGTGTTCTCGAAGCTACCAGCATGAGTTTGACCAAACTGCGGGAGGCAGTGGAAGACAGGAGTGCCTGATCTGCTCTGGTCCATGGGGTCACGAAGAGTCGGACACGACTAAACAACAACGTAATATACATAATATTTTAAAACTCTCTAAGCAGTGTACAGTATAATATTATGTGAGAAGTATCCTTGAAGATTAATCTTAAAACGAATAAAACAGTGATATAAAGTCATACAAAACAGGATTTAGAATTTATTCATATAAAGGCGTTCTATCCCAAACCTTTCCTGCCACAACATTTCAAATTCCAATACTGTGATCAGAATGGACTATGCAAAACTGAATAGCAGTATGCAAAGTAACCACATGCTCATATTATTAAATGCTGAATTTCTAATTTTCTTAGTGCAAAATGTGTGCTTAATATACGAACAGCCTTGATTATAGCTGATCCAAATGCATTAAGATACATGGGGGACCTCCAGATCAGACTCTGAGAGGGCAGTAAGGTGTGGAGAAAAGTTTGCTTACTTGTTAGTTTGATGGAATGATTGTCCCTGGAGCCTGTTAGATAATTGGGGTTAGTCTGCTTGCAATATTTTATGATGGAATGGTTAATAGGCTACTTCAAATTACGCTTATTTTCAACTAGAGGAGAAAAGAAAATCAGTTTGCCAGGTTCATGGAACTAAATCAACCTTGGAGTCAGATTTTATCTGACATTGCAATAGATTAATAATAAAAAAAAATCAAAGAAAAGCCATGTTCTAATTACTGTGAGGAAGTAGTACGACCTGCGTGAATAAGAATTAGAAAGGAAGGCCAACATTGTATGAACTTTAAATAGTGTTGGCCACATATAAATAAAATATTTGTATTTTCCCATTCAGACTTGCCCATTCCCTTAACTCATGAAGACAATAGCTGAGCTGTGGGAGACAATCAGCTACCACTGCCTGACAAGGCCCTCTCTGCTCCCCAACCCAATCAAACTGGAACTATCATCCCCATGCTAGTGTTTTCCTGTTTGTGCCCGTTTTTGGTACACCCATAATGTGTCTCAACTTCCTCAATTGCTAATTTTAAATTCAAGGAAATTGCAAGTACGGTTGGATGAAAATCTGCTTTATTTACATACTTGGGAGTAGCTAGAATACCTCACCCCTCAAACAATCCGATAAATTCTTGTTCTTTAATCTGACCTAAACCAGTCCTTTTGACCAAACATGGATTTCTAGTGCAAGACATCCTATACATGTCTTGTCAGAAGTAAGTAAGTGGGAACAGGAAGAAATGCCGAAGAGGGAAGAATGGAGAATGAAACTGATGGAATATGCAGAAATGGACAAATTAACGGGGGAAATTCGGAACCAACGCGATCAGAGATTCACCGAGGACTGGAATAAATTTACAGAGTATATCAAAAATGTATGTGAGGAGCAATTAACGCTTCTTGGCTTTCAAGAAGCTCTGTGAAAATGATTGATAGAAATGTTGCTTAAAAGATATGATAAGATTAAGATTGTTAAAGAGCAATATAAATTTAAGAAATGTGAGTAATAGTGATAATATGGGAAATTGTCAGATAGGCTGAGGGAAGTCTAAAAGATGTTTATGTTAGAAGTGGATGTTAAACATGGATGGAATGTATATTGGAAATTGAATAAAAATTAATTATTATATAAAAAAAGAAGTAAGTAAGTGGGACTCAATCCCAGGTAAACATGTATAGGATTTCAGCCTCTGTTAACACACCCCTTTTACACTTTGCACAGAATGAGGTGATACGGTTCTGGATTGCACTACCTCAGACCAGAGATGGGGAGTCAATTTTTATTTTTAAACAGTTATCAACATTAGAAGATTTCTTCTGGGAGAAGCTACCACATCATGGGGAGGGCCATGCCAAACCGTTCTCGCTGATGTGGTGCTTTACTTTGTACAGGGACTTTTCCGAAGTGACGTCCTGCCTCTGGGCTAAAGCAGCATGACTCAGAATTCTACCCCTTCCAGACCGCCATGCCATTGTGCAGAATGCAGTTTCCTTAAACCGCAGTGGCAGCAGGAGAACTGCTACAGCACGGCTACGACAAGATCAGCATGAAAAGCCCCAACCCACATGGGAGGAGTCTGTTCTGCAGTTCCTGCTCTTGCAAGTGATCACCCAAATTCTGGATTGGATCATGCAAAAATTAGGCACTCTGTGTTAGTTTCTGTTCTTATCACCGTGCAGCTGCTTGGAGTCACAAGGCTCTGTTTACATTCCAGAGACCTTCCAGGCTGTTGGAAGCCTCACGGGAGAGGAGACGGGATGGGACGTTAGTGGTTTCCTGTTCCTTTGTTCAGTTGCTCTCTGCTTTCACAGAGAGAGGATGTCTTTTCTGTCTGCGTAGCTTAGAAATAAAACTCTCTGCAATGTAGCCCAAACCTCTCCTCTCTTTCCTGTGCTGGAAACTCTGCTGAAGAATGTGCCTGAGGCCTTATCAAAGGCTCAGGTTGTTAAACACGTTGGGAGGCGATTCCGAAGGACTCGGGGGAAGAAAATGAGCTTTATCAGCTTGGCCAAGCGGAGATCCCGGCACTCTGTTGCTCTCCCATCTTCCCAACACAGTGACTCGCTGCTGCTTACAGAGAGGCGCAAAGTTTGGGAACCTCACTGTGGTACATGGTGACAGGAGCTACAATGCTGCACCATACCTCACCCTCTTGGTAGGTGGCAGTGACCCACGGTGTTGGAAGCCAGGACATAGCTGTCAACTTACAGATTTGAAAATAAGGGACCGGCAGCCTTGAAAATAAGAGATCAGCAGCCAAAATAAGGGATTTTCCAGGCACAGGTATGTTCAACTTCTGAGCCCCTCTGAGCCAAAGGCTTTAGAAAGCCCAGCCAGCAGCCAGATGAAGCCTCATCAATAAGGGGCAGCAGCGGGACATGGCACTGGGATAATAATAATAATAATAATAATTATTATTTTTATTTATACCCCGCCCTCCCCAGCCAAGGCCGGGCTCAGAGCGGCTTACAAGCAATAATAAAAACAAGATGAATGATTACAACTTAAAAACAAAAGTAAAATACATTAAAATAATGGAACATTAAAATATTAAAATGTAGCCTCATCGTAGGAGGAGAAGGAAAAGAAAAAAGAGAGGGAGGGAGGGAAAAAAGAAAGAGAGGGATAAGGGACTGTCCCGCCAAATAAGGGACACTTGACAGCTATGAGCCAGGAGAGTGACAGACACACACACACACACACACACACACACACACACACCAGCCACCACTGAGTATTGTTTCCTGTCCCGTGGCCATGGGCTTGTTTCCCATGCTATTCTGGTGGTGCAAAAATGAGACAATGCAGGTATCTCTAAACAGCTTCATCCTTATTTCCCCTTACACATTTAAACTCGGTGGCACAAGAGACGAATCACCCTACGCCAGCCTTTTGTTATGACTCCAGATGCTTACCTTCTGTCTTCTGCTGTGGTTTATCTGCGAAAGATAGCAATGGTGATCGAGACCTCTGGATAATAGGCATAGCGGGGTCACTGAATGTAATGGTATCCTTGCCACCTGCGAGCAAGAGGGCATGGAAACATTAACTCTCCAACACAACTGAAAAATTTACTAATGCAACGTTTTAAACAGTAAGGCTACATTTAAATAAACACGTTGTATACACCCAACAGGCATATTTTAGTAGCTCTGCTCTATAGAAAAGGAAAAGCTATGCTATGAGCCAAAATATGTACTATAGTTCAACTGCAATAAAACCAATGAGACCATTTTGTATGAGCACATCTGGTTAAAAGATGCGGTTTCCTCATTTGACAATAATTTAAAGAAATAAATCACAAGCTAGATACGTTCAACTGCAACCCAACCCTATCAGAAATTATGGAAGTATCTTCTGTGTAAAGAGTAATACTGATACAGATAATATATCTGTTTAGATCTTAGGCTCACAGAATTCCTCTTCAGGCATTCAACCTACATGATAAGCAAACATGGGGGTGGGGAATGGGAACAAACACTCAGGGTCTGCTTCTCAGTTGCTGCTCTGATTCTCCAGGTTTCTAAAGCACGCAGGGAACCTCCATTAGAAACAGGAAGTTCCTCCCACTGAGTTCCTCCTTGAGTTGGAGGTTGATCAGAATGGTGTTAACATGCTCATTCAATGCCTCCCTCCCACATGTTTACTTAGCATGCCGGAAGAGGAACAGAGAAATGACTTTCCTGAAAAACGAATGTTTTTTGAAGTCAGATCCATGGACAGGAATTCATGCACATATATACAAATGTGTACAAACATATATCTAGGATCCTTTTCTTACAACCATCCTGGAAATGCTGAATTTCCAATATACAGGGCCCATTTTAAACCGGAAACTGGTGCAAAAGCATTATTCCTGTGACAATTAAAGATACTGCTTTGGGGCTGCTCCTATTTTGACCTACCTATGATTTACACATCTTGAGGCACTTGTGTATAGTTCATATAGGGTGGGGGTAGGGAACTGGACAAAAATGTAGCCTTAGGAAAAGGAAAAAGCGGTAATAGGCAACATTTAGACGGGAGGAGTGATCTGGGTATACCTCCAACGGGTATATTTCAATGGGTATTCAGCCAGGGGGCTACTTTGAAAAAGCAAACCAACGAGCACAAGCTGATTTATCAGAAGAGGCCTGAAAAACCAGACTTGCCTTTACAGAAGATTAGAATAAGATACCAATCTGTGTAAGAATATATTGCAAGAGCGTTTTGGGAAATTTCTACCACAGCACCTACTAATACAAGCATCTTAGGCGAAATATACCAGATATTATCAGGATTTATAAAAATCATTTTAATGGACGATGGATATCTGACAACTGCAATATAGATTAGCAAATTCAAGCTGGGGGTGGAGTGTGGATGGGGAACAGCATATGCTATGGATTTCAAGTACAAATATCATATCACCTTTGAACTCGCTGGGTGGGCTTAGGTAATAATGGATTTTCTGGGTTGTTGAAGAGATTACTGAGATAATGGTGCTGTAAGTATTGTTATTTTACTGCTACCACCTATTTATTTAGACCCACTGTCCAATTAATGAGAATTTCTTATTACAGCATTACTTGGACCTTTTTAACTCCTCATTTTTGTAGGATGTTTGACTTTTGCAGGCCATGATTTCTAAAACCAAAAATTGTTTTCTTCTGCTTTTGTCTTGGAGCATTCTGAATTGAGTCCTTCATTAAGTCTGTATTGGACTTTGCCCTCTTAAAAATCAGCTCATTTCATTCCCAAGCCTTCATTCCCAAGCCTTCTAATAGAGAAACAAGAAAATGCCTATGCAGCTGGGGGAGATGGGTCAACAGTATTTTTGTAGCGTGCCAAAACCCTCTAAAACTGACATTCAGTTTTACCTTTTAAAATGTTACTGTTCCTATGTGTCTCCCAATGTGTTGCAAATTTTGTGGTCCCTTAAAGCATGCACCATTTAAACCATGGGTAGGAAAACTAAGGCGCGGGGGCCGGATCCGGCCCAATTGCCTTCTAAATCCAGCCCGTGGACGGTCCGGGAATCAGCGTGTTTTTACATGAGTAGAATGTGTGCTTTTATTTAAAATGCATCTCTGGGTTATTTGTGGGGCATAGGAATGCGTTCATTCCCCCCCCCTCAAAATATAGTCCAGCCCCCCACAAGGTCTGAGGGACAGTGGACCGGCCCCCTGCTGGAAAGGTTTGCTGACCCCTGATTTAAACCATTAAAAAAAACCTGCTTCCATATGCCTCTAACCATGATACTGTACTAGGAGGCCAAAAGTGTGTTTATATATATATATATTCCTCTGCGGAAACTACTTCTTCTTTTTTTAGGAACAAAGTGCACCATCTCTGTTTCATGTGTTTGCATGCAACAGGTAGCTAGTCCCTCAGAATAGCTGTACTACTGTTTCTATATTAAAACAGTGACCCCGAAAGTATTCTAGGGAGAGCTATTGCCTGACAATGCATTATGCCCTCTCTCCATCAATGTTTATTGACTCCAGTAGAGGCTGCTATACCAGGGCGTCACCCCTTCCTGAAAGTGGGGCAATGTTGGCATGGTGTAGAGTCCTACAGGCTTCTCATTTATCAACTCAAAATGAGAGTAGAAGGCTGAGTAGCTTTACTTTTCTGTTGCCTTGTTCATTATGTGTGCCTATTCTGTGTGGTTTAGCGCATGGAAACATAGTTTGGTAACTTCATCAGAAATCTAAAGGGAAATTCCCTCTACATGTGGAGGGGGGGAACGCTGAAGGGCAGGTGTTAATCCTGGTCTGCAAAGAATAACGAGGTTTTTCAGCTTTACTACGTAACACATTATACGGGATGTGGGTGGCGCTATGGTAAGGTTACCAGATGTCCCCGTTTCCCGGGGACAGTCCCCAGATTTACCAATCAGTCCCCATACAAAATCCATTGAAGTTGAAAAGTGTACCCGGATTCATTGAAAAAAATCTGGTAACCTTACACTATGGTCTAAACCACTGAGCCTAGGGCTTGCCGATTGGAAGGTTGGTGGTTTGAATCCCTGCGCTGGAGTGAGCTCCCATTGCTCGGTCCCTGCTCCTGCCAACCTAGCAGTTCGAAAGCACATCAAAGTGCAAGTAGATAAATAGGTACCGCTCCGGCAGGAAGGTAAACGGCGTTTCCGTGTGCTGCTCTGGTTTGCCAGAAGCGGCTTAGTCATGCTGAACACATGACCCGGAAGCTGTTTGCAGACAAACACCGGCCAGTAAAGGAGATGAGCGCCGCAACCCCAGAGCCATCCACGACTGGACTGGTCAGGGGTACCTTTACCTTACATAACACATTTCCTTTACAAGACTGAATGGAGGAACATACAAGAATCTGGTCCTGATTAAAATTAAAGATCTAACAAATGAAAGAGGAAAGCAGGAACCAACTCACGAATCTTCAAAAAGAAAAGTTAAATTGGCTTGATTCAAACGCTTGGATAAAAGGAGACTTTTTGTTTTTATCTACATACTTGCTTAGCATGTGTCGCACTCCAAATATCTGAATCAGTATTTTGAATGGCTAAAATAAGAAACATTTTAACTCAAGTATTAATTAAATTAGGTTCCTCTTATCTCATCTTTGCTATGATCTGTTGTACATTAAGTTCCTGACACAGGGATACTGTCAAAAACGGCATCACCAAAAGGGTGACTTTGCCACCTTCCCTATACAAGCTTTGAAATGCTCCTACTAAAAAAATGTGTACATTAAAAATGTGTACTATATTGAGCAACACCTTTGCTCTATCTACTCTGGTTATTTAATTGGTCGTGCGAGGGATAAATCCTGGAACTTTCTACAGGCAAAGCTTGTTCTCTACCATCCCTGCTGTCCTTCAATGCGTGAGGGATGTAGAAACCCTGAATGGATTTGGCATGTCCGCTTTCTCCATTTACTATCAGTGTCTTTGTGTTCCATGATGTTTGGATCTGAAATGCATAAACCAGATAACAACACTCACGGAATTAAAATGTAAGTAGTAACACTGGGTGATATCCATACTCATAATTGCTGAGTTAAAGGGGGGGAATTGTCTCGACTTACTGCTTGTCATTTTTTTTTTTTAAAAAAAGCTACAAAATCACATCGTTCTGCACAACCCGTGATTATATTCAGAACTAGCTCGTATCCTTCCTTATTACCATTTCTCCCAATTAAAAATAATTTTACAGTGTTCTGTATTTCTCTTGTGGCCATCTAACTTACTCGGTTGAACATCTTAATCTGACAGATATAGAAAAACATTCAGATAACATTTCCATTTATTTACATGCAGTGACAATATTTAATGCACCGCTAAGATTAGTTACTAAAAATACATATGTCAAACAGAACCTACTCCCAAATCCCACTGAGACATTGTAGCTCAGGCCTTCAGGCAGCAAGAAAAAAAAGGAAGGAAAGAAAAGTTATTATATAAATATTAATTTGATGCCTAAACAGAAATAATAGAACAAAGGTATTCTAAAATGATCATCTTTTTTTTGCTAGTGTTCTGTTTTAAAGGCCAAAACACTCTATTTAGTGGATTATGAGCTACTTGAAACAGAAGACCAAACCCTAGAGTGTGAGCAGCAATTGACTACAAGCCAAGATGAAAAACCATAGTTTGAGGTGGGTCTACATACCATGCTCTGCAGTCACCATGTTTAAGCATTGAACCTCTACCAAGCAAACCATGGTTAAGGCATTTTCGCTTGCAAGATACACATACACTGGGAACAGGGCATGTGTGAGCAAGCTCAACTTTGGTTTCAATCCATGTTTGGGATCTTAATCAAGATTCAAGGAACAATGGTTGTCAGGCCATGGAAAAGGTCAAGCTTCAGGAAGACGGGTTCTGGGGTGAGCTAGCTAGCAGACCAAGTGGGCCAGGAAGCAGCTGTGCAGATCAAAATGCACACGGGTTCAAACATGTATCAAAACAGGCAGCAGTCTGGGCAGAATCAGAGGGGTCGGAGGAAGGTATATAATCAAAACCAACCAAGTAAGTTACTGTGTGGGAGGGGTGGCAAAAGTGGTGGTGTGCTCTCACAAAGTTCGTACAGGACATTTTTTTCCTGGCCAGAGATTTCAACTACAAATCCCAGAATCCTCAGGAGGAAACTGATGCCATGTGTGCCATTCTCAACAAGGTTAAGACTCCAAAGGAAATGAAAACACAGTGTCAGTTTTCAGCTGAAGATTCTGGGATGTAGTCTTGGTCCACAGCAAGAAGGGATGATCTGCTGGGGTCACCGAGCAGCTCTGTGTTCCCCTGTCCTGACCTGTTGTTGTGTCTAAATTTGCACCCTGTCTTTCCCCCAAAGGAGCCCAGGTTAACTCCGTTGGCCTTGGGGCAGAGAAAGGTGGAAGCAGGAGTGGTCATTAGAACTGGGTCAAAGTACAGCCCTAATTGCAAGGCTGTCATTGCCCTGATCCCAATCTCAAGCATCCAAGAAGGGGCTCTCACTAATGTGAGCACAACTTCACACTCATTAGCCTAGTTGGAAGCCTCAATCAATGCACAAAGTTCAGTCCAGCAATCTTGCAACGGAAACAAAGAGTATAGATGGTGCAGGAGGCAAGGCACCAGACCCTGGCTGCAAGGAAATGCAATTTCACAAGGCCTGTAGGAGCTGGCACCAAGAAGACCTGGGCTATAATCTACAGACAGGGAAACATGGAGTTTATTAACAAAGATGAAGCTATCTGGAGGAGTGGCACTCTGGTTTACTGGAGGGAGATTATGTCCCTTGTAATCAATTATAAAATGAAGTATAGCAGCAGAAAAGACATAACTAAAGCAAGTGGAGTAGAATTAAAAGCAGAAATATATACTCAAAATGATCACGTGGGCTATCTAAATTTCCTGGTATGTATATTCCAGTCTTCAGGGGAAGATCATAGGTGTGAGTGTGGTCTGAATTTATGTTTTGGGGTTGCTGGTTGTTGTTTCTTTCACTTTTTTTTTTTAAGCAGCAGCAGCAACAGTATCCTAGATGCACATAGAAGACCACAATTCAATCCTGCTTGCTATGGGCACATATCCAGTAGCTGAAATTAGCTGCCTGAATCCTGCATAAATCGAGACTTGAACTCACTGTGCATCAGCTGGTGTGTGGGAAGTTCAATGCTGCTTTATGTAGTTATCACCTCTCTACTCCAGCAGTACAGCTTTGTCAGGTGGATGGGACCCCCAACCTAGCAATTGCCCAATGTCAATATGACAACAGATGCTTGACAGGTGGCTGGTCCCACCCACTTGTCGGTGAGGTGGGGAAGATAAGAGATCTAGTCCACCAGGCCAAAAATATTTCCCACCAGGGCACTGTGGGAAATTCAGAATGGCAGGTGGAAACTAGAGCAGGGGTAGGCAACCCACGGGGGCCGTTTAACCAGCCCACGAGCTGCCCCTGAACCAAGCAGCCTGCTCAGCGAGTCCCCACGTGCTGCACTAAACAGGCGCAGCGTGGCGCCTCACTTCCGTGGCACAGGAAATCACGCCTGCACATGCACAGATGCCAAAAATCACGTCTGCGCAGTCAGAAAATTGCATGCGCATGCACTTAGGCATGCGAACGATCCAGCCCGCGGAGGGATCTCCACTGGAGTTAACCGGCCCAGGCGAGGTAAACCTTGCCAACCCCTGAACTAGAGCATTACCACAGCTACCAGGTAAACCCATAGCCAGGAGACTGAATGGGCTGTTAGGGTTGAAAGCAGCACTGCTGAGTCCTGCCAAGGTACATGTGGGCTGACAAGCTACTGCATGCTGTGTGCCACTGCTAGCCCTATCATTGAGTTCCAGGGTAAGGTTGCTTAGGATTGCTATGGCTTCCTGCTTTCTTTCCTCTAAGCAACTGAACACACATCAAATTAACGATGGGGAGGCTAACACCTAATTTTAATCTTACTCCTGCTCTGAGCATCTATGCTTGCAGAAGAGAGAACATAGTTCAGAAGTGATAACAACCAGTCAGTCCAGTAAAACAAAATTCGTTTACTGGATCTGCATTTCTCAACCTCATCTAAATATTCTTTTTTTTGGATTTATGAAAGCAAGCGGCAGAAGGGATTTACGGATGTCATAGCTTCTGAATAGACCAGGGACAAAACAAAATGCATTCAGGCATGCAATAAAATATGCTAGGTAAGATATTCTTAGTCATATGCTAACTTTTGATATTAAATACCTTAAAGGCAGAGAAAACTGTTTAGGAGTTATGAAAAGAGTCTACAGTTTAGTGAAAGCATTTTCTTGGAGAAAAATGTCAGTTTCAATAGTTTCCAGACTGAAAAGTTCAGCAGTTCCACACTGATAATATTTTATATACCTTATTATAGCTATATTATATGCCCTATTCCATCAATTTGAGTGTTCTTACATAGTCAACCAATAGGCAATTACAGCAAGGCTCTTGATTCTGAGGTCCACTGAGATAGTGCATAAGCAAATTTCTAGACCATTCATTATTTATGCTTGATAACCATCATGGTGATGAACTCGATAGAGGGAAGTTGTGATCAGCCAGTTTGAGATCGCTATCTGACCAGGCCAGAAAGGACTTGACCTCACTCTAAATGACCTCACCCTTCTTTTGTCACTGAGATAAGCACAGAGTTATGTTATCACACCTTCTATATGTTCCCTGTTGGTTGGGGTCATGCTAAAAAAAAAGAAAGTAGTTTTTCTTTTTTTAAAAGAAAAGGACTGAACCTGTAGCTGACCAGAGAAAATGGCTACAAACACAAAAGGTGAATGATTATGGGTGATCTTTCCAAGAAGAAATTTACACACACATAGCCAACATTGCTTTTGTGCTGAAAATCAAGAGTCAAACATTCAGCATAGCCATTAACTGTTAACTGTTCCGTCATGTGAACTAAACACTCCTCAAAATGCTGATGTCCTCCATAGACACGACAATTCTCAAGGATGTGCATACTATGCAGCAAAGTTTATCAAAAAGTCTGTGCCATGAACAATATACATTCTGCAGACTACACTGACTATGCTAGAGGCAGCCAATGTAGCACTCTCCAGACTGCAACAGAATAAAAATAAAAATGTTGATATGCATAGCAAATACATTGTCCTAACAAGAAGGCACAATTTCAAAAGTGAATTTCAGGAATATGTTTAAAGTAGAATAAAATTGTAATAGGGGGGACACACCAAATTTTATTAATAAAATTTCAATTGTGTTATTGAAACGTATCTTTTAAAATAATAGATTTAAGCTGCAATCCTATACAGGCGGTGACCATTTTGCATGGGGATTCCGTTCCTGAGCCCTGTGCATGTCAGCGGGAGGGCTGGGCAATGCCAGGTTTTTGTTGTTTTTTTATAAGGTATTTATTGAAGTTTTCAATATATTACAAAAATTAGAAAAAATAAAAAAAATAAAAAGGAAAGGAAAATACAAAATGGGAACAGTTAAAAACAAATCAGTCTTTCCATGTCTTATCTTTCATTTACTTGTTTCCCTGACCTCCCCACACCTCCCTTTCTTGCATTCCAGTTCAATTGGTTAATTCAGCAAATCCTTTCCCTCTTTAATTTTATCCTATCCTTTATCTTAATATATTATAACTTTAAATTATCACCTGTTAACAATCCCTTTTTTTCATATTCCTTAACACTGCTGCTAAAAAATCCCACTTAACTTCAATCCAGCATCATTCTAACATTCATTAATTTTACAGTGTTTCTGTAAATAGTCTTTAAAGGCAATGCCAGGTTTTCAACATCGCGATCTATCGCCAGCCATCGGGATCTGCGGATACACCGCAATGTTAAAAGAACAAGTTGCATCGGCCGCAGCACGCAAGGTGCGGGGTGAAAACTGCCTCAGCTCTCACGGGGGGGGGGGGGGGCTGAGGTGCTTTCACCCCAATGACTCGTGGGCTGGGAATGGTGCAGCTTTTTTGTGTGGCTCAGGTGGGGAGCAGGAAGGGTCCCCGCCTCCCCAGCTGAGCTTTCCACTGTTCTTGATTTGAGTTTCTACTGAAATGAGGCTGCATTTTAATGTTCTATTTTAATCTTGTTTTTAAGTTGCATTTTAATCAATTGTTTTTATACCTGGTGTTAGCCGCCCTGAGCCCGGTCTTGGCCAGGGAGGGCAGGGTATAAATTATTATTATTATTATTATTATTATTATTCCTGAACCCCAGCTGAGCGAGCTGCATGCCTCTCGAGCTTGCACACAAGGCATCAAGGCTTGCTCACCTGGGGGCTGCGCGATACTGCTTGCTCTTCCCTCTGCGGTATGAGGGGCAGATTGCAATGGCGGCTTCACCTGGCAGTATATTGTGGGTGAAACCACTGCTGCTCCTGTCCCTCTGCTGCTAGAGGCCTGATGTTGAAAGCGGCGCTGATCACAGAGGGAGTCAGGAGTGGTGCTGGTTTCATCTGCAATATACTGCGGTTGCGCTGTGGGTTAAACCACAGAGCCTAGGACTTGCCGATCAGAAGGTCGGCGGTTTGAATCCCTGTGATGGGGTGAGCTCCCGTTGCTCGGTCCCTGCTCCTGCCAACCTAGCAGTTCAAAAGCACGTCAAAGTGCAAGTAGATAAATAGGTACCACTCCGGCGGGAAGGTAAACGGCATTTCCGTGCGCTGCTCTGGTTCGCCAGAAGCGGCTTAGTCATGCTGGCCACATGACCCGGAAGCTGGACGCCGGCTCCCTCGGCTAATAAAGCGAGATGAATGCCGCAACCCCAGAGTCAGCCACGACTGGACCTAATGGTCAGGGGTCCCTTTACCTTTTTTAAAGCTGCCACCGTGGTCTGCCCCTCATACTGGTCCCGGGTGTTGTATCAATACGTCGCACAGGCCTGTTCTGCTCTCTTCCGGGTCCAAAAGGACCTGTGTGTCGGTAGACACGCAAATGGTTGCTGTCTGTAAATACCTGCTGGGAAGTTAAGTCTCACTGAACTCAATGTACTTTGTCCAACCAATTCGCCCTCAGAGCCACTGAAATCAATGGACTTCAGTGAGAAAAGCCTACTGATTACAACGGCTCTACTTTGAGCATCACAACCCGGTGAGATTCAGTTCCAAATGCACATGCGTAGGGACTGCATTGTTAGAATCGTTTTAGCTTTCATTTCCCATGTTCTTACTATGCTTTAGGGACATCTGCATGGTGACGAATTTAAAATAAATCCTAACTCACAGCTCTCCTGAAACTAAACTACTACAGAATTGTATGTTTGAAGTCTTCTGTGTCAAAAAGACCCTTATCCTTGGAAAGCTTTTATTGGAAGGACAAAGTTTTCACATAGAGAGAGAAATCATGGGCAATCTCCTGGTGGCATTCCCAGGTAGTTTTTCTCCTTAAGTCTGAGAAGCCTACATGTTCAGAAAAATTATGTGGCAAGATGTGATTGATAAATGTAACACATCATTAATTATGTTGTCAAAGAACCTTTAAAAGGCTTCCATTTCAGAAAAATCTAACTGTTATGTGTGAAAGAAAACAAAGATTTCTTGTTCAGTAAAAATATTTCCATATTACTTTTCTTATAGAGACTAAAAAAAACAAACCCTGCAGTAAATGAGAACAATGCATTTTCTAATGTAAACAGCAGCTTTCTTATGAAATACACATTTAAAACAGCCCTTATGTTCAGATACTCCCAAATTAAGTACGACTATGAATTCTGACTTACCTGGAAGACTCCACAAACCAGAGACTTCTAAAGTCCTCAACTTTTTCTCCAGTTCTGCTACACGATTGCCTAAGATTCTGAAATGAAGATAAAATATTCCATGAAATGTAATTAAAAGTATAGTAAGCAGGGAACGCACCACAGATGGTCATGTGCCCTGTTTATATTTGATGGGTGATATCCAATGATAGGTGATGTCGTGAGAGAAGACATCCGCTTATGATACACAAATTTACATTTAAACGTATGGGATAGATTAATTCATGTGAAATACATACAGTGGTGCCCCGCAAGACGAATGCCTCGCAAGACGGAAAACCCGCTAGACGAAAGGGTTTTCCGTTTTGGAGGTGCTTCGCAGGACGAATTTGCTATGGGCTTGCTTCGCAAGACGAAAATGCCTTGCGATTCCTGGGGTTTTTTTCCCCTCCCCCCCTTTTTCCCAAGCCCCTAAGCCGCTTAACAGCTGTTCGCTAAGCCGCTTAACAGCTGATTGCTAAGCCGCTTAACACCTGATCTAAGCCGCTTATCAGCTGATCTAAGCCGCTAATAGCCTTTTAGCAGCTAATCCGCTAATCCCTTAAACCTTTAATAGCCGCTAATAGCCGCTAAACCGCTAATAGCGCTAATCCGCTAATGGGCTTGCTTCGCAAGACGAAAAAAACCGCAAGACGAAGAGATTCGCAGAACGGATTCGTTTCGTCTTGCGAGGCACCACTGTATTTTTTTTTCCACATCAGGTTAGAAACGTCTCCAATATATCAGAAATTATTCTGAAATAATATATGTATGACATGCCCATGCAATCCACCCACTCCTGAAATAGGTGTACAATCTCAGGACTTGCTTGTAATCTGCACATTTTCAGACTACATTAAAGGGTTCACTTCTCCTTCATAATTAATCAGAATGCCTTCCTGCATATTTGCCGCAAATCCACTGATCTCTTGTTACCATGCATCCAGTCTACATATGAGCAAATCCTATGGAATCTGCAGTTTACTTGACTTAACTACTGTAACAAGGAATATGTAGTATTATTGCGATATGTATTTACTAGTGACTGTAATTAAGGATGTGTTGAGGAATTCAATTTTTGTGAATTCCAGTGTGCCCTGACCTAATCTATACGTCTCGTGCTAATGTGTACGTCTCACTGCAACTTGATTTTACACTTCCTAAATTGTTTCAATGCAGCTAGTGAGTAAAAAAACAAACCCCTATGGTTTAAAAATTGTGTATTTTGAAAGAAAAGCGTTTTAAAAAATCAGTATTTTGAAATAAAATATCTCTGTGATGCTAATGGAACTGTACAGTACACCTTGAAGGAATGCACATTCGTGTTTATCAAGCCACAATTGTGAGTAACTTTAAAAATGTAACGTCAAGGGTTAACATAATATGTTCTGGTAACATATTATGAAACCATGCTGCTGCGTCAGAGCCACTTAAGTTTCAGCATCCTGCTTGACTTAGCCAGTAGTGAAACCTAAGCACTTCCCTTGAAATACAGTGGTACCTCGTCTTGAGTCCGCCTCATCATGCAGCCATGTTGTTGAACATCCGCAGCACACCTGGAAGTACCGGAACGGGATACTTCCAGGTTTGCCTCTCGCGCATGCGCAGAAGCGCAAACCATTCCGCGTGTCTGTGCAGAGCAGCGCTTTGTCGTGCGTCCTTTTCGTCTAGCGTCCGGGGCTCTGGAACGCATCCCAGTCGCAAAACAAGGTACGACTCTAACAGCATATTCTTTCCTTTATTAACCCTGCCACTGAGTCCTTCCTGTTTCTCTATGTTGGATTTTAGACCATAAGCTTCGTAGGGCACAGACCTGTCTTCTTATGCTTTGCTAATAATGCTGGTGATGTCAGCAATATGTATCTCTCAAAACTGATGAAATTGGGTTAACGGCAAAATAACTACAATTTCACAATTACATAAAGATGCACACCCACATTCACATTGTTTGGCGTTTTTGCTATACCCCAAGATAAAAGCCTTTAAAACGAAATGCAAAACAGATTTTGAACTAAGTCAACTGAAAGTTCAAACCCCGTACGGGACAACCGCATATTCTTGCATTACAGAGGGGACTGGAATAGATGAACCTCAGGATCCCTTACAACTCTGCAATTCTCTGTTTCTGTGAAAGTGCCTACTTGTTGGTTTGCCTTTGATGCTGAATGACCATGTTTTTCTCATGGATTGTCTCCAGCAAAGCAGTAGCCAAAGATTTAAGGTCATAAATGGACTGTGGTGTGGCTGGCAGGCTGCATCCATGATCCTCTGATAACAGCTCTTGGACTGGAAAAATCAAAACAAAAGAAATACTGACTTAGTTTTATGGAGATAGAAGTCTGGAAATGACACATCAATAGACATCGGGGGTGGCGAAAGAATCAAATTCTATTCATTATTACTGCAACCCCGTGATCTGTTTTCATTGAAGCCCCGGAACAGCAGTTCTTAGCTTCCCTCACAGAAATGGTGACTTTTGAGGGTGTTCATTGTATTGCTCAAAGTTATTGCAATATCTCAGAGTGAGAACATGAATACATGAACACAATCTTCGCTGTTTTGCTGAAGTCTCAGAATAGCAGTTCTTAGTTTTCGGAGAGAAAAGGCAAGACAAAAACCAATGCAGTACCTTGCTTAGCAGAAAGGACTCCAGTTAGTGCACTGCTATTTGACTTGCTGTGAGACTTGGAATTTTTCCTCCTCTCTAGTGCATTCTAAAACAAACAGCAATCAAAGAATGGTAATTTGTTTTATTATATAAAAAAGGGTTTTTTGAGTAGAAAATGTCGACGTAACTTTTGATTAGACTGAGAGGTTAAGAAATCAAACTTTGGTCCCTCAAACTGTCCAAATTTATTTCTTTATTTTAAAAAATTGCGTGAATATGTAACCACCAGCAAAGAGTAACTTAACACAGCATCCATGTTGTCTGTAAGGTTTCGCCAAATGGAAGATTATTTTGCTACATATTCACACCCAACTTAAGTAGAAAACAGAGGTACATAGGAAGAGATTTCAGACATCCTGGGCATTAGTCTAAAATAAATATCCCACTATATCACAATAAAAAGTATTTTTGGTGTTTTGATATTGTAAACTACCCTGTGATCCTTGGAAGAAGAGTGGCATATAAATTAAATAATAACAATAAATAGAAGTGTCATTTTCAGAATACATAAGCAATATTAATGGTTGCTTTCAACTGAACACGATGGATAAATCATTTTATTGTTGAAAAAAATCTAAACAGATTTGGGCAGCTGAAGAATTGTACAGAATTCTTTTACAGCAATTTCTTCTGTAGCAATTGCATTCTCGTGGGGGATAAAGCTAATTGAAATCTATCTTTTGTAACAAGCAAATAAAACATGTTTTAATCACTATGGGTATGTGATTAAACCTTCCAATACTAGCAGAATGTATAATGTTGAAAACCTTTATGTAAAAGAAAATAGGTCAATTACAGGTACTAAAATCACCCTGCAGGTCTCTATTAACACAGAAAAGGTGTGGCACTGTATTTTTGTGAATGAATTAATCTTCTAATCAACTCTCTGAATGTGTAACAAGACGGAAAACAAATGCAGGTGCACACCACAAACACATGAGTGAAACTGATTGCATATTATATCATAAAAACAAAATCTACCTTATACTTTACAATATTTGATTTGAGAATGTTGACCTCTTCTTGAATTTGCTTTAATCTCTCATGAAGATATCTGGAAAGTCAGAAAACAGACAATATTACTTTCATGAAGCTGTTTATCCACTGAGCCATTTTAAAAGGTAACAGAAAGTAATGCAGAGATAGTGAAAGAGCTGAAGTTTGCAATTTGCTTATTTAATTAATTAGCAGGATATGTGTACTGGTTAAGCATCAACAATCTCTATGTGGTTTACAAAAAATATACATAAAAAATATAAATAAAACCAAATTTTAAAAACAAGTTGACCTAAACATTTTCAAAGCGTAAGTAAAATCAGCAGCTTTAAAAAAATAATACCATAATAAAATAAAATCTCATGATCAAGTATATGTCAAGTTTACACGGATGGGTAGGCTTGCCCAAAAATGTTTTTTAGCAGACACAGGAAACAATACAGGGCACAATATCAATGGGGAGGCAATTCCAGAGTGTAGAATCAACTCCTTCTAAGTGCAGAGCGGACATTGTGTGGCACTTGTAAATATGCCAGTTCTGCAGAGTGAAGAAGTCAAATGGACAAAAATGGGGGAAGGTCATCCTTCCAGTAAACTGACTGCAAGCTTTAAAAAGTTTTATGCGCTAAAAGCAACATCTTGAACAAACAAGCAGCTCAAAAAATGAGGGGACTCTAGCTGCAATGGTGAACTGAAGGATTCACCCATCCCTTGCTAAGCCCATTATAAAACAAGCCCACCAGGGACCTGGCTCAGTTCATGATGGTCTTGCTACCAGCTAGACCCACCCCTTAAAATTTAATGTTGAATAAAATTGGTGACAGTGGACAACTCTGTCGGGTACCTCACTGGAGTCTGAATTTCTCTAGGTAAAAGTAAAGGTACCCCTGCCCGTACGGGCCAGTCTTGACAGACTCTAGGGTTGTGCGCCCATCTCACTCAAAGAGGCCGGGGGCCAGCACTGTCCGGAGACACTTCCGGGTCACGTGGCCAGCGTGACATCACTGCTCTGGCAAGCCAGAGCCACACACGGAAACGCCGTTTACCTTCCCGCCGGTAAGCGGTCCCTATTTATCTACTTGCACCCGAGAGTGCTCTCGAACTGCTAGGTTGGCAGGCGCTGGGACCGAACAACGGGAGCGCACCCCGCCGCGGGGATTTGAACCGCCGACCTCTTGATCGGCAAGCCCTAGGCGCTGAGGCTTTAACCCACAGCGCCTTTTATTGACCCAAATTGAAGGAGTCAGATTAGTGACAATCAATTTAATCCTTGAGATAAACTTCACGACTAACCCCGTATTTTATAAAACCTGAAAGTATTGCCACACTATTCTATCAAATACCTTTTCCACATAATTAAACATCTGGGTGGGACTTTTTAAGAAACAGAGATAGTATTTAACAGCTTCTTCTACTTGATGGTATGTTACTGGCTTTATTTATTTTATTTTATTTTTATTATTTGTAGTGCAAATTTGGCTCCAAAGTCTCTGGAATATCCTATTGCTTTTAAACTAAAATTTAGAACTGCAAAATACTAGCAATGACTTAATTTTTGAGGTGACCCTTGTGAATGCTATGTGGCCCATTCTCCCGATAACTTATAACAATTTCTAAACAAACTCACCTGTTCTCCATACAAAGAGCATCAATATCGATAATGCGGTTTACATGTCCTCCAAGAACATGGTTAAGCTCCTGGTTTAATCTGTCAGATTTATCTTGGTAAGAAGAGCGCTCCTCTTTTACATCCTGTAGTTCATCCAATGCTGCTTGAAGATCGTGTTGCAGAGTCTCAATCTGACAAAAAGCCAAAACTCAAATGCATCACTGTATTCTGTTGAATATTATATTAACCTATGTGCAAAATAACCTGTTTTTGCAAGCAAAGGTTTTAAAAAGGGAAGCTAATAACCAAATTAAAGGTAAAGGGACCCCTGACCATTAGGTCCGCTCGTGGACGACTATGGGGTTGTGGTGCTCTTTTCGCTTTATTGGCCGAGGGAGCCGGCTTACAGCTTCCAGGTCATGTGGCCAGCATGACTAAGCCGCTTCTGCCGAACCAGAGCAGCGCACGGAAACACTGTTTACCTTCCCGCTGGAGCGGTACCTATTTATCTACTTGTATTTCGTGCTTTTGAACTGCTAGGTTGGCAGAAGCAGGGACCAAGGTATGGGAGCTCACCCCGTTGCGGGGATTCTAACCGCCAACCTTCTGATTGGCAAGCCCTAGGCTCTGTAGCTTAACCCACAGTGCCGGCCGCGTCCCAAATACCCAAATTACATCTCTCCTTATGGTAGGGAGCCTGGCTGAGGCAAGGGAGGAGGCTGAGCAGAAGCAATAGGCAGGAGGGGAATTTAGGCAGCATTTCACCCCCATACCCTTTTAACTATTAAAACTGAATTATGTCCCATAAGGAAATACTGCTTCACACAACACATTTATTTATGAAATTCAAAGCCCAGGTGTAGCGATGGCCATGAGAAAGGAACTAGACAAATTCTGTTAGGAATTTGGAGAGGATTTTGGATTTCATGCTTTGCTTGTGGGCTTCTGGGTAGCATCCAACTAAATGCTACAAGGTAACTGGAAGTCAGACGAGGTGATGTCTGGCCTGATAAAGCAGGCCTCTTTATATGTTTTTACTTCTGCCCTACAAACATCTCAAGATACAAAAATATATTCTAGAGGTACCAGGAATGGATGTACAGTGGTGCCCCGCAAGACGAATGCCTCGCAAGACGGAAAACCCGCTAGACGAAAGGGTTTTCCGTTTTGGAGGTGCTTCACAAAACGAATTTGCTATGGGCTTGCTTCGCAAGACGAAAATGTCTTGCGAGTTCTGCGGGGGTTTTTCCCCTCCCCCCCTTTTCCCCCAGCCTCTAAGCCGCTTAACAGCTGTTCTCTAAGCCGCTTAACAGCTGGTGCTAAGCCGCTTAACAGCTGATCTAAGCCGCTTATCAGCTGATCTACTAAGCCGCTAATCCCTTAATAGTCGCCAATCCCTTAATAGCCGCTAATAGCCGCTAAACCGCTAATAGCGTTAATCCGCTAATGGGCTTGCTTCGCAAGACGAAAAAACCGCAAGACGAAGAGACTCGCAGAACGGATTCTTTTCGTCTTGCGAGGCACCACTGTACAATTATAAGCCAAGCTCATTGGTAAGTACTTGTTCTCGTGCTTTCTCCAATTGCTGGACAAGGTCTTCACGTTCATGTGGTGCGAAGTGGCGTGCCCCAACCTCCTCATCTCCGAGTCTTTGTTTAGCTATTGTCATCCTAAGGAGCTGAAAGAAACACCAGCAAGTTAGTGCTTGAATTAAGGCAGTTTAATGAGGATTAATGAAGGCAGTATAAGGGATGTTCCACATTGTGGCGTTTGCCCTCCTAGGTGGGTCATAAGGGTTACATAAGTGTGAAGTGACTGGCCAGTGGGAACCCAAGGGGAGAAGTTAGAGTTAGAGTTGTTGGGAAGTCAGTTGGGAGTTGGAGAAGGAAGAGGGAGGATAAGTCTGTGGGTTGGTCTAGTTTTGATGTGAGAGAGTGAGTGAAACTGTTAGGAGGAGTCAGACAGACAGTTGGGATAACCAGTTAGAAGTTATTAGGAAGGTATTGGCTGGTATAGAAACTAAGGATAAGAAACTGACAAGAAAAATTATCTGAAACCATAAACCTGTTCATGCTTATAAAATAAACGTGATTATTTGTTTTAATGTTAACAACTGTCTGGACTGGGTGTATACCCGAGAGAAACGGGTTGGTGGCAGCAGGGAACCAATCACAGTGGTGGCACAGGGATTAACAGACCGTCAAACGCCCGGGGACCCTGTGTGATCACCACACACATATACAGAGATAAACCTAGGTTTACCACCAACAATGTATTTAACAGGCAGTTGTAGCCAATCACAGGCCCCCCAAATGGGCTCTTGATCTGTGATATCCATATATGCCATCAGACACATTTCTCTAGCCAGCTATCCTCTTTGGTTGGTAGAAGAGTAAGTGAGAACTGC
This sequence comes from Podarcis tiliguerta, assembly GCF_965153285.1. Taxonomy (NCBI): domain Eukaryota; kingdom Metazoa; phylum Chordata; class Lepidosauria; order Squamata; family Lacertidae; genus Podarcis; species Podarcis tiliguerta. Next base: position 65,084,660 of record NC_139542.1, on the reverse strand, counting down.
ATAACTCTGCACTACACACTACACACCTCATACATTACCATATGGCTGGGTGCAGGTATAGCCTCATACATTACCATATGGTGCACTGAAGGACTATGTTCATCTACCATACAAAGAAGACTGCTAGGTGGTTAAGTCTGTCCCATTAGGCAACATCAAGCAATGGCTTCCATGTGCAGAGTACCAATCATAGACCGAAGGAATAGCTTTAATATCGTCTCATACAAAATCCTTTTTACATTGTGACAGTTCAGATGTTCTGCTGTGATGAATCAATGCACATTCATGCATGAACTACTCTCAGTTTTGCCACTAATGTCCCTTTTTCTCACTGTTGTAGTGGAAGCAGAACAGTGCGTTTAAAGCCAAATCTGTCTCCAATATGTACAAAGCATGTGTAATATTGTTGGTTTTGTTTAAGCACTTATTTCTATTGTATTTTATTATTGGACTTTCTTTTATTTGTGCTGTTAGGTTATGTGAGTACATCAACAGAAGAACAGGATATAGAAATATATGATGATGATACAGATCGGTATGTCTGTGAGTCCTGTTTTATAACAAATGTGTGCACATGGGAGGGGCAATCTTTTCACCACTTACAACTTCCCTATTCAAATCTTACCTGCCCACTCCCCATTTTCCCCTTGGGTGGGTTACGGTAACAGAAGCAAGCCTGACTACAAGTAAAGCACATGGGGAGAATGGATTCAGTTTGAGGGTTAGGCCAGAGATGGTAACTTGCAGCTCTCCAGATGTTTCTAAACAACAATTCCCATCAGCCCCAGCCATCATCCCAGGAATGATGGGAGTTGTAGTTTAGCATCACCTGGAGGGCTAGATTCCCCTCCCCTGATTCAGGCAATTCTTGTCCATGTGCCCCCCCCCCCTTACACACACTTAGACCATACCCATTGAGTCAATCACCCATCTCCTACTACCCTCCTGAGAAAAACCCCACCCCACCCTCCCACTATATACAGTGGTACCTCAGGTTAAGTACTTAATTCATTCCGGAGGTCCGTTCTTAACCTGAAACTGTTCTTAACCTGAAGCACCAGTTTAGCTAATGGGGCCTCCTGCTGCCACCGCACCGCCAGAGCACGATTTCTGTTCTCATCCTGAAGCAAAGTTCTTAACCTGAAGCACTATTTCTGGGTTAGCGGAGTCTGTAACCTGAAGCGTATGTAACCTGAAGCATATGTAACCTGAGGTACCACTGTATAAGGGTCTGGTGACTTCTGTTTCAGAGTAATTGAAGAAGTGTGCATGCACACAAAAGCTTATACCAAGAACAAACTTAGTTGGTCTCTAAGGTGCTACTGGACATTTTTTTAAACACACACACACACACACACATATATATATTTCGACTGTGTCAGACCAACACGGCTACCTACCTGAATCTAGAACACACTTAAGACACTTATGTGTTTGTCAATGTGTTTTGTCTCAAATAGCCCTCAGGCTTTCTTTCAGTTTTAGCTGGAGGACAATTATGAGAATAACAATTAAACACATATCTAGAACATTTAATTATTTTCTTGAACTTCCCTATCAGTAGTGGCAATAATCTATCCATACTACTACTTTTAAAAAATACCTACAGCCTAAAATATAAAGGTAAATGACCCCTGGACGGTTATCTCGCTTCAGGCTGAGGGAGCTGGCGTTTGTCTACACACAGCTTTCCGAGTCATGTGGCCAGCATGTCTAAACCGCTTCTGGCACAACGGGACACCAGGACGAGTGCCAGAGAGAATGGAAATGTTGTTTACCTTCCTGCTGCAGTGGTACCTATTTATCTACTTGCACTGCCATGCTTTCGAACTGCTAGGTTGGCAGGAGCTGGGACAGAGCAACAGGAGCTCTCCCCACTACACGCATTCGAACCGCCAACCTTCCGATCGGCAAGCCCAAGAGGCTTGGCGATTTAGACCACAGCACCACCCGCTACCCTTAACTCAGAACTAAGTTCCACCAAGTACCTAATTTCAGTGAATGAAGTCCTCAATCTGGGATTGCCTTTTGTACAGCTTTGTTCAGTGCTTCAGACACAGCAATCTGTTCATTTAAAATGAGAATTCTAAAATAGTTTTAGCCCTGTTTAGGCAGCCCTGTTTAGGGAAGCTTTTAATGTTTGATGTATTGCAGTGTTTTAATATATATATTTTTGGAAGCCGCCCAGAGTGGCTGGGGAAGCCCAGCCAGATGGGCGGGGTATAAATAATAAATTATTATTATTATTAAAATACCATTGCAGTTAAAAAGACCTCATCAATCCCCGTGTCAGGCAAGATGTGCCCAATATGAAAAACCAAAATATTTCACCAGTGTTTATGTGATCTCCAATAGCCAAGTATTCAAACTAGCATGAACTCAATTCGGAGCCAACAGTTTTCAAAGCTACCGTCAAAAATGTTTTGAGGAGTGAAAATAAAGTGCGCAAGTTACCTACAAAATGATGAGGCCATAGTGGATGCAACTATTTAACTCCAACCCTCCCCCCTCCACATTCTGCATTGCTGGGAGAGAGAAAGAATTACATCTCAGTGGTCCAATTTGTAGAATTGACGCAGAGGCATGAGAAATCTGCAGTGAAAACTCCCATGACTTAACATTTTGCAGCTGCGCTACAGAATTAATGCACATCATTATATTTCATGAAATAGAAGATCACTCTTCTGAAATTGAGCATCACATATTAAGGCTACCTAAAGCAATTTCAGAATGCCAATCACTTAAGTACCTATGGGCCAATTAAAATATTGCTGATGCAAATGACCCGCGATCCTCTGCTTCAGCCCCATTAAGCCCACGCTGCTGTGGCTGCTATTCTTCATTTGACAAGCTCCACAGGGTGACTGACTTGCAGGCCTCAATGAGGCATTGACCCCCATGTTGCTTTCATTTTGGCAAATTGGGCTGTTTTCGCATTCCCAGCCAGCAAAAATGGTGAAGAAGAGGAAGATGTTATGTGTATGTTTTTAAGCACCAATTTATTTATTTAAAAACAACAACATTTTTACTAATAATAAAGACATGAATGGAAGATGGTTGAAAAGAGGACTAAGAGAAGCTGGTGGTCAAAGAATCAAGCCCCTGAGTTTCAATCTGATAGCAGCAGCCTTACAAGTAGCTGGTATTGCAGATGAAATTCTGGTAAGGTGATTTCTTTAGCCGTTTGTGGGTCAGATCTGGTGTCGTTCTTCCATGTCCAACCGCCCAATTCAACAGCCTACCATGGGGGCCCATCCCTTAGTGTTCCCCCACCCCTAAGCTTTTTGTACTGGTGCGAACCTTGGGGTTCTTCCAACCCTGATGACACTTCCTTCTTCAACGTGCACAGTGCTGTTTCAGCTATGGACCAACACTCAGAAAACTGAGTTCATAATTATTATGGATAATGATTTGTGTTTTTGGTTCCTTTTCTTGTGCATGATTGTGAACAGCTTGAATGTAAGGTATGTGGGGAAAGACTCTCCTCCCTGGAAGAGAGGGGAGTGGTTGTGGGCGGGAGCCCGAGCTTCGCCTCTTGCAGGGGGGCGTGAGCCCCCTGCCTCTTCCGCCCACCTGGCTGGTGCCCACGCCCCCCCACAGCAGGCACCCAATCAGGTGCCTCCGAGGGGGCGTTTACAGCAGCCTTTTGCTGTGGCACCAGCCCCTCCTCTGCCTCATTCACCTTCGTCGTCTCATCGCGAGTCACCCACCCTCCACTCCCCCTTTTAGTTCAGGGTCTTAGTTCATTGGCCTTGCTATGGACCTTAGGTTGGTCGCCCTGGTTGTCCGGGGGGCCTGGTAGGAATTTTTCCATTGGGCATTAGGCTTTTTGGTTTTTTCGCCTACCTCGTAGCAATCGTCACAACTTTTGTGGTATTGGTGGGTAGGTTAGGCATTGGAATTGTGTTGTGGTGTGTCGAAGAGCTAGGTGTGGCCATTGCCTATGCCTTCAATTTTTGGGTATTCCGTTAAAGGAATCTGGCGGTCGTGTATTCTGTCCGATGCCTGCTTGGCGGGAGGCCATGGCACGACCCTCGGTGACATCAGGGGGTGAGCCTTTAGTTGGATTAGCATCAACAGGCTCCACCTACTGGTGAATAAACCCCCCTTGTTTAGAAATCCAATGCCTAAGCCAATACCTTCTCATTGCAGTAATCAATAAAGTTGTGGCCTTTTCTTGCCCATTAACCTTATATCACGTGTCCTTGTGTGTTCATTTCACATCGCGGGGGTCGGGCCCTCGAACCACAAACGACATACAAATGAAGCAACTACAAACCAGGATTTTGGATTCCACGCTCCTCCTGGGTTTCCAAGCTGGCAGCTGTAGCCGGGAGAGTCTTTGCTAAGCCTAGACTGGAAAACCAGCGGCACCTTTTCCCAAATAGGACAGGCCTAGCCACATTCCTGCATGCCTTGCTTACATCTGGGCTGGAGTAGTGTAATGCACTCACATGCACTGTCTTTGTAGACTGTTTGGATGACATTTATTGGGAGAGGTCTCTCTGTGTGTGTGTTTCATCTGAATCAGGAGAGGCGATAGACCAGTGCTTGGAGGCACTGATGCTTTGACTGTTAGCCAATGCTCTAGTAACTTCCAGATTGGATTGTTCCAATGTGCTCTACGTGGAACTGTCCTTGAAGATAACTCGGAAACTTCAACCGGTCCATAACACAGCAGCAAGATTAGGGGCTGGGGTTCCATTTAGGTATCATAGAACCCATTTTAAAATAGCTGCACTGGTTGCCAGTTTGTTTCTGGGCCCAAATCAAAGTGTTCATGTTAGTGTTTAAAGCCCTAAACGACTCAGGCCCCCAAATATCTGAGACGACCTCCTTCCTTACAGACCCTCTCAGGTTATGAGATCAGTAGAGAGTGCTCTTTTACTAGTTCCTCCACCCTCAAGAGGCTCGGGATTAGGGGGTCGGCATTCTCTGTGAAAGCCCCTAAATTGTGAAAGCCCTTAAGCAACTTTAGTATACAATTCCTGGTGAATGCTGAAACTGCACCTCTGGCTTTTGACACTTTAGACGTATATATTTTAGAACCCACCTTATTTTTGCGATTATAAATTGTTTCAAACTGATTTTAATATTGCGCTTTAATGCTGTAACCTGCTCTAGGACCTTAGGGTGAAGGGTGGGTAATTATTTCCTGCCTCAGTAAATTTTTGCTGCTTGGTAGCTTTCAGGGGACCCAAGCTGGAATGAGTACATCTAAAGCAAATCTTTGCTTAAAATTAGAAGAAACTGAGAAGAAGAAGAAGAAGAAGAAGAAGAAGAAGAAGAAGAAGAAGAAGAAGAAAGAACACAAAAGATAGAAACTGTGCTCTGGTGCAGATGCAATGCTGGCTGCCTTCTAACATCAAAGGTGATGTTAGGAGTCAACCATGGAATTCTGCAACCCCTACCTGCACATTTCACCTTCCTCAAGTGAATGTCCATCTTAACTGCAGATAATGAAAGCTTTTTGGGGGTAGGGCTCCAAATGGATTGAGATGAAAAAAGCCAATGTTAAAATGTGGCTTTAAATCCTAGTTAAAAGGGAAACCCTTCTAAGCTTCCCCCAGTAAGCTGTTTATCTTTTTCTCTCACCGTGAAGGTAAGGCCCCTTTAAGAGATGGGGAAGAGGGGAAAACAAAGTCATCAGAACTGAAGAGATGTGTCTAGAAGCAGAGAAAAGAAGCTGGGAAGTAAACTAAGATGCAGTTCTCTTGTATTAAAGCACAATAAATTATTTAATGTTTCCAGCATTGCTTCACAACGCAAGGAACAACACACTCCCTAAAACCAATCTGCCACACCTACTCAAAATAATATTTCACTACGGGTGACTCAGAACTATTGAGCAGTTCTTCCAGAAAACTCCAGATTTTCCTATCTGCTAGCCCAGAAATAGTGGAAACACTTTTATTTCTTTAGTATTTTGCATTTATTGTCCAAAAGGCACATTCTGTCCGTGGTGGCATGAAACAAAGATACCTTTAAACCTCAGGCAAGCTGCATCCAGGAGCAGTTCTGGTGGTGTGTGTCAGGCTTGATAAGAGATTGTGATCGGTCACAAAAATAAACAGCCTTAGAACTCAACTTGCAAACTGCAGTGTGTGCGTGTCACCACAATTCTGTTAACTGCTGCTGCAAATTCTTCAAACAGATTTCCAGAAAATGTTTTTGGGTGCTTTGTAACATTTTTGAGATGCACCAAATAAATGAAAAACCTAGGCTGTTTTTTTAAAGAACATTATGTAATTAATTTGCTTTTGTACTTAATCCACTTGAACTTGGGGTTTTTTGGCCACAACCGAAAAGGTCATTGGCTAAAGCACATTCCTCACTCAGTTCTCGGTTAGTTATTATCAAGTATTTTTAAGCAACTGCACAAAATCCCCCCAAACCCTGTAAAAACCATGCCTCTGCTCCTATTGATAGATATGTCTACTGAAGTATTTTCCCTCCTCCTCCAACTCCTATAGCCCAGTTTGCTTGGAGGGAAAACAACTGTATGAATCACACATCCAGGCAGAGTTCACCCATAAAGCATCTTTTCAGGCTGCAAAAGCAGCTGCTTGCTCATCTCTTGCCAGAGGTGACACTGGCAGAGACCATCTGGGCATTCACTTTGGAACAGATAGAAGCACAACTATCAAAAGGATACAGAAATTATTCTTTGGGGAGTGTGCATGCTTTAATTATTATTACGGTGCTTTTGTCTAATACCCCAACAAAATTAACAATCTGCCAGCGCAGCGGGACTCGCTTTGCTGAACCCAATGGTTCAAGGAACACATTTTAAAATGTAAGAACATAAGAAGAGCCTGCTGTATCAGGTCAACAGCCCATCTAGACCTGGATTCTACTCACACAGTGGCTAACCTGAGGTCCACAGGAAGCTCACATACAGAACACTTGCAATTCCCAGAAAGTCTGACAGTGGAGGCACAACATAGCCATCATCTAGAAACTTCAGGCTGGCACAGGAGAGGGGTCCAAATTGGGCATTCATCTGGCAATGGGATGGCATAGGATCCAGTGGATCTGCAACTGGCCCAGTTCTACCACCTTAGCACCCTGTTTTGTGGTCCTCAACAAGATCCCCTGAGTGTGAAGATTGGTGGCAGTAGCCTCCCATCTGCTCAGGCAGCTATCTGGCCTCCACTGAAGCAGATTTTTTTTCTTTTATGTTCTTTTACTTTTTGGAGCCTGTGTGTGCCCTTCCAACCCAGGAAAGAAGCACATTGATCATTATTTTAAGCAGTCCAAAGGCTATCCCTCCCTGGGATTTCACACTACTGACATCAGATTTCATCACAAAGAATAAAGCCTTTTACTTTCTCGTCGGCAAGGCCTCAAATAAATGAATTAAGATTAGATAGCAAAAGCTAAAGGTGAAAATAAAACAGGCAGGTTTATACAAGCTGGAAGCACTCAAGTATTCAGAGGTTGTGGAAGTCTAAAAGCTTTGTGGGTTTTGCCTCGGGCAAGCACTGCCGATGCTGACAGCTGTTTCTCATCCATTTGTCCTCCTGTTTATAAACATGTAAATAAATAAAAAGATCTGTGCCAAGGCATAAGACCACACTGCTTTCCCCTCCAAAGTTTACTGGCTTCAGGATCTTATACATAGTTCAGAAAAGAAAGAACAAGATGCATCCCAGTTTGCACATAACTATGGTTTGCTGTGAACACTTCTATCTGGGCTTTTTGTCTCCTCTCTGCTAGTATGCTGGGAGGAAAAGATCCCTACCTTAGACATCCAAACCAGGGACTGTAATTTCTTTTGCTCCAACAAACTACAATCAGCAGTACAGTCAGACAAGAACAAAACTTGGCTACAGTTTGTGGTTTGTTGGCTGCAGATCATGGAGTGGGAAGGAGCAAAGTGGATATTCTTCACTCATGCACAGTAAGCCATGGTTTATGGCTTACTGTGATGTGCAAACCCAGCTCCTAGCTACAATCCTTAGAGTTGAATCCGTGAATGCAAATGGGGCATCACTGCGTTTCAGCTGGAGGATTAATGCCAGTGTAAACAAACAAGGTTTTAACTCATGCTGGGACTCTCAGTTTGAAAGATTTTCTAAACAGAACACTCTGCAAGGAAAAACGAATGTGCACAAATCTTGTACATGTGAGATACTGGCAAATATTAAAACCACCACCACAGAAAGCAATTCATTACTGAACATTACATGTTTCTTTTAATTCTATAAAAGTGCTGCACAGCAAGCCTATGATAAATTTAGCCACTGTAAGCTAAAGCATTAATCTTGTTCAGACCTATTGGGAAACAGTGGTTTCCTATTGTTGTTGTTGTATTATTTATTAGATGCTTTTTTCACAAAAAACAGAAGCAACATTAAAACTAAATATAAAAACAGTAATAAGAACCTAAGATGCCCATCCGTAATACATATAAAAGGGCAGATCTAACTCAACCTACCTCACTAAAACGATGAGCAAAAAGGAGGCCACGGATAGACCCAATACTCTCTAAATTAAGGCTCTATAGCCTAAGTGAATAAAAATGTTTTCTCCTGGGTCCTAAAAATAAATAACGGTGAGTCAGGCATACCTCTAAGGGAAAGCAATTCACAAACAGGAAGTTACCACTGAGAACACCATTCTCATGTTGCCAACTTCCACACTTTCTTTGGAGAAGGAGAAGAACATCACATGACAAACACTAGTTCAGGGTTGGTTCTCAAGGAGTGTGGTGGTCCTTGTGGCATAAAGTCCTTAAGTATTTATAGGTCAAAATCAAAACTTTGAATTGACTTCAGTAACTAATTGCCAATGGATTTCTGCCGCATTGTCCCATTCAGCAACCTGGCCACTGAATTCTGCACCAGCTGCGGTTTCCAAACTGTCTTCAAAGGCAACTCCACGTACAACACATTGCAATAATCTAACTAGATGTTACAGAGAATAAACAACAGAAGCTAGGCTCTCTCTGTCCAGATAGGGGCATAGCTGGGCCACCAGCAACATCATGGGAGGAGGGCTTCTAGGAATAAGGTGAAACTGTGAGCCTCCCTTGTTATTTTTGTTAATGGATGATGTATGTCGTTTATACAATCTTGTTATATTTATAGTATTCAATGTTATATTTATAGTATTCAAATGTGGTTGTTTGTATATTATTATATTTGCTACCGTTTGGCGATGTTATTATGAAATTGTTATTACGTTATTGTTTTGTTGTCATTACGAAATTGTTTTTGTAGTGTTTGTTTGAAATTTATTCCTGTTTTCTTTGTTGCAAGCTGTATTGAGCGTAATTTTTTTCTGTGCAGAAAAGCACCACACAAATAGAATGAATGACTGAATGACTGACTGAATGAATGATGAAAGGCACTTTGCACCACTGCAATAGCAGTGAATCCAAAAGTACTCGTAAGCTATGCACCTTCAGGGGGTGTGTAAGCTCCCATTCAAAGCAGGCCCTGCCCTGCCCATGTGGTCTAGGAAACAACCCACCAAGTGCCTCAGTCTGATCTGGAATAAGCTTCAGTTTGTTGGCTCACTGCTGAGGCCAGACGTTGGTTTACCACATCCATTGCCACACATATTGCTCACAATACCCAGCAAAACTCCTGATGATTCCACTCAGCAGTGTCATGTAGATGTTAAGCAGCATGGGGGATAAAATGGATTCTTGTGGCACCCCACATGGGGCTAAATAAGACTGCCCAGGCACTACACTCTGAAAACAGTCATCCAACAAAATGAGGTCTAAACCCTGACTGAAATGGATCGAGAAAATCAGTTTTCCAAGAAAGCTGGGATCTGCCCACAATCAGGTGCTCAAGAACTCAAGAAGGTTTATTAGCAATCTGCTGATAGTTATTTAGGTTTTCTTAATTCTGCAAGGGTTTCTTATGGGCTTACCACTGGCTCCTTTAGGCAAAGAGACATTCATCACCTCCCTGGCCCAGACAGCCATCGCTTCCTTACTAGTTTTATTCAGCCGTAATGGGCAAAGATCAAGAGCACGTGGTGTCCCAGATCAAACCAACTGCCTTGTTCACATCAAACACAACTAGATTAGACAGTGATCTGGTCCCTTCTTGCAATTCATCTGCTCTAACAATGGAGCTGAGGTCCCAGCAGAAACAAGCAATTTTATCCTCAAACAACTCACAGAGATAAGCAACTGCATCACAATGAGGTTGAGACCTTGTACCATCCTTCTTTATGCAACAGGGGAGGAAGTTTAAATCTTCTTATTGCAGTTTGGTACAAACTGGTTTCTTGCTAGACTGAATATGAGAAACTGTGCTTTGTTCAAACCAGTTATAACAAACCAAAATCAAACCAGAGTGTCTCGCTACGTGTGAACCAGGCTACTGGATCTTCCATATACTGTTGGGAATATATATGGCAGCAAAGAATTTTAAACAGGAAGGTATTTTGAACTAAGGCCTAAAAGCTCAGCAGCCACGTTCTCCCCTGCAGGTTGAGACACAAGCGGCTCTTTACATTTCTCCTTCTCAGGATCAACACAGTAATTTGAGCAGGGTCTCCTCTTTACACGCCTCAGATACTTTGTCCCATATGCCTTGAATTGGCTTCCCTGGCATAGGAGCCTGCAGCTGAGAACTCTGCCAAAGCCTCTGCTCTGATGACATGGATGTGAAGGAGATGAGACAGTGGCTGATGTATGTAATTAAAAGACAATGTTTCAGGGAACATGGCGGGGGGGGGGGCGTGTAGATGGGAAGCCTCTGCAGGTCAGATTGGAAGCAATGTTCACCTCTTTCCCTACTTGAGCATTAAACTGTTGAACTTTATGTTGCCTATGCACTAGTGAAGCTTTTCCCCCAGCTATTCCAGGTTACAATTCCCATCAGCCCCGGTCAGTCCAGCCATGAAGGCTGCTGCTATGCTTTAAAATCCTGCTTTTCCTTAATCTTGCACTTTCTGGATTGCACTATTAAATCCTGCTTTTCAACGCTTTGCACATGGATAAAGCTACGACTATTAAATGCATTTGACTTCATATATATTAGTTAACACAGACAAGTGGCATTTGTTTAATACCAAGTGCCAGAATTACGAGTAATGTTCCATATAAACTGCTAAATTTAGGAATGAATTTATAAAGTGGTGATTAGCAGGCAATGTTTTAAAATAAAAAAGTAATATATATGTATATATTTGAACCCTCCCATCTGTCTTTTTAAGCAGCAAAATGTGAATGTATTCCTGATATAATGGACCTTTTAAAATGGTGCCTGCACTTACTGAAAATACTAATTTTCTAGTAAAAGAAAATACTAAATCACAACAGAAAGTGATCTGCCTCTCCTTCCAGTGATAATTTATTATGAAACACTAATTAAAACTATGAAAGCCAGCGATGATTAACTCAAAACAGCAGTATAAAGGGTATGTCAAGCTTCTAAATATTTGGCTTTTAAATCACAATATATAGAAAGTTATTTTGCAAATTGCAGTAGGGGATTAATGGAGCAGGTGGGGGAGTTTATGGCCTCATCCACTTTACAATTCTTAGATTAGCTTTAGATGGAGCCAGGAGCCAGTGCTTCTTACATTCAAGAGAGAAGGAAAACAACAAACCAGAGAAGCCCACTTACCCTTTCTCAGGTATCATCAGAAATGTTTGTGACACTCAGAACCAACTGCATTTTAATATTTTCCTCATTTAATCTTTGAAAGAGAATCATATCATATACAAAAGTATCAGCTCTGCTGTTTGAATTCTCCAACTATAAAATGATATTCTGCAAAAGGAAATAGGCATTTGAAGAGGGAGAATTCTACACAGTAAAGGTAAAGGTACCCCTGCCCGTACGGGCCAGTCTTGACAGACTCTAGGGTTGTGCGCCCATCTCACTCAAGAGGCCGGGGGCCAGCGCTGTCCGGAGACACTTCCGGGTCACGTGGCCAGCGTGACATCGCTGCTCTGGCAAGCCAGAGCCGCACACGGAAACGCCGTTTACCTTCTCGCTGGTAAGCGGTCCCTATTTATCTACTTGCACCCGGGAGTGCTTTCGAACTGCTAGGTTGGCAGGCGCTGGGACCGGACAACAGGAGCGCACCACGCCGCGGGGATTCGAACCGCTGACCTTTCGATCGGCAAGCCCTAGGTGCTGAGGCTTTTACCCACAGCGCCACCCGCATCCCTTATTCTACACAGTACTAGGGTAGAAAAACTGCCAATTAAGAACTTGATTACAAATCGGATATGAGTTGTTAGAGAGTCAACAGATAAAACTCTAGGGGGGAAATGTAATGCCTTTTGAAGAAGTTTTAAGACCTCCTGAAATGTAATACAAACCAAAATGTGAAGGGTCTACCTTAAAGGATCAAAGCTCAAGTACAGCAAACATTTTCCTTTTAACCTGGGCTTTTGGCCCTTAATTTGAAGAGTTTCAAGTATTTGTGATCTCTGTTAGTGGGGAAGGGTTGTCTTTATCTGTATAGTTGTGTTTTTAATTTTTTATTGGTTTTTTTTTTTTTTACACTAGTTTTATTGTTTTCGTAGGTTGCTTTGGGTCACTTTTGTGAGAAAAGTGGCATAATAATTATATAATATATTAAAACCCTTTTGTAATATAATTGTAATATAAGGGACTGCTATTTTTATTCTGGGATTTATGAGTTTTGAATACTGAGCAACTGCTACAAACACATACACAGCACTATGAAAGGCACAGTGCCAAAGTTGCATAGATGTTATCAATTCTTTTTGGATATTTCCAATTTAAATAGCAATAGATCACAATCTGGGAAATTGCAGGCAAAACTGTCTTTGGTTGTGGTTATGCAAATTGAATGGGAGACTAGATTACTTCAAAAGCTATAACCTTTTTACTTTCAAATGCAACTTGTACAATACCTTGTTGTCCCCTTGGACTTCTCCCAGTCTCTGCTCAAGTTCTTTGATTTCATCTCCCAGATGCTTATTTCGATCCCGGGAATCACTCAGGAGTTGGGCAAGATTAGCCTAGGAAAATTGCAAAGTTTCATCAAACAAGAGTGAGTCAAAAGCTGGATTATGAAGATGTGACTCAGAAAAATCATTAAGCTTTATGCAGTGCGACATTTGTATATAGTTTGACTGGTGGCGAGGGGAACCAAACGCTTCATTAGGCCAAAAAGCATCATTCCTATAACTAAAATTACTGCAAAAAATAAAATAAATCAACCATGTGTGCACATAAACCTTGTACATAAACAAAGACAGATGGCAGCACAAATATCGTTTGATACCACAGGGGAAAAATCCTGCCACACTTTGTTTACTACAAGGGATTGAGACCAGTGGTTAAATATCACAAGGCCATAATTAAGATGAGGAAGTTTATGAAAAGAAATGTGATTTACATCGTCACTCACTTACAAGTGCACCTTATCAACTGGTGCAATCCAATGGGAATTTATCCTGGGCAAAGCTCCCTGGAAGTGAATAGGAACTGCACAAGAACATTAAACACATTCTTGCCAAACGTGCCTTGTTACATGCAAAAGGCATCTTCTGCCTCCTAGAGCATTGTGCAAGAAAAGAACGACTTGTGCAAATTCTTATACAAGTGGAAGTATGAGGACTACTATACAGCTTTTTGCTTCTCTTGCAAATCTCAGCCACTTTCTCATTTTCAGAGTGAACCATCTGCACTGGTGATTTGCTAACCGTGGTTAACCCCATACAGCAGTTTGCAAAACTGCTTCTAACCTCTATTGCTTTGGAGCTGGCCATGGTTACCAATAAACCAGTGTTCATTCAAAAAATGAAAGGATGGAGTTGTATTCCTTTCAGCTGTAGTTATTTAGTCAACCTATTATCATTTATAAACAATTGCTGGCAGTAAGTATGAAGAGCTGTTATTAACTCTGCAAGAAAGTCACAAAGCTGTTGTTTAGAAAAGTTATCACATACACCTATTTACAAATAATAGACGGTGGAAGACCTATTTGTCTGTTGCTTTCCCTTAGAATGTCTATTATAACTTCCTGGAAACTGCTTTGATAAAGGAGCTACCTAATGTGACACAATTCCTGCTATGGTTCCAAACTGGTTTGTGCAGCAGTTGGTCCCTTACCTTTCCCGCCCCGACCTGGCCACAGTGATCCATGCGACGGTCATCTCCAGGCTTGACTACTGTAATTCGCTCTACGCAGGGCTGCCCTTGAAGCTGTCCCAGAAACTCCAGCGGGTACAGAATGCTGCAGCGAGGCTCCTCACGGGGTCTCTGCCATGGGAGCATATCCACCCAGTGCTTTTCAAGCTGCACTGGCTCCCGGTGGAGTACAGGGTCAGATTTAAGGTGCTGCTTTTGACCTTTAAAGCCCTTCACAGCCTAGGACCCTCGTACCTACGGGACCGCCTCTCCTGGTATGCCCCACGGAGAGCCTCAAGGTCCATAAATAACAACACCCTAGTGGTCCCAGGCCCTAAGGAAGTTAGATTGGCTTCAACCAGAGCCAGGGCCTTTTCAGCTCTGGCTCCGGCCTGGTGGAACGCTCTGCCTCATGAGACCAGGGCCCTGCAGGATCTGATTTCTTTCCGCAGGGCCTGTAAGACAGAGTTGTTCCGCCTGGCCTTTGGCTTGGAGCCAATTTGATTCCCTCCCTCCCTCCCTTTCTTTTTTCTTTTCCTTCTCCTCCTGCGATGAGGCTACATTTTAATATTTTAATGTTCCATTATTTTAATGTTGTATCTTACTTTTGTTTTTAAGTTGTAATCATTCATCTTGTTTTTATTATTGCTTGTAAGCCGCTCTGAGCCCGGCCTTGGCTGGGGAGGGCGGGGTATAAATAAAAATCATTATTATTATTATTATTATTATTATTATTATCATCTGCTATATGAATTTGGGGGAAAGCACCCACAGGAGTCAATGGGAACTTCAAGCATGGCTTCAAGTTGGCTTGATTCAAATAAATCATTGTTACTAACCAGTCAGTTAGTTCAGATGAAACAAGCTGTACTAAGCAAAACTGGAAAATGAAAATTCCAAACACCCCCCTCTTAGCCATGCGGGGGGAGAGGAAAGAGGAGTGCACAAACCCATCGCTTGCCAAGCCTTGTTCCATTTTTTACACATCACATTGAACTATGGTTTGGCACAGCATTGAACAGCTATCCACTGACACATCTGCAAAACCTTCATTTCCTTTATTTTTTATTTATTTTCATTTCAGTAACTTTTTATTGGGCTTATTGTGACTCTGTCACAAGAGACCAGGGCCCTGCGGGACTTGACATCTTTCCGCAGGGCCTGCAAGACAGAACTGTTCCACCAGGCCTTTGGCCAGGGCACAGCCTGACTCCCTCCCTCGGCAATCTTCGCAGAGCTCTGGCCCAATGGTTGCCAGTGGCTTTAATTAATTAATTTTATAATGAATGATTTTAGAGTGTTGTTTGTGCTGTACTTTTGTACTGTTTTATTGTTGTTAGCCGCCCTGAGCCCGGCTTCGGCTGGGGAGGGCGGGATATAAATAAAAATTTTTATTATTTTTATTATTATTATTATTATTATTATTATTATTATTTATAAGCAGGGATCATAGGAGTAATAAATGATAACCAGAGACAGCTGTGGGCAGAATTCCTGCATTGCAGGGGGTTGAGCTAGATTCCCACTCCACAGTTCTATGGGATTCCATGAGATTCGCATGTCATTCATACATCACCAAAATAGCACAATAAATTTGCAGTAGGATCTACAGCTTATGGTTCATTATTAGCATTCAACGTACAAGTTCTTGGCTCATGGAGTGGTTTAAATAAAAACAGTGACATCAAGGAAACAGGATAGAATAAAATTAAGATTTCATTCAATATCACATAGATAAAATGCCTAATCAAGGGCCCTTGTGGTTGTGTTTAGATTAAGTATGAGTAGTAGTCATTTTTTTCTCTTACCAATGAAACAGTATAAAGTGTTAGTACAGTCGTACCTTGGAACTCAAACACCATAGCTCCCGAACAAATCGGCTCCCAAATGATTGAAACCTGGAAGTGAGTGCTTTGGTTTCCAAACGATTTTCGGATCTGAACGTCCGGCGCGGCTTCTGATTGGCTGCAGGAGCTTCCTGCAGCCAATCAGAAGCCGCGCTTTGGTTTCCGAACGTTTTGGAAGTTGAACGGACTTCCGGAACGGATTCCGTTCAACTTCCAAGGTGCGACTGTATACTGATGAAAATGGGAGGGAATTCCTTCACAAACAAAAATGTCACCAGGACAAAAGCTGCCAAAAGCAAGAGGACCTATGGAGCCATCTGCAGCAGGTGCTCTTTGAAAGCCTCTTTACATAAGCAGAACCAGCCTCAACCTGAATAGTATTCCACCCCCCACCCCCCCGGGCTCCCATGACATAAAGCTTCAAAAGTAAGGTCAGCACAATGAACAGAAGACTTTGGGGAAGGGTAAACCAAAATAAACCAAAGTACACTTGCCATATAGCAATTTAATAAATTCTCTCATTACCCACCCCAAGTAGAAAAAAGCCAGTAACTGAAGTAACATTCTCCCTAAAGCACCCACTACCCTAAAATTCGATTTCCGAAACACAGCTTTTGAAATTCTGCCACAAGTTATTTTGCTCCAGACTACTGAAGGGTGGATAGTAACAAACTTAATGCACCCTTCAGTCCTCTGCAGATAAATCGTAGTTAGCGCACAGAAGTTGTTATCCCATCCCACAGCCGTGCCCTGTAAAGTAGGTTTTTGGATGAAGGGGGGGACAAGAGGGCAAATGTGAGAGACAACAGTACGAAAGCCATTTAGACAGAAATGTTCAAACCATGCTCAAGTCTCTTAGAAGCTTAAATTATTTTCCAGTGTTTAAGCTCACAGCTCAAGTTAGACAACTGGAATAAAGGAGAACAGGTAGAAAAATCTGATGAAACATCAAGTACACTTCAGAAGTGTGATTGATAGCAATTTTTATTGCAATTTCTACTTCAATGGTTTTGTATGATTGTGGCACCCAACTTAATGCAGTAAAACCTGCTTTGCTTAGTAAGAGACCCTAGAGCTCAACACCAACCACAAAAATTGATGATATCTGCTAGCGTTACATTTTTGTTGTAGAAACAAACTTTCATGCATTAATTTTCAAGTGATGAAGGATACCTGTCACAGTCTTTCCACGCAAATAAAATGCTTTTGGAGCTCTAGCAAGGATATTTCCAACAAAATGCACAATCAAACCAATGTGTATTGGAGGGAAAGTAAACTCACCATCAGATTTTATAATAAATATGATTCACCAGAGAAATACTAACACTTCGTTTAACGAAGTGCCCAAATAACATATTCCTAACACCAGGGAGGTGCTGCATAGTAAGAAGAACCAGACAAAGTTTTGTAAAACAAGTTTCCAGCTTTGAACACTTCTAAGAATGTTTTAAGACTAGAATTAAAAAAGCAATGAAAGTGAGGATAGACCCAAGATATTGTTCTGCATTCCCCACTTCCTGGAACAATGATGTGCTCCAGGGCCTTCTTTGATGGAGCACCTAGGGTGTTTGTAAGGACACCATACCTATTTGCTTTATTTACATATATGCCAGCAGAGCAGCTTCTAAACTGACCTGATGCTTAGAAAGTTGGGGTAATTTTCATCTGTTTTAGTATTTTAGCTGTTGTATGTTTTAAATAGGGTTGTGACTTTTTTCATGATTTTACTGTTTTACTTGTTGTAAGCCACTCGGATGGTTTTTGTTTTACAAGCAAGCAGTGTATAAATAAAAGTAGACATCCCCATGGTAGAAAACAACTGGTAGAAACATGGTAGAAAACACACCCTAAATCCAACTGCCAGACCTAGATGTGCTTCATCTTCTGCGTGCCCAGTTCCAACACATCCTCAGTGCCCCAGATAAAAACAGGCTGCAAATTATTTTTCTGCCCCTTCCTGCTGGCCAGAAGCTATTGCCTTCCCAAACTCTAATTAGTACTGCAATCCAGAAGTTAGTGAAAGATTCCTTGGTATAAGGAGCCCTTTTTCCAATGAGCACACAGCTTCGGGGGCGGGGATGCATGTAGAACATCTGCTTGCAGGTTTACTTTGCTTTATATGGATTTTCACCAAACCACCTTGAGAGTCTAATTGGATACAGGTTTGAAATATAAAGTGAGTACAGTGGTACCTCTGGCCACAAACTTAATTTGTACCAGAGGTCCGTTCTTAACCTGAAACCATTCTTAACCTGAGGTACCACTTTAGCTAATGGGGCCTCCCGCTTCTGCCGGCGCGTGATTTCTGTTCTCATCCTGCGGCAAAGTTCTTAATCTGAGGTACTACTTCCAAGTTAGTGGAGTCTGTAACCCGAAGTGTTTGTAACCCAAGGTGTTTGTAACCCGAGGTACCACTGTAAATTGATTAGTGGAATCAAAATAACATAGTTTAGCATTTTTTTTTTAAAAAAAAACAACCAGTGACATAGAGCAGTAAATTATATGTGCATGCAAGCAAAAATGAAACCTACCTGCTTTCTCTTTTCAGGAGGAAGAGATGGGTCCCCGTCCTACAAGAAGGGAGTTTACATGTCACTGGAAAAATAACAGGACTTTATAAAGTAATCTAGTTTGCTTGAAAAAGTAATTTAATGAAGCACTACAGTACTGCAATCAAAGCACTAAGAGGTTTAGACTGTAAGGTCGAAGCTGTTTCTATTTGTGCTTTAAATAGTAGTGAATACATAATTATGAATTAAACAAAAATGAACAAAAACAGCATCATGAACACAGAACCAAAAGGATTACAAGGAAATGATTAATAATGCACAATGCATTACAAGAAGCAAAAGATTTAATATAAGCAGATATTAACAGAAAGTTATCAAACCAGCTACATACAATCAGTTCCCGGTATTTTTTTTTCAGTGATTGGTGCTTCTCCCGTAGCTGATTAGCCATAAGCTTGTACTGGTCTCTTTCTTGTTGACATGTGTCCAGCTCTTTGGAAAGAATTAGCAGTGCTTCCTTCTTACTTTCCAGCTTCCTTTTACACACCAAATACTGCAAGAAAGTCAAGGCAAAAAGTTTGTACATGCCGCTTGAAAACAAAACAAAAGAAAACCAAACCAAACCAACCAGACAAGTGCATTGTGCAAAAGTGCTATTTTAAAGGCAGGGGCACACACATTTAAGTGCTTTAAAGGAACTATGGGCTGTGTCAGTTTCTGGGCTAACATTACAACCTTTAGGATGAAAATAGATTTATTTCTAAGTAAACATACTGAGGATTGTAGTTAGGCTGTGATCCTATATGTACCTACATCGGAGAAAGTCTCACTGAACATAATGGGAATTACTTCTTCATAAACACACACATAATTGAAGTATCAGACCACAGAGTGCTTAATTCAGCTAGCAGAGATGCATTTTCTTTCACTACTCTATAAAAGTAAAAAAAGCTATCCTATTCCCTCCATTTTGATGACACCCTTTTATCCAACGAAGCCCAATATTTTTTCTACTAGCTACTCACGAACTCCATTACAGCCTTCCAAATGCAATATAATCTTACCCACGTGTGAGGTTTTTAGGCCCATCCCTTTAAAAACGACATTTATATGCACCTAAAATATGTACTGTGCTTTAGTGTTTCATATGTGTAAAAAGCTGCAGAATTTCTTTCTGTTCACACTTGGTCTGCAATCAAAAGACCCCTTTTGCTCTGCTCCTTTTTGAAGACTGGGGGAAATGTAGAGAAGGGCTTTCTTGAACCTTACAGCCCTTATTTCTACTGGTCAAGGTGCATTAATATCCCTGCAGGTCATGAAGAAATAATAATGCATTGAGTGGTACCCAAAAGTAGCAAATGCATCCTTTCAAGAGCCCTTTAAAGGGAAGGAGAAATCATTCTAGGGTAATGAACTCTGAAGAGGACACCTCCACCTTGGATTAATTTTATTACTGGCAGCAGCAAAGTTGAATTTCTGCCATAAACCTTCTGGGTTATGATGCCTTGGCACTACCCTCAATAAAGCAACATTATTGTTCTTATACATATAGTGACACTTTAAGAGTGGCCAATTCCCTGATTAAAAAGGCATCTGGAATCTGCAGCTTTTTATGCACCATTGAAATGACATTGGAACCTGGAATAATGATGAACTCTGGATAGGAAACTGCTATATGCTAAAGCGGTTAAGAGTCTGAGCTACAAGGCCCCAGTTCAAGTTTAGACGGTAGCCTTAAGCAAGTAAGTCACTGTTTTCTCAGCCTCAGCTTCCATCTTTAACATGGAGAAATTGAATGCTAGACATAACAGATCCAGGAATTCTGTTTTGGTTTCCCTAGCCCTAAACATAATTAGTCATGAAGTCTGGATTGGCAAACTCCAGTTGGCACTTATTCTCCAAAACCAAATCAGAAACCCATTTCAAACAGTTTTTTATTTTGATTTGGAAGGCAAACACTAACTATGATTTGCCAATTTGGACGCTACGGCTTACTATGGTTAGGGCTAAAGAGGAAACGGAAATGGAAACACAAGCCTCATTTCATACTCCGAGTAACCAAACACAACAACGAAACTTGCAGATAGGCAGATAATAAATATGGTTGTGGAGACCTTATAATATAATAATAATAATAATTTATTATTTATACCCCGCCCATCTGGCTGGGTTTCCCCAGCCACTCTGGGCGGCTTCCAAAAGAATATTAAATACATCAAACATTAAAAGCTTCCCTAAACAGGGCTGCCTTCAGATGTCTTGTTACTATTACCTTGTTACTACTTCAAGAGTTAATGGTTCGCTGTGTATGTGGCGATTGCTCCAACTTCACTCCAAGAACAAGTGGGATCAAATAAACCACAATCCCTGGCTTAGCATTAAATCCAAACCATGTATCCTGGTTTCTTTCAGTCAAACAAACCACACTGGTATGCCAAGAACAATTCCCCTAGACTGAGTGGGAGAAACAACCACAAACCCTGGCTCAGATTTACATCTAAACTGAGGACTGTGGTTTGTTCAGCTCCAAGCAAATCACAACCAAGCATGAATCCCAGTTAAGTCTGAAACATTAAGTCAGGGTTTATGCTTTGTTTCTCCCACTTGCACTAGGAGAGAAGTGTGGAAAAACTGCTTTGAGGGTTTCCTACAATCAAGCGGTAAAAAAATTGTATGAAACAAATAAAGTGGGAGCCATCAACTGCAGCTTACCATGATGTGCAAATGATGCTACTGTGATATACTGCTTTTAAAATACAGTGGGGGTTTTTTTACTTTTAAGATGCAAATAACCACTTTTATTAGATTTCTTTAAAAAAAAAAGAGCCAACATTTACTGCAGAGTTATAGCTTCTGCTAGTTGTTTTTAGGTATTTTTAAAAAAGTGAATCTTCTGAATACATCTTCATGTATTTTTGCAATAATGAACTATTTAATGCTTTCATTAAACAGTTGTTAGATTCAAATTTCATCTGCTTTTCTCTAATTCTAAATACCTTCAAAATAATAGTTTTCATTGCTGTCTATTGACTTTTATCTACCACTAATTTACCATCGTAAGTGGACTATGATGGCTACAAGATCATATTAAGTAAAGACTGATATAATACATTACTGCTTGAACCGTTTTCACATTACTGCTTGAACTGTCTTACTGCCTGCTAACTGCTTTAAACAAAACAGAATGAGAAAGACAACATTACAGAGAGGTGAAACAGCTCTCCCCTCCATCAAATGGTCCCTATTTGTCCATAGCTATTTTTAGTGCCAAATCCGCTTTGATCTCATTAACTCCTGAACAGAAATGACCTCATAATCTGATAATGCCAGGACATTTGTCAAGTTATTGGAGAGGGGAAATCTAAAAAGTGAAAGACACACCATTATAAACTTCGGAAATTCAGATTACGGTGTCACTTATCAGCTTTGGTCCATCTTCATTTAGAGCAGTGGTCTTCAACCAGTCTAGACTCAAGGTACACCATATATTCCTTGCCAGTCACACAGGACTCACTTTTACATTTTCACTTTTGATTTATACTTAATAGTACTAGCGTCTCACCACCTATTACACAGAGGTAGTGGCATACAATTTTCCTAAATGCAAGTGAACCAATCTTTCACGTACTGTTGGGCAAACTTTCGAACCTTTTTAATACATATAGCTTCTCTTTTATTTCTCGGGTTCTTCTCAACCTTGAAACCTGTGGTTGATATTGAGCAAGAGGGCAAGTCACCATCGCTATTTATGCTTGTGTTTTGTTACCAAAAAGGCCCGTCAATTTCACCAGCTCGTCTCTGCCACCTGCTTCCGGCTTTTTCTTCCCTACCTTCTGGTCCTGTATCACCTGTCTTGCCTTTGCTCTTCTCTCTTCTTACCTCTCACATTCTCTTTGCCTCCTCCTTGCACCTCCCAGTTCCTCCTCTGTTATCACTTACTCCCATCTCACCATCTTTCACAATCCTTTCTCTCTCCAGTCTCTTTACCTTCTCAAACTTTTCTATACTTTCTTCCTTCTACTTCATTTCACCTGCTCATTATGGCCTGCCTCCATCACATTTTCCTTTCCTCACTTTCTTCCACCTTGTTCCAAAACAAGTTTTTTTCCCCTTTCAGTTTGCAAAATCTTGCCATTTTATCATTCAAATAAATAAAATTTATTTTCATTCCAAATCAACACTGAAATATTAAAGTGGCATATTTATTTAAGAGTGAGGGACGCGGGTGGCGCTGTGGGCCTCAGCGCCTAGGACTTGCCGATCGCATGGTTGGCGGTTCGAATCCCCGCGGCGGGGTGCGCTCCTGTTGCTCGGTCCCAGCGCCTGCCAACCTAGCAGTTTGAAAGCACCTCCGGGTGCAAGTAGATAGATAGGGACCGCTTACTAGCGGGAAGGTAAACGGCGTTCCGTGTGCTGCGCTGGCTCACCAGATGCAGCTTGTCACACTGGCCACGTGACCCGGAAGTGTCTGCGGACAGCGCTGGCTCCCGGCCTATAGATGAGAGCACAACCCTAGAGTCTGGCAAGACTGGCCCGTACGGGCAGGGGTACCTTTACCTTTACCTAAGTCCTATTAAAATAAAGGATTTGCATATTAATTTAATTAAGATTAACTAATGATATCCTCTCCTTTTCATACAGATTCCTCCTTCTTTCTGTCACCTGTGGACTCTTCTCTCTCTCTCTCTCTCTCTCTCACACACACACACACACACACACACACAGTCAGTCACCTGTCTCTGTCTTCTCCTTGTATCAGTTTGTCTGAAATCAAATGTACAGAAAAGCTGACGTTTCATGACCCTCAGGACCTAATAAAGGCAGCAGTTGTTTGCTGTTTTATTTTACATATTTCCTTTTTTTAAATTACGTATTTTATTCTGTGAACCACCCTGATATTTTCTGATGAGGGGCAGTAGAAAGAAAGAAAGAAAGAAAGAAAGAAAGAAAGAAAGATGATAGATACTAGAAGCCAAACTAGCTGTAAGGATGTGGAATACAACACCACTCCTTGCTACACATGCAGTACCTACTTCCTGCTATGTACTGAGAATTTGTCACTATTTTATTCTCATATGCAAATGTCTGGGCAATAATAATCCTCAGCAGCCAAAAAAATGCAATGCCTTCACAGTTTTAATATCAGAATGGCTAAGGACTGGTTCACACATGGACGTACACATGTTCACTTAACACTTGGTGACTTGCGGTTGAATGTGCAAGCTATGGAGCACTGAATGTTTGTTGACATGAGGTAATAATAGGTAGATACATGGGGAAATTTTTCTGACGATCAAGGTGTGGGTAGGTGGGTGTAAACTAGCTTGTGAGCATTGATGTCCTCCAGCACCAATTCATCCCCTTTAGGGCAGCCCTTTAAACCGCAAGGGAACTTTACAGATACGGTACTGGACTGTATTTGTGTTATCACAGAAAAAGAGTTGAGTGTTAGCCATCTGTAAAGAAGCCCTTTCCTTGCTCGTACCCCAGCTGCAGATCTAAGCTTTAAACAAGAACCATTTCCTCAAAGAGCCCATAAAATCCAATCATCCAGTGCAAAACAGGTTTCAGAGCTGGTTTCCAGGAAGGTTTGCTTTATCACAGTGACATCAAGTGCCAGGTCTTTAGACCAGCAGTACAAATAGACAGGAACACAGGTAGTGGGGAGAAACTGGCAGCATGATCTCATGCACATTAATTCAGGAATAAATCCCAATTAGCAAAACTGAGTTTATTCCCATGTAACCCTGTGCACACTTACTTGGGTGTTATGTCCCATTAAACACAGCAAGACTTACTTCTGAATAAACATTGGTAAGTCTTTACGTCTTTATTTTATGGACCCTTAAAGTTTCCAATAGGTAAAAAGGTAAAGGTACCCCTGCGCATACGGGCCAGTCGTGTCCGACTCTAGGGTTGTGCGCTCATCTCACTTAAGAGGCCAGGAGCCAGCGCTGTCCGCAGACACTTCCGGGTCACGTGGCCAGCGTGACGAAGCTGCTCTGGAGAGCCAGCACCAGCGCAGCACACGAAACGCCGTTTACCTTCCCGCTATAAAGCGGTACCTATTTATCTACTTGCACTTAGGGGTGCTTTCGAACTGCTAGGTGGGCAAGAGTTGGGACCGAAGGACGGGAGCTCACCCCGCCGCGGGGATTCGAACCGCCGACCATACAATCGGCAAGTCCTAGGCACTGAGGTTTAACCCACAGCGCCACCCGCGTCCCCTCCAATAGGTAAAGAAACCCAATAAATATGTGCAGTTCCAGTTTTCCATCTCAGTTCCTATCTTCGCTTCTTCTTTTCAAATAATTATGTTTTCAAATAATTATGTTTTCAAATAATTACACTTGACTAATTTCCTGCTTAATAATATGAAACTGTTTTCTCTTTTTCTTAAAACTAATGGTAAGTTACCAAACAGGATCATATGGTAGCTTTAGATGTATATAATAATATACATAATTGAGCACCGCAAGTGAGGATGAGCAAAATATTATGGATTTGCGAGGGCTGGGGAGGCAAAGAGAAGGAACGACCATTTCTTCTCCCTTTCCATCACCTGCTGCCAATAACTTATCTCTATTTACTTTCCAGCCCACACAACCAAAAATGCATCTTGAACAGGTTATTAGTCCTACATTTTGCATAGGTTCAAGATTAGGGGCCTTTAGAGTCAAAGAGCATCTTACACAAATCATGGCCAAGATTGCAAGGCCTATTTGAAAATACACACCCAAATTCATTGTGTATTGTTGCTTTTCTTACAGAAATCCCCCCCCCGAATGTTTAAATATTTAGCTTCCGACCAGCAGTTACCCTATCCTCATGGTCAACACATGAAAGCAGTCCGCTTTCCTGCTTCATCCTCTGGTATGTAGAGACCAGAGCACACTGAACTGTCACACCAGAGTGAGCAGTTGTAAAGGTAAAAGGCAAAGGACCCCTGGACGGTTGAGTCCAGTCAAAGGGTGTGGCGCTCATTTCACTTTTCAGGCCGAGGGAGCCAGCCTTTGTCCACAGACATTCCCGGTCACGTGGCCAGCATGACTAAACCGCTACTGGTGCACAGAGAACCATGACGAGTGCCAAAGCACACAAAAAGGTACAGCTGCGACAGGAAGGTAAATGGCATTTCTATCTACTTGCACTGGTATGCTTTCGAACTGCTAGGTTGGCAGAAGCTGGGACAGAGCAACAGGAGCTCACCCTGTCACACGGATTCAAACTGCCGACCTTCTGATTGGCATGTCCAAGAGGGTCAGTGGTTTAGACCATAGCACATCCCTAGTTAGCACAAAGCTTCACAGAACATGGAAGGGAATCTCTTGTAGCTAGTCCTCACCTTGGTCTCATAAGGTCACCATCCTTCTGCACCACAAAACATTTAATACCATTACCATTTTTTGCCACATACATTAGTTGTTGTTGTTGTTTTATTCCGGCATTGCAGGGGGCTGGGCTGGAAGGCCCTTGGGATTCCAATTCTATGATTCTAAGTATTAGAATGCTGGTACTCCATATGTGACAATAATCATTCATAATTGCCAATAACTGCCTGTGCCAACATTTTCCGTCATTTCTTAGAAACATTTTCTCAGAGCAGAAGAAACATGGCATGAGAGGTGCTAATGGAAGGGCAAGGAGTAAGATTGGGGTTGAAAGAAGGCACAGCTGCCTGGCACTTGTTTAGGACCCCAAACCTAGTCCAAATTAATATGAATATCATGGAAGTGAAAAGAACCATGGACAGCAATACCCACTTTATAGAAGAGTTGCTGACCCAACGGCTGCTTAGAGAGCTTACTTACACTCTGATTGACACCCTTTCTTATAATCTTAGAGTCTGGCTGTGTTACTCAGCTGTGGGTGTGAGATGCTGGTACAATAATATAGGAATCAAAGTGTTCTATGACTACAGAAGGAAGATGTTATTGAGAACATCAGCAGAGAATTGAAACCTAGGGAAGCAGCCATTTTGAGATACTGTGGCAAACATTAGACAGCGTTTACCAAAGTTGACTAGTTCCAACAACACTTCAATCACCCCTGGTCTTTTTATGAAGTTTACAGCGGCAATTATTACAGTGGGATTGCAAATTTATTTTTTTCTCCTCTTGTACATTGAAAAGCCACTGGGTATAAGCAAATGAAAGATACAGATATGAAATTTGGATGTGTGTTTAAATGTTTTTGTTTTGTTTATGTTGTATTGTTGTATTGTTTTTTTTATTGTTGATGTATTGTTTGTTGAATCTATGTATTGTTTTTCTTTATTGTCTCTCTTTTCATAACTATAAAATATTTAATAAATATTATTTTTTTAAAAAATTAAAAGCCACAGGATAGACAAAATTTAGCAGGTGAATGTGTCATTTCTCCTTCCCTCTCTAACAAGGAAATGATAGGCTCATATTCAACCAACAAAGATTCTGTTAAAAACACACAGAATCCTAGCCAGAAGAAAAATAGTAAGTTGACAACTGAATGAATTAATAGGCACAAGTTAAAAACGGAAAACAGAAAAGAAGGGGGGGGCAACAACAGAATCACAGGGGGTGGAGGAGAATTCAACCCATTAGTCTCACCTATTGTGGTCTCTATGAAAATTATTCCCCTGAAGCTGCAACTTACATCAGGAGGGAAGCCTTCACAGGGTAAATATTCTATGCATAAGCTTACATTAAAAAAAAAAAAAAAACAGCAACAGCACATTAGTTGCAATCAAGCAATGGACATTAAATCTAGTTTGGCCCAGAGTGGCCAGGTCTTTTGAGGGCGAGAATCAAGAAGGCCAAGCCTGATGGGAGATGGACAGATCCTATTAGCATGCAATAATAATAATAATAATTTATTTATACCCTGCCAAGTGGGGGACATTGCCTGACAACAGGCAGAGAATGACAGCAAAATCCCTTGGCATCCATCTGGATCATGCTGCATGTCCACTCCCAACCTAAATATATTTACTTGGATATGGTGATGAATCTAAGAGCATATGGCTGCATATTCACAGACTTCATTTAGACTTTTAACCGAACACCTGCAGCCCTCCCCTTCACCAAAAAAGTTTGTGTTGAGTGAATAGCGCTGCAGAAACCTCTGATCGCACCCCAAGACCTGGCAACTCATTTTGGGGGATTCCTGACTCACAAGGTCTCTCTAAGTAAAAAAAAATTGAGAGATGGGAATAGCAAAAGTTTGCTGCTTTCAGCTTAACAGGGATAAGGGAAGATATATACTTCGCTCCAGACCCTCTCGCCCCCAAAGTGGCATACAGGTAACATCCGTCATACCCCTCCAAGCAACAAGTGCCAACGATCCCTGCGGTGACACGCAACCATCTAGCTTTTAGCATTGGCCACACCTGGAAAAACTGAGTTTTGAGCTTAGCTCAGCTGCTTTGGCGGGCCAGGGAGGTCGTTTGCCCCAGACGCCACCCCAAAAAAATCCCCCACCACT
The DNA here is from genome assembly GCF_965153285.1 of Podarcis tiliguerta. NCBI lineage: Eukaryota > Metazoa > Chordata > Lepidosauria > Squamata > Lacertidae > Podarcis > Podarcis tiliguerta. Next base: position 65,056,757 of record NC_139542.1, on the reverse strand, counting down.
GCAACCCTTATGCACGCTTAACTGGGGGGGGGGGTGAATTCACAAGTGACATGCTGCACAGTAAACACGCATCGGGGGAAGTGGGGCTGCAAACCTTAATTGCACTAAAGAGAGGATAGGGAAGCAAGCCGCTCCGACTGTAGATCGCATATATGTGCACAGCAGGCTGCCGGAAACGCCAGGAAGGAGAGGGATGGGCGACCCAGTGCCGGCTGGCAGGAAAGCCCCATTGCACCAGCAACGCGGGTTTTTGCAGGCCTGTTTGGGGGGGAAATGGCGGGAAAAGGCAGCTCCGCCTTCCAGTCCGCGGCAGGCCTCGTTCCTTCTCCCCCTCTCACCTCGCTCACCAGTCCCTGCCAGTCGCTCTCGGTGCGGTTGCTGGAGTTCATGGCGGCGGCTGGGCGGCTCCAGCAGCTGGCGGCGGCGAGCAGCCGGGTCTCCTCAGCGCCGCCGCCGCTGCTCCTCCTCCTCCGGCTGCTTTTGCGCGACGTGGGCTTCGGGGAACACAGGCCGGCCGCCGAGCCTCGCGTAGAGGCGGGGCCCGCGCTGAGGCGGCCTCGCCCGTCGCCTGCACCTGCTGTTCTTCCAGGGCTCCGACGCCTCTTTTTGGCGCTTTAGAAAGAAAGAAAGAAAAGCAGCCTCTGAGCGTGAGGGAAACTTAAGGCGTGCTTGCTTGTTGGCCAGGTCGGCCTGAGGCATTTTGGTGCCTGAGGTGAACCCCGAGGCCTTTTTGGCGCCTGAGGCGAACCACAAAATGCCGCCTCCTCTCCCGTCTCTCTCTCTCTGAGGGAAGAAAGGTTGAGTGGAGAGGATGTCAGGAACAAGGGTGATGGACTAGATGGTCCTCAGGGTCCCTTTTCAGCTTTAGGATTCTGTGATCTACATCAGGATCTGCCGCCCAAGGCAGTTGCCTCACCTTGCCTGACAGGAGGGCCGGCCCTTCTGTTAGTTGTTAACACGTTTGAAATGCTCATCCCTCGCGTTCACTTCTTCAGTAGCCTGAGGCAAAGCGACTGTAGACGTTAGCAACAAAATCAGGGGAAAATACTGAACTATTATTATTATTATTTGTAACCTATCCATTCTGAAGGAAATCAGCCCTGAGTGCTCACTGGAAGGACAGATCGTGAAGCTGAGGCTCCAATACTTTGGCCACCTCATGAGAAGGGAAGACTCCCTGGAAAAGACCCTGATGTTGGGAAAGATGGAGGGCATAAGGAGAAGGGGACGTCAGAGGACGAGATGGTTGGACAGTGTTCTCGAAGCTACCAGCATGAGTTTGATCAAACTGCGGGAGGCAGTGGAAGACAGAAGTGCCTGGAGTGCTCTGGTCCATGGGGGTCACAAAGAGTCGGACACGACTGAACGACTAAACAACAACAACATCAGGGTCCTCCACCCAAGGCAGTTGCCTCACCTTGCCTGACAGGTGGGCCGGCCCTGCTGTTGGTTGTTAACACATTTGAAATGCTCATCCCTCGCGTTCACTTCTTCAGTAGCCTGAGGCAAAGCAACTGTAGTCATTAGCAACAAAATCAGGGGAAAATACTGAACTATTATTATTTGTAAGCTATCCATTCTGAAGGAAATCAGCCCTGAGTGCTCACTGGGAGGACAGATAGTGAAGCTGAGGCTCCAATACTTTGGCCACCTCATGAGAAGAGAAGACTCCCTGGAAAAGACCCTGATGCTGGGAAAGATGGAGGGCACAAGGAGAAGGGGACGACAGAGGATGAGATGGTTGGACAGTGTTCTCGAAGCTACAAGCATGAGTTTGACCAAACTGCGGGAGGCAGTGGAAGACAGAAGTGCCTGGCGTGCTGTGGTCCATGGGGTCACGAAGAGTCGAACATGACTGAACGACTAAACAACAACAACATCAGGATCCTCCACCCAAGGCAGTTGCCTCACCTTGCCTGACAGGTGGGCCGGCCCTGCTGTTGGTTGTTAACACGTTTGAAATGCTCATCCCTCGCGTTCACTTCTTCAGTCGCCTGAGGCAAAGCGACTGTAGACGTTAGCAACAAAATCGGGGGGAAATAATGAACTATTATCATTATTTGTAACCTCTCCATTCTGAAGGAAATCAGCCCTGAGTGCTCACTGGAAGGACAGATCCTGAAGCTGAGACTCCAAAACTTTGGCCACCTCATGAGAAGAGAAGACTCCCTGGAAAAGATCCTGATGTTGGGAAAGATGGAGGGCACAAGGAGAAGGGGACAACAGAGGACGAGATGGTTGGACAGTGTTCTCGAAGATACCAGCATGAGTTTGACCAAACTGCGGGAGGCAGTGGAAGACAGGAGTGCCTGGCGTGCTCTGGTCTACGAGGTCATGAAGAGTCGGACACGACTAAACAACAACAACAGAATCATCAAATTAGGTTTCTTCTTTCTTATATATTCTAATGACCTCTTTTAACTTCTCAAGTTCATTTATAACAATGACTGCCATCGGAACAGGGGAGAAAGCTAGGGGGATACAGGGAGCCTCCGGCGCTCCTGAAGAGCAGCGCCTTGTCCAGCAGTGGAGAAAGCCACACCTCCAGTGGAGCAGAGTGGGAAGGGGGCAGCCAAGCTAGGGGATGGCTCAAAGATGCTACTGAGAGCCCAAGCACCTCACCTAGCCCCGCTGGCCAGGAGGCAGGCATGCCGTTTCCATCGCCCAGCTTACGCAGAGGGATGAAATGTAAGGAGGGAAGGCGGAGATTTGGGGTGTCTGAGTTCTTACGTTGGGGGAGAAACCGGAAGGGGCCACTCCCGGAATCTGCAAGTGACTGAGATGGACATGAACTTTCTGGTTCTGCACTGTAAATAGGTTGCACAAATAAAAACCTGCTAAAGACAGATCGGAGTCCTGCCTGGTTACTCGTGACCAACCACCTCACCACCTGACAATAATGTTTTTAAAATGATTTTCTGAACCAGTAGAATGCAGTTTCAGTCTCAACGCTGAATCTGCCCCAGCTTCTTCTCCCTGGCAAAGCTTAAAAAGAAATGAATCAATTTTCCATGAGGGCAAGAAGCTGCTTCCCCTTTGCTCTCTCAGGGACACCACACATTATCAAATGTATTTCCCATCTTAATTATCTTAAAATATAGTCTAGAAGCTTGGAAATAAGTAGGTAGCATCACCAAACACCTCACTGGCTTCCAAACCACCACTTTCCCTGACATACTGGCAAGGTTGTATTTTACTTCAGTTATCTCTATTTATGATCACTTCCAATTATTTTTATTCTCTGAGGCTTTAGCTTCCTCAGTAGTGCTCTTCAGTAGAAGAAAGGTGGCTCATTTTAATCCTGTTATCTTACTGCACATAAATTTAGTGAACTTATTTGTTTGAATATTAAATGTGTGTGTGTGTGTGTGTGTGTGCGCATCTACACACACATACACAGACCTGAGAAATGAAGTAGGATTAATGAATCTGAGATCAGAGTGTAAAGTAAAAAAAATATTAACATGCCTTATGCCTATATTTTTTGCATTGCATATTTGAAGTTTGGTGACATTTACCTAGCTGTTGATTGCAAGTCATAAGTGATGGTTGACAATTATGACCTGTTTCGTTTGTTGAGGTAACATATCTAGATCATCAATAATATCATCTATTGACATAAGTGAGGTATAGTGCCATGTTTGTCTTGTCATGTCAAAAATGGTGCCATTATGAAGAGAGCCTGATACTTTGTAGTCCTCTACATAGTATTATGCAGCTAGACATATTTATTTATTTATGCTTTGATTTTTAAAAAGACCTAGAACATATAGAAATACAGTTATGGAATTCAAAAGTGGAGATAATCATTATTATTATTTTTATTTTTATACAGTCTTCCACTTTTCCCGGGAACTAGGATTCAAAGCGGCTTACAAAAATTAAAGCCAATATGGATAAAACACTGATAACTAAAAGCATGTGAAGTAAAGGTAAAGGGACCCCTGACCATTAGGTCCAGTCGTGACCGACTCTGGGGTTGCGGCTCTCATCTTGCTTTATTGGCCGAGGGAGCCGGCGTACAGCTTCCAGGTCATGTGGCCAGCATGACTAAGCCGCTTCTGGTGAACCCAAGCAGCGCACGGAAACACCGTTTACCTTCCTGCTGGAGCAGTACCTATTTATCTACTTGCACTTTGACGTGCTTTGACGAACTGCTAGGCTGGCAGGACCAGGGACCGAGCAACGGGAGCTCACCCCATTGCGGGGATTCGAACCACCAGCCTTCTGATCAGCAAGTCCTAGGCTCTGTGGTTTAACCCACAGCGCCACCCGCGTCCCATCAAAAGCATGTGACAGATAATAGTTAAAATTAATTAAATTATAATGTAAAAACAATTTTTTGTGACTTGTTTTATTTCAGAACCAAAACTGGTCTCTGCCACCTTAGGATTTCTCTCATTACTTGGAACTCAGAAGCCATCTTCTCTCTGGGTTCTTGCCCTCCTTATATTGTCTGAATATAGACTCTTCCTCTCTCTAGATACTAAACGAGATGGTCTCCTGTGAAGGGTGGTCCCATTAAGGAATTTCATGCTCAAAGCATCCGCATTTATCATTGCATGGTTGAAATGTAATGCTGCATTCGGCAGTACCCATGTGCAAATTTTTAGTTTGTTAGTAATCAATCGTGGGGCTTTAAAATAATCAAAATCAATTAGAGAGAAACTTTGTAACACTAGTATGACAAAATGGTTTGTTTCAATTATACTAATGGGTCGCAGCTGGAATAAATTGATGGATTCCCCACTGAAATCAATGGAGCTGAGAATTGGCAGGAGCTCTGGAAAGCTTCTCAGGAACTGTGGCAGCGTTGAACCTTTGGTACAAAATATGCTTCACTATTTTCCCCCCTTGAACGATGGGGGTGGAGACGCTCCTTCAGGTATACTGGGCCGAGGCCGTTTAGGGCTTTAAAGATCAACACCAACACTTTGAATTGTGCTCGGAAACATACTGGGAGCCAATGTAGGTCTTTCAAGACCGGTGTTATGTGGTCTCGGCGGCCACTCCCAGTCACCAGTCACTTGTACAAAAGGGCGGTGTGGAAAATAATCATGTCACCAACCAGCCTAATTGGTTGCTGGTTCATTGTTGCTAATACGTTGGGATGGTATTCCTATCCTGCTCACAATCTACTGGAATGAATAGGAGCTGTGGATTGTCCATATTAGTTTAAAATAGTTGTAAACAAATACCACTCGTATCTGTGATCTTAGAATCATAATCCATGTCTTGTCTTTCATAAACATAAATGACTTTGTCATTTTGGAATGCAAATCTTGTTGTTCAATGCAATTATAATGGAGGCACAAATTCATTTCAAACTCTTCAGCCCTAATCAATCTTGGCAGACTAAATAACGTATAAAAGTACATATGTTTAAAACAATATTGCCAGAAAATCCACTTGTGGAACCACATGAAGAATGCAAGAGTATTTTTTTTTATTTTTTAGATTTATATAATATTTTTCAAAGAAAATGTTTGACAACAATATACACCAAACCAATATAATATAATATAATATAATATAATATAATATAATATAATATATAATACAAATTTAAAACTAAATAAAAGCAAGCATTTCATTATAACTAAAAGCACAAAATACTACTAAAAGTAGCACCAGCTAACAGCAAGACATGGCCATAGCAAAAACTGGACACACCAATAGACTACAGTGGTACCTCGGGTTAAGTACTTAATTTGTTCTGGAGGTCCGTTCTTAACCTGAAACTGTTCTTAACCTGAAGCACCACTTTAGCTAATGGGGCCTCCTGCTGCCGCCGCGCCACTGGAGCACAATTTCTGTTCTCATCCTGAAGCAAAGTTCTTAACCTGAAGCGCTATTTCTGGGTTAGCAGAGTCTGTAACCTGGAGCATATGTAACCTGAAGCGTATGTAACCCGAGGTACCACTGTATCTGATAAAAGCAACAGTAGAAAGAGTAGGTCTTTAAGTCTCCTTTAAAGACAGCAAGTGATTGAGCCTGCATAACATGCAGAATTGAGTTCAATAACTGGGGGTTCTTCACCAAGAAGACACTGTTCCTTCTGCCCATCAACCCTAATTGTCTTTGTTGGTGCGCATCTAAGCAGAGCTTCTGAAGCTGATCTTAAGGCAGTAAGAGAGATTGATATTTTGCATAGGCAGCCTTTCAGGTAATCCTGTCCTAATCCATTCAGGGAAGCAAAAAACCCAATGATGTTGCGCAAATGACCTGTCTACACCAGTGCAAACCCTTAAGATGAATATTCATCACTTCTATCTACGTGCACAGTCAACTACTGTTGCACCCTAGGTGGGTTGTGCTGTGATGGCTCATCAATGAATAAACTAGTTTAGTGCAATAAGGTCTGTTAGACATCATGGAGTGATAAAATGGGGAGCCAAACATGTGGTTGCCATTTTATGCAGCATCTATGCATTTAGCATATTGTCTAGTTTGACCATCATTCTCTTACTTTGTAACAGAATTTGAGATATCATATGGATTCGGATTATGGAAAAGAGCTCTGCTTGAAAGATCTAGAGCTCTTAATTTTTCAATAAGCCATTGAAACTCCTCTTCCTTCTCCTCTTCCAGGCTATTACACACATATTCAGCCTGCCTTGCATTACTGGATGCTTCTATTGGCCGGCCTTACAGAGCTGTTGCAAAGACTATTGTATTCTTGAATGTGAAGTGCCTTGAATATTGATTTGATATATTAATTAGTATAGTTAAAATTAAAGCCACATTTATCATGCAGATGAATGCTGTTTATAGAAAAGTGTATTGTTCTCTGCACTTATGTTCTAATTTTGACCTGCACTTATGATGCATTTATTTCCATTTGGTATTTAATCAGGTGCACAGATGGTGCTAAAGAGCAGGTAGAAGTGGTTAATAACCTGTGAAGTTTAGGCAATTTCCCTCTGCCTATTGAGGAAGCTAGTATGTTGAGTACATGGGATTCCTGTATGACAAATTTGCATTGCCACAATAGTTTTGAGTCAGTCACTCTGTGAAAGTGCTTGGTTCAGGTGCTCTGCAGCTCTGTCTGTTTCTACCTTCCCAGCACAACAGATGAATCATGCGATGCTCTGTATTTTTATTCATGCATATCCTACCTTTCTGCACCATGAATTCTTACGTCTTACTGACACCATCTGCTTCTTATGTCTAAACCAATTTATATTCCATTTCAGATGTTGTCCCCTATCCTCTTCTGCCTGACCTTGTAAATCCATCTCACGGTGTAGTCATATTAACAAATGCTTTCCTGAAACCTGGATGAATTATACTGATGGCTTCATCTTAACCATTCAATAATGTGTAGAAATGACCCTAATACATTTGTCACACATGATCTTCATTTAACTGGTTCATGCTGACCGACTCCCTACTAAATCATAACCTTAACTGAATTGCAATCTTCTTCTTTATAAATGTTTCCATTATCTTTTCCTCCATTAACATCAAAATGTAGAAGTCGGGGTTGCTGGTTCTAGGTATCTTTCTGACAACCATAGAAGTCACTTGACAGTCTGCTGTGCTCTGTATAGACGCCAGGCCTCTTAAAGAAAAAATATTGAAGCCCTGCAAGGTGTAATAGTTGTATAAACGTTCACTGTAATGCATTAGAAGATGGTGGATTGCTTTACTGCTGGCATGAAGCGACACAGGGATGAATGACGGCACAGCCATTCACAATGTGGCCAAATTATTGCGCTGTACAGGATGTATATAGCTGCAGCTAAAATTCAGTTAGTTGATTAGATGAAAGTTTAAAATGTAATGAAGACCAAGATACCAAATCAATTTGATCAGTAGTATAAAAGTGTACTGGGAAAAGTACACTTTTATATTACTGATCAAATTTTCCCAGTAGTGATGTACGGAAGTGAGAGCTGGACCATAAAGAAGGCTGATCGCCAAAGAATTGATGCTTTTGAATTATGGTGCTGGAGGAGACTCTTGAGAGTCCCATGGACTGAAGAAAAAGAAGAGTTTGGATTTGATATCCCACCTTTCACTCCCTTTAAGGAGTCTCAAAGCGGCTAACATTCTCCTTTCCCTTCCTCCCCCACAGCAAACACTCTGTGAGGTGAGTGGGGCTGAGAGACTTCAAAGAAGTGTGACTGGCCCAAGGTCACCCAGCAGCTGCATGTGGAGGAGCGGAGACGCGAACCCAGTTCCCCAGATTACGAGACTACCGCTCTTAACCACTACACCACACTGACTCACACTGCAAGAAGATCAAACCTATCCATTCTTAAGGAAATCAGCCCTGAGTGCTCACTGGAAGGACAGATCCTGAAGCTGAGACTCCAATACTTTGGCCACCTCATGAGAAGAGAAGACTCCCTGGAAAAGACCCTGATGTTGGGAAAGATGGAGGGTACAAGGAGAAGGGGACGACAGAGGACAAGATGGTTGGACAGTGTTCTCAAAGCTACCAGCATGAGTTTGACTAAACTGGGGGAGGCAGTGGAAGACAGAAGTGCCTGGCGTGCTCTGGTCCATGGGGTCACGAAGAGTCAGACACGACTAAACGACTAAACAACAACAAATAAAAGTGTACAGAGAAAGCAGACTTGTGTCATCTTCATAGATGTCATTTAAGCAAGTTCTGTAAATCTAACACAAGTCTGGGGAGGAGAAGAGTGGATTTAAGGCCCATCTTGGCAGAGAAATCTGCCAGTGCGTTAGAAGTGACAGCAAGTCCAAACTTGTTCTGAACGCGATAAGGAACCATAAAAATGTTAAGAGGGTGCTTAAGAGGGTGCTCTTGAGAAGGAACAAAAAGTTCATTGATATAAATGATGAACCATAAGAACTTGTGGAGAAGGGCAGAAAGGCAAGGGAGGGTTATTAAAAGGGAAATGACATAAGGTGAAATCCAGTGTTGTCACCTGCAGAATAGACTTCTGTTCATGCAACACAGTGCACCTTTCTTTCCTCCGAAGCCCCACCCCCAAATCTGCTCTAGGCAGCCAGGGGGATCATCTGGCACAGACCGGGGGAATTGGGACTGCAAGGGTAAAAGTCATTGCATGACTGGAAGTCCATTTGCATGTTGTTGGATGTCTACCTTAGAGATCCTACGCAAGAACAGCAACAGAAAAAAGTACAAATTTTGCAGGATACCTGGGTTTCAGTTTGCTTATTGGTTTTTCTGAGGTTTGATTAGATACATAATTTGTTTCCTTTCCAGGTTTGAGGCCAATAAAACATTTTGTTCATTCAGCATATGGCCTATATTATGAGCTTCACATACCTACCTCCTTAAAGGTGTTGGGGGGGGGCAATTTTATGTTTCCAGTTTGTGGAATTGGTTGCAAACGAAAGCTGTCATTGGCAATATTTATATTTTTGGAACGTTAGAGACACTACATGCTGTTAGAGTTTTCAAGCTAAATAACTCTGGTATCCCTGCTGTGATAAAGGGCACTGTTTGGTTGTTTACTGTGATTTGTCGCAGTATGTTGAACATTTACAATTTTTACTTTTTTGAAAGTATGTGAAAAGGGAGCATATGCCTTTTAAAAAAACAAAACATCAAATAAATATGTGACGTGAATCCTGAAGAAACTTACATCAGTGTGGGACCCAGGTAGAAAAGAGGGTGGCAATGTTATCTTTTCAAATAATTATTTCTTCTAACCAGCAAATAGAGATACAGAAGGTCGTTCAGAGCTTGTAAATGCCAACAGTGACCAGCCACAAGTCAAGAATGTGCCATAAGTTAAGTCTAGAATATTTGGCTGCAATCAGCTCCACTTCACTGGGAGTAAGGCACACTAAATTCAATAGGACTTCTGAATATATATGGGGCAGATTCACACTTAAATTACATCTACCACACATTTAAAGCACATGAAGTAAAGCCCAAGAATCCTAGGAGCTGTATTTCCCCCCTGCACAGAGCTACAATTATTGTTGTTGTTTGGTCGTTTAGTCGTGTCCGACTCTTCATGACTCCATGGACCAGAGCACGCCAGGCACTCCTGTCTTCCACTGCCTCCCACAGTTTGGTCAAATTCATGTTGGTAGCTTCGAGAACACTGTCCAGCCATCTCATTCTCTGTCGTCCCCTTCTCCTCGTGCCCTCCATCTTTCCGAACATCAGGGTCTTTTCTAGGGAGTCTTCTCTTCTCATGCGGTGGCCGAAGTATTGGAGCCTCAGCTTCAGGATCTGTCCTTCCAGTGAGCACTCAGGGCTGATTTCCGTAAGAATGGATAGGTTTGATCTTCTTGCAGTCCATGGGATTATTAAGAACAATTATTAAGAACCCTTAACAAACTACAGTTCTCAGGATTCTTTGGGAGAAGTCCAGTGCTTTAAAGGTGTGTTGGAAGTGCTTTAAATGTGTGGTGTGGATCTACCCCATGGGATTGCACTGTTATATGAGGACGTGCCATCCTAGTGTTTACTACTGTACGTATGCAGCCCTGTCATATGCTCCAACCATTTGCCCGTTACATGCTCCAACTGTCCCTGTTAACTAGAATCAGCCTCTGTTTGTCCTTATTTTGCTTTTCAGATAAGGATTTTAAGAATTGTTTCTGTGTGTGATTTTTTTTACTTCAGACTCATTACGCATTCTACCTCTTACACTGAGATAATACTGGCCTCCTTTACAGGTATCCTATGTAGGGTTTACTAAGGTGGTTTTGAAACTAGGAAATGTACTGTTTTAAATGTTCCATAGTATATTGTTTTCCCAGTAGTGATGTATGGAAGTGAGAGCTGGACCATAAAGAAGGCTGATCGCTGAAGAATTGATGCTTTTGAATTATGGTGCTGGAGGAGACTCTTGAGAGTCCCATGGACTGCAAGAAGATCAAACCGATCCATTCTGAAGGAAATCAGCCCTGAGTGCTCACTGGAAGGACAGATCCTGAAGCTGAGACTCCAGTACTTTGGCCACCTCATGAGAAGAGAAAACTCCCTGGAAAAGATCCTGATGTTGGGAAAGATGGAGGGCAATGTTAGGATATTTCCGTCCCACCTTAAAAGGGAGCAGGATGTTTGTGTCACAGTCTGTGTATTTCCTGTTTCACAGGATGTTTATGTTGTGTCTTTGCTTTCGTTTCTCTCTCTCTCTGCCGGAACACTGAAGCAGGCAGTCATGTTTTTCTTTGTTCTGATCAATGCAGAAATAAACTTGTAAATAATGCTCTCCTGAGTGCATCTTTCGCTGTGTGCATTATCTGCTGATAGAGCGTGCACGGCTCTGGAATGTGGCAAGTTATTTCTGGAACTCGTGTCGCTAATTGCTGATACTGCGTGTCTACGGGAGATCAATGGACGTCCGGAGACGACGTGGAGTCATGACAGACTTTGTCTCCCTGGCAGTATCCCAACAGGCACAAGGAGAAGGGGACGACAGAGGACGAGATGGCTGGATAGTGTTCTCGAAGCTACCAGCATGAGTTTGAGCAAACTGCGGGAGGCAGTAGAAGACTGGCGTACTCTGGTCCATGGGGTCACGAAGAGTCGGACACGACTAAATGACTAAACAACAACAACAAGTATATAGCTATCTGAAACACACCTTCTCTACACTCCTAGATGTTACCAATGTGGATGCTCATGGTAAGACAGCCATTGGTTGCTAGTGCAATAGAACAAAAGCACCTGACATCATGTTCTAGGTTTAACCTGTCCTATGTTTCATCCCAGGATTGATTGATGGATTTATCAACTCCCAGCTTGCCTCTCACATTAGATAATTAACTTGGGTGATAAGAGAGGATGATTAGCAATAGCCAGTTCCTAATAGCTACTTCACACATTCAAGTAATAGCTGCAATTATCACATGATAATGAGTTGGAAGAATTATGAGAAACAGGATGATGCACTATTGCAGTACTAATATGCTGCTGGAATGCAGCCCAAATGCTCTCTGTTATGGCACTGATGCCACATAAAGAGGCCAGGGATCCTGGTGACTCAATCTGAGCCATCAGTTTGAGAGTCAAATCTTACATTATGGGAATGGCATGGTTACTGATCCACCATAACTTCAGAAACATGAAGGAGTGTTCCTCCCTGTTATGTTTTGCTTGGTTCCTATAATCTGAAAGATAAACCCTTCTCAAAGTCACACACCCATGGCATGTACATTATAGTAAAGGTAAAGGGACCCCTGACCATTAGGTCCAGTCGTGACTGACTCTGGGGTTGCGGCACTCATCTCGCTTTATTGGCCGAGGGAGCTGGCATACAGCTTCCAGGTCATGTGGCCAGCATGACTAAGCCGCTTCTGGCGAACAAGAGCAGCGCACGGAAACACTGTTTACCTTCCCGCCGGAGCGGTACCTATTTATCTACTTGGACTTTGATGTGCTTTCAAACTGCTAGGTTGACAGGAGCAGGGACCAAGCAACGGGAGCTCACCCCGTTGCGGGGATTCAAACTGCCAACCTTCTGTTTGGCAAGTCCTAGGCTCTGTGGTTTAACCCACAGCGCCACCCGCGTCCCTTTTATGTGCATTATACAGCCACTCAAAAATTGAATTTCTTTGTGGTGGCACCCTGAATGTGAAACACCCTTCCTTTGGGAGTTCCATAGTCTCCCATTCATTATTATTATTATTATTATTATTATTATTATTATTAATTAAATTTGTATACCGCCTCATACCCTCAGGTCTCAGGGCGGTTCACAGTGTCTGCTTAAAAGCTTTTTTTATCTGCCCAAACCTTAATATGCTGGTGAAAAAAATATGCAACTTTCTTACAGATTTTATTGGTATTAATGTGAATCTTCATTGACTGATCACTAATTTAACTGTTCCTTGTTTTTATTTTTATGCATCGTATCACCGTTTTTTATGTTTGCAATCTCTCTCCCTGCCTCCACTGACCTGGGATCAGGAAATACAATGGGCAGGATGGAAATTTACTAAGTAAATAAAATTTCTAAATACTTTTTGACATAATTACGATAATTTAAATAAAACATATCTCACCTTAATGGGGAATATTGTAATCGGGTGACCTTTGTTCCTGTTCAGTCTGCTTTCCAGGTGCCAATAACAGCTGATGGACAACTTTTTAAAACTAGACTTGGACCAGATGACTGTTGGTTTTTTGTTAGGTATATAAAAGCAGAATTTCCTTGGATGCCTAGATCCAGGTTTGGGGCAAGTACTCTTTGGTGAGAGAAGAGCAGCAGAGATTTAAAATCCCACAATATATAGCAAAGTAAAGGCCTTTAAAACATCCCTTTCTAAGCTGCTTCCAAAGTTTTCCACTTCCCATAGCATAGAAAGAGACTGTGCATTTGCTAAGTTAAAAATGGTTTCCTCATAAACTCTTCAAAGATCAGATGCATATATCTTCTACTCATATCTACTTGATGCAAACACTGATGTTAGTTTTCTTGTTATGCCTCCATTTTGTTTTGCACAAAGAATTCGAGTTCTTTCAAGGATTTCATTTTAAATTTGCTGTATTGTTAATACTGAACAGCCTTTTTGTTCAGGGTTGGGAAGTGGAAGAAGAGAAGGCAAGGCAAATAAGCTGTGGTCCCAAATTCCACTTGCCTTCCAGAACATTACATCTCCTGAAACTGCAGATTGCAGACAGCTCTCTGGCGTGCTCTTGAACTGATGATGTTGTCTGTACAGAAACAAGCTTACAGGGATGCCAGTAGAAATGACCTCTGTTTTTTTGCTGTGTGGCAATGTCAAAAGTTGTTTTGAAATATTTCATCCCCACCCTCCTCTTTTTAGGTTAAAATATGTCCACTAAGCAAAGGACTCAGAGGGAAAATAGAATGTTTTATGTTACACTTACGATGTAAGTGTTTAAAAACCCCAACCTCTGTAAAAATGAAGCCTAACTTACATATCAATTCCAAATTATCTTGGGAAGAGTTGGGACATTGATCAGCTGACTAATCAAACTTTCATCTAGCTCAGGACCAGGTTTCTTGAGAGCATAGCTGTCAACTTACAAATTTGAAAATAAGGGACCAGCAGCCTCGAAAATAAGGGATCAGCAGCCAAAATAAGGCATTTTTAAACTTCTGAGCCCCTCCGAGCCAAAGGCAGAAAGCCCAGCTAACAGCCAAATGAAGCCTCAAGCGGTGGTTCCCACAGCGCAGCAACCCGGCAAAGGGGATGCAGCAAGGAAAACCACCGTCACCTCTCCTCTGAGAAGCACTGAGCAAAGGCGATTCCCCAGGTAACGTGGCTGATTTGATCAGCACATGCATGCAAGCTCCACCCCCCCAGTCGTTCTTAGACTCCTTATTGGGTGAGCAACGCATCCAAGCAACACAGTTGGAGCCTCCCTCCTCCCTGGCCGGCAGGGAGGGAGGGAGAGGAGCTGCTTCCTTTGAAACCCGGGAAATTTAAGGGACATCATCAATATGGGACAGCAGTGGGACACGGCACTGGGATAAGGGAGTTTCCTGCCAAATAAGGGACGGTTGACAGCTATGCTTGAGAGACTATTATACCTTCTACACCAGGAGGTCACTACGCTGATGAGATTTCTCAGCCCATATCACAGACTTACATTTGCATTTACAGTATATGTAGATTGTACTATAGGTCTATGCCCTGAGTCTTTTCAGTACCTCAACCACATTTAGCTCACCATCCTTACCCCAGTACCTATGCATGCATGTGAGCTGCAATCTAATGTACGGTTATTCTGCAAGAAACTCCACATAAATCAATAGGACTAACAGTCCTGTCCCTGAGTCCTTGCATGTTGGCAGATGTAGACTGTGCATGCCTTATGCGGGGGCAGAGAGCATGATCGGTGTGTCTCACAGTAGGTGTTGTTAAGGGATGCTGTGGGAGTTGCTAAATTCTCTTTTGTTTCTGCTGGTATTGTTTTGCTTTTATCACATGATGTTATGGCGATGCAGCGTCTGCCAGCACAGAAGGACCATCGGATTGACCTGCTAATTCTGAAGAAATATGTTAAGAATCAGGGCATCAAGCTCTTGTTATCCAGCTAGTAACAGACTATTAATAGCATTCAGCTATTAATAAATCCACCAGAGGGAGCTCCCACGGACCTCTAAATATAGGAGATGTTGTATATTAAAATAGGCAAAAAAATAAAATCAGAATGAAAGGTTGCTTATGCAAAAGAATGTTTTTTGCAGCTCTGCCCAATGTGAGTCTATTGTTTGTTTTATATTTCTAGCATTCCAATCTATTATGCTATAATATTTGAGCTTTTGCAGCATAATCCTACACATCTTTTACTGATTCCATTGTCTTAGTGCCAAATAAATATGTGCAGGATTGTAACCTAATATTAGTTTCATCATCATTATCTTGTTGAAACCAAAACAATTAGAATAAAATTAAAAGACACTTCTGTATAATAAATTAGCAAAGGAACACAATTCAGAATAATTTAGATTCTAATAAAAATATGTATGCATTATTACAAATTATTGAGCACGATCCAGCTAAAGGTAAGCACTTTGAAGAGTAAAATGCCTGTTATAGTTATGGCCATTTAATTTCATATAAGAGAGCGAAGCATGTGTTCAGTGGAGCTTTAAAGCACTTACAGTTGAATTAGGTGTAAAAAAAATTTGAGCACTAGTAAATAAAATTAAGCTTTTTATGAGACTGACATTATGGAGGAAATTATTTGGTGTTGCCCTGATAGATGTACCAGGTCTTTGTCGCTAGAGATTTCTAGGCATTTTATTTGATATTTGTAGTCCATTTCAGGATAAATAATCATAAGAAGGAAAACAGTGGTTTTGAAGTTTCCTTTTTTTTTGAAATAATTTTTATTAACAGGCCAATCACATCACATTGTTCAAATCACATGAGTTCCAAATTATACAGCCAAATTTTAAATTTTGGGGGGGTACCCATACATCAAGCTCCGCACGAGTCCAAAATTCCCATCAATGGCCGATTGAGCAGACACACAGGTCAGTCACCTGGTCACAGTCTTCCCTTACTATCCATTGTATTTCTATTTAAATTACAGTAATTATTTCCTAATTTACATATATATATCTTAGATTCTAGAGGGTGGAGTGGGCTCCCAAACTCTTCCCCTTCCGCTGCAAGAAGCTCGGGTCAGGGGGGAGGATTGTTTCATCTTGGAAGCTGAAATGCTTGTGTTGATAGAACGATTGCCATGCAGCTACTGTACTTTGAATTCTGTAACTTGCTGTGGCCACATCCACTACTGCCATGCAACCCTCTGAAGGTTGGCCAATAGCTCATGCAGCTCTCGGATTTAAAAGGGTTAGCTACCCCGCCTTACAATATGCATTATTTTTATTTTTTGCAAATCTGCATAATGAATTTCTTCTTTTTAGGAGGTCCCTAAGTGGCCACCTAGGGGATGTGGGTGGCGCTGTGGTCTAAACCAAGCCTAGGGCTTGCTGATCAGAAGGTTGGTGATTCAAATCCCCACAACGGGGTGAGCTCCTGTTGTTCGGTCCCTGGTCCTGCAAACCTAGCAGTTTGAAAGCATGTCAAAGTGCAAGTAGATAAATAGGTACCACTCCGGTGGGAAGGTAAACACGGTTTCCATGTGCTGCTCTGGTTTTGCCAGAAGCGGCTTAGTCATGCTGGCCACATGACCCGGAAGCTGTCTGCAGACAAACGCCGGCCAGTAAAGCGAGATGAGCGTCGCAACCCCAGAGTCGTTCGCAACTGGACTTAACTGTCAAGGGTCCTTTATCTTTACCTTCAAGTGGCCACGCTAAATAGATGCTGAGGTACTCTTCCACTGTAGAGTTGTATTCCAAGTACCAGCAGTCAATGGGTTCTAGCTCAACTGTTCGTTTTATTTGGCTAAAGTCAGCTTGCTTAATTTTGCTCCCAGCTTTGGTTGAAGATAAAGCCTTCATGTAATAACAGGCTGAAAATTAAGCTTCAAGCAAATTATCTTTGGGGATTTGGAGGAATCTTATCTAGTTGGGAATTAATCCACATTGCTTGTTTTAGGGATTTATCAGTCCCTCTGAGACGGTTGAAAAGGAACTGTTTCCCAGAGTGGTACACACACGCAGCCATAATGCACAATTGCTGATGAGAACAATAGGCACTTGAATATTTAAACTGCACACTAAGAGCAGCTGGCAAGCACCATACCAGAGCTTATAATAGAAAAATTTACAAAACTCTTAAAGCTCCGTTGAAGACCTGGTGTGATTTTTCTTTCCCTACCACAGTGCTGAATCAGTAGCAGGAGAAGCTATATCTAGTGGAATTTCTTCTCCTTTTAGTTGCTTCTCAGTGACCAAATAAGGAAATACAGTGGTGCCTCGCAAGACGAAATTAATTTGTTCCGCGAGTTTTTTCGTTGTACGAGTTTTTTCGTCTTGCGAAGCACCACTGCATTTAAACACTGAGAACGGCGGGGAGGGGCGGGGAGAAGCAGGACAGCTGCCGCAGCCGGTACCTCAGACTCACCCGCGCCTTGTGGGCACCGCGCGACGCGGCTGCTGGAGAGCAACGGGGGTCAGGAGCGCGACTCCAGGGAGAGAGAGGCGCTGGCGGCAACGGCTCTCTGAGGGGAGCGCACAAGGGGGGTGGGCAGCGGCGCGAGGCACCAACCGTCAGCGGGAAGGTGGGAGGGAGCCGGAGGAGCGGGGAAGCGAGCGTGCGTGCGTGCGTGCAGTGCGCGTCGCCATGACATGAGAGGCAGGGCCGTTTTGTCTTGCGAAGCAAGCCCTTAGGGAAATCCGTCTTGCAAAGCACCTCAGAAAATGAAAAACTCTTTCGCCTTGCGAGTTTTTCGTCTTCCGAGGCATTCGTCTTGCGGGGTACCACTGTACTAATCCTATGAGGTTAAGTGGTACAGTGATCAGGTTCAAAGGAGAACGGGCTTGCAAATCATTTAAGGTATAGCTTTTCAGGTACACCTTTTCATATCCTTGTGTGACAAGCAGCACCCGCCTACATTCTCTCTCCTGCACAAATATTTAGCAAGGAGAGGCAAAATGGGTATATTTGGGGAGAATCTGGGGTTCTAGAAGAGCCTGGGCTACTTGACTTACTTGGATAACATGTTATCAATCACTTTTCACATCAACAAACATAATATAACCTTTGCATGACTTCAGTTTTTGAACTGCCCAAACATTCTTTTCGAACTTCCCATTTTCTCCTGTAAATTTTTCGCTCTATAAGACGCACCCAACCATAAGACGCACCTAGTTTTAGAGGGGGAGAACAAGGAAAAAAACATTATCTCCCTCTCTGTGCACACACATTTCCCCTTACTTTTTAGGAGGTGGAAAGTGCGTCTTATAGAGCGAAAAATACAATACCAATTTTGGGTGTGTCTGCCATTAAAAAACAACCTGCCCCTATAGACTTATGTTCAAGCATAGATGATAATGATTTTATAAATGTAAGTGCTTGCCATGATCTTGGTAGATGCTAGAGATATGTCTGGGTAAAGAAGCAAATGCTCTTGCCTTTATTGCAAATAGCTTAAAGCTTGTCCTGCTTTTCTTTTTCTTGGCGTCATCTTCGAGTATAGTATTACACAACCTCTGCAGAAACTGATCTTATAAATTTAAAACTGAGAAAAATGACTGTGTGTTAGTGGGGAAGACAAAAACAGGAAAGTAAAGTCTCTGTGGAAGAACTAGAGGGACTGAGAACCTTGAAGAAAATGTTTTGTGATTTACACTGTTATAGGAGATTCTGTTCTCTATTTAAAGATGTATCTTTAAATACGGTGTTAAGCTTAGAAACGTCTTTCCTTTCTATGTCTCATTAGACAACAAAGTCAAGTTGTACTGCTGAGACTGCAGGAGGAACCAAATATATGTTCTTATTCCAAACAAAGAGCAATAGAGAGATCATGACTCACTAGTTGATGCCAACCTTTTGTGTCAAAAGGACTGTTCAACCTACCCAGCTTTATAGCTGGAGCTGTTTCCCACATTAATGAATACAATGTTTACTAAGTTCTGACTTGGATAGTTCCTAAACCTTTGAGGAGTAGGGGAGAAGCCAGAATTTTGCCAAGGGTAACTTTTGCCTCCTATCATAGTGCTGCAGTAAAGAAATAGAGACTTCTGAGGAAACCTTTCCCACCCCTCCCATACAAGAGCGATTCTACACTTTACTCAGAACGAGGCTGGAAATGATAGAGAGTTCTGAACTGTACAACTTCAAAGCCCATGTGAGAGTCAAGGTCACATTTTTGAATACTCCCTTAGATAAGAAACTCTGTAGGATATAGTAAGCCATCACATCAAATGACTCATTCATGTGCTAGGCTTGTGATGATTTGAGCGGGAAGATGTTAAAAAATATAATTTTCCTGCAATCTAAAGTGGTGCCATCCAGAATTCTACAAACTCAGGCTGCCACTTCATTTCTGTATTACTTGGGAAATGACTGTATGGCTTGAGACGTGATCACACACACCCTTCTCAGGATGAGGACTTTGAAATCCCAATGCATACAACATAAAAAATGGCAGCCTGGTTTAGCCACTTTTCAGCAATGGACCACAGCTCAGTGGTGAGGCACATGTTCTGAACACAGAGGTTCCCAGGTCCAATCCCCTGTTACCACTAATTACAAGCATCAGGTAGCAGGTGATAAGATCCCAGAGAGACCTGCTACCGTCCAAATAAACAATACAGGGCTAGATTGACTAATGGTATTGGGCAGGTTCTGGTCATGAGAAAGGTCACATTTCTAGATACCATAAATGACTGCACCTTATAACAGTTGGGCATGGAACTGACCAGAGGTGAGGTGACCCTGGACTTAATCGTAAGTGGGTGCACTGTGAGATGTAAGTGTTGGTAAATTGATTGGAAATAGTGACCACGGTGCTATCAGAGTTATAATCTATATAAGTGGGCAGTTTCTAATTCTGCCTGTAAGCTTTGCCATCTCAACACTCGACATCGTTCATCAGTTTTGTCTGCCACTCTTCTTTGGTGGGAGTTGTAGACCCTTAGGATCATCTAGTCCAACCCCCTGCAAAACACAGTCAGTTGCAGCCAAAGCAGCATGGCTCTATCAATGGTGGGTTTCTGTATAAGCTAAGCAAAATCCCTTATTTTGGCTGCTGATCCCTTATTTTTGAGGCTGCTGGTCCCTTATTTTCAAATCTGTAAGTTGACAGCTATGGGCCAACCACTGGTGTTAAGTCTGATGGAAGTCTTGCCCAGATAAGAACTAAAAGGAGCACAAACTTTTTCAAAAGAAATGCAAGCAGACAATAAGACTTTTTTAAAAAGAGTATAACATTGCTAAAAACATCGTGAAAGCAGGAAAACCAGCTAGCAAGGTGGATGATGAAGTAAAAGGTGTGCTAAAGGAGGAAAATGAAATTGCAGAGAAGCTGAATGAAAGCTTTGCATCTGTCTTCACTGTGGTTGATGTAGGGCAGGTCCCTGCTTGGCAGGGGGTTGGACTCGATGGCCCTTGTGGTCTCTTCCAACTCTATGATTCTATGATTCTATGGACTAACCTTCTCTGGATGAGAGCCTGAGGAACTGAAGCAAACTGTGGTGACAAGACACAAAGTTCTGGGCCTTAATGACAGAATAAAAAAAATGAACAAATCATCAGGTCTGAAATCCACCCCAGAGTTCTTTAAAAAATCAGATGTGAAACTGCTAACAAAAACACCTTACTTGTTGTCACCAACACCAGCTTCCACACCTGAGAACTGGACAGTGGCCAACATAGCAGACATTTTTGAAAGGGAGCTGGGAGTATAGACTCTGGTTAGCCTAATTACTACATTGGGAAAGCAGTAAAGTGGCCAAGTTTGCTAATAGGTATGGGGAAGGAATTTGGTTCAGTTCACGTTTTAATGCAAACCTACCTAATTTGCACTCGCCCAAAACAATATGCAAACTGAAAGATAGCTATGCTTTGAATTGCACACTTCTTTGAATTTCGCAGTGCAACAGAACACTGTGTACAAAAATGCATATGCTAAGAGAAATTGTGAAGTAAACAGCCCTGTTACCATTTGGGGGAAGGGTGGTGTGTAAATATAAGGTAAAGGGACCCCTGACCATTAGGTCCAGTCGTGACCGACTCTGGGGTTGGGGCACTCATCTCGCTTTATTGGCCGAGAGAGCCGGCATACAGCTTCCGGGTCATGTGGCCAGCATGACTAAGCCACTTCTGGCGAACCAGAGCAGCACACGGAAACGCCGTTTACCTTCCCACCGGAGCGGTAACTATTTATCTACTTGCACTTTGAGGTGCTTTTGAACTGCAAGGTTGGCAGGAGCAGGGACCGAGCAACGGGAGCTCACCCAGTCACGGGGATTCGAACCACCGACCTTCTGATCAGCAAGTCCTAGGCCCTGTGGTTTAACCCACAGCGCTACCCACGTCCCATGGTGTGTAAATATATTAATAGATAAATAAGTTCTAAGGCAGACTATTTGGTTTGATCCTGCAGGGCTCTTATTATATTCTTAGTGACTTAGGTATATTTTTCCTGCATAAAATGCTTCAGTGTTCTCATTCCTGGGTTTAAAAACTACACCAAAATGTTTGGTGAAATGTAAGAATGTGTCGATGAAATGTCGGCCAAAGGAAGCAGCGAGAGCAGCAGAGACAGTATTGCGAAGAGAAATTACAGCAGCGCGACAGAGTTAGCAAGGGAGCCATCTTGCAGAATATGTCACAGCTGTGCCCTGTGCAGCTGTGCAAGTTATTTTGCTCCCCTAATTATAGGACTGCGCAGGATGTTCATTAGGCACCAGCCACCCTCTCTTAGTCACAGAAACACTGTGGATTCTCAATATGCTGTACAAAGTAGGAATGGTTCTTTCCGTAAGGGGGCTAATGTGCTAAGGGATGTTAGTCTAAGCAATTCTGAAATATGCCACGGGTCTGCAAAATATATTCTGCCCTGGTCTCCAAAAGAAGTAATTTTGCTGCATAAAAAAAAGAAGTAAAATAATATTTATAATGTATTCATATTTTGTTATTCTCATTTTTGTAAGAGTTTCAAATATGGACAAATAACATACACAGCCATTTCCAGCGAGGGTGTTGTGGTTCTTTTTGGAAGCGAAAACAACAAAGAGCCCTGTGGCACCTTAAAATCTAACAAATTTATAATGGCATAAACTCATTGACCACAATCTGCTTCATCTGTTCCAGTCTATGCATGGTATTCAGTGCTAGTCTTGTCAGATTAGACCTGCTGAAGTAAAGGGACATGACTAATGTAGGTTCATTAATTTTAGTGGGTCTACTCTTGAGTAGAACATCTTTGAATCTCTTTCAAGGTTCTAAACCACTTATGGTTTAAATATGTATAATTGGAGCTAAATTATTTGTATGCATCCTCTAGGGCTGCAACATTACAGTGCAATCCAGGCATGTGCAGTCCAGTGCAATCCAGGCATGGGACGCGGGTGGCGCTGTGGGTTAAACCACAGAGCCTAGGACTTGCCAATCAGAAGGTTGGCGGTTCGAATCCCCGCAACGGAGTGAGCTCCCATTGCTTGGTCCCTGCTCCTGCCAACCTAGCAGTTCGAAAGCACGTCAAAGTACAAGTAGATAAATAGGTACCGCTCTGGCGGGAAGGTAAACGGCGTTTCCATGTGCTGCTCTGGTTCGCCAGAAGCGGCTTAGTCATGCTGGCCACATGACCCGGAAGCTGTCTGCGGACAAACGCTGGCTCCCTTGGCCTATAGAGCGAGATGAGCGCCGCAACCCCAGAGTGGGTCACGACTGGACCTAATGGTCAGGGGTCCCTTTACCTTTACCTTTTTTAATCCCCAGTGACTTCCATAAGATTTACTCCCACATAAATGTGTATAGAATTGCAGTCTTAATCATCTTACTATTAACAATTATCAGAGTATTGAACACTTACAAACATCCCTTTTATAAACACCTCTTTAGTGTTGAGTCCTTCCTTCATTTTTTAAAAAATTGATATACTGTATGTATAAACATTTAAAAGTATATAAATGTGCACACTTTTCAGTAAATATGGTTCCTAAAGCAACTTACAATTAAAATTCACCAGGAGAAACAAAACAAATAAACAAACAAAGGTGTGTTATGTATGATGGAGAGAGGAAGTGGGATGATATTTTCCTTTTGAACTCATTTTTTTGAGTTGCCACTCTGTGCTTGGTTAGATTATTTCTTCCATGTATTTTTCACTAAAGCAAATTGCCAAATCTTCTCTCACACAAAACAAACATTCTGATGGCAAAAGAGAGTAGTATAGCTTTATTTCTACACAACTTCAATTTCTACACAACTTCAGCAAATACTGGGGCATCTGTTACAGCTTGGAGTAATACTGATAAGCTGATGGCTGCCAGATTTTGAAGGGATCGTTTTAGGTGTTAGTCTACAGCAGGGGTCAGCAACCTTTTCCAGCCATGGGCCGGTCCACTGTCCCTCAGACCATGTGGTGGGCTGGACTATATTTTTTTTGGGGGGGGAATAAAAATGAACAAATTCCTATGCCCCACAAATTAATAATAATAATAATAATAATAAAAAAACAACCCCTCCCATCTGGCTGGATTTCCCCAGCCACTCTAGGTGGCTTCCAACAAAATATTAAAATACAATAGTCTGTCAAACATTAAAAGCTTTCCTAAACAGGGCAGAAATTATTCCCTAAATAACCCAAAGATGCATTTTAAACAAAAGGACACATTTTACTCATGTAAAAACACGCTGATTCCTGGACCATCTGTGGGCCAGATTGAGAAGGTGATTGGGCCAGTATCTGGCCCTCGGGCCTTAGGTTGCCTACCCCTGGTCTACAGCTTGCATTGCTCGTGTGTGGCATCACACATCGTGTGATGTCACATTTCCCAACACCATGCAAGCCTGTGCGACTTTGCACCAGGCCGGGCTGGTCCCTGTGGCATCTCCTGACACTGTGCAGGTCGATTCAGCCTTTGCAACATCACAGCAGGCTTCCTCAACATGGGGGGGGGGTGCTGAACCCCCTTCAAACAAATATTGAGGGGGCTGAAGACACCTCCAACCCCTAGAGCCAATGCACCTGACATTTACATAGCACCGAACTGCTAACTATGGGTGTGATGGCCTGGGATTCGACTCAGAGGCTGAACCTGAGGAATCCCAGCCTGCACACGAGTCCCCGCTTCCAGAAACAGCTGAGCTGGGGCTGGGGGCCGAGCCTGAAGGGTCCTCACCTGTGCTGAACCCTCAGGTGCAGGCACCAGCTGAGTCTGCTCTGGCTCCTGAGGTGATGGAGGACCCATTGCCTGCAGGTGCTCCACTCTCAGCCCCGTCAGGGGAAGCTGAGCTTGCCTCTGGGTCCAGTAACCCTCCAGCCTCTCCTGAGCTGCAGAGGCTCAGGGCAGAAAGGCAGAGGGAACTAAGTTCTTGCAGGAGGAGTGCTCGCCTCCAGGCCAGGAGAGGCGAGGCACCTGTGGACCGGGGCCGCCCTATGCCTCGGGGCAGATAAAAGCCAGTCAGCCCCAGTCCCAGGCTGCAGTAGCAACGTTGTTGGTAGCCTGTTCTTGCCTGCACCCTGTCCTGCTCTTCTGCCAGAGTTCCTGACTTCACCCGACTCCCCGCCTTGGACCCAGCTCCAGCATTGATGGACAACCTCCATACTGCACCCTCGACCTTGGACCGGACTCGGACCTCGCCTCTCGGTTAGCCCCCGGGACCAGCACAGTGGCTCTGCTCTAATCCCTGTGTATGACATGCTATTGCAAAGGTTGGATTTGAAGAGCAGCTATTATAAGGCTGGTTGTTATCGCAATTAGTATGCCGAGGACTTTGAACTTCCTCACATCCGCTAACCAGTTATCCTATGGACATTTAAAATCAGCAGCTTATTGATAATAGCAGATGGCAAGTGTTTTATTAACCACTGGCCTTATACACACCACAATGAAACGGAGAAAATTGCAGGAGAGCACCTGCAGCTGGAGGATGATTCAGACTGCTGAGTTACAAGAACCGAAACAGGCGCAGTAGTTAGAAAATGATCATTTTTCACACAATCCAGTACTAATGTCCGAGCAGTAAATAGAAATAAATGTGTTGACAGATAA
This sequence comes from Podarcis tiliguerta, assembly GCF_965153285.1. Lineage (NCBI taxonomy): Eukaryota > Metazoa > Chordata > Lepidosauria > Squamata > Lacertidae > Podarcis > Podarcis tiliguerta. Next base: position 65,031,741 of record NC_139542.1, on the reverse strand, counting down.
GCCCACATATGCAAATGAGAAAATAATGCAAGCTAGATTTAAATGTGGCAGTGTAAGCCTTTGCAAAATGACCTTCAAAGATGCATGTTGGGAACAATAGAGTAAAAAGAGGAGTTTCGCTGAATCTAGCAGAATTTGCACAAGCATCGACTAGAGCGATTCTGGCAAATGGTTCAGGTTTCATTTTCTGCATGACCTTGAAACTCCAAATGGACTCCAGTTAATAGGTGTGAAAGTGAGAAGGGATTCAGGATCTTCATAATATATTTACCATATTTGAGAGGTTAATTAAGAAATCTAGATACAGTGGTACCTCGGGTTAAGTACTTAATTTGTTCCGGAGGTCCGTTCTTAACCTGAAACTGTTCTTAACCTGAAGCACCACTTTAGCTAATGGGGCTTCCTGCTGCTGCTGCTGCGCCGCCGCCGCACGATTTCTGTTCTTATACTGAAGCAAAGTTCTTAACCTGAAGCACTATTTCTGGGTTAGTGGAGTGTGTAACCTGAAGCGTATGTAACGTGAAGCATATGTAACCCAAGGTACCACTGTACATACAAAAATCTACAGTTGCAGCTGATTTTCAAGAAAGGTTCTTGCATCTTTGACAATCTCACAGCAGGCAGATGTTCATTGTGTAGCTTTCCCCCCCAAGTGCACCTGTTAAATTTCTGGCTAGCACAGACCAGTCATTAGATACAGGCGTTCCTATATGGAACACATTACTGCAAGCACTTACATGGGAGAAACATTATGGGCACAATCCAATCAAAGTTAAGTACTTTTGAGCCCAATAGTATTGTTTACTTGGGCCTAGGACCCATCAAGTTCAATGGGAGTGGGACTTACTCCCAGAAAAGTGTGCATAGGATTGTGGCTTTCATAGCCATTGATTTCAATGGAAGAGATTTGCAACACAACCCTAAGCTTGTTTATTTAGATTATAACAGAATTGGCTTCTGAATAAGTTTAGCATCACAACCTTTATGCAATGCTTGAAACTCCCATTGAAATCAACAGGACTTAGAAGGAGTTAGTACAGAGTTTTTATTTTCTGCTAATAAAACTTTGCAGCCCAGGAAGTGAGGAGAAGAAGCCAACACCATATTGACCATTTAATTGTCTGAAGGCCATTTGAGATCCAATGTTCATTGTTTGACAGCCATATATCTCTGGTGAGTGACCCCTTTCCCAGCCTGGCTATGCTACTCAGCTCTTTGTTGTTATTTTTTATTATTTTCTTCTAGACTGTAAATAATTGAAAGCAGGTACAGGGAGACCTGCCAATGGATGGACAGATCAGTGCCAGAAAACCCTGGAAGTTCTCTTCTTTCACTGAACAGAAAGGGATACTAATGTGCTTTTCAGTATAGTGCTTCTGTCCGGAATTTTGAGTGGGCTGTTGCCAGAATGAAGCTTTTAAGATGTTCCCTAGTAAATTAATGGATCCTGTTTTTGGTTAAAGTTTGGGTAAAAGGCTATTTACAACATCTAATGCATAAACTGTGTGGTCACGGCATGTCTGCAAGTCAAATAAAGGTAAAGGTAAAGGTACCCCTGCCCGTACGGGCCAGTCTTGACAGACTCTAGGGTTGTGCGCCCATCTCACTCAAAGAGGCCAAGGGCCAGCGCTGTCCGAAGACACTTCCGGGTCACGTGGCCAGCGTGACATCGCTGCTCTGGCGAGCCAGAGCCGCACACGGAAACGCCGTTTACCTTCCCGCTAGTAAGCAGTCCCTATTTATCTACTTGCACCCGGGACTGCTTTCGAACTGCTAGGTTGGCAGGCGCTGGGACCGAACAGCGGGAGCGCACCCCGCCGCGGGGATTCGAACCGCCGACCTTTCGATCGGCAAGCCCTAGGCACTGAGGCTTTAACCCACAGCGCCACCCGCGTCCCAACAAGTCAAATAATCTTAATCAATTACTGGTAGCCATGTGAAGCAAGGTTGCCAACATTTGATTTCAAAAATTCTGCCTCCTTGCAAGGGGCAAGGAACACGGTGAAATTGGCTGTTGAAAATGTTTGTGCTATCTTGATCCCAAAGCTATTCAGCATCTATATGAAGCTCTTGGAAGCCGTCATTAAGAGCTTTGAGTCAAAGTGTCAGCAGTATGTTGATGGCACTCTGCTCTGTTTCTCTGTAACATCTGAATCAAGCCTGAACACGACCTGAACACCGGCGCCTGGGTGCAGTGATGACCAGAAAAAGAAAATGGAGACTCACTCTGTGGTAAGTAATTCCCAGGTCCAGGAACAAGGAAGTTTCTCATGAACGGGTTTCCACTTCCCCTGAAAGAGCAGTCACATCATTTGGAGATGCTCTGGCAGCAACGCTGTCAATTGAAGGTCAAATGACCTTGATGGTGAGGAGCATCAACCACAGGTGCTGCAACAACTATGCACTTTTCCTACATAGGGATTGCTCAGCCACTCTGATTCATGCATTCATAACCTCATGATTGGATGGCTGTAATGCTCTACACTTGCAATTGGTTTGGAAGTTGCAGAATTCAGCAGCTGGAGTACCGATTGGAGCATTTGACCCTGCCAGGGACAGGCTTTGGTAATATGGCAGTGTCAGGGAACTGCCATCAGTGTCCGAGGGAGAGAGCAAGCTCCGAAGGGATCCCAGAGAGCGTCCCGGGAGTGGGAGGGGCAGCCCATCTTCTGGGGGAGAGAATCAGTGTAGCTCCAGTGGAGAAGGGGGGGGAGATGGGGGAATCGGTGAGGCAGTCCCATGACTCCTTACCAGGGACCAGCAGGGAGAGAAGGGGTCCTCTGCTGCCAATGCCCTCCTTGCGCAGAAGGCTTCCGGACAGGGAGAGTAGGCGGAGACTGGGTGTCAAAGAACTTCTTTGCTGGAAGAAGTTTAAGAAACGCCCACTGACGGATGCTGCCAGCGATTGAGACGGTCACGGGCGAGTGGCTGCCCGGACAGGAAAGGTTCACTCAGGCAACCCAGCCAGACATTGGGACAAGCTTACGCACGAGCAACCCCTATAACCATTACAGGCAGGTAATATGGTAATTCTGAGTGAGGAAAGAATTTGGCAGAATTTCTCATTTTCACGATAAATCATTTTGCTACAGTTGCTTTTTATGGATCTTCTCAGTAGGCACGCATATAAATATGTAGTACAGTGGTACCTCGGGTTACATACGCTTCAGGTTACAGACTCCGCTAACCCAGAAATAGTATTTCAGGTTAAGAACTTTGCTTCAGGATGAGAACAGAAATCGTGCTCTGGCGGTGCGGCGGCAGCAGGAGGCCCCAATAGCTAAAGTGGTGCTTCAGGTTAAGAACAGTTTCAGGTTAAGAACGGACCTCCGGAACGAATTAAGTACTTAACCCGAGGTACCACTGTAGTGGTAGTAGTAGTATTTTGCACCTCCTTGGCTCAGCGCCCTGTGGGGGGGGGGTGACCACTTGTACTGCCCTACAACCAGTGCTAGCCATGCACGTATTACACCTTCGTTGAAGGAACTTTACGGTCTGCCAGCCCCACTGCAAAATGTTATGCTTCCACTTCCCTGCTCCTCCCCCTGCCACTCCCACCCTATCCCTTTATTTCTGGCACCAGTGATGCCAGCACCACCTTCCTCTTCTCCATGATGGCTCCCAATTCCTCCTCTCTAATATTCAAATGTTTTTCTCTTTCTTTGCTGCTCCACTAGCAGTGGCAGCCCTGGTGGTTTCTCTGGCAGCCACCCCATCTCTTCACTGCTTCACTTTGAGAAAAGGCCAGTGGCTTTTTTCTCACTCTTCAGAGAAAGGCCTGGATGGACTGGCTAGGAGAGTGGCTGATGGCTCTTCCACACATACTTTTTGCCTTGAACTTACCCTGGCGTTTTCCCTAGGAAGAGCTTCATTATGAGGAACATCTGACGTCACAAGGAAATCATTCTCCATAGAGGTCCACTCCCATTCACTTGTCCTTGCGTATTTGAGCCATTTTTAGACACAAGACATCATGACCATTGTTTTGCTAACTTTATTCACATACTAACAGGGTACACATATGCATTAGTAGCATTTAAGGTTAATAATCTCATTTCCATAAAAGAGCTATATGTATGTACAGCCTTAAAATGTTTTTATTGCTGCCACAGAACTGTGTTGCACTTTTATAAACGACCTCATTTACACATAATACATTAAAAACTGTGCCAAATGGCATATTGTTCTTTTACCACTCCTCCTTGTACACGTTGCAAAAGTTGTACAAGTTTTAGATGAATGTGAGTATGAGATATGCATAGATATTAAACTAAAACACTACAGGGTGTGATCCAGCCAAAGCTAGACACTTTTGACCCACCGATTTTGATGTGATTGAAATGTGTATGCCAGTGAAATTAATGCGACTTAAATGTGCTTAACTAGACACGGATCATTCCCATTGTCCATTCTCCAAACCCAGGCAATGGTAACAACATCGGCTGAAATCCGGTACACAGTTACCTGGGAGTAAGTCCCATTGAATTCAGTGGGACTGACATCTGAGTAGACATGAATAGGATTGCATCAATAGTTGCGTTTGGATTAACCTATAGCCAAGCTCTTTAAACAAACAAACAAACAACACCAAATTACATTTTGCAGCCTGGGCTTTTGTCTTTTCTGTAGTTTCCACTTTTCACGCTTGAAAAACAGTGGATTATTCAATAAGGATATTCTTTTACATTCAAAAGTTTTTTTTTTGTGTGTGTGTTTTAAGAAAAAAGATGTCACAGAAATCAAAATGTCTCTTCTCTGAAGTCATCTTATCTGCCCCTTTTCCTTTTGTCCACTGAGATTTCAATGCCTTCCAGGCATCAGCCAGTACTATTCTTGAAATATGCTCAGAGTCGCAAAGTGATTTCATGCTCTTTATTCAGCTCATAGTGGTGGTGAGGAGGAATGAATGAATGTCCCCTCAAAGTATCTGCTTTATATACATTATTTACACAATGGGCTGCACATGATTGGCTAATTCTGGAATTCTACTGTAAGCCAATCAGGTTGTGGATTCACTTCTATCTGGAGCATGACTGGGTGGTTCCTGCCAACCAATCATACTGCTGCATTGTTCTAGGACCAATCAAACTGCTGCATTCTGAATCCTATTGTTCTAGGACCAATCAGACTGCTGCATTTTGGATCCTATTCAACTCAGTACATAACAATTCTGTTACCTTCCAGACACCAAGGGCATAGGAATGCCAAAGTTAAACATTTTTGCACCCTGTTAATTCTAATGGAAGAATTAAGTCCAAGCCAAATAAGAGAATTATTGGTGTGCTTAGCTTTCACAAGCGAAATCACTGTTGATTTAGCAATGGTGGGAATTGCAAAAGAAAAGCTAGCCTGTTCCCCCCAACTCCCAATAATCCTGCTCTGATATAAATGTATCTCAGCATGTCCTAAGCAGGGGAATGATCACCCAAAGCAAAGTTCTTTTAAATCTCACTGCTTTCCACAAGAGAGTTAAGCATGCAGTTCTCTCCATAACTTTCCCCCATTAAGGTCAGTGTGGCACATGTGCATTTCACTTTGGCTAGATTATTAGCTCATGCTTACTTGGAGGTAATTTCTATTTATTTTCACTAGGAATCACTTCCAAATACTAAAGTTTTCTAGGGCAGTCCTACACAGAGCTAGTAGCTGTCCCTGTTTATTTCAGTTGACTATGGAGTACATATCTTTGCATGAGATTAGGCAATTGTATCCCCTGGTTTTATATATATATAAAAAGGTAAAGGTACCCCTGCCCGTACGGGCCAGTCTGGACAGACTCTAGGGTTGTGCGCTCATCTCACTCTAGAGGCCGGGAGCCAGCGCTGTCTGGAGACATTTCCAGGTCACGTGGCTAGCGTGACAAGCTGCATCTGGCGAGCCAGCGCAGCACACGGAACGCCGTTTACCTTCCCGCTAGTAAGCGGTCCCTATTTATCTACTTGCACCCGGAGGTGCTTTCGAACTGCTAGGTTGGCAGGCGCTGGGACCGAGCGACGAATGTGGTATTCCGTGCAGATTCTTTGTGTGCAAGACGTAATAATTTAGCTGTTCCTAAATTCCACTGGAATGGATGAATTTTCAGTGGTTGCTTCACGGGATGCCAGGTGTTGATTTCAAAGGGGATGAAAGCATCTCCTTTTCGTTAGTTTACTGAAACTATTATTACTGAAACTGAATTTGGCTTGTTTTACTGTGTGTGTTCCTCTTTGTTTCTTCATGTAATTGGCCTCATTATACATATTTTAATTGCATTTTGATGTAACTCACTACTTTTCTGAAGTTACTGGAGACAAAGCCATTTGAATGTTCCAGTAATGCTTACTCATATGTAAATGTTTTGGAAAGGCATGCACTGACCCAGTGTGTACAACTGGACAATAATTTAATAGGAACAAAGGCTGCAATCCTATGCACACTTACTTGGGAGCAAGCCCTGTTGAAATCAATGAGACTTGCTTCTGAGCAGGCATATAGGATTGTGCTGAATCAAAAAGACCCCAGTTAACCACAACCTTGTTTTCAGTGGCCCTTTCTGGCAACTAACTTTTTTCTGGATTATGCCCAATCCAGCAACAGAGATCACACACATGGAAACAGCTTTTCATGCATGTAATCAGTATAGATGCACAGCTGGAAGAAGAAGATAATCAGATCTGTCAGAATTTATTAGTCAATCCACAATAGATTATGATGATAATTAACAATATCAGTTGTACAGCATTTTTGAGTGCACAAAGTGCATCATACATATTATCTTGAATTGTTGCAGCGATCCTGGAGGGTAGGGGACTATTACCCCACATTGGCTGTGAAAGTGCTGAGGCCTATGGCCATCTAGTGAGTTTAGGACAAAGGCAAGATTTGAATTGGCATCCTGTAGCTGGACAACATTGATTTGATATGTCCTGACGCATTTTCCAATGCACATTCCCAAATGGGATAGGGAAGCTTGGAGAACTTGATTTTGGTCAATCACACTCACACACATGGATGGCGCTGTGGGTTAAACCACAGAGCCTAGGACTTGCTGATCAGAAAGTTGGCGGTTCGAATCCCCGCGACGGGGTGAGCTCCCGTTGCTCGATCTCAGCTCTTGCCAACCTAGCAGTTCGAAATCACGTCAAAGTGCAAGTAGATAAATAGGTACCGCTCCGGCAGAAAGGTAAATGGCGTTTCCGTGTGCTGCTCTCGTTCGCCAGAAGCGGCTTAGTCCTGCTGGCCACATGACCCGGAAGCTGTATGCCAGCTCCCTTGGCCAGTAAAGCGAGATGAGCGTCGCAACCCCAGAGTCAGTCACGACTGAACCTAATGGTCAGGGGTCCCTTTACCTTTACCTTTACTCTCTCACACACACCCCAACTAATATGAGGATCAGAATCCTTTGGATTTTGCATTTCTCTGAACCTTATGGTAGTGTTCTTAGCTCAACAAATGTACCAAAATGCATTAAAAATGTGTACTTGAGATAAAATAGATATAGAAATAAATTGCGATAATATATAAATATGTATTTAAATATGAATCTTAGTGTGAATTTCTTTTTTTAAAACTATTAATGGATTAATACAGAAATGGGCCGAAATGGATTTGTGGGTTAACACGTGCAAAACTGACACAGACTAGAAATGAACTGGTTGATCTATCACTAATCTGGGGCCACAGTTAACATGCACATCTAGTTTGCTGTAACTAGAACTGGATCAGGGCCAATGTATTCTCACTTTGTAAATCCTTGCTTAGACAGCTTGCACACACGGAAATCAATTTGACGAAATCTATGGAGCCTATTTCCAAGAGAGTGATTAGGATTACAGTGCCATAGACCTTTATGAAAGATGTTTACTGAGAATTCCTAGCTTTAAATGGTAGCCATTCATATATTTATAATGATGTATGTTCAATACCTTTGGCTTTCTAACAGGAGTATACTAATGGAAAAGAGGCCGCTGGCTAGCTCCCATGTGCCTGTTATATCTTGCTGCATGAGACTCATTCAAGGAATCAGGAGAGACCTGTTAAAGATAGCCAGCTACAGGAGATTTGGTATTCTGAATGAAGGACTCAGCTATGCAAGTGAGTGATGTATAGAAATCTATTGGAATTGAGAACACCTCATACATGACACTTCTTATCTCCAGTATACAGTGGTACCTCAGGTTACATACGCTTCAGGTTACAGACTCCGCTAACCCAGAAATAGTACCTTGGGTTAAGAACTTTGCTTCAGGATGAGAACAGAAATCGTGCTCCAGCTACGCGGCGGCAGCGGGAGGCCCCATTAGCTAAAGTGGTGCTTCAGGTTAAGAACAGTTTCAGGTTAAGAACAGACCTCTGGAACGAATTAAGTACTTAACCCGAGGTACCGCTGTAGTTAGCAACATAAGAAACTATGTTACAGAAAGGCAGTTAAATTCCCATTGATTTCAGTGAGAGCTAAGCCAGTGGTTTACAGTGGTACCTTGGGTTAAGTACTTTATTCGTTCTGGAGGTCTGTTCTTAACCTGAAACTGTTCTTAACCTGAAGCACCACTTTCGCTAATGGGACCTCCCACTGCCACTGCGCTGCTGCAGCATGATTTCTGTTCTCATCCTGAAGCAAAGTTCTTAACCTGAGGTAATATTTCTGGGTTAGCGGAGTATGTAACCTGAATTGTATGTAACCCGAGGTACCACTGTAGTTGTTTGCGTAGTGGTTTAGGACTTCACTCAGCCTTGGAAGTTTAGTGGCTCTCACAACAGCGTTGTTGTGAGAAGAAAATGGGCAGACCATGTGCATATTATTTCTTGAGCTTACGATGAAATTGCTCCAGCTGAAATACAGAACTAAAGCTTTGGCTGGAAGGTGTCCTAAATCACTGCTCCTACAAGTTACCGTATTTTTTGCTCTATAAGACTCACTTTTTCCCTCCTAAAAAGTAAGGGGAAATGTGTGTGCGTCTTATGGAGCGAATGCAGGCTGCCCAGCTATCCCAGAAGCCAGAACAGCAAGAGGGATTGCCGCTTTCACTGCGCAGTGATCCCTCGTGCTGTTCTGGCTTCTGAGATTCAGAATATTTTTTTTCTTGTTTTCCTCCTCCAAAAACTAGGTGCGTCTTGTGGTCTGGTGCGTCTTATAGAGCGAAAAATACGGTAGATCCCTCCCAACGTGCATTGGAAAATACAAATACAAACACAAAACAATTCAGGCTCCATTTTAATATAAGGATTCAGGTTTCATATTATTATCTAATACTATTCTGTAATTTGTGACCTATTTGTTCACATGCCATGTATCATAACACAGAAGTCAGGAACCATTTTTAGAGCGGACCATATGTACTCCCTTTCCATGAACTGGAAAGCTGAGGTCAACCAGAGGTACTGTTCAATAGCATGGTTGATTGTGGAGAGAGGGGGTTCTAAGTTGATTTGTCGGTATTGCAGAAAGTCTCACAGTTAATTTGTAATGGAATGGCGCAGAGGGAGAATTTTCAGCTACAATCCAGAGATAATTGGGTACATATGTAGCCCATTGAAATAAACAGAATGGAAGAATTAATTGCTTGGTTCTCTTTGATTCCACTGGGATATAAACCTGTTAAATATTCTCTGGATTCCAGAGGGGAAGCTGTCTTAAGTCTGCTGCAGTAAAAATAACAGCTTTATGGCACCTTGAATACTACTAGGACTGTTGACATAAGCTTTCATAACTGCATTTGAAAAAAGTGTTCTCTAGTCTACAAACCTTAGGTAAAGATAAAGGGATGCCTGACCATTAGGTCCAGTTGTGACCGACTCTGGGGTTACGGCGCTCGTCTCACTTTATTGGCCGAGGAAGCCGGCATACAGCTTCTGGGTCATGTGGCCAGAATGACTAAGCCGCTTCTGGCAAACCAGAGCAGCACACGGAAATGCCGTTTACCTTCCTGCCGGAGCGGTACCTTTTTATCTACTTGCACTTTGACGTGCTTTCGAACTACCTTATTTCCCAATAAATCTGCTCATCTTTACGGTGTTAAAAGATTCTTTGCTGTTTTCTCCGAATGTTGATCAAAATATTTATTGCTGTAACAGGCCAGATATTGATGTATCCAACCTCTGAGAGTGGTTTCCAACCCATAGACTATGGTGGGGGAAAGTCAAATCATCTGGGCCAAGCCTATTTTTGATCACAATCTTTTTTGCTGTTGAGATAAAGGGCTTGTCCATATTTGGCCCCGCTCTTTCCAGACAGGTCCACCTTTTAACACTGCATGTCCAAACATTTTATTTTATTTTTTGTCCTGCGCTTTCCCTGCAAGAACCCGCTTTTAAAAGCCGGATCAGACCAAACATCAAATTAGGTTTTCTGCAGATTGACATTTGCTCCAATTCAGATTTAAAGAGCGGGTTTTCATGGAGAAAGCTCCAAAGCAAAAAAAAAAGGGGGGGGGAGGGAGAGAAGGTGCTCAGGCATGGAACTTTAAATTGCGATCTATGCCTGGAAAGAGCAGAAGGAAAGTAAGTGTGGAGAAGGCCCAAATAACTGGTAGGATGGCTTTGATTTATAACCTGAGTGAAAAACGAAACCTGTTTGTTAGGGTCTCATAGCCGGTTACAACAAAGCCGCCACACACTGCAGGTCCATTCTAATTATGATTAATGAAGGCCGCAACCTGCATTCTCTCATCTGTAGCATTTGTTTTTAAATGCTGCTGAACAAAGTTTGATTCTTGAGTCATGCACTGGAGCTGCTTCGTTTTGGCATCTTCATAGCTTTTTAACAGCTGGATTGCCTGGAGTGACCTACTGCTAACATTTTCAGTGCTTCATTTAACACCGATGTGAACAGCCATCGCTTCACTGGCTTGACTAAAACGGGTAGGCAGAAAGAGGATTTGGCTCACACGGTGCAGAAATGTTATGTAAAGCACAGTGCTCAAAATAAGGGTGGTGGGTATTTGAAAAGCTCTGTTTCTAAACAATGCAGTTGCAGACCTTTGCAATGAAAACAGAACCGTAATACAGTTTTTGAAAAAGTCCATGTTAAGGTGATATAATGATGTGCACATATTCCTGATAATTTGTGTTCTTTAGTAAAGGCTGCCAGGTTTCAAATCATCAATTACAAATTTGCCTGTAGCAAAAAGTAGGGCTGCTGGCACTGTGCTGTGTAATTTATATTTCTTCTTGCGTTGTCACCCTACTTCCCCAGCTAGCTAAAGGTAAAGGCACTGCTGACCATTAGGTCCAGTTGTGACCGACTCTGGGGTTGCGGCGCTCCTCTCGCTTTATTGGCCGAGGGAGCCGGTGTACAGCTTCTGGGTCATGTGGCCAGCATGACTAAGCCGCTTCTGGTGAACCAGAGCAGTGCACGGAAACACCGTTTACCTTCCTGCTGGAGTGGTACCTATTTATCTACTTGCACTTTGACATGCTTTCGAACTGCTAGGTTGGCAGGAGCAGGGACCAAGCAATGGGAGCTCACCCTGTCGTGGGGATTTGAACCGCCGACCTTCTGATCAGCAAGTCCTAGGCTCTGTGGTTTAACCCACAGCGCCACCAGCGTCCCAGCTACCAGGGGGTAAAACTGAAGACCCATTTACTTTAGGAAGATGGAAGATGGTGCTGAGCAGTGGAATACAGCAATCTGTCTCACTGTATGTTAATGTCTATAAAGGTGAAGGTCTGATCTCTTGCTTTGCAACCTGCCAACATTATCACTGGTGCTCTTTGGTTTAGAAAACATGCAAGATTGCAATACAAACCTAACCATAATGGACTCTGCACAGACAAGCATAACAAAATCTGGTTCACAATCTTCAGAAAGGAGTCAAATTTTATGAAAACAGGGATCCCTTCTATGTTATAGAATTAAGATGTTTAGTTTGGTAGTGTATGATGATGAACTTTCTTATATTTGTAAGTCTTTGAGCAGTGGGACTGGGTTAAAGTTGTCGCTGTCATTGTGATTATTAGTACAAATGTCCTTGTTGATAAACATTTTTTTTTCTCGGGGGGGGGGGGAGATCAATAAAATTGTAAGCAAAAAGAATGATAGGATTCTGACACTGCCACCCCATTATCCTGAAACCACTGAATGTCAGTACAGCTTTTCATTTCACTGTTTTAATATGGGGAACTAAATGCAAACAAAACCTTTTTACAATAAATCCCGGAATGTTTAACAGCTGAAAGCTGAGCTGATTCTTGCACGCAGTCTTCACCTCTGTGGCACTGTCACCTGATCAGGCAGTCCACATTTGAATGAAAAGGCCGTTCAGATTGTGTGAGCTTCGCACGGGAGATTCTCTCAAGCATGCATTAAACAAACTGAAAGCATAAATTGGCCAATAGCATGAAAACTACCAAAGCACCAGTTCTCGTGGTCGCATCTTGGGAGCCTTGTCCAAAGTAATCAGGAAGCAAATGAAAGGAATTAGGCAGAATTAACAGGGCATGATCCTGCCACAGATAAGCAGCAAGTCTTCCAATGGGAGAATGAAGCACACGTGTAGTTCTGTCCCAGTGAAATCAACTGTACTTTGAAAAGTTTAACTTTGGCTAGATCCAGGTCCATGTGAGGGAACAGCCAACGTTAAAAAAAATGGAAATGCTGGATGTGGTGGCATCATGCCACTTGCTTCTTTTACTAAACATCTTAGAGGTGTGGGTTGGCAGCAGCTATATGCCTTCCAAAACAAGTGACCAGGCCATAAATATTAGCAGAGGTGGGTTGGATTAGTTCAGATGAAGTCCTGAATGTGGAGCTGCTGTGAACTAGCCGCCTGGGAGAGATTTAGGGAACAGATCACATGTCCACTCTTTCCTCCTCCCCTAAATCAGACTTGAGCATTGAAAAGACAAGGCTCTCTAGAGGCTCCTCCTATCACAGTTGCTCTAGAGGCCAAACAGCAGAGCTCCTTTTCTTGCAGCCTTCCTTGACCAGCATCAAGCAAAGAAGATGTAACAGCATTTCACCTCGATGCTAACTTTTACAAATCCCAAACGAGCTTTTTGAGTTAGTCCGTAAATATGGTTTCTGCCAAGATCAGCTCACAGGAGGATTGGCACACCGGAGTTATTCCCTCTTCTTTTCTTTTTGCACACGGCTATCCTGCCTCCTTTGCTTTCCCTTCTCCATTCTCGATTTTACATCAATGTCGTAGATGTGTTAGAATTAATTCTAATGCATTGCACACTTTTTCTGAGTAATTATAGGCTTTAAAGTGTCTTTACCAATGGTAAAATGGGCATGGCATGCATTTAACCAAGTTAATGCGATCCCTGATTAAATATGCAAACTTCTACAAAGTTCAGAAAACTCCTGACTAATGCCACAGGCACATCCTATCTTCAGAAAATGAGTAATCTGTCCTTTTGATGTGAAAATGTCACTGTACATGAGTTACCCCCTCCCACCTCCCTCCCACAGCTCCTTCATAAACTCAAGTCAACAATTATGTGTTCAAATATTTGCGTGTGGCCTTTAAAGCTGGAAGCAAAGAAAAAATCTCTTCTATCGGTTGACACAGCTGTGAACGAACGAGGTGCCTGCACGTAGATTTCCTTGAATATTTTGAAGAGCTGCTTCTCATTATCCCACTGGAATATTTGGGAGAAGGTGTAGTCACTTCCCAGGGCTAGGTAGTGATGATTCTTAAAGGAGAAGGGCTGAAGGGTCATGGCTCCCCGGGAAGGCAGAGCTTGGATTTCCACAAACTGTTTGCTATTCCACATCATGACTCTGGAGTCGCCTATAAATCTTGTAAGTGAGAGGTAGAGGTTGTCCTGTATTCGAAAGCTTTTCACAGCCAACACATCTTCCATGTTAGATATCTCACTGTGTGGGAGGAACTTTCTGGAATTTTTGTTCCATTGAAGGATAATGGGAATCTGTGAGCGGCTTGACAGGATTAGATGAGATTTTCCATCTATATCAACAAACTCAGCATCTGTGTCCCGGAACCATTCATGCAAGGACTGGTAAGAGTAAAATCCCTTGTTGTTCCATTTATAAATTGTCGTCAGACCAGCTTTTGAGCTATCTGCGATGACAAAAAAGGTTTCACTCTCTATCTGAAAGAGTTCTATGTCATTCGGCTTTGAAATGCGGGAAACTTCTATGTCCTGGAATTTGACAAACTTTGTCCAGCCTTCCTCATACTTATAAATGTGTGAGCCACCGAAAAGCTGAGCCACCACCACAAAAACCTGATCATCAATCAAGATAGCTTTGCATCCCACTATGGACTGACCTGTTGGCTCAAACAAAGTAGCAATATCAGCAGAGTACAATTAAATCTTTTACACAATATATTGAGCAATTCATCATTGTTTTTGAATGGAACCAACATAATCCAGGCAGTCAAGACAGTTATGAAGAGACCATGTTTCTTTCTACTGAGAATACCATATTAACCTTGCCTCTGAAGATCTGAAATGCACCACTGTCAACATTAAAGAGGACCCTATGGAGTACATTGTTGGTAGGGCTAAAAACTTCAATACTGGAGAAATGTTTGGGTCAGTATGATACTCTAGACAGCTATATCGAAATCTAAAGCAGGCCCTCCATTTGTTTTATTTATTCATTTATTTAAAAGCATTTATAAACCACTTAATATTTTAAAACTATTATCTACTTGGTGTACATCATTAAAACAAGAATACAACATAAAATCAGCAGTGTAACAGTAGTATAAATGCATCTAAAACAGCAGTTCTGGGAATTAAAACAAAAACAATCTTAAGGGTCAGTGAAAGCCAGGGCAAAAAGATAGATCTTTACAATGTTGCTGGAGTACAACTCCCATAATCTCTGACCATCAGTCATTATGCTGATGGGAACTGGAGTCTGTCATCATCTGGAGGGCTACAGACTCCTCATCTCTGATCTAGGCAATCAAGCTAAGGTTCTTAGAAAACTCTCTAGCTTGAGCTGGTAGCCAGAGCCTGTAATGCAGGAAGGTCAAATTATTCCTCTGTTGATTGGGTAAAGGCAAGAGGCCAGATTCCTAATACTTACAGCAAAAAAGGAGTAACTTCTGTGCCTGTAGAGGAAGGATGGTGAACCTGTGGCCCTCCATCATTCCCAGCCAACATGGCCAACGTTCAGGGATCTTGGAATTGTAGCCTGAAAACTGAAGGACCACAGTTTCCCATCTGCTGTACAGGGAGCCGTAGCCTGAGCAAACCCAATTGATGATAGTTCACCAGGCTATATCCCAACCCATGTGATTCTTGAAGTCCCAAACAAGGAATACTGGAGTCAACTCTGCCAGTCATATTTATGGACCCCTCCTGTTGTTAGCTCATTTAAATAATTTTTGCTGGTCCTTCCAGTAAATGTTGTGACTGGAGGCATCCACCAAAGCAGTCTTGGAAACACATATTGGAGAGCATAAGAGCATTTGTGACTGGTGCAGAGCTACTGAATGAAAGGACTGCTACATTTACAGATTTTAAAATCGGCATAGTAGCCTTTCCAGGTCAAAGGCCTGGAAACGATGCCTTATGAGGAACGGCTAAGGGAGCTGGGCATGTTTAGCCTGGAGAAGAGGAGGTTAAGGGGTGATATGATAGCCATGTTCAAATATATAAAAGGATGTCACATAGAGGAGGGAGAAAGGTTGTTTTCTGCTGCTCCAGAAAAGCGGACACGGAGCAATGGATCGAAACTACAATAAAGAAGATTCCACCTAAACATTAGGAAGAACTTCCTGACAGGAAGAGCTGTTCGACAGTGGAATTTGCTGCCAAGGAGTGTGGTGGAGTCTCCTTCTTTGGAGGTCTTTAAGCAGAGGCCTGACAGCCATATGTCAGGAGTGCTCTGATGGTGTTTCCTGCTTGGCAGGGGGTTGGACTCTATGATTCTATGATTCTATGAACCTTGGGTGTCTGCTGCTGATCAACAAAGAAAGCCCTTTCTACTCTTTGTAAGAATCAACCATGCTGAAATAGACTTGATTTGACCCTAAAAATGCCCTATCCATACAGCAACCTACTTCCTGTCCTTGCTAAGGGGAACATCATCTTTCTACAACACCCAACATTTTTTTACCTAATTTCACCTAAACACCATAAATTGACTAACTTGAACAAACAACAAACATGATGTTTTGCATTTGTTTTTTTCAAGTGCGATAGTTTCAAGTGAAAGGTCAGCGAAAATATGCGCTGAGAATCACCAAACAGGCAGTGCTGAACAATTCCTTGGCTGCAATCTTGGACACTTACCTGTGAATAAGTCTCATGAACTCAATGGGTTTTACTTCTGAGTAGACATTCATAGGATTGCAATGTCAACCTCTTAAAAACCTCTTTGTCAGGCTAAGACCACAGATCTTCTGGGAGCAAAACCACTGTGAGGGTGAGCTAGACCAGCATTTCCCAACCTTGGGCCTCCAGCTGTTTTTGGACTACAACTCCCATAATCCTCAGCTAGCAAGACCAGTGGTCAGGGATGATGGGAATTGTAGTTCGAAAACAGCTGGAGGCCCAAGGTTGGGAAACACTGAGCTAGACCATCTAATACAGCCCAGTGAGGACCTTGGGCAGGGGAGAAGTTTTCTCCATCTTGCCTCTTCTGGTGGTGTGCTGTCTAGAACCAGAGTTTTTCCATGAGGGTGAGTTTTGGTTCAGGATACAGGAACCTGGTGAGAAAAGGGCTTCCTTCTATAACAGGGTGGGTTGTCTGAAGTGCCTTGTGGTCATTGTGCCTTCTCTTTCAAAGCTAGAGGTGGGGTCAAATGAGGGGAGGGGGTCTCATCTGGAAAAAGTGTTCCTTTTAATTGGGACATCTCGGTTGCATTTGTGCATAGTGATGTAGCATGCCTGGTTAGAGGCTAAGAGTAGTTCGACTTAGCGCAGCGCAGGGACTCTCTTCTGCGGCTCTGGAAATCGCTTCTGCGCATGCGCGCTTTCCGCCGCCTGGGCATGCGCAGAAGCAATTTCCAGCACCGCAGACATGCGCAGATGCTATTTCTGCCATTGCGCTGTGCTGGCCCAGCCCACGGAGGATCTCTGTGGGAGTGATCTGGCGTGCCCGATAAGCCTTGCTGACCCCTGGAATAGGGTGAGCCTGTGGCCTGGATTCAGGAACTGAGTACCGGTAGTTATCATAACAAAAGAGTGGCCAGGATGCCCAGGTAATCCAATCAGGTAACAGGAGATAAACAACACACTCAGGCAGACAGGAGATAAACAACACACTCAGGATTCTGTTTTAGACCGTCCCTTCTGATGTATGTATGATGTACTGGAGGTGGCCTTGGGCTACACCCCTTCTGTGATGTATTTATGATGTATGGAGGGGTGGTTTGGGGCTCCAGGGTAAGCAGTTCAAAAGTCTATATAAGGGCTTGTGCGTATGGTTCAGGGTTCTCCTCCTCTCTCAGGCATGTGTGGGGAGCACCCTGTTGCAACAGCTTTCATAAAGATCAGGCTTACTAGCTGCTTTGCTTCTCAGTAATAATAATAAAAAAGAGTAGTTTGACTTTGTTTGTATTATTTTTCTCCTTTTTAGCTGTTAGTTTGGTGTGGGTAAGCTTTCTTATTGCTAGGTGCCTTAATTTGGGTACAATGCTAGTATTAATGGTACCGGATACTGTTAACTGACACGTTGGTTTGTTTTGATATGTTATAAATAAATTGTAATTGCTAAAATGTATATGGTATATTGCAGCGTATTCTGTTTACTTATGAAACACTGATCTTAAACTGTCTACTTTGTGAATTGCTTTGAGCATAATGCATTCTGAGTTTGTCATATGTAGTATGTAAATAAATGGGCTGTGTCTAAAACTACAGGCCTCCTTCTTGTGCCAAATCAGCTTTACTGGCCTTGCACCATCCCATGCCCAGTGCAACTGGTTATTGCCATTTGTCCCCAGTCAAACCTCCATTTTCTGTTAGCTGACTTGCTCTGCAGAACACAGCAAATACGGAGCACAGCTGACAGGGTCTGCTTTGCCTCAGTGTATTCCTAACTGCGTAGTTATTATAAGATTCTAGTTCCTACTACCTGCTTCTCATGTTACATTTTCCTCACCTGCCCACAGGAACAAAAATCAGCCTGTTTCTCTGGCTTGCCGTGTTGTCTCACTCCTTTGGTCAGATGCCTTGGCTTGACCAGCTCACCTAAAATGATCCTGAAGAGATCCAGATGCTTCTTCACTCCCCCATCCTGTGAAGACCCTGACCTTGCAGGGCAATAAGGGATCCACCCTTCTAAAGGATGTGTCCCAACAGTCTCCTAAAGAAGGGATGGGGAACTGAATGCCACCCTCAAATCTCTCTATATAGCCCTGAGCTACACCCCTTACTATAGCCATCCTCCCCCCCCCCCATCATATTGTGGAATTAACCAATCGTTTAATCATTTAAATAATTTGAAACAACATGGCGGCATTCATGACAGTATTGTAAGCACGTTCTGGCAAACACTTCATAAGTTGGTGAAATTTGGCCCACCGTGGAAGAAAAATCATTTTCTGATTAGTAAGTCTTCCTTCCATTAATGCTTTGGCTGAGTCTTCCGCCTCTACCAAAGGGCACATTGCCTTAAGGAGTTTTACAGAGTCAGTGTTCATAAAAACCGGGCATGTTGTTTCAATCCCATCCATTTTCAAAAGGCTCAGCTCCTCTTTCAGACTCTCATGAAATCCTACAGCACTCCACTTGCTTGAACTGTAGCAAACCATGCATGGAACGCCTACCGTATTTTTCGCTCTATAGGACGTACCCGACCATAGGACGCACCTTGTTTTAGAGGGGGAGAACAAGAAAAAAAAATTCTCCCCCTCTCTGCTCAGCGCCCCTTCAGTGAAGCGGCAGGAGAAACGGAGCCGCTTCCATTTCTCCTCCCGCTTTGCTGAAGGGGCGCTGCGCAGCTCTCCCTCTCTGCTGAAGCCAGGAGAGTCTTGCTTCAGCCAAAGCAACGCGAAGCCTCTGGAGCGCGGAGGGAGCGCTCCCTCTGCACTTTGGAGGCTTCGCGTTGCTATCGCTGAAGCCAAGGAGCCTGCATTCGCTCCATAGGACGCACACACATTTCCCCTTAATTTTTGGAGGGGAAAAAGTGTGTCCTATAGAGCGAAAAATACGGTAAATGCCCAGCAAATGAAGCAACCGTGACAATATGTCCATGATTGTTTTTAATCATTGGTGTCAGGAACGCTTTAAATGTCCCGAAATGAGTATTTGGCTTGGCTGAAATCTGTCCTTAAACAGCAATAATACTTATTGCTTCCTTGGATAGAGGATGATAGAGGATGAAGAGGAGTGTGTGTGTGTGTGTGTGTGTGTGTGTGTGTGTGTGTAAACCCATGACATTTGTGTTGCCTGCTGTACTGTACACACCCATTGCTCCATCTACTTTTGCCTCTGGTCCCACTCTCTACTGGCATAAGGCTCCCAGAAGGTTGCTCATGAGTTCCAATTTCCCCCATCTCTGCCCTAAAGTCTAGTTAAGACATGAAAGGATAGATCAGTTCAGACCTCCCTACTTTAGTTCAGAGTCTAGATTTTTTGGCAGAGGTGTCCCCAAGAGCATGGGGAATGACAGTGAATTGGAACAGTTTCTTGCATGCTAACGGGCCTGTTTATCATAATCAGACCTAATGCAGTTCAATAGGCATCATACTGTCATTTATTATCTAGCAACTAGTAACATGGAGCAGTGCTTGTTTTGAGCTGTCATGTGTAAAGAGGGAGAACAGAATGGGAAGGGAAGGAGAAGATTTGAAGAGAACATCATCACCATGTCTTAAGGTGGAAATGGGAGGAAGAAAGGGGCAGGAAGTGATTGACTAACATTTTGAGTTGGCCATTGTGGATTCCTACTTGCCAAATTGATAGAATCCTATGAAGTGAGAGAAGTCAATGAATAAATGCAGTGGAACATCTTTCATTACAAAGGTTTGTGATTCATTTTTCTCAAGCACATCAGCCTGGATAGCTCAGTTGGTTAGAGCGTGGTGCTGATAATGCCATGGCTACAGGTTCAGTCCCCGTATAGGACAGCTGCATATTCCTGCATTGCAGGTGGTTCGACTAGATGATCCTGTGGTGGCCTGGGAATCCGATTCAGAGGCTGAACCTGAGGAATCCCAGCCTGCACAGGAGTCCTGGCCTCAAGGGCCGGCTGAGCCGGGGCAGGGGCTTGAACCTGAAGGGCCCTCACCTGTGCCAGATCCTCAGAAGCAGACACCAGTTGAATCCGCTCTGGCTCTGGAGGTGATCAAGGACCCATTGCCTGCAGGTGCTCCTCTCCCAGCCCTGTTAAGGGAAGGTGAGGTTGCCTCTGGGTCCAGTAACCCTCCAGCCTCTCCTGAGCTGCAGAGGCTCAGGGCAGAGAGGCGGAGGGAACTAAGTTCTCACAGGAGGAGTGCTCGCCTCCAGGCCAGGAGAGGTGAATCACCTGTGGACCGGGGCTGCCCTATGCCTCGGGGCAGATAAAAGCCGGCCAGCCCCAGTCCCAAGTTGTGGGAGCAACATTGTGGGTTATCTGTTCCTGCCAGCACCCTGTCCTGCTGTTCTGCCAGAGTTCCTGACCACGTCTGACTCCCTGTCTTGGACCCCTCTTCAGCCTTGGACTGGACACGGACCACGCCGCACGGTAACCCCCCCCCCCCCCGGGACCTGCACAGATCCTCAAGGTCCCTTCCAACTCTACAATTCTAAGCAACAATTTTGTTGCTGCTCTTGCCTTATCTCATCACAGGTGCGAGCAAAGTGTTTGTATGAGGGAACATGAAGATTTGGTTGGAGACCAAAAAAACACCCAGCTCAAACCTTCAGGAGGAGGACTCAAGGTAAGAGGGGGCAAAGAATGCTTGGTTGATCTGGGCAGGGCCAAACAACAATATTTGGGGCTGTCTCTCTAAGACTATGATGGCACCACCTCTAATTGCAGGGAGATTAGATGACATTGGCTATCTGATGAGCATTCGTTCTAATTTGCTTATAGGGAGGTCAGATGACATTGTGTCAAATCAAGCACACTGTCCAGTGTATCTTTGTATCGCTTCCTTTAGAGCAAAAATATATATCCAGTATTTGGGTCAAGCTGGGTTGTTGCATAAAAATGCCCATCAACTTTAATTGCATACCCTGAATTTGCCAGTATATGATTGAATCTCACCCCAAAATAGTGAGAGTCTGGAAGCCCCGCCCCCCTATATTGGGAAAAAGTATGGCAAGGTTAATACCCCCTATCTAAGTTCCAAGGTTTGAATTTAATCCCCCCACCTCTGATGCTGAGGGTTGCTTTTTGTTTTTTTAAGAGTTAAAAGAGATTTGATCTCTAACATTTCATCTGCTTTGGTCTATAGTGTTACTGTACTCCATACTGAAGAATCAAGTTTACTTATTGCTGCATGGCTCTGCTTTGCATTCCATTTCTTGGTCAAACTAGAGTGTGGCATCTTGTGACCCTCTGAGGATCCTGCAATATATGAACTCATATTCTATCCTTCATAATGATAACCATTTTGTTAGTGAACTAGACTAAACTATTTTTTTATTTTTAAATGGATCCAACCTAAATTCAGCAGAGATCAGCAAGAGATATTCTTTTCAATATGCATTTTTTCCTGATACTCAGATACTTAAAAAAAAAGACACTGATAATCAATTAAGTAATATAACAAATAAGAATTATGTGTTCATTTTTACCAGTAATGTTGTCATAACTCCTGAAGTTCTTCTCAATGTGATCCCATTCTAGCACCATGCAATTTTCCATGCTGGGCTGGGCAATGGCGACATACACGTCATTGTTTGAGTGGTATGTGTCCACTGAAACTGACTGGTAGGGTAAAATCTGATGAACCACAAAATCTGAAAAGAAATGTTTCTAATTAAAAACAACAAAAATGTTACAACTGAACATGGCAGAAAACATAAAACAGACACGTTGTGCTGATTTCTCTCTGGAAAACCCTGGCTTGGAAAAATTACTTTGGGGAACAGTCTTCGGGGGGGGGGACAGCAGAATGAAGTATGAATTTAAACCCATGTACTCCTTGGGGGGGGACGCGGGTGGCGCTGTGGGTTAAACCACAGAGCCTAGGACTTGCCGATCAGAAGGTCGGCGGTTTGAATCCCCGTGATGGGGTGAGCTCCCGTTGCTCGGTCCCAGCTCCTGCCAACCTAGCAGTTCGAAAGCATGTCAAAGTGCAAGTAGATAAATAGGTACCGCTCCGGCAGGAAGGTAAACAGTGTTTCTGTGTGCTGCTCTGGTTCGCCAGAAGCGGCTTAGTTATGCTGGCCACATGACTTGGAAGCTGTATGCTGGCTTCCTCGGCTAATAAAGCGAGATGAGCGGCACAACCCCAGAGTCGGCCACTGCTGGACTTAGCGGTCAGGGGTCCCTTTACCTTTACCTTACTCCTTTTTTTCACTTGAAGTCACTTTCACCTGATCAGAAGCAGACCACAGTTAAAGACATGAGTCTGACAATGTCCTACATAATTTTGGTCTTAACTCCAGTGATATATTATGTGCTAAAAGACACATGTTTCCACACACTGTGCCTTTCTGTGACTATCTCCTCTGTGCCTCTTCTGGTTTCTTATACCTACAGTATCTTGTAAGTCTTAAAGTTTGAAATTTTGAATTAACTAATATATACAGATGGTCCTGCCCTTTTGTGGGGGGACTCTGAAAAGGAAAGTCTTAAATGATGTATCCAGTTTGCTCTGAAATGACAGAAGTCAGTAGCAAAGGAGGGCATCCCAGCAATTTGTTTCACAGTATGGATTCTAAAGAATGTCACTTTACACTGCTGGAACACTCTATTAAAAAATGCATTTCCTTTCTAGAGGTGGGCCGTCAGATTGTTCCTTCACTAATAGAATTGCTTTGCTTTCTCAGCATTTTCCTTCTCCTGCAGTTGTTTTGAAAACTAGAACACATTTCGCTGATTTTATCCAACATTCTCATGTGTAGCTGTTGATCAGCTGTGTGGCTGGATGATGCCCCTCTGACTACCATGTTCAAAAAGCCTTTGGTCAGTTACTATGCAAGTTTCAACCCACCAAAGACTACAAGCCACCAGCCTGTAGTTTGCTGTGTGGTATTTACAGGTTACAATACATGGAGTAAATATAAACAATATTTTTTTTAGTATTTAGATACTACTTTCCCCACATTTTCCATAATCCTAACAGCATAGTAGGCCAATATATTATGCCCATGAGCAGTAGTGGTGGTGAGAGGTAAAGGTAAAGGGACCCCTGACCATTAGGTCCAATCGTGACCGACTCTGGGGTTGCGGCACTCATCTCGCTTTACTGGCCGAGGGAGCCGGCATACAGCTTCCAGGTCATGTGGCCAGCATGACTAAGCCACTTCTGGCGAACCAGAGCAGCACACGGGAACGCCGTTTACCTTCCGACCTGAGTGGTACCTATTTATCTACTTGCACTTTGACATGCTTTCAAATTGCTAGATTGGCAGGAGCTGGGACTGAGCAACGAGAGCTCACCCCATTGTGGGGATTCAAACCGCCAACCTTCTGATCGGCACGTCTTATGCTCTGTGGTTTAACCCACAGCGCCACCCGCGCCCCTTCGGTGAGAGATAGTTACTTGCTTAAAGACATCCCACATGGTTGAGTCAGGTCTTGAACCAGAGAATCGCAACTCACAGAACATGATCTTAACTACGGCCTCAAACTAGGTATGCAGCATCAATGAATTGGTGAATGTATATAAACACAGGCAGTGGCGTAGCAGGGGTGCAGGGGGGGCCGGGCGCAACATCTGGGGGGGGGGCGCTCGCACTCGCAGCTCTCTGCCCCTACCTGCCTCACTCACACTCTCTCACTGCAGTGCTGGCTGTGCGAATCTGATCCGAGCCGCCGGGTCGCCGCCCACTGTGGAGGGGAGGGTGCCAGGCGTGCGGTGCGGTGCAGAGAGAGAGCGAGGGACTATCTGGGGGGGGGACAGTGCAGTGGGGGGGGCGCAAATTACTTGCCTTGCCCCGGGTGCTGACAACCCACGCTACGCCACTGAACACAGATGATTGTGCACATTCACAGGAAGGCACTAGGAGAATGTGCACCAACTGACAGCATCAACAGGGAATTTTACACATGGTCTGGTGAGTGAAGATAACAGTCAGCAAATGCTAGAGAATGTGAAAGTATCAGAAATGTTTCAAACATGGTTCAGCGAATAAGCACGGCTTTTGTGTCAGTTCTGCGCAACAGCCAGGCCCAATCTCCTATTGATGTTGACATACCAGTATACATACTTTCTGGTGGACATTGTCTACCTGTACATACACCTGAACAGCACTTGGAAGACTAGGCATGTTGACCGGTCAATGCAGAAGACCCCTGTTAGTAAAGAATCTTCACACCATCATGTGAAATCTAACAGTCACCAGTATTTAGGCACATCCCCCACTAACCTCAAAATAATCACTACACACTTCTGGAGAAGTAAATGACAGAAGCTGTAACTCTACTAAACACGCAACAGTTAGTTTACCATTGTTGATACACCACTGATAATAATTGCATGGCCTAAGCATGGTCCTTAAAAAGCAGAGACATCACCTTGCCAACAAAGGTCCGTATAGTTAGAGCTATGGTTTTCCCGGTAGTGATGTGTGGAAGTGAGAGCTTGACCATAAAGAAGGCTGATCGCCAAAGAATTGATGCTTTTGAATTATGGTGCTGGAGGAGACTCTTGAGAGTCCCATGGACTGCAAGAAGATCAAACCTATCCATTTTTAAGGAAATCAGAAGAGTCGGACACGACTAAACAACTAAACAACAACAAACCATGGTCCTCTACAAAAAGTAAAGACATACCAATAGCAACAGGCTTTGCCTATGCATATACACTTTTTCTTCATACACTCCAGGGAAATTTCAATCCTTTCTCATTTTGATGTCAGTTTATTTCAGTCTTTACTTTTGGTACATTTTCTGGCACTCTTAAGATTTCCCACTGAGTGCTTAAATCTTCCTGCCTCCTTACTTGCATTTCGCATTTTGTCTTGGGAGTTTATAGTAAGACTAATCTACTTTTATATCGCCCCCTAAACAAGATTTCTCAGCTCTGACAGTTTGCTCTTGTAATGCTGGAGAGCACAAAGCCCTTTGCCATTATGAAACCTGAACAAATGGGGGGGGGCAGGGAGAGTTTTTTTGATGTCCAAGGTATGTGAATGACTTGCCAAGAATTTCCTTCTCCTACTATTCTATGGGGGGGGGGGATGCTGCTATTCTTTGTTGTTTAGTCGTTTAGTCGTGTCCGCCTCTTCGTGACCCCATGGACCAGAGCACGCCAGGCACTCCTGTCTTCCACTGCCTTCCACAGTGTGGTTAAACTCATGTTCGTAGCTTCTAGAACACTGTCCAACCATCTCGTCCTCTGTCATCCCCTTCTCCTTGTGCCCTCCATCTTTCCTAGCATCAGGGTCTTTTCCAGGGAGTCTTCTCTTCTCATGAGGTGGCCAAAGTACTGGAGCCTCAGCTTCAGGATCTGTCCTTCCAGTGAGCACTCAGGGCTGATTTCCTTCAGAATGGATGCGTTTGATCTTCTTGCGGTCCATGGGACTCTCAAGAGTCTCCTCCAGCACCAGAAATCAAAAGCGTCAATTCTTCGGCGATCAGCCTTCTTTATGGTCCAGCTCTCACTTCCATACATCACTACTGGGAACACCATAGCTTTAATTATATGGACCTTTGTTGGCAAGGTGATGTCTCTGCTATTCGACTATTGCTGATATCAGAATATTAAAAGAGACATGCCTGCAGGTGAAAGAGAGGAGGATCCCCACACTCAGGAGTTATTGTGGGTTTGTGTGCCTGCTGCACACAATCAAAGAGTTAAACAACTACCTGACATTTAGAGGACATCTGAAGGCAGCCCTGTTTAGGGAAGTTTTTAATCAATGTATTTTTAATCTTTTGTTGGAAGCCGCCCAGAGTGGCTGGGGAAACCCAGCGGGGTACAAATAAATTATTATTAGTAGTAGTAGTAAAGGTAAAGGGACCCCTGACCATTAGGTCCAGTCGTGACCAACTCTGGGGTTTTGGCACTCATCTCGCTTTATTGGCCGAGGGAGCCGGCGTACAGCTTCCGGTCATGTGGCCAGCATGACAAAGCTGCTTCTGGCGAACCAGAGCAGCGCACGGAAACGCCGTTTACCTTCCCGCTGGAGCGGTACCTATTTATCTACTTGCACTTTGTGCTTTCAAACTGCTAGGTTGGCAGGAGCAGGGACTGAGCAATGGGAGCTCACCCCGTCATGGGGAATCGAACCGCTGACCTTCTGATCAGCAAGTCCTAGGCTCTGTGGTTTAACCCACAGCGCCACCCACGTCCCTTTATTATTATTACTATTATTAAGTATTAAATGGCACTTGAAGCTTTG
Source organism: Podarcis tiliguerta (assembly GCF_965153285.1). NCBI lineage: Eukaryota > Metazoa > Chordata > Lepidosauria > Squamata > Lacertidae > Podarcis > Podarcis tiliguerta. Next base: position 65,005,389 of record NC_139542.1, on the reverse strand, counting down.
ACTTCACGCGCAGGGAGAAAAAGCTGCCCATTCTTTGAATCCAGGTTCATTATAGGAAAACGGAGAACTTAAAGTTGAACTAGATGCGACAGAAGGACACAGGGCTGGTGTTGAAAACATCACTGTCTATATTTAGTTCTCCCCTGTGCCCTGAGCGAGACGCATCGCACAGCATGCGGTCCCTAAACTGTTTCCCCACTCCGCTTCTCTACATTAGCTGCCACTAGCAAGAGAGGGAAAATATACAGTTGTGGTGAAGTGGTGACACAGGGTAATTGTGTCATCTACTGGGAATGAGACACTAGATCATGGTTTTTGCCAACAGAGCTATGTTGTCCATAACCTTTAATTCTACCATTAGTCTTGTCTTACCTTCCTTTGTCTGAGCAGATCCAGGAAGACAAATCCATTTTAACAATACCACGTATGTTTAATCAGAAGTAAGGCTTACTAGGCCTTACTAGTAAGTGTTTCAGAAAAACAACGGAACAGAAGGTATCAGGAAGCAGGGATGTAGAAGATTAAGAATTAGGAAGAAGGAGAGCATTTTATACACAAAGGAGTGGATTTTTGAGAAATAAGGATCAGCTTTTTAACTAATCTGTCATCACTTTCCATGTAAATAATAAAATGGGACAATTTAAAATAGGATATTTGTGTCAATGCTAACAGAACACCTTATCAGCGTTCTTGGTTCGTGGACTTGCATAGCTCAGACTTCTCATTATTCATTTGCTAAAAAATATACCTGTAGTGGTGCATTCATCATCAAAACTTGAGACATCATTTAACTTCTTGTCCTGAAATTCTGCTGGACCAACACACAGGACATCAGAAACCGTGGAATTGGTCATCTTTAACCACAAAAACAACCACTTGGCTTTGCAGTCACATTCAAACTTATTTCCCCTTAAATCTCTAAAAGGACACATAAAAAATAAATAAACAGATTTGAAAAGGTTGTTATTGAGCCAACAGTCAAATATTTCTTCAAGTTACTTGTAATATTTAATTCAAAGAACATTAGAACAGTTCAAAACTGATTCTGGTCAAAATGTTGACAGCCCACAAACCCTGTTTTCTACATGGGGTGGGGAGGTTAAAATGAATGGATTTTGTGCAGGAAAAATACATATTAGATGGTAACATGCTGCAAATTTGTTGAGATAACTCTATGCTGTAAATATATCTGTGAATACAAGCTGTCACAAAGTATATTGTGCATAACCTAAAGAACACACTTATTAATTTGGTGGAACAATCGTTTCCCATTATTTAGGAGATCTAATATAATACTTTCCAAGGATTATTATATTGGTAGCTGAAGGTTACCATATTTTTATTACCCACTTCCTCCGATGAACTCTTATATGGGCAACCTTGGACTTTCTCTCTCAGTGTCAGCTACCTCACAGGGTTGTGGTAAATGTAAAATGTGGGTGAGATGATTGACAGCATGCATGTTGCCCTATCTATCTGTCTATCATCTATCTATCTATCTATCTATCTATCTATCTATCTATCTATCTAGTACAGTGGTACCTCGGGTTACATACACTTCAGGTTACATACACTTCAGGTTACAGACTCTGCTAACCCAGAAATACAGTGATACCTCGGGTTAAGTACTTAATTCGTTCTGGAGGTCCGTTCTTAACCTGAAACTGTTCTTAACCTGAAGCACCACTTTAGCTAATGGGGCTTCCTGCTGCTGCTGCGCCGCTGGAGCACAATTTCTGTTCTCATCCTGAAGCAAAGTTCTTAACCTGAGGTAATATTTCTGGGTTAGTGGAGTCTGTAATCTAATGTGTATGTAACCTGAAGCGTATGTAACCCGAGGTACCACTGTAGTGCTTCAGGTTACGAACTTTGCTTCAGGATGAGGAGAGAAATCGTGCTTTGGCGGTGCGGCAGCACTGTACAGTGGTACCTCGGGTTAAGAACTTAATTCATTCTGGAGGTCCATTCTTAACCTGAAACTGTTCTTAACCTGAAGCACCACTTTAGCTAATGGGGCCTCCCGCTACTGCCGCCGCACCACCACCGCGCGATTTCTGTTCTCATCCTGAGGTAAAGTTCTTAACCCGAGGTACTATTTCTGGGTTAGCAGAGTCTGTAACCTGAAGCGTCTGTAACCTGAAGCATTTGTAACCCGAGGTACCACTGTAAATGCAATATAGATTTCCTGTATGGGAGAGTCATTTATTTATTTCCTCCTGCGTTATGCTTTTTGGTAATACAGTGGTACCTCAGGTTAAGTGTTTAATTCGTTCTGGAGGTCCGTTCTTAACCTGAAACTGTTCTTAACCTGAAGCACCACTTTAGCTAATGGGGTCTCCTGCTGCTGCCGCGCTGCTGGAGCAGCAGCGATTTCTGTTCTCATCTTGAGGTAAAGTTCTTAACCCGAGGTACTATTTCTGGGTTAGCGGAGTCTGTAACCTGAAGCATATGTAACCTGAAGCGTATGTAACCTGAAGCGTATGTAACCTGAAGCGTATGTAACCCGAGGTACCACTGTATTAGGTGGCAGAAACCCAGGAGCGGCTGGTGTAGCGGGACATTGTTGCTTTTCTGACATTGTTCTGCCCGGACACTGAGGTCCAGCTCTGAGGGCCTTCTGGCGGTTCCCTCACTGCGAGAAGCAAAGCTACAGGGAACCAGGCAGAGGGCCTTCTCGGTAGTGGCGCCCGCCCTGTGGAACGCCCTCCCATCAGATGTCAAAGCGATAAACAACTACCTGACATTCAGAAGACATCTGAAGGCAGCCCTGTTCAGGGAAGTTTTTAATATGTGACATTTTAGTGTATTTTTCATCTTTGTTGGAAGCCGCCCAGAGTGGCTGGGGAAACCCAGCCAGATGGGCGGGGTACAAATAATAAATTATTATTATTATTATTATTACACCAGCATCACTGCTGTTTATCAGGGTGGGGCGCCCGCAGAGCCCCAGCCTCCACCATCGTACTTCCCTGCCCCATCGTGCCAGCTGTTCTTGCATAAACCACAAAATATCACAAGCATTTCTATCGACATTTAAAAAAAACCTAGACCACGCAAAGAAACCTTGGAGTACATTTAAAATTTTGGAGCAGAGCCTCCTCCCAAGCAGATCTCTAAAAGGTTACTGCTGAATGTGGCTTTTAGTATACCTGCACTTTCACAAAAATGCACTGTTGAATAAGCACTTAAACTAGGGCATTGTGACTGGTGTGACACTGGAGACAGAATATGGCTGTGAGGATTGCATCCCTGATTCACTTACACTTTTTCGAAACCAAGTCAGTCAACTATACTAGATTTCTGTGGGTCTCTTTTCCAACCCTCCTTCCTTATTTGTTTCTCTCAGAGACTGGAATGGAGAACCGAAGATCAGCTGGAGGGGGACGGGGGCTGCTAAACCCTTTCCATTCCTGCATTTTGTCCACATACACGCCCAGCTACTTTCCCATGCCTGGGTGAAAAGATGAAGGGTCCCCATATCTTTCTCCTTGCAAGGTGGGCAATTTTGAGTTGAAGAAATACTGCAAAATTAATGAATGTTAGAAGAATGCTGGAATGAAGTTACATGGTTTTAGCAGAAATGTTATAAAGAATTAAGTAAAAACTGATTGTTAATGGACTAAAGTGGAAAATTTAAAGTTAGATTGTGTTAGACAAATTATAGAACAAAAAAAAGATTGAGAAAGATGGAAAGGATTTGCTGAAATAGCTAAATTGAACTAGAATACAAAAAAAGGGAGGTGTGAGGAGGTCGATGAAACAAGTAAATGAAAGGCAAAGAAATGGAAATTGGATGTGTGTTTTTTAAATGTTTTTTGGTTTTTTTGTCGTTTTGATGTATTGGTTTTTTGTTTTTGTTTTTATCTTTGATGTATTGTTTGTTAAATTCTTTAATGTTTTTTCTTTTTTTTCTTTTTGTAACTATTAAATTTCTAACAAATATTATTATAAAAAAAAAATTGAGTTGAAAGATAGCATGAAGGCAAGAGTTAAGCAGCCTATCTCTACATGCCCTTCTTCAGTCGTGCGTGGCAGCTTGTCAATACAGTGGTACCTCGGGTTACATACGCTTCAGGTTACATACGCTTCAGGTTACGGACTCCGCTAACCCAGAAATAGTACCTCGGGTTAGGAACTTTGCTTCAGGATGAGAACAGAAATCGTTTTCCGGCGGTGTGGTGGCAGCAGGAGGCCCCATTAGCCAAAGTGGTGCTTCAGGTTAAGAACAGTTTCTGGTTAAGTACAGATCTCCGGAACGAATTAAGTACCACTGTACTGCTTTTGGTTTAAAATAAATATGAAGTAACAAAGTAATTCAATTTAACATCAAATTTGGCCCAGAAGTACACTGGAAATGCTGTCAATGGGCTGGAATTCTAAGGTGTCTAGTGAGATCTGAAAAAAGTTTGGTGGGCTTTTGAGTCAGTAAAATGTGCAAATGCCTCTAGTTTGCACACATTTCTTTGTGTCGGATAAGGGCACATTCTTTTCGTGGGGTCATTTCATATATTCAGCTTTCAGTCATCAAGTGTTGAATAATTAAGAGATGGCAACTCAAGTGATGCACATGTTACTTGAGAACATATATATTTACTTAGCAATATATAATTTAAAAGTGGGTGGTCACATGCATCCAAATGTTAGATAAAGCACCCATGCAGAAGAATTAATTACCATGACTATTGCTATCATTAGCAAAAAGGTAATGAAAAATATTTCACTTGGCAATCTGGACTCAGGCTACCAAGTGCCAGTTGACGTATTTATTTTCAGAATCAGTTCAAACTACAAAAATCTCAATATTCCAAATTCCAAACTCAGAGTTTAGAAACCCACACAAGGACAGGCTTGCAATAACAACAACACAAATGGTTTGGTTGGCTTTACTTACAGTTCAATCAGAGAATCTAAATCACTGAAGACATCCCTTGGCAAAGCTTTAATCTGGTTATTGGCCAAAGAACTGGAAAAAGTAAAGTTAGGTGTTAAAATAGTTGAAGAGATGATAATCACTAAATAGAGCAGCACTTAGCTAATGTTAACCGTTGGACGATGCCCAATTCCCAATGTTGACAATGACTAATAGGATTATGAATGAATTACGTAAAACCCTTGAACGTTAATGGAAACCTTAACACTCCTGACTTAATTCATGAGAATAGAACGTTGCGGCTCTTGTTTATAAGTTTGTAATGACAAGCTTTGCAAAAACTAGTTTCAAGGTGCCATCAAACAGATTTCGTTCTGTTTTTGTGGCTTAGGATGAAGAAAGTACACCTACAAAGGTTGCATATAGAATTACATATTTTAAGTACAGTAATGAGCCTGCTGAATTTGCATTCGCTCCTTCTAGGCCACATGCCCAGCCTCCCTCACACAATCAACTTTAGGAACAAGTTCTTCCTGCTTTCAACAAGAAATGCTCATTGGCTGCCTCATTAAGCCCCTGAGCAGCCATTATGGCTCTTCCTGCTTCTCACTGGGTCCAGAAATGAAGAGGAGGGCAAGTAATTAGACATACCGTATTTTTCGCTCTATAAGACCCACCTTTTCCCTCCTAAAAAGTAAGGGGAAATGTGTGTGCATCTTATGGAGCGAAGCCTCTTCAGGGCACAGGGAGCCTTCATTCCACAGCCCTGAGGAGGCTTCACACGGCTATCCCTGGCTTTTGCAGGAGGTGGGGGAAGGGACAGAGGGCAGCTCCTCAGTCCCTTACCCCACCTCTCGGAAAAGCCTGCAAGAGCCGCGCTCCCCTTAAAGAGCTGCGCGGGGGGGCTGCCCTTCTTCCTCCTTGGGGAAAAGCCTGTAAGTGCCGCACACACGCTCTCGCAGCTCGTGAAAGGGAGCGCTGAGCAGAGCCTGGGATGCATACAGGCTCTGCTCAGCGCTCCCTTTAAAGAATTTTTTTTCTCTTGCATTCCCCCTCAAAAAACTAGGTGCATCCGATGGTCAGGTGCATCTTACGGAGCAAAAAATACGGTACATGTTGCCTTGTGCATATGTTGGAAGATGCAGATAAGGCTATGTAAAATTATCATGTTGATTTGCAATTTCTGGTGCTCTGGGTTGGTGAGTCGGAGACCCCTGAACCCACCCCCAACCCTGACCCTCTTGACCAGTGCAGAGCCCCCAGCTGATGCTTAATGATGTTGCTAAATGCCAGGCAAAATCTGACAAGTTTACTCCCCACATTACAAAATAGTTTATATTTTGAACCAGCCATGAAATATTCAGACATTGTCTTATGACACTAATAATTATTTACCATGAAAGAAACAACCCTAAAATTGACTCCACACAATGTGTTTCTCTTCATAATTGTCAACTTTTCCCTTTTCTTGTGAGGAATCCTATTCGGAATAAGGGAATTTCCCTTAAAAAAGGGGAAACGTTGACAGCTATGGTTTCTCTTCATATGTAAACCATGAGGTGATTGCAATCTATGTGTTTTGTAGAGCACATGAAGAACACAGAATACATTGCCTCCTATCACCTATTCTAGGTTCATTTGATTCTTTAGTCTTAACAAAAAAATAAAAATGACTTTATCCAACAATGAGGGCTAGAACATTTCTTGTTTCACATTTTTGCATAGCCCACTGCGGCTTATGCAGTGAAGTGAGAAATATACCATAGCTGTACCTACAGTGCAGGTACTGGAAAATCTAGTTTGGGGCAAGATATAAATAATTCAAAGTAGCATTAAAAGACTTACAGGTGTGTCAAATCTCGAAGGCCACGAAATGCGTTTCTTGAAATGGTTTCTACCTTGTTTCCTTCAATAAATCTATGCAGAAAGATTTGATTGAAAGACACACGTTAAAGAGAATGTTTCAGTTCATCTGGTAGAAGAACAAAAGCAAATACTGAATAAAAGGTGAACAGCATTATTCCCAGGGCTTTTTCCCCAGATAGAACTCGCTGGAACTCTATTCCGGCACCTCTCATGTGGGTGCCATTGCCGTGAGTTCCGGCACCTCTTTTTCTATAAAAATAGCACCAATTATTCCACTTTTCTTGGCTTATGTGTCTGCTGTGGTCTGATTAACAAAAGCCTCCATTAACCAAACTGCTCATTTCAGTGCACACACGAAAGTCACCCTCAGGAGCTTTGTGTGAGCAGCAGGGCTCTTGCTAGACTTTGGGTCAGGCTGTAATATGATTTTATTGCTTATCATGTAACAACTGTCCCTGTGAGTCAGACATAAGTAAAGGTAAAGGGACCCCTGACCATTAGGTCCAGTCGTGGCCGACTCTGGGGTTGCGGTGCTCATCTCGCTTTACTGGCCAAGGGAGCAGCGTACAGCTTCTGGGTCATGTGGCCAGCATGACTAAGCCACTTCTGGCGAACCAGAGCAGCCCACGAAAATGCCGTTTACCTTCCCGCCAGAGCGGTACCTATTTATCTACTTGCACTTTGATGTGCTTTTGAACTGCTAGGTTGGCAGGAGCAGGGACCGAGCAACGGGAGCTCACCCCGTCTCAGGGATTCGAACCGCCGACCTTCTGATCGGCAAGTCCTAGGCTCTGCGGTTTAACCCACAGCGCCACCCGCGTTCCACACATATATACTGCTTAAATAGCCCCAACTAGACAGTGGCTAACTCTTTGCCACTTGGCCTACGTTCATAACATCACCATGTTGGACTGGTGTTGTTTCAATGCACAAACATTTGGCCACATTTTTGTTTTTGGAAGAAAACTGTAAACATAATTTTTTAAGAGGCACTAGGTGCAAAAGAAGTGAAGGCAACCAGGAGCTCGCAGCACAAGGAATACATTGCCTTCCCAGCTGTACTCCTGTGGACACCTAGAGAGTAACCCCCAGTGAATATTATGGGACATACTTCTTAGCAAGCATGCATAGGCTTGTGCTGTTAGATTTCTTCACACATTTGTAACCCCACTCTCCTGAGTTGAAGCTGCAAAATTCTAGAACCAATATAAAAGGAAATTCATGATCCAGAACTTTTAAGTCCCACTGGTTCCCAGTGGCGTAGTGTGGGGGGTGCAGGTGGGGCCGGCCGCACCGGGCGCAACATCTGGGGGGGGCGCACTCGCACTCGCAGCTCTCTGCTCCCTGCTAAAATCCACGGGTTTGGGGGCGCAAATTACTTGCCTTGCCCCGAGTGCTGACAACCCACGCTACGCCACTGTTGGTTCCAATGGGAGATATTAAACCATGTCATTATCTCTCCTTCTGAAATCAGTAGAACTGAAAAGGACTTACTGATTTCAACATTTATACCTTACTTTTTTTTATTAAGTAAACTCAAAGCACCATACAAAGAACTTCTAAAATGTGTAAAGCACAGCTAAAGTAGGCTACGTCACTAAAATCGATTTCTTATAAAAAAAACAACAACCCAGCAGCAAATTAAGACTATTCGGCATAAAACCAGGGGTTTGGCACATTTAAAATATGAATTGGGTTGGATCTTTGTTATGGAGGAACAGTATAAATCAAGTTTGGGCAGAGGGACTACATTTGCTTTTTGCACCCAATCTATAACCCTGCCCTGTCATCATGGCATTAACTTAATCAAAACCATATGTAATATGGATTGGCCTCCTGAAGCAGCATGAGATATATGCATGTGAGCATTTTGATTTTGTGGTTAGGATATAGAATGAAAAGGAGGTCATTGAGAAAGTGGGGAGTCACTTTTTTGTTTAATCGGAAGACACCTGGTTCTAAGAGGCTACTGAAGTAAGTACAGTGGTACCTCGGGTTAAGTACTTAATTCGTTCCGGATGTCCGTTCTTAACCTGAAACTGTTCGTAACCTGAAGCACCACTCTAGCTAATGGGGCCTCCTGCTGCGGCTGCTGCCGCGCCGCCAGAACAAGATTTCTGTTCTTATCCTGAAGCAAAGTTCTTAACCTGAAGCACTATTTCTGGGTTAGCGGAGTCTGTAAACTGAAGCGTATGTAACCTGAAGCATCTGTAACCCAAGGCACCACTGTGTTGGCTGATGACACACCACAGCTGAGGCTGTGTTTCCATTTTTTTAATGTAAACAGCAACAGTACTATACAGTGGTAATATTAAGGGCTGTAGTTATTCCTGTCTTCCTTATTTGCTACTTTTGACATTAATTCTATGGCACAGAGGGGGAAATGCATGATCGGAATGCAACAGAGCACATGACTGCACTTAGGTAAAGGTATCCCTGACTGTGAGGTCCAGTTGCGGATGACTCTGGGGTTGCAGCGCTCATCTTGCTCTATAGGCCGAGGGAGCCGGCGTTTGTCCGCAGACAGCTTCCGGGTCATGTGGCCAACATGACTAAGCTGCTTCTGGCGAACCAGAGCAGCGCATGGAAACGCCGTTTACCTTCCCGCCGGAGCGGTACCTATTTATCTACTTGTACTTTGATGTGCTTTTGAACTGCTAGGTTGGCAGGAGCAGGGACCAAGCTGCGGGAGTTCATCCCGTCGCAGGGATTCGAACCGCCAACCTTCTGCTCGGCAAGCCCAAGAGGCTCAGTGGTTTAGACCACAGCGCCACCCGCGTCCCTTTATGACTGTGCTTAGAAAACATATATTTGTTTGGGTCAAATTCCCCATTTTTCTGTGAAACTCCCTCATTCAACTCACAGTAATTCGGCACATTTCGTGAGCTTTAAATGCTCTCCTATTGAGTCCACACACAATACGTCTCAGCTGGAATGAGGTGCCCAATTTATCACCAGCTCTTAATCATTATCATGTTGGCTGGGATCCAAAGAGCTACTTCAGGCACACCAAAGGGCTTGAACATGATCAGTGGGTTTTTTTAAAAACAACAGCAGACACCCCACCCCATGCCCTACCACAATCTGCTTTTGAAAGTCCCTTCAGTTTTAAAAGCAGTTTCCAATGTGGCATCGGTGGCAGGGGGCCTGTTGTTTGTGAAAAGACAATTCAAAGTCCCTTTGCAGTGTGTGGAGTCCTGACCCTTAACACATGAAACGTAACACAAAATACACGTTCAAAGTAAGCTATAACTTCTCCAGTTTTGTGCAAACCTTATACGGTGCTTAACGACAAAGAGCTGTGTGGCACCTTAAAGACGAGCAAACTTGAAGGTGCCGCAAGACTGTTGGTTTTGCTGAAACAGACAAGCATAGCTAGCCCTCTGGAAATAATTAGACGTTAAGTGCTGAAGAAAGAAAAAGGCAAGCAATATTGCACATCAGCTTTCCACTGCAAGTTGCCATGTGCTAAATGGGAATTCATGTACATTTCCTGAGGAGAAATGCACAAGAGCTCCCTGTTTCTGGAGCCCAGGCATCTCCAGCTGGGGAATTGTATTAGCTCCTAGTATGCACATTATATCTTGCAGTGGAAAGCAGAAAGATGAGAACGTTCACATGCATTCACTTGCCCCGCCTGAATCACAACATGTAATGTCATCTAGAGAAAAGGAACATTCCCTTCAGTGACAGTGTACCGGTAAATCATCAGAGTAGCATCATCCATTTCAGAAATCTTAGTTTACTACATTAAACAAAAAGAAGAAACTTACAAGTACTCGAGATGGAACAGACCCCCAAAGGCATCATCCCGTATGATAGTAAATGAGTTAGAATTCAGCAGTCTAAAAAACGGAATAGAAACATTAAGAGGGGGGATGTTTTTAAAAGGCCACCATACAATTTAAAGCACTGTGAAGAAATGCTAGACAAAGCTGAATTTCCCTTAGTCAGTTTCTTCAGAATGCATATAAAAAGAACCATTAACAAGTCATCAATGAGCGTTTAATACTCTCTCACCCTGCTTTGGTGCAACAAAGCACGCATTGCTTTGTTATCAAATATGACTCTGTAGGTAGTAAAAGGTAAAGGGACCCCTGACCATTAGGTCCAGTCACGACCGACTCTGGGGTTGCGGCACTCATCTCGCTTTATTGGCCGAGGGAGCCGGTGTACAGCTTCCGGGCCATGTGGCCAGCATGACTAAGCCGCTTCTGGCGAACCAGAGCAGCACACGGAAACGCCGTTTACCTTCCCGCCAGAGTGGTACCTATTGATCTACTTGCACTTTGATGTGCTTTCGAACTGCTAGGTTGGCAGGAGCAGGGACCGAGCAACGGGAGCTCACCCCGTCACGGGGATTCGAACTGCCGACCTTCTGATCAGCAAGTCCTAGGCTCTGTGGTTTAACCCACAGTGCCACCCGCGTCCCAACTCTGTAGGTAGTAGGAAATAAGAACTAAGAGCCTACTGGATCAGGCCAATGTTCCATCTAGTCCAGCACACAGCGACCAGCCAGCTACCTGTCGGAAGCCCATGAGTAGGAAGGCCAGTATAAAGTAAGCAGCACATAAGCGGCACACAAAATGCTACCAAACCATTCTACGTTCTAAATCTTCTATTAATAATCCAAAAATTGAGAGAGCTATGTACAAGATCTACTGCAGAAGCCACAAACAGAAAACTCATTCAAATTGAGTCCAAAAGGAAGATTCAGTCTTTAATGTTCCTTTAGCCAGGCTCCTGTAGATATCAACAAAGGTATGTTATGGGAATAACGCCACCGGATCGCTAGTCGGCATCGTTTATGGTTGGAACTACGACGGTATCTGATCGTCTTCGAACCTCCGACTTTCGTTCTTGATTAATGGAAACATTCTTGGCAAATGCTTTTGCTCTGGTTCGTCCAAGAATTTCACCTCTAGCGGCACAATATGAATGCCCCCGGCCGTCCCACTTAATCATGGCCCCAGTTCCGAAAACCAACGAAATAGAACCAGAGTCCTATTCCATTTTTCCTAGCTGGAGTATTCTGGTGACTGGCCTGCTTTGAACACTCTAATTTTTTCAAAGTAAAGTCTCCCCTTCTGTGGTTTCCAGCAACTAGTATTCAGAAGGATACTGCCCCTCACAGTGTAGGTAGAGCACAGCCATTCTGGCTAGTAGCCACCGGTAGAGTTATCCTCCATGAATTTGTCCAATTCCCTTCTAAAACCATACGATTTGGTGGCTACCACTGCCTTCTGTGCTCCATGAAGAAATACTTCCCTTTTCCCTGTCCTAAATCTTTCAACTTTGTGAATGGCAGGAAGTGGAGAAAGTGGAGCCTTGCTCCCTTCCAGGATGTGCCTTGTATGTGATAGCTAGGTCACCTCAATATTAGGGGGACTGGGGATGTTGGTGGCCCACCAGAATGTTGTCGTCAAGTGCAGTGATTTACTTCCCCCTATAGGAATGAGTGATAGGCACTTACAGTGGTACCTCTGGATGCGAACAGGATCCGTTCCAGAGCCCCGTTCGCATCCTGAAGCAAACACAACCTGCGTCTGCGCAGGTTGCAATTCGCCGCTTCCGCGCATGCGCATGACGTCATTTTGAGCGTCTGTGCATGCGGCGAAACCTGGAGGTAACACATTCCATTACTTCCGGGTCGCCACGGAGCGCAACCTGAAAACACTCAACCCAAAGCTACTTCAACCCGAAGTATGACTGTATTTTATATATAGGATTTTATTTTATTTATTTAGGATATAGTTAGATCTCTCCTATCCTAGGGCAAGATGTTTTTTGTGTAGCCATGGACTGGCGGTTTGGGGAGAAACCACTTTAGCTGGAACACCAGGAGATAAAATTTGGGCAGCTCACCAGGCTGTTCTGTCTTCCCACCCCCCACCCCCTTTCAGGGCAAGATGGTCCTTAGGTAGCCTTGTGGTGGCAGCTGGAGGAGGGAGAGGTCAACTCAGCTGAATGATGGATTATGGCCACCTCACTGGGTGTTCTGCCTCCCCCTTCTGCCTGCACAGCTGTACCCTGGGTTCTGTTTCTTTACCACACTGGGGTGTGGCAGAGTGTTGGGAAGCCACGATGGAATGCATTGAAAGGGTTGGTTGGTTGATTGATAGATTAGTCACAGTTCTACATCACTGTCAAACATTCATTTAGCATTTCTGCTGACTTGGATTCCTATAGTGTCGTTTAATGTTTTATAGTTTAAAAAGAGAGCTGAGTAAAACAGTACCAAAAAAAAATCAATGCCAAAATATGGTCATCGTTTAATAACCATAGAAAATATTAATATGAATGTTGATATAATGATTTGTATGGAAAATGCTCTCAGAACCTCGATAGAACAAGCCAGGACCGCCTTGGAAGAGCAGAGTGGCAAGACATGACGCTATTGGATTAAAAAAGGGGGTTAGAGGTGCTCTTGGATAGCAGAATAAGAGGAACAGAATCTATGACTACTAGAAAAGAGTAGCTCATCCTAGTGAGCCCAGTGCAGCAGAAATGCATAAAAGAACAGAATTGCACCACAACTCTGTAAGGTAAAGGTAATAGGACCCCTGACCATTAGGTCCAGTCGTGGCCGACTCTGGGGTTGCGGCGCTCATCTCGCTTTATTGGCCGAGGGAGCCGGCGTACAGCTTCTGGGTCATGTGGCCAGCATGACTAAGCCGTTTCTGGCAAACCAGAGCAGCGCATGGAAACGCCGTTTACCTTCCCGCCAGAGCGGTACCTATTTATCTACTTGCACTTTGAGGTGCTTTTGAACTGCTAGGTTGGCAGGAGCAGGGACCGAGCAACGGGAGCTCACCCCGTCACAGGGATTCAAACCACCGACCTTCTGATTGGCAAGTCCTAGGCTCTGTGGTTTAGCCCACAGCACCACCCTACACTGCAAATCTACAGGGACTCTCCCACCTTTCAGGCCATAAACACATTTCTAGGGGCTTCTCTCTGCTTTCAAGGGAAAGGGAAGCAAAGATGGGTGGTGCCATCCTTATCCTCAGATGGGTATAATCCAGCTCTCTTCCTGGTGTAAAGCAACTGTAGACCAAAAGTCCACAGAGGGACAGGCTAGGACAGAGGTGCTTGTGGAACCAACAAACTCTAAGGATAAATTGTCACTTTTCCACAGTTACCATTAATTTCTACCCTGACCATTGAATTCTTTCCAAAGCTGAAATTTTGACCGGATTTCCTAGTTCCAGTTTGGGTGGAACTGGGCACTATATACGGGGAGATGGACTATAATTCATAAGAAGGCTCCAGCAGATAACAGCAGGTGTTTTCAGACCTTTCTAGGTCTGTCTAGAAGCCGACTGACGTCAGCACAAATTGATGGCATCACGAGCATGTGCTGGTGCTTGCAGCCTGCGCTGTGCTGATAAAGTTCTACATTTTATTGGTTAAACACGCACAAAAATACAGTTATCACAAAACAGGAGTGCAAATATTACAGCAACCGCAAATCATCAAATGGATAAGGATTACAAAAGTTTCAGTACAGTCAGACGAAAGTCAACCACAATTACTTATAACCTGAAGGGCATTGCCTAGTATCGTACAGGAAGGTTAAGATGCTGATCTTCACAGTTCGCAACAATAATCTCAGCCTATCCCCTTTGTTAACTGTTGTGTAACACAGCGCATTGATTGCATGGCTTGGCAGTTCACTGCATTGCTCCCAAGAGAGTCATCTAGAGAATTGGAAGCATATACATGACCTGTTTTCTAGTCTGTGGGCCATGCAAGTTTTGTGGCTGGTTCACCAGGTCATCTGCCTTGGTTGTTAAGAGTGGGTGGGCAGGACAGACAGCACGGCTGCTGTTTAGTCAACTTCACCAACAATTCCCAAACCAAGATAAAATTACAGCGTGGGGTGTAGATTTTGGCAACTGCCAAGCCATCAAGCAAGCTCTTGTCTCCTTTCCACCCACGACTGAGAGCCTGGGAGGCACCTTCTCTTTCTCAGATGAAAGGAAGGCCCAAGAAGTTTGAGACAACAATGTGTATTGCGATTCGAAAGCGTGGTGGGAATTAAGCATACTCGTGCCAACTTGGATATGGAAGGAACCAAATAGGGAATTATACTGCTATGGCAGAGATATAAGAAGGAAGCTGTTAAGTAGGTATACTAAAAAGGTGTTGCTTGTGGTGGGGGGGGGGGTTTAAGAATCCAGTTTCTTTTGGTGTTTCTCAACAATGTAGCATTGCTGTTGGAGCAGAATTTCCTTCCAATATTTTAGCATAATCCTTCCAACGAATGTCAAACAAGAGAAGTGTTTGTAATGGGCACCTCTAAAAAAAAAAGAAACTGGATTTCAGAATAAGCTTTACAATCGCATGTCAATTTATTTTGGATTCTGCACTAACCTTTCATTTCCTTTCAAAGCAATGACTCCTCAGCTCTTTACTTGGTTTTAGAAATTAACATTCACCAATCGTGGGTCTCAGTCTGTGATTTGGAAACAGTTATTTCAAAGTCCCAGGATGCCTCTTCGCAGGCAAGAGCTTTGATCATCTCTTTTTATAAATAAAAATTAAAATTTAATACTTACAGCAACTGTAGGGAAGGCAAATGTGAAAACATTCTCTCTTTTATTTCAGAAAATGTTCCATTTACCAGGCTCCTGAGGGGGAAAATACAAGGGAAAATCCATAGGAACTAATTACAACACTTTTTTCTTATTTGATTATTACCATCATCATTATGACTCTCTTTCTTAACAGCTTTTCCATGACCTTCCTTACAGTTCTTAACCTGCTCCTCCGGAAGTTTTCTATGGTCTCCTTTCACCGTATTTATCAATTAATCCAAAATATTGTGTGCATTTGACTGCCTCTGTCTGAAAAGTGAATCGGGATCTGCTTTCTTCGTCCCCTTATATTATGGATTTATTTTCCTACCTATTATATATATGCATTGTAATATCTGTGTGCCTTTGTGCTATAGCTGTAGATACAGATGACATATGACTGAACAGAAGCAATCAGTGAGTGAAACAGAACTGAAGGCTGTTGAAGCCCAGCAGATTTTAAAGCGAGGCAAGTTGAAAAGTCCTACATTACCAAAGGCAGTGAACTCACTCTTAACTTCCAGGACCCTGAATCCTATTTGTTCCAAGATAGTTAAGACCAGCTGAAAATCATTTCTTCTCCTCTAGTGAGAACATGGCCACTTACTCGCTGCATCTCCCCAATTCTTTGAGTTTTATACGCTGGGCCTTTTCTCCCGCATCACCCGCCCCTCTCCAGTCTTTTGTCATCTCTGGAACTGCCTGCTGCTGCAGCATCTTCTGCTAGCCCTAAAACAACATCTCCCGGCTGAGCTACCGCGCAGGCATCTCCGGAAACGCCAGGCGGGCGCCTCCCTTCCCATGCGCCCTGTTTGCACGGAGCAGCCGGAGGGGGCAAGTTTGGTGCTGCGCTTTTCCTAACACCCTCTGAACGTCAGAATCCTAGAATCGCGGAGTGAGTGTCGGAAGGGGGGGGGGAGACCCCCGAGGGTCATCCAGCCCAACCCCCTGCAATGCAGGAATCTCAAGTAAAGCATGCACGCGCGCCGCCCCAGAAGGGAAGGTCTGGTGCCATCCGTGCGCTGCGTTGCGCGCCAGCCACCCACCCATCACCCTTCTTGGCTCGACTTACAAGGAGCTGATGTCTCCGGGGCTCCGCGGCACCGCCGCCGCTCCGACGCAAATGATGGACTCTTTGGTGCAGCTGCAGATGGCGGGACACCGCACCGGCTTCCTCACCTGGGCGCGCTGCAGAAGGCACGCCAGCGCCAGGAGCCAGAGACAGCCGCTGCCCAGCCAGCCAGCCATCGTGCGCCCTCGGCCGCCGCCGCCGCCTCCGCCGCGTGGTCCCCCTTTGGCCCTGCTGCGCTCGTGGCCCGAGCAATGCAGCCGCCGCCGCCGCCGCCGCTGCTACTGGAGAGGCTGGAACGGGAGCCAGGCAGCATGCTGCACCCTGAAGCTGCCCCCTCTCTCTCCCTCTCTGCAGCACTGGAAGCAGCGCCCAGGATCCTGCTGTGCTCTCAGGCTCCTTCCTCCGGACTGACATCAGCGCCGAGGCCTCCCGCTCCCCACCCCCCCCCCAGCTCCTCATCCTCCCCCCCCCCCTTCTTCTGCTTTTCTTTCTTTCTTTTTTGGTCTCATGAATAATTCAGCCAAAGGAGAGTTTTAAGAAATCGCCGGCTACCCACCGACCCTGCGCAATCGGAGGCAAGGAGCCCATCCTCTCCATCGGAGTTTCCCATACCCCCCCCCCCCCCGCCTTACAACCTCATCCAGCCCAGTCAATAGTTCTTAAAAAAGGTCCATCTCATTGGTGGGGTTATGGGGCGAATTCCCATAGCAAGGGGGCAGGGGGGGGATTCTGGGCGGCTTCCCATAGCGCAGTGAGGGCTGCCCAAACGGTGGGGGATGATGATGATGATGATGATGATACCTATATTTATACAGGTACCTATTCAAAGTTGTTGTTGTTGTTGTTTAGTCATTTAGTTGTGTCTGACTCTTTGTGACCCCATGGACCAGAGCACGCCAGGCACTCCTGTCTTCCAAGGCCTCCCGCAGTTTGGTCAGACTCATGTTTGTAGGAATCTCAATTACATGACAAATGGCCATCTAGCCTCTGCTTAAAAACCTCCAGTGAATGAGAGTCCACCACCTTCCAAGAGAGTCCATTTCGCTGTCAAACAGCTCTTACGGTCAGAAAGTTCTTCCTGGTCGGAATCGCCTTTCTTTTAATTTGAATCCATTGGATTGGGTTCTAGCCTCCGAAGCAGGAGAAAACACGCTTCCTCCACATGACAGCCTGGCTCTGGGGTTGCGGCGCTCTTCTCGCTTTAATGGCCAAGGGAGCCGGCGTACAGCTTCCGGGTCATGTGGCCAGCATGACTAAGCCGCTTCTGGAAAACCAGAGCAGCGCATGGAAACGCCGTTTACCTTCCCGCCGGAGTGGTACCTATTTATATACTCGCACTTGGATGTGCTTTTGAACTGCTAGGTTGGCAGGAGCAGGGACCAAGCAACGGGAGCTCACCCCGTCACGGGGATTCAAACCGCTGACCTTCTGATTGGCAAGTCCTAGGCTCTGTGGTTTAACCCACAGCGCCACCCGCGTCTCTCAGGATACTTAGATACTTCAAAAAGGCAATTATAACACCTCTCAGTCTCTTCTTTTCTGGGCTAAACATACCCTTATGGCTTGGTTTCCATCTTGGTCGCTCGATCATCTTGGTCGTCCTCCTCTGCACATATTCCAGCTTGTCAATATTCTTCTTAAATTGTGGTACTCCAGGTGTGGTTTTATTTATTATTACTCAACATGAAGCAGAGAAACAGGCCAATATTTATTACAGCAGGCAAATATCCATTAATGGCCAGTATCTATTGCAGGCTCTTATTAAATGGACTTGGGTGAGGAAAAGTGTTAGATTCAGATCTGGGAAACATGGGTTCAAATTCCTCCTCAGCAACAAAGCTCACAGTGTGATATTGGCCCAGTCAGTCCCACTTGATCAAACCTACCTTACAGGTCTGTTGTGAGGATAAAATTGGACTGGGGATGCCATGTACAACACCTTGAGTTTCTTGGAAGAAGGATGGAATGTAAATGACATGATAGATTGTATTTTAATATTCTGGAAGCTGCCTAGAGTGGCTGGGGAAACCCAGCCAGATGGGTGGGGCATAAATAAAGTATTATTATTATTATTGATTTATTGATAGATAATAATCTACACAGCAATATCAGATTTCAGATTATTCTTGGCAAACATTGTTCATTATATCAATGCAAAGCCTTACTCATTCGTTCTCCCTCTTGAGTATGCTTGCTGCTATTCTTTATTTTGCCTGCAAAAGCCTTTCTCACTACTACAGTGATACCTCAGGTTACATACGCTTCAGGTTACAGACTCCGCTAACCCGGAAATAGTACCTCGGGTTAAGAACTTTGCTTCAGGATGAGAACAGAAATTGTGCTCCGGTGGTGTGGCAGCAGCAGGAGGCCCCATTAGCTAAAGTGGTACCTCAGGTTAAGAACCTTTTCAGGTTAAGAACGGACCTCCAGAACAAATTAGGTACTTAACCCGAGGTACCACTGTACATATTTTTGATTCAAGTTTGTTCAGACAGACAAATCTAATTTCCAATGCTATTTTTCTATAAAAAAAATGGTGCCGAAACTCACCATGAACACCTCCCATAGCATCCACCTTAGAGGTGCCGGAACCGAGTTCCATTGAGTTCCAGTTGGGGGGGAGGGGAAACCCTGCTAATTTCACAGAAAATTATAAACCAAGGCAAATCTTTGCTTGTTACAGACAGATATCTCAAATTATGACAAATCCATAATCATTATTTCTTTGCCTGAGCTGGAAGAGGTGTAAGTTCCAAGGGGGACTTGCGTGTGAATGATGGTGAGTCCTCTTAAAGACTTCATCAGGTAATGTTCATTTCTTTTTTAATATAATAATATTTATTAGGTATTTAATAGTTACAGAAAGAAAAAGAGTAAAAAAGAAACAGTAAAAAAAATTAACCAACAATACATCAAAAATAGGGGAAAAAAACAATACAGCAAAACAACAGGAAAAAACAAAAACATTTAAAAACACATCCAAATTTCATTTCTTTATCTTTCATATGCTTGTTTCCTCGACTTCCTCACGCCTCCCTTTTTTGTATTCTAGTTCAAATTAGCTGGTTCAGCAAATCCTTTCCCTCTTTCTCAATTTTTGTTCTATAATTTATCTTAACACAGTTTAACTTTAAATTTTCCACTTTAGCCCATTAACAATCAATTTTTATATAATTCTTAATAACACTTCTGTTAAGACCATATAACTTCATTCCAATATTCTTCTAACATTCATTAATTTTGCAATATTTCTGTAAATATACTTTACATTTTTTCCAATCTTCTTCCACCGACTCTTCTCCCTGGTCTCGGATTCTGCCAGTCATTTCCGCCATTTCCATATAGTCCATCAGCTTCATCTGCCATTCTTCCCGGGTGGGTAGATCTTGTGTCTTCCAATACTTTGCGATGAGTATTCTTGCTGCTGTTGTGGCGTACATAAAAAAAGTTCTATCCTTCTTTAGTGTTCATTTCAAATGACATGTTGAGAAACATGTTGTAGAATCATACAATTGTAGAGTTAGACGAGACCCTGAGTTTTATCTAGTACAACCCCCTGCGATGCAGGAATTTCAATCAAAGCATCCATGACAGACGGCCATCCAACTTACAGATTTGAATATAAGGGACCAGCAGCCTTGAAAGTAAGGGATCAGTAGCCAAAATAAGGGATTTTCAGAGCACAGGTATGTTTGACTTCTGAGCCCCTCCAAGCCAAAGGCAGAAAGCCCAGCCAGCAGCCAAACGAAGCCTCAAGCAGTGGTTCCCACAGCGCAGCAACCCGGCAAAGGGGATGCAGCAAGGAAAACCACCGTCACCTCTCCGCTGGGAAGCGCTGAGCAAAGGCGAGTCCCCAGGCAACACGGCTGATTTGATCAGCACAAGGCATGCAAGCTCCACCCCCCAGTCGTTCTTAGACTCCTTACTGGGTGAGCAACGCAGCCAAGCAACACAGCTATGCCATCCAACCTCTGCTTTAAAACCTCCAAGGAAACAAGAGTTCGCCACCTCCCAAGGGAGACTGTTCCACTATCAAACAGTTCTTGCTGTCAGAAAGTTCTTCCTGATATATTTAGTTGTAATCTAACTTTCTTGTAACTTGAATGCAATTGATTCAGGTCCCACCTTCCTGAGGAGATCCATCCAGGTGGAGGAACAGCACATGACTTGATCTGCATGCCCTGCAGTGTTCTGGAAACAGCAGTCCCAGACATCTCTTACTCTACAGTTAATCCCATTGAGTTCAATGGGATTTGCTCCAAGGTGAGTGAGTCTACGGTTACAATCACAATTCCCCCAGTGCAGTCCACTCCACACATCAGGGTAGTAATAATAATAATAATAATAATAATAATAATAATAATAATAATGGTAAATAATTTATTTATACCCCACCCATCTGGCTGAGTTTCCCCAGCCACTCTGGGCGGCTTCCAATCAAGTGTTCAAAACAATACAGCATTAAATATTAAAAACTTCCCTAAACAGGGCTGCCTTCAGATGTCTTTTAAAGAGAAGATAGCTGCTTATTTCCTTCACATCTGAAGGGAGGGCGTTCCACAGGGCGGGCACCACTACCGAGAAGGCCCTCTGCCTGGTTCCCTGTAACCTCACTTCTTGCAATGAGGGAACCGCCAGAAGGCCCTCGGTGCTGGATCTCAGTGTCCGGGCAGAACGATGCGGGTGGAGACGCTCCTTTAGGTATACTGGACCGAGGCCGTTTAGGGCTTTAAAGGTCAGCACCAACACTTTGAATTGTGCTCGGAAACGTGCTGGGAGCCAATGTAGGTCTTTCAAGACCAGTGTTATGTGGTCTCTGTGGCTGCTCCCAGTCACCAGTCTAGCTGCCACATTCTGGATTAATTGTAGTTTCCGGGTCACCTTCAAAGGTAGCCCCACATAGAGCGCATTGCAGTAGTCCAAGCAGGAGATAACCAGAGCATGCACCACTCTGATGAGACAGTGTGCAGGCAGGTAGGGTCTCAGCTTGCGTACCAGATGGAGCTGGTAGACAGCTGCCCTGGATACAGAATTGACCTGTGCCTCCATGGACAGCTGTGAGTCCAGAATGACTCCCAGGCTGCGCACCTGGTCCTTCAGGGGCACAGTTACCCCATTCAGGACCAGGGAGTCCTCTACACCCGCCCGCCTCCTGTCCCCCAAAGCAGTACTTCTGTCTTGTCAGGATTCAACCTCAATCTGTTAGCCGCCATCCATCCTCCAACCACCTCCAGGCACTCACACAGGACCTTCACCGCCTTCACTGGTTCTGATTTAAAAGAGAGGTAGAGCAGGGTGTCATCTGCATACTGATGAACACCCAGCCCACTGACTCACACGGTCTGAACATACAAAGAGCCCTGCTGGATCAGACCAGATCTAGTCCAGCATCCTGTTGTCACAGTGACCAACTAGATGCCTATGAGAATGAAGCTTGCATGTTGACCTTGAGTGCAAAAGCATTCTCCCCGTTCATGATTTCCAGCAACTGGTCTTCAAAGGCACACTGCCATCAATACAGGAAATTGAGGTTTGGGGGTGAAATGACCTTGCAGGCTAGGATGGACTTCCTGGCGAGCCAAAACTATCCTGGCATGCACCTCTGCACCACAGCTAACGGTGCTGTAATGGCTGCTCTGTGCGCATGGTACCAAGGTTTCCCTATGCCAAGAATCCCAGGACTAGGTTGTAGCTCATGATATATTGTTCATCTTTAAACTGTCACAAGGCAGTTCATCCCACAACCAGGAGCTAAGCAGCCGTAATACCTTAATGGTGCTTTAAAATACTTCTGTTGATTTCTTCACAGTTACTGAAAATTTATAGGAAATGTAGAAATTACCTCTCTGGACGATATCAAGTTCTTTCAGGTTACGTGCGTTGTTTCCAAAAGTGCCCAGCCAAAGGACAGGGTGGAGGTCACTGTAAATGTGGAGCTGTCATTTTAAACTATAATAATTAGTGCATTTATCTGGTTTATATAAGAGCCTTTTTAGCGGCAGTCATAATGACATCTTGTGGCAATTAATTCATAAGTTAATCCTGTATCACACAAAAAAAGTACTTAACTGTCATCTGCTGAGAACTTTACTGTCAATCAATTTCACTAGATGACGTCAAGTTCTAATATTGTGAATGGGAATGATTCCTCTCTATTTATTCATCATTTTGCAGACCTCTTTCATTGTGTGCCTGGTTTATTGTCTTCTTTTTTAGACCAAGAAGCCACAAATGATCTCACTCTTCCTCATATTCTTTATCGGTTGTCCTGTTGGTGATCCTTTATTATCATCTTTTGCTGCACTTTTTGGACCTTTGGAAGTTTTATATACATTTTATGAGAGTGCAACCAAAATGCTTTAAATATGGCTGCACCATGCATTTATATGATGGCGCTATCATATTTCCCATTTCATTTTCAGTCCTTTCGAGCCAGTGTGGTGTAGTGGTTAAGAGTGGTAGACTCGTAATCTGGGGAACCGGGTTCGCATCTCCGCTCCTCCACATGCTGCTGCTGGGTGACCTTGGGCTAGTCACACTTCTCTGAAGTCTCTCAGCCCCGCTCACCTCACAGAGTGTTTGTTGTGGGGGAGGAAGGGACAGGAGATTGTTGGCTGCTTTGAGACACCTTTGGGTAGTGATAAAGCGGGATATCAAATCCAAACTCTTCTTCTTTCATCTATTTTGTCTTTTCGGTTCTGTAACAAAAGTGAAGGCCAGACTAGACATGACAGAAGCATTGAGCGCATACCCATCTTTTTTATTTTCATTCTGCCATTTATTTATTTGTTTACAGTATTTCTTACCTGCCCACCTTAGGGTCCCAGGGCAGGTTACCACAATAGCATACACAATTACCGTATTTTCCGGCGTGTAAGGTGCCTGGGCATATAAGACGACCCCCCCCCCAACTTTTCCAGTTAAAATATAGAGTTTGGGATATACTCGCCGTATAAGACTACCCCTCTTTCAACGCACACCAAATAAAAATTTAAAAAACCAGTCTCCAGTCCGGCTCGGAAATCCGCTCCACTTCCCAGTGGCCGGGGGCTTCTGGGGCCAATTTTCAAGCGTATTTCTGCTTCATCTAGAGAGCTTGGTGTCCTCTGATTTGCTCTTGTTTTATCCTTTGGGGGGGGGGGGAGAGAGTTGCTGCAGGAGCTGCTGCTGTAGCCGGCGTATAAGACGACCCCTGACTTTTTCCCCTGGGTTAAAAAGTAGTCTTATACGCCAGAAAATACAGTATATACAGATAAAATAGTTACAGTTAAAAACCACACGAAACCATTCAGACTGGAACTTAACAATATAGCAGCTACAGCTACCTCACCTCTTTGAATTCTGGGGAGGAAACATTCTGCAGAACTTTAACCTTTCCTTCCATGCTGTTTTCCCAGTCGAAATTGATCCCAAGGCTGCTGATTAAGCCAGTAGGAGAAGACACCTCCATGGGTCTGTATTTCTACCAGGATAGTGTTCACTGGAAGAAAAGTCCTGTAGGGGCTTCCTTCTCCATGCTAAAGTCCTGATCTAAATCAAGGAGTCCTGGGGCTGCTAACAGCGAAAGGCAAAACATGTAGTGATGCATTCATGCATTTTTATCATCACATCTTATTTGGCTCGAGCTTGACTGTGATGGCCTGGGAATCCGATTCAGAGGCTGAACCTGAGGAATCCCAGCCTGCACAGGAGTCCCTGCCTCCAGGGCCAGCTGAGCTGGGGCAGGGGCTTGAACCTGAAGGGCCCTCACCTGTGCCGGATCCTCAGGAGCAGACACCAGCTGAATCCACTCTGGCTCCGGAGGTGATCGAGGACCCATTGCCTGCAGGTGCTCCTCTCCCAGCCCCGTCAGGGGAAGAGGAGGTTGCCTCTGGGTCCAGTAACCCTCCAGCCTCTCCTGAGCTGCAGAGACTCAGGGCAGAGAGGCGGAGGGAACTAAGTTCGTGCAGAACTAAGTTTGCGCAGGAGCAGTGCTCACCTCCAGGCCAGGAGAGGCGAGTCACCTGTGGACCGGGGCCGCCCTATGCCTTGGAGGAGATAAAGGCCAGTCAGCCCAGTCCCAGCTTGCGGGAGCAACATCGTTGATAACCTGTTCCTGCCAGCACCCTGTCCTGCTCTTCCAGAGTTCCTGACCACGCCCGGATCCTTGCCTTGGACCCCGCTTCGCCTTTGATGGACAGCCTCCATACCCTCAACCTAGGACCGGACTCAGACCACGCCGCACGGTAACCCCCCACCACCCGGCACCAGCACATTGACATTTTCAGGGAACTTTCTGTTGAATTGTTTCTTTAAATGTAAAGGTTCATCATTGTTTCACCCGATGTGTATATCTTTAAGGGCCCAGAGCAAGGGCCAGAGCAGAATAATGAGATCCAGCTTTACATCTGTGAAACATAGCAGGTGCTGCTGAGTTGTGCTAATCAAGCTGTGTCAGCAATTGGGTATAGTATATAAGGAGCAGCACCTAGCTCTCCCATTACCCTGGGGGATGGGTTGGTGGTTTGGTCTGGTTTGGTTGTTGATGTATTTAGTGTTAATGGAGTTTTTGTTTTTGTAATTAAAACCTTGTTTAAGTTATTTTTGAGTCCCTTTTTAATGCATGGTCTCCCCAGCAAGCTCTCTGCAGCGCTACTATACTGCAAATAGCCAACACTTTCTACAATGCATGTTATGGAGATCATCTCAACGATCTTCTTTGTTCCTGCCACTTGTCATTTCTACTCATTTCCCTCTCCTCAAATACCTTTCACATTTAACAGCTCCTTGGGAGAGGTTGAAATTAAACCACTAGCCAAATGGAAGACTCAGACCATTTCGGACAGCTGACCCCATATTTGAGAAACAGAAATAACCCTACAATTCTATGGATCTTGGTGATAGTATTGAGGAGTATAGTATAGTCGTTTAGTCCTGTCCGACTCTTCGTGACCCCCTGGACCAAAGCACGCCAGGCACGCCTGTCTTCCACTGCCTCCTGCAGTTTGGTCAAACTCATGTTAGTAGCTTTGAGAACACTGTCCAACCATCTCATTCTCTGTTGTCCTCTTCTCCTTGTGCCCTCCATCTTTCCCAACACCAGGGTGTTTTCCAGGGAGTCTTCTCTTCTCATGAGGTAGCCAAAGTATTGGAGCCTCAGCTTCAGGATCTGTCCTTCCAGTGAGCACTCAGGGCTGATTTCCTTCAGAATGGATAGGTTTGATCTTCTTGCAGTCCATGGGACTCTCAAGAGTCTCCTCCAGCACCATAATTCAAAAGCATCAATTCTTCGGCGATCAACCTTCTTTATGGTCCAGCTCTCACTTCCATACATCACTACTGGGAAAACCATGGCTTTGGGAAAAACATCATGCTTAGTTAGGCCCTTCCTTCCTTCCTTCTGCCATGCAAGGAGGACGTCTGTCTAACAGGCAATGTTAATGTCTGTCTAGCAAATACTTCGTTTGTAGGAGTCGGTGATCAACATTTTTTATTGCCCCTATTATGATGCTCATGCTTCAGTTTTTAAATTACTCCCCATCTGTATTTTTAGACTTTAAAAAATTTGGACTGTTTTACTGCAAATGCCATTTTTGTAAATATGTTATTACTCAATTTTCAGAACAGAACAGAATCAAACAATAACTTGAGTACAATGAATTGAGTCATACGTTTCTTGGATTACACAGAGTTCTGTGCTGTTATTTTACACATTGATCGTATTCCGAAACTCTCACTTGGTGCTGAAAATATTAGGGTGTGGGCACCAGGGCAGCTTCCCTTGAGAGAGCAGTTCGCATCCAGGGTGGCAGGATCATTATGAGATTTTAAACTTGCTTTTGTGGGGGAAGCACAAAAATGTGGCCACTAATTCAAGTGCTCATCTCAAGTGCCCCAGTGCTCTTTGCTTTTGTCATTCTATTGTGGTGCTACTCAGATCTATGCTTAAAGACCAGGGCCTAGCAGGTGCAGCATAAATGCATTATGTGGTGGTGGTGCTATATGAATAATAAATACTTAATAATGCAGTACAATTCAAAAAAGAGAACCAACAACTGGAGCATGACAGTGCAGCTTTCAGGAGCCATGTGTTGTGCTGTGTTGTTTTGCTTTCTTCTGGAGCATTTTACACATTCACGGTGGTGAGGTTTTGTTCCATTTCATTTTAACGTACACAACTACTTTCTGCCTTTCCTCCCGCAGTAAACAAACGGCTTTTTCAAACAACTTTTCTCACACGCAGGAGAGCAAAGTAATATGACTCCGTTCTGAATGTGATGCCATCAGCTTGCCTGCGCACTGAGAGGCACGTAAAGAATATTGTATGTCTCGTTCGTTATTCACCTGCGAATAAGTAGGAGCCTTTTATGGCCTCCAGCTACACCTGTGAGTGCTGAGCGGAGGAAAAAACAAGGGGTGAGGGGAGGTGTCATTCAAAACCACTTCTTTTCAGTTGAATGGAACGTGAATCTCTTTGAGAGATGTAGGAAAATAGCCTATATGTAGCCCATATTTTTTGAAGCGGCTCATATTTTCAGGGTTAGACAGGTAGGGTGATGGGATGCAGAAAGAGAACAGGGTTCCCTGATCTGGATTATATTTTCACCTCTAGTTGCTGAAGGGGAAAGATTCTGAAACATCTGGAGGATCTATGATGGACATGCAGCTGCATAGTGATTCCACATTGCAGATGTTGTAGTACATTGCTAACACAAGGGCATATGGTGTATAGGATATAGATGTTCCCATTATTAGTAACATGTTTTGACTAGAAATATAGGCATTTCTCAGGAATATTGTCATTAATGTGGTGGCAGTGGTACTGATTTTTTACCTTCACCACAGTGTTCCAGGGTGAGTTACAGCAATTTACAGTTCAATATTCAATAATATTAAAAACTGTTTAAAACAAATTACAGATCAGTCCTTCACAGAGCTGAAAAATCTCGTCAAGAATAAATGTAATGGATTTTAATTTCTTTAAATGCAATGATAATTTTTTTTGTTTAAAAAAAAGTGTCATTATTGCAAAATGTTATCTATTTCTTTATTTACATATGGTTTAAAATATAGGGAAACACATTGCCCCACCCTATATGGGATCCCTCTACTGCACAACTGCGAAGCAATAGCTGTGTCCTCCTTTGCACTTCTTCAGACTATGAACAGAAAGTATCTTTTGGGTTAAGTATTCTGTTCCAGAAAAATGGATTAATGGGAGTGAATGCTGCCAAAACACATTGTGACAATGGCATCTCCATCATCTGCAAAGGGCAGAGGCATCAGCAATGCTCATTACTGCACACACCTGTTCACCACATATTATTGCTTCTCATGCCAAATGTGTAACATTTTTTTTTTAATTCCACCTATTTATTGTTTTGATGGAGACCAAGCATGCTTGGCTGGCTTCTAAAGTAGAGCAGAGCTGAAATTTCTTAGAAGAAACTTTTTCTGAGAATCTTTCTGGGTTCTTTTTTCTGAGCCCACATGGGAGCAAAGGCCATTTTGATTTTCCAAATTTCACACTTCAAATGCACATTATGTTACATTTTACATTTGCAATTTGCTCCTATGAGCTGACTTCCCTCCTTCCCCTCTTCTGACTTCTTTTTGTCACATCTAAATTTTTCGCAATGTCTTTTATCCATTCTATATATTGTTGTTCTGCTTATTCGTTGTCCAAAAATTATCTGCATGTAAATAAATCCTTCTATATATACAACTCTTTCTGTCTATCTATATATTATTTGCATCTACCATTGGTTACTTTGATTACAATATACATTATAATTCTTATTGTTGTTATTCTTTTTCAGTAAAGATATTTATATTACACAGGTTTAATTCGATTCTACTGATTTCTCTATTTCACATATATCTTTCCTACGTACAGCATAAATTTCTTCCATTCTTTTTGAAATGTTTCGTCGCCCTGTTGAATTTTCCCCATTAATTTGGCTATTTCCGCATACTCCATTATCTTCTGTTGCCAATCTTCCACTGTTGGCAATTGCTGTTGTTTCCAGACCTGTGATAACAATAACCTCGCTGCTGTTGTTGCGTATAGAAACAATTTCTGATCATTCTTTGCAGTATCTTCCCCAATCATTCCCAACGAGAATGCTTCCGTTTTTTTCTGGGACGTATATCTAAAGATCTTCTTAAATTCGTTGTATATGTTTCCCCCCAAAAATTTCACCTTGTCACATAGCCACCACATGTGAAAGAAACTTCACCCCGCATTTCCAACAATTTTTGGAATTGTTGGAGCAAAGGCCATTTTGCATAAGTATCTCTGATTATTTTCCAGCATTTTTCTTGGGGGACGGGTGACAGCTGCCATTTAAACACCCGACCCCACCAACACACACACACACACACACACACACACACACACACACACTGCGTTGGAACGATGCTCGGATCAAGCTGTTATGTACCGAGTTGAATAGGATCCAAAATGCAGCAGTCTGATTGGTCCTAGAACAATAGGATTCAGAATGCAGCAGTCTGATTGGTCCTAGAACAATGCAGCAGTATGATTGGTCTGCAGGAGCCACCCAATCCAGCTCCAGATGGAAGTGAATCCCCAACCTGATTGGCCTACAGGAGAATTCCGGAATTAGCCAATCACGTGCAGCCCACGTGTGTAACTAATGTATATAAAGCAGATACTTTGGGGAAACTTTCATTCTTCCTCACCACTATGAGCTGAATAAAGAGCATGAAATCCACTCTCGACTCCGAGTATATTTCACAAGCCATCATGGGAAAGGCAAAAATGGTGGTCAGGCTGCTACTGTTGTCGCTTGTAGTGACAGCAAAAACCACAACAGCACAATACCACTTCTGAATAAGGAAAGTGCTGTGCTATAGTCACTGCCAGGGCTGGCCCACGCATGAGACAAGGTGAGGCAACCACCTCAGGTGGCAGGATCCGCAGGGCAGCAGATCCAGATGTAGATCTTTATTCCCTCCTTGTTCCTCATGTAGATCTTCACTCACCCCATCTTCCTTGGCGGGGAGCAGGGTGTCGTTTTCTGGTTCCCGTCAGGTGTCTGGGGTCAGCGCTGGTCTCCCCACCCCTCAGAAACAGTTGGAGAAATTTGGTGACATTATTCCCCATTTTCTCTCCCCACAAATAGGGTGGTGAATTCTGACAAATCCACTCCACTTCCCAGTGGGGAGGAGTTGCGGTGGACTGCGTGGCCACCCACTCCCTACCGGGGGCGGGGGACTTTGTCCCCCGTTGCCTGGGGGATCCCAGCCACGTCAGAGCCCAGCCAGCCAATCCTCTGGCTGGGGGGGGGGGCATGGCCGGGGCTGATTAAACAGAGGAGCGAGCCAGAGGACTTCCTCTTCCTCTTTGGCTCGCTTCCTCAATCACCCGCCCTCCCTCCCTATTTTGCAGGTTTGGCAGTGGCCTTGCTATGGACTTCAGTTGGTTGCCTTGGTTGTCCGAGGGGCCTGGCAGGAATTTTTCCACTTGGCAAATTGGCACTGGCCACTTGGTTTTTGCCTACCTCGTAGCAATCGTCACAACTTCATTAGGGTTGCGGTTAGGCATTGTTTGACCTTGTGTGGGGGAGAGGAGGTGTGGTCATCACCTGCCCCTCCATGCTTAAGGGTATTCTGTTAAAGGAATCCGGGGGTGTTGATCTAGTCTGAAGCCCGGCTGGGGGGCTAAGGCCTTGACACAACCCCGACGGAAACACCAGGGGGAGCTTGAGTTGTTCGCATCGACAGGTCTCCCCCTACCGGTGGCTTACCCTTACTGGACTTCCTGCACAATGGGCAGGAGTCAGATATAGTCAGGTCCAATCAATGCCTAAGGCAATACCGCTCACATTCTGTAATTTCAATAAAGTTGTGGCCAAAATTTGCCCAATAACATAAACCTAATATCTGTGTCCTTGTGTGAGTTATTTCCAGAGGGGTTGGCTGCGGGGTCTCGACACGCAAGAGTAGAATCATAGAATCATAGAGTTGGAATAGACCACAAGGGCCATCGAGTCCAACCTCCTGCCAAGCAGGAAACACCATCAGAGCACTCCTGACATATGGTTGTCAAGCCTCTGCTTAAAGACCTCCAAAGAAGGAGACTCCACCACACTCCTTGGCACCAAATTCCACTGTCAAACAGCTCTTACTGTCAGGAAGTTCTTCCTAATGTTTAGGTGGAATCTTCTTTCTTGTAGTTTGGATCCATTGCTCCGTGTCCGCTTGTCTGGAGCAGCAGAAAACAACCTTTCTCCCTCCTCTATGTGACATCCTTTTATATATTTGAACATGGCTATCATATCACCCCTTAACCTCCTCTTCTCCAGACTAAACATGCCCAGCTCCCTTAGCCGTTCCTCATAAGGCATCGTTTATTCCTCATAAGGCATCGTTTAAATCGAGTATTTGCTCACAGCTTTCATCTAGACTAGAGAGATATGCAAAGATACTTCAACATCAACAAGGTATATCTGCTCAGTACTTTCTTCCCTTTGACAGCATCTTGCGGCTCATAGGATTCAGGCGCTGTGAGGGGAGAGTACATTTACTTTTGCAATTGTATTCTTTATTTAGATCTGGGAGAGAACAAGAATTTTTTAATCTTAGCTGTGTTCCCTTGGTCTTTACCACCCAGACAGACAGACACATGCTGTGTCCCAACAGGGAGCAATCCTATTATTTTTAATGATCTGTGTTGTGTACCATTTCTGCTACTAAAGCTAAAAGAGCATTTCTCCCTAAAGTCAGCTGTTTTTTCTAGCTGAAGTAGCCTTGAAAGATGACACAGGAGCTACTCTGCCGTTCTCCAGAGTTTAGTTCCCTCAGGATGGCCATTCGAAGGATTTGTTTGTTTGCTTGCTTAAAGTGTTTGCATGTCACTCATAACCATGTTCCCTGGGCAGCTTGAAACAATAAAATAATGTCTGTCACTCATTTTTTTTCCTTAACAAAAATACAAACAGTATAGAAGTACATTTTCACACATGCAGTGCCAGATTTACGTATAACCTAAATAAACTATAGCTTAGGGCCCCACTCTCTTGGGGGCCCCCCAAAAAATTAAAGGAAAAACCTCAATGTACATTTCCAAAATATAAGAAAAAACAAATGAAACCTACATACAGCAACAGTGTTTTGTGTTGCGTATGGACCTATTAGGTCCATAACCTACCATATAGCATATATTCAACACAAAAAACAGTGAGAAATTGTTGTTGACAAAGGACAGCTGGACATATAAAGGTGCCTATTACCTTCAGTAGCTAAATCCGGCCCCCCACATATGGGATAGCATTTTGTGCAATGAAATTCTGTTGGATCCATTGGGCTGCAAACCTCATATTTAACCCCACCCATCCTATTTCCCCTATTATTACAAAAGAAAACTCTAGTGAATTTCTTTAAAAAAATCTACTTATACAAAACTTGGGGGGGGGTCCAAGGCCCCTCAAATATTTTATTGGAGAGGTGGTGAAGGGACTGCAGCCCCTAGGAGTTGGATCCTATGTTGAATGCACAAGCTACTCAAGAATTGAATTGGGAGGCAGATACTGTGACCAATGACCTCCAGAAGGCAATGCTGGAAGGAACAATTAAGGCTACAGTGGTACCTTGGGTTACATACGCTTCAGGTTACATACACTTCAGGTTACAGACTCCGCTAACCCGGAAATAGTGCTTCAGGTTAAGAACTTTGCTTCAGGATGAGAACAGAAATCGTGCTCTGGTGGCACAGTGGCAGCAGGAGGCCCCATTAGCTAGAGTGGTGCTTCAGGTTAAGAACAGTTTCAGGTTAAGAACGGACCTCTGGAACGAATTAAGTACTTAACCCGAGGTACCACTGTATTTGGAGCAATGTATCCTGTTGAAATGTTGAACACCCATTCTGACAGAGCTAGGTTGCAGCCTCAGTTTGGCATGAAAATTGATTTAAATGATGTATTTTCTTCTAACTTATTTGAAGGTTAATGCTTGCTTAGATCAATTGGCTTGGGACGGGAGGGGGGGCGAGTTTAAGCTCTATGATGCAGCACTAAGCAGTGGTAAGGAATAATATGGATTTAGCAGCACAAATACTCGGAAGATTTGTGTACATAGCACAGGCAATCCTTGTTCAAGAAAAGATATCTGGCTTAAAACTTTAAAAAATGTGCATATAAGCATTTTCACTTAGTCTGTCATAAGATTTGTCACTGCGGAAAAATAATAATTATTGGATCAATCCAAGTTATGAAAGAGCACTTCATGTGGTTCCCAATTTTGCACAGAAAAGAGAGCATTTCTACAAGGCTAACCAAGGCCATATGTTCTGTCACTATAGTGGGCAGAGAGAAGGAAGTCTTTCGCATAATACATAATTAGCCGGTGGAATTCTCCTCCACAAGATGTGATGGTGGTTGTCAGTCTGGATGGCTCGATGCTAGTAATGCAGAATCTTTGAGCTGCTTTGTTGTTGTTGTTGTTTAGTCATTTAGTCACGTCCGACTCTTTGTGACCCCATGGACCAGAGCAGGCCAGGCACTCCTGTCTTCCGCTGCCTCCCGCAGTTTGGTCAAACTCATGCTGGTAGCTTTGAGAACACTGTCCAACCATCTCGTCCTCTGTCGTCCCCTTCTCCTTGTGCCCTCCATCTTTCCCAACATCAGGGTCTTTTCCAGGGAGTCTTCTCTTCTCATGAGGAGGCCAAAGTATTGGAGCCTCAGCTTCAGGATCTGTCCTTCCAGTGAGCACTGAGGGCTGATTTCCTTCAGAATGGATGCGTTTGATCTTCTTGCAGTCCATGGGACTCTCAGGAGTCTCCTCCAGCACCAGAATTCCAAATCGTCAAAAGTAAATCTGCTTTACTTCATATTTAGTGTGCATCTTTTCCCTGCCACCTTTTGAAAATGAACATGTCGGGGGAGGAGTGGGCTTCTAGTTGGTGTTAAAGCTTAAAACGAAGAACCACGTTGTCCAGGTATGTGGCAGCTTTAATTCCGATCTCTCAGTGCTGCAAGGAAATATCAGATTGCAGTGTGTTTTATATCATCTTTCCTGGGCCTCTTGAAAACAGGCGTGTCGACTGAGCTGGTGTTTGAACATCAAATTCATAATTGTGACTTAAGCCTACACATCAACTTTCATTCTGATATCTCCATTTCCAACCAGATAATATTTCTCATTATTCAGCACTGTATGTTTGCTTGTTCTATACTATCTCAATTGAACATTGAGTTACGAGCCTGAAATATGGTATGGGCATTTGGGACACAGTTCTGGAGATCAGGTTTCAAGGATTCAGCATTCTAGCATGGAGCAGAAAGATTGGTAGCAGCAGGCCAGTTGTCTTTCAGGACGGTTTGCTTGCTGCGACTGATCTTCTCATCAGGGAAATCCCTGATAAGCTGCTGAGGAATTCGCAGGGATATGGTTTGAAAAGTACTAGATTGGGCTCATTCACGAGCCTTCGCATGAGGAGGAATTTACGGCAAAAGTAAAAGGGTAAGAGCAGTAATTGGATAGGAGCAAAACCCTGCCTTTCTTGGCGTGCTGAGGAAAAAGGGCTTGAACATAATCTTGGCTGTTTATACCAGAACTGTATGTTTTCTAATCTCCTGTGTTTCAGTGAAATTTGATTCAGTCAATAGTTCATTTCACTCAGCGAACACACAGCCTTCCTCAATGTTCCAAGAGCTGGTTGCCGGGTAAACTCTTAGCAGGGGAAGCTCATTTGTATTCCACACCCTGAGTCCCGATGATAAGAAGCCAAATACTCCTAGGAAACCGCACAAATGAAATATGGCACGCGGGAGGCGAGATATTTATAGAAACAAAATATCAGCATTTTCCACACATTTACACAAAGCAATTTCAGGCTTTCCGTGAGGAGAAAAGAGCAGCGCTGGCACTCGGCTCGCTTGCTTCCCCCTGTAGCCACACATTTCTGCTGGAGAGGCCCCATTGTGGAGGAACGCACAAGGAATGGCCACTGCAGATTAAAGATCAATGGCAGCACATTACAAGAGGCTGCCATATTTTCACTCCTAAGATGCCTTTGTAATAAAAAACGCCCTCTTTCAGACAATAAACAGGGTTACCGGGGTGTAATGATGAAGCACTTGCTAGGAAATGGGTTTACTTTGAAAGGGTCATTCAGCATAGAGAGCAGAAAGCATATGGTGGTGCAGAGATCAGCTGTGGCTTTCCTTGGGCCTCTGCTTCAATTACATAAGCCAGTGGTTTCCAAAATGAGATCCCGAGGACTCTGGTGTCTCTCAGAAACAGAACGGAGAGCATAAGTAACTGATAAGAGCACCCACAGAATATATATACAGTGGACATTCGGGTTGCGAACTTGATCCTTGTGGGACGCACGCTCGTAACCCACAGCGGCGCATCTGCGCATGTGCGGGTTGCGACTCGGCGCTTCTGCGCATGCGCAAAGTACAACTTAGCGCTTCTGTGCATGCGCGGCCGCTGAAACCTGGAAGTAACTCGTTCCGGTACTTCCGGGTTTCGGCGCATCCGTAACCCAAAAAAACGCAACCTGAAGCGTCTGTAACCCGAGGTATGACGTGTGTGTGTGTGTGTGTGTGTGTGTGTGTGTGTACAGTGGTACCTCAGGTTAAGTACTTAATTTGTTCCGGAGGTCCGTACTTAATCTGAAACTGTTATTAACCTGAAGCACCACTTTAGCTAATGGGGCATCCTGCTGCCGTCGCGCCGCCGAAGCACAATTTCTGTTCTCATCCTGAAGAAAAGTTCTTAACCTGAAGCACTATTTCTGGGTTAGCAGAGGCTGTAACCTGAAGCGTATGTAACCTGAAGCATATGTAACCTGAGGTACTACTATCTATCTATCATCTATCTATCTATCATCTATCATCTATCTATCTATCTATCTATCTATCTATCTATCTATCTATCTATCATCTATCTATCTATCTATCTATCTATATCTCTATCATCTATCTATCTATCTATCTATCTATCTATATATAGAGAGAGAGATAGAGATATAGATATATATAAATCTTGCCCATTGCTACCAGTCTTTCCTGTCATAACCCAGCCACAGGAGAATGTGAAATTTGTCCAAGGGACCTACTCTTTGTTCACAGGGAGGTGATAGTGAGATCCAACAAGTCCAGGTCAGAGTGTCACATAACCTGTGTGCATCCCATAATATGCCTCCAAATCCTCAACGTATTTTGCCCGGCAAATTCGTATTTGTTTTGCTTATTCTTGCCCTAGCTGTAATTTCCTGATTGCCTATTCCCTATGACACCTGTGGATTTGAATCAAGATACTTTAAAGCAGCCAGTTGCATGCTTTTCTGTTTGCATTTCTTTTAACATTTGGCATCCCGTACACATACTTCACCCAAGTCTCCCAGGTGGCTTGGCTGATAGACTCATTCTCACAACTCTGGCTCCGATGTAGGCTTCCCTGTCTGTCACTTGGCAGTAGAATGCGCGGAAGTGCCTGCTTGCCCTCTGATTGGCTCTTGCATTTGGTGAAAGATCCCAGTTGGCTGCCTGTTTATTAAGGTGGGGCAAAACTAGTTTGCAGAGGACGGCAGGGAATTATGTATTTGATTACATGGAAATCCTCAAAGCAGATGAACGCAGACTGAACCTGTGTTCACACTCCAGTTTGCTGGGCACTCACTTCCTTTCCAAGGCTGGGTTTTTAATCAGTGATTCACACATTATCCAAAAGTATCCCATAGTTTGTCACAAGATGCTGCTGTTTAATGCATTGTTTCTCAAATCAGCTCCACTCTGACTGGAGTCCTTAATAAAAAAAATTCCTTCCAGTAGCACCTTAGAGACCAACTAAGTATGTTGGTTTTGCATGCACACGAAAGCTCATACCAATAACAAACTTAGCTGGTCTCTAAGGTGCTACTAGGGATGCGGGTGGCGCTGTGGGTTAAACCACAGAGCACAGGATTTGCCGATCAGAAGGTCGGCGGTTCGAATTCCCGTAATGGGGTGTGCTCCTGTTGCTCGGTCCCTGCTCCTGCCAACCTAGCAGTTCGAAAGGACGTCAAAGTGCAAGTAGATAAATAGGCGGGTAGGTAAACGGCGTTTCCGTGTGCTGCTCTGGTTCACCAGAAGCGGCTTAGTCATGCTGGCCACATGACCTGGAAGCTGTACGCCGGCTCCCTCGGCCAATAAAGCGAGATGAGCGCCGCAACCCCAGAGTCGGCTACGACTGGACCTAATGGTCAGGGGTCCCTTTACCTTTACTGTTACAGCAGCTCCAGGATGCCATAGTGCATACCCGACTCACCTGTCGCTGCCTTCAACCGTGGATGATGTGAGCAATAAGGTTGCAGGTGCAACTGTGCCTAGCCAAGATTCATGATTCTTGCACCCTTCTTGTTAACAGGAATGAGTAGAAATGTACAGGATTGCACTCTTAGTTATTCCAAGGAAGGTTTGAAGAATTTGTGACCCACCAAACAAAACATAGTAAACGGGAGCCACTGGGTAGACTTGGTGGGTCACAGTTCCTGTGTGCCCTGTTTAATAATAATAATAATAATAATAATAATAATAATAATTTATTATTTATACCCCGCCCATCTGGCTGGCTTTCCCCAGCCACTCTGGGCAGCTTCCAACAAAATATTAAAATACAATAGTCTGTTAAACATTAAAAGCTTCCTTAAACAGGGCTGCCTTCAGATGTCTTCTAAAAATCTGGTAGTTGTTTTTCTCTTTGACATCTGGTGGGAGGGCGTTCCACAGGGCGGGCGCCAATACCGAGAAGGCCCTCTGCCTGGTTCCCTGTAACTTGGCTTCTCGCAGCGAGGAAACCGCCAGAAGGCCCTTGGCACTGGACCTCAGTGTCCAGGCCGAACAATACAGTGGTACCTCAGGTTAAGTACGTAATTCGTTCCCGAGGTCTGTTCTTAACCTGAAGCTGTTCTTAACCTGAAGCACCACTTTAGCTAATGGGGCCTTCTGCTGCCGCTCTGCCGCCGCAGCACGATTTCTGTTCTCATCCTGAAGCAAAGTTCTTAACCTGAAGCACTATTTCTGGGTTAGCAGAGGCTGTAACCTGAAGCGTATGTAACTTGAGGTACCACTGTAGAAGGAGTCTTGAGCAATACTTTCATCTTTTTGCTCCGCATATTGTAGACCACAATGCTGTTCTGCACTTCTTACTGTCAAACAAGCATGGAATTGAAAAGTGTCTTTGGAAAACGTCAGCTAGAAAGTGCCGCAAATGGCTTATAATTGGACAAAATTATAGACAATGAAAAATGGTTGAAACAGAAGATTAA
Organism: Podarcis tiliguerta; assembly: GCF_965153285.1. Taxonomy (NCBI): domain Eukaryota; kingdom Metazoa; phylum Chordata; class Lepidosauria; order Squamata; family Lacertidae; genus Podarcis; species Podarcis tiliguerta. Next base: position 64,967,743 of record NC_139542.1, on the reverse strand, counting down.
GCTCTTTGTGACTTGCACCTGCCCTTTTCGACTCTGCAAAACACCATGCATGCAGATTATTATATATAAATAACAGGAATAACAGTAAAATAATACCACCGCCACCAGGCTGCTACATCTATTGTCTGGATTTTTAAGCACAGCTTCTAGGAAGCAACTCTTCATAATCTGAGTGCACATTTTGTTCTTTACTTATGGCTTATCTGCCTAGCTTCTCAGGAACAGTAATAGCTTTCCTGGCACTCAAACGACAAGGAAGAGGTTGCTGAAGTCAGTATGCAATCGGCACAACTAGAGTTGTTGGAAAGCAGCAGTGCTTAGAAGAAGAAGAAGAAGAGTTTGGATTTGATATCCTGCTTTATCACTACCCTAGGGAGTCTCAAAGCGGCTAACATTCTCCTGTCCCTTCCTCCCCCACAACAAACACTCTGTGAGGTGAGTGAGGCTGAGAGACTTCAGAGAAGTGTGACTGGCCCAAGGTCACCCAGCAGCTGCATGTGGAGGAGCGGGGAATTGAACCCGGTTCACCAGATTACGAGTCCACCGCTCTTAACCACTACACCACACAGACTAGAAGTATCTGACTTGAGAAGAGGCATTTTCTGGAGCATCTCTTGGCCTATCCTGTGCCAGTTAAATTGGAAATAAACCACAATGAATTGGGCGAGACTGGCTCCAAAGTTGGTGTGCACAACGGCTGCTGCCTCCGCTCAGTTCTCATTTTGCTGTCTCCACAAGTGTGTTTCTATTCTAGCTTCTGTCAGAAGGAATTAAGACCAGTGACGCATTCTTCCTACGAAATGAATATATTAAGTAGAAAATTTGAGTCAGCGACTCAAATTAAGTTGCAACCCAGAAATGTCAAAAACGAAAGAAATATAGCACCCATTGGAGTAGACGCCATCACCAAACACTTTCAAGCTTAACTCTTCTTGGTATTTCTTGGTTGGTTGTGGTTTATTTATTTATAATAGTTGCATGCTTCCCTTCAGTAGAACTTCTAGGGCGGCTTACACCAAATGATAAGACACACACCACTCCCATGGTGCTGGATCCACTGTGAACTGGACAAAGTCTCTCCCATTCATGAACAGTGTGGGCTGTTGTTCAAGAGCTGCTGGAAGAAGAGGATAATCATTCCTAATTGTGCAGTGATAACTTGGATGACAGATGGATTAAACCCTCTGTGGGTTAAACCACAGAGCCTAGGGCTTGCCAATCAGAAGGCTAGCGGTTCGAATCCCTGAGACGGGTTGAAAATGCCTTCCACTGCTTAAGGGGCAAACCATAAGTTCTGGGAAAGATGGCTCCAAGGCCCATCAGTGCGCCATCACTGGTAGGGAATGGAAAGGGGTGTGTCGGAACAGATTGTGGAAAGGCATTTGATCTCCATCCATAGCTGTCAACTTACAGTTTTGAAAATAAGGGACCAGCAGCCTCGAAAATAAGGGATCAGCAGCCAAAATAAGGGATCAACAATTACTTTGATAAAATACATATTTTGTTGCGTGCAAATGGCTTTAGATACTGTAATGGTTCTAGGGGTTGCTCGTGCGTAAGTTGCCGTTACTCCTGGCTAGGTTGCCTGGTTGAACCCTTTCAGTCTGGACAGCCTCAAGTTCCGTGACTGCCTCAGTCGCTGGCAGAATCCGTCAGTGGGCGTTTCTTAAACCTCTTCCAGCATAGAAGCTGTTTGACGCCCAGTCTCCTCCCCCTTTGCCTGCGCGGAAGTTTTCTGCGCAAAGTGGGTGTGGGCAACGGAGTACCCGTGCCCTCTCCGCTGGTCTCCTGCGAAGAGTCCTGGAGCCACTGCTCCGATTCCCCCATCTGCCCCCCTTCTCCACTGGTGTTACGCTGATTTCCTTCCCCAGCGGATGGGCTACCTCTCCCCCTACTGGGACCCTCTCCACCATCGTCCTGGAGCCTCCTCTCCACCTCCTGCTCCGATGGCAGTTCCCTGACAGATACCTATTAGGTCCATAAATTACCATATAGCATATATTCAACACAAAAAAACAGCAACAATTTGTTGTTGACAAAGGACAGCTGGACATAGAAAGGGCCCCATAACCTTCAGTAGCTTATTTAAGGGACATCATCAATAAGCGACAGCAGCGGGACATGGTGCTGGGATAAGGGATTGTCCCACCAAATAAGGGACGCTTGGCAACTATGTCTCCATCTGGCATCATTTTTCTCCTACTGACCCTGGGAGTCTGTGGCACCCCAAGCAAAAGAAGTTAGCCATCCCCAGCATAACTAGTTCTGAATCTACTAAACTCCTTATCGACTTCTACTTTGTTAAGCAGTCTGCAGGCTGAGGTCCTGGCGTTTTGTGAATTTATTGTTTATCGACTAAAATAAAAACATGAAATCAAATTTGCTTCACAAGGCTGATCTTCTCTGTTGCTGTCCTATAAATCCATGTGTCCTGTAATTGCTTTTCTGAAAATTTTGCTCAGGATTGATCACGACGACTGTACCTGCTTTCCATCCAGGTAGTTGTTTCGCTCATTTCCATAGAATTTGATGTATAACCATGTCCACTATTAAGCTCAAGTGAATGATTGCAGATGAAAGAAAAAGAAAGCCTCACATGTCTAGGGTTTTGTCTGCACACTGGAAACTTCCATTCACACAAATCAAGCATAGGCCAAACAGCACTGCTCCAGAAACTTACTATATGTTAAAATGTATGCCACTTTATGGAACCTTCAGGCCCCATAAAGCAGTATACAATTATATTTAAAAAATGGAACAAGCGCAACATAATTAAAAGGATCAGCACAATTGAAGTGGAGTCTGCAGAAAAGCCACATGACACGTAACCATGCAGAGAAAACAAATTAATTTAGACCAGTGCTTTTTTTTTCCTGGGGGGGACGCAGGGGTATGCATACCCCTAAACATTTTGTGAATCTAAGTTTGGCCTCATTGAGGGGCGGTATTTCAATATGAGTAGGAAAATGAGAGTACCCCTAAACATATTTTTTAAGGAAAAAGGCACTGATTTAGACTAGAGGCCCACCAGTCTTGAAAAGGTTAGTGGCAAAGAGGTTAGACCTGCCTCTCAAGGGATCTATTTCCAGAATCTAAGGGTCACAACAGCAAAGCCCTGCCCCACTTACTTGCCACCCAGAGTTTAGATCATGGGTAGGCAAACTAAGACCCAGGGGCCGGATCCGGCCCTATCACCTTCTAAATCAGGCCCGGGGACGGTCCGGGAATCAGCGTGTTTTTACATGCGTAGAATGTGTCCTTTTATTTAAAATGCATCTCTGGGTTATTTGTGGGGCATAGGAATTCGTTTCCCCCCAAAAAAATATAGTCCGACCCCGCCCCCCCACAATGTCTGAGGGACAGTGGACCAGCCCCCTGCTGGAAAAGTTTGCTGACCCCTGGTTTAGATGGTTCTGGAATACTGAGCACAACCTCCCTGGCAGATCTCACATGGGCAGCTGTAGGGAATCTTGGACCTCCAGATGCTACAGAATGACAAGTTCCATCATTACTGACCTTTACCCAAGTTGGCTTGGGTGGATGGGAGTTGTAGTTTAGCAACATTTAGCGGCCCAATGGTTTTCTACACCTATCCTAGAAGAAAAGGATAATGTGGAAGCAGGTGGTCTTAAATCATGCTCCTATCGTGCTCCTAAATTATGGTTTAGAGGTGTTAGCCAACGCTCTGAACAGAGCTTTGGCACATACTGGGAGCTGACGCAGATCTAAAGGTGATGGAATCACCTATTCTGAAGTTGATTCTCAGCTGTGCACTGTTGACCAGCAATGACACTCATCTAGGACTGCTCTGAGTGACCTAATTGGTTTCAGAGCCCCAGCAACCTTTGCAAAAAGAAGCCATAGAACAGATGCTTATACGGTTCCTCTTCTATGACTATTATTAATAAGCATGCAAGCAAGCAGACAGATCTATGGAAAAATCACCATCATCATCATTTCTTTATACCCCGCCCATCTGGCTGAGTTTCCCCAGCCACTCTGGGCAGCTTCCAATCGAGTGTTAAGAACAATACAGCATTAAATATTAAAAACTTCCCTGAACAGGGATGCCTTCAGATGTCTTTCAAAGATACGACAGCTGCTTATTTCCTTCACATCTGAAGGGAGGGTGTTCCACAGGGTGGGCGCCACTACCGAGAAGGCCCTCTGTCTGGTTCCCTGTAACCTCACGTCTCGCAATGAAGGAACCACCAGAAGGCCCTCAGAGCTGGACCTCGGTGTCCAGGCACAATGATGGGGGTGGAGATGCTCCTTCAGGTATACAAGACCGAGGCCGTTTAGGGCTTTAAAGGTCAGCACCAACACTTGGAATTGTGCTCGGAAACGTACTGGGAGCCAACGCAGATTTCTCAGGACCGGTGTTATGTGGTCCTGGAGGCCACTCCCAGTCACCAGTCTAGCTGCCGCATTCTGGATTAATTGCAGTTTCTGGGTCACCTTCAAAGGTAGCCCCACGTACAGCGTATTGCAGTAGTCCAAGCGGGAGATAACTAGGGCATGCACCACTCTGGTGAGACAGTCTGCGGGCAGGAAGGGTCTTAGCCTCCGTACCAGGTGGAGCTGGTAGACAGCTGCCCTGGACACAGAATTAACCTGCGTCTCCATGGACAGCTGTGAGTCCAAAATGTCCTTCTGGGGCACAGTTACCCCATTCAGGACCAGGGAATCTCCCATACCCGCTCGCCCTGTCCCCCCAAACAGTACTTCTGTCTTGTCAGGATTCAACCTCAATCTGTTAGCCACCATCCAACCGCCTTCAGGAAAGACAGACAGATAAGGGGTTAAGTGAGCAAGGCTGTTACCAGGAGGAAGAAGCAAGGAGGGATAACACAAACTGGCAGGGTTTTTGGGGGGGTAGGGGGGTCCACTGGTTGGTGCCAATGAGCAAGGTGGGAAGAGGCCACTCAATATGATCTATGGAACACCATCAGTTGTGCACTCAGTTTTGGCAATTAGAAACGAGAGTTGCCATCTCTTTTGATATTGTGTAACTGTTTTCCTCGGAATACATTAAATAAGAAATCTGATGACTTGGTATCGTTTACATTTGGTTCCCTTTTTCTACACTTTGAAGTAGCAAAATTTCCTGGCCTCGCATCACTTTTGGCATCATGTATACATGTAGAATGTGGAGATAACACACCGCTATTCAAGACTGATGATCCTGTGTAGTTTTACAGGTATTTACAGCAAAACTGCATTCTTGTAAGGTAGTCAGCATCAGGCTGTGGAAATTAGTAAAGTTGAAAACCAACCCCCCCCCCCCGAGTCGCCAGGCCCCACCTGGAGCCCATGACTTGTAATATTTACCAGTTCTGTCACTGCCACTTCCTTTATCCGCCATCAGTGTAATCCTGACGTCTACTCAGATCTACTATTGAATTCAATGGGGTTTATTTCCAGATAAAAAGGATTAGGATTGCAGACAGAGGCTGCAAACACCCCATACATTTAAAGCATATTCCTTCTCCCAAAAAATAATTGTGGGAACTAGTTTGTTAAGGGTGCTGGGAGGAGTAAACTGCAGTTGCCAGGATTCTTGGGGGGCCCTTTAAATGTTTGCATCTTTAGGTAAGGTAAAAAGGTTAAGGACCCCTGGACGGTTAAGTACAATTGAATTTGACTATGGGGTGTGGCGCTCATCTCTGCTTTCAGGTGAAAAGAGCCGGTGTTGGTCCGCAGACAGCTTTTCTGGGTCATGTGACTAAATCGCTTCTGGTGCAACGAAACACCATGATGAGTGCCAGAGCGCACAGAATCACCGTTTAGCTTCCTGCCGCAGTGGTACCCATTTATCTACTCGCACTGGTATGCTTTCGAACTGCTAGGTTGGCAGGAGCTGGGACAGAGCAACGGGAGCTGAACCCGTTGCACAGATTCAAGTTGCCAACTTTACAATCGGCAAGCCCACTTTAATCCCACCCAAGAGATCAAGCTGACAAGTATTACTGCACTCTAGTTTCTCCCAGGAAAAATTCTGGCGGCAGGCGGCATTTGCCATACCCCAGATTTCTGTTTAGCCTTTCCATTCAGGAACACCCCAGGGCTCAATTCTCAATACTCCACAGTTAAACAAATATATCTGGGGCTATAAAACATGCTGTGGTTCTATCCCTGGGAGACTTAACATGGGGCTTACTTCCAAAGCAATTGTATGCAGGATTGTGGCCTGAATGCATTCTGTGGGCAAATCTCCCATCATTCGGTAGGAGCAAATGTCTGTTAAACATTTTGGAGCAGTTTTTAAAAAATGCTAGTGACCTTGATATGGTGACCACAGCACCTGTTTTCCCCTGATAAGATCGTTTTTTATATATATTGCCTTCTTTGCTGCAGTATTTCTGTCTAGAGTAAGCAAATTCTCCTAAATACTGCCTAGGATTCGGCTGTTTGGAATGCTGACCTGTATTTCTTGACAAGGAGCTTGGGGGGGGGGGCGGGGGAGGTTGACTTGCAGTAAAGAGCCAAATGGGATATATCACGAGGAGGAGGAGGAAGAAAACAATCTTAGAGCACTTTCTTTCTCAATTACTGAAACGGAACAGTTTAACTGGCCATCAATTGGCTTTCCAGATGTCATTTTCTTGCTCTCATATTCATCTATCTGTCAATCCTACAAACAGTGAGGGAGCCAACTATGCGTTCCTCAGAGTTTGGAGATAATGGCTGTGCATACACAAGAGACCATGAAATAAATATTTTGGGAAGGGGAGGCCAGATTTGTCAGAGTTCTGCAAGTGGCCAAGACTTTGATCTGATAGACCTCCTATATCTTGAAAGCTGAATTCACCAGGTGAAGCTTCCCCCTTCTTGCAAATGAATCTGTTGAAATCCTACTTGTTAGACACAGAAGCTCTCCTAGGTAAAAGGCTGGCATCCCTAATTCTCGTCTCCATCTTTCCTTTTTTCCTTCATAGGGTCTGCATCGATTGTCCTAAGTTAACAAACCATCCTTAACATGTACCATTCTCTAGTTTGCTTATGGACCCAAAAGACTGATATGAGATGAAAAAAAGCAGAAAAATGCAGGAAGAGTTCCAGGATAATTTTAGGCCCTTGATTCACTTGGCTTTCATTTCACACTGAATTCTTTTATTAAGCTCGCTCATCTCTGGAAGGCAGAATAAGAGAAGTCCACTTACCTTCAATGGTCAGGCTAAGTCCACGTCCACGATCTGGCACTCTGTTGGGGAGAATCGCAGCCCGCCTGCAGATCTGCCAGTTGTAGGCAGACTTAGGTGCAAGCATCCCATGGGGATGGTCCAACTGGCCAATAAACGTCACTCGGCCCTGCTCCTGGATATAAACTGGGGCCTGCGTAGGCCTCCTCCCCAGTTTGTTGTCAGATCACTCGTTCACTTTTTTGTACATAGTCATCTAAAGATGCTACAAGGTGCAAGGGGAGTGGGAGTTGATCGTCGGCCATATTGGCTGGAATTGGGAGACCAGCAACATCTGGAGACCCAAGGTTGGGGAAAGATGCATCATCAGAACGTCACACTTCTCTGAAGTCTTTCAGCTCCACTCACCTCACAGTGTGTTTGTTGCGGGGGAAGAAGGGAAAGGAGAATGTTAGCCTCTCTGAGAATCCTTCGGGTAGTGATAAAGCGGGATATCAAATCCAAACTCTCCTCCTCCTCCTCCTCTTCTTCTTCTTCTTCTTCTTCTTCTTCTGAGTCATTTCCCTTTAAAGGTAAAGGGACCCCTGACCATTAGGTCCAGTCGTGACCGACTCTGGGGTTGCGGCGCTCATCTCGCTTTATTGGCTGAGGGAGCCGGCGTACAGCTTCCGGGTCATGTGGCCAGCATGACTAAGCCGCTTCTGGTGAACCAGAGCAGCACACGGAAACGCCGTTTACCTTCCCGCCGGAGCGGTACCTATTTATCTACTTGCACTTTGACATGCTTTCGAACTGCTAGGTTGGCAGGAGCAGGGACCGAGCGATGGGAGCTCACCCCGTCACGGGGATTCGAACCGCCAACCTTCCGATCGGCAAGCCCTAGGCTCTGTGGTTTAACCCACAGCGCCACCTGTGTCCCCCATTTCCCTTTAGAACCCTTCTAAACACTGATACTGATGATATTTTAGGGTTTGATAAAAGCATCTCTGTTCACTTTTCTGGGATTTAATGCCAGGAATTAATTAATGGTGGCCCTGGAGATATCAGTAGAATTTTACATATATATTCCTGAGATTTTATTTTAGCATTTTAACTTGTACACTGCCTTGAGACAGACTGTAATAGGCAGTATAAAGGTAAAGGGACCCCTGACCGTTTCGACGACTCTGGGGTCGCGGCACTCATCTCGCTTTACTGGCCAAGAGAGCCGGCCAAGAGAGCAGTGCACGGAAACGCCGTTTACCTTCCCGCCGGAGCGGTACCTATTTATCTACTTGCACTTCGTGCTTTTGAACCGCTGACCTTCTGATCAGCAAGCCCTAGGCTCTGTGGTTTAACCCATAGTGCCACCCGCGTCCCTTAATAGGCAGTATAAACTTTTATAAATAAATAAAACATGTTCTCCTGATTACCCCCATCAGAATTATTTTTGTTTTGGAATCAGCTTATCTGAAAAGCAGGGTAGAAATTCGAGAAATATACAGCAACCCAACCAACTGTAAATGCTGATGTAAAACGGGAGCATTTGCTAAGCTTCTGGGCTTTATCCCTTTCTGCGAAAACTGATGATTACACAGTATAGATCACTTGGCTTGCATATATTAAGGTGCAGTGCCAACCTTTTTACATTTGCAGCCTTTTTTGCTTCCTTGACACAAGGCTGCTTGCTGCATTTGGTAGGTTTTTATTTCTTCTCAATGTTCTGTGCTGCAGCAACTTCCCCAAACCAGAAAGATGTTTGCACATTTTTATTATTTTTGGCATTGAATAAGCCTTGCATTCCCAGGTTTTCTATTCAGTATAAGGACAAAAGTAGATGCAACACTGAATATGTCTTCATCAGGCACGAGGGGGACACTATTTTCATTAGAATTGCAGCACACTTAACCCTTTCCTCCCATACTGCGATCCCACCTAAAAGCACCCCCACATACACACAGAGCTGCTGGTAGCCTAAAAACAATTAATGTAACTTTAGGAATGGGGGCTTAGATTTGCTTGCTTTCCAATTCCTTTCTCATTTCTTTTGTGCCATACCTTTTAGATTGTAGACCTGCAGCCAGGAGCCACCCTTGTTGTTTGATCTCCTATCAGAGTTTAACAGGTTTAAGGCACCTACTTTATTATAAATTCTAACCTTTACATAGCTTGAAACTTGACGCTGAGGTCCAGCGCTGAGGGCCTTCTGGCGGTTCCCTCATTGCGAGAAGCAAAGCTACAGGGAAGCAGGCAGAGGGCCTTCTCGGTAGTGGCACCCACCCAGTGGAATGCCCTCTCATCAGATGTCAAAGAGATAAACAACTACCTGACATTCAGAAGACATCTGAAGGCAGCCCTGTTCAGGGAAGTTTTTAATGTGTGACATTTTAATGTGTTTTTAATCTTTGTTGGAAGCCGCCCAGAGTGACTGAGGAAACCCAGCCAGATGGGTGGGGTATAAATAATAAATTATTATTGTTGTTGTTGTTTTATAAAGATGGAAGTTGAGTTCTTCAGGTGCTACTCCTCCCAAAGCTCCCAGGAATCACATCACATACACCACCCTAGCTAGGAGGAGTTACACCAGTCCACACCCTCCTTACGACCAATAATCCATGGGACTATGAGGACTCACATTTGTGAATGTAGGGACATCAATGCCTTTTACCAAGTGCGGTTGGTTTGACAGCTGTGGCCATTCCTGGACTGGGAAAGCCTTGCCACAGTATCATAGAATCATAGAATCATAGAGTTGGAAGAGACCACAAGGGCCATCGAGTCCAACCCCCTGCCAAGCAGGAAACACCATCAGAGCACTCCTGACATATGGTTGTCAAGCCTCTGCTTAAAGACCTCCAAAGAAGGAGACTCCACCACACTCCTTGGCAGCAAATTCCACTGTCAAACAGCTCTTACTGTCAGGAAGTTCTTCCTAATGTTTAGGTGGAATCTTCTTTCTTGTAGTTTGGATCCATTGCTCCATGTCCGCTTCTCTGGAGCAGCAGAAAACAACCTTTCTCCCTCCTCTATGTGACATCCTTTTATATATTTGAACAAGGCTATCATATCACCCCTTAACCTCCTCTTCTCCAGGCTAAACATGCCCAGCTCCCTTAGCCGTTCCTCATAAGGCATCGTTTCCAGGCCTTTGACCATTTTGGTTGCCCTCCTCTGGACACGTTCCAGTTTGTCAGTGTCCTTCTTGAACTGTGGTGCCCAGAACTGGACACAGTAGATCATGCGTTGGTCATTTCAAAACTAGATTGCTGCAATGCACGCTATGTGGGCTTCCCTCACACTTGATCCGGAAGCTGCAGTTTGTGCAGAATGCTGCAGCACAATTGCTGACAAGGGTAAGGCCTTTCCAACATATAACATCTGTGCTCAGAGATCTGCACTTCTTGCTGATTTGCTATTGGGCCAGGTTCAAGGTGTTACTATTAGTATACAAGCCCCTAACAAGCTGGGACCAGTTGACCTACGAGATCGCCTTGACCTACACGTAGCTACTTGGCCACTTTTATTGCCAGAACTGGCACTCCTACAAGTGCCACATAATACCCGTTCTACATTTGTAAGAATTCGATTGTCTTGTGTGGCAGCACCTGCACTTTGAAACTCCCTGACTCTTGAGATCAAACAGGTGTCTTCACTGCAGCCTTTTAAAGGTAATGGGACCCCTGACCTATAGGTCCAGTTGTGACCGACTCTGGGGTTGCGGCACTCATCTCGCTTTATTGGCCGAGGGAGCCAGCATTTGTCCGCAGACAGCTTCCGGGTCATGTGGCCAGCATGACTAAGCTGCTTCTGGAGAACCAGAGCAGCACACGGAAACACCGTTTACCTTCCCGCCAGAGTGGTACCTATTTATCTACTTGCACTTTGATGTGCTTTCGAACTGCTAGGTTGGCAGGAGCAGGGACCGAGCAACAGGAGCTCACCCTGTCGCGGGGAATTGAACTGCCAACCTTCTGATCGGCAAGTCCTAGGCTCAGTGGTTTAACCCACAGCGCCACCCGTGTCCCATAGCCTTTCAGGCACCTGATAAAAAAGTTTCCTGTGTAGACAAGCCGACCCACACGCTTAGAAATTTGAGCTGTTTGTTTGTATTTTAACTTTTGTATATTTCAAAGTAGGGTTGTAAATTTCCCCTGATTTTACTGTTTTATCTTTTGTAAACCGCTCTGAGTTTTTGTCCACAACCAAGTGGTATATAAATTTTATGGAAAAATAAATTAATATGTAGGATCGATCCAGAAGGGCTGGCGCATTTGTCATTTGCTGACCTCGCATCTCCACTTCTGCACCCCAGTATAGAGCAGCAACACAGGCAACCATCTGCTACTGCTGGAGCCAGCCCTGGCAATCTGACACAGTTCAGGTGGCCTGGGGTTGGGAGTGGTGCATTAGGTTAGGGACAATAAGAATCACCTTACTTGAGCAGACTGAGATCTATCCAACTCACTCATTTCCAACTATGGCTAGCCATTGGATGTCCCTGGAAAGCTCCTTAGCACAACATGAAGAATAAAACACCTGGCAATTTGATTATTAGGTATAGATGCAACTACCCTCCATGAATTTAACCCAACCATTTATCAGCTTCGGTGGGAGAACCAACGTTTTCCAGAAGTTGTTCCAGCTCTCCACACCAGTCATCGTTTTTATAGCCCTCCAGTTCCCATCAGGAACAGCCAAAAATCAGGGCTAATGGGAGTTGCATTCCAAAATATATGAAGGCTCCCAGGTTGGGGAATATTGCTCTATCTAGCTTAAAGAGCAGTATGGTGTAGTGGATGAGTGTCAGACTAGGGCCTAGGAGACCAGCGTTCAAATCTCCACTCAGCCAAGAAGATTACTGGGTGACCATAGAATCATAGAATCCTAGAGTTGGAAGAGACCACAAGGGCCATCGAGTCCAACCCCCTGCCAAGCAGGAAACACCATCAGAGCACTCCTGACATATGGTTGTCAAGCCTCTGCTTAAAGACCTCCAAAGAAGGAGACTCCACCACACTCCTTGGCAGCAAATTCCACTGTCAAACAGCTCCTACTGTCAGGAAGTTCTTCCTAATGTTTAGGTGGAATCTTCTTTCTTGTAGTTTGGATCCATTGCTCCGTGTCCGCTTCTCTGGAGCAGCAGAAAACAACCTTTCTCCCTCCTCTATGTGACATCCTTTTATATATTTGAACATGGCTATCATATCCCCCCTTAACCTCCTCTTCTCCAGGCTAAACATGCCCAGCTCCCTTAGCCGTTCCTCATAAGGCATCGTTTCCAGGCCTTTGACCATTTTGGTTGCCCTCCTCTGGACACGTTCCAGTTTGTCAGTGTCCTTCTTGAACTGTGGTGCCCAGAACTGGACACAGTACTCCAGGTGAGGTCTGACCAGAGCAGAATACAGTGGCACTATTACTTCCCTTGATCTAGGTGCTATACTCCTATTGATGCAGCCCAGTCACTGCCTCTCAGCCTAACCTACCTCTCAGGGTTGTTGTTGGGATTAAACGAGGAAGAGGAGAACCACGTACACTTCCTTTAGCTGCCCGATGGAAAGGTGGACTATAACTCTAATAAATGAATATATAAATAGCAGGGAAGCTAAAAGTTCCTAAATGTTCATAGCCTTAAAGGGAATTTGCCTACTTAAGAAAATTGCACAATTAGCGTGAGCTGTCACATAATGTCATCAGCTTCCACGATGGTGAAAGCTGCCTCATGGGAGACTTTATATAAAAGAGCTATCACATTACCATAAAAGCTGCACACCAGCTCTAAGCACGGGATTCTCAATTGAAATGGTGATATTGCACACATAAATGAAGAGGTCTTTTGAGTCATCCTCTCACAAATGATACGCAAATCGGGGGAAAGTGAGTTTTGGTGGGTGGCAAGGCGAGGGGTAGAAAACATTCACCACAAAAAACCAAGGAAAAACTTATAATTTATTCAATTAAGACGACCAGAGCGCCCACCTAAATTTACCTGAGAACATCCACTGATAGTAATTACTTACTCTCATGTCTATAGCAACCCGTTACAAATCAAACTCAATTATTTGAATTAAAGCTCTTAAGTCTAAAGAATTCAGAGGTTCTTCAGCATGCATAATAACCTTGTATTGAGTCTTGTGCGTGGGTGACCTTTGAAGCTGTCTTGTTCTCACTGGCAGAACTACACCATCTTTTACCTTGCTTCCCTTATAATAAAGTTGATGCTTCACTTTAAAACTCACCTAAGGGTGCTGTGTGAGTGAAAATGGAACAGGAAGGTTGCAGCAAATAAGGCAGAGTGTAGTTATGTATGTCGTAACATTCCATATAACCAAGTTTGAATGCCAGACCGCAAAATACAGATGCGTAACACACAAATGTTATCTAGATGACTTCTCCTGACAAGAGAGAGAACAAGAAACAAACATTGCAGCCCATGTGCCAATAGCACAATAACTCAGTACTGTTGCTGCAACAGTTATGAATCAGTCACTGAGTATCCTGGCTCCGTTATGCATAAATGGCAATCACACATATACGACAGTTGTAGTATAGTGTTACAAGATTACAAACAAGAATAGCTACTGCCATATATTCTTTAGCACATAAAGGGTAGATTTATACCCAACTTCCATGGCTACCATTTCCTTCTGCCTGAATCTCACACCACTGAGATCACCTTCTAAATTCGCTGACCGTAGGCAGTGCTACAATGCTAGGGGCCAACCCAGAAGTGGAAGGAATGCTAGCTGAATCTGACGATAACTCTAGACTTCAGAATTTCATTTTGGTGTTACTGTCATAATATGGAATCCAATACCTGGAAAGCAGCAATGCATAATAACATATTAAAATCAGCTCACAGGAGAAATGGTCCCCCTTTTGAGGCACTACAGCAGTGGTAGTCAATATGGCATCCTCCAGATGTTGTTGTACAACTCCCATGTCCCTGACCGTTGACTATGCTGGCTGTGGCTGATGGGAGTTGAGAGTCCAACAATCTCTGCACATCATGCTGGCTTCTCCTGAACTCTAAAACAGAACGCAAGGCACCATCCCAGGGGAACCCATAAAGCTTCCCTCTGTAAGAGGTCTGTTGAGTCAAAAAAAGCAAAGCCTATTGGAATATGGGTGAATTAAAAATGAAATCCCTTTTCAGTTAAATCGTTTTGGCTCACGTGCAAAATGGAGCTCGTAAGGTAGAGAATAACCTGTTATCACTGAATAACTGCGTTATACAGAAAGGGAAACTCCCTAACCAATGAACTGGTTTCTTAGGTGAAAATAAAGCCACACTCCAATATTTATCATTCACAAGGAAATGCGAATGTGTAAACATAAAAAGGAAAGTGCAAGACCCACTGAAATGAATGGGAGCTGCACAACAGCACCAATGGCGCACTTGAACACCTTCCATTCATTTAAATGGAATTAATGCATCACTTATATTTTGGATATTCCCCCCCCCCCCATTAATTTTACTGCAGGCTGCATGACATGACCCTGATATAAATGCTGAACATCCTAAGTTGGGAAGCATCTTCCTTATGCTATTTTTGGTCATCTTCTTCGACTAAATTGCACTTTTCCATACCGGAGGCCACTTCTTCATTCAGTGCTGGGGGACCTTTTTCATCGTTCTTTCCTTTGCTTAGAGCCTTCAAGCACTTATCAAGTCTTTTCAAGAACACGTCGACATCTTCTTTCGTCATTCCTATGGCTGAAGCAGCATTGAGGTAGGCACAGTGGTATTTGTTTGTATGGGCCATGAAGCCTTTGAAAGTGTAACCACTCACTGTTTGCTGAGACCCAAGGGGAACGACCCTGAAAGGGGAGGGGGAAAGGAAGAAAAGTTACATACAGAAATACACCCAGAAAAAAACACACAGAACAACCTAACTTGTTGAACTTTTCAGTGGTAATTATGGTGACTTAAAGGAAAGAGCCCAGACATCCTGGAGAGTGAAGTCAAATGGGCTTTAGAAAGCACTGCTAATAACAAGGCCAGTGGAAGTGATGATATTCCAGCTGAACTATTTAAAATTTTAAAAGATGATGCTGTTAAGGTGCTACACTCAATATGCCAGCAAATTTGGAAAACTCAGCAGTGGCCAGAGGATTGGAGAAGGTCAGTCTACATCCCAATTCCAAAGAAGGGTAGCGCCAAAGAATGCTCCAACTACCGCACAACTGCACTCATTTCACACGCCAGCAAGGTTATGCTTAAAATTCCACAAGGCAGGCATAAGCAGTATGTGGACCAAGAACTTCCAGAAGTGCAAGCTGGATTTCGAAGGGGCAGAGGAACCAGAGACCAAATTGCAAACATGCGCTGGATTATGGAGGAAGCTAGAGAGTTCCAGAAAGACATCTACTTCTGCTTGACTATGCAAAAGCCTTTGACTGTGTCGACCACAGCAAACTATGGCAAGTTCTTAAAGAAATGGGAGTGCCTGATCACCTCATCTGTCTCCTGAGAAATCTCTATGTGGGACAAGAAGCTACAGTTAGAACTGAATATGGAACAACTGATTGGTTCAAAATTGGGAAAGGAGTACGGCAAGGCTGTATATTGTCTCCCTGCTTATTTAACTTATATGCAGAATTCATCATGTGAAAGGCTGGGCTGGATGAATCCCAAGGCGGAATTAAGATTGCCAGAAGAAATTTCAGCAATCTCAGATATGTAGATGACACAACCTTGATGGCAGAAAGTGAGGAGGAATTAAAGAACCTTTTAATGAGGGTGAAAGAGGAGAGTGCAAAATAGGGTCTGAAGCTCAAAATCAAAAAACCTAAGATCATGGCCACTGGGCCCATCACCTCCTGGCAAATAGAAGGGGAAGAAATGGAGGCAGTGAGAGATTTTACTTTCTTGGGCTCCATGATCACTGCAGATGGTGACAGCAGTCACAAAATTAAAAGATGCCTGCTTCTTGGGAGAAAAGCAATGACAAACCTAGACAGCATCTTAAAAAGCAGCGACATCACCTTGCTGACAAAGGTCAGTTAGTCATAGTTAAAGCTATGGTTTTCCCAGTAGAGATGTATGGAAGTGAGAGCTGGACCATAAAGAAGGCTGATTGCCGAAGAATTGATGCTTTTGAATTCTGGTGCTGGAGGAGACTCTTGAGAGTCCCATGGACTGCAAGAAGATCAAACCTATCCATTCTGAAGGAAATCAGCCCAGAGTGCTCACTGGAAAGACAGATCCTGAAGCTGAGGCTCCAATACTTTGGCCACCTCATGAGAAGAGAAGACTCCCTGGAAAAGACCCTGGTGTTGGGAAAGATGGAGGGCACAAGGAGAAGGGGACGACAGAGGATGAGATGGTTGGACAGTGTTCTAGAAGCTACTAACATGAGTTTGACCAAACTGCGGGAGACAGTGGAAGACAGGAGTGCCTGGCGTGCTCTGGTCCATGGGGTCACGAAGAGTCGGACACGACTAAACAACAACAAAAGGAAAGGAAACCTACTAAGGGCCCAATCCAGACTCTCAACCACCAATGCTGGCAGTCATTGGCTGTGAAACCAACTTGGGATCCAGTTGGTCCAGGGCCAGCTCAGCCCTGCCCTTGGAATGCCGCACTTTGCGACTTTCTGCCCCACATAAGGGAGGTTTGGGTTCCAGCTGCCCTCACCTGGGAGTGAGTGCCACTGAAATCAGTGGGATTTGCTTCAGAGTAAACATGCACAGAACCAAGTTGCATGCAAGCTCTGACCTGCCAACCTCTGCACATCTTTTGGGTCAGTTTTGAGACTGGCTCCAACTGAAGTGAGACTTGCTCCCGGAAAATTTGCTTCAATGCGTTTTTGAATAGGAGGCGTTAACGGAAGTACTTACCTTGCGCCAGACACTTGTCTGGTGAAAAGCATAGATCCAAGCTGCGTGACAGCTGTCCCACTTTGTTTATCTAGCTCTCTGAGTGACATAGCTGAAAATACAAGTTAACAAGGTTATTGTAATTTATAATAATTCCTTTCTACAACAAATATTAGTAGAAAGTTTTGAAAAAGTGGTGTGTGTGTGAGTGAGTGAGTGAGTGAGTGGGATGCCTAAATGTCCCATTCATTTAGGGGGGTATCAGCCTATTTATTTATTTCCAGCATTTCTATACAGTAGTACCTCGGGTTAAGTACTTAATTCATTCCGGAGGTCCATTCTTAACCTGAAACTGTTCTTAACCTGAGGTACCACTTTAGCTAATGGGGCCTCCCACTGCTGCCACACGATTTCTGTTCTCACCCTGAAGCAAAGTTCTTAATCCGAGGTACTATTTCTGGGTTAGCGGAGTCTGTAATTTGAAGCGTCTGTAACCCGAGGTACCACTGTGATTCCCATTAACAAGAACAACGAAACCTTCCCTGGACAGTTCAGAAGCAAAAGTCACAAACCACATTTGCCACGATATAATCACCCTCTGCTTTATTACACCGCAGATTTCTTCTCTGCAGATGCAACCATCCCACAATACTCTAATTACCTAAGGAGATGGGGTTGTGAGGTGTTTCCAGCAGCCTCTCGTTGTAAGCTTCCGCTAATTTCTTCACATTCTCCGAAAGGTAGGAAAACATTTCCTAGGGGGAAGAGAAGGGGGATCAACTGCTTTTAGTTCTTTTTTTGGCTATTCTTCACCGGAAATTTGTGTCTTCACGTTTGCCACCCAGTATTTCCTACTTAATATTTAGATTAATCCGTTAAAACAAAAACAGCAGCCAGCAGGTTTGAGGTCGCCAAAGACCAGGGGCTGCTGGCTAATTAAACAGCATTGAGGAAACTAACAGCAGTGTCTTCCTCCATCTTTTTGCAGGAATTATTATTATTATTATTATTAGTTTTTAATATTTAATGCTGCATTGGTTTTAACACTCGATTGGAAGCCGCCCAGAGTGGCTGGGGAAACTCAGCCAGATGGGCGGGGTATAAATAATAAATTATTAAATTATTATTATTTCACAGGGACCAGCTGGAAGGATGTAGCCAAAGACCAGGGAAACTTAGTTGGTCCCAGATAAAGCTTGTATCCCAAAGTAGGTGCTTTCCCCCCTGGGAAATCTGTGTTTTACCACTGAATCAGAGCAAATGGCAGAAAACCCCATTGCTGTGTGCTCCGATTCAGCAGCAAAACACGGATTTTCCTGGGGAAAGCACCAGGAAGAAGAAGAAGAAGAGTTTGGATTTGATATCCCGCCTTTCACTCCCTTTAAGGAGTCTCAAAGCGGCTAACATTCTCCTTTCCCTTCCTCCCCCACAACAAACACTCTGTGAGGTGAGTGGGGCTGAGAGACTTCAGAGAAGTGTGACTGGCCCAAGTCACAATAAAAGAAAAGAAAAAAAAACACTAGGACACAGACTTGTGCCTAGAAACACAGCACAAAAGGAAGTCTGGATGAGTCCTGAGTTCCAATCAAATTACCGTATTTTTCACCTTATAGGGCCACCGGCCCATAGGGTGCACCTAGTTTTTGGGGGGGCGCCCTATAGGGTGCATTGGCCCATAAGGTGCACCTAGATGTTTTTTTTTTGGGGGGGGGGAATAAAGAAAAAAAATTATCCCCCCCCCCCCCAGGCACAGGGCTGGGGCAGGGGAAGCCCAAGCTTCCCCCGACCCCAGAACAGGCTGCTATCCGCAAGCCTTGGGAGCCTGGCGGGAACTCCCGCCGGTCTCCCCAGGCTTGTGGATATCTGCCCAAAGCCCGGGGCGCGCTCCGCTGCGCTCCCCAGGTTTCGGGCTGCAGGCTGCTGTCTGCAAGCCTTGGGAGCCTGGCGGGAACTCCCGCGGGCTCCCAAGGCTTGCAGATAGCTTCCTGAAGCCTGGAGAGCGAGAGGGGTCGGTGCGCACCGACCCCTCTCGCTCTCCAGGCTTCAGCGAAAGCCTGCATTCGCCCCATAGGACGCACACACATTTCCCCTTCATTTTTGGAGGGGAAAAAGTGCGTCCTATAGGGCGAAAAATATGGTAATTTCTCAGTCAGTGTAGTGGCATGAAAAGTTTCGGAGGCAGGGCAAGGATTAGACCAGCCACCTCTCGCAGATCCAATGTTATGAGGATTGAAGAGCAACCCATGTCCCACTCCTCACAAAAGCCAAGGAACAATATACACGCCGTGGATAGTGGATTTGGCAAAAATATTCACCCCTTGGCTAATCCCCCAAGCAAGACTACCACAAGGAAGCCCAAACAAAGCAGCTTTCAGAGCTGAGCTTTTAGGAGCTTTTTGCAGCAGTAAAACCAGCTAATTTAAAACCAGGACGTTAAAGCTATTAATTAATTGTGGCTGGCTTGACTGAAGTGACATGGTGAAACAAGGGGGAACGAAACAGTAAACACCCGTGATTTATTAAATGATCTGCCTTTCAGAATTATTTCCCCCCCATTTTAATACGCGTCTAGATCTTACGAGCAGCTAACTAAGCAGTTTACCGTACAATAAATTAGTAGTGCCATGTATTCGGCAATAGTTTTTGTGAGGCCAAATCCGTATCTAACCTCTATTAGAAAATCTGGCTACTCTGTGAGGAATTTACGAGGACTTTAAACACAAGTTTTACTTAAGAGAAATGTAACTGAATTCCATTGATTTTTCTGCATTGCGAGTGCTATATTTAACTCAAGACACAAAAGGATCTTATCATACTAGAAGAGTATTGAACAACTTAAGCACTAAAATGCCAGCTAAATTTCCAATGGGGGAAGTGAAGAGATTAGATTAAAAAGCCAAGTAAAACAATGCTTTATGCTAGATCAGCAGCGTTTGAGGAAAAAACAAAAAAAGTTACCTCCAAAATGTGTGGCATATCCACAGCTCTTAAACGAGTATAACTGAGTATGGATTTCAACAACCAGTAACCCAGAGATATTCACAAATTGCAGTTTTCACACAAAAGAAAACAGATGTCTCAAATGTGTGTGTGCCCCATGTTACACAGTTTGAGTGAGTAGACATTTCGAGTGAGTTATTTTCAGGAGAATTTAGCTGACTCTTTGTTAGAACAGAACCATATGCTACTCTGATGTACTGAGAAGCCATGGTTTGGCAGTATGAGAATGAGCTTTGGGGTCACCTGCTCTTCCCTTCCCTTTCCATTCCTTTTTCGTGCCAAGATTAGAAACTTCTAATCGCTTTTTGTGGCAAAGTTTGCCTATCTAGATGAAGTGGCAAACCAATGGACCACAAAACGGAAGCCAGAGTCTTGTGCCTGCTGCATGTTCATAATGCCAACCATGGTTTAGTGCAGGGGTCAGCAAACTTTTTCAGCAGGGGGCTGGTCCACTGTCCCTCAGACCTGGTGGGGAGCCAGACTCTATTTTGGAAAAAACAAAACAAAACACAAATTCCTTTGTCCCACAAATAACCCAGAGATGCATTCTAAATAAAAGCACATATTCTACTCATGTAAAAATACCAGGCAGGCCACAAATAACCCAGAGATGCATTTTAAATAAAAGGACACATTCTACTCGTGTAAAAACACTAGGCAAGCCCCACAAATAACCCAGAGATGCATTTTAAATAAAAGGGCACATTCTACTCATGTAAAAACACGCTGATTCCTGGACTGTCCACGGGCTGGATTTAGAAGGCGATTGGGCCGAATCCAGCCCCCAGGCCTTAGTTTGCCTACCCATGATCTAAACTCTGGGTGGCAGGTAAGTGGGGCCGGGCTTTGCTGTTGTGACGCTTAGATTCTGGAAATAGATCCCTTGAGAGGCAGGTCTAACCTCTTTGCCACTAACCTTTTCAAGACTGGTGGGCCTCTAGTCTAAATCAGTGTTTTTTTCCTAAAAGAAATGTTCAGGGGTACTCTCATTTTCCTACTCATTGAAATACTGCCCCTCAATGAGGCCAAACTTAGATTCACAAAATGTTTAGGGGTATGCGTACCCCTGCGTCCCACCGCCCAGAAAAAAAGCACTGGTCTAAAATAACTTGTTTTCTCTGCATGGTTACATGTCATGCGGCTTTTCTGCTGATTGCAGTTTAATTGTACTGATCCTTTTAATTATGTTGCGCTTGTTCCATTCTTTAATATAATTGTATACTGCTTTATGGGGCCTGAAGGTTCCATAAAGGGGCATACATTTTAATATATAATAAGCTTCTGGAGCAGTGCTGTTTGGCCTGTGCTTGATTTGTGTGAATGGAAGTTCCCAGTGGGCAGACAAAGACATGTGAGGCTTTCTTTTTCTTTCATCTGCAATCATTTACTTAATAGTGAATGTGGTGGACATGGTTTAGTGTTTCATCTAACTAGACTTTCCAAAATCTTAAGTGGAGCTTGGAAAAAAAAACCCCCAGCAAATGAATGGTTGGGATCCAAAGAGCAATGCACAGGCGCTTTACTTACCCATAGGGCATTTTCTGCTTCCTTTCCAAGTATCGCCCCACCACTACCATAATAGTGGCTGCTGGAAGGAAATGATCTTTCTCCACCTGTGCAGGTGTGAAAGGACTATTCCACACAGCCAAATGGGGAGACTGGATCCTCCATCATCTCAACCAGACAAGACAGATTATTGACAGAAAAACCTGCTGAAAAGCACAACACAGCTCCCCCATTGCACCAATGTTGCATGAAACTACTAAGATAGGCAGTGCAGTACAGTGGGTAAGGCTAGGTGGGCTAGCAATACCTGCATTCAACTATCTGCTCAGCAGTGGAGCTCAATGGGTGGTTATCACTGGGATGGGAGAAGGGTGGATAGCCGTTTTAGGGGATGGGTGCTGCCTTAGGGCAAACACTCCCTAGCCCCTAGGCAGCCTGTTTATTTGTCAACAGTATTACAAAAGCACCGAAAGCCTCCAGTACTTTCTCTGGCCTTGCAAAAGGCTGTCATGGATCCATTAATCGTTCACGGAGGTGGGGAGCATGAAACATGTTCCTTTGCGTCATGCAGAGGAAGGAGAAATCTGGGCCGAGCTATCAGGTTCTGCTGCAGAGATTAACCTCCCCTCTGCAAGACACTGGCTAGGCTCTTTATTGATGCGAGCTCAAATAACCTGCCATAAGATTTGACATGAGGATAAGGCAAGAAAAGGGAGCAAATTATTCTGATTTTTTTTTAATAGCCTGGCTTCTTTTTTTGAGTAGGTGTAGTGGAACCAATATAGAAAAGAGCACTCAATGTCAAGCTATAAATAGCTCCTGCTGAGAACATAATAGCTGTGCCTCAGCTTTCACAGAGCAAAAGGCAATAAACCACCACTATTAAATTTTACCATTCAGGAACACACACATTCAAAGTACACTAAACAAAAAAGAAAAGCAAGGTGATAGTTCTTATTTCTACAAGAAATCTGAAACAAGAAACTGATTCACAACATTTAGAAAATAATGCTTATGGAGTAGAACTACTTTTTCAGTGAAAATATATGGCTTAGATTTGCTTCTTCACCAAAATTGTTAGCATCTAATTCTTTATTCGTTATATTAACTAAAGCAATAACAAATGAGTGACATTTTTAAGGATATATGGTCGTCATTGAGCTTTGTCATCTACCAAAGCCAAATTATTTGTGGTTCCAGGCAATTCAAAATGAACCTTAGTACCTGTGGTCCATATTCAGCTGAACCGCTGCACTGGCAGAAGCCAGCACATTAATTCCTGCTAGTGTAATGAGACTTTTTTCCTCCTCTCTTCAAGTGCACTCTATGCTGTCCCCAGATATTCTTTGGAAGGTTTGAGAAAACACCAGAACAGAATAGTTTTTTGGGATGGTGTGAGTAGAAAGGTTCATTGAACAAGCAAAATCCTTATGCCGACAGAACCTTAGCCACAGCTCTACATTCAATAAAACCCTAAGCACTGACGCTATGAATCTAACCCTCAACTTTATAGAAGTATAGACTGACTTTTGAAACCTGTGTGCATGTGGACTGGAACAGTACCATTGTTTTCATTTTTAATAGTATATTTGTGAAGAATCATTAGGAATTTCACTTAATTTTATGCCAAGGTGCCACTATGGGACTTTACTAGAACAATTGCAAATTAGCTGTTCCTGCTGGTACCTAGACCACTGCGCCTCAAATTTCTGGCCAGACTAGTCTCAACATTTCTGTATTAAAGACTGGCGCGTATTTCCCTCTTCTCCGACTACCTTTAACATGTAAGAGTAAGAACATATTGCCCTTCCCTCCCTGCTTCTTCAACACGAGTCACTGATCTGCCTGGGCCTCCCTCCTGGCTCGAAGGAAGCAAACTCTGTACAATGACTCATGCAGAGAAGAAATAGGCAGCCTCCTCTGAGTATGGTGGCGAAATCTGCCATGCATTTTCAGCAGGAGTGACTGACAGATCCCATCCCATCTGATGCGGTCAGAGCAAAATTGACATCAGCTTTCCTTACATCCCAACACACACACACACACACATACACACAGAGAGAGAGAGAGAGAGAGAGAGAGAGAGAGAGAGAGACTTTGGGAGGAGTTAAGATCAGAGCAGTGAATCATGCAGTGATGTAAAGAGTGGCTTCTTTCGTATATGCATGCATGTGGGGTACTCTAGATTCTCATGGCGCTTATCTAATTTATATCTTGTGACATGCACTGCTAAGAAACTACCGACCTAGACACTGTATATCTTGACATTCTTATTGCAGCAGCAAATGAGGAGGCAGCACCACATGTCACGTTCAACCATTTGTCTGCAGGCCACAGGTTGGATTTTTGTGTGTTTTGCTTACACAAAGCAACCGCACAATGGCACAGGCGTCTTAGGCATGAATTAGAGAGGTTTCTATTTTAGGTAGCAGCGAGTCACTTTGTTTCTGCCTAACACGAGAATAGCTCTAAGCTTGCAAAACAATAAAATAATATATTAAATATTCAAGAGTTCAGAGATGCGAGAACTGAAGTAACATGCATTTGTCAAGAATCCCTTACATCAGCAAATCAGAAAATCTCCCACATCACGCTAGAGTGGGGGAAAGCAATGATATAGTATTTGCTGATGTACTGCCAATTCAGGTCAATTATTAGAGATTCGTCAGATTTCCACAAATGCACTTCAGTTAAAGCAGAGGAAACCTTGCAAATATAATCTGGCTACCATTTTGTTTTCTTCTTCTTCCTCTAGGTCCCAGTTGCATTTTGATGTCCCAAGTTTTGTTAGCCTACAAATACTCCCAGAACAGACCCTTTAAAAAATCCCAATGCTTGAGAACCACTCTATTAAGCACCCTCTCCCACATATAAACACATTCCCTGAAGTGTTGCAGTCCAAGAAAGGGCAGCATATAGCTGGGTCTCGTTTTACTAGTTTTACAAAGTTAGGAACAAATTTAGGAGATTCTATTATGAGCGAGACACACAGCGGGGATGCCAAATTAAAATTGTACTTCCAATTGTCGTTTTTGGGTTGCCTAGAGTCTAAAGATGTTGCGGTGTGATTAATGGGTTGTTGACCAAATAGTGTCTCTGCAACTTCAAGTGCATCACAACACTCACAGTTCTTTTCCCCCTGCGCAGGGCTGGTTGTTGCACTGAGACTGTGCTTGTGGACCTGTTTGATTATTTTTAGCTAGGAATCAATAAGGGAAATCATCCCCTATTGATCTTATTAGGCCTTGTTGCAGCCTCATTTATCACAAGGTGATGGCATCTCAACTGCAAGACTTGTCCACTGCATGCTGCATTCACATCCAGCTCTCTTTTCCAGTGGCGTAGCGTGGGGGGTGCGGGGGGGGGGCGGCCGCACCGGGCGCAACATCTGGGGGGGGGGCGCGTTCGCACTCGCAGCTCTCTGCCCGAGTGCGAAAATCCACAGGTTAGGGGGCGCAAATTACTTGCCTTGCCCCGGGTGCTGACAACCCACGCTACGCCACTGCTCTTTTCCCAACGGTCTCACGTAGACCCAGCACACAGTTTCATTTGAGGTTGCAGCCAGGCACTTAATGCAGATAAACCAGGCTGACAGCAAATCGAGGCAAGCGTGGGAAAAAGATACTTGCAAATTTGAAATTAGAGGGCTAGGTAATCCGATTATCAGAAAAATCTTATTGGGTGGTCTTGGGAATGTCTTAGCTATTATAGTCTAAGACCATAATTCAAACCCCAGACAGAATGGAAGGGCTCAGTGGGGTGGCAGGACCACCACTGCACCCACAGCCATAACAATAATAATAATAATAATAATAATAATAATAATAATAATACAAAAATTTTATTTATATCCTGCCCTCCCCAGCCGAAGCCGGGCTCAGAGCGGCTAACAACAGTAAAAGTAACACAATTTACATAAAATCACAATCAATTAATTGAAATACATTCTAAAATCAATTCATTCTAAAATCAATTCAGAATCAAATTAATGGAAACCATTGGGCTAGCGTTCTATAAGGATTACCAAAGGAGGGGGTCAGACTGTGCCTCGGCCAAAGGCCTGGTGGAACAGCTCTGTCTTGCAGGCCCTGCAGAAAGATGTCAAGTCCCGCAGGGCCCTAGTCTCTTGTGACAGAGCGTTCCACCAGACTGGGGCCATAGCTGAATAAGCCCAGGCTCTGGTCGAGGCCAGCCTAACCTCCCTGGGGCCTGGAACCTCCACGATGTTTTTGTCTGAAGACCGTAAGGTCCTCCGTGGGACATACCAGGAGAGGCGGTCCCGTAGGTACGAGGGTCTTAGGCTGTATTGGGCTTTAGAGGTTGTGACTCATGCGGACCAACCTGCAGCTTCCAGGATGGAAGGCACCAGGTTGGTCAGAATGTAATGCTAAACCATGACTTAGAACTACATGGGCAAGCCTGAGCAAAGCGCCAGGCTCTCATGGGAGACTTCAGAAGGGCAGGGTGATATATCGTCCCAAACCGTGTTTAAGTCCATATAATTTCTGTTTCATAATTTTTGACCTGGCAATATAACCTGAATCATGATGTTTATGTGTGTCTGTGTGCTACGCAAAAATCACAATGTGGGAAAAACCGGAAAGCCAGCCAATGCTTTTCTCGGTTTTTGTAGCCCCCGTTAACTCTGCCAGCTCAGCTCTCCCCTGCCTCCTGCAGGGGCCAGCGAATCACAAGAGCAGGTGCCGGCAAAAATCATGATGCGAGAATAACAGTGAAGCCAGCCAATGCCTCTACATAGCTCCATCCTTATTTCAGACATCGTTATACATTGGTATATCACAATGTTTAGCTGGTGATATAGTGCAGTGTTGAAAACCAGATACCACCCAGCCCTAGACTTCAACTAAGTTAACTTTTAGTTTCAAAGAATCTCAGCTTAGTGCTATTTGTGAACAAGGAATCTTGGTTTAGAACAAAAAACTGTTTGCTAAAGAAGCTGAAGGAGAGGCCAATGCTCTTCCTGGAAGAGAGAAATAAGATATAAATCATTTCTTTTCTGATTGGGGAGAATAAGCTATTTGAGTTTCTTTCATAACCCATGATCTGAAGTTGGTTTGATTGGCAAGTTACCATTGTTTGTTGTAAGTCAAGATTCCTGGTTTGTACATGGAACAAAGCAAGAGGGGGGGGGGGTGCCCCAGCCTCACTGAGACCTTAATTCGTTCTGGAGGTCTGTTCTTAACCTGAAACTGTTCTTAACCTGAAGCACCACTTTAGCTAATGGGGCCTCCTGCTGCCCGATTTCTGTTCTCATCCTGATGCAAAGTTCTTAACCCGAGGTACTATTTCTGGGTTAGTGGAGTCTGTAACCTGAAGCGTATGTAACCTGAAGCGTCTGTAACCCGAGGTACCACTGTACTGCTGAACTATGGATAAACTTTGCATGCATACCAGCCCACTGTGGAAATATGGCACATCCAGTGGTACCTCGGAAGTCGAACGGAATCCGTTCCGGAAGTCCATTCGACTTCCTAAATATTCAGAAACCAAGGTGTGGCTTCCGATTGGCGGCAGGAAGCTCCTGCCGCCAATCAGAAGCCACGTCGGATGTTCGTGTTCCAAAACACTCACTTCTGGGTTTGCGGCGTTTAGGAGCCAAAACCTTCGACTCGCAAGGTGTTCAGGATCCAAGGTACTGAGAAAACAGAGCCCTGGTTGTCAGCCCATTTAAAAACAACAACAAAGACCTAGCTACAGGCCAAACAAGAAAGCTTCATGTGCCTATTGCAGCTGAGGCTCCAAAAATATTTGTTACATGTTTATTACAACTTAAGATGTAATTTGCCATCAGTTAATTTTGAAATATTACCTTTCTTTCTTTTAGCAGCTGTTGATACCCCTTTGTGCCCAAGGTCAGCAATGTAATGAGAAGATCTAATGAAGGAGAGGCTGATGCTCTTCCTGGGGGTGGGGAAGAGAGAAATAAGATATAAATCATTTCTTTTCTCATTGGGGAGAATAAGCTATTTGAGTTTCTTTCAGGGTTGTTTCCTGAAGAAAAATCCATTTAAAAACTATATACCTGGGTACATTTTGCTGATCTCCTGTATGAAGGAGTCACTGAAGCCAGCAATGATAGCACCACCTACTGGAACCATGAAGTTTTTGTCCAAACTTTGCACAAACGCATCAATTCGACCTCTTCGTGCTCCCTAAAAAGACAGACACAGAACCAAGATGAGAACCAACGGGACCGATCCTTAATCTATGTGATTAAACAAGGAGCTGGTCTTTTAAAAATCCAGTTTTAGCTTATTTTATATCTACTGCTTTTTGTATTTTTACTGTTGCTACAATAATTGCTTTTGTTTCTGATGTTTTTGATCGGTTTTATGGTTCTCTTTTGCCGGCTAATTAAAAGATAAATAAACCCAGTAGGCGGATGAACAAAGTATTAGTCAAAGCCACTAACCATCAGTACAGCCTACCAGGAAAATCAGAATTGTCAGTCCTTCTTGGCACATATCTATTTAAAGCAACTCTTTAGCTGCAAAGTCTTCCAGACAGCTCACTAAAAATGACAGTCTGCCTCCAAAAGAAAAAGAGATAGGGAAGGAGGAGGAAAGAAAGGAAACTCAGGCATTTGTTCTTAAACGTCTTGAAGTTTTTTAGGATGACCAGTTGGAAGGGAAATAGTTCTGGGAGAGGAGGAGCAAAAAATAAGTGTGTTGCATAGCTGTCAACTTACAGATTTGAAAATAAGGGACCAGCACCTCGGAAATAAGGGATCAGCAGCCAAAATAAGGGATTTTCAGAGCACAGTATGTTCAGCTTCTGAGCCCCTCCAAGCCAAAGGCAGAAAGCCCAGCCAGCAGCCAAACGAAGCCTCAAGTAGTGGTTCCCACAGCGCAGCAACCCGGCAAAGGGGATGCAGCAAGGAAAACCACCGTCACCTCTCCGCTGGGAAGCGCTGAGCAAAGGAAAGTCCCCAGGCAACACGGCTGGGCACAAAGCATGCAAGCTCCACCCCCCCGTCGTTCTTAGACTCCTTATTGGATGAGCAACGCAGCCAAGCAACACAGTTGGAGCCTCCCTCCTCCCTGGCTGGCAGGCAGGCAGGGAGGGAGAGGAGCTGCTTCCTTTGAAACCCGGGAAATTTAAGGGACATCATCAATAAGGGACAGCAGCGGGACACGGCGCTGGGATAAGGGAGTTTCCTGCCAAATAAGGGACGGTTGACAGCTATGGTGTGTTGTCAGCTGAACTGAACTGACACTGAGAATGGCCCTACTTCCCTCCTCGGCCTCCGCAGTATCCTGATAAAGTGACTCCTGCTCAGTGACAGTTGAGGGAGGGAAAGAACCAAAGGCAGCTAAGTCTCTTATCAGGGTCTTGCACAATTCCCATTCACGTCAATGGAGTTTGATACAGGAGAAGTGTCTGGTAGATTGTGCCCAGGTTTCATTACAGGGGCTCCTTTGTTCCTTGTTAAAACTGATTTGGAAAACCATGTTAAACAATAAAGATTAAAACCACAGGACAGGTCTCTTGCAACACCACTCTTCTCCAAAACGTGCCATGAGCTTTTAGCCCCCAAATTCCTGTTCACTAAGAGACCTTTGTGTAAGATAAAAAATGCATATCTCAATTTACAGTTGGAGGATCACCTTCTCTAAATTAATCTGCATTCTCAAGCTGAACTGTTTAGGAAGCGCGAGTCTTTTAACAGAAAGATTTATTTACATTAACGTATTTCTAGCCCACCTCACCAAGGTGACTTAGGAGGCAGCTGGCATTTTAAGAATAGAAAACATGCTAAGATATAACAGCAGCAGAATAAAATAATCCAGCTAAGATCCTAAAATCCGCAAGGAATAAAACAACAGAACAACATACGCTAAATTAGAACATCTGTGCAGATAAACATGTCGTCATCCCCCACCCATTATAGGCACTAAGTGTGCAGTCAGATGGTGTGTGCTCCACAAGCAGGGTGCCAACACAGAAAAGGACCTGTTCTCCTGTCCCCCCCCCTCCTTCTCATCATCTGGTGGGAGAACTCAAGACAATGACCATCTCAGATAGCATCAGGGGATGCATTGTCCCAGAGTTGATCCCAAACTACACAGGGCTTTATAGGTTATGGTAAAACCAGTCCTTTGAATTGTACATAGAATTGCACACAGAGCCATTCAGGCTGCATCTAACAGCACCTCCAGTCTGTGAACTTGACCCTCAAGGAGTGGAAATCTATTCAAAAAGGTTTGAACACTTATCTCCCAGGTGTGGTCAACCATCTACCAACACTACCACCCTGCCTGGATTGAGCTTTAGAGTGACAATCAGCTCTATTTTGAGTACAGTGGTACTTTGGTTTACAACCATAATCCATTCTGGAGGTCTGTTTGTAAACCAAAACAGGTTGTAACCCAAGGCGCGCTTTCGCCAATGGAGCCTCAAAAAAAAAAAAAAAAAAAAAAAAGTTCATAATCCAAAAAAATGGGGTGTAATCCAAAAAAAAGGTTGCAAACTGGGACATGCACTTCCTTGTTTGACGTGTTTGTAATCCAAAACTTATGCAAACCAAGACGTATGCAAACCAAGGTACCACTGTAGATCCATTGAGATTAATGAGCACAACTAAGTTATATATTAATTTTAATAGGTCAACTCTGAGTACAGCTTAGTTGACTACCACCCCAAGAACCCACATGTTTACTATAAATTGTGCATCTCCCATCAGCAAAGCAGATCCGTTTTCCCAATGCAAAGCAGAAAACATTTAAAAATATAAGTAAAAGTGATCCCTTTGAATGTCTTAACATAAATCATAAACAAACAGGAGCAAAACAGAAAGCACTATGCAACCCAGTGGACTAATGGACCAATTGTGCTACTCAGTATTTTCTTGACAAGGCTATCATTAGAAGTGATTTATTATTTCCATTACAGGTGATGTAGAAAGTTAAATTGTTCTTCACATTTTGATCTCAGCGTTCCTATGTAACAGTGGAGCTTTCCACAATACAAATGTTAATTTGGCTACAGCCAGCTCTGAAAATATGTTTGTGAGGATGGGAAGAGTGGTGACTGTCCGGCCTATTTCTTGTTGATTGTCTGCCATACTACTGTCTTCACACGCATCTCATTTCTGGCGTTCAAGGCCTGAGGGGAAAAAAGATAGGGTGGGCTCAAGCCCCACCTGGTTCCCCAGCGCCAGTTCTTACCTTCCTCAGGCAATTTAATAACAAGTCTGTGTTACAGAGGTCTCCCATCTTCAAGTTCTTTCATTAGATAATTCTTTTATCTCTCGAATTTTCTGTCCTCACACCCCACTCAGTTCTATGTGGTGCAGCCGCCATAAGACCGTCCCTACCCAAACCATGTTTTGTAAATCAGGATCCACCCTTGAGGGTGTATACCTACCTCAAAGCAAATTCCCACAATCCTGATCTTGCTGGTATTAATTATAGTTTTGTTCTGCGTGTGTTGGCGCTAGCTTGTTTTCTCATCCGACAGAATCTAATGCCAGCAGCTGAAGTAGGTTAATATCAGTGTATGTTGAACAGTTAGGGAAGGAAGGTGCTGTGACATAAGGGATACAGGGAAACAGACCCCACACCAAGGTGAATTATTTTGATGCATCCCTTGTTTTGCCGTATGCCTTTATCGGCCACAGGACAAGAATTGTTGTTGTTGTTGTTTGGTCGTGTCCAACCCTTCGTGATGCCATGGACCAGAGCACGCCAGGCACTCCTAGTCTTCCGCTGCCTCCCGCAGTTTGGTCAAACTCATGCTGCTAGCTTTGAGAACACTGTCCAACCATCTTGTCCTCTGTTGTCCCCTTCTTCTTGTGCCCTCCATCTTTCCCAACATCAGGGTCTTTTCCAGGGAGTCTTCTCTTCTTATGAGGTGGCCAAAGTATTGGAGCCTCAGCTTCAGGATCTGTCCTTCCAGTGAGCACTCAGGGCTGATTTCCTTAAGAATGGATAGGTTTGATCTTCTTGCAGTCCATGGGACTCTCAAGAGTCTCCTCCAGCACCATAATTCAAAAGCATCAGTTCTTCAGCGATCAGCCTTCTTTATGGTCCAGCTCTCACTTCCATACATCACTACTGGGAAAACCATAGCTTTTACTATACGGACCTTCGTTGGCAAGGTGATATCTCTGCTTTTTAAGATGCTGTCTATGTTTGTCATTGCTTTTCTCCCAAGAAGCAGGCGTCTTTTAATTTCGTGGCTGCTGTAACCAAGAATTGCATCTTTCCAAATGCAGCTTTTTAAAAGTTCAGATTCCATAACTATGTATGTGATTAAAATATCCTTAACAAACAGATTTCAGCAACAATCTGACCCACATTCCTAAAATCCCAAGAAGTCTGGCCTATCTTAACATAGGGGTCGCCCCCAAATGGAGGGAGGGGGGAGATCAAGAAAGCAGAAAGCTTATGAAAACTGGCTAGCCAGATGGCTAGACAAGGACTACTGATGCAGAAAAGTTCCACAGTATTTATACTCATACTCAAGATAGGCAGTTGGAAAGGGGCACAAGACTCCTGCCTCAGCAGGCATCTCCATCACATGCTGGCTCAATCTGCTGCTTCTGGCTGCATATCCATAACCTATACATCAGCGCAATCACACAGAGACAACAGTGGCAAATCTGAGCAGCTCAACAATTTAAAGGAGCTCAAATTTTGCAACAAAGGAAGTTTCACACACAGTGACGTCGTTTTGCACGAAGAAGTACTGGTGGCAAAAGCTCCCAAATTGGGAAAACCATATCCGAGAGCTCAAAATGGCCTTAATATTGGGTGAACTTTTTTGTGGGCTGAGCTGCCCGTCGGTTTAGAAAAATTAGATGGATGTCAATTCATATGCAGGAATCACATAAATAAAGAACCATAACAAACACCTAGTATTCATATAGCACCTTTTCAGTCTTACAAAAGATCTCTCATGTCAGTATTATTATCGTCACACACCCCAGCATCATACTGCAGGTGCATGCATGCATGTGCAAAGTTTAGACTGGTAGCAGCAATTCCTCCCTGCAACGGTGGGGGCCCATTCAGATGCCCTATCCCCCAGGAGACTGATTCAGGAGACGTCTTCCAGTGGAGAAAGTTGATGATCCTGAAGAAGCCCTGGTTTTCTGTGTGAGTGTCTGGAGGTGGTTGGAGGATGGATGGCGGCTAACAGATTGAGGTTGAATCCTGACAAGACAGAAGTACTGTTTTTGGGGGACAGGGGGCGGGCGGATGTGGGGGACTCCCTGGTCCTGAATGGGGTAACTGTGCCCCTGAAGGACCAGGTGCGCAGCCTGGGAGTCATTCTGGACTC
This sequence comes from Podarcis tiliguerta, assembly GCF_965153285.1. Taxonomy (NCBI): domain Eukaryota; kingdom Metazoa; phylum Chordata; class Lepidosauria; order Squamata; family Lacertidae; genus Podarcis; species Podarcis tiliguerta. Next base: position 64,934,993 of record NC_139542.1, on the reverse strand, counting down.
ACAGCTGTCCATGGAGGCACAGATCAATTCTGTGTCCAGGGCAGCTGCTTACCAACTCCGTCTGGTACGCAGGCTGAGACCCTGCCTGCCCGCAGACTGTCTCGCCAGAGTGGTGCATGCTCTGGTTATCTCTCGCTTGGACTACTCAATGTGCTCTATCTAGGGCTACCTTTGAAGGTGACCCGGAAACTACAATTAATCCAGAATGTGGCAGCTAGACTGGTGACTGGGAGCGGCCGCCGGGACCATATAACACCGGTCTTGAAAGACCTACACTGGCTCCCAGTACATTTCCGAGCACAATTCAAAGTGTTGGTGCTGACCTTTAAAGCCCTAAACAGCCTCGGTCCAGTATACCTGAAGGAGCGTCTCCACCTCCATCGTTCTGCCCGGACACTGAGGTCCAGTGCCGAGGGCGTTCTGGTGGTTTCCTCGCTGCTAGAAGCAAAGTTACAGGAAACCAGGCAGAGGGCCTTCTCGGTAGTGGCACCCGCCCTGTAGAATGCGCTCCTACCAGATGTCAAAGAGAAAAACAACTACCAGATTTTTAGAAGACATCTGAAGGCAGCCCAGTTTAGGGAAGCTTTTAATGTTTGATGGACTACTGTATTTTAATATTTTGTTGGAAGCCGCCCAGAGTGGATGGGGAAACCCAGCCAGATGGGCGGGGTATAATTAATAATAATAACAGAAACACAGTATTGCCAGCTAGAAAGCTCCAAGTTTCAAAGTCTGGTGTAAAACTCTAGTTAATCTAGAGACACAACATCCAAGATAAAGGTAAATGTCCCTTACCTGCTGAATGAGATGCATACATTTGGAGGACTGGACTCCATATGCATTATTGACAATGTGGGGGATGTCATATCTTGCACAAATCTCGGCCAATTCTTCCAATCTGCAAATATAAAATTGAAATTTGGGCAAACACAGTCAAGGAGAGAAAAGTAATAGAAGGAACCTGGGAGAAAAGACTGAAATAAATTAAAAGGAAATGTAAAGGAAACAAAGTAGAGTATCTCAGTTAGCCTCCTACTGCTTAAGATGGGATAGAAACAGTTCAAACAGTTCAAATAGCTGCATAACCTACAAGGGGATTATGGAAACCCGGTGACATATTTGGCGTTGACTTTGAACAGATGAGCATATCACCAAAAGCCTTTGCAGCTTCCTAAGTTTCATGCTGTTTGAGACCATGCCCTATGGTATTAGTTCAAGAGTTATTTAGATGTTAGCTAAAGTTGCATTCTTATCTATTTTTCTAATGAGTATTTGGACTAAGAATTCAGTTTAAAAAGCACTTATTTTACAGTCCAATACAGTGGTACCTTCGTTGTCGAATTTAATCCGTTCCGGGAGTCCGTTCGAAGCCCGGAGCCGTTCAAAAACTTCCGACTGAGTGCAGAAGCTTCCTGCATTCAATCGGAAGCTGCGAAATACATTTGGCTTCTGAAAAACGTTCACAAACCGGAACACTCACTTCCGGGTTTGCGGCGTTTGGGAGCTGATTTGTTCGGGAGCCAAGCCATTCAACAACCAAGGTACCACTGTAGTGGTAATTATATAAACATAGTTGTAATTATTTAGATGCGTTCAATTTCTTTTTAAATCACAACCTTCCCATCTATCTAGATTTCGACTTCAATGGGGACCAAACATATAATGCAGGCATAGGCAAACTCTGCCCTTCAGATGTTTTGGGACTACAACTTCCATCATCCCTGACCACTGGTCCTGTTAGCTAGGGATGATGGGAGTTGTAGTCCCAAAACATCTGGAGGACAGAGTTTGCCTATGCCTGATATAAAGTCTGTTGTGAAAATTAAATAGTTCAGGACATCTTGAAATGATTTAAACCAAAAAAAATCCAACTTTCTGATTAGGGCATTTTGGGGGGCAGGGGGAAAGTATGCCTACTAATTGAATGCTAGAACAGCTAAAATACTTGAACAGTACCTAAAGATCTTAGGGTGCAGCTCCCATGTCTTTTATACTACAGAATCTAGGTCTAGTTACGGGAACAGCTGTGAAATTAAGGACTATGCAGTTCCATAGGTGCTTCTTCTTCTGACCCCTCCAGCCCCCTGGGAGCCCTCAAAGTCAGTGTGGGGAGCACACAGAAGGAAAGAAAACGGATGTCCCATTTTTTTTGTCTGATTCACTGTACAGCTGCAGCGCTACCAAGAACAGTATACCGCTATAACATCCTGTCTACTGAACTGCCTACATATGTACAATTTTCACAACAATTAATACGATTCATAACCTATTGTGTCATCTGTGTAATGCTCAACTTCATGAGACTTTTTTTTTGCTTCTCATTCATTCTTTAACATAGGAAATCAGGCTTAGGTTCAATGTACTATATTTAGCAGGGGGATAACGGATTTGGTTTTAAGAGAATGTAAATGTAGATTCTAATGGCTTTTTCAAACTCAGAAACAACTTAAAACCAAGTTGTTTTAGGGAGCACTTGGTATAATTTCATTTATTCAAAAATCCATTTATATAAAATCATCCATTTTTAATCCACCCTGGCCCAAGAGATGAAAAATTGCGCCTCTGAGCTATAAATCCAATCCAAGCTAATTTGGCAGCAATTAAAATTATCATTCTCTTCCTACAGCCTTCGTTTAAATGAGCTGGTAATCTATGTGCACAAGCAACTAATCCAAAGTTCACTCTATTCTGAAGCAGGTCTTTACTACTGTAGCGAAGCAAGTGGAGGAGTACGAAGTCTGAACTGCAAAAATCAGGTTATTATTTAAAGTACCAGTGGGGGGGGGGGTAGGAGAAAGGGTTTCAAAGGGTACACGTACACACACACACACAATCAGAGATAAAACAGTATTATGAAAAATACCCCCCCCCCAATTATCTTTGCCCAAAAAGAGGTACACCGATAAGACTAAAGTCTCAAAAGGGATATACGATTTTTATAAGCCTGGGAAATACTGGTGCAGTAAATAGCATGTTGAACATGTATCAGAGAGGCTTGGGATCAAATCCTCATTCAGCTACGAAGCTCACTGTAACCTAATAATATTCAGACATAATGCCAAACTGCAGTATGATGGCAGTTTAACAATGAGCAGACACAAGCTGCAGGGTTCACATGCCTGCTTCCTCCTCCTTTTCCCAAAGTGTGGGGTGATCAGTGCTTGCCTACAAACCAGTACCAACCCCAAGTGAAGCCATTCCAAATATGGTTTTTAAAAATGTTACAGCCCATTTACTAAGCATGCCCTGCTTCAGTAGCCAATGCAAGGTAGACTGCTGCATAGCAACTGAACACCACTTTTCTCAACATTTAATGGTTTGAGAGTTCGGGCAGCAATCATTAAGTTTGATGTTATAGACTAGGATGTCCTCCTTGCATGAACATCAATTACTTTTGCTTTTGGTTGCAGGAGCTCTGAACAGCAAGGTTGCAGAGATGCCAGAGTTCAAAGAGATTCAAAGGGCCACTCTCAAATGTATTTAAAGTGAAATGCAGGAGGAAAAGGATGTTTTAAAACCATCTGCTGTGTGCTTTATTTTATATAGATATGTAAAAGGTAAAGGTAAAGGTACCCCTGACCGTTAGGTCCAGTGGTGGATGATTCTGGGGTTGCAGCGCTCATCTCGCTCTATAGGCCGAGGGAGCCGGCATTTGTCTGTAGACAGCTTCTGGGTCATGTGGCCAGCATGACTAAGCTGCTTCTGGCGAACCAGAGCAGCGCACAGAAATGGCGTTTACCTTCCCACCACAGTGGTACCTATTTATCTACTTGCACTATGATGTGCTTTCGAACTGCTAGGTGGGCAGGATCTGAGACCAAACAACGGAAGCTCACTCCATTGTGGGGATTCGAACCGTCGACCTTCCCATCGGCAAACCCTAGGCTCAGGTAGATATGGCTACTGAATTTTTGCAGAATGCATTAGTTTAAGAATATGGGCATTTGCCATCTCTGGTTTAGAACAACAGCTAGAAAAACAGGTCGCAATCCAATCAACAAGTAAGGTGCATTTATAACCACTCAAATCAATGTGGTTTGGTTTGCATTGTAACTGCATGATCTTATACAATGGATTGCAGTCTAAGGGTAGAACAAGTGAGCTGGCTGAAGAGATAGGTGCTCCCGAGAAATAATTATATGAAGTATGAAACTTTGGAGGAAGGAATACACTTATGCCTGAACTTTCCTCAGGCAGGGGTCCCTAACATGGGAGTTCAAATAATCTTTACATGCAAAGGAATAGTGCTGGAAGAAATGACCACATAAAAGTTATAAAAGGAAAATGCCATTTCATCTGATACCTAGACAAAATGTTATAGCAAAGTTGAAATATATTTTCTGAGGTTGCAGCAATGGGGGCAATCCTGCTGAAAAGATAAATGTGTGACCTTCAGGGGTTGACAGCAGTCCTTTAATAAAAAAAAGGCCCTTCAAATGCCATTGAATATTTTAAATTCATAGTTTCAGGAATGAGACAGCGCACAACAATGTACCGGACTACAAAGCTGGCAGCAGAGAAATGAACGGCAAATTGCAATGGCCTGAGATTAGGTTATTTTTATTTTCACATCCCTGGTTCAATCCAGAATTTTTTTCCAACTCGGTTTAGACAACATTCACGGCACAAAGACAGAATTATTAGACCAACTTTATATCCTTTTACCACATACTTGTACACACGTTTATTAAATCAATAAATAAACAATATATTTAAAAAACCAATTCAGTCTAGCCGAAACTAATTTACAGTAAAAGGGAAAAAAGATTCTTACTCAGAAGTTCAACTTTTATATGTGACTATATTTCTAAAGAAGGGACACGGGTGGCGCTGTGGGTTAAACCACAGAGCCTAGGACTTGCCGATCAGAAGGTCAGCGGTTTGAATCCCTGTGATGGGGTGAGTTCCCATTGCTCGGTTCCTGCTTCTGCCAACCTAGCAGTTCGAAAGCACGTCAGTGCAAGTAGATAAATAGGTACCGCTCCGGCGGGAAGGTAAACGGTGTTTCCGTGCGCTGCTCTGGTTCGCCAGAAGCGGCTTAGTCATGCTGGCCACATGACCCAGAAGCTATACACCGGCTCCCTCGGCCAATAAAGCAAGATGAGCACCGCAACCCCAGAGTCGGTCATGACTGGACCTAATGGTCAGGGGTCCCTTTACCTTTTTATATTTCTAAATGCAAAGACTTCTAGAGGAGGACTGCAAATTCCAGCTAGTACTTGACACTGAGGTCACAATCCAACAGTTCAATGCTGGTGTGTGTGTGTGTGTGTGTTTTTCTGTTTCAGTTGATCTTGATCATCTTTCACCTACATCAGTAATTTTCAAACTTTTTGCCTTTAGGAAATACTTTCCACTACCTTTCTGTGAAACCCCAAAAGTTCTTGGACGCAGTCTAAAACTACTATCCTATCTACCCCATAATATATAGCTAGGTCAAGGATCATATGCAGAACACTCTGGATTAAGATCACAGGATACAAAATCCTATGGATCTGCCATTTTTGAAACAACTGAATTAAAAAAATACAAAAAGGTAATATGGAAATGAGGAAGAAAAAAGAAGAAGGAAGGCAAGATAAAGGTCTAAAAAATAGAGAGGAAGACTATCTTACGCTAGGAGATACTTTTTTTGACCATTGCTATAGTATGTGACAGTGGTAAATGTGTTAATAGGAATCACTAAACCTGTAAAACTCTTGCCTGTGCTCCTCATTATGTAACTGCAGATACATATTTGCATGCATGAAGGAAGTTATTTACACAGTTTATACTACAGATCATTTTTACCACCACTACTTGAAAGACAATCCAATTTGGAGGATAAATTTTCTTACCCTCTGCAACCGCAATCACAATTTATTAGTTTCTCAGCCGACTCTTTGTCTCCCATCCACAAGCCCAAATCATTTACCCACAAAATTGGAATATGCTTCAACTTTGAAGAGAAAAGCAGACTTGAAGTGTTATATTTTGTGGAGTTCAGAAGTGTTCCAAACAAATTTTTGCTGACAACCACAGATGAACAGTTCACAAAATGAACAGTGATGCATTTTTACGGAATTAAAAAAATTGTTAATTACCTTTGTTTTAACTGCTCGGAATGGAATGGCTTAGGCGGCAATCCTAGCTCCACCTACATGGGTGTGAGCCCCACTGAATTCAACAGAGCTTACTTACTTCAGAGTAGGCACAATTAGGATTGCACAGTTAGTCAACGCTTCCTATAAGCTTATCAAATGAACATCAACAGAGAGGTAGCAGAAACATTAGACGTTAAAGAAGTTGCTTTTCTATCAATAATTCCAGCAGCTAAAGATGATATCCATCCTAATTAGAGGCCCTCAGGAAAAGCAATTTGCAAGAATAACTTTACTCCAAAGTACAGTTGTGGAGGATCATTAATCTAAAGCAGGTATGATAAAAATCATTTGTCTGACTTTTGTTCCACCTGGTAATGTTCATATCCTAGTTAGGAACTCCCTCCTGTCTTTCCATGAATTATTGAAGACTAACATGCAAATTTTGCATTATTCTGACATTTAAGATTTCTCTGCACAAACAAGCCAGCACAACAGAACCTCACTTATAAAACGCTAGCTTTTTAAGTGCAGGAGGTTTCGCTTTAACACAAGAGAGCATTCAAACATACAATTCCTTACCTGTAGTCTAGAGTAGTATCGTAAGAGCTGTACAAAACCAGAACATAAAATGTATCTCAATCATAGACCTCCATCAAATATCTGGCAGACTGTGTCAATTACATCCTCCTTCCTGGCCATGTGAACCTCTTGTTTCTGCCAACTTTATCCCCACTTTCCTTCCTCAATAAAGTATGTTCCATGGTCTTTCTCGCAGCTCTGGACAATTCCCAGTCTTTCTTTCCTAGTTCCCATCCCCATCTCCCCTACATTGCTTCCATTGGCTTGAGGCCTGCTCACGATCCCGTCTCTCTATTTTCTATTTCCTCCTGTCCCTCTGCCTGCGGTGACTCATTCTAGGACATGAGAAGCTCAACCAACGACAGCCAGAGACCCTTCTCCATTATCTGATCCCTTGTGGACAGGCATAGGCAAACTCCAGCCCCACAGATGTTTTAGAACTACAATTCCCATCATCCCTAGCTAACAGGACCAGTGGTCAGGGATGATAGGAATTGTAGTCTCAAAACATCTGGAGGGCCGGAGTTTGCCTATGCCTGCACGTCTTGGACATTAGGGAAACTTAGTCAATCACAGGCAGTAGTAGCATCATTGCTACCCTCAAAGTCAAATATAAATTATAGCTACCAAAAGTTTACATGTTGCTTTATTTACCTGTCAGGCACCCTTGGAGCAAAACATGATGTGGTAGAATGAACACAGAGTATATTATCAGCCTCAAGATCCTGGATTTTAGCTTCCACTGCCTTGAGGTCTGTACGCAGCTCGTCACCTTCTAATACATTTTCTACCACCACGGGCTCAAAACCTAGTCCAGCCAACAAAAACAATATATGAGTGGGCATCCTGGATTCTCCTACAATTTAATCTTCACTCTATGTGCCTATCTTCACTCCAGTGTGCCTCCTTTGTTTGATTTTATTCTCATTGCTTACTACAGAGACAACTAATCTATTTAAAATTGCAGAGACTATTCTATTAAAATTAGTATTAAACTTTAATATTAACCACTATAGATATCAGTAAATAAACTGGTATTGCACAATCAGTCCAGGAAATTATCTCACTGGCACTCGTCATGCAACACCCCATGGAAAATTAAAATTAAGGGCAAGATCTGACGTTCAAACATAAGATATAGCAGACAGGGCTACTCTCTCTAGACTCAATTTAAAATATTGCTAGCAAAAACGTCCTGCAAGATGGCATGAACATCCAGCTTCCAGTAAAAGAACCTGGAAGATGGACATAATATTCTAAGTGTGTCAACAGTGGTTTGAACACTCTGAAAAGAAATGCTGCAGAATATAGCAAAGGTGTTGAGGCAGCTTACATCACACTTGACGTAAATCTCAAAAAATTCACAGACTTATTGTAAGTTAGCCTTTCAGGAGCTTATTGGCTATTTTCCTTCTTAGCAGCTATTGCAGATTTTGTGGATCTCTACCACAGTTGTTTGTCTGCAAGTTCTTTATCAGCCTCTGGACAAGCTGCTAGGATGCTACAGAATGTTCACACACATTCTCACTCTTCAAATAGAAGGTGAGAAATAGAATACTGAAAACCAGTACGATTTCTGCCGAGAACTGTAAGGTTTGTATGGCTTTAGAAAAATCCTCACATGACCCAGGGACAAAAGAGACTGTGTGTTTCAAAGATAACTGGGAAACCAGAAAACTATAGAAGAAGGAAGGAAACTGAATTTTGCATATAATTATTTAAAATCATAGCTTGTATCAGGCTTCCAGTAAGTTATATATATTGCAAGCCTACACAATTTCCGACCTACCATGCAAAAAAACAAAAACAAAACCTCTAGTCATGTATTGCAAGGTATTTGACAAGCTCCCCGCTTTTATTGCAGTCCCAGGAAGGCATTAGCAGCTAGAGGTTTACCAAGAATCAAACAACATGTTCAGAGCTTGTGCTAAGCAAGCAACAAGAATCCCCAGCACTCCACACAAACCCCTTTTACCTGCAGTGATCATTGACTTGAAACAGGATTTCTGGTCTATGCGGGGCCAGATAATGTATTTTGCCTTTGGTCTCTTGTGCCGCAGGGTTAGGAAGCATAACGTTAGGCTCATGCCAGTTGCCATGGGGACCACAAAGCAGCTACTTGCTGTCCTGACACCTGCAGGTAAAAGACAAAAATCAGATGTGAAAATCAGATGCTCTTAAAATATTGCAAGTACCTGTAAGGGAACACATGCGCTTGGCTCCACACTTACCGGCAAGTTTTATGATATCCAAGGCAACTGAATTAGTAAGTTTGTTCAAGAGACTGGAGCCTGCAGCTTTTGGCTGAACAGCAGAAATATCGCCTGACCTTCCAATCCCATGGATCAACCTGGAAATGAAACAGAGGGTTGGGAGGGAAATGCAACTTTTAACATAAAAATAGACACTCAGATACAGAGTTTTGCACCAGGACTTAGTGAGAACCAACTTCATGAATTGTACTGCCATTAAAATATGTGACTTGCTGTAAATTCAGTTATTGTATCTACCGCTATGTAGACCTACCAAACTTGCGATCCACCAACTTGAAGGCAGCCAACAGCTTTCTATGGCAGCTTGGCAATTTAGCCAGTTCTGCTGCCTGCCCTGGACTGCAAACACAAGAGGGGATGCTGAGCCACTGGAAAGCCCCAGTGACCTGGTTTGCATTATCATGGTATGCTAAACTCTGGTTTACCTGCACCATGTGAACACGCTGACTCCAGTAGAGGAGTTTGCATTCACTTTGCTACTTGACGGTCCTTTCAGCACAGAGTGGCATGGCAGCTGAGTCAAGGTTCATGATTAAGGTCTCTTTGTCTTAAGCATGATCTGTGGCCAATGATCTCTTCCATGGTTGCATGACACAGAATGAAACAAACTGCCTAGGTTCCCTGTCTCCCTCTCCTACAGGATGCTCTCGCAGTTGCCTTTGTGCTTGATGGTTCCTCAATACATTCCAAACATTACAAGCCCCTCAACCCAATGTTTGCCTTCCTTAAGGAGCTGGGCAAGGTAAAACAAGACTCTGAGCTCTGTCGAAGTCTTCTGTGCATGCCAGAGGACCTGAATGCAAAGGATGGGTAGTTCCATTTGACATGGAGGTTCCTTGTAAGGACAGAAGCAAAATAGGTCTCTGCATTGATTCTGCCTTCTGCTAAGCCAAGACATATTGGTCCCATTCTCCCCAGTTCTTTAACACACACAGAAGACTTAGGTGAGGGGCAGGTGGAAACCACATATAAGGAGTGGGCATGCCAAAAAACCTGGAGCTCTTTGTCATTCTATCACTTACAATTATTCCAACCCTATAAGAATTATAATTCTTACAGTGTTGGAATAATTTTAAGTGATAGAGTGTCACTTATAATGACAGCTGGAACAACAAATGCATACTGTTTGGAGCAGCAAAGTAAGCTTATATTTAAAAATGTGTTGGCTGTAAATTATACAACAGCCCAATCAAGTGCCAGATGACCTGGGACTTTAGGCCCTTAGAAGCTGAGTTTGCCCATAAGCTCTGCTTCATTTGAATAAAATCAATTTTAATGGGCTTTTGTTCATGTTAGCCGCAATTAATCTGTCATAAGGGTCATTTAAAAATGCAACTCCCATAATTCAATATATGCATGTAACTGATGTTTAATATGTTTTTGTTTTAATATATGGGATAGAAGAAATTCTGATTAGTGTGCTGGTGAAGGGTAAATGTTCCACTGTAAAACTAATTAAGCTGAAGTGGAAGAGAAGAATACATCATTTATTTCTTCATCCAAAAATTCAATTTCACTATGCTAATATTTGTTAACATAGCAGCAAAGAAATTATTTTCACATTTTTAGCATACCAAGCAGGGGCTCGTATGTTCAAGAAGATATAAAAACCTGTTCATACAAGCAATCTACTCGCATTAGGAACACAACATATGAGAAAAGGACCTGTTTGTAATTATGGTCTCTCTTTTCAGGAACCATGAACCTACTGTTATCGTTTAGGATGACAGAGAACAGGCACACAGTTCAACTGAAATACCTGTCCTTATGTCCTTAAGATGAAACCAACTCTGTCTCTTCTGGCAACACTTATCATGTGTGAAGTTGGAAGAAAGAGGTACTTGAGCAGAAGGCTGCACCTACTTGTTATAGTTGGCTGACCTTCTGTTAAGTAATGTACACATGGTGTGAGGAACACCATGATTATATCCCCTAGGTGCTGTATGCATCTCCCATCCTACCCTTAACTCTTTTGCCTTGGATGAAGGGAATATTGGAATAATGAAAATTATTTCTGCTCATAACAAAATATCAAGCTATAAATGTACAGTATAAGCAAATTCAAAAATTTGCAAATGGATAAAACCCAAACCCAAAATCATATATTAGCATAATGAGATTCTACCTGCAATCTATAAACTGGACCAGTGCTACACTACAGCAATACAGTGGTACCTCGGGTTAAGAACTTAATTTATTCTGGAGGTCCGTTCTTAACCTGAAACTGTTCTTAACCTGAGGTACCACTTTAACTAATGGGGCCTCCCGCTACTGCCACACCACCGCCACACAATTTCTGTTCTCATCCTGAAGCAAAGTTCTTAACCCGAAGTACTATTTCTGGGTTAGTGGAGTCTGTAACCTGAAGCGTATGTAACCTGAGGCACCACTGTACTGTTATCTGTCTGCATTATGGATACGGTTGGTGTGAATGGCTGAGATCTGTATGTTAGAGAGTACTAAGGATGTGTTTGGGAGATGTTACTATGAAGGAAAGCATGGGTATAGCTTCTACGTCAGTGATTTTGTTTAGCTGCTAATACTGTTTTATAAGATGCAGGGTTTTTAATGTATTTTTCTATTTGACTTTTACTTCTCTTTTTGTAAACTTTAAGAGGATATTTTGTTTCAACAGTGATTATGTTGTTTTTAAATGTGGGTTATTATTGCATTTTTGTATACGATTTGTTGTGTATTGAGTCAAAGGATTTTATATCTGTATTATTATTGTCTATATTTGCATTAGGGTAAAGTAACTGCCTTTTGGTTTCAGGGGGTACAGCTACTATTGGTTCATTTAAACTGCTGTATTTGGATCCTCTGTCTTATTGGTTTCCTCCAAAAGGCAGGACTGTGATTGCCTGATATTGTTCCCTCCAAAATGTATCCTTTCTAGCTAGTCCCCTGTCCCTATAAATGTAGCTTTCCCCTCTTCAGTCTTCAGTCTTGTTTGCTGTAATAAAGAAGTGTTACTAGAGAACTGTCTCCAGCAGATTATGTCAAGAGAGCTGAAATCACAAACCCCACGTCACAACAACTGGCGACGAGGATGGGATCCGGAATGCTGAGGAGCGGTTAAACGCAGCCCTGCCTCAGAGTCCGGATTGCAGCTAAGAACCAGACTCACTGGCCAGCTGAGAAGACGACCCTGCCACAGGACAATGGAGAGTCCAAGGGTATTGGAGCCCTTCCAGCCATCAGAGCCCCACACGTGGGAAGACTACGTCGAACGCTTCGAGTTCTTCGCAGTGGCTCAAGGGATCACCGATGCCAGCAAAAGAAGGGCCACATTCCTGAGCTACTGTGGGCCTGAGACCTTCAAGCTGGCCAAGGCATTGCTTGCTCCAGCGAAGCTAAGTGAGACATCTCTCAAAGATATTCTTGCCTGCCTAACAAGCCATTTGGCGCCTACTGAGACCAAGATGGCCCGGCGGATGGAGTTTCATGAGAGGCAGCAGCGTGCTGGGGAGTCTGTATCTGCATTTCTAGCTGAACTGCGGAAGCTCGCTCAGCACTGCGACTTCCAAAATCTGGAAGAGACTCTCCTGGATCGGTTTATCGGTGGTCTGAGCAGCAAGAAAGCCAGAAGACGCATCGTGGCTAAAGAAGAGGTTACCCTTGCTTCAGCCTTGAAGGAGGCCACCGCCACGGAGAATTATGAAAGAGAGGAGCTTGATGCCAGTCGCAAGGCCCCTAAGCCACAGATAGAAGTTGCGCATGCCATGGACGAGCTAGAGGCTACTCCGAGCCAGAGCCCAGTCCGTGGGGTCGAGTCAGTGCGTCAGGCCTGCACAGTGCACAAAGATCACCGAGGCAGGTGTCCAGGTTGTGGCGGAAACCATGAGCGGAAGAATTGTCGTTTCCGGGATGCTATGTGCCGGACGTGCGGGAAGACAGGTCACATCGCCAGGGTCTGTAGATCGGCGGCGTTGGGAGCGACAGGAACACCTAGACTGGAGCATAGCAGACCGCCCACAGCAACCCATTTTCTAAAGGACTGCCACTATGTAACGGAGATCAACGGGAGGGTCGTGCAGTTCCCAGCGCAAGGCAAGGCACACGTCAAGGTGAAGATTGAGGGTCAGCAGTGCGACATGGAGGTGGACTCCGGATCTGGATTCACTATCGTGTCGGACCAGACCGCGAGGACATTCTTCCCCAGGGGTAAGTTGCCCCCTCTGGAGCCCTTCCCGGCAACCTTGCAGTCATACTCAGCGGGCCGCATCCATGTTATGGGAATGTGTGCCGTGAGAGTTCAGTTCCGGGACAAACAGGCTGTACTCAAACTGGTGATTGCGAAGGGCAGTCGCCCCAGTCTCCTGGGCACTGACTGGTTCCCCGCCCTGGGACTGAGTATATCAGGGCTTAATTCAATCCAAACCTGCCCTGAGATGAGCGAGGCATTATGCAAAGAGTTTGCTGGTCTCTTTAATGGAAAACTGGGTTGTTATAAAGGGCCCCCAGTTGACTTCGAGTTGGACCCTGGGGTGGCCCCAATCCGACTCAAACCAAGGCGAGTGCCATTTGCACTGCAACCCAAGATCGAAGCAGAGCTGGATAAATTGGTCAAGCAGGGAGTTCTCTCACCCGTGGACTCTGCTAAGTGGGAGACTCCAATCGTCACGCCCCTTAAAGCAAATGGGGAAGTCAGGATCTGTGCAGATTACAAATGTACTATCAATAAGGCACTCAGGGGAAACTCATACCCCATTCCAGTCGTATCACATCTGTTGGCTAAACTGGCTGGGGGCAAGGTGTTTGCCAAAATTGACCTGGCACAAGCCTACCAACAGCTGCCAGTAACCCCACAATCAGCGGAAGCACAGACTATTGTCACACATAAAGGGGCGTTCAGAGTTAACAGATTACAATTTGGAGTTTGTGTGGCCCCAGGGATTTTTCAAGGGCTCATGGAACGCCTGTTAAGAGGTCTGCCGGGGGTCTTGCCATTTTTTGATGACGTTTTGATTGCTGGAAAAGACCCACAGGAACTGGTTGCGCGTGTCCGTGCAGTGTTGCTCAAGTTCAAGGAGGTGGGGTTGCAACTGAAAAAGGAAAAATGCAGTTTTGGGGTGCCAGCTGTGGATTTCTTGGGGTTTAAAATTGATGCATCAGGCATCCACCCCACAGATGCTAAGATTAAGGCCATCATCGAGGCACCACGACCACAGAACAAGACGGAGTTGCAGTCATTCCTGGGACTTATTAACTTTTATCATTCGTTCTTACCCCATAAAGCTTCGGTAGCTGAACCATTACATAGACTGTTGCAGAAAAAGAATGTGTGGCGATGGGGGCAGGGGCAGCAGAAGGCTTTTGACTCCTTGCGAAGAATGCTGAGTAGCGGGAGCGTCCTTGCTCATTATGATGAGTCAAAGCCGCTGGTCCTGGCATGTGATGCCTCTCAATACGGCCTGGGGGCGGTGCTGAGTCATAGGGAACTGGATGGGTCGGAAAAGCCCATCTCTTTCTATTCCCGTACGTTGTCGCCCACGGAGCGCAACTATGCTCAAATTGACAAAGAGGCGCTTGCAATTGTGGCAGGAATCAAAAAGTTCCATGATTATGTGTACGGTCGCCATTTCTCCATTGAAACGGACCACAAACCACTGTTAGGGTTGTTCAACCCGAACAAACAAACGCCACAAATTCTCTCCCCCAGAATGTTGCGTTGGTCTATATTCATGAACGGGTTCCAGTACACCTTGACCCATGTGCCGGGGAAACGGTTGTGCCACGCTGATGCGCTGAGTCGATTGCCCCTTCCTGGCGGGAGCAATGAGGATCCCGCTCCAGCGGAGCACATAATGATGCTGGAAACACTTCCGGGGGCTCCTGTAACGGCTACTGATATAGCTGAGAAAACGAGGAAAGATGCTGTTCTCTCCCGTGTGCTCACTTGGGTGGGGAGGGGGTGGCCAGGTGGTCCGCATGAAGACAAATTCAGGCCTTATGCGACAAGGCAGCACGAGTTGTCCATGCATAAGGGTTGTCTCCTGTGGGGAGATAGGGTGATCATCCCAGCACCACTGAGAAACAGGGTGCTTGAGACGCTTCACATGGGACACCCGGGAATGGTCAGGATGAAGTCGCTAGCCCGATGTTATGTGTGGTGGCCTGGAATGGACCAGAACATAGAACAATGGGTACGAACATGTAAGGCATGCCAAGAGGTGCGGCCAGAAGTGGCCAGAGCACCAGTTCACTGGTGGGAGCAGTCCAGATCTCCCTGGAGCCGGCTGCACTTAGATTTTGCTGGGCCATTCCAGGGGAAGGTCTTTTTGGTTGTCGTCGATGCATATTCCAAATGGTTAGAAGTGGCGATGGTCCCTAGCATGGCATCAGCTGCCGTAATCAAGGTGTTGAGGCAGCTGTTTGCAACCCACGGGTTACCTGAGACCATTGTATCAGATAATGGGGCAGCTTTTGTATCCCAAGAATTCAGGGCATTCTTGGCTGATAACTTCATAAGAGGGGTCACATCCGCGCCCTTTCACCCATCCTCCAATGGGCAGGCTGAGCGCATGGTAAGAACAGCCAAAGAATCCATTGCGCGCTTAATGGAGGGTAACTGGTCAGCTCGCATCGCGCGAATGTTATTTTTGCAGCATGCGACGCCGTGTACTGCGACGGGCAAGTCGCCAGCTGAGCTGCTCTTGGGTAGAAGACTGGTAACGGTGCTGGATTATGTCCACCCGGATAAAATGCCAAACCATAATTCAAGAGCAACCCCCCAGGCTGAGACTGACACAACAAGGTATCTCGCCCCTGAAGATCTGGTCTGGGTGAGGAACTATTCACGAGGTTCGCGGTGGGTGGCTGGTGTGGTCACCCGGACTAGTGGACCTGTGTCCTATTATGTAACCTTGGAAAATGGGCAAGTTTGGAAGAGACATATAGATCAGCTGAGGCGCCGGGCGCTCAGCAGGGAGGAGTCAGATAATTCATCCCTGGCTAACGACGCAGAGCTGCAAGACCAGAGTGAAAATGGCCCAGAGGTGCAGTCACCAGGGGCTTCAGCAAATGAACCAGGGTCTGCTAGTCCTCATGATGACGAGGTACAGGTAGGGAACCCTGAGATGTCTGGGACTCCATCTGTTCCTGAGGAAACCCCTATAGCAGCCCCTCTACCACAGGTAACACCCAATCCAGAACCGGCAACGCCTGTTGTCAGGAGATCAAGTAGAAGTTGTAGGACCCCACAGTACCTGAGAGATTACGTCTGCTGTGCTCACTAGGGGGGGAGGGGTGTTGTGTATTGAGTCAAAGGATTTTATATCTGTATTATTATTGTCTATATTTGCATTAGGGTAAAGTAACTGCCTTTTGGTTTCAGGGGGTACAGCTACTATTGGTTCATTTAAACTGCTGTATTTGGATCCTCTGTCTTATTGGTTTCCTCCAAAAGGCAGGACTGTGATTGCCTGATATTGTTCCCTCCAAAATGTATCCTTTCTAGCTAGTCCCCTGTCCCTATAAATGTAGCTTTCCCCTCTTCAGTCTTCAGTCTTGTTTGCTGTAATAAAGAAGTGTTACTAGAGAACTGTCTCCAGCAGATTATGTCAAGAGAGCTGAAATCACAAACCCCACGTCACAACACGATTTGTAATTTGTATATAAATAAATCTGAAAATCTATTCTGATATTCAGTAATGTAGTACTTCAAATATTTTAAAATATGCTGTAAACTGCTTAATTTTTTTTTAAAGAAAATCTAATATGGTATACTAATGATCTAAATAAAACATTAGTGTGACGCCATCCTTCGTGAGAAAGTAATGGTGAAACAACTAGTACACCCCATTATATATATTTTTGCTACTCTAGTAAGCGTTGGAATTGGCCAATAAACCAGGTTAAAGTGCCAATCTTCTGGTTTAAGTGATATGTACTGAGTTTGTTGCGCTGTTTGTTTTAAAAATAAAAAGCAGATTTAAACAAAGTATCTGTGTAAAAAAAACCCAAGCAACTTGGAAAAGCAGCAAAAAAGTAGAGCTAGCCATCATAATCCATAAGAACCATTCTAAAGCTGATACTGGTATTTATTAAACGAATCAAAATGTCAGAAAATGCTGTGCAGATTTTTGAATTTTCAGTTGCTAAACAATGGAACTAAGATGAAAGATCTCAAGGTGGAACATGGGAGGAAGTAGTCAACATTCAAACAAGACTCTTAGGTGCTATGGAGGTTTCAGACTGCACCGAAGGATGCTGGGAAGAAGGAATATACTGTTACCTGCTACCCCTACTTCTGAGTAGTGCAAGATTCCAGATTCCAGGAATACCAGCTACGCTTATCCAGGGTCTGTTTCCTTTTGAACAATGAGGAGCAGCAGAAACTGTGTTGTCCTTATGATATATGGTTTATTTACACATATTTACAACCTAAGACTACCATAGAGGGATCTCCAGCATTACAATGCAAGAGGTTATGGCTTCTCCATAGTCAGTATTGGATTAAGACTCTCTGCTTTCTGACTCTCTCCCAAGTCCACTGCTTAGTAAATCTGTTGCTTAACTCCGAACTGCCATTCTAAACTCTAACTTTTCCGAAAACACCAGCATTGTCTTTTAAACTAAACCTCTTTGAGGAAGGAAGGAAACCCACTCATTTCCAAGTGAGATATGCTTTCGAACCTTTGTGTTGCCTAAATGGTTCATCCCTAGGCTAACACCTCAAAAGGAAATTATCTGAGTTAGTCAGCTTTTATACTTGGCTTAACAAGGTCTAGCACATGGCTTAGATCAGGGGTTGGCAACGTGCGGCCCATGGGCCAGATGCGGCCCACAAAGACCATTTTACCGGCCCACGACTGCCCCCGAACCAAGCCGCCCACTCATCGAGTCCTCCGCAGATACTGGAAATCGCGTCTGCACATGTCGAGACGCCGAAAATCACTTCTGCGCAGGTGTGATTTTCGGCGTCTGGGCATGCGCAGAAGCAATTTCCGGCGCCACAGACATGCACAGACGTGATTTTCGGTGTCGCGCAGCGCTGGTCTGCCCCACGGATAATCTCCATGGGAGTGATCCAGCCCTTGCAGACCCCTGGCTTAGATACACACTGGGTCTGTGTCTAGCTATCACCTCCAAGAAAACTAGCTTTCACACCCCAAACCTTAATTACTGGTAAATTCTAGCACCCATAAACACATAGCAATACAATGGCTGAGCCCTCGTTTTGGGGAATATAAAATCTAGTTGTTACCTAGTTATGCACATTCCTTCACGGGAGGAAAACAGGTATAAGAGAGAAATAAGTCACTTGTCATATTAAAAATGCCATATTTACCTGTAATGCCGGCGGGCTACAAGCCCTGAGGCCACTCTTCCTTCCCTCTCACCCACACCACAGTTGCGTAGGAAATTATTGCTGTCCATAATTGCCAATTCATGGAGAAAAAGTTCAATAGTGCTTTCATCCCATCCATCTTCAGGACATTTGCCCTTCAGAAAACAGTACAATTAAATGCAATACAGTTAAAGTACATACATAAAGTACATTGTTGTTGTTTCATTTTCTTAGATAAGCTAAACTAGAATAAGGAAAAATGAATCTGTAACTTGAAAAAAACACCATGTTTTTAATTGAAAAGTACTCTATTATTGCAAAGTACTGCAAAGAAGCGGGACGCGGGTGGTGCTGTGGGTTAAAGCCTCAGCACCTAGGACTTGCCGATCGAAAGGTCGGCGGTTCGAATCCCCGTGGCGGGGTGTGCTCCCGTCGTTCGGTCCCAGCGCCTGCCAACCTAGCAGTTCGAAAGCACCCTTGGGTCAAGTAGATAAATAGGGACCGCTTACCAGCGGGAAGGTAAACGGCGTTCCATGTGCTGCGCTGGATCGCCAGATGCAGCTTGTCACGCTGGCCACGTGACCTGGAAGTGTCTTCGGACAGCGCTGGCTCCCGGCCTTTAGAGTAAGATGAGCGCACAACCCTAGAGTCTGGCAAGACTAGCCCGTACGGGCAGGGGTACTTTTACCTTTACCTTAATGCAAAGAAACTTCTTTTTAAACCCACCACTGCAAAGAAACTTCTTTTTAAACCCACCAATGTCATTTAGTTTCACGCAGAAAAATATCAAGGTGTTCAAACTCACACCATTTGCCTTGCAGGATTGCAACATTGGCTCACTTCAGGTGCTGTACCCATAGTTTGGTGAACATGCAGCAGGTTTGCACACTTCCTTTCCCCCTCTCAAATGCAAATGTTGAACTCCCTTCTATGGCTCATAACCACAGTTTACGGTTACATCTTCATTGGGGCTAAAAACAACAGTTGACAAGGATTGCCTCAAACCCTAACTTGAAATGCTGGCTGGAAATAGGTTTGCACACCACAATTTCTTCCCAAATCCTGGTAAGCTCTAAACCACAAGGCTTTAACTGTGATTAAAGCAAAACGCAGAAAAGAGAAAAGAATTCACATGCAAGAGGGGTAAGAGTGCACCTATCCAATCTCAGTTACAGTTTAGATTAATTTAGTTTAGTTGTTTAGAAAACAGTGAAAGACTGTCTGAAATGAGGCACCATTTCCAATACAGCAGGGGTGGCCAACTCCCAAGAGACTGAGATCTGCTGACAGTGATCTACTCCCTTTTTTGGGGTCCAGGTCAAAATTGTTGAGCTTTGTTTTAGGAAGGAAAGCCCTGTTTTGGGGGAAGCAAGGCAAAAAAATTGAGCTTTTTCTAGGGGAGCAAAACTTGTACAGCTTCTGTGAGGGGAGCCACTGATCTACCACCCACGTCCAGTGATCTACCAGTAGTTCACGATCCACCTGTTGGATGTGCCTGCAATATAGCTACCACTTTTGCTTGAATTTCAAAGCTAACAGGGAAACCTAGTCCAGAAGCAGAAGGATGAAGTTAATACTATCTCAAGCTATGTTCACAATTAAGTGTGCATATGTAGATCACACATTATTCTGAGGATGAAAAAAGACTGTGCAAATTATCCAAGGTTGTTTTCTTCAGTAAAGTGTCTTAAGTAGGTAGAGAGTAAGCAAACAAATTCAGTGGGACTTTCTATGAATGCTGACTCAATAGTATTAGATTACGTATTAAGCTGACCGGACCTAACAGATGTAACTAACACGTCAGCAGAACAAAGGTTTCCGATAGCTCTGCCAAAAATAAGGCATTATTACTTTCCCAACCACTCTGGGTGGCTCCCGGCAGAATATTAAAAACACGATAAAACATCAAACATTAAAAACTTCCCGATACAGGGCTGTCTTCTAAAAGTCAGAAAAAAAGGTAAAGGGACCCCTGACCATTAGGTCCAGTTGTGACCGACTCTGGGTTGCGACGCTCATCTCGTTTTATTGGCCAAGGGAACCGGCGTATAGCTTCCGGGTCATGTGGCCGGCATGACTAAGCCGCTTCTGGCAAACCAGAGCAGCGCACGGAAACGCCCTTTACCTTCCCGTCGGAGCGGTACCTATTTATCTACTTGCACTTTGACGTGCTTTCGAACTGCTAGGTTGGCAGGAGCAGGGACCAAGCAACAGGAGCTCACCCTGTCACGGGGATTCGAACCACCGACCTTCTGATTGGCAAGTCCTAGGCTCTGTGCTTTAACCCACAGTGCCATCCGTGTCCCAGAAAAGTCAGATATTCCTCCTTAAATTAGCCTTTTATTCAGACCATGAGGACTAGACCCTTGCTTTTTGTTGTTAGGCAGCTCCCTACGTTCTGTGTTCCATGACAGGCACAGGCAAACTCAGCCCAGCTGTTTTGGGACTACAACTCCCATCATCCCTAGCTAACAGGAACAGTGGTCAGGGGATGATGGGAGTTGTAGTCCAATCGGGAGGGCCGTTTGCTTATGCCTGTTCCATGAGGAGAATGACACCTCGGGGGCGTGGCCTGTAAAAGCAGGCAGGCTGGTGGGCGGGCCTCCCGGAGACGAGACCACGCCCCCACTCCCGCTTTCCCTCAGAAAGAAAAGACGAGCAACTCCCCGCCGGCCCGGCTTTTTACCTGCTCCAGTAAGGCCCGCAAGCGGAGCTCGTGCGCGCGGCGCCCCTGCGACCCCTGCCGCACGTAGGCCGCGTTCACGAGCCTCTCGCTGGCCAGGAAGTTCTCCGCATTCATGGCGGAGGAAAGCGAGGGAATGAAGTGGCCGGCGCTCTCTGCCGAGAGGGAGGGGCTGGGTTTCCACGCGCATGCGTACTCCTCGCGCGACGCTTTCGTCAGTCAAGGGCAGTGAGAGAGAAGGGCGCTCTCGACGTTATAAGAACGTGAGCGAATGGCGGCCCCTATCGGAGAGGAGGACGAAGGTGGAAGGTACTTTCCGAACGGCGCCGCTTTACAGAAGCTTTCGTTCTGCGCACGCGCAGTTAGGTCAGTGATGGGGCTCTACAGATGTTGGACCACAGTATCTTCATCCTTGGAGTCTCTTGACAACATCTGGAGGGCCAGTGGATCCCCTCTACTGGTTCCCTTAGCCTTGGTGCGTAGAAACTCCCGTAGCAATACTATTATTATTTATTTCATTTATTAAACCCTTCATCGGTAGATTTCAGGGCAGTTGACAGCAATTTATCGCATTTCTTAGTCGCTTTATATCTTGCCCAGGGCAAAGTTACCGGGTGTGAGCAACCTTTCGGATTTCACAGGACTCCTTCCCAGGCCAAATATTTTAAAGAAGGGGGCTGGGCAAAGAAGAGAAGGAAGTACAAAAGACAAAAGGTGCTGACAAGTCTTGTTTTGAGTGTAATTGAATTAAAACTTTGTCAAGGAGCTTTCAGTCAAGTTAATGAGTCTGGGCAGGTCGTCAAAATGAGCAAAAAGTGCCCAGGGTGTAGTGATCATGTGGACAGAATCCTTAAAAGATGCTAAGCATGGGCGTAGCCATGATTTTTATTGAGGGGGGTGTGTGTAGGGTTTTGTTAAAGGGGCAGAACCTGAGTTATTTTTATTGATTTTTATTGATTTAGGGAGGGGCAGCGACCCCTCTGGCCCCCTTGGCTACACCCATGATTCTAAGGTTTTCCACCCCCCCCATTTTAATTATTAGTTTTGTGCATCCCCTCCCTGTTTTGCTATATTTTTAACGACCGGACATTAAAATTGAGTTTTAAAGTTGTCCTAACCTTTTTTTCTTGCATGGGATCAAAGTTTTGTTTTTAGAATTTGAACATCCATGACCCTGATAATAATTTGACAACGTATCATGTGGAATTAATGTGCTCAGAATTTAGTTTTCAAAATATTTGTTTTCAAACAGGAAATATTTTTGCTTCATGATGCTGTTCTGCAATGCTGCCTACAGTGTGTGTTGAATATGTATCACAAGAGGGCGCCATCCTACAACTCAATCACACACTAATTTATTTTCATTATACTGTACTGCCTTTAATCCTCCTACAGCCATGACTGAACACAAGGCTAGAGAAAGAGAGAAAAGCTGACATACCTTTTAGGTACAACAAGTTAAACAACAAGCATGAAATCTCATTTAAGTCATATAAATGCATTATATATGTAAGAATACATATAATTAATCTATTACTAATTACCGAATCATGATTTTTGGTAGTGATTCCCTCTTTATGGCATTCCCTCTTTATGTTTACTGATTACTAAGTGTGCAAGTGTGACATTATTAGCTGTGGGGATATTTGAGAGTTTTAAATTGTTTTATTATCATTTTTTTAAAAATGCAGTGTTTTGCTGTTTGCCATCCTGGGCTTCTTTAGGACAAAGGGAAGGGTAGAAATTTTACAAAATTACACTTTACAAAACTTCTGCATCATTCATTTTCATAGAATGCTTTACTCAAAACCTCTAGCATCTTCCATAACTAAACAGAAAAAAGCTTTTAAAATACAACTAATAAAAATTTCTGTTTTACAGGTATATCATTCCATTCCTTAACCCTAGGGCATGTCCATTACTTTCAGTGCAATCCTGTGCATTACTCATATCCTGTGGTGGCTGGTGATTATTGGATCTGGTCGGACAGAAGGCAGGAATGTCACCAGGAAGTCACTGACAGGCAGGGGAGCCAACTTCTAGTTTTGTCTTCATTCTCCTCCCTGCTGAATTCTCCAAGGGGAAGAAGGTGCCACCCCTTGGACTGGGTGTAAGTAAGATGGTAGGCAGGTGGCGGCTGGTTGAGATTATACCAGGGGTCAGCAAACTTTTTCAGCAGGGGGCCGGTCCATTGTCCCTCAGACCTTGTGGGGGCCGGACTGTATTTTGAATAAAAATATGAATGAATTCCTATGCCCCACAAATAACCCAGAGATGCATTTTATTTTATTTTTATAAGTATTTTTATTAAGCAATTTCAACATAACAAATTATCAAACCATATAATCACATACATTCTTTCCCCCCTTTTTTCCTCCCCCACTTCCATCCCTCCCCCCCCCCCGGGACTTCCCTCAGCTCCTCTCTCTGATTTCTCTGCACATATTATTCTCTGCATGTTATAAAATTATACATATCCTTGCCTTGTCTATCTATCATGTTATCAACCAATAAATTTGTGTATGTTTATTCAAAACCTGCCAAGGAGTCCAGTTCATTTTGTTGTCTTTTTAGATAATTTGTAAAAAGTTCCCATTCTTCCTTAAAGTCACAGTTGTCCTTGTCCCGCAGAGATGCATTTTAAATAAAAGGACACATCCTACTCATGTAAAAACATGCTGATTCCCGGACCGTCCGCAAGCCGGATTTAGAAGGCGATTGGGCTGGATCCGGCCCCTGGGCCTTAGGTTGCCGACCCATGGATTATACTGTGCTCTCCATTTGCCTACCACTGCCCTTACCCAAAGGATTTACTCCCATATAAAAGTGTGTGGGACTGCAGCATTGTTCTTTAACAGACTCTCCCTCCCTTGAGGTTTTAAAGCAGAGGTTGGATGGCCATTTGTAGGAATAACAGAGACGACAGGAGGTTAAATGCAGGTGAGCTGTGCAGAAGCACGCTGGCAAGCATGCTTCAAGCAAGCTGCCAACCAGCTCTGCCGAGGCTCCTTTTATTAGCAGAAGTCAACAATTGGAAACAGTAGTGAAATCACCCTGAACTTAACGTACTTCCATCTAAGCACATTTCCAGTGTTAGCAAATACACGTGCCAGCAGGTGTTTCCCTCAAATATTCCCCCCGGTACCTGATTACGTCAGCGTCCCCCGTCATGCTCCAGCCAAGCGATATGTCTAACAAATTGTAAGAAGACAAAAGGTCAGGGGGAAAGCCCTGTTTTCTAGCCAAGAAGGCAAAAGGTCAGGGAAAGCAGGATTTAACGCTCCTTGACATACTGTTGCACGTCTGGTGTGAGGTTTGCCTTCGCAAAGCAGAGCATTACCTCCACACCATCTGTCATGGATGATCTAGTCCAGGAGCCTGCATTGCAAGGGGGTGGGCTACAGTTTATTTATTTGCAACCTATTTTCCTTCCAAGGAGCTTGAGGTGGCCTCCTCCTCCCAATTTCATCCTCACAAGAGCAGGTAGGCTAGGCTACGCGGTTCTCCATCAAACTTGGGCTCGCCAGCTAAACAGTCACCCAGCCATGGGAAATAACAGCAGATACGAATTCCTCAGGCACAGAAGGAATGTGTTTTTAAGAAACCAGAGCCCCCTGCCCCAGTCACTGAAGACATTTGATGAAATGTCAGGGGGGCTTCTTGGTAGTAGCGCCTGCCCTGTGGAACACCCTCCCATCAGATGTCAAGGAAATAAACAACTATCCGACTTTTAGAAGGCAGCCCTGTTTAGGGAAGTTTTTAATGACTGATGTTTTATTTTTAACCTTCTGTTGGAAGCGGCCCAGAGTGGCTGGGGAAACCCAGCCAGATGGGTGGGGTAGAAATAAATTATTATTATTAATCTGAAGGCAGCCCTGCTTAGGGAAGTTTTTTGTTTTGATGTTTGATGGTGTTTTTAATACAGTGGTACCTCAGGTTAGGGGATGCGAGTGGCGCTGTGGGTTAAACCACAGAGCCTAGGACTTGCCGATCAGAAGGTTGGCGGTTCGAATCCCTGGGGTGAGCTCCCGTTGCTCGGTCCCTGCTCCCGCCAACCTAGCAGTTCGAAAGCACGTCAAAGTGCAAGTAGATAAATAGGTACCGCTCTGGCGGGAAGGTAAACGGCGTTTCCGTGCACTGCTCTGGTTCGCCAGAAGCGGCTTAGTCATGCTGGCCACATGACCCGGAAGCTGTACGCTGGCTCCCTCGGCCAATAAAGCGAGATAAGCGCCGCAACCCCAGAGTCGGCCACGACTGGACCTAATGGTCAGGGGTCCCTTTACCTTTACCTTGGGTTAAGTACTTAGTTCGTTCTGGAGGTCCGTTCTTAACCTGAAACTGTTCTTAACCTGAAGCGCCACTTTAGCTAATGGGGCCTCCTGCTGCTGCCGTGCCGCCCCCGTGCGATTTCTGTTCTCATCCTGAAGCAAAACTCTTAATCTGAAGCACTATTTCTGGGTTAGCAGAGTCTGTAACCTGAAGCGTATGTAACCTGAAACGTATGTAACCCTAGGTACCACTGTATTGTATTGGGAGCTGCCGAGAGTGGCTGGGGAAACCCAGCCAGATGGGCAGGGTATAAATAGTAATAATAATCATTACTTTTGTTCCCCTGGGGGTATGCAAGGGTAAACATACTCCTAAACATTTTGTGAATCTAAGTTTGGCCTCATTGAGGGGCGGTACAGTGGTACCTTGGGTTCCATACGCTTCAGGTTACAGACTCCGCTAACCCAGAAATAGTACCTCGAGTTAAGAACTTTGCTTCAGGAGGAGAACAGAAATTGTGCTTCGGTGGCACGGTGGCAGCGGGAAGCCCCATTAGCTAAAGTGATGCTTCAGGTTAAGAACGGACCTCCGGAACGAATTACGTACTTAACCCGAGGCACCACTGTACTTCAATATGAGTAGGAAAATGAGAGTACCCCATAAAATTTCCTTTTTTGGGGGGGCACTGATAATAATAAAACTGAGTTTCACCTCCCTGGCGATGACAGGCCTTCCTCCTCCTCCTCCTCCTCCTCCATCACCACCTGTAGCAATGGGATGCTGGCCCTTTAAATTCTCAGGTAAGGCGCTTCCGCCCTGCCTGCCTGCCTCCTCCTCCCCTTCGCGCGTCCCGCGCCCGCCGTGCGCACGCGCAGTAGGCCACCCGCGCTCCCACTCGCTCTCCCAATGCTGCCCTGACTTTCCCTCAACTTCCTGAGAGAGAGAGAGAGGCGGCCGGACCTTTTTCTCCCCGAAGCGCCCGCTGCTCCTTTCCCCTCATGGCGGAGTCCGGGGCCGAGCCGGTTCTCGGCCCAGAGGACGGGGAGGCGGCGGAGGAAGAAGAGGCTGACGACGAGGAGCTGCTCCAGCTGGGGACGGAGGCGGCGCCCGGCAGCCGGGCCGCCAGGGGGGCTCCGGGCGGCGCCGTCAGGGTCAGCCTCGGGGGCGGCTCGGCTGGGCCGCAGCTGGACTACGAGGGAAGAGCCGGCGACGCGGAGGGCGACGGGAGCGACGACGACGACGGCGACGAAGAAGAGGAGCCTCTGCTGGGCTCGGGCCGGAGGGGCGGCCGCCGCCGCCGCCGCCGCAGCGCCACAGGTCAGAGCCGCCTCCGCGCGCCCGGGTTCTTCCCCGGTTTGTTTGCTCGTTTCCACGGTGAGGCGAGTTCGCAGCGCCCAGGTGTGTGTGGGGGGGGGGGGAGGTGGTCGGGCTGTCATCCGGGGCCTCTGAGTATTTTAATTTATTATTATTTTGCCTTTAAAAAAAAAAAAAAGAGGGGGAGGGAGTTAGAGCTGGACCCCCCCTCCTCCTCCCCTTTATCTTAATTAAGGTGGTGGGCTTCCCCCCAGTATATGAATTTTCCCACATCCCCGCAGCTGAAATGGAACCGTCCGTTTTGCTTCCTCGAGTGTAATCTTGCCCCTTGCCCCCCCCCCCTCTGTCATGAAAGCAGGACGTGGCTTCTCTTGTCAGGTTAATCTGGGTGGGGGGGGGAGCAGGGAAAAGGCTATTTTCCTGCTTGTGTTTTTGACATTTGTCTGTCCCCCGCCAGCCGCTTTTATTTTTTGACGTTTTACATATCATCCGCATTTCGACCCTCTTTAAGTCCTCCTGATTTTTAGCATCCGTAAATACAGTGGTACCTCAGGTTACATACGCTTCAGGTTACAGACTCCGCTAACCCAGAAATAGTGCTTCAGGTTAAGAACTTTGCTTCAGGATGAGAACAGAAATTGTGCAGCCGTGGCGCGGCGGCAGCAGGAGGTCCCATTAGCTAAAGTGGTGCTTCAGGTTAAGAACAGTTTCAGGTTAAGTACGGACCTCCGGAACGAATTAAGTACTTAACCTGAGGTACCACTGTGTTGTTTAGTCGTTCAGTCGTGTCCGACTCTTCGTGACCCCATGGACCAGAGCACGCCAGGCACTCCTGTCTTCCACTGGTACCACTGTAGTTGTTGTTTTTAGCTTTCCAAGTGCTTAATTCCCCCTGGTTCGCAAACCTAGTGCAACAGAATGAGGTGGCAGGTGCTGGCTGCTTGCGATTGCTGATTTTTATTTTTTTAAAAAAGAAGCTTCTTGCAGGTATAGGAAGCCAGGAGACCGGACTGGAGCCTTTCACCCCGATGTACTTGCGTGTTGGGAATATTTTTTGGACCAATTAGATACGTTACTTGCTGTTGGATCACAACTGGGGAGACCCAGCTTCAAATCCCCACTCGGCCTGGTAGCTCACTGAATGACCTGGGCTAGTCACTCTGCCTCAGTCTAATCCACCTCATTAGGGTTATTATGGGGATAATGCCACGAACAGAAGTCTTAAACTCTGTGATTAACAAACCCAAAACACATCCCTTCACCTGAATCCTAAGGTGGTATAGTCTGTTCCACCATACCATTCTTTCTTTTGCATGTTCAGACCAATCTTAAGTAATCCTTGGAACAACACCGTAAAGTAGGTTACTGCTGTTATCTGTACATTGCAGATGAAGGGGATAATAATCTGCCTTTGGTTACTCCATGAGCTCCTTGTAGAAGTGAGTTGTGAACCAAGAAGTCCCCAATTCAGAAATGCCATTCTGTCTCAAAGCAAAAAGTCCACCAAAACAGTGCATGAAAGCACTGTTTGGCACTCGTGTCTGGCAAACAGACATGTTTTTTTCCAGTAGGCATAGAGATTCCATTTTGCTATCATAGTGAACAGTTGCTAATAGGTACAAAGTTTAGATAACCTGAATTAGTTTGCTTTTCTCTCTCCCATATGCTAGATTGTGAACCTTCAGGCAGCAGCTGGCTACCTTGTATTTTAATCTCTGTATAGCACTTAGGAATTGGGACGTGGGTGGCGCTGTGGTCTAAACCAGAGGGCTTACCGATGAGCTCCTGTTACTCGGTCCCTGCTCCTGCCGATCTAGCCATTCGAAAGCATGTCAAAGTGCAAGTAGATAAATAGGTACTGCTCTGGCAGAAAGGTAAATGGCGTTTCCATGTGCTGCTCTGGTTCACCAGAAGCTGCTTGTTCATGCTGGTCACATGACCAGCTGTACGCCGGTTCTCTCGGCCAGTAAAGCGAGATGAGCATCACAACCACAGAGTCGTCTGCGACTGGACCTAACGGTCAGGGGTCCCTTTACCTTTACCTATAGTACTTAGGAAATATAGTTGCTTTATAACTATTCTTGCAATCCCATGCCTGCTTACCTGGGAGTACACTCTATGTTGGGATCTAATGGGAATTACATTTGCAAAGACATGCATAGGATTGTGTGGTAAGTGATAAACGCAGTTGACAGTCCTAATTTAAACTGTTTTATTTAGCACATACAGGAAATGTTGGAAATATTGCAGAAATGAACTTCTTCTTGGATGATCCAGAATTTGCTGAAATCATGCAGCAAGCAGAACAAGCCATAGAAAGTGGAGTCTTTCCAGAAAGAATCTCACAGGGATCCAGTGGGAGCTACTTCGTCAAAGATCCTAAGAGAGTGAGTGCATTGTTTCCCAGACATGTGTATACCTGACTGAAAGAAGGTGGAATGCTGAACTAATGGGCAAAGTTAAGTACACATTGTCACATTGGGGCTTGTTTTGTTAATCCCACACTACGGTTTCTGCAGATGAAATGAAGAGCCTGGAAAAAAATACCCCCCCCCCCAAATGATCGTATTAAAATGATGGTAAAGGGTCCAAAAATACTTGCTTACTTTTATAAAGTAAGATCTTAAAGACAAAGGAACAAGTTGCATATGAAATTGTTATGGCCTTTGGTTAATACAATTAATTTTGGTATATTAACTGGACTTCAGGAAGATTTCATCCAGCATGGCATCCTTGAGAAGGAGTTTGAAAAATGTGGACCAGAGAGTGGCAGAAAATATTTATTTCTTGCCATAGTCTCGTGGTCTCTTCAGCTTCAGTGAAGAAATTGGGCTTGAGTAATGGACTTGAAGAATTCAAGTAAAACAGCTTTAACATGAAATCTGTTGTGTTGCAGCATTGTATTTCAAACCAGTTCTGTGACTTTCTCATTACTACCTGTGGCAATAAGCAAATCTTTGTCTCTTTCTCAACTCATTTGTATTCACATGCAATATTTTAAGTGAGAGGTCTGCAACAGCTATATTGCCAAAGTATGTTCCAGAATACATCAGGAGTGCCAGCGTGTAGTTGTAACTTGTGTGGCTTGTGTCCTTGTTTAGGGATAGTTTGGAGAATTGTGTGGGTGAGCACAGGTTTAGGTTATAATCCAAACCCACTCTACCTGGGAGTATACCCCATTTAATTCAGCAGGACTTCTTAGTTCAGCAACTTTTGACTGTTCGGAAAAGCATTTGATATATTTATATATGGACATCAAATTAACATCAAATGTTCCTGCATTGCAGGGGGTTGGAGTAGATGACCCTTGGGTCCCTTCCAACTCTACAGTTCTATTAACATGGTGTATTATTTCAGTTTGGTTTGCTGAATATAAATGAACTGTGTTAAATCAAGATCCCAGGTGACTTTAGGGCACTGGGAGTTTTTCTGGAAATCCGTACTTTAGTAATAGTGGTATTTACACCCTGTCCATCTGGTTGGGTTTCCACAACCACCCTGGGCGGCTTCCAGCAAAATATAAAAACATAATGAAACATTAAAAACTTCCCGATACAGGGCTGGCTATAAAAAGGGGGAAGACACAGGGCTGTAGATAGGATAGTATGGTCAGAAAATAGAATATTGACTAGCAGGCACAGGTGTTTTTAGTAGCAACCATTTTAGCTGGAGCTATGTGATTAGCTGTAAGAGACAATGGCTAATGTATATTCAGAGCCAGAAACTCATTTCCGTGAGGCAGCATCTAGTTTCTGGTTTACCTTGTTAATGATTATTGGCAGGGGGATTGTCACATGCCATGCCATGTGTGTACCACTGGTAGCAAAACAGAAACCAAGATACTGGCGCAGCCATTCTGAGCCTTTTAAATTTGTCTTATTTAGCTAATGTTTCTTACCTATGAGGGACGCGGGTGGCGCTGTGGGTTAAACCACAGAGCCTAGGACTTGCTGATCAGAAGGTCAGCGGTTCGAATCCCTGCAACAGGGTGAGCTCCCGTTGCTCAGTCCCTGCTTCTGCCAACCTAGCAGTTCGAAAGCATGTCAAAGTGCAAGTAGATAAATAGGTACCACTCCGGCGGGAAGGTAAACAGCGTTTCCGTGCACAGCTCTGGTTCGCCAAAAGCGGCTTAGTCATGCTAGCCACATGACCCGGAAGCTGTACGCCGGCTCCCTCGGCCAATAAAGCGAGATGAGCCCCCAGAGTCGGTCACGACTGGACCTAATGGTCAGGGGTCCCTTTACCTTTACTTCTTACCTACAGAAGATTTCTAGCAGAACTTTTATTATATAGAGAGGCTAATGGGTTGTAAAATCCTAAGAGAACTGTTCTGAGCAGTAGAACCAATAAGACAAAAGGTATTATGGCACCTTAGAGATTGGCTGATTTGCTGTGACATGGGTTTTTGGCTCATCCCTATTAAAATATGAACTCAAAATTCTCTTTTGTTTATAATGCAGATGACATACCCCACACTACTATAGCAGTGAGTTCAGTTGTTTCCCCTGTGCCATGTTGTTCCAACACAAAACAAGAAATCATTATTAAACTACTCCCCTTTCCCTCGTTCTCTCCCATTTAAGCAGTTTACAGGTACAGGCCTGCTCAACTCCAATAGTAGAACTGCATTGCACATCTTCAGGCCACCCATATGTGGGTGCTCTCTCACTACATTTTTAAGGCTTGTCTCTAGGGAACAACTTACCTATCATTTTCAGGAAGTCAACTGGAACTGAGAAAGTGGTTGTGTATGTTTATGTGAGCTGAAGGATGCTGCAGACAAAGCAATCTAATAAAGTGAAAGATAATGGTGATCTAATGAACTAAAAAACTGATTGCCAACCTAAGACTTTCTGTCTGACTTAGTGACTGAATGCTCTTCCTTTTGTTATAATCCTATTTTAATGCAAAATGTATGTTCACTAATTCTCTTACTTAACTATTCCTTTGGACAATGTCTAATGGAGGTCATTGATTGCAGGATGTGTAACTGGTGAATGTATGTATGAATGAGCCCTTGGTAATAAAGCAATAGATACTGGGTCCAGTCATACTCTTGTCAGTGACTTAGACTTGATATCTATCATCTCTCTCTAGGGGTCTTTTACTGTCAGCTGGTCAACCCAAAGCAGCCAGTCATGTACACACTTTACAGCAAAGCATGCATTGTATGTTTTAGCAGAATGCTTCCTTCTAAAAAGAGTTTGAGCTTAATTATATACAGAATTTTGATGCAAGCTGTAAATGAATTACTTTTGAAAACTCCATTTGCACATTTTTAGTTGTTATCCGTAGTGCCTTAGAGTATTTTACTGTAGGTTTCATCATTATTTTGGTCATTCAGTGTAGCAAACCTCATAGATTATAATAAGCATTGGTCAAGTTGA
Organism: Podarcis tiliguerta; assembly: GCF_965153285.1. Taxonomy (NCBI): domain Eukaryota; kingdom Metazoa; phylum Chordata; class Lepidosauria; order Squamata; family Lacertidae; genus Podarcis; species Podarcis tiliguerta. Next base: position 64,903,113 of record NC_139542.1, on the reverse strand, counting down.
CACTGTTCTCAGTTAGTACTAGGTTCAGTGCATAGTCAATCTTTCAGCATACTTCTGGTTGCTGCAAAGGTAAATCTAATAAAATTGCCACTTTCAATGCTCATATGCAGAGCTAGAGTTCAGCTAAATAGAAGTTCAGCTGAAAAGAAATAGAGTTCAGCTGAATACAATTGCATTATATTATATCCATTCTAACATAGATCAGTTGTGATCCCAGATAAAACAAAAAGCAATTGCTTTTGTCTTTTTATTTTTTAAATACTCAATTTCTATGGGTAAAGCAGGTTGTCTTTTTGCTGCATGTGTTTGCTGCATAAGCCATTCTGTTAGGCCCCTCACTTGAGTAGTTTAGTGAAGGCATTGCAACTCAGAAGCTAAAGACACAGAATCTGATTCCTTAAAATGCACTATGTGAAATATGTGTTACTGTGTACACTGTTTGTGAAAGTGTGTGTACTTGTTTGAAGGGAATGCTTACACATTCATGGACCATTTTTCTCACGAATTTAGAATTTGCAGACATTTTTATACTGTACCAAATGAAGATGTTAATGTTTTGTTTCCTGTTTTGCTGCCTTTATTTAAAGTGTATTTATATTGTGCTTGAGCCACAAAGAAGAGATTTTGTAAGAGCTGCTCGTCACCTTAACAAAACCCAGAGAAATAGTCTTGTTGTTCTCTCCAACTGTGTGACGCTAAGTCACATCACACAGCGCACAACAACATGGTTGCATTCCACAGTGTGAGTTGTAATAGGTGTGGCCCTAGTGAGAACTCTAGCCAAGGCTATTCAGGAGCCAAACTGTTCCATAGATGATAAAATACCAGGTGGGCATAATGCTTTCTTTGACTACTTTCAGAATGAAGGCATTTTAATAAATACTAACTACTTACTTCTTTCCTCAGAAATCTATTGGAGTATTTAAACCAAAATCTGAAGAGCCTTATGGTCACCTAAATCCAAAATGGACCAAGTATTTTCACAAAATGTGTTGCCCTTGCTGTTTTGGCAGAGGCTGTCTTGTTCCTAATCAGGGATACCTCTCTGAAACTGGTGCCTATCTTGTGGACAGTAAATTGGGATTGGGAGTGGTGCCTAAAACAAAGGTAAGACAGATTTGTACCAGGAGTTGACTCTGTAGAAATAAGACTTTGCAACCTAAACTGTGTAATTAGGGGGTGCAGGGAGGGTGGGGGGCACTGGGAGCCACAGCGCGGGGGGGGGGGGCACTTATCGTGTCCAAGCCACATGTCTCTTCTGGTAGTGATGTGGTGGCTCAGGAACCTGCAGGCTTCGTGCTGCCCGAAAAAGCAATGTGGGCCTGCAAGGCGTCAGAGCAAAATGGGGCTTGGGCCCCGGGATTTTGTTCCTAGGAAGTGATGACCAAAGTCACTGTGGCACATACCTTAATGTCTAACCAGGACAGCTGCAGCATTTTCTACACGGGCTGCTTTTGAAGCCTATCCCTATACTTTAGTTAGTTCAAACTGAGGCCGCCCATTTAATTACAGGATTAAGCTGAAGGAAGCACATTACCTTATGTTCAGAACAGCTATACTGGCTTCCTGTTGTTTCTGGACAAGACAAAGTGTTTTTAATCTTTGAAGTTCAAAATGGTTGAGGCCAGTTATCTAAGCCAACACCTTATTCCTTATATTAAGTGTCCGCGCTTAAAGTCTCCAAAGCTAAAGACTCTAAATCCTGTTTTATGCTGTTTGTTTTAAGGTTATCTGGATTGTTAGTGAGACCTTCAACTACAGTGCAATAGATCGTGCTAAATCAAGAGGCAAAAAGTATGCTTTAGAAAAAGTGCCAAAAGTTGGCAAAAAATTTCATCGAATAGGACTACCTCCTAAGGTAAGCCCTTTGAAATGCTTTATTTCCATAGTGTTTCAAGGGATTTCCTCCCTTTCTGTTGGTCAGAATTCAAAAAACACTATCTCCTCATACCAAATGCCCAATTCTTAAAAGTGGGGGTTGCGTCTCAAGAAAAGTTAGAAAGAAAACTAAACACCTCTCTGGGTATACCAACACTCATGGTTATACTTTCATTCCGAAATAATACTTTGTGGGTTTTGTACGTCTTTTCTTTGATCTTCTTTGTTTGTTTGGCCTTTTTAAGACTGTTATCACTATCTCCTTATTGCTGCCACTTCCCATTAACTCTTATTATCTTCAGATTTCTGTATAATCCCCGTTGCTCAAAAGAGTCCTGCAAATGACACTGAGAAGTTACCCAGGCTCTAGGAAAATATAGGCACAGCTGTCCGTTTGGCACAATTCAGAAGAAGTGCAGAAACAAGAATATGGCCAAGAAAATTGCTGAATACCATTTTAGTTGTTACAGGCGGTGATGCAATTTCCTTCATAGTTCATGCCTCCCACCATGATTCGTATAGTCAAAATAATACAAATCAAGAGATATATCTCAAACTTGCATTATTTTCATAGGTCTCCACAACCAGGCTGTTCAAATTCAGGGTTCTAATGTGTCCATAACAGGGAATGTCTTTAATAGTTCCACAACTGCCACACTTACCTAGGGTTGCCATACGTCCAGAATTTTCTGGACATAGCCAGGATTTGGCTGTCAGAAAAAGTGTCTGGGTGGAAATCGCTGAAATGTCCAAGAAAATCCGGGTGTATGGCAACCCATCTCGGCAGTGTCATTTTGGCAATTATCCTTAAAAATAGCTCTTTTTTGCTCCATAATTTTTGTGTCCGGATTTTTGGTTATTGTATTGAAATATGGCAACCCCAGCATTATCTATCGCTTCAGTTTTCTTTTCCCTAGCACATGCTTGAATATTTTTGGCTATTTTAACTTAAATTTAACAGCTCTCAGATCTCAACTTGAATCAGTTTCATGGGCTGAATCTATTCCAAGTCCAAAGTTTTGGAGGATAAGTCTATTAATAGCTTCTGATTATAATTATTATTATTTCTCCAATGTGCCTCCGAATACCAGGTGCTAAGGATAAAAGTGGGTGGATGCTATTGCACTTGTATCCTGGTTGTGGGCTTTCTGTAGGCCTCTGGTTGGCCAGTGTGACAACAGGATGCTGGATTGGAAGGGCTATTGACCTGAAGCAGCAGGCTCTTTTATGTTCTTATTTACGTCAGAATCAGCAGGGCTGCTCTTTTGTTCATATGCTACATTTGTTCTTGAGGCAGGACGCTAAATAAATAAATAATTTAAATTAATAAATTTAAAATAAGCAGTTGATATCATGCAAATTAAGAACAGAACACTACTTGGATATTAGGTACTTTAAGAATCGATTTTGTTCCTTTTCTTAATGCAGGGTTTATTTTAAATTTCAGGTTGGCTCCTTTCAGCTATTTGTGGAAGGCTACAAAGAAGCTGACTATTGGCTCAGGAAATTTGAAACAGACCCTTTGCCCGAGAATACAAGGAAACAATTTCAGTCTCAGTTTGAAAGATTGGTAGTGCTTGATTACGTAATCAGAAACACTGGTATTTAATAGTTTGTTTTTTTACTTCCATAGCTGATACTCATTTTTCTGGCATACCTGTTCAACAAATAATTAGGTGGGCTCCCAGTGGGAAATTCCCTAGGGCAGCTGATTCGAGTTGGGGTCCATGTTAGTGCTGATCCTTAAATTCCCATTTGTTCCTTTGTAGCCCTATCTGTACCTGCCCCACACAGGTGAAGTCAGGGCTGGGACAAGTGGTGGTGGTTTGTGGGGAACAGCCTCACAGATAAAATTGGGAGCCATGCCAGTACAGTGGTGCCCCGCAAGACGAATGCCTCGCAAGACGGAAAACCCGCAAGACGAAAGGGTTTTCCGTCTGCAGAGGCGCTTCGCAAGACGAATTTCCCTATGGGCTTGCTTCGCAAGACGAAAAATGACGGAAAAAAAATCGAATTTTTTTTTTGCTCCAAAACCCCTTATTCTGAATCGCTAAGCTGCTAAAAGCATTTTAGCAGCAAAACCGCTAATCCCCCCCCTAAAAAAAGCCGTTTTTAGCCCTTTTTTAGCCAATAGCGCTAATAGCGCTACTACGTCAATGGGCTTGCTTCGCAAGACGAAAAAACCGCAAGACGAAAAGACTCCCGGAACGGATTCTTTTCGTCTTGCGAGGCACCACTGTATTCATTAGGTCCTTGGCTGGAGGTTTTCAAACCCTATTTGAGAGATTTGACACTGTTTGAAGTAATATGCTTATACTGTGCTAGAGCAGGGATGGGGAAGTCTGTTTCAGCTTAAGGATCACATTCCCATCTGAGCAACTTTTTGGAGGCCGCATGGCAGTGGTAGGCTTGAGCAGACAATAGATGTGAATTTTAATTTTGTATAGTAGACTATCCCCCAGCTGGGAAAACAAGAAGCATTATCAGAGAGCCAGTGTGGTGTAGTGGTTAAGAGTGGTGGACTCATAATCTGGTGAACCAGGTTCGCTTCCCCGCTCCTCCACATGCAGCTGCTGGGTGACCTTGGGCCAGTCACACTTCTCTGAAGTCTCTCAGCCCCACTCACGTCACAGAGTGTTTGTTGTGGGGGAGGAAGGGAAAGGAGATTGTTAGCCGCTTTGAGACTCCTTCAGGTAGTGATAAAGCGGGATATCGAATCCAAACTCTTCTTCTTCATCAGAATCCAGGGTCATATTTCAGCTTTGCAAAAATACTCAAGGAGGGTGCAAAGCAGGGCTGGTGAGCCTAGGAAGAGTCCCAAGGGCCAGACAGAGGGCTGCATTTGGCCCCAGGATCCTACCTCTGTGCTCAAAAAAGGGCAATTGCTATGAATGTCCATTCATAGCTGTGATGTACTAATGACGTACTATGAATCAAGCAAGGCATTCCTCTCCATTTTAGAGGAAAGGCTTCTCATACTGTTACTTTGAGAAGGACTTCTGAGAGTTGTTGCCAGTCAAATGTTTGGGTTGGACTGATCCCTGCATCTCTCTCTGTTCCTGAGATTATAAAAGGTAGCTCATTTATACATAAACCCTTTCTAGAAGGGTAGCTGTGCTTGTCTCTTGCAGCAGCAGCATTCTTTTGTTGCTCGTAAGGGAGTAGAAATCTTTACCGTTTCATCATCATCAGGTTTTCAAATACATTCCTAGGAACAAATGAGAAAGTGTGGGCTCAACCAAACAGAAACTGTCACATCATAGTCGATGGTTGTGTGCAAGTGCTTCCTCATCAGTATGCTCTCAGTAGTTTAGCTGGTGTGGGCAGCAAAATGTCATAACTGGCCCATGTAACAGAATAGCTGTGGCTTCATCTACCGCAGAACTTCCCAAACTGTGTGTCACGACACCGTTAGTGTATCGGCTGCAGTGTGTTGCACAAGCGCTCCCCACACTCCTCCTGGGGTTGGAAAGGGGTAAAACTGAATTACTTTGTTGTGGAATGATGCATGTCTGAAAAGTGTGCCACTGAGATGAAAAGTTTGGAAAGCTCTGATCTACTGCCTCACTGTGAGATTTATCTATGGACCTTTAAAATGATATGCTATACACTGTAGCAACATAGTGTTATTTGCAGCAGTCGTTCTTCAGAGATTAAGATAGCTCAGTTGGTAGAGCATGAGACTATTATTAATCTCAGGGTTGTGGGTTTGAGCTCCACACTGGGCAAAAGGCTCCTGCATTGCAAGGGGTTGGACTAGATGACCCTCGTGGTCCCTTCCAACTCTACAGTCCTATGATTCTATGACTTGTGGATATCTTTTTTAAGGTTCCCATTTGATCTCTCAGCAGCTACTTTGACATAGTCAACGGGAAATGGCTCCGGTTAGAAAATGTCACTTCTGAAAGGAAACTGCAGCTGCAGAGGAGAATTAACTGGTGTTGGGTACCAGCTCCTGTTCCTTCTTTCTGGTTGTCCCATGTATTCTTAAGTCTCCAAAAACTGTCCCGCCAGTTGTTCTGATAGGTAGAAGGAAGCTCCTTCCTCAAATGCTTATTTATTTTATCATTAAAAAACAACAACAACCCAGACATGCACATGATGCAGTTCATAAGACAGTGTTATAATAGGACTCGGTTATATTGATATTGTCCTGGAATTTTTCATTCCAAGATAAAATAAATAAAGACCATCGTTCTAAGAAACTTTGTTCTGTAGTAATGTAACTTTCTGTAGTACATAAATTTTGTCATTAGTACAACACCCCAGATTCTCCACAGCCTTTCTGAAACTAATGGTCCCATCATGTTTTTACAAGCTTTGACAATACATATTTTCAGAGCTGGGAGGTAATGTATTACTTCCAGATCCCCCTCCAGTACTGTATATTTCAGATAACATAATAGTAGTGTTTTAAGGTCATATGGTATTGGATCCACTATTATTTCTGTAGTGAAATTACAAATTGTCCTCCAAATTTTTTTGATTATTGGACAGTGTCAAAATATGTGTACAGTATAAAATCTGAAAGAGATCCGTTGACTTACCAGAAACAGTTTTGCACAGTTGGATATATGTGACTTGATCAGCATGGTGTTAGATTGGTATAGCTTTTAATAAACATTTTCCTTTAGCTTTATCAATATTTATCTTAGTTGAATCTTGGCCCATGTCCAACTTCATTCTGCTGTAGCTTCCTCAAATGTTTAGTGAGCGGAGGAGGAATTTGTTGTGTTTCTTCCATTATAAGTAAAGGAGTATATAAGCAAAGGATTCTTATTGTTCTGAAAAAGGGACCCAAATATTTTTGTGAACTTCTGCCTCAGCACAAGTCCCCCTTGTAGTTAAACAGGGAGGACAAAAAAAACCCCATATAATGAAATTCAAAATATGAATTGTATCATGAGGATTGCATGTTCTGACTATTGCTGCTTTATGAAAAAACTTGGCATTGTAATTTAATGTAATTTTTATTTATATAACTATCCCAGTTCTCTACAAATGATACATTTATGATAATTATATTGGAATTCTTCATTTCAAATATATGCTTTATTCTAATGTATTTCACTGATTCTGCCCCCCCCCCTTATTTTATTTGAAGATAGAGGCAATGACAATTGGCTAGTCAGATATGAAAAGCAGAGTGATGAGAGTGAACTTTCTGATAAGGTAAGAAGACAAAAGTTGCTTGTGCTATCATTAAATAATACAGATATCGGTAATAAGACAGTGTCTGTGTTCAGGCTTACAATCTAAATGCCATGAGGGAAAAGGAAAAGGAAATGGGAGGGAGGAGGAAAAATGCAGGCGTAGGCACTAGTTCTTAGTTCTTGTAACAACCAGAATAAATTGAAAGAGTTCCACAAGAGGAGGAGCCAAATGTTGCTGATCTATCAGCTCAGCTCTTAAGCCCCATATGCATGTGTGTCTTTCTCAGCTGTAGCCTCATATAATGGCTGCTGATAGATGACAGTTGGAGAGAAATGAAATAACAGGCACACAGGTATGTTGCAGTGATGTTTCCTAAACCCTAAAATCAAATACGAAAGCTTTGTTGTTATGTCAGATATCATATTCGGAGTTATTTTAATCCCACAGACAGATTACACTTCCCATGCTATCCCACACGTTACATTCAAAATTATTGATGTTTTGTGGATTACTGCAGATAGAACAAACAGTTGATAACAACTATCATCCAATTACATTAGGCCAAGAGCAACACAAGTGGGCACGCCCTCTCAGACTAATAAAAACACTAAGCTAGTGTTGCAATAAGGCAAGAGTTAAGCTCTATCCAATGGTGGAATATATGTACAATGTGGAATTTTTGATATTGTTGGATCGAGCTTGTGATGTGATAATGAGCATGTTATAACCAGTAATTAATATATTTGATTTTTTTTTTTAGTTGTTTTTCACCTATGTAGCGTTATCAGTATCTTTGTTTATTGTATAATCCTGTTTCTGTGACTATTCAGAATAAAAATAATTTTAAAACTAAAAGTACTTTTCTTGCAGGATATTCAATGGATTGATAAAAAAGAACCTATTATTAAAATTGCAGCAATTGATAATGGTTTAGCTTTTCCTTTCAAACATCCTGATGAATGGAGAGCATGTAAGTTAAAAAAAAACACAAGAAGAAGAAGTTGAATAAATGTATCTACTTTTCATATGTGTGACTATCTCTTTGTAAATAACTTTTTTGTCTAGTGGTACATCATAGTGATTATGTACTTTGCTGATAGATGGTGTAAAATCTGAGAGCTATCACTGTTGCCTATGTGAACCTCCCTAAGCACTAAGGTCTGCTGGGAATGCAAGACTCTGCATCCTGTCTCTTTTAGTGGCAAAGGTCATGGTGGGGCATTTTATATGGACGAGGGTGGCGCTGTGGTCTAAACCACTGAGCCCAGGGCTTGCCAATTGGAAGGTCGGCAGTTTGAATCCCCACGACGGGGTGAGCTCCCATTGCTCAGTCCCTGCTCCTACCAACCTAGCAGTTCAAAAGCACATCAAAGTGCAAGTAGATAAATAGGTATCGCTCTGGCGGGAAGGTAAACAGTGTTTCCGTGTGCTGCTCTGGTTTTGCCAGAAGCAGCTTAGTCATGCTGGCCACATGACCCTGAAAAACTGCAGACAAACGTCAGCTCCCTCAGCCAGTAAAGCGAGATGAGCACCACAACTCCATAGTCGTTCACGACTGGACTTGACTATCAGGGGTCCTTTACCTTTTTACCCATCCTTTTGAAAAACCCTTTCAAAGGAAGTGCACCATGCCCCCACTTTTTTGAGCTTTCATCATCCTAGCAGAATGTCATTATTTATAACTGCTTTTGAAAAGAAAGAGAATGATGTTATCTATTATTAACTTGTAGCTGGTTGTTTTGTATTTATTATATTTTGTATTTATTGTGTTTTAAGCACTAAATTGACATAAATTGCTCTTCTCAGCTGCATCTTTTTTCAGTCTTTCAACTTGTCAGTGAACCGGTTAATTTTAGTTAATTTTTAGCACAAGGTTGTAAGCAGGATTGTGTATATCAAGTTGCATTTCCTGAAGTCAGCAAATGCATCTAAAAGCTTGGCTGTGTAAACCACCTTCCCCCCCCCCTTCCTGTCTTCCGCTAGATCCATTTCATTGGGCTTGGCTTCCACAAGCAAAGGTCCCCTTTTCTCAAGAAACAATAGATTTGATTCTTCCTCGTATTTCTGACATGAACTTTGTACAGGATCTTTGCGAAGATCTTTATGAATTGTTCAAGGTAACTTCAAAAATATATTCGGCAGAACTAGTTACAGTAATGTGCAATACCTGGCAGGAAATGTAAATGTTCTGAATTGGCGATAGCTGTGAAAGCAAAATGCTTGAAAAATATTTCTGACAAATTTGGACCCCTGGCAAAATATGATTTATTATTTAAGGTGGCATGTTGTGTACTGCTATAAATCTCTGGTTGCATAGGGGATAAGTTTGGTTTGAGTTAAGAGTTAAGTTCTGAAACTTTACTTTTTCATTTTTTTCAATTAAGACCGACAAAGGTTTTGACAAGGCTACATTTGAAAAGCAAATGTCTGTGATGAGAGGACAGGTAAGAATGCTTTTCATTGTAACTGTTCCTTTAAAAATACACTTTGCAGTATATATTTTTTCTTGTTCTCCCCCTCTAAAACAAGGTGCGTCCTATGGTCGGGTGCGTCCTATAGAGCAAAAAATACGGTACTACACACCAGTGACCATTCACAAAAGCCCGGGTTAAAAAGCCATGTTTTGAGCTGGTGCCTGAATGCTATCAAAGTGGGTGCCACCCAAATGTCATATTGCCAGGGTGCCACCACAAAGCAGTCCCATTCACACATCAAATTTTACTGAAATTTTCCTTCAGGAAAAGGTGCTTGTACTATACTGCTCTCTCTTTATAGGCAGTTTGATGCCATATACCTTTGTGTCTACAGATACTTAATCTTATTCAGGCATTAAAGGATGGAAGAAGTCCTCTTCAGCTTGTTCAGATGCCTCGTGTGATTGTGGAAAGAAGTCATGGGGGAAGTCAAGGGCGAATTGTTCACCTGAGCAATGCGTTTACACAGACTTTCCATAGCCGGAAGCCATTCTTTTCCTCTTGGTAGAGACACGTAAATGTCTTCAATTTAGCAAGACTTTCTGTTGTGTGAAAGTTTTAGAATAATGTAATTCTGCTGTACACAAAGTGCTGGACTGCCAAAACCTCAGAACTTTTAAAAGTTTTGTGTTTTGAATGTAATACGTTTACAGTTTAAAATTGTGAAATTTTACTTCAGGGAAATGCGCTTGTCCTATACTGTATTTTTATAGACAGTTTAATGTTTTCTGTATCTAACATTAAAAGGGAAAAGAAATTTACAGATGCCAAAGACTACTTTTGCATAAATTGTAGGAAAGAACTGCTCTGTTGGATACAAATGTCAGAAATCAAAGTCTAATTTTCCTTGTTGGAAATGAAGCACAGCCTTTTCATTCCTCTACTGCAAGAAAGCTGCTTGAACTTTTGCAACAATTACCAAATATCTACATGGGTTTCTTACAGGTTTATATTCTCAAATATTACAGATTTATATTCTCAAATATTACAGAATTATATCGTGATCAGTTTACTGTGGAGATCTGGGACCAATACCATTACATCTTAATTTGGAGACCAAATTAATCCTGCAAATCCGAAGGAAACTTAATTATTTCATCGTTTTTTATGCCCTGGTGGTTTTTTTTTTAACTGAATACACAACCCCCCTAGAAGGTGAGGCTTGCATCCCTCCTTCCTTCTGCATCCTTCTGAGGGTGAAGGTGGGAATGAGCCTCAATTTATGTCCCTCACATACTTAAATTATATTGTGCGATGTACATCCCACATGCAATGTGTGTGTAGATTTCACCCCTGCTTTAAAAAAAAGGTGAAATTGTTTAAATGGGTCCAATTAATATATATGAAGCTCTCAGGTTATACGTTGGAAATAGATGAACAGGTGGAGGAGTGCTGATGAACTCCCCCATCTATAAACGGTACAGGTGGGGCTGTGTGAGAATATTCTCTAAATCACTCACAGGTAGTGTTCTCCCTGCCCAGCAACAGTTGAACCAGCCACAGACCACTTTCTTAATGCTTAAACAAATCCTCATAGGGAAAAGAAGATGAAGGCATGTTCAATGTCCTTTATTGATACTTCAGGGTCTCCCAAGGTGTATTTGTAGATTGAGTTCAGGATTTAGGGTGACACTACATTTTTAGCAATGCACATACAGCTTCTCTCTTTGCATAGCAATGCCTTGTCTTGATTCTTTGTGGTTCACTTGTATAGATGGAGAATTGAAAAGGTTAATATATTGATCAATCACAATATTACATAGGGTTTCTTGAAACTGTTATCAATGCCCATTAAATCCATCAGCTGACGCCAAAGTGGAAACCGCCTGTTACTAATATATTAAGAGCCCGCTCTTTTGAATTGTTGGATAGCAGTACCGCAGCTCCGTCCAAACCTGACTGTGAATCAGAAATTTATTCTGTGGATTCCTGACCATTTATAGTCATGAGATTCCCGGGCAACCCAGAGCTATTTTGTTGGATTTAACTTGGCATAAAACATCAGTTGCAGAGGTAATTTTACAGAAACTTGGAATTTAGTAATACCTGTTGTACATCCATTGTTCCGCTTGAATGTGAGGACCTTGGGTACCATCTGTAGGAAAGATTGCTTCTATGAAAAATGTTTTTTTGAATTTTTAGCCATGCCGTTATCTCAAGCTGCTAAGCAATACTCCTGAATTCCCCAGATTGGCCTTTTTATTTTTTTATGTTTTGAGGGGGTTGATAAAATGTAGCATGTTAGAGCAATGCACTTAATATACTAAATAAAATGTCTAAGCCTTAAAATGTAAAGCATTGTGGATTTAAAAAAAAACAAACTGTCACATTTCTAAGTTTATTGTGGCTTCAGTTTTTATCAACCCTTGTAATTTTTTTATGAATGCGTAAGATCACCAGACTTTGCTCTCTTAAAACAATAAAAATGATGGTCTGAAATGTAGCTCTTTTTTGTCTCATAATTGTTACATCTGTATCCCACTTCTTAGCTTAACATTGGTATGCATGGATTCCGTTCCCCCACTTTTTAGTATTATTATTATTATTATCCTTGCAACAGTTATGTGAATTAATTCACGCTGCTGGAAGTGTGACCTGAGTTTACTCAGTTAATTTTATGACTGAATAGGATTCGAATCTCGGTGTCTGGCTTATGTCTTCCAACTGTGCTGGCTACATTCATTACGCAACCATGCATCAAAGATCAAAATCACTTGCTAGTCTTTATGCGTAGCATCCAAAGGGCATAACATGTGTATGTGCTGCAGACAAATTTATTTTCATGGGCAACCTTCGTAGGAGAGGTCATCCAACCCTAAAAGTGTGAGAAACGATGGTGTACAGCAGGCACCCCCAATCTCAGCCCTCCACATGTTTTGGGACTACAACTCCCATCATCCCTAGCTAACAGGACCAGTGGTCAGGGATGATGGGAATTGTAGTCCCCAAACATCTGGGGGGCCGAGTTTGGGGGTGCCTGGTGTAAAGTTTTCATATCTTAGAATCAAGGTATTGAAGTCTATGCTATACAGGCAGAATAATGGGGGTGGGAGGAGGAATGTTTATGGTAATATTTATTATTTTTATTTACCTTTCCACCAAGGAGCTGGGTGTAAGCAGCCCACGGCCCACTTTCTGCTACAGAATCTTCAAATCAGGCAGGAACAGAAAATATTTCAGTTCGACAAGCTATTGGGGGGGGGGTGGAGATGGAAAAGGAAACAAAAGACAAAAGGTGCATTTTAAAAAATCAGGCAGGAAACTAAGCGGCAGGGCATGCACACACAAATCTAAACCAGGTTCTATAGCTTTTTTTTGGACTACAACTCCCATCATCCTTAGCTAGCAGGACCAAGGGTCAGGGATGATGGGAATTGTGGTCAGAAAAAAAAAAAACACCTGGAGCAACCCTATGTTTGGGAAAGCCTGCTTAGTTTGGAGATCTACCAATCTTCTTTTCTCATGCTCACCCACGCTTGGTTTCGCTGGGAAGCCAAAGACAGAGATTGGGGGAGGGGGGGAATAGAGAGAGGAATAGATCCTAGAGATAGGAAAAAGTGATAGAGGAATAAATTCTAGAGATTGGGAAAAAAAAGAGAGAGGAATAGATCTAGAGATAGGAAAAATATAGAGAGAGGAATAAATCCTACAGATAGGAAAAATAGAGAGGAATATATTCTGGAGATAGGGAAGAAAAGATAGAGAGAGGAATAAACCCTAGAGATAGGATTTATTCTTCTCTCTATATTTTTCCTATCGATAGGCAGAAGGTAGAGAAATAAACCCTAGAGATATGAAAAGAATAGAGAGAGGAATAAATCCTAGAGCTAGGAAAAATAGAGAGAGCCTAACTCTCGTTCCTGTTGTTTCGGAGGGAGCCGCCTCCTCGGAGAGGCGGCGTGCGGCTCGGGAGCTGGAAAAAAAGGCGCTGAAGAACCAGGGCGCTCGGGAAGGCTTGAGTTCGAATCCTCCTCTCTTTCCGCCCAAAGAGCCCGCGCTCAGCCTTGCAGGCGCTGCCTTTCCGAGCCTCGACCACCTTGGCAGGGCTGTTCGTGTGTCGCGCGCATCGGGGGTGCGAAATGGCGAGGAGTGGGGCGGGGATCGGGGAAGGCAAAAAAGAAAAACACACCAAAAAAGGGCGGAGTGAGGGATCAGCCGCTTGTCGGCCATTTGCATTTGGCTCCGCCTGCAATCGGGGAGAGGAAGAGCCGCCCGGGGGGAAGCCGCGATGGAAGACGGGCAGCGCCCCGGGGTGGCGGTGGTGCTGGATCGGGACCCCTCCAGCCCAGCTCCCCGCTGCCCTCACGGTGAGTCGCCCTTTCTCCCCATCTTTAACGATGGCTGCATGCTGCACCCCACTTTTCTTCCCCCACCTCAAATCTCGCATATCTATATAGTTGTCGCCTTTGCACGCCGCCTTTCCTCCCCAGGAGCTCAAGGCGGCTCAACCTTCAGCTTTGCGCCTTCCCGTTTCCTCCTCACAACAGCTCTGCGAGGGAGGCTAGAGCAGGCTTCCTCAAACTCGGCCCTCCAGAGACTACAATTCCCAGCGTCCTTGACCACTGGTCCTGCTAGCTAGGGATCATGGGAGCTGTAGGCCAAAAACATCTGGAGGGCCAAGTTTCAGGAAGCTAGTTATCTCCTGCTTGGACTACTGCAACGTGGGGCTACCTTTGAAGGTGACCCGGAAAATGCAATTAATCCAGAATGCGGCAGCTAGACTGGTGACTGGGAGTGGCCGCCGGGACCACATAACACCGGTTCTGAGAGATCTGCATTGGCTCCCAGTACGTTTCCGAGCACAATTCAAAGTGTTGGTGGTGACCTTTAAAGCCCTAAACGGCCTCGGTCCTGTATACCTGAAGGAGCGTCTCCACCCCCATTGTTCAGCCCGGACACTGAGATCCAGCACTGAGGGCCTTCTGGCGGTTCCCTCATTGTGAGAAGTGAGGTTACAGGGAACCAGACCCGGGGCCTTCTCGGTAGTGGCACCCTCCCTGTGGAATGTCCTCCCTTCAGATGTGAAGGAAATAAGCAGCTATCCTATCTTTAAAAGACATCTGAAGGCAGCCCTGTTCAGGGAAGTTTTTAATATTTAACGCTGTATTGTAACTTGATTGGGAGCTGCCCAGAGTGGCTGGGGAAACTCAGCCAGATGGGTGGGGTATAAATAATAAATTATTATTATATTGTTATTATTATTTCTCCCCATCTTTAACGATGGCTGCATGCTGCATCTCACTTTTCTTCCATATATCCATATAATTGTCGCCTTTGCACCCCGGGTGCCATTCCTCCCCAGGAGCTCAAGGCGGCTTAACCTTCTTCTTTTTTTAATAATAATTTTTATTAATTTTAACATATAAATTATCATACATACCACAAAGCTTCATCATTTATACAATCTTTTTTTGGACTTCCCTCAGCACCTCTGATGATCCACCGTTTTAACCACTTATGCATTTCTTAAGTTCTTATTCCCTTTAATTATCATAACTAATCCTCCTCCCCCTTATCCATTTTTGCAATAATTCCCATAATACTCCTCACAAAACTTCTTGCAAACCTACAAACGTCGTCTGATCTTCACAAATAAAGATACTGCTTTCTTCATAGCAGTAGTCCAGCTCTATCGGTGAATCCTCTGAAGGAATAAATACCATTCAGTTCTTCTCACGGGCGGAGGAAGGGGGCGCGGTGGGGGCGGACCGTCCTGGGTGCCTTCGCTGAGGGGGGTGACATTTGGTGCGCTGCCCATCCGCAACTCCCAAGCCTACCCCGAGCTGTCAGGGGAAGGGGGGAGCTGCAGTGCTTTACCGGGGGCATTCCCTCCCTTCCCCCTTCGTTTTGACAGCTGGGGGAGGCTTGGGAGTCGCGGGCGGGCAGCGCACCGGATGTCCACCATTGGTGGCTTGCTCCGTCCCCGGTTGCAGGGCACGTGCGCCGCTCTGTGCACCCGAGCGGCTGTCCCGCGATGTGGGGTTTGCCCGTTTGTTTAGAGCCTGTCTGTACCGGGGGGGAAAGGTAAAGGGACACCTGACCGTTCGGTCCAGTTGTGACCAACTCTGGGGTTGCGGCGCTCATCTTGCTTTACTGGGCGAGGGAGCCGGCGTACAGCTTCCGGGTCATGTGGCCAGCAGGACTGAGCCGCTTCTGGCGAACCAGGGAGCCGGTCCACTGTCCCTTAGACCTTGTGGGGGGCCGGACTATATTTTGGGGGGGAAAAGAAAGAAGAACTAATTCCTATGCCCCACAAATAACCCAGATATGCATTCTAAATAAAAGCACACATTCTACTGATGTAAAAACACCAGGCAGGCCCCACCAATAACCCAGAGATGCATTTTAAATAAAAGGACACATTCTACACATGTAAAAACGCGCTGATTCCCGGACCACCCAAGGACCGGATTGAGAAGGCGATTGGGCCAGATCTGGCCCCCGGACCTTAGTTTGCCTACCCATGATTTAGATTCAGTCTCACACAGTCCCCATTCTACTGGCATGGCTGTGAGAAAGAAGTTGGAAGTTTTTTCTTCTCTTTCAGATAAAGCGCTGGTTTTCTCCAAAGTTTTAATTTATATTACAAGTTGCAGAACTCTGTATCATTACTGGTCTACGTAAAAAAAAGAAGAAGAACTATATAGAGATATTTTAATTCTCTCTGTTCCCTGCAGCCATGTGGACAGAGAGACAGACTCTCTCCTCCCCCAAGACATGCCCAGATAAAGAACCTGTTGCCGGGAAGAATTCTCGTTGCTAAGCAGACTTGCTTCAAGGACAGTCTTGTTTCAGTTCAAGTTTATTTTTGGAATCCACCAACATATGGAACCTTTATTCCCACCCGCCTCAGTATTTTAGTGTAGGCCTTAAATTTGCGTGTTCAGACCCAGAAACCTCCCCCTAAATAAATTCACACTTTTTTTTTTTGGCATATTATTTTTAATTAGTTTTTTAACATATCATTTCCCACAATAATTAAACATACTTTTACATCTTATTCAATTTTTTTACTTCCATCAATCCTGTCTGAAAATTTTCCAATCTAATCTCTCAGTATGCATTTCTTATATTCCCTATTACATTTCAAACTCATAACCAATATCTCTATCTTTTTCTACTTTGTAACACTTTGTATATTTCTCCTTACAAAACTTATTGTAATCCTACTAGCGTAATTTGTTGATTACAGTTGCTCTTCAAATAATTCATATACTTCTTCTTTCAATCTTCTGTAAATCTCTGGTCCCGCAGATTTCGAATCCTTCCTGTCATTTTGTCCAATTCTGCATAGTTCATTAATTTCGTCTGCCATTCTTCTTTCGTCGGAATTTCTTCTTGTTTCCATTTCTGTGCTAACAACACTCTTGCCAAATAAATTCACACTTGACTCAAATTTTGGTTTTGGTTTTTGGCAGAATATAGGCCACAACTTTATTGATTACAGAAAGTGACTGGTTGCATAGGCTCTGCTTCGACTAGCTCCCTGCCATGCAGGTAGCGCTGACCCAGGGTTCCAGCATAGGTCAGCCAAGGGTGAACACCTGGATAAGCGGAAAGCTGGGAGCAGGCTAACTCCGCCACCCAGATGTCCCCCTGGACTCAGGCATGGGCACAACCCCCTCACAGGGTTGACCAAACCATTGAGTCCCTGAATTCCTTTAATGGAATACCCTTCTCATAGGGATGGCAAGAACGTTCTCCCATCCCTATCACCTGAACCAGAGCCTATCCGCAACCTTACAAGTTGTGACAATTTGCTACGCGGCAGGCGAAACCCAAATGGCAACAGCCAATCAGCCAAGTGGGGGAAATTGCTGCCGTGCCCCTGTCCCAATGACAGACGACACACAACCGCATAGCAAGGTCAAGCGCAAAGCCCTAAAAGTAGGGAGAGGTGGGCAGGTGTTCCGAATGCACGTGCCGAAAGAGGAAGCTCTGGGTCACATGCATGGGCATAAATAGGTCCCTCAAACAGTTTGGATTGTGTCCCATTGGCCAGATTGCACCCAGCTACGAGGGACGCGGGTGGCGCTGTGGGTTAAACTACTGAGCCTAGGGCTTGCCGATCAGAAGGTTGGTGGTTCAAATCCCCGCGACAGGGTGAGCTCCCGTTGCTCACTCCCTGCTCCTGCCAACCTAGCAGTTCAAAAGCACGTCAAAGTGCAAGTAGATAAATAGGTACCTCTCCAGCGGGAAGGTAAATGGCGTTTCCGTGCGCTGCTCTGGTTCGCCAGAAGCGGCTTAGTCATGCTGGCCACATGACCTGGAAGCTGTACACCGGCTCCCTCGGCCATTAAAGCGAGATGAGCGCCGCAACCCCAGAGTCGGTCACGACTGGACCTAATGGTCAGGGGTCCCTTTACCTTCGCCTTTATGAGGGACCTACCAATCGGGTGTTGTGGCTGACCAATCGTACCCACCCACAACACAGGGTTTCGGTTTCCAGGTCTCACTGCAATACGTGCCCTCTTTAAGGGAGGACCCGATTTCCCCCAATTTCTGTCAGTTTCTTCTAAATACTTTCTCCCTTGCCAGTATTCCCCAAAGATTGCTGACAGGTCAAGTGAGATCTTGAAAATCTTCCTTTGATGCACTTAATCTTTTAAGAATAATGTACTGTTTTTTATTTAAGAGCCTATATTTCAATGACTTAAGTGGGAACGAGCTGTACCTGATTCATTGGGGCGTCAACTTAAGTTCATTTTTGTTATCAATCTCAAACATTGACTATTGCTATTGCTTGTTGCAAGACTCTATTATTCCCGCCCCCAGAAAAAAATAATTCCAGTGTTTTCAGAATATAGATCTTTCAATGCTTTTCTCTCTTAGGCCCCACCCTTCTGTTTGCAAAGATTGTTCGAGGGAAAGAAGAGGGAAGAAGATTTTACGCTTGCTCTGCTTGCAGAGAAAGAAGAGACTGTAACTTTTTTCAGTGGGAAGATGAAAAGGTATACAGAAAGAATAAAGGTTTTAACAGTATGGTTGATACATTTAATCCTCAAGAAAGTTGTCAAAACACCAAATCTGAACACTCTTAAATTGCATTGATTTTCGTTAGAGGATTAAGCACACACAGTATTTAACTGTGGTTTGTATTCTCAGTTTGTAGAGTTCTGGTGAGCAAAGGGCTTGCTAAGGAGTGGAATCGTAGGGTTAGATCCAGATACAATCATACTTAGACCCATTGAAATCAGGGTGGATTTGTTTTAAAATAAATCAATTTAAAACACAATTTAAATCACTATTCAGTAAGACTTGATTTAATTCATTTTTTTTTACAGAAAGACTCGTTCTTGATGGTATAATCTTAATATTTACAACCACATGAAGGTTTTATTTTTGGAATAATAAATTTTCGGAGCAGTTTTTACAGTTATATCAAAAATTACTGATTTGGTTATACTATTAGAAATACATAGACAGATAATTATGAAATTATTGTGAGATTTAATAAGTTAACTGTTTATAGTTGGAGAACTTTTCTGCTGTACTTTATTGGAAAGAGAAAAATAATCATTTCCTTAATAACAATTTATTTAACTAAAACAATAACATTATAGCATATGTATCCATGTTTGTTAACTTATGTGGTTAATTTTATATTTTATTTTTAATCTTAGACTGAGTTTTAGCACACATGAAAAACTTAAAACAAATCCTTATTTCCTGATGAATAGCCTTTGGACTATAATGTAACTTAAATAGAAAACTATCTTTGGAAAGATTTTTCCTCCAAAAGCATTTTATTTTAAAAATCCAATTTAAATTTTTAAAAAATCCATTTTTTAATTTTTTTAAAAAATAAAATCATTGATTTTTTGTCACCCTGATTGAAATCAATGTGATTTGAGGTAGGCAGAACTGAGCCATCTCATTGATTTCAACAGGTCTTCTCAAAGCATTAAGAACATTTTAAATGGGATCCGACTCATAAGAGACTTCCTCATAAATGTTAAGGTGTGATATATAGCTGGTACCTTTATATATTGGTATCTACATATTGCTGGAATTTTGTTCACCAATACAGCTGGACAGTTAAGTATCTTGCAGAACCGCAGGAATTCATACTACAGTAGTGTGCCCATATGAAAACTAGGTACTCTAAAGTGGCAGTGCTTTTTTTCTTTAAAAAAATGTTTAGGGGCACTCTCATTTTTCTCCTCATTGAAATACTGCCCCTCAATGAAGCCAAACTTAGATTCACAAAATGTTACGGAGTATGCGTACCCCCAGGAAAACAGTATTACTCAGTGGTGTGTTTTTTTAAGCTGTGTGTCATTGGCAGAGAAGGACATAAAAAAAGGGGAGAAAATGGGGAAATTGGCTGAAGACTTTAGAAGAGAGAACCAGTGAATGTGCACATCTGAAGTCATGTTTCAGTCATTCAGCAAAAAATCCACATTTTGCATTATTATTATTATTGTTATTGTTATTATTATTAAATTAAATTTGTATACCACCTATACCCTCAGGTATCAGGGCGGTTCACAGGATAAAATCAGAATATAAAGCCACAAAATACATAATCCAAATAAAAGCAAAAACAACCCAGTAGTTCTTCTTCCCAAACAAAGCAAACACTTAAGTATGCAGTACTGAGGACTACTATGAGGCAAAATTTGGATTTTTAAAATTTCTGAGTGGGCCATAAATTCTGAGAGAAAAAATTGAAACTTGAGCCGGACTGAATTCTCAAAAACCGTATCTGTTTGTGATAAATATTGTATGTATTGTAAATATGTAAATATTGAATTTCTACGTATATTTCATACACGTTTTCCTCAGGTATCAGAAGCTAGACTTTCAGCACGGGAAATTTACAACCAACGCCATCAACCATTATTATCTCACAGAGACAATGTAGAGAGGTACCTATGCAATTATTATTTTTATTTGAATGAATCAGTATTCCTTTAAAAAAAAAACACAAAAAACCAGGGGTAGTATTTGGTGTTCCTGTACTGCCTAGTGCAAGAGGTTTCTCCTTGCAGAAAGGAATTTTCCCCTCTTTGCTCCAGGGAATCTTTTGTTTATTTATTTGTACTTTTCAAGTTTATACATTTCACTAGTTTTATACATTTCACTAATTTTACATCCATTTTGACATTTCAAAACTCGACTTCCATCCTCTTCTTTCTGCAGTTCCTTAAATTTATTTTCAATACCTTCTGCATGTCGAAATTAACTTAATTTGCTCGTTTATTCATCTTCTTTAAATACATGCTCTTATAAAGCTGCAGGTTGTTACAATAATCCTGACCATGTTTTTATCTGTTTATAATTTATCTGTAAATATTCAATAAACCGTTTCCATTCTTTTATATTTATATAAATGTTTTCTTGATTTCTTATTCTTCCAGTAAGTTTTGCCATTTTTGCATATTCCATAAGTTTTTGTATCCATACTTCCTTTATTGGGACTTCTGCTTCTTTCCATTTTGGGGCAAGTAACATTTTTTTTTTTTACAAAGGTTATTTTAAACATCCTTTTCATTTCATTATATATCATTTCCCAGTAAGCTTTGACCTAACTATAAGGCCGTCACATGTGATAGAAAGAACCTTCTTTCTCATTACATTTTCCAACTCTTACTTGATTTAGATTTATGCATTTTTGCCAACTTCCTTGGTGTTAGATACCATCGATATATCATTTCCATATAATTTTATCTTAGACCAGGGACGTCCAACCGGTAGATCGTGAACTACCCAGTAGATCACTGAATGTCTGTGGTAGATCACTCGTAGATCACCGGCTCTCCGCAAAGAAGTTCAACAACTTTGGCATACAGAAGCAGAGTTCATCTATATCAGGGGTCAGCAACCTTTTCCAGCCGTGGACCGTCCCTCAGACCATGTGGTGGGCCGGACTATATTTTTTGGGGGGAAATGAATGAATTCCTATGCCCCTCAAATAACCCAGAGATGCATTTTAAATAAAAGCACACATTCTCCTCATGTAAAAACACCAGGCAGGCCCCACAAATAACCCAGAGATGCATTTTAAATAAAAGGGCACATTCTGCTCATGTAAAAACATGCTGATTCCCGGACCATCCAAGGACCGGATTGAGAAGGCGATTGGGCCAGATCCGGCCCCCAGGCCTTAGTTTGCCTACCCATGATCTAAACTCTGGGTGGCAGGTAAGTGGGGCAGGGCTTTGCTGTTGTGACCCTTAGATTCTGGAAATAGATCCCTTGAGCGGCAGGTCTAACCTCTTTGCCACTAACCTTTTCAAGACTGGTGGGCCTCTAGTCTAAATCAGTGTTTTTTTCTGATTCCTGGGCTGTCCACGGGCTGGATTGAGAAGGTGATTGGGCCGGATCCGGCCCACGGGCCTTAGTTTGCCTACCCCTGATCTAGATGGGCGGAGAGGCACTCGTAGAGTAAGGAGTTGGAGGTGAGGCTACCAGAGGACGAAGGCAATCAAATGCCGTTACAGCTCTGTGACGGATTTCTAATTTGTGTTCGTATATAAGGTACAAGGAGTATGTAGCGTTGCCACAGTCGGAAAGGAGGTTTTGCAGAGAATGCCAGCTGCTGCTGTTGCCATCAGAGTGGGGAAGACACCTGGGCCATCAGGTCCTTAGTGACGTCTCTGTTGCTCATCTGAAAAGGCCCAGCCAGCTCCTCATCCCCCTGGAGAATAAGAAGACAAACGCACAATACCTGTTCACCGAGAGAAGCTGCCAGTTCCTGCTGGACCTTATCACTACGCTGGGTTTTAAAAGGGTGCTTTGTGTTGGCACCCCAAGGTAAGACAGTGAGTATACAGTGGTATCTCTGGATACGCACACCTCTGGTTGCGTATCCTTCAGGAGGCGAACATGGCAAACCCAGAAGTATTTTTCCAGGTTTCGCCACTTGCTCATGTGCGCAAGCGCTCTACGCACCAAGTGCATGTGCAGAACAACTCCGGTTGTCAATTCCTCAGGATCTGACCGGAGCTCCAGAATGGATCCCATGCGCAACCGGAGGTACCACTGCATTTGGTCCCATTGGGACCTGGAAATTGGTACCTCTTAGGGTTCAAAATGGGACGCGGGTGGCGCTGTGGGTTAAACCACAGAGCCTACGACTTGCCGATCAGAAGATCGGCGGTTCGAATCCCCGCGACGGGGTGAGCTCCCTTTGCTCGGTCCCTGCTCCTGCCAACCTAGCAGTTTGAAAGCACGTCAAAGTGCAAGTAGATAAATAGGTACCGCTCTGGCGGGAAGGTAAACGGCGTTTCTGTGCGCTGCTCTGGTTCACCAGCAGCAGCTTAGTCATGCTGGCCACATGACCCAGAAGCTGTACGCCGGCTCCCTCGGCCAATAAAGTGAGATGAGCACCGCAACCCCAGAGTTGGTCACAACTGGACCTAATGGTCAGGGGTCCCTTTACCTTTAGGGTTGTAAAAGGCTTAGTCTTGGGGCATTTGGTGTTGCTTAAACAGATAATGACTTATTTCTAAAACAACTTCATTGAAGTAAATAGCACTTCCTTCTCTTGAGTAATGGAAAAGTGGCTTTGGATCCTTGCCAGAAGCATTAGCAAAGCCCATCCAACATTCAGTGTTGAATGCTAATGAAACAAAACCTTAAAATGATTGTACAGTCGTACCTCCGCTTACGTATCCCTCCAGTTACGTAAAGAATTGCTTGTATCCTGTTACTTATATAGTTATGGGATTCATGGCTTTATTTTTTTTGGGGGGGGGGGTGGCTTCCTCGTATGTTTAAATAGAACACTATGTATCATTTTATATTTTCTTGATATTCACGTTTTTACATTTAAATGGTACATCTTAACCTTTCCAGGCTGCATGAATTCATCAAATTCCAAACATCGCAGGATCAGGAAATCTGCCTTAAGAGCCTTTTGTTAGATATTGATTTCAGGTAAGCTTTTATTAAAAGTTATCCCCCCCCCCACCCAATCAAAACCACCACAAAGCTTATTTTATCTAGCCAATGGGCCGTGGTCAATGTTCTCTGTTTACCAGCGGAAGAGCTCTTGTGCTAGCAGGTGGCACAGTTTAAAGGCTGTGCAAAAAAGGAATAAAATGCAACAGTTGTGCTAGCAGAAGCTTGTTGCGAAACAACTGATTCTTCTTGTGCATTCTGTCGAACAACCAACTTTGATAATGTGCATTCTTTTGCTTTGCGCAGCAGTTGGCTACGACTCAGTATAAATGATTATTCCCCTCTGCTGTGTAGATGTAGACTTGATCTATGAGATCTGGGGAAATGGTCAGCTCTTTTAAGAATGTCACATGGACCCTAGGAGCAGGAATAGATTTTGAGAAGTGAAGAGGTATCTGGAGGTCAGGGGAGGGGAGAAAAGAAGGGCAGAAAGTCATAATGATGCAGCAATAGAACTGCTAGCACATCTGCAAAGCTAAGCAGGGTCTGGTGTGGTTTCAAATTGGATGGGAGACCATGTGTTGATATTCCTGGGCCCTTCCAATTCTATAAACCTGTGATTCTATGACAAGGCACTAAGAAAGAGGGATCTGGTGAAAATGTAGGTGGCAACTTTTAAGGCCAGAGAAGACAGGAAACTGAGGCCATTTCACATGCTGACTTGAGGCAACAAGTCAATTTTGGCAGACTTCTTTTCTTTTTTTGAATATAATGAGAATAATTAATTTACAGGTACTCCCAGTTTTATACAGAGGAGGACTTCTGCCATTACAACATGTTTAACCACCATTTCTTTGCTGGAGAGGTAAGGCCTAGCCAAATACTGGGAATTTTTTTATGAATACTACTTGTGGAACTTAGCACTTCTCTCATTTCTTTGAATGAACATTAGGAGCTAAGCAGATATTTATTGTTATTTATTTATTGAATTTGTATACCACTCTATACCTGGGGGTCTCAGGGCGGTTCACAGAATAAAATCAAGATATAAAACCACAAGATACCTAATAAAAATAAAACAACAGCCCAATAGCACCCCCCAAAAAAACACATTTTAAAAGGACATAGGATGTAAATCGGATCAGCTAAAGGCCTGTTTGAAAAAGAAAGTTTTTGCCTGGCACGTAAATGTGCATAATGAAGACGCCAGGCGAACTTCCCTGGGGAGAGCATTCCACAGATGGGGAGCCACTGCAGAGAAGGCCCTGTTCTCTTGTTGCCACCCTCCGGACCTTTCGAGGAGGAGGCACACGAAGGAGGGCCTCAGAAGATGATCTCAGGGTCCAGGTAGGTTCATATGGAAAGAGGCGGTCTTTTGTGTGGGGACCTGCTCATTGGGGATTCAAAGTCTTGCATAGTCAATGCAATGGACATTTGCTTGTTCTTTCCATTTTTCTCCTGTCTCATCAAGGTGCAGCCCTGTACATGGCTACTCAGAAGGAAGCCCAGCTGAGCTCAGTGGGGCTTATTCCTAGGTTAGCATGTATAAAATTGCAGCTTAAATGTTTTAAGAAAAATACAGTGCAAGAATATTTCTCAAATAAAATGCGGGTGTAAAACAGATACAATTATTCCACACGCTAGAGAGCCGTTATGTATGCTTACACATAAAAAGGTAAAGGTACCCCTGACCGTTAGGTCCAGTTGCGGACGACTCTGGGGTTGCGGCGCTCATCTCGCTCTATAGGTCGAGGGAGCCGGCGTTTGTCCGCAGACACTTCCGGGTCATGTGGCCAGCATAACTAAGCTGCTTCTGGCAAAACCAGAGCCGTGCATGAAACGCCGTTTACCTTCCCGCTGGAGCGGTATCTATCTACTTGCACTTTGACGTACTTTCGAACTGCTAGGTTGGCAGGAGCTGGGACTGAACAACGGGAGCTCACCCTGTTGCGGGGATTCGAACCGCCAACCTTCCGATCGCCAAGCCCTAGGCTCCGTGGTTTAGACCACAGCGCCACCCACATCCCTATGCTTACACCAGAGCCTAGGGCTTGCCGATCAGGTCAGCGGTTCGAATCCCCCTGATGGGGTGAGCTCCCGTTGCTTGGTCCCTGCTCCTGCCAGTTCGAAAGCACAAGTGCAAGTAGATAAATAGGTACCGCTCTAGTAGGAAGGTAAATGGTGTTGCTGTGCGCTGCTCTGGTTCACCAGAAGCAGTTTAGTCATGCTGGCTACATGACCCGGAAGCTGTACGCCGGCTCCCTCGGCCAATAAAGCGAGATGAGCGCTGCAACCCCAGAGTCGCCCACGACTGGACCCAACGGTCCTTTAGAATGTATAGGGATATCATACTTTTAAATTCATGCCTTAGAAACGTTTTTCACTACTTCTGAGATTACAATTCTGCAGCATCTAGAAGCTGCAGACTGAGTGATTCCTATAGGTTAACTGACAGATCACCACTTAGTTTGAAATGGAAGTTGTCTCTGATCTCTTGCAGGCTGCTTATGAGATATGTGAGAAGTTCTTGCAGGAGGACAGTGGGAAAGATGTCATCATGGTGGCTGATCCTCCCTTCGGAGGCTTGGTTGAAGCTTTGGCGTTTAGTTTCAAAAAGCTGATTGCAATGTGGAGACCAACAGGAGGTGCAGGTAACTATTTCTGATTTCCGATCAATTTGATATTAGAAAAATGAAGGCAGCTTTTCTAATTCCAAATGGTATATCTTTGCTGGACAAATAGAATGCAGCAATGCAGGCGATATTTGCCATTTGTACTCATCCGTTAAAGCTTTATCCGAAGAACAAGGGACAACAGCTGTTACAAAACTGTTTACAGGTTTATGTGCTTTCAGGCAGCGCTTGCAGATTTTTATTATCTGTTCCTTTATGTGATGAAAAGTACATTTTTTATTCCCTTTGCTTACCTAGATCCTGCGGACAACAACTTACCCATACTTTGGATATTTCCGTACTTCTTTGAGTCACGCATTCTTGAATTTTTTCCAAATTTCAGTATGCTGGATTATCAGGTATGGGCCCAGAGAAGTGGTATTGTGAAGTTTTAAAAAAAGCATTCTTTTTTCTAAAGCTAGTCATTTCATGGTGGATATGGACTCTGGTAATTTATTTTGTGTTGGCTAGGATGAGATGAAACCCATTGTCAGAGCACTTTGAATTTCCTGTTCTGACTGATGCTTTTTGTGCTGCAACGGGAGACAATGTACAGTGGTACCTCGGGTTAAGTACTTAATTCGTTCCGGAGGTCCGTTCTTAACCTGAAACTGTTCTTAACCTGAAGCACCACTTTAGCTAATGGGGCCTCCTGCTGCCGCCGTGCCACCGGCGCACGATTTCTGTTCTCATCCTGAAGCAAAGTTCTTAATCCGAGGTACTATTTCTGGGTTAGTGGAGTCTGTAACCTGAAGCGTCTGTAACCTGAAGCGTCTGTAATCCGAGGTACCACTGTAGAGCATTGGTCTTTAAGAACCCACTATAAAAATGCATTGTAATTTTTTTAAAAAAAAACGTCCCAACAACTATTTTGGGGTAAAGGTGGATCCAGCCTCTGAAAATGATGAAGACTACTGGTATAGAGTATTTCACTCTCTCCAAAGTCACACATGTTATCATTCTAGACAGGCTTTTCAGTGGAGCTACTGATGGACTGAAATTTGAAAAGAGTGGCCCCCTAATCTTGCTCTTTTCTTGTCTTTGGGGAACTGGACTTCTAAATATTATAAGCATAGGTAGAGAATAGATTAAAAATGTACATGATGTCTCTTTCCTGACTTGGAATTTAGCTGATAAAAGCTTTTCAGTGTGTATCAACTCTCTTGTCTTTTATTTTCTAGGTGGACTATGATAATCATGCCCTTTATAAGCACGGAAAGACAGGTCGTAAACAGTCCCCAGTTCGTATTTTTACCGACATTTCACCACGTTTGATAGTGCTTCCTGTGGAAGAAGGATACAGGTACAGCTTTTGTTTAACCTGAGAGGAGCTAAAAGGTTTTCAAATTTTACTTTATAAAAAAATAGTGTTTACAAAGTGTTTGTGTGGCCTATTGAGAAATCTCTTTACTTACTTGTAGCGCTGTATCGTGAATATTCCTTACAGCTGACTAAGAATTTTAATTGTTTTTTCTGCGTCTGCCAGGTTTTGCTCCATCTGCCAGCGGTATGTTAGTTCAGACAACCAGCACTGTGAAATCTGTGATTCATGCACATCAAAAGTAAGTGTGTTTAGAAAGAGTTTTAGCAAGACTTGGTCCCAAACTTTAGTACGTATCTTGCAGAATAGCATTTTTGTGTGACTGCAAGGGGATATAGACTTGCCCACTTTGGATTAGCACATTTCTTTCTAACAATGTGGCCTGTAAGAGGAATATCGAGAAAGAAAATAAAATTTTGCTCTTCTAGTCAAGGAATATATGCCATGTGTGCAAGGAAAAAGGGGACATTTGTATTAAAGCAGGAGGGGGGGGGGGAGAATTAGAAACTGGAGTGCTAAATTTTTCCATTTTTAAACTATATACAACTTTTATTATTTTTCACATAGGATGGGAGACGTTGGACACATTGTTCCCTTTGCAAAAAATGTGTAAAACCCTGTAAGTATTACACTTTTTACCATAAAATTTGCAATAAAAAGATCAAGCTCAAACTATTAAAAATGTTAAGCAGCTATACTCAATAAGACAGACTCTAAACAAATACCCTTAATCAATAAGGGACTTGGACAGGGGGTTGGACTAGATGACCCTGGGGTCCCTTCCAATTTTAAGATTCTACAGCCCAGAGTTTTCTTCTGTGTTGTGGAACAACATGGCTCCTTTTGAATTTTGTTGCCCAATCTTTCCTAGGCTGGCTAGAGACCTGAACAGGGTACAGTGGTACCTTGGGTTAAGTACAGTGGTGCCCCGCAAGACGAATGCCTCGCAAGACGGAAAACCCGCAAGACGAAAGGGTTTTCCGTCTGCAGAGGTGCTTCGCAAGACGAATTTCCCTATGGGCTTGCTTCGCAAGACAAAAAATGACGAAAAAGATCAAATTTTTTTTTTGCTCCAAAACCCCTTATTCTGAATCGCTAAGCTGCTAAAAGCATTTTAGCAGCAAAACCGCTAATCCCCCCCCCCAAAAAAGCCGTTTTTAGCCCTTTTTTAGCCAATAGCGCTAATAGCGCTACTCCGTCAATGGGCTTGCTTCGCAAGACGAAAAGACTCCCGGAACGGATTCTTTTCGTCTTGCGAGGCACCACTGTACTTAATTCTTTCCAGAGGTCCGTACTTAACCTGAAACTGTTCTTAACCTGAAGCACCACTTTAGCGAATGGGGCCTCCCGCTGCCGCCGCACTGCCAGTGCACGATTTCTATTCTCATCCTGAAGCAAAGTTCTTAACCTGAAGCACTATTTCTGGGTTAGCGGAGTCTGTAACCTGAAGCATATGTAACCTGAAGTGTATGTAACCCGAGGTACCACTGTATTCCCCTTGAGGGTTGCAGGAAATGATCCCAGTGGCTGGCATTCTCACAGAATTCAACAACTTACACATTTTCCTTGTTACTTTTCCCGCCCTTCACAGCTTGGATTCATTGCAGCGTTTGTGGTCGCTGTGCTCTGCCGAGTCACTCTTGTAAGAATGCTGACACTGGATCTGAGACGGGATGCTTCATTTGTGGAGCGACAGACCATAAACGCGCCACATGCCCTAATCTACATGTGGTTAGGAGAATACACCAGTAAGTCCATCCTATCATTATCTACTGTGTAGTTACAGTGTCAACATCCATAAAGGTTCTGAATATATATATTTTTAAGGGGAGGGATTCTAAACCTCCCTTCTTAATATCTTCCCTCCGGCAGCTATTTATTGCAATTCACATTACCAGTTCTATAGATCTGAAAATGCAGTGCTCAAGATTATTTGCCTTGCTTTGCAGAGGCGGGAAAAAGTCAAGGCAGAAGAAGAAGAAGAAGTTGGTGGATGCGAATGCTACGAAAACGATAGGTGGAAAGAAGATGAGAAGTGCAGTATAAATTATGGGCTATGTTTGCACGAGTCCTTCATTCCGTGTTCTCCAAATATTAATCCGGATACTGAATATCTGACTGAATCGGAGGCCATATTTTGCAACTCTGCAAATGTCACCAAAACACCAACTCTTGCTGATGCACTAAATGTGTGGAAATATATATAAATATAAATATTACAGTCTTTTTAGCACACTGTGTATAAACGCTTTCAATAATGTAACTGAGTTAATATTTTATAAATATTAATATATTTTTGCAAAATGAAACTTTGTCTTTGTTTCCTTACCTTTCTGGAGACTTCAACGACTGTGCTCATGTCTTACTAAAAAGTATATTTCAAAGCAGCTAGCAAGGCAGTAGGATGCACATCAAGAATTGCAAGGGGTAAAGGACCCCTGGATGGTTAAGTCCAGTCAAAGGCGACTATGGGATTTGCGGCTCTCATCTCGCTTTCAGGCCGAGGGAGCCGGCATTTGTCCTTAGACAGCTTTCCGGGTCGTGGCCGGCATGACAAAACCGATTCTGGCACAACGGGATACTGTGACGGAAACCAAAGCGCATGGAAACGCCATTTACCTTCCCGCCGCAGCAGTACCTATTTATCTACTTGCATAGAATAAAAAAAATATAAATTAGTTTGGAGATGGTATTTAACACCAGTCAGATTAAATCAAATAAACAATGAATATTTGGTGTTATGTTGGAGGGGATGTCAGGAAACCGGGAATTATGTTCACATATGGTGGGGGTGTATATATGTACATTTTTTTGGCAAAGGGTTTTAAAGGAGATAGCGGCAATCACTGGTTTACAGCTGACCAAAAGTCCAGAGGTAGCTTTATTATCAATTTACAATGGGGTGGAAGGTTCACAGACTATGAAGGACTTGCTCACAAATTTATTGACAGCTGCACAAGTTATTATAGCTGGGAAGTGGAAGGGGCAAGCAGAATACAAAATGGAAGAATGGTATAAAGAGGTGTGGGATATAGCTATTAATGATCAATTAACATGTGCCATTAAGGTAAGACGGGGAATATGCAGGAGAAATGATTTTGAGGAGATATGGAAAGTGTGTGTAGAATTTGTACGGAAAGGGGTCAAACCATCGCAAGAGGTATTGAAATTTTGGGAGGTTGGGTAGTTACAATGGAACGGTCTTGGTGGTGGGGTGCACATTTTTATTCGTATTTGTTTATTATCATTACTTTGTCAAAATAAAATATTTTTTTAAAAAACACATAATTACTTAAGCAAGGAATTCCATCGCCCCATTCAAGTATTCAGTATCCATGGAACTTGGTGCCTCCAATCAACCAGAGATGTAAAACACTAAAACTCTCCTAAGGATTATTCATTTAAAATAGAAAGTTTTATAGTGAGAATGCCTCCAGAATTAACCTCCCACAATTGTATGAACATGGTAAACTAGTCTCTTATTAACAAGACAGAAGCACTTTACAGGACTGGACAAATGCAGATCTGAAATGGTCTATTCACACAGCATATTTACATGGATAAAGTCAAACATGGAATAAGGAACTATTTAGGGAAGGCATTCCTCTCTTCTGGTAAAGGTAAAGATAAAGGGACCCCTGACCATTAGGTCCAGTTGTGACCGACTGTGGGGTTGCGGCGCTCTTTATTGGCCAAGGGAGCCGGCGTACAGGTTCCGGGTCACGTGGCCAGCATGACTAAGCCGCTTCTGGCAAACCAGAGCAGCGCACGGAAACGCCGTTTACCTTCCCACCAGAGTGGTACCTATTTATCTACTTGCACTTGGACGTGCTTTCGAACTGCTAGGTTGGCAGGAGCAGGGACCGAACAACGGGAGCTCACCCCGTCGCAGGGATTCAAACCGCCGACCTTCCAATCAGCATGCCCTAGGCTCTGTGGTTTAACCCACAGCGCCACCTGTGTCTGTTGCATTTCCTTCATTTGTTGCCCTCCACTTTCCTTTACCTCCAAGATCCACGTTGTTAGATATGATTTAGGCAGGTTCCTTACAGATTTACCCTGTTTACCACTGCATCCTTCTTGCAGTGGGAAGCGCAGGTGGCGCTGTGGTCTAAATCACTGAGCCTCTTGGGCTTGCTGATAAGGTTGGCAGTTGAAATCCCCATGACGGAGTGAGCTCTCGTTGCTCTGTCCCTGCTCCTGCCAACCTAGCAGTTCGAAAGCACGTCAGTGCAAGTAGATAAATAGGTACCGCTGTGGCGGGAAGGTAAATGCCGTTTCCGTGCGCCCTGGTTTCCATCACGGTGTCCCATTGCACCAGAAGCGGTTTAGTCCTGCTGTCCACATGACCCGGAAAGCTTTCTGTGGACAAACACCGGCTCGCTTGGCCTGAAAGCAAGATGAGAGCCGCAACCGCATAGTTGCCTTTGACTAGACTTCACCGTCCAGGGGTCCTTTACCTTTACCTATGGGGATAAAAAACAGCAAAGTCAGTGATACAGTGGTATCTCGGGTGAAGTACTTAATTCGTTCCGGAGGTCCGGAGTTAACCTGAAACTGTTCTTAACCTGAAGCACCACTTTAGCAAATGGGGCTTCCCGCTGCCGCCGCGTCACCAGAGCACAATTTCTGTTCTCATCCTGAAGCAAAGTTCTTAACCTGAAGCACTATTTCTTGGTTAGCGGAGTCTGTAACCTGAAGCGTATGTAATCTGAAGCATATGTAACCTGAGGTACCACTGTAGCTCGATGGGAGCAGAGGTCCTTAGTGGCTGCTCTGACATCTTCCTAGAGAAGTTCGGCTGGTTCCCTTCTTGCTGTTCTGCCCACAGGTAAACAACCTTGCCTAGTGCTGTGCTGTTTCTGTGGTAACTGGATGTTTTCAATAGTTTCTAGATACATACAGTGGACGCTTGGGTTGTGAACGTGATCCGTGCGGGATGCACATCCACAACCCACAACATCCGCAACCTGCAGCGGCGCATCTGCGCATGCGCGATTTAGTGCTTCTGCGCATGCGTGACCGCCGAAACCCAGAAGTAACCCATTCCGGTACTTCCGGATTTTGGCGATCCGCAACCCGAGAAAACACAACCTGAAGCATCTGTAACCTGCGGTACATAGAATATCAATCCTATTAATGTTTAACTGCTTTTTAAGTCATTGTTTCCCACCCTATGTTTTAAGCAGTTAATGGCAATAATATTATATTATTATATACCCCACCCACCTGACTAATAATAATAATAATGATAATGATAATTTATTTGTACCCTGCCCATCTGGCTGCGTTGCCCCACTCTGGTCGGCTTCTAGCATGTATACAAAAACCTAATAAAACATTATGCACTATTTTATCAGCTGAGTCCGTCAGTTGCCTTGCTGTTTTTGTTGTGCTTTGATTCAATCAATGGTTTAATAGTTGCTTTTAAAAAAAATGATTCCCCCCAGTTCGTCCATTGCGTTTCCAGCTGTTCTTTTCATCTGTAAGCTGCCCTGGTCAGGGGGGAAAGGCGAGGTACACACAAAAGCAGTCATCATAATGATAATCACAATCTGTAATACTAATAGGATAATAATGATATATAATGGTAATAAAAGGGGGAGGTCTGTAAAAAGATTCCTCCCTCCCTCCCGCCTGCTGTCGCCTTTTCCGAAGCGGCGCAGGAAAGCAGAAGCGCGCGCCCAGCCTGGTGGGCGGCGTTGGAGAGCGCGCAACGCCCGCCTCCCGCTCCGGAGTCACTCCCCTTTCCTTCCCCACCGGAGGAGAAGCGACGCCGCTTCCGGAGGTTGGGCCTTTTCTGCCGGCGCAGGTTGCGCGGGAGAAACGGAGCGCTTGGGGCTGGAGGACTGGATCTCCGAGGGACGGGATCTCCGGGCGCCGGGTGCGTCCTAGCGATGGCAAAGGGGGCAGCTGCTGGCTTTGGGTAAACCGGATCGACCGAGGCGCAGGAAGGGACCAAGAACATCCCTTCCGATTGCAAAAAGGAGTGGCGCCACCAGGTATAGAGTTTACATCTCTCTATTTATATAGTATATATATATATGTGTGTGTGTGTGACTTCCCTTCTTCTCTTTCCATGGTTCATTGTGCATAACATAAATTCCTGCATATTCTGTATAAATGAAACCATTCAGTATTCCATTCTGGCGAAACCAGAGCAGCGCATGGAAATGCCATTTACCTTCCCACCGGAGCGGTACCTATTTATCTACTTGCACTTTGACGTGCTTTCGAACTGCTAGGTTGGCAGGAGCAGGGACCGAGCAACGGGAGCTCACCCCATCGCGGGGATTCGAACCACCGACCTTCTGATTGGCAAGCCCTAGGCTCAGTGGTTTAACCCACAGCGTCACCCTGAAATGAAACCACTTAGTGTTCCATTATTCCATCCATCAAAACATACTTACACTACTGAATTTATCTTAATGCTGCCAACGTTTTCAAACGTACACAATTCCCTCCCCCCATATAGTCAAAAGAGGTTTTCCGATCTTTAAACCTACGTTCTTCTTGTTCTCTTATTCTAGAAGTTAGGTCTGCAAGTTGTGCATATTCTGTCAACTTAAGTTGCCATTCATCTTTGGTTGGGGCCTCGCTCGTTTTCTATTTTTGGACTAACAAAACATGGGTTGCAGTAAAGGGGCCCCTTACCGTTAGGTCCAGTCGCGGACGACTCTGGGGTTGCACGCTCATCTCGCTCTATAGGCTGAGGGAGCCGGTGTTTGTCCGCAGACAGTGATCCCAGGTCAATTGGCCAGCATGACTAAGCCGCTGCTGGCGAACCAGAGCATCGCACGGAAACACCGTTTACCTTCCCACCAGAGCGGTACCTATTTATCTTCTTGCACTTTAATGTGCTTTTGAACTGCTAGGTGGGCAGGAGCTGGGACTGAGCAACAGGAGCTCACCCCGTTGCGGGGATTCGAACTTCTGACCTTCCAATCGCCAAGCCCTAGGTTCTGTGGTTTACACCACAGCACCACCCACATCCCTTTTATGGGCTGCAGTAGGTACCCCTGCCCGTACGGGCCAGTCGTGTCCGACTCTAGGGTTGCGTGCTCATCTCGCTCAAGAGGCCGTGAGCTGGCGCCGTCCAAAGACACTTCCGGGTCACGTGGCCAGCATGACGAAGCTGCAGCTGGCGAGCCAGCACCAGCGCAGCACACAGAAACGCTATAAAGCGGTACCTATTTATCTACTTGCACTTAGGGGTGCTTTCGAACTGCTAGGTGGGCAGGAGCTGGGACCGAACGACGGGAGCTCACCCCACCGCGGGGATTCGAACCACCGACCTTGTGATCAGCAAGTCCTAGGCACTGAGGTTTTACCCACAGCGCCACCCGCGTCCCACGGGCTGCAGTAGTGGCATACATAAATAGCCTTTTTTGACACCTGTGAATTTCAGTCTGAATTATCCCCAACAGAAAGGACTCTGGTTTTCTTTTTTTGGAAAAGTACTTAAAAAATAACATAATTCATTATAAATTATTTCCCAATACTCTCTTACCCTTTTACAAGCCCACCACATATGATAGAATGTACCCTCAGCCTCATTGTGTCTCCAGACTCCATTATTACTTCCATCAAAACTTATTTACACGGTTGAATTTATCTTAATGCTGACAACGTTTTTAAATGTATACAATTCCCCCTCCATATATTCAGTAAAGGTTTTCCAATCTTCTTTAAACATATGTTCTTCTTGTTCTCTTATTCTATAGCTTAGGTCTGCATATTCCATCAGTTGTAAGTTGCCATTCTTCTTTAGTTGGGACCTCGCTCATTTTCCATTATAAATTATTTCCCAATACTCTTTTTACCCTTTTACAGGTTCACCACACGTCCGATCTTTATTATTTGTCCTGCTTCTGTGGAGTCATCGCTGCCGCTATGCCTGCTTTTCGGCAGGTTGGGGAAAAACAGCTTCCTCAAGAAGTCATTTTTATGGCCTGGTCTCCCAAGAGGGATTTGATCGCTCTTGCAAACAAAGTTGGAGAGGTAAGGTGGTCAAATGCACTACAGAGAGCAGTATGTAGCAGTGGTAAACTTTTGAAAAGTCTTGAGTCTGGTCTCAAACGAGTTAGTATAAAAAATAGTTCTGTGAATCCTTTATAACATAACACAAGATGGAACCAGATTTGTCAGCTAAACGAGATGGCAATTACCAAGCGATTGTCTTGCTGCTTTCTTATACCCTAACATGGCATCTACCTTATGGGGGCAAGAATCATATTATTTGTAAAAATAATATGTCATTAAAATATCTCCAGAGTTGTGAATAAAACTTGGTTTTGTTTGTTTTTTTGCATTTTAAGATTTTAGTGGCATTTAATAAGTTATATGCTAGTCAAAGGAAATTAATGGAAAACTCATGCATGGGAATTAATGGAACACGCATGCATGGAACAGAAACACACACACACAAACAAACATTTTTGAAATTTAAGTCTGCTTTCAAATGGCAAGGGGGGCACATTTGTAGAAAACCCACCAGAAAATTTATATGATCTCTCAGTTGGTTGAAGAAAGTAAGTAATCACAAAGTTAGCATTTTGTTATCATAGTAAGTATTTGCTTCAAAACAGTTCTGGAAACAAATATTGGGGAAGGGCATGCTAATTTCTACATTCTTCTTTTAAACAAGTAGCTAACACTACTTCATGTTTTAAAAAACAGGAGCAAGAAAAGCCTAATTGATTTTGTTACCTTCCCTTTCTCCTATGTACTCGCAATCCATTGTACACCTAGATTTTTAAGAACAGTTTTTTAAAAATCTAATAAAAGCTATTGGACTGTACCAGATAAAATCAGCTAGGATACATCAGCTCTAGATTAGAATATAAGCTTTTCTGTGTGTGTTTTTGGGGAAAAATTGGGTTTCTTTTCTTTTTTTAACTGCATTTTTTAAGCTGTTTCATAAGATCACAGCCTCCTTTTGTACTCTGCTTTCTCTGTAGAGAGGAAGTCTGAATGTTTCTACCGTTCTTCTCAATGCCTTTTTTAGGTTTTGCTTCATCGCCTTGCAAACTTCCAGCGATTGTGGAGTTTGCCACCAAGCGAAAGCACCGGGAAGGAAGTGACGGCCCTTGCGTGGAGGCCAGATGGCAAAAGTAATGTGCAACAAATAGTGTATAATAATAATAATAATAATAATAATACATTTTTATTTATACCCTGCCCTTCCCGGTTCAGAAAACCGGGCTCAGGGCGGCTAACAACAAATTTGAAACACCTAATTGATGCAACAAAAACAGCATAAAATACAGTATAAAACGTGAATAACAATAAATTCAAAATTCAAAATCAAATTTGGGGGGGGGGGGAGAATCCATCCAATAAACATTAGATGATCACCAGGGCTAGATTGGCTAAATTAGTCCTGTTTGGGCCAGCGAGGAGAATTAGGGGATCCCAGAGTGGGTAATCTTCATAAAAATGGGGAGGGAAGGAAGGGGAATAAAAGATCAGGCAAAGTTCAAATTGAAAGCCAGGTGGAATAGCTCTGTCTTACAGGCCCTGTGGAAGGAAGTTAAATCCTGCAGGGCCCTGGTCTCATGGGACAGAGCATTCCACCAGGTCGGAGCCATCACTGAGAAGGCCCTGGCCCTGGTGGAGGATAGTCTGACTTCCTTAGGGCCCGGGACCTCTAAACTATGATTATTCATAGTTGTTTAAATTTTAAATCGAAGGAACGTGTCATTCGTTCGCTCTCAAAAAGCTGACAATGCTAACCCTGAAAAGGGCAGTCCTTTGACAATGCAGCTCAGTTTGGCGTATTGCCGACAGCAAGTGATGGTTCTGGTTTGCGCTCAACCAGGGTTTGTGTGGCGATCACACAGGGTCCCTGGACTTTTCACCATCTATTGATCCCTGTGCCACCACTTGATTTCTCCCTGCCACCACCCAGCCCCTACCTGGCACAATACTGAATCCAGTCAGGGTTAAATTGGAACATAAACTTCTGTTTATTTATTGCAGTTTAACAAGCGTGTGGTTTCATAAACGGTATCAGTTAATTACAATCATGGGGTGCCTATCCAGACCTATAACTTCCGCTACCTGCTCTCCCTCACTAAACCACCTCTCAGATATTTACCTGTCTTCCTAGCCCCTAACTGTTTCTGACTCAGCTTATGTCGCTACCCTAACTCAACCTACCCACAGACTCTATCCCAATTCACTCCCACTCCAACCAACCACCCAACTCCCAACAAACTCTTCCTTCACCCCTCCCAGAGCTGGTTTTATAGTCCCTCTGACTCCATCCCCTGGGCTCTGATTGGGTAACCTGTTTAACTATTTCAACTCCAGCACTCTCATATGGTAACGTCACAGTTTGCTTCAACCATGGTTTGTTATGTCCATTGCTTTTCATCACTGGCATGTACCGAAGAGGTGGTCTCTTGTGCATTGTGTATTTACCATTTCCCCATTCCTTCTGCAGTTTTGGCTTTTGCACTTGCGGATACTAAGCAAGTTATCTTGTGTGACGTGGAGAAACCAGAGAGCCTCCATTCTTTCTCAGTAGATGCTCCTATCACTTACATGCACTGGATGGAAGTTACAGAAGAAAGCAGGTAGGAACGAGGCACAGAATGATGGCCATTCATCTGGCAACCTCTGGTGCAAATCCCTTTCAGTTGCCAAACAGGGAAACATTTGCAAATTTACAAAAAATGAGAGCTTTCTTTAGCTTTCTGGGAAGTTTGAACTTCCTCTGTATTCCATTGCATTATGATTATGTGTACGACTATTGGGTTTTAATATAAGTTACTTTTAATACTATGGGACGTGGGTGGCACTGTGGTCTAATCCACAGAGCCTAGGGCTAGCTGATCAGAAGGTCAGTGGTTCGAATTCCCACGATGGGGTGAGCTCCCATTGCTCGGTCCCTGCTCCTGCCCACCTAGCAGTTTGAAAGCACGTCAAGAGCAAGTAGATAAATAGGTACCGCTCCGGCGGGAAGGTAAACGGCGTTTCCATGTGCTGCTCTGGTTCACCAGGAGCGGCTTAGTCATGCTGGCCACATGACCCAGAAGCTGTCTGCAGACAAACGCCGGCTCCCTTGGCCTATAGAGCAAGATGAGTGCGCAACCCCAGAGTCGGTCACGACTGGACCTAATGGTCAGGTGTCCTTTCCCTTTCCCTTTCCCTTACCTTTTACTTTTAATACTGGTTGGTATCTGATGAACTTGTATTTGGAGCAGAACTCAATGAACGTTTAAGTCCACTGATTTCAGTTGGTCTATTTTGAGTATGAATTCATTGGACATTATCCATTGTATTGATATAATTGTCACACAATTTGCAATATAAACAGCTGGGATTTTTAAATGAAGATCAGTCTCCATCTGTGCCTAAAAAAAAAAGTTCAGTAATGTGTCCTGTACTTAAAGGAAATCAAAATTCAATAATATCCTAGAAATGATGGGAATGTGCTTAAAAAAACCATAGAAGCACATCTGTGCCGTGTGAAAGCTAACCTAGAACAAGAGAAACTTCCTAACTGATGAAGCTTCCACATTTTAAAATTTAACTTAGCTTGATAACTCCTGTGAAAGAACTGTATTTAAATACAGCTATTTTTAGGAGAAAAGCCAGACATTTTAGAATATGGTATTACTTTCCACCTGACTTTCCAACCTGTCATTTTTTTTGTCATTTTAGTTTTGGCATAACCCAAAGAGTCTTTTTTGTCTTCCCTTTCAGTGTCCTCACTTCCTTTTATAATGCTGAGGACGAGTCTAATCTTCTTCTTCCAAAACTACCAGCATTGCCAAAGAAGTAAGTGTTGAGCTTTCAAGCTATGCTATCTGTGGGGTGGGGGGTCTTTAACAATTAAAAATATTCATTTAAGCAACCGTAAAATATCAGTGACTTCCCTTCTTCTCTTTCCATGGTTCCTTTTGCATATCACGAATCCCTGCATATTTTACACAGACTAAACCATTCAGTAGTCCATTATTACATCTATCAAAATTTATTTACACTCTTGAATTTATCTTAATGCTGCCAACGTTTTCAAGTGTATACAATTCCTCCCCCCCATATAAACATTTTCCAATCTTCTTTAAACATGCATTCTTCTTCTTCTCTTATTCTATAAGCTGCTCATATTTCATCAGTTTAAGTTGCCATTCTTCTTTGGTTGGGCCCTCGCTCGTTTTCCATTTCGGGGCTAATAAAACACGGGCCGCAGTAGTAGCATACGTAAATAGCCATTTTTGACACCTGGAATTTCCGTCTGAATTATCCCC
Source organism: Podarcis tiliguerta (assembly GCF_965153285.1). Taxonomy (NCBI): domain Eukaryota; kingdom Metazoa; phylum Chordata; class Lepidosauria; order Squamata; family Lacertidae; genus Podarcis; species Podarcis tiliguerta. The sequence continues at coordinate 64,863,506 of NC_139542.1, read as the reverse complement.
AACTGAAAGGACTCAGGTTTGTCTGTTTTTTGAAAAGTACTTTAAAACGTTCCCCCCCATTCATTATGGATTATTTCCCAATACTCTTTTACCCTTTTACAGGTCCACCACATAGGTTTTTGCAGGCCTTCTGAGTAGATCAGCGACTGAAGCTTCTTTTTTATGTATAAATTTCATTTTCTGAAGTTGATCCTGAATGTTTTTACTGTGTTGGTTTCCGTTGATACCATAAAGAAAACATGTCACTTGGTTGCCAGGCATCTTCCACTTCAGGCTTCCTCAGCCTCTGCCCTCCAGATGTTTTTGGCCTACAACTCCCATGATCCCTAGCTAGCAGGACCAGTGGTCAGGGATGATGGGAATTGTAGTCTCAAAACATCTGGAGGGCTGAGGTTGAAGAAGCCTGTTCTACTTCTTTATGCTAATGCTAAGAATGTCTACTCAAAAGTAAACACCATTGGGTTACATGAAGGTTGCGTCCAAAGTAAGGCTGCAATCCTCTGCACACTTAGGAGAAGACATGCGTACGGTTGTCCTTCTATGGCCTACATGAATGTGTGATTCTTACTAAGAAGATATCATTGAATGTGCTGACATTTTCCCTTTTTTTGAAACATAGCTACAGTACCACTGCAAAAATTTTCAGGTGAGGCTCATTTTCTGTTTCTATCTTTTCATTTTTAGTTATGAGGACATAACATGTTTCGTTTTGTAACTGATATTTTAAAATATTACGTTTCAGTGAAGAAAAATCAGATGAGATTATGAAACTCATGGGAGATGTCAGGTAAATTAATTTTTTACTCTAATTTGGTTTATGTATAACCAGCAGCCTTGAATCAGTTGCTTGGGAATTCTAAGAAGCCAAAAACACACACAAACAACAAACCAGGGCAGTTTTGAAACATTCAGCCCATCATGCAAAATTTGCTTACAATCTCTTAAATTGTGTCCAAATGCATAGCAAACAAACAGCTTTCCAAATTATGTTGTTGATACTGAGAATGAAAGAAGTTCTGATTTCCTTTTTTTAAAAAAAGTTTTTATTTATACTTTTCAAATTTATACATTTCATTAATTTTACAATCATTTTAGCATTTCAAAGTTTGGCTTCCTTCCCCCTCTTCTTGCTGTTCCTTAAATTTATTTTTTAATATTTTCTGCATGTCCACTTTAAATATAAACTCTTATGAAACTACAGGTAATAATAATAATTTATTATTTATACCCTGCACATCTGGCTGGGGTTCCCCAGCCACTCTCCCAATAGAATATTAAAAACACGATAAAACATCAAACATTAAAAACTCCCCTAAACAGGGCTGCCTTCAGATGTCTTCTAAAAGTCAGATAGTTGTTTATTTCCTTGATTTCTGATGGAGGGGTGTTCCACAGGGTGGGCGCCACCACCGAGAAGGCCCTCTGCCTTCTGTAACCTCCCTGTAACCTCACTTCCCGCAGTGAGGGAACCGCCAGGTTATTACAATAATCCTGCCAGTGTTTTTATCTGTTTGCAGTTTATCTGTAAATATTCAATAAACCCATTTCCATTCTTTTATATATAAAAAAGTTTATCTTGATTTCTTATTCTTCTGGTCAGTTTTGCCATTCCATAAGTTTCTGTATCCATTCTTCCTTTGCTGGGACTTCTGCTTCTTTCCATTTGGGAGAGAGTAACATTCTTGCTGCTATAGTCACATACATGAATAAATTTCTATACAATTTAGGTAGTTCTGTCCCTATAAAGGTAAAGGGACCCCTGACCATTAGGTCCAGTCGTGGCCGACTCTGGGGTTGCAGCGCTCATCTCGCTTTATTGGCCAAGGGAGCCGCCGTACAGCTTCCGGGTCATGTGGCATGACTAAGCCGCTTCTGGCGAACCAGAGCAGTGCACGGAAACGCCATTCACTTTCCCGCCAGAGTGGTACCTATTTATCTACTTACACTTTGACGTGCTTTCGAACTGCTAGGTTGGCAGGAGCAGGGACCGAGCAACGGGAGCTCACCCCGTTGCGGGGATTCGAACCGCTGACCTTCTGATCGGCAAGTCCTAGGCCCTGTGGTTTAACCCACAGTGCTACCCTCGTCCCTAGTTCTGTCCCTATAAGAACCAAATAATTTGGGGGATTCTAGAAGAAATTTCTCATCTTGGTGCTCCAGTTTATGTTAATTCCCATTAACCGCAAGCCAACACAGCAAAAGGTTAGGGAGAATGCAGTTACAGTCTAACAGCAACCAAAAGTTTGAGAAGAGTACTTTACTCAGTTGATCAGTGGAGGGCAGCATTTAGTTGTTTTGGCTCTGGTGTGTTCCTGAAGTTGGGAACGAAAATATGAAAATATTAGAAGGGGCCTTCGGATCTGAATTTTTGCCTGCTGCACTTTTGCTCTCTTCCCGTCTTGCAAATCACGCAAGCTGTGGCAGTGTGCACTGACTTAAATGGCTTTAAAAGAGAGTAAGACAAATTAGCGGAGAGGAAATCCATCAAGGGCTCCTGAGCACAAGAGCTAAACTCTCTGACTCCTCAGGTTCAAAGGCGGTAAACGTCTTAATATCAGTTTCTGGGGGATAAGCAGTGGTAGTTTTTAAACAGTAAGTTGCCTTACATGTCTCTCCGTCTCAACCTGAGTAAAAGGCACACTAATAGGACATGTCATTTTAGTGGGTGAAACTTAATTTTTGCAAATTTCTTCAGTCTTAGAAATATGTTTTGAGTAAAGAATTCAAATCTGCTACAATTTTTGTGACTGGACAACATTTAGCTTCCTAGGTCTACTGCTTTCGGAAAACCAAAGAATTGTAATTTTACATTCTGAAAATGTCAGGTAATGCTTAATAATAATAATAATAATAATAATAATAATAATAATTTTATGAAGGCTGTTGTATAAATATTTTAAGCAGATAAACAGGCAGTTAGGATTGCTAATGTATAAGAGTGCTTCTTAATTTCCGTGCCCTGATTATCTCTCTCTTTTAAACTTTAGGCTGAATGCTCTGGTTCTTGGGGGCAATGCTGGGTTTATTGAGATCTACGCTTATGGGATGTACAAGATAGCTACAGTAACGGGGGTGAGTAGGTCTTGCAATTCCCACCACACTTCTGCAGAGTGTGGTTCCACAGCTTCCCAATAGATCTACTTAGATAAATCTCGCTTCTAAATGTTTAAAATCAGTCTTCTAAAGATGGAAGGAGAGAGTTGGCTCTTGAAAAATTGAAGCGGCGAGCTTCTGCAGGCAAAGTACATCACCTGCCGCTGAGCCAAAACCCCCCTGAGAACCTGTGTGGTGTAGTGGTTAAGAGCGGTGGACTCGTAATCTGGTGAACCTGGTTCACTTCCTGGCTCCTCCACATGCAGCTGCTGGGTGACCTTGGGCCAGTCACACTTCTTTGAAGTCTCTCAGCCCCACTCACCTCACAGAGTGTTTGTTGTGGGGGAGGAAGGGAAAGGAAAATGTTAGCTGTTTTGAGACTCCTTCGGGTAGTGATAAAGCGGGATATCAAATCCAAACTCCTCCTCCTCCTCACCAGCACAAGACTGACAAGAATGTAACTTTTTTTCTTTTCACTGCATCCTTATACTGGGGAAAAAGCTATATTTGTAGTGCTATCATGCAACATTTAAAGTTGCCTCTCCGCCACACAAACTCGACCGCTCTAAAGGTACAAAATTTCTTCCCCAAAGTTATTTTTTCCTCCCAGGCTCCCACATCCCTACATGCACACATGGAAAAAGGAAACACTAATCAAAACATATTGCACTGTATAATTAAGACGAGCTTCTTTAATGGTGAATAAAAAAAATACACATTTTTTTTGCTCTCAGTGAGGTGTAATAGTACAGTGGTACCTCGGGTTACATACGCTTCAGGTTACAGACTCTGCTAACCTAGAAATAGTGCTTCAGGTTAAGAACTTTGCTTCAGGATGAGAACAGAAATCTGGCTCCGGCGGCGCAGCAGCAGCGGGAGGCCCCATTAGCTAAAGTGGTGCTTCAGGTTAGGAACAGTTTCAGGTTAAGTATGGACCTCCGGAACGAATTAAGTACTTAACCTGAGGTACCACTGTATTTTAAACAGATTTTAGCAAATGCACACAGGCTGCAATCCTGCGCACTCAGCGATGTGCTTTTGAAACCGGGGAGGAAAAGAACTATACAGTTTTAATCGTATGAAACGTGATTTGTTCCTCAATACGAAGAAAATTAGGTGTATAACCTTTGCATCGTTTTCTTGTAGGTGACTGGTTCTTGCCTCACTTTGTGCTTATCAAGTGACTTGAAATCCTTGTCAGTTATTACAAAAGTAGAAGTTTCTCCAGAAAGTGAGCCAGAAATAACATACTTCCAAGTGAGTAAAACTGCAGAAATACTTAGCGGCAATGTTTTGCTCTGGGTTGTTTTTTGGGGTAAATCATCCTTGTCAGTTCCGTTCTACAGTGGATGTATTCGGAATATTTCTGAGCAGCTGTGTTGAAATTTGGCTTGCTAGGATGGCATTTTATAAGTTTCAGTGGCGTAATATAAAAAATACAAAGTGAGACATTAAGGAAATCCAAAGGGAAAATATGAAGAACAGAGGTTCTAACGAACGGATTATTAAAAACGTGTGAGGTAAACGGTGGAAGTCTTTTTTTTTTTTTACCCACTTTATTTAAGGTAGATAAGGACAAGATGAAATTATACAGTTGAATATAAATATAGATGGGAAACGGCTATGTATTGTGAGTACTTATCTGCTTTTAAAAATTTTCACCTATGATCTTTTTCTTTTACTTCTTTATTTTTTCGTTGTTCTTTTCTTCTTTTTTCTGATATCTTTCATTTCACTGCTTTATTGTGAATAGCATTTTATAGAGGTATAAATAACTGTAAATATGAAAAGAGACAAAATATTCTCTAATTTTTTCCCCTTGGTTAGATGTATTTTCTTTTTCTTTTGTATTTTCTTTTGTTGTGAATATGTATGTTTTCTAATTTGTACTTAATAAAAATATTTTAAAATTATATAAAAGTTTCAGCGGCATTCCTTCCCCATGAAAAATAAAAGGCCGTGCCTTCTAATCTTTTCTTAGAGAAAACCTTGCGCATTTTCACCTTTTGCTAAAAAATGGGACTAATTCAATTCCTGCCCCTATCTGGGCAGGCTTGGTCTAACTTCTGTTGCCTATGATCTGGTAACCTCTAGGTTAGATTACTCGAACGCATTATATGTGGGGCTGCTCAAAAAAACCCTGGTGGTGTAAATTTTATTCTCTTCCTGCTATAGTTGGACACCAGTTTGCTCTCAACCTATTTACCAGAAGTGACCCGAATGGCTAGAAAATTCACACACATTTCAACTCTCCTGCAGGTACTGTATTAAAATTCTCTGGCCCATTTTGCAGTCCCAATGGATTAAATCCACTTGGTTTAACTTGTCTAGATTAAATTGATCCATCTTTGAGAAAACAGATTGAGATTGAATCCTGACAAGACAGAAGTACTGTTTTGGGGGGGGACGGACAGGAGGCGGGCAGGTGTGGAGGATTCCCTGATCCTGAATGGGGTAACTGTGCCCCTGAAGGACCAGGTGCGCAGCCTCGGAGTCATTTTGGACTCACAGCTGTCCATGGAGGCGCAGGTCAAATCCGTGTCCAGGGCAGCTGTTTCCCAGCTCCATCTGGTACGCCGGCTGAGACCCTACCTGCCCACAGACTGTCTTGCCAGAGTGGTGCATGCTCTGGTTATCTCCTGCTTGGACTACTGCAATGTGTTCTATGTGGGGCTACCTTTGAAGGTGACCCGGAAACTACAACTAATCCAGAATGCAGCAGCCAGACTGGTGACTGGGAGCAGCCGCCGAGACCATATAACACCGGTCTTGAATGACCTACACTGGCTCCCAGTACGTTTCCGAGCACAATTCAAAGTGTTGGTGTTGACCTTTAAAGCCCTAAACAGCCTCGGTCCAGTATACCTGAAGGAGTGTCTCCACCTCCATTGTTCTGCCCAAACACTGAGGTCCAGCACCGAGGGCCTTCTGGCGGTTCCCTCACTGCGAGAAGCCAAGTTACAGGGAACCAGGCAGAGGGCCTTCTCGGTAGTGGCGCCCGCCCTGTGGAACGCCCTCCCACCAGATGTCAAAGAGAACAACAACTACCAGACTTATATAAGACATCTGAAGGCAGCCCTGTTTAGGGAAGCTTTTAATGTTTGATATAGTACAGTATTTTAATCTTTGGTTGGAAGCTGCCCAGAGTGGCTGGAGAAGCCCAGCCAGATGGGTGGGGTATAAATAATAAATTATTATTATTATTATTATTATTATTATTATTATTATTATTATTATTATTAAAATTAGACTGTTGTCCTAAGGATAAGTTTCCTTGAACTACTTCCAAGTAAATGTAGTGAAGATCAGGCTGCCAATGTGTTTTAATTCTGTTTTAACTCAATCTAGGATCGGAGGAAAGAAGGAATTTTTTTAAATATGATTAACATTGGTTGTATGCAGTTCTAAAATGCATTTATCTGGTTTTGATAGTGATGGTACTGTGTAATTTTAAAATATTGTAATGAAAACCATGCATTACGGTTGGTTGGTTGATTGAATTTAATTATTACGGCAGATTTCTTTCTGCAAAATTGCATTTGTTTCCAATACTATAGAAAAAGGTAGGCATTTCTGTCCTTTCTCTGTTTGTAAACAGTATATAAAGCTGTCGCTGACATGTATGTGTGAAGCTTGGGAAGAAATACTGATGCAGATGGATTCACGGCTAACCAAATTTGTGCAGGTATTGTGAAAACTCTTCCAATTTAGGTGATCGTTATTTTAATACTGCTTCTTGTAATATTTTTCCCATGTGAAGAATAGGAACAGGTTATTGTCACAGTTGCAGATGCTCTGTTCAAGACTAGGTAGTCCACTTATAATGACACCGTTCCCCCATGCCTGGTCTAGAGGGTGAGGAATTTTTTAATGTTTGATATTTTATCGTGTTTTTAATTTTCTGTTGGGAGCCCCCCAGAGTGGCTGGGGAGACCTGGCCAGATGGGCAGGGTATAAGCAATAAATTATTATTATTATATATGGATAATGAAATAATACAGTGGTACCTCGGGTTACATACGCTTCAGGTTACAGACTCCGCTAACCCAGAAATATTACCTCGGGTTAAGAACTTTGCTTCAGGATGAGAACAGAAATTGTGCTCCGGCGGCGTGGCAGCAGCAGGAGGCCCCATTAGCTAAAGTGGTGCTTCAGGTTAAGAACGGACCTCCGGAACGAATTAAGTACTTAACCCGAGGTACCACTGTAATAATAATCTTTATTGCAGTTGAACGACCCATAAAATGGATTCAGAATAAAATACAGATTCGTATAGGCATACCTTGGGTTGCAGACGCTTCAGGTTGTGTTTTTTGGGGTTACGGACCCTGCCCTGCTCCATCGCCGGCGCGCCACGCCCCCCAGAAGAACACCCAATCGGGTGGCAGCTTGGGGGCGTGGTTTAGCCGCTGAAATGCGGCCGCGCCAGCTCTCCCCGCCATTGCGCCGCCGATCTCCTCAAGTCACCCACCCACCACTCCCTTTAGGGCTTAGCTGTTCGCTTGACCTTGCTATGGACCCATGGTTGGTCACCCCGGTTGCCCAGGGGGCCTGGTAGGAGTTTTTTCCAATTGGCAAATTGGCACCGGTCTTTTGGTTTTTTCCGCCTACCTCGTAGCAATCGTCACAACTTTCTTGGTATTTGGCTGTTAGGCATTGGAATGTGTTGTTGGTGTATGGAAGGGCAAGGTGTGGCCATTGCCTACCCCTTCACTTATGGGTATTCCGTTAAAGGAATCTGGCGGTCGTGGATCCTGTCCGATGCCCTGTGTGGCGGGGGGCCATGGCATGACCCCTGGTGACATAACTTATAGTTGTATTTGCATCAACAGGCTCCCCCTACTGGTGGTTTACCATCATCAGGCTCACCTCTCTGAGTGGATGGAGTCAAAATTTGTGGTTGTCCAATGCCTAAGCCAATACCTCTCACATGCTGTAATCAATAAAGTTGTGGCCTTTTCTAGCCCATTAACCTAATGTGCTGTGTCCACGTGTCTTTATTATTCCCAAGCGGGTAACGGGTCCTTGAATCACAATTAAATGTGTTTGTATTGCCACCTTCAATCTGCAGGAAAAGAACACAACGACGTCCGTTCAAGACGAATTTATGCAGTTGCTGTTATGGGGCAAAGCAAGGTACTGCGCAGGAAGTTGTTTTTCATCAGAGTTGTTTACTGCGTTGCACTCACAATCAAAGTGAAATTTGTGTGTGGTGGTGTTGTTTTCCCTATACAGCCTTGAACTTCAGGCGTTGCTTATGAATCAGCTCACAGTAAAGGTATACTAGTGCACATGTCAAAATACTGTTACTGCCTTTTGATTGACCTACGCTGCTAAAAACAAAGTCTCTTCCAACAGGGCTTAAAGAAACTTGGCCAGTCCATGGAATCCTCTTATTCCAGTATTCAGAAGCTTGTCATAAGTCACTTGCAAAGGTAACATCTCATGCTGTGTTGAGAGGGATGCAAATAAATATAGGAACTTATGGAACAGAGAAAACTCGAATACATTTGATGCTTAAGTCAGCTGAAATACCGCCGCCACCTTTGGGCTGCTATGGTGGTCCCCGCTGTGGGTTGAGCAGCTGAGCCCGGCAAATAGAAGCAGGGAGGCAAGACAGATTGGTGGTGATTGTTCTTCAATTCTGCCACTAGAAGAATGTCTGATTTAAAATTTCGGGAAGTGCTGCCCAAGCAAGGGATGTTAGCAGTAGAAAATGTGACTACTATGGCGTTATGCAAGCCAAAGCTGCTACCTTTAAAGTCAGTAGCCCTAGGAAAGCTTGAGAAAATGCAACATGAAGCACAGGAAACTATTCAACAGCAGGAACTACTTGCTCAGTAATGTTCAAACTCTGAATTCATTCAATAGTTTACTTAAATGGATTTTCTGTACTGCTGCATCAATGTATATAGCAATATGATATGCTGTGTAAAACATTACACATGAACAGAATAGTGGTTGTACATTCTTACAGATTTTCCCAATTTCCCTTTTAAAATATATTCAAGTATGTAGTCGTTTAAATCCAGGTAATCTTTTAAAAAATGTCATTCAGAATCCTGCTGTAGGATTTCTGTATTGTTTTTCACATTGGAGGTCAACTTAGCAGCCTTACATATGTTACTGAACCTTTAACTCAGCATGGGGAACCTTTTTGGCCCAGCAGGTCAGATCGTTCACCTCTGTAGGACAATTCTTGACAGGTGGCAGCTAATTTGCCTGTTACCTAATATCATAATGATGCTGGATGATTGCCATGAGGGTTGCCACACCCACCAGCCCATCCCTTGTGCAACACGTGGGAACCACAATGCAAGTGGCTTTGCCAGCCCTATGCTCAGCAAAGTGCAGTGTATTGGGCTGACAAAGCTGCTTTCTGCAGAGATCAGCTGAGCAATTGGGTTTCCCAAGGTTTAGGTTTAGAAAGGTTGATATTTCTCCGCTAGACTATTAATAAAACTTGTTTCTATATGTTTAAATATACCAATATGCCACCTTCCCATTCCACGGAAGAAAAATTGCTAAAATACTTCTCACTTATGCAAGGAAATCCTAGCTTAGGCTGAGTATGAGTGATAACCAACATTAGCCATTTTCAGAGTAGACCCCTTGAAATCACTGGATTTATTGATTTCATTGAGTCTGCATAAAGTGTTATTAACACTCATATATCACACTATACGAGTAACAACCTAGTTAGGCAGAATTTAAACTTATTTTTTTACTTTTACCCCAGCAAAGCATAACTCTGTGGAGCTGTCAAGTTAGCTAACAGCATAATAAAGCAACATTAAAATTAAAAGCAGAATGAAACCAAACATCTTTCTTTCTTTCTTATTTATTTTATTGGGTTTTATAAACAAGAATACTGCTGTACAAATAAGTATACCAAGTTTTCTCATGTCAGGAGTAACCGTGGACCAAACATCATATATAAACTATAAATCACTTGTATTTTGCTTGGTTTCCTTCAGTCTGTCAAATATTCCAGATTATTGATCTTTAATAATGATGCAATGTTGAGTGTGATGACAGCTCCTTCACTGAAATGTTTTTGCTGCCTTGCTTTGCTAGCGGCTCAGAGGCTTTGCTTTACCATCTCAGTGAACTGAAAGGAATGGCGTTGTGGAAACAAAAGTATGAATCTCTTGGACTGGATGCAACAGGAATCGAAGGTACGTATTATTAGCTTTCTGGCTAGCGTGTTGATCGCCAACTCAGCTGATGTTAGATAACTGTTCTCTCTTTACAGAAGCTATTACTGCGGTGGGATCCTTCATCCTTAAAGCAAATGAGTTGCTTCAGTACGTATTCATCTACCTTGTCGGATGCAAAGCATTTTTAGACTTTGGTTTCCTGTTGAAATGTTGGGAGCAAAAGTTTGTTGTTGTCCAAAATACAATTTAGTCTGTCACCTTTCTGTGATGATCCTGACCAATTGTTGTTGTTGTTTAGTCGTTTAGTCATGTCCGACTCTTCATGACACCATGGACCAGAGCACGCCAGGCACTTCTGTCTTCCACTGCCTCCCGCAGTTTGGTCAGACTCATGCTGGTAGCTTCGAGAACACTGTCCCACCATCTCATCCTCTGTCGTCCCCTTCTCCTTGTGCCCTCCATCTTTCCCAACATCAGGGTCTTTTCCAGGGAGTCTTCTCTTCTCATGAGGTGACCAAAGTATTGGAGCCTCAGCTTCAGGATCTGTCCTTCCAGTGAGCACTCAGGGCTGATTTCCTTCAGAATGGATAGGTTTGATCTTCTTGCAGTCCATGGGACTCTCAAGAGTCTCCTCCAGCACTGTAATTCAAAAGCATCAATTCTTCGGCGATCAGCCTTCTTTATAGTCCAGCTCTCACTTCCATACATCACTACTGGGAAAACCATAGCTTTAACTAGACGGACCTTTGTCGGCAAGGTGATGTCTCTGCTTTTTAAGATGCTGTCTAGGTTTGTCATTGCTTTTCTCCCAAGAAGCAGGCGTCTTTTAATTTCGTGGCTGCTGTCACCATCTGCAGTGATCATGGAGCCCAAGAAAGCAAAATCTCTCACTGCCTCCATTTCTCCCCCTTCTATTTGCCAGGAGGTGATGGGACTAGTGGCCATGATCTTCGTTTTTTTGATATTTTGCTGTAAATATTACTGATAGTGCATAAGCAGCACTATGACTTTTCAGAAGCACTATAACATACTTGTATTTAAGCACTAGCCAGAAGAGGCCAGGAATTGCATATGTACATAGAATTCAAGGTTGGCAGAGGAAGGATGGAATAGCCCATCCCTTCTCTCTTGACAGATGCAAAAAGGGACAGAATCCTGGACCTTTATAGGCTAAAAATGAAGATTCCAGCAAGAAGTTTGCTAGAAGAGGGAAAGACCCCTCCCCTCTCACTCCTCTCTCTATAGAAGTGGAACAGACTAGCAAAAAAGTTGCAAGCTAGTAACGTCTGATGAACATATTTATAAGGTTGCATTATATTAATGATATTGAAGCGATGACGTACCTTTCAGGGTGTGGAACTGCTCACATGGAAGGAAATTGTAACGAGGGAGGTGAAACACCTTTCAGTCAGGGCAGCATTTGGAATAGGTTTTAATGACCTTTCTGTTCTTTCTCTCTACAGAGTTATAGACAGCAGTATGAAGAACTTCAAAGCTTTTTTCCGGTGGCTATATGTAGGTGAGGAAAAATTAGTGCTAATGATATAAACCAGGGTTCGATTTCATGAAGCGTAACTGGAAAATGGAAACCTACGCACATGAAGGGACAGGGCTGAATCTTATTAGCTTATTAGCCACCAGGGAGCATGGTTAGTTCTGCTGTAATAGGTTGGGTAAGGGGACGTGGGTGGCGCTGTGGTCTAAACCACTGAGCCTCTTGGGTTTGCCGATCAGAAGGTTGGCGGTTCGAATCTCCACGTTGCTCTGTCCCAGCCCCTGCTAGCCCCTCTGTTTTGGAAGCGAGGGCGGTGGAATGGAAATTATTGCACTGTCCTGGTAATCTTTTTTTTTTTTTTTTTAATTTTCCAGCCATGCTGAGGATGTCAGAAGATCATGTCCCTCCAGAGCTGAACAAGGTAGTATTTCTGTGCTTCGTCATGTATGTTCCATTTCCTACATGTATTTAAAGGCAATATCATAACACCCTATCCAATCAGAAATGTACAACAACGACAAAAAAGGCAATCCAGTGATATCTAGCCCCCTTAACTAAATTAAATATTGACAAATAATAAAATTGACATGGTTGCTCGCAGAGTATTATTGACATTTTAATGTTAATTAGGGTTGTGTTTTCTTGTTTGATCTGCTACTGTATAATTATTTTGTATTCAGTAATTTTCATGTTCTTTTAAAGAGAAAGATTTTAATTTTGATGCTCCTGCTTGCAGAATTTTGGCAGCTGATTTTTAAAATGTGAATTTTTTCCTCTTGTTTCTCAAAGATGACTCAGAAAGATATTACTTTTGTTGCTGATTTTCTTACTGAACATTTCAATGAGGTAAGTTTTTTTTATTTGACTGGCTACTGTGAGTAAATTATTACATTTGCACATGATCTAGCTGACTTGGAGTTTTTGTTCTTTCAAGTGAAAGCAAACAGATACATCTGTTCAGGTCAGCAAAGGAGATCTGAATTTAGAAAGCAGATTTCTGCTCATACATTTGAAGGGAGAAAGAAATGTGCATTTGGGTTATTGTGATTTATTTATAGACCACCCTTCCTCCAAAAATCTCAGGGTGGTCTATAACACTATATAAACATAACTGTGAAACATCTTAAAACAAAATAAAACTTGATAGTAATACAAATTAATGACAGAGAACATTTCAGACTCAAAACAGGTAAAACTATAGTGGCTCAGCTTTTCCCGCAGCTTGAGGAAATAAATGTGCTTTTAAAAAAAATCTAGAAGACTTAAGTTACTACCAATATTATATCCATGGTACTGGGGGCGGGGGGGAATCTATAAAATGCTACTATACAAATAGTTCTTAACACCTCCCCGATTAAGTCAAATACACTTAGCAGTACCAAGTAAATGTTGAAGACACAATACACCTATTTTTGGGGGAGGATAATTTGTAATTTCAGCACAGAAATAATTGGATAACCCAATATGCCATTGTTCAGTTATTGTAAGAACTCAGTACTGGAAGAGGACCTGGAAGTAGCATTACATTTGCTTTCTGCTGTGAGAGTACTTCTTGCAAAAGCTTGAACACAAATGCAACCCCTTTAGTTTCAGAATGGATTGGAAAAATGGGAATGCCTGGAATAATGACCAAATTGATGTATACTATAGCAGAGAAAGTCATGAACGGATAGAGCAATGGTCTTTATTTTATTTTGGAATGATAACATTCCAGGGCAACAGTTATCCATGTAATCTATATAGTATAAAGTTGCTATGTAGTATTTCTCAAATATATACACATGTGTGTTTGTGTGTTTCGGTTCTCTTAACTAGAATAATAAATCTACTGTATTTTTAAAAGGGTACCAAAAAGACAGTACTGAGGGGGGCCAATCATACCTCAATCAGGAGGCAGTTCAATAATTTGGGTGCCACTGTGGAGAAGGCTCTGCGCTATTTCGCCACCAACTGCAGATCTCAAGGCCTGGGGGTATTTGGAAGCTAACTTGTCTCCTTCTGATACATATCCCACCGAGGCTGTGATATAATTGAATGTGGGGCCTTGGGAGTTAGCTATCTTAATAATTCTTCACGTTTCCACTTAAAATAAAATATACATTGCATTCCATGTTTGTTTGTTGTTGTTTTTTAGGCACCTGAGCTCTACAATCGTAAAGGGAAATACTTTAATGTAGAAAGAGTTGGTCAGGTAATGAATCAAGTTTCTTTATTAGGACAGGGAGGTGGGCAAATGAGCTGCTGAAGGAAATATCTTTTGCAGGTCGGAGCTAATGGCAGGGATAGCCTATCGCTCTGTAAAGCCACATTCGGCATTCTGGAATCCGTTTAAGCAAATCAGATGAATTTATGTGAACGAACGTGCTTCGCTGGCAAGCTTTCCCACTCCTTACACTCAATATTTATAACAACATACGGTAAATCGAAACAATATTGAGAACAAAAATAGGTCAGGGCCTTCAGACTATGCTAATGGGCTTCCTTGAGGCGTCTCACTGACTGCTGGCCTATATTGTGTGTTCCTCTGAACCCCCAGAATATGCATGAATTTTCTCAGTGCTGCCGTGTGGTTTAGAAATGTAACTGGCCTGGGGGATGCTGTCGGCTGTTCTGATGATGGCTGGGTACAAGTGGCACCAGTTTGACGCAGGTGTGACTTAAATGATCCTTCATCAAAACGCTGTTCTTACCTATTTACATAACTCAGACACGGCAGAAACTGTCACATAATAATAATAATACAGTCATACCTCGGGTTGAAGTAGCTTCTGGATGAATATTTTCGGGTTGCGCTCTGCGGTGACCCGGAAGTAACAGAGCACGTTACTTCCAGGTTTCGCCGCATGCGCAGACGCGCAAAAATGATGTCATGCGCACAAGCGGCGAATCGCGACGCGCGCAGACACGGGTTGCGTTTGCTTTAGGATGCGAACGGGGCTCCGGAACAGATCCCGTTCGCATCCAGAGGTACCACTGTAATAATTTATTATTTATACCCCACCCATCTGGCTGGGTTTCCCCAGCCACTTTGGGCGGCTGCCAACCGAATATTAAAAACACAATACAGCATTAAACTACTCTGAAACCTTTGCAATGGGGAACCCTCCAGTTCTTCTCTGTTCTCTAGATGTGCAGCAACTCAGGGGGGGGGGTTCCATTTCTGACCTTTGCCTTGCATCACAGAAGTGATCTCTTGAGTCACCCTCTTACAGAAGAGTATAAAAGATTAACAAAAGAGAGCTGGGCTTGCCAATAGCTTGATAGCAGACCCTAATCTCTCCAGACAGCATTCTCAGCAGATGCACCTCATTGCAAAGAATCGGTCATTCCGTCCTACTTGATTTGCTCAGAGGGGGTAAGATCTCGTTTCCTTTGGAGGAGTTTATTTCTTAGCAAGTATGCTTAGAATTTCCGCCTAAACAGATTTGAAGAAAACCTTGGGATTGCCAAAAGTCTTAAGAACAGAAGACATTTTATGTCCCCTGAAGGTTTTTTTAACAGCTCAGCCTCTGAGCAGCTGCAAAGATGAGGGTTCAAGTTGCAGGGGAAAGTAGCAAGCAGGAGGGAGGGAGAGTTATTCTTTTCTCCGAAAGATTTACAGTGACATTCTATAAATGTCTACTCAAAAGTATGTGTCATTGAACTCAGTGAGGCTTACTTCAGAGTAGACACTTGCAGAATTTCTCTGTAAATCCCTTGGTAAATTAAAAAGTTGTTTTGAGAGAACAGTAGTCCCAAAAAACTTTTTAAAAAAGCATTTACTATGTCAAAGTTAAGGAATACGTAATTATACACAAGCACTTCCATTTACTCTGGATTCTTCATGAAGGAGAGTGAACAAATTGCTCATTTAATTACCATATATTTTGCTCTAGAAGACTCACTTTTTCCCTCCTAAAAAGTAAGGGGAAATGTGTGTGCGTCTTATGGAGCGAATGCAGGCTGCGCAGCTATCCCAGAAGCCAGAACAGCAAGAGCGATTGCTGCTTTCACTGCGCAGTGATCCCTCTTGCTGTTCTGGCTTCTGAGATTCAGAATATTTTTTTCTTGTTTTCCTCCTCCAAAAACTAGGTGCGTCTTGTGGTCTGGTGCGTCTTATAGAGCAAAAAATACGGTAACTCCTCACAATCACGAGAGTCTAGTTGTAGATGATAGTTTCATAGAGCAAAGGTTTATAACCATCTCTGATAAACTAAGATAACAGGTTATTTTGAGTAAACTGATTCCTGGAAAATAAAACACATTCTAAAGCCCTGAGAAAAAGGTCACAAAACTTTCTTTAGTAGGTTATCTATTTGAAATCGGAAGGTCTGGTTATATTTTCCCAGCATCGTTGAGATATAAACTTGTCTTGTCTTGTTCTCCAGTATTTGAAAGATGAGGACGATGACCTCGTGTCCCCACCTAACACAGAAGGAAACCAGTGGTTTAACTTCCTCCAAAATAGCAACCATCTCAAAGGTATTTCATTCTCTTATTACCAGATGAGCTGAAGATGATGAGGCTGCAAGCATTCAAGTACAGTTGTTTAATATGGCACAGTATAGATTTAGCAATATGTATTGTTCTTAGCAAAGGGACGCGGGTGGCGCTGTGGGTAAAAGCCTCAGCGCCTAGGGCTTGCCGATCGAAAGGTCGGCGGTTCGAATCCCCGCGGCGGGGTGAGCTCCCATCGCTCGGTCCCAGCGCCTGCCAACCTAGCAGTTCGAAAGCACCCCCGGGTGCAAGTAGATAAATAGGGACCGCTTACTAGCGGGAAGGTAAACGGCGTTTCCGTGTGCGGCTCTGGCTCGCCAGAGCAGCTTCGTCACGCTGGCCACGTGACCCGGAAGTGTCTCCGGACAGCGCTGGCTCCCGGCCTCTAGAGTGAGATGGGCGCACAACCCTAGAGTCTGTCAAGACTGGCCCGTACGGGCAGGGGTACCTTTATTGTTCTTAGCAAGTGTGTTTGTTCAAAAGGGGAAGGCAGTTGAGGTGGAGCTGCCAAACTAAATCACCCAGTCCTTCCATTTAAACATTTCATTCAGTCTCTGTAATATAATCTTAGGTTGATTTTTCACCAATAACTGATTTCTTTAGATGAAATTGTGACATTTGAATGTGAATTTCATTTCCACCAGTTGGGTGTATCTAGCACAGACACAACCCTAAGAAGTATGCTGTACCAAAATATTTTCCTTTCAGAACCCAGTTTTTGACATCCTGTTTTCACAGTGAGCACTCAGGGCTGATTTCCCTAAGAATGGATCGGTTTGATCTTCTTGCAGTCCATGAGACTCTCAAGAGTCTCCTCCAGCACCATAATTCAAAAGCATCAATTCTTTGGCGATCAGCCTTCTTTATGGTCCAGCTCTCACTTCCATACATCACTACTGGGAAAACCATAGCTTTAACTATACAGACCTTTGTTGGCAATGTTTGCCTTAATAGGAGTGAATTGGGGAAACAGCGTTTCAGTTCACAGGTCCATCTAACTTCATCCAAGCGTAATTAATTGGCCTCTTTATTTCCAGAAAGCCCGTTGCTGTTTCCATACTACCCTCAGAAGTCCTTGCATTTTGTCAAAAGGCGGATGGAGGGAATTATCGACCAGTGCCTACAAAAGCCGGCTGTAAGTATTCGGTCGTTGATCGGGTTTGAGTTTCGGCAAGCAACGCCGTTCTCATCTGGTTTTAAAAGCAGGTTGCAAGAATGAAGTTGCCCTCTGCGGAATCCAACCGTCGGCCGAAATGCCAGAGTTGTAGGCGGTGGCTTGCCCACACCCTTTTCCCTGCTAAATAGACTTGCTGGGGTTCAAACTCCCAGATTTGTAGCATTAATAGATTCCCTCCCTCTAAAAATAAAAAGCAGTATAGAAATGAAATTATTATTATTAATAATAACATTCTGCATTTTGAGTGAGAGAGTGTGAGGTCTCTTCTTCATGGCCCAGAATTATAGAGCAATAATGTTAAGTCCTCCACAGATTATGGCTCAATGGTTTTAACTTGGGTGGGTGTTGGTTATTTGGAGTGGGGTGGTTTTAAATTCTTATTAATTGTTATATGTCATTTTGTATTTGTCTTTTTTTCATAAGGCTGATCAATACTCTATAACCATTTAAATGTGCTTGTGGGAGGGGGGGTTATTATTTTGTTGCTTCTGTTTTGACTGTTTACTTGTGTTTTTACCTAATATTTTTTTCCTGCGAACCATCCTGAGATCTTGTGATGAAGGGTGATAAATAAGAATAATAGTATGCCCAAGACTGTTGCCAGCATTTAGGCAAACAGCAGCTGTGACTGCATGTGCCCAGGCTGGATCTGGCCTTAAGATTTCCATTCTTTTTATGCATGCGAAAGAAGGACGAGATTCATAAAGCAAAACCACTAGAATTCACAGCATTGCATAAACTTGAAACATCCTTTCTTGTTGTTGTTACCTAGATTGTGTCCTGTGGGCAGTCAGCTTCCGCTGTGTTTGTTTTGAACGCTAGAATAGTAATCTCACAGGGCTTAAAACATACATGGGTTCTATCTACTGTTGCATTCACAGTCCTGGGCCAAATTTGCTCTTTCCGTGTCGGTGGGTGTGTTGCTGCGACTAATGTATTTTTCGCTCTATAGGACGCACCGGACCATAGGATGCACCGGACCATAGGAGGGGGAGAACGGGGGGGGGGGGAATTCTCCCCCTCTCTGCTCAGCGACCCTTCAGCAAAGCGGCAGGAGAAACGAAGCCCCTTCCATTTCTCCTCCCGCTTTGCTGAAGGGGCGCTGCGCAGAGGGAAAACTGTGCAGCGCCTCTCCAGCGAAGCGGAGCCTGGAGAGCAAGAGGGATCGGTGTGCACCGACCCCTCTCGCTTTCCAGGCTTCAGACGGCTATCCACAAGCCTTTGGAGCGCAGCCGGAACTCCTGCTGCGCTCCGAAGGCTTGCGGATAGCTGCCTGAAGCCCCCAGAGCGCAGTGGGAGTTCCCTGCGCTCCGGGGGCTTCAGGTGGCTTCAGCGAAAGCAACGCGAAGCCTCTGGAACGTGGGGGGAGCTCTGCCTCTGCGCTTTGGAGGCTTCGCGTTGCTATCGCTGAAGCCAAGGAGCCTGCATTCGCTCCATAGGACGCACACACATTTCCCCTTCATTTTTGGAGGGGAAAAAGTGCGTCCTGTAGAGCGAAAAATACGGTAATTTCTCCCAACTGCTTTAATGCTTTTCGTCCTTCTCTCTAGGATGTGGTTGGAAAATCCGTGCATGAGGCGTTTTGTATGCCTTTGTACAAAGCATCCAAAAGGTAGGGCTTTTGCAATAAGGAATAGCTTTTCCCCAGTTTGACTTAGAACAAAATGTTGGAAGTGCTGGAGTATTGCTTCTGAGTTTAACAGCCACGTTGTCTTCCAGGATTCTCCATTCTCTCTTTCCCATTGTTTCCTCCCATCAGTAAGTCACCATTCCGTACCCACTGAGCATGCTCAGTCTTCATGGGACTATTTGTGGGTTTGGTAGTCAAGGGTGCCAGTGTGGAGTAGTGGTTAAGAGTGGTAGACTCGTAACTAGTGAACTGGGTTCGCTTCCCTGCTCCTCCACATGCAGCTGCTGGGTGACCTTGGGCTAGTCACACTTCTCTGAAGTCTCTCAGCCTCACTCACCTCATAGAGTGTTTGTTGTCAGGGAGGAAGGGAAAGGAGATTGTTAGTCGCTTTGAGGCTCCTTCGGGTAGTGATAAAGCGGGATATCAAATCCAAACTATTATTATTATTATTATTATTATTATTATTATTAAATATTTTTCTGAAGTTTTTAAAATTGTTTTTGGTATTACAATTATTATTATTATTATTATTATTAATTCCCCGCCCATCTGGCTGGGTTTCCCCAGCCACTCTGGGTGGCTTCCAACAAAACACTAAAATACAATAACCTTTTAAACATTAAAAGCTTCCCTAAACAGGGCTGCCTTCAGATGTCTTCTAAAAGTCTGGCAGTTGTTTTTCTCTTTGACATCTGGTGGGACGGCGTTCCACAGGGCGGGTGCCACTACCGAGAAGGCCCTCTGCCTGGTTCCCTGCTTTTCGCAGTGAGGGAACCGCCAGAAGGCCCTTGGAGCTGGACTTCAGTGTCCGGGCAGAACGATGGGGGTGGAGACGCTCCTTCAGGTATACTTGACCGAGGCTGTTTAGGGCTTTAAAGGTCTGCACCAACACTTTGAATTGTGTTGACCTTGTGTTGGCCTAATACCTCCATCTTGCCCGTGCTGCTCACATGAGGACGTACTCTGAGAATGAATCTGCTATTTGCATATAGGATTTGCATATCATGCTTATGTAAAATACGTTTTTAATGTTGTACACTGCCCTCGGAATTAAATAATAAATATTCTTCTTTCTTTTCCACTTTAGTGAGGATCCAACATCTCAGCTCTTCAAGTTGCCCTTTTTGTGAGCATGTAACTATTTTTCTACATTCTAGTCACCAAGTGTTACGGTTTATTTTTTACTTACGGGTATTCAAATTATCATTGCAGGTGGAATGATAAATCATCCAATTTGCATTACGTTTTGTTCACGATGTTAGAAAGCTCCATATCTAAAATATACATATTGAAGAGGCATACAGACACTTCAAGGTATGATAGAATAAAAGGTGTATTTTAAGCTTTCCGTTGGATTTGTTTTAATTTTAATTTTTTGTTTACATCTAGATGTAGTTCTGCAAAGCCACTTTCATTGCATGGCACAGGCCTAGATAACAGTTTCATTGATTTAGCTGTGCATTTTCACATATCATGTAATGTCTGCATAAAATACCAAAGATTTGGTTCATATGGTAACTTTTTCCACCCTTAGGTCTGCTGATAATGGGCTACTTGCTGTTGATTTTGGAAATTTTCTAAACAGCAGTATTAATGAAAATTCAGGAACAAGGTTGGTATATCTAAAAATGCCTAACTTTCAAAAGCTAGCCAGATAGTAATTTCACCAAATTATACAGTGGTACCTTGGTTCTCAAACTTAATCTGTTCCGGAAGTCCATTCCAAAACCAAAACATTCCAAAGCCAAGGTGCGCTTTCCCATAGAAAGTAATGCAAAACGAATTAATCCGTTCCAGACTTTTAAAAACAACCCCTAAAACAGCAATTTAACATGAATTTTACTATCTAACGAGACCATTGATCCATAAAATGAAAGCAATAATCAATGTACTGTACTATAAAATAAATAAGACAGTATTGTAGATGATAAAAATGAAAATTTAATTTTTTTTCTTCCCTGCACTGATGATAGTCATTGTTTGGATAGGGGGCTTTTATCCATTTCTGCAGTCACACAGTCAATCACTAGCTGAACTGGGTTCCACACAGTCACAAAAACAAATTAACCCCCAAAGCCTCAAAAACAAGAATGCAAAATAAATAGCAAAAACGCCAAACTTAATCCATTCCGGAAGTCCGTTTGACTTCCGAAATGTTTGAAAACCAAGGCGGTTTTCAACCGCAGGCGCCCCAGAAACAATTGCTGACAACCTCATCGGACGTTCGGCTTCCAAAAATCATTCGGAAACCGGAATACTTACGGGTTTTCGGAGTTTGAGAACCAAGGCGCTTGAGAACCAAGGCGTTTGAGAACCAAGGCATTTGAGAACCAAGGTACCACTGTAACTTGATTAGGCATAGGAAGCCCCTTGATTCTAGAAAAGAAGGATGGCAAGATTTTTGGGAACGATCAATGTTTTGTTCTGAGCTGCTTGCAAACGTTTGTTCTGATGTAGGCCACATTGACCATTGGCCATAGTTAGTCATAAGCAGTGACTTACCATAAATAGGCGAACCACACATGCTTTGCTCATCTTCCCTAGCGCTGGGAAGAAACAAACCACAATCCTTGGCTTAATGTTACCTAAATTGTGTCACGCAAAACACAAGAATCATCGAATCCTGGAACTGTAGAGTTGAAAGGAACCTGGGGGGTGATCTAGTCCAAATTTCTTCAACGCAAGAATCTTTTGCCCAACATGGAATTCGAACCCACAACCGTGAGATTAAGAGGCTCCTGCTGTACTTCCTGAACTATTCCGGTTCTCCCCTTGGCTACAGAAAGTGGGTTGTTGGAACCGAAACAAACCACAGTCTCTGGCTTGTGGTGGCTGGAGATCTTGATTCTATAGCAAAATATCCAGTAAAAGAGTAGGAGGGCTTTGCAGTATTGTAATAATAATAATAATAATAATAATAGTTTTTATTTATACCCCGCCCTCCCCAGCCAAGGCCGGGCTCAGGGCGGCTAACAAGCAATAATAAAAACAAGTTGAATGATTACAACTTAAAAACAACAT
Organism: Podarcis tiliguerta; assembly: GCF_965153285.1. NCBI lineage: Eukaryota > Metazoa > Chordata > Lepidosauria > Squamata > Lacertidae > Podarcis > Podarcis tiliguerta. The sequence goes on along the minus strand of NC_139542.1, from coordinate 64,841,454 downwards.
TAAAATACAACATTAAAATATTGAAACATTAAAATATTAAAATGTAGCCTCATTGCAGGAGGAGAAAGGAAAAGAAAAAAGAAAGAGGGGGAGGGAATCAAATTGGCTCCAAGCCAAAGGCCAGGCGGAACAACTCTGTCTTACAGGCCCTGTGGAAAGAAATCAGATCCTGCAGGGCCCTGGTCTCATGAGACAGAGCGTTCCACCAGGTTGGAGCCAGTGTTGAGAAGGCCCTGGCTCTGGTTGAAGCCAATCTAACTTCCTTAGGGCCCGGGACCACTAGGGTGTTGCTATTTATGGAGGCTCTCCGTGGGCGGTGCCGTAGGTACAAGGGTCCTAGGCCATGAAGGGCTTTAAAGGTCAAATCCAGCACCTTAAATCTGACCCTGAACTCCACCGGGAGCCAGTGCAGCTTGAAAAGCACTGGGTGAATATGCTCCCATGGCAGAGACCCCGTGAGGAGCCTCGCTGCAGCATTCTGCACACCCTGGAGTTTCTGGGACAGCTTCAAGGGCAGCCCTGCATAGAGCGAATTACAGTAGTCAAGCCTGGAGGTGACCGTCGCATGGATCACTGTGGCTAGGTAGGGGCGGGAAAGGTAAGGGACCAATTATTGTAGCAAAATACATTTCTGCACTGCACTTCCTTGACCACAAGTAGAATGCTTTCGCCTTATCTGGCTTATAGTTGTTACAGTTGCCTCGATGCTCATTTCTACGACGATGAAACGATCACAGTAATCCTTGCGGAGAATTCACAGCAAGAGGGAAAGGAGAGGATTTTGGCCCAGTTGCCGTTATCATCCGTATATACCGAGGAAAACCAGGGTTTGGAATTCAGCTGGAATTCTGCTCAAAGGTACGGATTGGACTTCCGGATTTTATCTTAATCCTTTTGTTCCGTTTCCTGTGCCTCTTTTTCTTTTGGTAGTCAAGCGTTGAGTCAATGCAGGCTATAGTCAATGCAGGCTATTAGAAACGGCTGAACTGAAACGACTGCGCATTCCCAAGTGCAGTGGTACCTCGGGTTAAGTACTTAATTCGTTCCAGAGGTCCGTTCTTAACCTGAAACTGTTCTTAACCTGAAGCACCACTTTAGCTAATGGGGCCTCCTGCTCCTGCCGCGCCGCTGGAGCACGATTTCTGTTCTCATCCTGAAGCAAAGTTCTTAACCTGAAGCACTATTTCTGGGTTAGCGGAGTCTGTAACCTGAAGTATATGTAACCTGAAGCATATGTAACCTGAGGTACTACTGTAAATGGCAAAATGTTGTTCCTCTTAGGTCAAGCGTGGCTCTAACTTACCTAAATGCCCTTCTGGGTAGTTCTTTAAGCAGCTTCCTTGTACATACTGTATTTTTCCGTGTATAAGAAGCCCCCATGTATAAGACGCCTCCTATTTTTAGGGACTTGAATTTAAGAAAATTGGAGGGAGATTGCACTGTGTATAAGACGACCCACAGTTTTTCACATAATTTTAATGTTAAAAAACCTAGTCTTATACAGTGGTACCTCGGGTTAAGTACTTAATTGGTTCCAGAGGTCCGTTCTTAACCTGAAACTCTTCTTAACCTGAAGCACCACTTTAGCTAATGGGACCTCCTGCTGCCGCCGCGCTGGCAGAGCACGATTTCTGTTCTCATCCTGAAGCAAAGTTCTTAACCCGAGGTATTATTTCTGGGTTAGCGGAGTCTGTAACCTGAAGTGTCTGTAACCTGAAGTGTATGTAACCCGAGGTACCACTGTACATGGAAAAGTATGGTAACTTGCACCATTGTGGCAATATCCAACCAACTCATTCCGTCGGTGCAAGGATTTTCATTAGCGCAACAGAACTTTCTCCCCATGTACCCTCTATTCTGGGTTCTCCCACCCCCAGCACTCTGGAGCAGATTTGGAGAGGTTGTGAGACACACATGGGGAGAAGGGAGAAGATTTCTGTTGCATAAGCGGAAATTCTTGTGTTGATGGAATGTGTTAGTTGGGTGGCGGCCGCATTGTCTCAGGTAGACTATTTTGCGAAACGTGAGATTTAGTGCTGAAAATAAAGCTGCTGATGTGTGCATGCATTATTCTGCAAGATTTCCACTCTCCTGCCAGCAGCGTCGAGAGATTTGGCAACTGTGGAAGAATTAGCTGAGCATTCATGAGAACGTAAAATACGCACCGGCCTAACTTACCCGGTCATTGTCAAAAGATAACTGACGTTCATTTCCCTTTGAATATTCTAAGCACTGTATAAATGATAACTGCTGTTACATTAAGCTGCCCTGTTTGAACTCTGGGCCTATTTCTCATCCATTAGTATATCGTTGCCCCTTACATTTTATTTTCCGCTTCTTTCAAATGCACGCAGTGAAATCAGGGTGGTTTGGGCAAAAATGGCAGAGGAGAAAATTCAGTGACCAAGATGTGTGTGATGAAATCTAGGTTATACACTAAAGCAGGCATCCCCCCCAACCTTCGGCCCTCCAGATGTTTTGGACTACAATTCCCATCATCCCTGACCACTGGTCCTGTTAGCTAGGGATCATGGGAGTTGTAGGCCAAAACATCTGGAGGGCCACAGGCTTGGGATGCCTGGAGTGAAGTTTCAAATTTCCATTTGGAGTTAACGAGGAATTTGTAGTCTTAGCATCTTTCTTCGCTGGTCTTAACTAGATTGGATACGCAATGTGAGGACATTCCTACACAGTCTGTCACCACTGAAGGTCAGTGGAGGGTGTTGGAGAACATGAAAGCCCAGTATGTTGCCGTAAATGGCATCCGAAAAGTTTCCTGTGTGGTGAGTATCCCATGGACAGATTTTGCATTTGACCCGTTGACAGGATGGTTCGTTGTATGTTTAATCAGTAATAAGCACCACTGTGTTGACTGGGAGTTGTTCTCAAGTCTTTTGTATAGGACTGCTGGCTTTGTTTTTCTGGGGTCGTGACTGAAGATATCAAGGTCCCTCAGCAATCAAAAGCATTAACCTATATAGTAAAAATAGTTCAGTTATCTTCTCTATTGGCACAGGAACAGTATTCTGCTGCAGTGAAGATGTGGAGAACAAAATTTCTTTGCTATTGCTCTGCAAATTCTTTTTATGTAGGTTGAAGTGATGTATTTCTTTGATTGATCATTGTACTACATTTTTTACTCAGAAATTATTACAGTTTTCACAACACAATAAAATTATATCGAGAACAAATGAAATGAAAAGGAAGAAAGAGAAACGACAAAAGAAAAGAGAGGAAGGCAGAGGAAGGAAGAAAAGAGAGGAGAAATAGACAATAGATATAAACACATAATTATATACAGTGGTACCTCAGTTTTCGAGCATCTCTGAAGCCAAATGTTTCGGTTTTTGAACGCCAAAAACCCGGAAGTAATTGCTTCCGTTTTCAAATGCTTTTCAGAAGCTTCCACTGAGTTTTTTTTTCCAATTTTCCCCATTGAAATTGCAGACTGCCCTTTGCACCTCGGTTTTCAAACGGTCTTCTGGAACAGTTTGAAAACCGAGGTACCACTGTATATATATCCCTCTATTCTAATTCTACCCTAATCTTCGGTCCACATGCAAAGGAGTGAGTCTTCCCAGCTCCCACCTGGGAAGTTTTCCTCAGTCTCACAGCCTGAGAAAAACCCACTCTTTCCTGCCTCCCTCACAGACCCCTCCCTTCTGACCGCCACGTATCTGTACGTAACTTATTTTATGTAAATTACATTAATAGAGCAATATAGAAAATAACAATCTTAAAAAACAAAGAGAAAAGGAAAAAGAAAAAAGAAAAAGCAGATTAAAAGATAAATGAAACTTTCACTTCCCTGTCTGCCAATCATTTGTGTATCAATTATTCAAAATATTTAACATATTTTCTTTTCTAGCCTTTATTGGCATAAGTTAAAACAGTAGAATCATAAAATCATACGATGTCATCTAAATACATTGATAATTCAAACACATACACTATATAATCATATACAATATACAATCATACAATATATATATAATAATATAATACTTATACATATAATAGATAAACATATACAATAGATAATCACCAATGAATAGATCAGGCAACTTTAGATTTAGCTTTAAAGATATCAGCTTAATAATAATAATAATAATAATAATAATAATAATAATAATAATTTATTATTTATACCCCGCCCATCTGGCTGGGCTTCCCCAGCCACTCTGGGCGGCTTCCAACTAAATATTAAAATACTGTAATAGATCAAACATTAAAAGCTTCCCTAAACAGGGCTGCCTTCAGATGTCATCTAAAAGTCTGGTAGTTGTTCTCTTTGACATCTGGTGGGAGGGCATTCCACAGGGTGGGCGCCACTACCGAGAAGGCCGTCTGCCTGGTTCCCTGTAGCTTTGCTTCTTGCAGCGAGGGAACCGCCAGAAGGCCCTCGGCACTGGACCTCAGTGACCGGGCTGAACAATGGGGGTGGAGACACTCCTTCAGGTATACTGTGTTGAGGCCATTTAGGGCTTTAAAGGTCAGCACCAACAGTTTGAAACCCCGAAACAATATTGTACTATATGTTGTACTACGTTTTGAACGTTTATATTTTTGTCGCTGCCTTGGATGGGCTTGGCCCATAAAGGCAGCTATCGGATCAGTAAAATAAGACCTATCTTTAAAATGTTCCCTTAGCTAAGTTCGAACCTCCGGCACATCCGAGTGTTTGAAATGGACGTGGAAGATGATGGAGAGGCGGAGGAGGAAGAAGAGGAAGAAATGGTCCCTCAGGCAAGCGCGGGCGAAGAGGAGCCCCGCCCGTCTACGAGCAACCAGGAAGAGAGTCCCCTTGCTGGCTCTGCTGAATTAGCAGATGAAACAGGAGAACAGGAATCGAGTCTCAATGCGTGAGACAAAACTCCCGGTTCATTAGCTGCAGGTGGGCAAAACTCTGGCCATAAACTATTCTTAGGGGAATTAGCTTGTACAGGAGCTGCTTGCGTCTTAAGCCTAATTTTGCTCTTCCCTTCCGGGAGCAGGGAAATAAACAACCGAGTGGCTGGATTAGCACCCCCGATTATGGTTCGTTTAGGAGAAAACGAACCATAAGCACCAGTAGGGATGCAACACAAAACCACTTCTCCACTCCAGGAAGAGGAAAAGAGGAGCTGGGAGGGGCTTGAGATGCAGGCAGATCTCATGCATAAACTCAGTTCCCTAACCTATTTGATGGCCAGTGTTTCTGTCCAGGCTCTTATGTGTTGCGTGGCGAGTTCCCGCCTCCCCCCTCAGAAATAAAGACACGAGACACAAGAATTCGAGTTAATGGCTCAAATTAGGCCACAACTTTCTTGATTACAGGAATTGAGCGGTATTGGCTTAGGCATTGGTCCTAACAACTAACTGGCTTCAGCCTGCATGGTTGAAGGCCGGTGAGGGTTAACCACCAGTGGGAGGAGTCCTGCTGAGGCACGTCAACTAGGGCCTCCTCCAGGGTCACCGCCTGGGGGCATGCTGTGGGCCCACACCTCCATAGGCTTAGGACAAGGCCACGCCCCCCGGAATCCTTTACCGGACTACCCTTTGCTTTGGGGGAAGGTGATAGCGCTCCTCCCCCCCTTCATCTGCATAACAATACAACAGTACCCCTACCAATGCCTAACCGCCAATACCGTGGAGTTGTGACGGTTTGCTACGAGGTAGGCGAAAACCAAGTGGCTGGTGCCAATCTGCCAGTTGGGAAAATTCCTACCAGGCCCCTTGACGGCGACCGACCAAAGTCCACAGCAACGGCAGAGAGCCTAGCCTAACGGGTGGGAGGGAGGGAAGGGAAAACCAGGTCAGCTGCGGCACGGGAAAGAAGGAGTCCCTCAGCCGCGCCAGACCTAAATAAGGCGAGGCCACGCCCCCCGAGCCAGCCGATTGGCTGGCTCGGGGTATGACGTGTCCGAGGATTCCCTGGTATCGCGAGGGCTGAAGCCAGCCCCCACAAGTGTGGGAAGGGGCGTAAAGCCCGCAACCCCACCTCCTCCCTAGCTCGGAAGTGGCTTTGTAGAGGAAAAGGAGGAATATGGCTTTACTCTCCCAGACTAGTTTATAAAAGGCTTTTTTGGGTATGGAGGCATCCCTGACTCTTCCTTTCTTTTCCCAGTGCTGCTTCTTGCTTCTGAGTTGCCTGAATAAGTGAGGCGCTGGAAGAAAACAAACCCAACTGCAGCCAGTTCACCCTGCAAACTTTTTTGCCCTTTAAACTTAAGACAGCGTTGTGGTTCTAACGCTTCCCTTCCAGTCCCACTGCAACATGAGAAATGGGCTTTAAACTTGGCGTTTTCTGTATTTGTAATGGATGGTAAATTAAACAGTGATATTTTTTCTGTAGTGACTGTGTTGCGGTTTGTGCTTTTGATTCCACGTTTTACTAATTTGTAGTTTAGGTCCTTGGTTCTCAGCGTGGGGCACAGGGAGGCCATTTTATTTTTTAGGGGGGCAACTGGAAGCTTGTTGAGACCAAGTTAATGGCCTTTTAGGCTTCCTCCATGTGAATAGGAGTTCACTGTTTGAATGATAAGAATTACAGTGGTACCTTGGGTTACATACGTTTCAGGTTACATACTTGGCTAACCCTGAAATATTACCTCGGGTTAAGAACTCAGGATAAGAACAGAAATCATGCTCCGGCGGTGTGGCAGCAGCGGGAGGCCCCATTAGCTACAGTGGTGCTTCAAATTAAGAACAGTTTCAGGTTAAGAACAGACCTCCAGAACGAATTAAGTTCTTAACCTGAGGTACCACTGTATATGTCATTGTGAGGGGGGGGGGGCATCAGGATTTTAGAGATGCTTAGTTGGGGCATGGCCAAAAGTTGGGAACCACTGGTCTAGGTGTTTTCTAAATCTAATTTATAGTCTAAGGTGGGTGTTTTTTTAAAAAAAGCTTTCAAATGTGAAACAAAAATCTATAAAACAATGAAATGTTTGCCTATTGCTAAGAAGCCAACACCTTGCCCCAAAAAGTGTTTTACTGTTATTTTAGGATGTACCACATGCACATTAAGCAGAACCAGTCTTCTGCAAAAGCAGAGAACTTTTAGCAGTATTTTCTAAAACATCACCCAGAACTTTGATTTACTGGACCTTCTACTATTTGTGCTCTCCCCCCAGGGTCTGCAGAGAAAGTGGTCATGTTACATTATGATTTAATATATTATTATTATTATTATTATTATTATTATTATTATTATTATTAATTTATACCCCACCCATCTGGCTGGGTTTCCCCAGCCACTCTGGGCGGCTTCCAGCAAAATATTAAAATACAATAATGTAAATAAATACATATCCTGCACTGGATATCACTAGTAATAACCCAGACCATTACCTTTAATGTGTGTGTGTGTGAAATTAAAGAGATTTTATACAAATAAATTTATATAGGATTGCAGCCATTCTTTCAGGTGGTTCTGCTATGTGTGTGTCCTAGAATGCACTCGGATTATTGTCTTCTTAAATCATCTCTGCAGATAAGCACCAAGGGCAAAGTTAATAGTGCGCACTTACTTATCGACTTTGTTTGTTTTGGACTGAACTGATGGCTAGACCTACAGTTTCCATAGGCTAGCCTTAAATAGACGGTGGTTAAAGTGTTATCATGAGCTGAAGAATAATAAACATTTATTGCTTCCCTAGACACGGCAGAGAGTAGTTGTAAAGGGGGAAAAGGTGTAGCTGGTCTTGAGAAACATGTATTGTCAATCATTTCCCACAGCAATCATTAATTCATTTGTATTCTGTAGTTAAATTTAAATGTACTTGTAGTTGAAAAGGATTTGTAGATCAAAGGAATGTACCGTATTTTTCGCCCTATAAGACGCACTTTTTCCCCTCCAAAAATGAAGGGGAAATGTGTGTGCGTCCTATGGGGCGAATGCAGGTTTTCGCGGAAGCCTGGAGAGTGAGAGGCGTCGGTGCGCACCGACACCTCTTGCTCTCCAGGCTCCAGGAAGCTATCCGCAAGCCTTGCGCACCTGGGGGGAGTTCCCCTGGGCGCGCAAGGCTTGCGGGCGGCAGCCTGCAGCGCGGAGCACGGGGCGCCCTTCGGAGGACGCCCCGTGCTCCGCGCAAGCGTCAGCAAGCCTTGCGCACCGGGGGAGAACTCCCCCCCCCGCGCGCAAGGCTTGCGGGCGGTAGCCTGCAGCGCGGAACACGGGGCGCCCTTCGGAGGACGCCCCGTGCTCCGCGCAAGCGTCAGCAAGCCTTGCGCGCCGGGGGAGAACTCCCCCCCGCGCGCAAGGCTTGCGGGCGGCAGCCTGCAGCGCGGAACACGGGGCGCCCTTCGGAGGACGCCCCGTGCTCCGCGCAAGCGTCAGCAAGCCTTGCGCGCCGGGGGAGAACTCCCCCCCGCGCGCAAGGCTTGCGGGCGGCAGCCTGCAGCGCGGAACACGGGGCGCCCTTCGGAGGACGCCCCGTGCTCCGCGCAAGCGTCAGCAAGCCTTGCGCGCCGGGGGAGAACTCCCCCCCGCGCGCAAGGCTTGCGGGCGGCAGCCTGCAGCGCGGAACACGGGGCGCCCTTCGGAGGACGCCCCGTGCTCCGCGCAAGCGTCAGCAAGCCTTGCGCGCCGGGGGAGAACTCCCCCCCGAGCGCAAGGCTTGCGGGCGGCAGCCTGCAGCGCGGAACACGGGGCGCCCTTCGGAGGACGCCCCGTGCTCCGCGCAAGTGTCAGCAAGCCTTGCGCGCCGGGGGAGAACTCCCCCCGGCGCGCAAGGCTTGCGGGCGGCAGCCTGCCGCCCGGCGCATGGGGCGCCCTGAAGCAGAGCGCCCTCGCGCCGGGCAGACATCGGCCAGCCCCACAAGCTCGGGGGACAGCGGGGAGGCGCAGCGCCGCCATCCCGCTCCTCCCTGACCTGGTTTTGGGGGGGAAATAAAGGGAAAAATTTTTTTCCTTTATTTCCCCCCCAAAAAAGTAGGTGCGTCCTATGGGACGGAGCGTCCTATGGGACGAAAAATACGGTATGAACTTTGGGTTGTTTAGGATCAAATAGTGCAGACAGCTCTGAATTTTTTCACATATTGCCTTTGCCCCATAATGTTTAAAAGATGTCTTTCCAACACACACACACACACACACCCCTAGAAGCACGCTAAATATTAAATTTAAAATAAAATGAGTCTTCCTCTTTTACTACTGGCAAAAGCTTGTGAATTGTGAATCATAGATTGAAGATTGAAGATTGAAGATTTATCTTAAAGATTTCAGAATAAAACATTACAAAGGAGGTCAACTACAGAATACATATTTAACATAGTAAGTCAGGTGGAAAGGGCCTTGCAGGGAGCTGGTTTTCTGACCATATCTGCCGTTTGCTGAGCGAATGGTGACAAAACACATGGAGCGTGATTTTCAGTATGCGTGCAACCATCTCAGCGCAGAGCTATGATGTGCTGGAAGTTTTTAATGTTTGATGTTTCATCGTGTTTTTAATACTCGGTTGGGAGCCGCCCAGAGTGACCGGGGAAACCCAGTCAGATGGACGGGGTATAAATAATAAATTACTATTTTTATTATTATAGGTCGGAGCCAAGCATGTCATTCTTTCCCTCAAAAGAAAAGAAAAATTTCCTGATTGTAATGCTGACTACATTAGACGCTGACTAAATTAGACATTAGATCATTGGCGAGACATGATAAACACTTCACGGGTTAAACAGGGTATTAAGAGAAATATCTTTTAAGGTTCATAGGACTTTTCTGTAGGTTCTCATGGCAACACAACTGTAAATTCTTCTCAGTGAGTATGCCTAACTGCCAGCTCTAGCTGAAGAGCTAAAATTGCGTCCAATATACCAGTTGCTGACAGAAATTTGCTGGTTAACAGAAACTTGGGAGTAGCTAGGTGATGGAATACAAAACTTGGGTATCGTTTCAGCCGAGATTTTATCTCGCTGTTTATTCAACGCTTCTAATTACACCAGATGAAAATGCATGAAAAAAATAGAGGGGCAAGCAGAGAGGGTTGCCTTTTTCTCATTTCCACTGGAATTAGTGATAGAAGGAAGCATCGGTGGGTTTTATGGTGCTGCTTGCGAAAGGGTCCTTGGGCAGTGCTTTTAAAATGAGCAACATGTACAAAACAAATAAATGCTGGAAATTTAAGGGAAAAGAAGGTACTTTTTACCATATGTGGTGGGAATGTAAGAAAGTAAAGGGCTTCTGGGAAATGAATTATAATGAGATTTTAAAAATGTTGAAATATACATTTAAAAAAAAAACCCAGAAGCCCTTTTACTTGGTATAGTAGGTAAAGAGATTTAAAAGCATGATAAAAAATTGTTTTTATATGCGACAACTGCAGCAAGAATACTATTAGCCCAGCAATGGAAGCAAGAAGAACTACCAACTAAAGAGTGGCAGATGAAACTGATGGACTATGCCGAGTTGGCAAAATAAACTGGGAAAATTCGGAACCAGCAAGACCAGACTTTCCCGAAAGATTGGAAGAAAATTATGATATATCTGAAAGACAATTGTAATCAACTGACATTGCTTTTAGGGTTGCAAGAAGTTTTGTAAGGAGAACTATATGAATTATTGCAAAAAAAAAAAAAAAAAAAAAACCAAGAAAGAGTTTATTTAGGATTTGGATTTTATAGCATTTTTTTTTTTTAAAGCAAAATCAGAAAGAAAGTTAGAAAACCATTAGTCGAGGTTGACGGAAATCCTAGGCTGTGATAGCCAAAGGTTTGTTATACTGTATAAGATGGGCTGTTTGGAAATGGTGCGAAAACCAAAAAAAATTATATAAATATAAAAATAAAACGAGCAACATGACTTTAGCTCTGATGCACAAATGGGAAAAAATATTTGGTTCTGGTACAGCGATATGCGGGGACTGTGAAGAAATGGGATAGCCCTCATGGATTTGAAAAATGTGCCTTTTCAGGTGTGAGGATGTGCCCTTGGGGTTTTTTTGCAGTTTGGCGTACCATACAGGTAACAGCAGTAAATTTATGGTGCTTCTCTATTGAGCCAGAAGAGGGCATTGCAGCAGTATGGCAAAAGCATTGTTCTGCCTTTTTCAAAACCAAAAAATGCTGCTTTGATGAGTCCCGAAAGGCAGACAGAACAAAATAAAACAGCAGATGTGACAGACCATAATATGCGAGTGATGCTGGTATTATAATTTATTAGATTGATTAGTTGCTTATGACATATAATGTCTCAGAGTAAGTTATGACGATAGAAGGGACACAAATAAAAAAAAAAAAAAACACAATGGACAAGAGTGTGTGTAATATACTCCTATTAAAATACCATTAAATTAGGTTATGTTTACTTTTTAGAATGGCATACTGTTATGCTCACTCCAGATCTCTGAGGGTTGAGAACTCAAGGGCTACACCAGCTGTGAGGCCAGGTTCTGCTACCTTAAAATGAGGTCACGGGGCTTGTCGCATTCTTGTGATGTTGTTGTTGTTTAGTCGTTTAGTCGTGTCCGACTCTTCGTGACCCCACGGACCAGAGCACGCCAGGCACTCCTGTCTTCCACTGCCTCCCGCAGTTTGGTCAAACTCATGCTGGTAGCTTCGAGAACACTGTCCAACCATCTCGTCCTCTGTCATCCCCTTTTCCTAGTGCCCTCCATCTTTCCCAACATCAGGGTCTTTTCCAGGGAGTCTTCTCTTCTCATGAGGTGGCCAAAGTATTGGAGCCTCAGCTTCACGATCTGTCCTTCCAGTGAGCACTCAGGGCTGATTTCCTTCAGAATGGGTAGGTTTGATCTTCTTGCAGTCCATGGGGCTCTCAAGAGTCTCCTCCAGCACCATAAGTCAAAAGCATCCATCCTTCGGCGATCAGCCTTCTTTATGGTCCAGCTCTCACTTCCATACATCACTACTGGAAAACCATAGCTTTAACTGTACGGACCTTTGTTGGCAAGGTGATGTCTCTGCTTTTTAAGATGCTGTCTAGGTTTGTCATTGCTTTTCTCCTAAGAAGCAAGCGTCTTTTAATTTCGTGACTGCTGTCACCAAATTGTGATAATATGGTATTATTTCTACAAGTCGATCATAAATGGAGATGCACCTTAATTCTAACCAGATGTCCCAAAAATTCACTGCTTCCCACCAGATTTGTGGGGGAAGACGGACAATTCCCAAGATGATGTCAGCTTTGAGTGTCTAAAATTCAGCCTCTCTTCACAACTCCAGATCCCCCATGCTTTTGCTCTGCTTCACACACGCACAGACACCTCAATGCCTTTTCCAGCTATGGAGCAGGGAGGAGAAATTCATGCCCTTTTGTGTCATACCAGCTGTCTCACCTTCCGGGTGGTAGTTTTGTGGAACAATATTGCCCCAAGCTTACATGGCCCAAGCAGGGCAAAAGGTTGTTGTTTAGTCATTTAGTCGTGTCCGACTCTTCATGACTCCATGGACCAGAGCACGCCAGGCACTCCGGGCTGATTTCCTTCAGAATGAAGAGGTTTGATCTTCTTGCAGTCCATGGGACTCTCAGGAGTCTTCTCTAGCACCAGAATTCAAAAGCATTCATGGATCACTGCCTTGCCGTGGCGAAGGGGCTTGAATAACTCAGAGAAGCTATGAGCTATGCCATGCAGGGCCACCCAAGATGGACAGGTCGTAGTGGAGAGTTTTGACCAAATGTGATCCACCTGGAGCAGGAACCGGCAAGCCACTCCAGTATCCCTGCCAAGAAAACTCCATGGACAAAGACAACAGGCATATAAAAAAGCAAAAGGTAAGTCTGGCTAATCCCCAAAGACACATTTTCAACAGCTCCCTGCAATACCCCCATTCAGGAGGATGGGACTGCCTGTAATCTTATGAACCTTTGAAAGAAAGCAGCAGAAAATAACATCTGTTTGCTGAAGCTACCCAAGCTTTGAAAGCAGCTCCTGAGCAGTATCTTAACCCCCTAGAACAGGCATGTCCAAAGTTCATTTCGGGGGCCTAATCCGGCCCACTGGTCGGTTTAATCCAGCCCCTGTGGCAGTTTATTTCCTGGGGTAAAATCCTAAAAAAACCAAACTCAACAACTTCAACCCTAAAAATAGCTCAACAACTTCAATGCTAAAAAAAGGTTAACAACTTTGGTCAGCCCTCAGGGCCTTTCAATGCATCAAATCTGGCCCTCTTTGAAAAAGGTTTGGACCTTAGAATGCACTTGTGATGTTCTTCAAAGAAATCAAAAACAGCAACCGTTTGTTTCCTTGCCGATAAGGAGAGAGATATAGAGAGAAGAGAGATTTTAGGAAAGCTGAAAACTTCTACTTCCCCAGCGCGTCTTTGAGATCAATACGTTCTTGCTCTCACTGAAGAGATAAACCTAGATAGACTTTCCAAAGCTCAGATTCAATGATTTTGTCCTTTGATGATAATTTCAGGCACCAATTTACACCTCATATTGTTAAGCAGTCATTTTTCATGTCAACTTGAATTTTTGAGCTGTCCAAGTGTTGAAATGGCCCATTTTGGCCTGGCTGCCCATTAATAAAAGCTCTGGGAGGTGGTGACAGTGATCTTTTTAACCATCCGAAAACACTCATGGATAAGCTATCTGTTTATTGCACTGATTGTGCAGATAAAGAAACAGGCATCGAGGGAGATCAGCTTGATGAATAGGCAGGGTTTACTCTGAGTCAGGGCTAAGCCCCAGATTGTTGAGTTATTAATCCATTGGCAAACATCTCTTGCTGAAAGAAAACACTTATCTTAACCCCAAACACTGCCAGCATTACTGTACTGTAACTTGCAACCGATCTGGATCACACAAAGGTTTTTTGTCCTTCCCATCTCCCCCAAATGTGTTTGTTGTGGCGGCAGCAGCAGTGGCAGTGGCAGCCTTAATTTTTTTTTATTGTTTTCTATGTCCCTCTGTGCCTTTCTGTCATTTTAACTTGTTCCCTATGTTTCTGGAGGTCCTGATTCCCCCAGAAATCCTTATGGTTCCCCACAGAGGCTATTATCTAAATCACCAGATCTGCCAGAGCTGTCACATTGGCTCTTGCCCATAGCTGTCAACTTACAGATTTGAAAATAAGGGACCAGCAGCCTCAAAAATAAGGGATCAGCAGCCAAAATAAAGGATTTTAGTCAACCAGCAGCCAAACAAAGCCTAAAGGGGTGGTTCCCACAGCGCAGCAACCCGGCAAAGGGGATGCAGCAAGGAAAACCACCATCACCTCTCCGCTGGGAAGCGCTGAGCAAAGGCAAGTCCCCAGGCAACGCGGCCGATTTTATTGGCACAAAGCATGCAAGCTCCACCCCCCAGTCGTTCTTAGACTCCTTATTGGGTGAGCAACGCATCCAAGCAACACAGTTGGAGCCTCCCTCCTCCCTGGCCGGGAGGGAGGGAGGGAGAGGAGCTGCTTCCTTTGAAACCCGGGAAATTTAAGGGACATCATCAATAAGGGACAGCAGCGGGACACGGCGCTGGGATAAGGGAGTTTCCCACCAAATAATAGACGGTTGCCAGCTATGCTCTTGTCAGAAATAGTATACCCGAGCCAACTCTGAGCTAAGGAGAGACCAAAGAGCGACTTGAAAAACATGTAAGCTTTTGTTATTTAAGGCCAGCAACTTTAAGAAAGAGATGTGCATAATAGTGTATCAGGGATGGGAATGTAGGAAGGAGTTATTCCTCTCAGCAATAGGGTTGTTTTTTTTAGGCTTTATTTATTTTCAGTAGGAAAGCCAGATAAATTGTCTTACTCAAAGGAACCCCCTCTTCCCCCTTGCTCATCCATCATAGGCGCACCACAGTTTTATTTTTCTAGCAAAAGAGGTGCCGGAACCCACCATGTTCTCTTATAATGGCAATGACGCCCACCTGAGAGGTGTCAGAATTGAGTTCCTGTGAGTTCCGGCTGAAAAAAATCCCTGAGTGTACATTATTTAACAAACCATGTAAATATTGAGATTGGTTGCAGGCATTAGTTAGCACCGCGCTCAATGTTGTAGCAGATTACTCCAAAGATTGCCGTGTGTCAATGGTAGTGTCCTCGCCCTGTTGTTGCTTTTGATGTGTTCAATAAAATGTGTCATGTTTCCTCAAAATCCTCTCTCTCTCTCTCTCTCTCTCTCTCTCTCTCTCTCTCTCTCTAGCTTTAGGTTGCTTGGATGTTTCTAGTAAAGGTAAAGGGACCCCTGACCATTAGGCGCTCATCTCGCTTTATTGGCCGAGGGAGCCGGCATACAGCTTCCGGGTCATGTGGCCAGCATGACTAAGCCGCTTCTGGCAAACCAGAGCAGTGCACAGAAACGCCGTTTACCTTCCCGCCAGAGCGGTACCTATTTATCTGCTTGCACTTTGATGTGCTTTCGAACTGCTAGGTTGGCAGGAGCAGGGACCGAGCAACAGGAGCTCACCCCGTGGCGGGGATTCGAACCGCCGACCTTCTGGTCGGCAAGTCCTAGGCTCTGTGGTTTAGCCCACAGCGCCACCCGCGTCCCTGGATGTTTCTACCATGAGCACAATGTTCCAGGTGTAGAAGGTAAAAATGAACTGGCATTAGGATAAATTCCTGGAGAGCATCCTCTCTGTGTATGGCGGATGCAAGGTCCCTGAAGTTCAAAAGACAGCATTTCTTCTCCACGTGGCAGCATTGAGACAGGGATGGGAGCAAGGAATCTTGAGAGAACAATCTTTGAAGGCAGCCAGACAACCCTTGAAGGAGCATAGCTGTCAACATTTCCCTTTTTTAAAGGGAAATTCCCTTATTCCGAATAGGATTCCTCACAAGAAAAGGGAAAAGTTGACAGCTATGCAGAGGAGTGGCAGAGAAGGGTCAGCCCCTCCTTGCAGGAGCCACTGATCCTGTAGGGCTCCCCTTAAAGGATTTGATCCTTTAAGACGGTGTTTGTTTGTTTGAAAAGACAACTGGTTGTTTTTAACGGTCGTGGTTTACGGAACTGCTGTATATCGGTGTGCATGGTCCCATATGTGCAAGTTCTGCCTCAGAGCTTTGCGCATTCGGGAGGATGGCACTTAAAAATGGAAAGCATAATGCTGTTGGTCAACAAAAGAGGTTTAAAGACTCTCTCAAGGCAAATCTAAAAATATATATAAATAGTATAAACACTGACAACTGGGAGACACTGGCCTGCGAGTGCTCCAATTGGAGAACAGCCTTGACCAAAGGTGTCATGGATTTTGAAGATGCTTGAACTCAGGACGAAAGAGAGAAATGTGCTAAGAGGAAGGCGCGTTTGGCAAACCCTCACCGTGGTCAACTCCCGCCCAGAAACCTATGTCCCCACCATGGAAGGATGTGTGGATCCAGAATTGGCCTCCACAGTCACTTACGGACCCTGTTCCTGGAAGACAATCTTACTCAGCTATGAGGGATCGCCGAAGAAGAAGAAGAAGAAGAAGAAGAAGAAGAAGAAGAAGAAGACGACGACAGAGGGGACTTCTGAGTGTACAGTGGTACCTCAGGTTAAGTACTTAATTCGTTCCGGAGGCCTGTTCTTAACCTGAAACTGTTCTTAACCTGAAGCACCACTTTAGCTAATGGGGCCTCCTGCTGCCACCGCACCGCCAGAGCACAATTTCTGTTCTCGTCCTGAAGCAAAGTTCTTAACCTGAAGCACTATTTCTGGGTTAGTAGAATCTGTAACCTGAAGCATATGTAACCTGAAGCGTATGTAACCTGAGGTACCACTGTATTGGGAATCTCAAGGTTCCTAAGCACAGAAAAATTCGAAGTGTTTTAATATAAATGTGCTTAGTCTCTGTTTGAACATGAGGAGGTCTGAATGATGGTGAGGGGTAAGGCTTGTGTGTGTGTTCCCTCCTGACTTTAAGCCCAAACACCTGATTAGGTTGTTTGTTTCTACATACAAATACAGGTATGCATAGTCCTGACTGCTGTGTGACTTCTTTATGAAAACAAGTTCTGGTGAAAAGCAATTTGGGGAGAATCGTTGAGTGTACTTAATCACTTTTCTACTTTGTTTCAAAACAGCCTGAAGTGCTGATTTGGAATGGAGAAACAGGGCGGAAGGTTCAGCGCTGCTCAGTTTTCCATTCTTCAATACCTTCCAAAGTCTTTTCTTAAAAGGAAAAATAGCTTCAGGAACAGAGAAAGTGGTGCTGAAGTTTGCCCTTGCTTTCAGCTTCTTTGCTCCAAATTTCCCCCAGCCACTTTTTCGCTTTTAAATCACTGCATCCTAAACCTGCAATTCCCTAAGAAATCTCGGACGAAAGGGACTGTGTGTTGTCTTTAAAAAAAAAAGTTTGCATGGATTTCGGCCCTTAGTTGGCAGGCTTGAGCTCCAGCAATTCCTGTTTCAGCTGCCGAGAGCTGGATTTATATTCACCTGTGCTGAACAAGTTAACCAAAGGGTGCCTCACGTTCTCCTTAGACACTCAGGGTGGATCCAGATTATTAATGATGATGGTGGAGTGCCTCAATTAATTCAGACTGAGACAGGGATTTATCTATCCTAACCGGTTTTGTTTGGCTAGCCTTGAGATGCTTAGAGCCTTTCCAGGAAATGGAATGCAAAGAATGTGGATGTAGATCGGATAAATTATCTGCAATATTTAAATAGCTAACTTAGAAGCCTGGGAGCTAACTGCAATATTTACATGGCGGTTCTGTGCACCAAGTGCCACAGCAAAGATGCAAATCTGTTGGCAAATTTCAGTATTGGTCCCATATCTCTTTCAAACTTTTAAATTTTTTAAAGCATCTTAAAATCTCATCCACCCACAATTTGTGTTGCACTGGGTTATTAAACTGCTGCTGTTTTGTTTTTGTTTTATCACTGGGCTCTTTCAAATGTATTGAGGAAATTATATTTTATATTTTAATTATGCTTGTAAGCTGACTTAAGGCTTTCTTATGAATGGTAGCATGGTAGCATCATGCGTTCCTTAAATAAATTCCTGTAGCATGAAGATCCACTGTTTTTCTGATTGACTGGATCATGCCAATGCCCGTGCCAATGTATGGCCTTGCCCAAGACATTTTGGTGCCTGAGGCAAACCACAAAATGGTGCCCCCCACCCGACCTGGGAAGAAGGGATGAGCGAATACCTACCTCAGGAACAAGCAGGGATTAAAGATTTACATTGAGATCTGCTGTCCCCGTGGATCCTGCTGCTTAAGGCTTGAGAAAGCCCTCTCTAGCCACTGACAGTGGTGGAGGAACCCTCTCCGGCACCCAGTGCCGGACACCGAGGGGCGGGGCGAACCACCTGGTGTGATGGCCTGGGATTCAGACTCGGAGGCTGAACCTGAGGAATCCCAGCCTGCACAGGAGTCCCCGCCTCCAGAACCAGCTGAGCCGGGGCTGGGCCTTGAGCCTGAAGGGTCCTCACCTGTGCTGGATCCCCAGGTGCAGGCACCAGCTGAGTCTGCTCTGGTTCCTGAGGTGATGGAGGACCCATTGCCTGCAGGTGCTCCACTCTCAGCCCCATCAGGGGAAGCTGAGGTTGCCTCTGGGTCCCGTAACCCTCCAGCCTCTCCTGAGCTGCAGAGGCTCAGGGCAGAGAGGTGGAGGGAACTAAGTTCCCGCAGGAGGAGTGCTCGCCTCCAGGCCAGGAGAGGCGAGTCACCTGTGGACTGGGGCTGCCTATGCCTCGGGGCAGATAAAGGCCAGCCCCAGCCCCAGTCCCAAGTTGCGGGAGCAACATTGTTGGTAGCCTGTTCCTGCCTGCACCCGGACCTGCTCTTCTGCCAGAGTTCCTGACCTCACCTGACTCCGGCCTTGGACCCAGCTCCAGCTTTGACGGACAGCCACCACACCGCACCCTCGAACTCGGACTGGACTCGGACCTTGCTGCACGGTTAAGCCTCGGGACAGGTACATGGGGGGGGGGAGGCAGGGGCCATCTTGTCACCCCCCCGAGTGCCACCCGGGGCGGACCACCCTGTCCGCCCCCCACTTCGTACACCCCTGGCCACTGATACATTGGCACGATCTGTCCTGAATTGTTTGCAGCAGCACTGTCTCCAGGTCAGTTTTCCCCCTCCACTTTGTGTGGCACTGCAAATAAACAAACTGGCATGAACAGAGCTGGCAGGCTACTAATGAAGAACGTCAAATGTGAAATTATTTTTGACACTTCTGTATGGAAACATCAAGCCAATTGCATGCCTGCAAAGTCCAGCTGTGCAATTAAAGTGGATTTTGCACTCTTGCACAGCAAACCTCTTTCCCCACCAAAACTGGATGTTTTGTGGTAAGGGAACTGAAGGTGGAATGCTCTGGAAAGGGTGGAATAAAAATTGTTTGACATGACATAACTGACCAGGAAGGATGCTCAACAAATAGCCAGCGCCATGTGACCTCTCCATAAACTTTGTGCAAATACATCAGGATGAATGCTCATTAGACAGGTTGCCCAGAAGCAAACTTAATCTTGTTGAACATTTTGCAATCGTTTTGCAACTGCAGAGGTGTATGTAGCCTGGCAAATCCAGTGAGTCAGATTTTGTGTTGATGGGGAACAGATGAAACAGAATGTTTGCAACATTGAGGCAGGGAAAGAATCTCACTGCTGAGATTGCATCCCTATACAATCTTGAAATGAAGTCATATTCCATTTCATTGGGAGCTGATCTAATATTTAGTTACGGTAAGAATCCAGTTAGCTTCATTTAAGGGGACTGAATCTTTCTTCTTAGGACCCCTCCAGACTTTTTAATTTCTGAGTGCATTTTTGCAACCTGCCATTGAAAAATATATACCGCATTTGTAGTGGATTTATACTGCGGTGTCCACACATAATTCCACTTTATTAGCTGTTTTCTGATGCTTGGCCAATGTTCTTGTCTGAAGAGCATTCTTGCTCTACAGCACAACGAAAGCAGGATGGAAAAACAGCAGCGGTGTTCTTCACAGCTTTAATTACAGTTCCATTGCATTTTTATGTAAGCTATGCGGGTGGCGCTGTGGGTTAAACCACAGAGCCTTGGGCTTGCCGATCAGAAGGTAGGTGGTTCGAATCCCTATGACAGGGTGCTCGGTCCCTGCTCCTGCCAACTCAGCAGTTCAAAAGCACGTCAAAGTGCAAGTAGATAATTTGGTACCGCTCCGGCGGGAAGGTAAACGGCTTTTCTGTGCGCTGCTTTGGTTCGCCAGAAGTGGCTTAGTCCTGCTGGCTACATGACCCGGAAGCTTTACACCGGCTCCCTCGGCCAATAAAGCGAGATGAGCGCCACAACCCCAGAGTCGGCCATGACTGGACCTAATGGTCAGGGGTCCCTTTCCTTACTAGCATATATGGCGATCAGAGATAACTGGGGGCAACTGTTATGACAAAACGCAGCATGGGACCAGGTTTGGAAACATATAGCATGGCACACTTTAGGCCAGGCATAGGCAAAGTCGGCCATCCAGATGTTTTGGGAGTACAACTCCCATCATCCCTAGCTAACAGGACCAGTGGTCAGGGACGATGGGAATTATGGTCTCAAAACATCTGGAGGGCCGAGTTTGCCGAGTCCCAATGAGCTAGTATCCTACTGATATCTGTGGCTCCCTGTCTATGGAATGCTCTCCCCGGAGACGCTCACCTGGAGCCATCATTACATGTTTTTACCTGCTAGGGCAGGTGAAAACATTCCTCTTTCCCCCGGCCTTTGGTCAATAAATAATATACGGCTTGTTGCATGCACGGGTGTGTGGAGGAACTGTTACTATGCTGTGTATTATGTTTTTTATTTTTATGCTGTGTAAATTATGTCCTTGATGGTGTACACCTCCCTGAGATCTTTGGATAGAGGGTGGAATCTAAACTGAATAAATAATAATAATTTAACTCTTGCCTTGGGTGGACCCCTGACAAACTTACCCCAGCAGGCGGGCTGGTGGTTCAATGGTTTATACCCAATGCCTTGTCAAAGCCTTACATCCGTAATCATTAAATCTGTGGCCTAATTTGACCCAATGTAAGTATCCTATGTCTTATTTCTGGGGAGATGGTCATGGGGGAGGGGTTGCCTGGCTTACGCAATGCATAAATAGACATCTGACATACTTTATTCCAAGCTGGCTGCTCTCGGACCTCACACAGAGAATATTAAATGCAATACATCTCAGCAAAGCGACTAAAAAAAGATAGGCAACAGTATCTTTTGATGCCAGCAAAGCCTTTGGTGGGTGGAGTGGAAATTTATCAACAGAGCGCAGCGCAAAATAGGTATGAGAGATATATTTATTTGAACAGTTGGAGGGCTATATCAGGGCTCAAAGGCAGTAATATGAGTAAATAGGCTTGACTTGGAAAGAATACGATACGATAAATATTTATTGCTTTTAGCCATAGGCCGTTGCAAATACAATTAAAATGCGCAAACATAAAGCATAAGCAAATATCATATCCGCTTCAAATAAGATCGGAATTAACTCCTTGGGCTTGCTGCTAATTATAGCCTCTCTCCAATTAACGAGTTTACTTTTACGAGTCACTGACATTTGGTTCAAAATTCTTGCTCAAATTTTCTTTGCTGCAATTGCAGACAGTGTAACTTGATAGTATATATACTCATATTCATCAGATAACAGATGGATCACTATGTCCTGAATTGGGCACCCGCTCCATTGCGACACAAAATAAGATACCAATTTCTTTCTAGGACGTGCATGCAAAGGGCAGCGCAATAAATAATGAACTAAATTCTATATACAACCATTTCCACAGATACACAATCCATTTCTTACAGGGATATGATGATACCTGCTATCCAAATAAGTGGATGCAAGTATGTGTCTTTTTTTCAACAGCGGGAAGGAAATATTAGATAAGTACCCTGAAATTCGGGGGTGTTTTTTAATAGCAGCATGTCGCTGAGAGGGAGCAATTGTTATTAATCATTTCCATGGGATGGGATGGCAGTCGCACATCAACTGGACACACGCAAAAGACCGCAACCCTGTATTTGAATTCCCCACATAAACTCCATTTGGTTTAAATACAGAAATCCCACTGTAGCTTTTACGTATCATAATACCTAGAAGCCTAGCAAAATTATACAAACTATGCTACATACTGGTGCTAGCCCAAATAAAAGGGGAATTTATGTCCTGGGCAAAAGGAAACTGATCCTGGCTTGGCTGCAGTGATTACCGTATTTTTTGCTCTATAAGACTCACTTTTTCCCTCTTAAAAAGTAGGGGAAATGTATGTGCGTCTTATGGAGCGAATGCAGGCTGCGCAGCTATCACAGAAGCCAGAACAGCAAGAGGGATCGCTGCTTTCACTGTGTAGCGATCCCTCTTGCTGTTCTGGCTTCTGGGATTCAGAATATTTTTTTTCTTGTTTTCCTCCTCCAAAAACTAGGTGCGTCTTATGGTCTGGTGCGTCTTATAGAGCGAAAAATACAGGTATGTATTTATTTGCATATCGAGGTCCCCAAGCCACCCCAAATAACTCACACATCACACAGAAATTTTGTTTAAGGTTTTTGGCATAATTTTTGGCCACAACTTTATTAAAATACAAAAATGTGAGTGGTTGCTTAGGCATTGGTTGCAACTATCTGCCCCCACCGTGGGGGACAGACTGACATTCTGCACGATTGTGAAAGTCAGAAAAGGGGAATACATTTGGGGGTAACGACAGAGCAGGGAACCTGCCCTCAGCCCTCCCCAAATGCAACCAAGGGCTCTTGCGTGGCCCTAGCCCCTTGACAGGGTTTGGACAAAAGCAATGGTGAGCTCCTGTGTTCCTTTAATGGAATCCCTTGCAGCAGCAGCATTAGAGGGGCAGGCACAGCCAATCCATGCCCCTCAACCAACCAAACCATAAACCAATGCCTAACCGCAACCTTACAAGTTGTGGCGATTTGCTACGCAGTAGGCAAAAACCAAATGGCCCCAGCCAATCAGCCAGATGGACAAAATTCCTACCGGGCCCTTGCCCCAAGAGCAGACGACCCCATGACAGGCATAGCAAGGTCAATACGAACAACCCTAAATATAGGGAGGGAGGGATGGGCAATCCGATGCACGGGGCGAAAAGAGGAAGCTCTACGCTTCGTGCAGGGAGTTTTAACATTTCTGGTTGTCAATCAATAAATGGCAACATTAACTTCTTCCCAACAACAAGGGAAACCCAATCACAACAGTGGCCAATGATCAATTAGCCCGCCCCACAACTTTGGAGTGTCTTGTCGGCCCCCACCGCAACACATGCTCTCCATGAAGGAGAACACGCTTTATGCAATTGCAAAGTTCTTCGTTTCTTTTCCTAGTACTTCCAGCTGAAGTCTTGCCAAAAACAGATATCATTATGGCAAAAAATAACTCACCACATCTACTATATATTTTGGAAAGTGGTTTGTCTGCTGTCAGTTGGTTTGTTCTCCATACATTTGGACATCACCCAAGACATCATTGCCAAACTTGGTACAAGGATTCCCAAGGTGGGAACAGCACTCTCTGTCAGTGTTTGAGTGCTGGCTGCCATTTTGAATCAAGATGGCAGATCAAAAAGACATCATTGCCAAACTTGGTACAAGGATTCCCAAGGTGGGAACAGCACTCTCTGTCAATGTTTGAGTGCTGGCTGCCATTTTGAATCAAGATGGCAGATCAAAAAGTGCCCTTGGTGTGACTGTGCCGACATTTTTGCATAGGTTCAGCTGCCTCTCAATATTTTGTCACCACAATTAGCATGAGGGTTCCTGAGGTGGAGCAGCATACTTTGTTGCCATTCGGACAGTGGGTGCCATTTTGAATCAAGATGGCAGACCAAAATGTGACTTTGGTATGACTGTGCCCATTTTTTGGCGTACATTTGGCCTTCTCTCAAGATAGCATTGCCAAACTTGGCGTGAGGGTTTCCAAGCTGGGAGCAGTGGTATTTGTCAACGTTTGAATGGCAGGCATCATTCAGAATCAAGATGGTGGACCAACATGTGACTTTGTCATGACTTCACCCGATTCTTGGCATGATGGGCCCAAACTCAAAAATTACACTATTTAAAAATCACAATACTTTCGGGTTTCTACGAATTCCCGGGGGTGCAGGGGAGTCCCTGCTTATTTATGCATAAAGGGGAAAGGTCTAGCCTACAAAGAAACATAGAAGTGAGTAGAGGGGAACTGGGCATGCTTCTGAGCACAGTAATAGTGAGGGAAATGGATCTGAATAGAACTTTCAGATGAGGTTCTAAAGGGTGTGGCATTTAATCCAAGTCTGCTAAGGGAGGCCATTAAACTAAGTGAGCCATTTCTGCAGGCTACCTTCTAGGTTCTGGGAAATATGGCACGCAAAGCTAGCGCCACTAATCTTACCCGTTATACCTGTCTAAGAACATCCCGCATTCTTCCAGGAAGACAAATTTAAGCATGAGAAAGTCGGACTTCTTGGAAGTCTCCATAAAAGTATCCATGCGGTAGTCCGCATGGATAAAAAGTAATTGCACAGAAGTCATACCCCAGGGACATCTATCCAGCAGCGGTTGAGGCAACACATAGATGATGCATGAATGTTTGACTGAACCCGGACATTCCTGAAATTGTGCATGTTGGACCTAGAATATATGAAGTAATCAACAAAAGTGTCTCCAAGACTGCGCTGAGTGCTCTTAGTTAACCTGCACTCACACAGAATTAAAGAAAATTCCAGGGCAGCAAAACAGTGGCAGTGGGAGAAGCGACAGCAAAGGTAACGAGCTTAAAAATTGTTTAGAAAACAATTGTTTTGAAAATTGTTTTGTGTATGGTGTTATTCCCATTCCACAGTGTTCCTTCCTGGGCCATACGCCTTCCTTTGAAGCACTGCAGATTGATATCATTCTCTTTGGGTGGAACTGCGTGTCATGAGGCAATGTTGGGCTTCCCAACCCCATGTGTGACTCATAATTCTAATGAAGACATTGAGGGAGCATTTACAGGCAATAACTGATGGGAGGAGAAGTGTCTTAATAGCTATTCAATCACTGGATAAGGCTGGTCTAGTAAGTATGCCAAAATATTTGCGCGAGCTACTATTAGTCAGGCGAAATCAAAGTAATGTACTGAGTTGCTAACCAGAATGTAAAGAAAGCCAATAGCAAAACCCAGATGCCTTGCTTGTTTCTAGAATTCCAATATGGTAAACAATTTTGAATGAATTTCCTTTATTTTATCCTTTACAAAGACTTGGGAGCCGTTCAATAGGAAATGATTGCCATTAATGCAAAGGGCACAAGTTCTGGGCTAGTACAGACAACTAATTTACGATGTGGAAATCTTTTCTACTATAGATGAACTTGATCATCTGTATTAATGTGAGATAAAGCTTGCAGCCTCTATCTCCACGTCAGCTGCCTGGTAAATAATCTTTTTTGACACCTGGGAATTTCAGTCTGACTTATTCCCAACAGAAAGGACTCTGGCTTTTTGGGGGGAAAGTACTTTTAAAAATTTCCCCCCCAAAATTCTTTATAGATCATTTCCCAATACCCTTTTACTGCGAAAGAGGAAAATGCTTTAAAGACATATTAAAGCAACCATTATCACCATTCATATTTCTAAAGGATTATTTGTTTAGGGAAGCAGATGGTTAAAATGTTCAAAGTAAGTGAAAGATATATCCAAAACAGCATCAATGCATAGGATAGGCTGACTGAACAGTGCACACAGGAACATTGTGCATCGATCTGTCATGTTAAAGGATCCAGTCTGTGTTTTTATGATGTTCCAGATCACTAGAGTCTAGATCAGTTCCACTCCAGGTTCTTACACAAGACTTGGGACGTCTAGAGATATTCTGAGTATTTATCATGCCTAATGTGTGTTAGAGTTTTGTTCTCAATAAAGTGGTTTGGTCACCAGTGCTATTTTTCTAGAAAAAGAGGTGCCAGAACTCACCATGAATGTTTACCTTGTTTTCTTATAATGGCAATGGCGCCCACCTGAGAGGTGCCAGAACAAAGTTCTGGCAAGTTCTGGCTGAACAAAAGCCCAGTTGGTCACCATCCTTTGTAGTGTTAACCACATGGTAAATTGGTTGCATGCTTCATCTTGTTGCATGCTAATCTCTGTGGGAAACACCTCATTACAATACTTCTAACCACCTGGAAACAATGGCACCTGCCTCCTTGGGCACATGAACTGTATCTGTGTTAAATCTCTCACCCTGAGCTGTAGAATAACCAGATGTGGAAAACAAGGGTGTTACAGATATTGAGACAGTTTCAATCTAGTATCAGTGGATACTGGAGACAACTCCTTTGAACTCATCTACACGGGGGAGTTTTGATAACACAGCTTTTGGCATGATGTTTATCTTGCCCGCCCCACCACAAACAAGTTAGGGTAATTAAAATTAAGTTAGCACCATTTGGGTGATTATGTTCTAGGTTGTACACTAGGGATGCATTCACGTGGCAGTGTATTCCATCTTAACGATATTTCCCTATCTTGATTTCCGTATTATACCTGAGCTTTCATACATCGTAAAAGCCACTTCCGGAACCAAAGTGAATAAAGTAGAACGCCATGCAAGTTTAGCACTCATTTCCATATTGTTTGCAAGCAGATTTTTTCCCCCCTGCAAACAAATCACATGGAAATGAGGAAGGTGATTTCCACTATTATTATTATTATTATTATTATTAATTAAATTTATATGCTGTTCTTCATCTGAGAATCAGATGTTTACAATATAAACAATAGTTTACAATAGTTTACAATATAAAAACACAAAAACACATAACATAGTAACAAACAAAAACAATTGTTGTTGTTGTTTAGTCGTGTCCAACTCTTCGTGACCCCATGAAGCAGAGCATGACAGGCACTCCTGTCTTCCACTGCCTCCCACAGTTTGGTCAAACTCATGTTGGTAGCTTTGAGAACACTATCCAACCATCTCCTCCTCTGTTGTCCCCTTCTCCTTGTGCCGTCCATCTTTCCAAACATCAGGGTCTTTTCTAGGGAGTCTTCTCTTCTCATGAGGTGGCCAAAATACTGGAGCCTCAGCTTCACGATCTGTGCTTCCAGTGAGCACTCAGGGCTGATTTCCTTCAGAATGGATAGGTTTGATCTTCTTGCAGTCCATGGGACTCTCAAGAGTCTCCTCCAGCACCATAATTCAAAAGCATCAATTCTTCAGCGATCAGCCTTCTTTATGGTCCAGCTCTCACTTCCATACATCACTATGGGAAAACCACAGCTTTAACTAGATGGATCTTTGTTAGCAAGGTGATGTCTCTGCTTTTTAAGATGCTGTCTAGGTTTGCCACCGTCTTTCTCCCAAGGAGCAGGCATCTTTTAATTTTGTGGCTGCTGTCACCATCTGCAGTGATCATGGAGCCCAAAAAAGTAAAATCTCTCACTGCCTCCATTTCTTCCCCTTCTATTTGCCAGGAGGTGATGGGACCAGTGGCCATGATCTTCATTTTTTTGATGTTGAGCTTCAAACCATATTTTGCGCTCTCCTCTTTCACCCTCATTAAAAGGTTCTTTAATTCCTCCTCACTTTCTGCCATCAAGGTTGTGTCATCTGCATATCTGAGGTAACAAAAACAATACCCTTCTCATAGATTGTTTAATCAGCCAAAGGCCTGGTTATAGAGGAACATTTTCACCTGGTGCCTAAAGCTATGTAATGAAGGTGCCAGGTGAATCTCCTTGGGGAGAGCATTCCACAAACAGAGAGCCCAACAGGAAACGCCTATTACCATGTTTCCTTGGGACCTTTCGTGGAGAGGGCACTTGAAGAAGGGCTTTGGGTGATGATGACAGATTCCAGGTCAGTTCCCATGGGGAGAGGCAGTCCTTGAGGTACTGCAGCCCTGAGCCATTTAAGGCTTTATTTAAGGAACACGGGTGTCGCTGTGGTCTACACCACTGAGCCTCTTGGGCTTGCCGATCAGAAAGTCGGCAGTTCGAATCCCCGCAACGGGGTGAGCTCCCATTGCTCTGTCCCAGCTCCTGCCAACCTAGCAGTTCAAAAGTGCAAGTAGATAAATAGGTATCACTGCGGTGGGAAGGTAAACGGCATTTCCGTGTGCTCTGGCTCCTGTCACGGTGTTTGGTTGTGCCAGAAGCAGTTTAGTCATGCTGGCCACACGATCTGGAAAGCTGTCTGTGGACAAATGCCGGTTCCCTCGGCCTGAAAGCAAGATGAGCACCGCAAACCCAGAGTCGCCTTTGACTGGACTTAACAGTCCAGGGGTCCTTTACCTTTTACCTAGGTCAAAACCAGTACTTTGAATTGGGCCTGGAAGCGAATTGGCAGCCGGTGTCGTCGGGCCAGAGTCAGTGCTATGCGCTCAAACTGTCTTGCAGTGGTGAGTTCAGCTGATTTTCTGAAGTATCTTCACACGCCGCCCCACGTACAACGTGTTACAGTAATCTAACATTTACCAGAGCATAGACAACAGAAGTTGGGCTATCCCTATCCAGAATGGGGCATAGCTGGGCCACCAGCCGAAGATGATGATGATGATGATGATGATGATAAAAAAAAATTATTATTTATACCCCACCCATCTGGCTGGGTCCCCCCAGCCACTCTGGGCAGCTTCCAACGAAACACTAAAAATACAATAACCTATTAAACATTAAAAGCTTCCCTTGCTGTATTATACTGTATTGTTTAATTAGTGTTTTTATGGAGCAGTCAAGTAATTTCGTTGTCCCCGAAGGGGGCAATGACAATAAAGATATTATTATTATATTATATAAACAGGGCTGCCTTTAGATGTCTTCTAAAAGTTTGGTAGTTATTTTTCTCTTTGGCATCTGGTGGGAGGGCGTTCCACAGGGCGGGTGCCACTACCGAGAAGGCCCTCTGCCTGGTTCCCTGTAACTTGGCTTCTCGCAGCAAGGGAACTGCCAGAAGGCCCTTGGCGCTGGACCTCAGTGTCCGGGCAGAACGATGGAGGTGGAGACGCTCCTTCAGATATACTGGACCGAGGCTTTAAAGGTCAGCACCAACACTTGGAATTGTACTCGGAAACGTACTGGGAGCCAGTGATAGTAGGCACTCTGTGCCACCAAGGCCACCTGAGCCTCGAGCGACAGCAAAGGATTCAGATGTACCCCCAAGCTGCATACTCACTCCTTCAGAGGGAAGATAACCCCATCAACAGCAGGCAATCTCCCACCCATCCGGTCTAGTGAACCACCCACTAAAAGTCCCTCAGTCTTATCTGGATTGAATTTCAGTTTGTTGGCTCTCATCCGGTCTGTTACGGAGGCAAGACGCTGGTCCAGCACTTCCACTGCCACACCTGCAGATGTAAAGGAGAAGCCAAGCTATGTGTCATGAGTATATTGCTGACAACGTATTCCAAACTCCAGATAATAATAATTTATTATTTGTAGCCCACCCGTCTGGCTGGGTTTCCCCAACCTCTCTGGGCGGCTTCCAACAAAGATTAAAAATACGTTAAAATGTCACTTCAGATGTCTTCTAAATGACCCCACCCAGCAGTTTCATGTAGATGTTAAACAGCATGGGGGGTAAGATCAAACCCTGAGATATGCCAAACACTATGAGCTTATCTATATTCAGACTTGGAGCTTTATTTTATTAAAATGATTTCTGTCCTGCCTTTCTACCTGAAATGCATTCAAGGCAACTTACAATAAAACCACAACTAGAGATCAGAAATGCAATCTCATAAATACAAAACAACAATACAGTGGTACCTCTAGTTATGAACTTAATTCATTCCGGAGGTCCGTTCTTAACCTGAAACTGTTCTTAACTAGAGGCGTGCTTTCGCTAATGGGGCCTCTTGCTGCTGCTGCACCACCGGCACATGATTTCCGTTCTCATCCTGGGGCAAAGTTCTCAACTCGAGGTAACTCTTCCAGGTTGGCAGAGTTTGTAACCTGAGGCGTTTGTATCTTGAGGTACCACTGTAAAAGACTAGACCCCCCCTAACCATTAGGTCCAGTCATGACTGACTTGGGTTGCAGCGCTCATCTCGCTTTATTGGCCGAGGGAGCTTCTGGGTCATGTGGCCACCATGACTAAGCCGCTTCTGGCGAACCAGAGCAGCGCACAGAAACGCTGTTTACCTTCCCGCTGGAGTGGTACCTATTTATCTACTTCCACTTTGACGTGCTTTCGAACTGCTAGGTTGGCAGGAGCAGGGACCAAGCAACAGGAGCTCATCCCGTTGTGGGGATTCGAACCGCCGACCTTCTGATCGGCAAGCCCAAGGCTCTGTGGTTTAACCCGCAGTGCCACCCATGTCCAAAAGTCTAGAAAGCAGCCATTAAAGAGGTGAAATTAAGAAAACACTCAAATAGAACTGCCTTCACTGCCGTGATATGAGGCAAGATATAACAGCAGGCAATCTCCCACCCATCCGGTCTAGTGAACCACCCACTAAAAGTAAAAGACTCACTTTTTCCCTCCTAAAAAGTAAGGGGAAATGTGTGTGCATCTTATGGAGCGAATGCAGGCTGCGCAGCTATCACAGAAGCCAGAGCAGCAAGAGGGATTGCTGCTTTCATTGCATAGCGATCCCTCTTGCTGTTCTGGCTTCTGAGATTCAGAATATTTTTTTCCTTGTTTTCCTCCTCCAAAAACTAGTTGTGTCTTGTGGTCTGGTGCGTCTTATAGAGTGAAAAATACGGCATTTTGGACCCCTGTATCCCCCCCAGAAAAAAGGCACTGAGTAGGACATTCCCATTTTCATCTGAAAAATGTAGGAAGGTATGGATATTTTTCTTTTGCTGTTGCTTTAGCAGCAGCAGGGCTAGTAAGACCCTCCACCCTAAATCCCTAGGAAGGGAAGAGGTTGAGACCATCGCTGGGCAGTAGCAAGGTTGGGTGCAAGGCTATCACCCCTATTTTTGCCTCCTCCCCAGGTACAGCCCTGGTGCAGTGAACAGGCTAGAAAACTGCTGTTTGCTGCAAAATTGCGCAGGCGGCTTGCAGATGTGATGAAACTGATCCATGTGCACAAAGTTTCACTCCATGACTGGCCTGTCTTGGGCTG
Organism: Podarcis tiliguerta; assembly: GCF_965153285.1. NCBI lineage: Eukaryota > Metazoa > Chordata > Lepidosauria > Squamata > Lacertidae > Podarcis > Podarcis tiliguerta. The sequence goes on along the minus strand of NC_139542.1, from coordinate 64,810,576 downwards.
GGATTGCCAAAGAGAGCTTTTGGGAGATGGAATAAACCAGCAGAACAGGGAACAAACGCAGCAGGGTGTGATCTTGAGGGTTGGATTGTTTCTCAGAACTATCTTGAGCAATTTAGGGGGGGGGGGAGGGAGAATACTTTGAAATACATAGAAAATACTTGGATGAAGTTTAATTTTTCTCACCCTCTCCCTAATGTCACGGGTGTAACAAAGGATAGTCCAAAGTTGGGAGGGGACAGAGGTAGAAGGAGTAGTTGAGAGTGGTTTAAGCAGAGATTAAGGACTGGGCGTGAGGCACGAGAGAGAGATGACAGGAGATGTGACGGATGTCTTCTGAGAATGGAAGCGATTGCTTTTCAGAACTGAATCCCGAGTGGGAGAAAAAATGCCTGGGGCAGGAAAGGAGGAATCCTCTCACCCACAAGTCACATTGGAAGCTAAAAATTTTTTTTAATTACTTTTTTATTCAAAAATTAAAACAAAACATGTTATCTAGAAACATATCATCCTTATGATATGTTTCTAGATAACATGTTACGTGAAAAGGAAAGATCTTGCAGAAATTATCCATTCGCACCATTGGTGAACCTGGTTAAGTAGTCACTTATACACACAATGAATCTTCAGAACCAGAGATGTACCTGACACCTTTGATGATGAGCTTTAGCTGCTAAAAAAAACAAAAACACTAATAAGGAAGCAAATACACAGAAAGGCTTATATGGTACTTCTATGGTACTTTTTAGAACACCCTAATCCTTCTCACATTCTTAAGAGACTGCAGCAAACCATTCACGTTCTCTGACACAGTTACTGAACTCATAAACAATGATACAAAACCCAAATAGTGGTAAGGTCAGGCCAGTAAAGACATACCCTCCAACATTTCTCCGGTGAAAATAGGGATGTCCTATTCAATAATAATAATAATAATAATAATAATAATAATAATAATAATATCATTTGTCAATGACAAACCTAGACAGCATCTTAAAAAGCAGAGACATCACCTTGCCAACAAAGGTCCATATAGTTAAAGCTATGGTTTTCCCATAGTGATGTATGGAAGTGAGAGCTGGACCATAAAGAAGGCTGATCACCGAAGAATTGATGCTTTTGAATTCTGGTGCTGGAGGAGACTCTTGAGAGTCCCATGGACTGCAAGAAGATCAAACCGATCCATTCTTAAGGAAATCAGCCCTGAGTGCTCACTGGAAGGACAGATCGTGAAGCTGAGGCTCCAATACTTTGGCCACCTCATGAGAAGAGAAGACTCCCTGGAAAAGACCCTGATGTTGGGAAAGATGGAGGGCACAAGGAGAAGGGGACAACAGAGGACAAGATGGTTGGACAGTGTTCTCGAAGCTACCAGCATGAGTTTGAGCAAACTGGGGGAGGCAGTGGAAGACAGGAGTGCCTGGCCTGCTCTGGTCCATGGGGTCACGAAGAGTTGGACATGACTAAACGACTAAACAACAACAATTATTTAAGGTCAAGAGTCAAACAAACCCAAACTAAAGCTAAGTTCCAACCTGACAGAACAGATTAGAGACTTCCCCAATATGGGTTTTTAGAACTGGAATTGGGCAAATCCACTCCTTGCCTCCAATTCTCTGCTGAGTAAGGTTGGCAACTCCCGGCAGTGTTTGAGTCTACCATCAAGGACTTGCAAAACAAGTCCAACTGACGGCACTTGGCAAGAAGCCCAAGTGGTCCGCCCAGCTACTTGGCACATTCTGGCAGAGTTAATGGCAATCAGGAAAGGCTTTGATGCCAGTTGACTTTGATGCTAAGCTAGAGTGACAAGAGAATGTTCCCAAAAAAATAACGATTGCGGGAACACGAATGGTGACCTGTAAATAAACTATAGTAACCCAGTGCTAGCAATTTGTACTTTCCTCATAACGATATTTGATTATGAGAGATCTGATACAGAGCTTTTTTCCGCAGCACCTCTCAGGTGGGCACTATTGCCATTCTAAGAGAACAAGGGAGAAGTTCATAGTGATTTATGGCACCTCTTTTTCTAGGAAGATAGCACTGGTCTTACATTAGGTAGAAGGTAGAAAGTTGGCAAACAGTGCCAATATACTGAAAGTTGAACTATCTCACACTGCCCCTCACCTTTCTTAGTGGCCCATGCAAAATGAGAACACAAGTGTTGTAGCTCTTTAAAAACCCTCCAAGTGTCCCTATTTTCCAGAAGCAGTCCTGGATTTACAGAAGCTGTCCAAGTTTCTGATTTGATCCTGGAATCTCCCGCTTTCCTTAGGACACGCCTATTTTCATCTAAGAAATTTTGGAGGGTGTGGAGTTATGCGACCCTTCAGTCAAGGAGATAAGTAACTACACAACCTTTAGAAGACATCTGAAGGCAGCCCTGTAAAGAGACAATTTTTAAAAAATGTTTAGTGTTTTATTATGTTTTATGCATGTTTTATGCATGTTTTATGCTGCCAAGAGTGGCTGGGGGAACCCAGTCAGATGGGTGGGATACAAATGATATTGTTGTTGTTGTTTAGTCGTTTAGTCATGTCTGACTCTTTGTGACCCCATGGAGCAGAGCACGCCAGGCACTCCTGTCTTCCACTGCCTCCCGCAGTTTGGTCAAACTCATGCTGGTAGCTTCAAGAACACTGTCCAACCATCTCGTCCTCTGTCGTCCCCTTCTCTTTGTGCCCTCCATCTTTCCCAACATCAGGGTCTTTTCCAGGGAGTCTTCTCATGAGGTGGCCAAAGTATTGGAGCCTCAGCTTCACGATCTGTCCTTCCAGTGAGCACTCAGGGCTGATTTGGATCAGTTTGATCTTCTTGCAGTCCATGGGACTCTCAAGAGTTTCCTCCAGCACCATAATTCAAAAGCATCAATTCTTCGGCGATCAGCCTTCTTTATGCTCCAGCTCTCACTTCCATACATCACTACTGGGAAAACCATAGCTTTAACTATATGGACCTTTGTTGGCAAGGTGATGTCTCTGCTTTTTAAGATGCTGTCTAGGTTTGTCATTGCTTTTCTCCAAAGAAGCAGGTGTCTTTTAATTTCATGACTGCTGTCACCTGGAACAGGAACCGGCAAGCCACTCCAGTATCCCTGCCAAGAAAACTCCATGGACAAAGACAACCTTAAATAATAAAACGAAATAAATGAGTGAGCCCAGTTCTATGCACATGTATGACCAAACAAAATATAGCCTTCCAGCCATAGAATCATAGAGCTGGAAGAGACCATGAGCATAATCTAGTCCAAATCCCTGCAATGCATGAATATCCCGTATGGGGCTTGAACCTGTGACCTTGACATTATCAGCACTACACTCCAACCCACTGAGCTATCCAGTGTGCATAATGCATGGAAGCTTACCAGCCTGGATAGGTCAGTTGGTTAGAGGCCCTGGTGCTGATAAGGACAAGGTTGCAGGTTCGAACCCGGTATGGGACAGCTGCTTATTCCTGCATTGTAGGTGGTTGATGATCCTCAAGGTCCCGTCCAACTCTACAGTTCTATGATTCTAGGAGCTGGTAAACCATGGCCTTTTTGTTACTAGATCTGTGCCAAAAAACAATTAGCTCAGCCCTTTTCCAGGTATTTGCTGGGAGTAAAATAAAGACCCCACCTGGAGGTAAAGGTAAAGGACCCCTGACAGTTAAGTCCAGTTGCAATCGACTCTGGGGTTGCGGCGCTCATCTCGCTTTACAGGCCAAGGGAGCCAGCGTTTGTTTGTAGACAGTTTTTCCGGTCATGTGGGCAGCATGACTAAGCATGGCGAAACCAGATCAGCGCATGGAAACGCCATTTACCTTGCCGCTGGAGTGGTACCTATTTATCTACCTGCACTTTGACGTGCTTTCGAACTGCTAGGTTGGCAGGAGCAGGGACCGAGCAACAGGAGCTCACCCCGTCATGGGGATTTGAACCGCTGACCTTCCGATCGGCAAGCCCAAGGCTCAGTGGTTTATGCCACAGCGCCACCTTGGAGGTGGGATAAATGTCCCACCAAATTTCCATGGCTTTTGGAGGGTGTTGTCATTTAATGCACTGAACTTTAAGAGGTGGTTGAGGAGCTTTTTTAGTTTGTTTGTCTTGCTTGAACTGAAGTGAAGAAGAAGAAGGCCTTGCAACCAAGATAACTTGCAAATGTGAGGCTCCCTGAGCCTACCTGCTGGAGCAATTCTTCACTGCAGTCCACACTCAGCGTATAAAGGCCTGACCCCAGGGTCCGCAGTCATCCAAAGAACACCCCTCCCTTCCCACCTGATTTAATAACGTTTTCAGTTTGTATGCTAACCTCTCTTTCAATGGAGTTTTCAATTGACATGGGTGGCGCTGTGATCTAAACCATTGAGCTTCTTGAGTTTGCTGATCAGAAGGTTGGCGGTTCGAATCCCCACGACGGGGTGAACTCCCGTTGTTCAGTCCCAGCTCCTGCCCACCTAGCAGTTCGAAAGCACGCCAGTGCCAGTAGATAAGTAGGTACCGCTCCGGCGGGAAAGTAAATGGCGTTTCTGTGCCCTCTGGTTTCCGTCACGGTGTTCTGTTGCACCAGAAGCGGTTTAGTCATGCTGGCCACATGGCCTGGAAAGCTGTCTGGGGACAAATGTCGGCTCCCTCAGCTTGAAAAACGCCACAACCCCATAGTCGCCTTTGACTGGACTTAACCGTCCAGAGGTCCTTTACCTTTACCTTTTTTCAATGGAGTTTGCTTCTCCTGTGAGGGCAGAACTGTCTTGGCAAACACAAATTCCCAAACCTGATTTTTGACAGTTCATGAAAGTGCAGGAGTAGAGGGATATGTCAAGATGCTTAACCCTTCTCTTCTTTGGTTCGGCTGAGAGGCAGTGACTGGTCCAAGGTCACCCAGGGGGTTGCATGGCTGAGTGAAGATTTGAACCCTTGTCTCCTAGGTTTTGGTCCAACACTCTAACCACTAGACCACACTGCTTCACATTATTGTTAATATACTGTTGATCAAATCTGGGGAAATTCTGTTGCTTTATATTATGACTGTATTCCACCTCTTTAGGAATGATTTTTTTTCATTCTTATTTCTTATTCACCATAGTGAACAATCCCTTACCTGGGAGTAAGTTGACTGAACTTGGCTGGACTTTTTCTAAGTAAACACTAGATAGGATCAGACTGTCATACCAAAATACTCAGGTTTAAAGTATGAAACAAACCAAGGGTCAGATTTAAAATCTCCAGGTTTAAAAATACATGCCATGAAGCAATATAAAGATAAACTGGAAGATTGCAACAGAGGAAAAATCTGATAAGAAGCCCAATAAATGTTTACTTTCCATACATTCAGATGCAGAGAATTTATAAATAGGAACATCACTGTATCAAAGTTTGTGGGTCAAGGGCAGTACCATATATTTTTCCATTAAGTCTATCAGTAATAAAAAGCTGTGTGTTTTACCAATAAACTTCTTTTTTTAAAAAAGGAAACGAACTTTGCCCCATAGTATCAAGGTCTTTCTTTTACATGTCAGCAGAAAAAGACGCACAATTACAAATGTATATATGACCAGTCACACCTGTTGCCTTTAGGTTAGAAAGTTCCATTTCTATGGAAGTTAGTAATTACATATTTGTTGACCAGATGGGAACATTTTCTGGGTGATACACCACAGTGAATTAACATAGTAACACCAGTACTTTCCTAAAATGTGTCAATATTTTAGTATTATTGAGACTATGATCACAAATTGTGTCCCGTGCAATATTAGTTGCAACTGATTATTCCACCAAATAATGGTTTAAGTTCTACAGCAGAACACAGCTCGAGCCCCAGTAACGTTCTACACTTGGTTAGGCAGTGATATAATTTGTCCAAACCAGAGCGTGCATCTGCATAATAAACTCTGAGACTAACTAGGTGGATGGGCTCTTAAAAACGATGCAGTCAGACATTTAAAAATATCTTTTAAAAAGTGATAGTTCAAAGCAAACCAAATTTAAACTAAAGGCAGGTACTAAAGGGGGAGTTTCCTGTAGATTTAATATAGGGATAACCAATCAACACAGCCCATCTTTCAAAGGAACAGTGGCAGTTCAAATATGCCTTATCCAAAATACTTTAAAATAGAAAGAAAAAAGAGGGACTTTGAGCTTTTTCCTGGCTGGTGTCACTTTATCTATAAAAGTCTGGGCCAAGGTTCTGGTTGTTGACCTCAAGTGAATCTTCCACACTTTAACTCCTGATCTGGCAAGTTTCAAGAATAGAATGTTTCTGGTTGTCATGTCATAATCCTGACCTAATCACACGAATCATCAGAATAATCTGATAAGACTTCCGTTTTTTCTTCAAGTGCATGTAGATAAAGCATTTAATGGGTTTATATTTTTATGCAATATATAAGTATAATGTGTGTGTATGCACGCCATTCTTAGGGCGAAACTAGGCAGGATGACAGCTTGCAATTTTATTTTTCATTTCTGAAAAATTTCTACACTGCCCTTGGGTCCTAGGGCAGCTTCCAAAATAAAAACCCTAACATAAAATAAAAGCCATGTTGAAAAAATATATGCTACGTCTATTAAATCATGGTAACAGTAGCATGAGATGGGCTTGGTTTAAAAACAGATGGATGCAGCAGGCAATTTTTTTAAAAAAAAGTAGAATAAAAACAGAATAAAAGTACAGTGGGATAACACAAGACTTTGTCATCCTTCTGAAACGCAAAGGAAAAGTGGCAACTAAGCCTATTTTGGGAGGCTTAGTCTGGGTGCAGTCTGGGTGCCAATATCAAGAAGGTCTGCACTCCCTTTCCCATCAATAATACCTTCAAAGTTGAAAATAATACTGTGAAATAACACAACAACATCTCATAACAAATCACTCATTTGTTGGCCGTTACTAATAGCAGCAGCTAATCCATTTGTCTAATTGGGTATTTCCTCCAGAGACCCACGCAGAAAGATGCATCTTGGTCCTGGTCCTGAATGGGGAAACTGTGCCCCTGAAGGACCAGGAGCGCAGACTGGGAGTCATTTTGGATCTGTCCTTCCAGTGAGCACTCAGGGCTGATTTCCTTCAGAATGGAGAGGTTTGATCTTCTTGCAGTCCGTGGGACTCTCATGAGTCTCCTCCAGCACCATAATTCAAAAGCATCAGTTCTTCGGCAATCAGCCTTCTTTATGGTCCAGCTCTCACTTCCATACATCACTAATAGTTAAAAGTAGAAATTGACAAATGGGTCCTCTTTTTTGCTCTTCAAAATATGGCAACCTATGATGGGTTAAACCACAGAGCCTAGGACTTGCCGATCACCCCCGCGACAGGGGTTCAAAAGCATGTCAAAGTGCAAGTAGATAAATAGGTACTGCTCCGGCGGGAAGGTAAATGGCATTTCCGTGCGCTGCTCTGGTTCGCCAGAAGCGGCTTAGTCCTGCTGGCCACATGACCTGGAAGCTGTATGCCGGCTCCCTCGGCCAGTAAAGAGAGATGAGCGCCGCAACCCCAGAGTCAGCCACGACTGGACCTAATGGTCAGGGGTCCCTTTACCTTTACCTTTACCTTTACCTTTACCTTTTTATGATGTTGTTCACCACCCCAATCTCCAAGTGGTTCCAGCCAGGCACATACCCAGGATTCGGTTATCTTGGAATGAGGGACAGAGGAGACTGTGGTGTCTTTAGGATATATGGTTTATTTGGACATAACGAGGGTCACCACTGCAGAAGGGAAGGTGAGTCACCACTTCACCCCCCCCTCCCAGGTCAGAAGATAGACTAAAGGATTCTGACCAAGGCCTAAATTGCCAAAGTTGCAGTGCAGGGAAAATTCCTTCCTGGCTCCGAATACGGCAACTGCTGAGAAACCACAGCAAAGTCCGCAAATCTGAAAAGGAAAAGGTTAAAAGAAAATAACAAGAGCAACAGTGATTCCTAGAGGGAGGGCTGGGTGGGTGATGTTCCTGGCCGACTGAGCGGCTGAGAGCAGCGTCAGCCGGCTTTTATGCCTGGGGAGCGGACCAAAATGAGAACTGCAAACCTCAGGTCTGCTCCCTAAGCCCCAGGCTGCGTGGAATGGCCAAATTTGAACTGAGGGTCTGGCGATGCCCACGATGCTCAACGGCGGCAAGGGGGAAGCGAAAACAGCTGCTACAACATGGCAAGGGTCTGGAGGCAACAGCCACACACACTGGAATTGGGTAAGTGACCATTCTCATCAGGGACAACTCTCTGACAGTGAGAGCTGTTTGACAGTGGAATGGACTCTTGCGAGAAGTGGTGGACTTCCTTGGAGGTTTTCAAGCTGAGGTTGGATGGACATCTGCCATGGATGTTTCAGACCCTTGGCATCCCTTCCAACTCTACAATTCTACGATTCTATGACAGCATCTTAAAAAGCAGAGACGTCACCTTGCCAACAAAGGTCCGTATAGTAAAAGCTATGGTTTTCCCAGTAGTGATGTATGGAAGTGAAAGCTGGACCATAAAGAAGGCTGATCATCGGAGAATTGATGCTTTTGAATTATGGTGCTGGAGGAGACTCTTGAGAGTCCCATGGACTGCAAGAAGATCAAACCTATCAATTCTGAAGGAAATTAGCCCTGAGTGCTCACTGGAAGGACAGACCCTGAAGCTGAGATTCCAATACTTTGGCCACCTCATGAGAAGAGAAGAATCCCTGGGAAAGACCCTGATGTTGGGAAAGATGGAGGGCACAAGGAGAAGGGGACGACAGAGGATGAGATGGTTGGATAGTGTTATCGAAGCTACCAGCATGAGTCTGACCAAACTGCGGGAGGCAGTGGAAGACAGGAGTGGCTGGCGTGCTCTGGTCCATGGGGTCACGAAGAGTCGGACATGATTAAACGACTAAACAACAATGACCATATTCACCCTGTGTCCTCAGGCCACACCTTTCACCAACCCAGCTTTTGGACCTTCCTGGAGAGTTTTTGCCTGGCTGGCACGTTTCCTTGAACTCAGCGCCTCTGGGCACATCCATTGCTCTGCCAACTATTTTCTCTGGTTCTTCCCTCTCCAGCTTGCAGTCCCGGAAGGTTGCAAAGAAGAGAATGATTCGACAAAGTTTTCCTTCGGATTTTCACATACTTGGCACTTTATGAATAAAGCATTGTTTTGAGATTGACTTCTCAAAACAAGCAGATGAAGCTCCTTAGGACACTTTTTTTTGTTTGCTCAATATCCGTCTGTATTACTTAACTTTTGCGCTGTAACATTGGGGAGGTCACCTCAACATTAAAAGACTAATCCCAAAGGCTTATTTTTCACAATTATGAGACAGAGGGGTTTGCCCCTAAACTTCTCTGGTCATTTACGGATCTTTTACCTTGTTCCTCCTTTCTTCACATCTGACTAAAATTCTGGCATAAAATCAAGGTTGCCTTAGCAACAGATAGTGTCATCTCAACCTCCTAAACTCTAATGGGAATGGGGATTGGTTTGGGTGGTGACCAAATATAGTAAATTCCAGAATTCCCATGCAGAAGAAGGAGTTTTAGCAAGTGTTTTTTTTTAAAAAAACTCATATTGCTTTGATAAAAGGGCTGCACTTGCCAGAATTTCGTGTGTTTTTTTACATCTGTTCTCTTATTCTCCTATGCAGGCATCTGGTTTTCTCGAATTTGCATCTAATTCTGTTTATTTCTATAATGTGTAAATTATCTTTCCATTCTTTCCAACACTCCAAAATCTGTATGAGGTATTTTGAATCCCAAAAACCTGTTTTGCCCTGTCTAGAGAACAGAATCTGACCATTTTTCACTACATTGAACTTTCAAAATTCTGATAACTTCAGTATTTGGAGAACAATTTTGCATGACAATGGAAATATATCAATTTATTTACCCCTGTGCTTGGAAGTGTACTTTCTTTGGGGTGGGGGAAGAGAAATGGATATTTTGAATAATTATTTTATGTCATTAGATCTATTATTTTTAGAACATTTATAAACTTTTTTCCAAAGTAGCAAATAAATTTAGAAGTAGGTGCAAAATAAAGCAAATAGAACCAGAAACCTGCCAAACATAAATAATAACCAAGTTTGCCACATTTAGAAGGGTTGCAAGAATAAATGAAGTATAAGTAACAAACAGTTGCATATCGTTTGTTCACTATCACACTATCAACTCAGTTTAACCTTGCAAGCTGTTTTCACACAGTGGCTAAAAGTATGATCCACAAACTAAGAAGTCTCAGATTCAAATATTTTTTTCACCCAAGAACCTACTCACTTTGGTAAGCTACTATCTCTCACTGTCTCTCAACCTTGACCTCCCTACATCAGCAAAATGACGATGTTAGCATAGTTTGCCTATCAATATTGTAAAGGTAAAGGGACCCCTGACCTTTAGGTCCAGTCGCGGACGACTCTGGGGTTGCGGCGCTCATCTCGCTTTATTGACCGAGGGAGCCGGTGTACAGCTTCCGGGTCATGTGGCCAGTTCTGGCGAACCAGAGCAGCGCATGGAAACGCCGTTTACCTTCCTGCTGGAGGGGTACCTATTGATCTACTTGCACTTTGACGTGCTTTCAAACTACAGTGGTACCTCAGGTTAAGTACTTAATTCATTCTGGAGGTCCGTTCTTAACCTGAAACTGTTCTTAACCTGAAGCACCACTTTAGCTAATGGGGCCTCCCGCTGCCGCCGCACCGCTGGAGCACAATTTCTGTTCTCATCCTGAAGCAAAGTTCTTAACCTGAGGTACTATATCTGGGTTAGCGGAGTCTGTAACCTGAAGCGTATGTAACCTGAAGAGTATGTAACCCAAGGTACCACTGTACTAGGTTGGCAGGATTTCAGTATTGTAGCAGGTATTACTGGGCAATTGTGTCATAGGTAATTTTAGACTCTGGACTGAACTGTCTTAGGGGGATTTATCGATGGCAATGCGTTTTTCTGTTGAAGATGTGGTACCCAGCCACGCAGTGCTCTAATCTCTCTGCCTCTCTTGCTTGTTCTGCTGAGTGGGACGTTGGACTTCTGCCCCCAAGTCCTGCTTTGCTGTGATAGTGACTCTGGAATCTTTTGACACCTAAAATATGCTATTGCTGCATGCCACCTCAGTCTCCAATCAGGGATACTGTACATGTGTGGGATTCAGCCAGATAAAGGCTGCAAAACAAGTCATAGGCCTTAATTATTTCTGCGACACCCATGGCTGCAGCATGATGACGTCACCATTACATGTGAACCAGTACTGGGTAAATTTTGCCAAATTCTGTAGCATAACCAGTCCACATGCACGATATAAGGAGGACAATAACTAAGCTGTTGTGTGTTCCGACACACAGAAGGAAGATGGGTGTTCTTGTCAAAGGAAACAGCAGTAGATGATGCTAAAATTTACAGGGGATTTGAAGCTTCCTTTGGTCTGTCAGTTTAAGCTCTTGTGTGACTCCTATTTACAAATTATTTACTGGCAGTATGATCAAACCTATCCATTCTGAAGGAAATCAGCCCTGAGTGCTCACTGGAAGGACAGATCCTGAAGCTGAGGCTCCAATACTTTGGCCACCACATGAGAAGAGAAGACTCCCTGGAAAAGACCCTGATGTTGGGAAAGATGGAGGGCACAAGGAGAAGGGACGACAGAGGACGAAATGGTTGGACAGTGTTCTCGAAGCTACCAGCAGTGGAAGACAGGAGTGCCTGGCGTGCTCTGGTCCATGGGGTCACGAAGAGTCAGACACGACTAAACAACAACAACACTTATTTGAGTAAAGGGGGGGGGGTTAAAGGGACCCCTGACCGTTAAGTCCAATTGCAGATGACTCTGGGGTTGCGGCGCTCATCTCACTTTACTGGCCGAGGGAGCCGGCGTACACCTTCTGGGTCATGTGGCCACCATGACTAAGCTGCTTCTGGTGAACCAGAACAGTGCACGGAAATGCCGTTTACCTTCCTGCTGGAGTGGTACCTATTGATCTACTTGCAGTGTGTGCTTCTGAACTGCTAGATTGGCAGGAGCAGGGACCGAGCAACGGGAGCTCACCCCATCATGGGGATTCGAACTGCCGACCTTCTGATCGGCAAGCCCTAGGCTCTGTGGTTTAACCCACAGCGCCACCCATGTCCCCACTTACTTTGAGTAATACCATGCAAACACTGTTCTACTCGGACACTTATATCACCGTTAGTGCTTCCAGGTTGTGCTCCAAATCACAATAACCCAACTAGCTGCAGAATTACTTTGTCCTCATCACTTTGTTATTTCATTGCCAGATATTGGGATTGGATTTGGAAGGTTTGGATATAAATGCTTGCTCAGCCCTGAAGTTCAATGGAACGACCAAGTCACTACCTCTCAGACTACTTGAAGGCTTGTTCCCAACTGAGCATTATTTAGCTGTTAATCCACTGTTTCCCCTTCAAATTAATCCACACTTGCACAAATCTGCATTTGCATATGAGGAACAATTTAGGTCTTTCCCCTCATATCAACAGGCATTTCCTTATGTGCTTGTCTCTGCCTTCTAATTTGTTTATCCTGTCATGCTGCTTAAGGACCTTGTTTTTTTAAAAAAATCATTTCCGCACCCGGGAAGTGTGCAAATGCCTATCGTCAGGCAATTGTAAATTCTCAGCACACAGTTTTTAATGCGGTTTGCTTGCGCAGTTTTCTCGGTTTCGTGCAAGGCTGACGGACCAAAAGGCAAAGCTCTGCCGGAAATAATTACTAGCCCAGCTGGAAAAGAAATGAAAACATGAGTAGTGGCCATGGAAAGAGGAGTAGCAGGAAGTTACAGTTGATCCACCGCCAAAATAAATTGCCTGTAACCCTGAGTAGAGCAGTTCAGAGCCCAATTCCCCCCAATTTATCTGACTATCTATGTACTGGGTGAACCTAAATTTACAGGGAGAAGGCATCAATATTGGTGTTTCAGCGTAACATCATGTGGACCATGCAAATTAAGTGGGAACGAAAACAAAGCGGACGAGCTCTTATGTACTGTTGTGATGGCAAAATAAGGCAAAGGCATATTCCAGTTTGCCTGGAAGCCTTCAGCTAGGGTGGAGGAGAACGTTAATTATATTGTTGACCATGCAAATTGAACAACCTTAATCCAGAGATCCCCAGCACTCATTGGCTAGCTGAGGTGCAGCAGCAACAACAACAAAAAAAACTGTCTGTGATGCATGCAAAGGTAGACAGTTCTGTTTCCACCTACTCTAGGTGTGATCCACTCAGCAAGCTGATAGAGATAAAGGTGGGAGGTGCACTTGCTTATTTGGAAGAGACATTGGAGTTTTTGAAACACTGAAGATGGTTTTGGATGTAGGAATTTTACTGAGCAGAGATGTGTCTCAGCGGTGACTGACTAGGTATGTACACCAACTGAAATTCAGAACAATTAAAATAGAGCAGTCCCAGTACTTTGCAAGCGACTTGCTTGAGAAAGACTTGTTCTTTCCCCAATACGAATCAGCATTGTGAACTTTCTAATTTGCTTACTTACCTTGCGATTCCTTGATGTCATTTGATTTCTTGCTTTGCCGGGGTACGATTACCCGGAGCGCATATAAATTTTTAAAATCTTTTCTAAAGAAAAGGCACTAGGACAGCAGCCGCAGCAGCTGAAACAAAAGCTGAAGTTTTTCTACCTCAGGAGAGCGAATTATGACATCATTTCGTTTTGAAAGGGGTTCTGAACGAGTTTGGATAGAATTAGACTTGCTTTTTATCTGATCTCTAAAAAAAAAGAAAAAAGATCTGCAGCAAGATAAAACTATACCACTAGCAGTGCTCTACCAGCCAGGACAAGTTTTTATCTTAAATGAAAAAGAATAACAAAGGATGCAGTGGCTGGCAATTTAGAAGGATGGATGTAATCACCTTTAAACTTTGAAGCACAGGACTATTAAAGTTCCTCCTTTATTGCTGATGCAAAAAGTGTAAAGGAACTTTGTGCTGCCTGAAAAACTTCAGCAGGTAGGCTTGGCAGTCCAGAGGGTGCAATTGGAATTTAACCTGGTGATGAAAGCAGTCTTTGCCCAATACCTGCTATATATTGTAGCTCCCCACAGAGATACCTTTGTAAATCCTTCATTGTCTGTGAAGGAAGGAGCAGGTGAGTAAAAGGAAATCTGAGCTCAAACTTTCCATTGCCTTTATGCTTTCATTGATGTTTGCCTCCCAGATGCTCCTCTTAACTACCTACCAGATATAGCAGCCTGTTGTTCCAGTGCAGGAAATCTGAAAATTATATGGAATTCTGTTTTGAAGTCTTTTTTTAAATTGTACGTCAACTGAGTGGCAGCCCACATTTATTAACCATAAAATGGCTGTTGGGTTAAGAATGTTTGATTTCTAAAGATCAAACATATTCAAAGTACGGGAAGTTGATATTAATGAAGATAATCAAATGTTGGGTTTTAATTTTTTTATTGTTTGTACAGAACCTCCCCTCATTTTTTTGCAACCATTTTAAAAATATATTTCAAAACTAAGTTTTGCTCAGAGTAGATTCTCTAAAATGAATGAACATTGTTTTCAGTAGGTCTACCGTGAGCAAAACTTTGCTGAATACCTACCACAATATACGTCTCATTGCATTTTCAGGGTATTCGCAAAAAGATGCATTTTCTGTGACGAATTTGCTTTGATGCACTGAGATAAAGAGGTTACACTGTGCTAACACTGTCAGGTGAATATAACATTAGGCAGACATCCACTGAGATCAGGGTAATGGTTTTTCTATTAGATCTGGAGTTCCTTCTTGAAGTGGTCATTATGTTTTCTTGCTTGGGATTCTTTACTTGGGTTTGAATGTACTGTATGTTTTATTCAGAGTGCTCTTATGGCCCCAAAGGATAAAAGAGGAAAGCAGCTAACATGATACTTTTAACCGGATCTTTATCTACTGTGAGAGTAGGCAGGCTTTTGAACTTCACAGACATCTTCCTCAGTGATGCAATCAGAGACCTCAAGATCCGTATTTAAATTTTGGGCATTGCATTTCCCCTTGCCTGCACCGAGAGGAACAAATTTAAATGCCGATCGGTCTCAGGGATGTCACTGGAGCAAGAAGAACTTGTCCCAGCCAATTTAAACTGGTGTGCACACATGCTTATTAAAATTATGACTTGTTGTATCATGTGCAGCACTCTTGCTCTCTCCAGTGACATCACTAGGAGCGCTGAGCTGGGTAGGAAAAATAAGTCAACACCTTTTAAGTAATGAAGAAACAAAACACTTTTTAAAAAGCTGAATCTTTTAGTCTAATATTACAAAATTGAGACAGCTGAGCTAGATTCTCGTTTGGTATAAAGTTGCCTCGTCCTGGAGCCATTTGTTGATACAGGCTGACTTGCACGAACTTTTTTTTTTAATGTGAGTTTGGCAACACCGCATCATTGGAGCAGCATTTTTCTGCTGCGTCTTGGAAACATTAATGTGCTTATTGTTATTCTTATTGAATATTTTTTTATTGCTCGTGTGTGTGTGTGTGTGTAGGTACACCAACGTTTTATTTTCCAAGCGATGCTATTTCTGTTTTAAGATCCTAGGATGCAGTGGATAGCAAGTTGTGTTTAGATTATGGAGACCCAAGCTAAAATCTCTGCCCAGCCGTGAAGTTCAGTGGAGGACCATGACACAGTCCTTATCTCTCAGTCTAACCTACTTTAGAAGGTTATTGTGAGGATTAAAGGGAAATGGAGACACACACTATATGCTATTTTAAGCATCACGGAAGAAAGGCAGGGAGAATAACTTGTTAATCCTCCTCACAAAAACCTTGCAGCTAAAGAGAGTAATTTGTCCAAGCCCACAAAATGAGGCTTCTGGAAACTGTAGGACTTTAATATAGGTCTTTAAAGCCTGAGTAGTATGAGGTTCCTGCTGGATGTCAGTAGTTCTTCTTAGCTGTTTTGTGTGGCAGGAGAATTCCTGTGTGACATGACAAAAAGCACAACCTCATAGACACAGATTCGAATAAGAGGCAGAATAGTGAAGTGAACAGAGTTTTGGGCTGGGTTTCAGGAAAGCTATAATCAGTTGCTTGCTCAGCCATTAAACTTGCTGAGTAACCTTGGGCAACTCATGGTCTTTCATCTTTATGTACCTCACTGGGTTAAATTGGGAGAACCCCATGTACGCCTCCCGGAACTGGTGGAGGAAACTTTGCATGAGGATAATTGAGAAAAGACAGGATAATTGGCATGAGTAATGAAAACTGCAGGTGCAAATAGATTTCTGCAGCCAAGTACATTTTCACAAGCATCCATACCGTGCGAGCTTTTGCCATGGAATGTATTCCTGGCAAACATCGCTTTTGAAATGCAAAATAATAATAACAAAGATTTAAATATTGCTTGGTGTAGGTGTAGCAGCAGGTGTAGATAAACCATGATGACTGGGAGTTCACTGGGGCAGGGACATATCTACAGTGGTACCTCGCAAGACGAATGCCTCGGAAGACGAAAAACTCGCAAGACGAAAGAGTTTTTTGTTTTCTGAGTTGCTTCGCAAGACGGATTTCCCTATGGGCTTGCTTCGTAAGACGAAAAGTCTTGCGCCTTTTTTTTAAAACCGCCAATGCATTCCAAGGGAAACCGTCAATACACAGTGGTGCTTCGCAAGACGAAAAAACTCGTAGAACGAAAAAACTCGCAGAACGAATTAATTTCGTCTTGCGAGGCACCACTGTACATATCTATCTATATTTGCTTGAATCCATAAACAAATCGTAAGCAATGACAATGAAGAAGGACCAAAGTGGCCAATTCCAGGTGACAGTCCAATAGGCATTTTGGAACAATTAGTTGTTTTTCAAGCGCAACTCAATTACAGTAGTCCAGTCTGGAGGTTACGGAAACATTAGTTGTTCATTAACTGGAAGGCCCCGTCTGCATAGACAGTTGGCTTGGAGGGAATACACAAAGAAAATGTTCAACGCTTCTGTTTCTTCAACCTTGACCATGGAAAGTTAGCAAGTGTTAAAATGTCTCTCCAAAGGATGCTTCAGGCCAAACATACAAGGTTTTGTTTTCCTCTACTTTCGTGTATCCTTCAGTATCCTGAAGAGAGTATTCACATATGAAAACCTAACTGCTTGCTGAGTTAATAAGTGGTTATGATTGATACTATTTTTCCACAGGGATCACCACTCCTGGTTTTGCTTCAGTTTCACTTCGTCTGCTCCCCTGTAATTTTGAGCTTCTTTACTGTATTCACTTGAAGTACAACTTGTCCTTTCATTGGGTTGTCATGGATGGCAAGCCGCAAACAATGCTTTGTAGTCACATACAAGTCACTGGTTTTATACCTCTTTGTGTTATACCCAGGGGAGTACAAACAACCTCTTCTATGGGAGGGAAAAAAACACCACGAGGAATCTAGCCAAAGAATGCTGACAGTGATACTCCTTGAGAGCCACTAAGTCATATTAAGGCTATTAAAGCTTGGGTATGATCCTGTCAGGTAGTTAAGTTCAACAGGACAGAGTTTCACCCCATAGTTTATTCTCCCGCTAGAAGCAGGGGGACTTTCATATGGTTGACATTGTTCAGTAGGAACTATTCACTGTTATACATAAAACAGAGTGAACTTCCATGAAAAATGAGGAGAAAGGTAGCTGAACGAGGGTTTGCCAACAATGTTGTTAGTGTTACAGACCCTCTAAGTGTCCCTATTTTCCAGGGACATTCCTGATTTAGAAAAGCCACCCCTGTTTCTGGTTTGATCCTGGAATGTCCCACGTTTCCTTAGGATGTCCCTATTTTCATTGGAGAAATGTTGGAGGGTACGGAGTTATCTGCCCCCTGAACCATCTGAAGGCAATCCTGTATAGGGAAGTGGGTTTTTGTTTTTTTTAATGTTTTATTATGTTTTTATGTATGTTGGAAGCTGCCCAGAGCGCTGGGGCAGCGCAATAAGATGTGTGGGGTATAAATGGTAAAATTATCATTATGGAATGGGACGTCATTATTTCCATCGGAGAAATGTTGGAGGGCATGGTGTTATGCGGAGTAAGAATAATAATTTTTAAGTGTAGACGGTTCAAAGAGTTTGGGCTGCTTTGTGTGAGTTGGTTGGGGGGCGGGTGTCAGTCCCCACTATTTTTTTAATCTGAAACTTTCCAATTCTAAAAATAACCTATTGTTCTTTAAGTTGCATACACACCATACATTTAAAGCATACCCCTCTAAAAATGAAAAAAAAAATCCCGGGAACTGTAGTTTGTTATGGGTGCTGGGAATTGTAGCTCTGTGTGGATAAACTACAGGTCTCGGGATTTTTCTTTTTCTTTTGAGGGGTGTGTGCTTTAAATGTACGGTGTACTTCAAATGGCCTTCAAGCAGTCATGTAACAAATTAAAATTAAATATAACAAATTAAAAACCCTGGGTTTTGATAATACTTAGGTGGGGCACTTATGCTTTAGTTTTTGAAAGTACACTCTCTAGTCCATGGGTAGGCAAACTAAGGCTTGGGGGCCGGATCTGGCCCAGTCACCTTCTAAATCCGGCCCACGGACGGTCCAGGAATCAGCGTGTTTTTACATGAGTAGAATGTGTCCTTTTATTTAAAATGCATCTCTGGGTTATTTGTGGGGCCTGCCTGGTGTTTTTACATGAGTAGAATGTGTGCTTTTATTTTAAATGCATCTCTGGGTTATTTGTGGGGCATAGGAATTCGTTCATTTGCCCTCTACATAGTCCTGCCCCTCACAAAGTCTGAGGGACAGTGGACCGGCCCCCTGCTAAAAACGTTTGCTGACCCCTGTTCTAGTTGCAACCTGGCTCAGGGGTGGAATGAGAAAGACTGGTGGAAACGTTGTAGAGAAGGACTAGAATTCAAAATCTGCAACAAATCTGCCTGTGAAACTCTAGTCCCAGTTACATATTGTCCTCATTCGGACATAACACTAAACTACAGTTTAGAATTACAAGGCTGGGCAAACCTCAGGCTCATGTATCTGCCTTCTCTCCCCCCGGCAAGGAAGAGATGTGCTTTTCTGCAGCGCATGACTAGAGAAGAATCACTGTGCTAAAAGCGATGGTGGTAAGAAGGGCTGAGATCTCCTCACTTTGGTACTTGTGAGCTAAGTCGAAAGCACAGTAGCTTGTTAACTGGACACCTTTAGAATAAATGTACACCTTTCATTCTGTTATAACACGATTACTACCACACTGACTGTGTTTATTTGTGCTGTTCTGTGATAACTGTGGCCAGCAGCATAGCAAGACAGGGGATATGAAGACCGTTTTTTGGACAGACCACGTACCAAAGAAGAGGCTTTGTACCTCTTCAAATTAATGCAACCTCAGGGTTACGACATAAAAGGAAAAGAGATTGGGAGGGAGAAAGAAAAAAACAAACCCCAGACACTAGTTCTTGATTAAAGGGTTCTTGTTACTGCCAAATGGAATTGAAAAATTTAAAGGAAAGGAGGAATAATAATAAAAAAAGGCTAACAACAATTTAATGTTCACAAAAATGAGCTAGTATCACTCCTGGAAGTCAATGGAATAATTAGGAACCAAGAGAAAGGGGGGCGGGATAAAACAGCCATTAGCACTGTCATTTTCTACCAAAGATGAAATAAATGAATTAACATTGAGGGCATAATCCTGCACATATTTCCTCTGTTCAGTGCTGCCTTTGTTCAGTACAGATGCACAGGAGCTCAGCCTAAAACTGTCCCCGTTTAGGTGACATTTAAAATGCTTAGAACTATGGTCTTTTCCTCTTTAGAGTAGTAAGAGATGAAAGAGTCGAAAGTGAGAGACAATTGTTCGTTCATGATTGTGTATTTGCTAGATCGATAAACAGGTAGCAGTTTGGGTTTGTTTGTAATGTACAAATATTTA
Source organism: Podarcis tiliguerta (assembly GCF_965153285.1). NCBI lineage: Eukaryota > Metazoa > Chordata > Lepidosauria > Squamata > Lacertidae > Podarcis > Podarcis tiliguerta. The sequence goes on along the minus strand of NC_139542.1, from coordinate 64,790,783 downwards.
TTTGTAGTGTGGAATGTGAGCTACCTTAGTTAAAATAAAGGGGTAAGGAAATATGCTGTTGATGGCATTCCCTTGAGGAAATGGCATTGGTTCATACGGGTTACTATTCAGAGTTGATTGCCCCAGATTGATATAATTAACCCTTTTGCATGGAAATGCTTCGGCGCTGACCTTTCGTTGGCGGATCATCTCTTTGCAGGCGATGGCTCCAAGGCCTGAACTAGCAGGAACAGACGCAAGCAAAGCCCAAGAAAATCAAGTCATGTCTGACAGAGCGATGAACAATTCAAAAGGTACATAAATAGTTATGATTCCTATTCCTATATCTCCTATATTAACATTCTGTTTAGAAGAATGTGAGTTTGTATACTCAAGGATAGGTAGGAAACAGTTATTGACTTGCTTGCTGGTTCTTTCAGGTGAAGCGGTTCCTGTAGGAAATCAGCTAGAACTTTTGCCCGCTTACTCCACCATTGCCTTGGCAGCAGAACCAGCGCCAGAATTTGACCCATGGAGTTTGCCAGAGCTCCAGAACACGGGAGTAAAGTGGTCAGGTAAGAACCTGTCGTGGATATTTATACTTTTCCACCTTTAATTTGTGCTTCCTGCATTTCAGGGGGTTAGACTGGAATGGGGTAACCACCTCCCAAGAGACTGCGATATACTCACAGAGTTAAAGACTGACAGTGATCTACCCCCTTTTTTTGGAGTTTTTGAGTCAAAGTTTTTAATTTGGGTCAAAGTTTTTGAGCTTTTTTTTTAGGAAGGAAAGCCCTGTTTTCTGGGGTTCAGGGTAAAGATGTTGACCTCTTTTAGGGGAGACAAACTTGTTGAGCTTCTTTGGGGGGAGCCTGTGTTCTGTCAGTGATCTACCACAGATGTCCAATGATCTACTGGTAGATCACGATCTACCTGTTGGACGTGCCTGGGATCCTCCGGGACCCTTCCAACACTATGGTTTTCAAACGGTAGCTTTCTAGAAAAAGGGACAGCAAAGCCCAGGTGGAAGTTGTTTTAATCATTGGCTCTGAATCTTTGTGCCTTTATTTACCTGGCAGTACATGGGTGGCGCTGTGGGTTAAACCACAGAGCCTAGGACTTGCCGATCAGAAGGTCGGCAGTTCGAATCCCCGTGACGGGGTGAGCTCCTGTTGCTTGGTCCTTGCTCCTGCCAACCTAGCAGTTCGAAAGCATGCAGTGCAAGTAGATAAATAGGTAGCGCTCCGGCGGGAAGGTAAACGGTGTTTCTGTGCGCTGCTCTGGTTTGCCAGAAGCGGCTTAGTCATGCTGGCCACATGACTCCCTTGGCCAATAAAGCGAGATGAGCGCTGCAACCCCAGAGTCAGTCATGACTGGACCTAATGGTCAGGGGTCCCTTTACCTTTAACACCAAACTGTATTCTCTGATTTGACATGCTTTGTTTTAAAAGTGGACAGCTGAGTAGGCAAAACAACAAATCAGTGCATCTGCTAATGAAAGGTCTCCCATTGAACATGTTGCGTTCCCCATGTTAGGGAAGCAGGGGAATTCTCTCAAGTTGCAACCTTCTTTTCCAGTTATGTATTTAGGGTGATCCAATGCCGCTGGGTTCTGCAAGCAGGTTGCAAACAAAATTGGTATTGCTGTTGGCAAACAGATCACCTTGGACTCTAAGCTGTGTCCATTTTTGATGGTGTCAATGCTGACAATTAATTCCATATCTGTTGGTTTCTGCTGGTCTAGTAATCTCTCAAAGGTGGAAGGATGCATCTTGTTATTCTAGGGAACCATGGTTTTTAAAAAGTCGTGTTCATTTGCTTCTGCTTGTGAGGGTCATTTGTGATTTACATGACCAAACTATCTTATGGCTGACACATTCCCACTAAATATGCATTTATTTGGCAACATTCATGATCATTTGATATGCTTGGTACAAATATGAACCTTGTCTTCCACTACGGAATATATTGTACACCACTCATACTTTTTAAAAGCTTTCTATGATTGTTATTTTATTATTTTGTAATTGTGTGTGTAGGTCCCCAGGCCACCCCTCAAATAATTTCACACATCACACGTAATTTTAGTTATGGTTTTTGGGCTCTATTTTGGCCACAACTTTATTAAAATACAAAATCAGTGAGTGGTTGTTTAGACATTGGTTATGACTATCTGTCCCTCCGCCTGGGACAGAACTGACATCCTGAGGTCCGATTGGTAGCCAGTAGAAGGGAAAGTCAAAGTCGGGGATCATTTGAGCTAAGCGTCGGACCCACGCCGCTCACCCCAGCAGCTCCCCAAGGCTTGCCGGCCCTGGTCCCATGACAGGGATTGGACGAAATCGTGGCAAGCCCCAGGATTCCTTTAACGGAATTCCCTTCAGCACAATAGGAGGGGCAGGCACAGCCTATCCTGACCCCTCCACCACCAGCTTTTTATAACCAATGCCCAACCACAACCTTACAAGTTGTGACGAATTGCTGAGAAGTAGGCAAAAACCAAATGGCACAGCCAATCAGCCAAATGGCAAAATTCCTACTAGGCCCCTGCACCAAGGCAGGCGACCCCATGACAGGCAAAGAGGGCGGGTGGGCAGGTGATCCGATGCACTCTGCAAAAGAGAAAGGAAAACCAGAGTGCCCCAATATTTAAAGACTATAGTCCCACCCACCCAATTTGCAACATACAATTTGCCCCAGCAACCCGGTTATCCAATCAAAGCACCAGGCAACAATCATTAACCTGCCTGGCAACATAGGGCTGGCCCGGCGGCCCACACTGCAACACGCGCTCTCATTTAATTGGAGAATGCGCTTTGTGGTCTTCCTGCTATAGGGACGTGGGTGGCGCTGTGGGTTAAACCATAGAGCCTAGGACTTGCCGTTCAGAAGGTTGGCAGTTCGAATCCCCGCGACGGGGTGAGCTCCTGTTGCTCGGTCCCTGCTCCTGCCAACGTTCAAAAGCACGTCAAAGTGCAAGTAGATAAATAGGTACCACTCCGGCAGGAAGGTAAACGGCGTTTCCGTGCGCTGCTCTGGTTTGCCAGAAGCGGCTTAGTCATGCTGGCCACATGGCCAGGGAGCTGTATGCCAGCTCCCTCGGCCAATAAAGCGAGATGAGCGCCGCAACCCCAGAGTCGGCCACGACTGGAACTAATGTTCAGGGTTCCCTTTACCTTTATTCTTCCTGCTGAACTCAGTGGCAAGACGTAATGCCTTGTTGTCCAAAGAGCTCAGAATGGCTTCCACGTGGATTCCCAGGCAGACTCCATTCAGGAATCTTAACAAGCTTAGAAATCCTTTGTTTTCGCAGTGGCTTGTGTCTCCAAACCATTATTTGGCCCCAAAGTTTCATTTTCCGGAGCCCTGTAGTCCAAGGCGGTTCTTCTCTTCCTGTGGTAGGAAGATCCTCATCGGAGCTGCTTATGTTTTGGTGACAAGTGGAAGTTTAGAGTTGTGGACTGGTTCTGTAGAACCCTCTCTACCCATGGAAACACTTTACCTCCTGTATTTCCAGCGGTAGAAACAAGATGGAGGAGCCAACCAGGCAATTCCATCAGGCGAAGACACCACCTATTAGGGACATATAGTGAATTATTTAAATACACATCGACCTGTGCTGATGTGTACCACAACAGGCAAATTCAGCACGATCTTCCAACGCTTAAAAGTGCATGGGAACTCTGTTGTAATAATCTTCTGCCCCGTTTTGTTTAAAATAAATGATGCTATTATGAAATTTGAGTAAAAACATGATGCTATTATGAAATTTGAGTAAAAACATAAAAAAATAAAATTTATCATTCTCACATTTTGCTTTAAGTAGGGTGAGAAGGGGTTTTGTTTTGTTTTTTAAAAAATCTTATTGGGTTTTTATAGCTTCATAAGAACCTTTTAGCTATAGTTAAATTTTAATAATGAGAACATTCCTTCTGGTTTATCATCCACTAAACTCACAGCATCAGCCTTGACTCCACAGACTTGCAGGAAACCGATTGACTATTGAAAATCAAGTATTAGATTCTTTGCTGTATATACAAATTTGTTTTGTATTTTGCAGAGCTGGATGTGAAAGGCAAAATACTCCGTGTGACAAAAGGATTTGGAAAGTTTGTCCTCTTGCTTGTCCTGCTCTACTTTTTTGTCTGTGCCTTGGATGTGCTCAGCTCAGGCTTCCAGTTAGTAGGAGGTAGGAAAACACTTTCATCATGGTTACCTAAGTCTCTGTTTCTGTAAAAAGGATCTTGTTGAGTTAAGCCTCACCCCTCCAGAAGAGCCCACTTCAAACAGATGAACAGAAAAAGAAAGTGTCAGTAAATGAATGCTGACGCCCCTTTATTTGCAAAGGCACCTTTTGTTTTCAGCATTCCAAGGGGGTGTTGACATTGCTTTATTTTAGCTTCAGGTATTAGTCTCGGATGGTATAGATGCTGTCAGTCACTGGGATGAATTACAAGTCAAGCTAGACTGTTCTATGGAACCTTACAAAGGCATTATGTAGTGTGATATTTTGTGGGTAAAAGAGGGACTGGGGAAACCCAGCCAGATGAGTAGGGTATAAAAAAATAAATTATTATTATTATTATTATTATTATTATTATTATTATTATTATTACCACTTTACAGATTCATGACAAAGGCAGTGAACACACACACACACACACACACACACACACACACACACACACACACACAATATTCTACGGTTCTATATAGTGATACCTTTCCCAAAACCCTACAACTGCTGTCAGAAAGGAGAAGAACAAGGTCTACTGTTCGTTGCTGTCAGTAGTACTTGGACAAGGGATCTCCCACACATCTGCTTGACCCATGCCTAGAAAGTACGGCTCCAAGCAGTTTTCCCCTTGCCCCTCTCCTTTCTAAGGGAAAAACTGCTCTTTAGCAATAGATAGGAACAAACAGCAATCTGGGGGAAACCCAAATGGCTGTTTGCTTCGATTGAGCACCAAAGAGTGGTTTTACTTAGGGGAAAGGAATGGGAAAAGAGGAAGTGTCGATATAAGCCCGAAGTCAGGCTTCCTCAAACTTGGCCCTCCAAATGTTTTTGGCCTACAACCCCCATGATCCCTAGCTAGTAGGACCAGTGGTCAGGGATGATGGGAATTGTAGTCTCAAAACATCTGGAGGGCTGAGTTTGAAGAAGCCTGCCCTAAGTCTTGGGGTGGTTTTGCCTTTGCATCAGAGCAAGCAGTTATTTTCTCTTCCTTACATGAATGAATGGCAGCCAAAATATTTTATACAGGAGGCATAAGAGTTGGGTTGTCTGGGGGGTGGGGGTAATCTCTATTTAATGGCAGATGAAATACCTTCGGTGAGTCAATAATCACCCCTGCCACAAAATGCAGCGCTGCCCCCTGGCTTCTTCATCCTGCTCATAAAAAGCACGACAGAAAATTGGAAACTGGGTTTTCTGCATATAGGTCTTCTTCTTCTTTGGCGACCACTCGTAGCCAAGTAAGATTGTCTTCCATAAACACGGCTTTAACAGTGAGTCCGTAAGTGACCGTGGAGGCCAATTCTGGATCCACACATCCTTCCACAGTGGGGACATGTGTTTCTGGTTGGGAGTTGATCACGGTGAGGGTTTGCCAAGGGTGCCTTCCTCTTAGCATGTTTCTCCCTTTTGCCCTGAGTTTGAGCGTCTTCAAAGCCCATGACACCTTTGGTCAAGGCTGTTCTCCAATTGGAGTGACCGCAGGCCAGTGTTTCCCAGTTGTCGGTGTTTATACTACATTTTTTTAGATGTTGGAACCATTTAGAAGTTGGAAACTGGGTTTTCTGCATATAGGTAGCAATTATGTTATTCAAAGACATAATCTATCTTTTTTGTAGGCAAAGCAGCAGGGGACATCTTCAAAGAAGGCTCCGTGTTAGCAAATCCTCTTGCAGGCGTAGTGATCGGCCTTCTGGTGACAGTCATGGTGCAGAGCTCAAGCACGTCTTCATCCATCATCGTCAGCATGGTGTCCTCTTCAAGTAGGTTAATGGTACAAAGGATTGGTAGTTAATGGATATTTTAGTTGAAATTCTTGCATTGCAGGGGGTCATCCCTTGGGGTCTCTTCCAACTCTACAATTCTATGATTATAACAGCCATACGAGAAATATGTAGAATAACTAAGCAAGTATTAGGCATCACCCCAGAATTGGCCCTACTAAACATCTTCCAAGACAACAATGCCCATTTACACCACAAAGAACTCATAACCCACCTACTTTCAGCAGCCAGAAACACCATAACCAGACACTGGAGAGACCTGTCAGGAGTAAGCATGGACCAATGGTACCAAATAGTATGGGAAACAGCCCTACTAGAAAAATTAACCAAGAAACTGAAACTGACACGGGAACAAACAGAAGAAGACGCATTTACCCCAGTATGGCTCCCCTTTATCACATACACAGTCCAACAAGACAATGACAATAATCCACCAACAGCATACAAATCAGTATGGCTAACCTGATCCAAAACACCCACCCATCCCACTCACACACGAAAACAAAGATCACCACAGCCAATCACAAACAAACAACCACACCCTAGGCCAACCCCAACCTCTCTCACCACCAAAGAAACATAAGCGAACAGCAGAGAACCTGCACGAGCAACGCTGACACCAAACCCTACATACATTAAGCATATTAGAAACATCACCACCCCACTCCACCCCTTTTTTTCTCCCCCTAATGTCTCAACAAATGAAACAGATTTATAAAAATGTTACATGGAAAAAAATACGAGAGACATTACACATACTTGTGTAAAACAAGAAAATCTTTAATTAAAAAAATAAATAAATAAATTCTATGATTATAGATTTGTGCAGGTCATCCTGAAAGTTGTGCACACACAAATATAGAGAGCAAAGGGGATACTGGAAAAACATTTTCATAAAAAACTACTATGGGAATATCATATTGGAAACAGTAACGGACATTGTGTTTGGTGTGCCTTTCCCCGTTGTAAAGATAGGAGGAAGTACACCTGACAGAATGTTGCCTTTCTGCGCAACTCTTTTCAGTTGTGTGAGACTTGGTCTGGATTTTGTAACCTTGGGTAGGAAAGGACTCTTAGGAGCAATGTTGTGGGAAGAGCCAAGGTCAGTCTGTGGTTGCAGAGCCTATATTTCAATCATTTGATCAAGGGGGAGGGGGGGAAATGACAGGGGAAAAGGCAACCCTGCAAGTCTAAAATATAAGACGTCAATAACCTGTTGGAAACTGGGTTGTAATGTTTTGGCAGATGACTTAGCTGCGAACACCACTGTGATGTCCTTTAGCCATGTCCTAAACTCAATGGTTGGTGCTTTCACCATATTCTGACCAGTGCAAAACAAGCTTTCTGATCCTCAAGTTAGTTACTTTTGTGTCTCAAGAACAAAGGAAGGTCCTAAGTTGGTTCAATGTACTGTAGATGCCAACACTGCGCAACCCTTCCATTTTACATCTTCTGTTGCTTCCAATATCTTGCAGTACTCAGTGTTCGGCATGGAATTCCAATCATGATGGGAGCCAATATTGGGACTTCCGTCACAAACACCGTTGTGGCGCTCATGCAAGCTGGAGACAGGAACCAGTTTAGAAGGTACCAGTGTTTTAAACTTAAGCTACAATCAAATATAGGAGCAGGTTGTGATATTTAACTGTAGAAATTCCCAAAATGTATGCAATGACATTTTTATTTATGCTGCATTACAGTGTTGCATGATATTCTGTGAAACCCCCTGAGATCTTTTGATGGAGCATGGTATATAAATTTGATTAAACAGTTTCTTTTACTGGACAGTTGAGAAAAACACTGATTGCTTCCTATATTATCTATAAAATTAAAATAGTAAAAAATAAAGTACGTCACTCTGTTTTCCACCTTTCTCACCCTACCCTCAGTGGCTACATGCTTAAGACAACGCCTCTTAGCACACAAGAATGCATTATTCATCTGCAAAATGTGCAATAATCAGGCTAGATGAATATTGGTTGAAGCCTTGCAGCAGTACTAATATGCAGGGGTGAGGTAAAGGTAAAGGGACCCCTGACCATTAGGTCCAGTTGTGGCTAATTCTGGGGTTGCGGCGCTCATCTTGCTTTATTGGCCGAGGGAGCTTCCGGGTCATGTGGCCAGCATGACTAAGCCGCTTCTGGTGAACCAGAGCAGCGCACAGAAACGCTGTTTACCTTCCTGCCGGAGCAGTACCTATTTATCTACTTGCACTTTGACGTGCTTTCGAACTGCTAGGTTGGCAGGAGCAGGGACCGAGCAATGGGAGCTCACCCCGTCACGGGGATTCGAACTGCCGACCTTCTGATCGGCAAGCCCAAGGCTCTGTGGTTTAACCCACAGTGCCACTGAGAGGTAGCACAGCAGGGGAAGACTTTGTGGTCTTATTTAGATGAATGAACTTTGGGTTGTTCCTGTGTCCATATGACTGCTACACCTTGTGTTGTGGAGCATGTGCTCCTTTCATTATCTGCGCATCAGTGCTGCTTGTTTGTGTATTGTGCCCTGGGATTGTGAGATTGACGTCACAAATAAATCTTCTTAAGCCAAATCATATCTACCCTACATTTGTACAGTAACCTTTTAATACAGTCCTTGTCATAAAACAGTGTTGTGAGATTGGTCGTTATTAATCTTTTATTACTGAATCCAAGAATTAATAATTTGCCTGGTGGTTGCTTGGGAGTCCTCAGAGTTTACCTGATGGGGTTTTATCTGTTGCTGCACAGTTTCTTAAACTGACTTTGAGCATTGGTGCCATTGCCTCTTGAAGTTGTCTCAGGCTATCTGCACCACATAGCAAACCTCGTTGTGCTTTTCTCTCTGCATATTTGCAAACGAAGCAGACGTTTTGAGACAGGGCTGCTGACTCTGTAAGGATGAGGAGGCCAAACCAAGCACAGTACAGTTTCGGTGCCCAGCCCTACCTGAGCGTGAGAGAGGAGGAGCCGCTGGCCACCCCCAAAATGTGACATCACACAAGCACCACATGCCAGGCACGTGATGTCACAAGAGTGCATTGTGCGACTGGCCCCCCCAATCCTGGGCGCAACTTGGCGCCTCTGTTTTGAAAGCAGCATAAGTTTCCAGGGCTCTCTACTCAGTTGCGAACCAGGACTAAGTAGCACCACTCCTGAGAAGCGGCTTAGTCATGCTGGCCACATGACCTGGAAGTTGTATGCCGGCTCCCTCGGCCAGTAAAGAGAGATAAGCGCCGCAACCCCAGAGTCATCCGTGACTGGTCCTAATGGTCAGGGCTCCCTTTACCTTTGAGCGACGCGGGTGGCGCTGTGGGTTAAAGCACAGAGCCTAGGGCTTGCCAATCAGGAGGTTGGCGGTTCGAATCCCCGCGAGGGGGTGAGCTCCCATTGCTCGGTCCCTGCTCCTGCCAACCTAGCAGTTCAAAAGCATGTCAAAGTGCAAGTAGATAAATAGGTACCTCTCCGGTGGGAAGGTAAATGGTGTTTCCGTGCACTGCTCTGGTTCACCAGAAGCGGCTTAGTCATGCTGGCCACATGACCCAGAAGTTGTACGCTGGCTCCCTCAGCCAGTAATGTGAGATGAGCGCTGCAATCCCAGAGTTGTCCACGACTGGACCTAAAAGTCAGGGGTCCCTTTATCTTTACCTCCTCAGTTGTGAGCCAGGACCAAGTATCACCACCCCTGAGACTTCCTGCCATCTGTGGAAGGCAGGAATGCTCAGCAATAGGAAGCTTGAGCACTGAGGTGGCAAATTTCCTCTCTTGTTCTTAATCCAGACCCTCCAAGTGTCCCTGTGTTCCGGGAACAGTCCTAGATTTACAGAAGTCTTCCCGGTTTCTGATCTGATCCCGGAATGCCCCACTTTCCTTTAGAACTTCCGTAGTTTCATCAGAGAGGTGTTGCAGGGTATGTTAATCTACCGTGATAAAGAATAGATTACTTGCTCCTTTCTCTTAAAAGAATGTTAATTTACCTTTCTTTGGTGTCTTCCAGCATGTGGGTTTACCCTTTTGTCTTCCTATGCTTTTTCTGCAGGGCCTTCGCCGGAGCAACAATCCACGATTTCTTTAACTGGCTGTCAGTGGCTGTCCTATTGCCTATTGAAGTGGCCACGCACTATCTTTATCACCTCACCAATGTCATTATGAACTCGTTTCAGCTTGAAAGTGGGGAAGATGCCCCTCAGCTGCTGAAAGTGATCACTGATCCACTTACAAAACTTATAATCCAGGTAGGCTCTTTTCTCGGTTAGTTAATATTTGCCGAAGCATCTTTAGGTACTCAGATATGACTTGTTCCTCCCTAATAGTATTGTCGTTCTTATGGAGGGAAGGCTTCTGATCAGACGTTATTGTTATTCCCATGAGTTAGAATCTTGTTTTTGAAAAATATTCTTCTCAGAATGTGCACTTTGCTTTCATAGCTTGACTTCAAAGTATAAGAGAGAAAACAGGACCAGTACAGTGGTACCTCGCAAGACGAATGCCTCGAAAGACGAATGCCTCGCAAGACGAAAGAGTTTTTTGTTTTTTGAGTTGCTTTGCAAGACGAATTTCCCTATGGGCTTGCTTCGCAAGACAAAAACGTCTTGCGCTTTTTTCTTAAAACCATCAATGCATTCCTATGGGAAACCGTCAATGCATTTCCTATGGGAAACCGTGCTTCGCAAGACGAAAAATTCACAAGACGAAAAAAACTCGCAGAACGAATTAATTTCATCTTGCGAGGCACCACTGTAGCTGAGAACTGATTATAAATCATCTCTCTCTCTCTCTCTCTCTCTCTCTCTCTCTCTCTCTCTCTCTTACTTGTATTTTTCCATGTATAAGACACCCCCTATTTTTAGGGACTCCAATTTAAGTAAATACGGGGGAGATTACCCCATGTATAAGACAACCCACAGTTTTCCACATAATTCTAAAGTAAAAAAACCCTAGTCTTATACACGGAAAAGTACGGTGTTTCAGTTTCCAGACATAAGAGACATGAAAGCCTTGCAACATTACAATGAAAATAGATTAGAATTGGTTGGAAGGAATCGTGGAGGTGAGCTAAAGCAAGCTCTGTGAAACACAGAAAATTCAGTGCTTGAGCATCCCAAACTAATGGATGAATATTTTCAGCAAAGGGAGTCCACCCCACCAGCCCTGGTCATAGGTTCCAATGTCGAACAGCTGTTAGGGAATTTCTTGCAAGTAGTGCAGATAATCAGTTGCCCCTGGCCAGGTTTTAAATGAGACCATTCCTGTCTGCCTAGCTTGCCCTGGATAGTGTTATTTGGTTCTAGTAGAGTGGGACAAAGAGATGGAACTTAGGAGGAATGTATTATTAAACGATACAATAAGCCAAACCTTATTTTCCATTTGCTTTAACAGCTTGATAAATCGGTGATAAGTGCAATTGCTACAGGCGATGAGGAAGCAAAGAACAAAAGCCTAGTGCTAACTTGGTGCGAAACCAAGACCGAAGTGGTAAGTATTATGTTCCTGTGTTCCATAATGTACCGTATTTTTTGCTCTATAAGACTCACTTTTTCCCTCCTAAAAAGTAAGGGGAAATGTGTGTGCGTCTTATGGAGCGAATGCAGGCTGCGCAGCTATCCCAGAAGCCAGAACAGCAAGAGGGATTGCTGCTTTCACTGCATAGCGATCCCTCTTGCTGTTCTGGCTTCTGAGATTCAGAATATATATTTTTTCTTGTTTTCCTCCTCCAAAAACTAGGTGCGTCTTATAGAGTGAAAAATACGGTACATTAGATATTGTATCATCATTAAATATCATCTGACTACGAACCTTCAGAAGGGGAGGCTTCATCCAGCCTCAAAAAATAATAATTATATATATATATATACACACACACACACACACACACACACACACACACACACACCGTATTTTTCGCAATAGATCATTACAAAAAAAATCCCTGAGATCTTTCCCAGTCTGCATCTGTACTGGAATTGTTTTAAATACATTATTATTATTATTAATTATTATTTCATCACATGTTTGGCAACGCTGGGCTCCTTTGCAGGGAAAGGGTAAGATTACAAGTTTAATAAATAAATGAATGTGGAGCGTTTATTTCATTGGTCTGCTTTATTTGTTGATGTCTAGGATCCAATGAATGTTACTATCCCACCGTGGGAAAATTGCACCTCCCCAGACCTCTGTTGGAGAGATGGAAACTTGACCTGGACGATACGAAATATATCCACCACAGAATATATTAAAAAATGTAAGTAAAACGCCGCTTTCTGTATCTCATAACGTAGAGCTTTTTCGGGCTTTCGAGTCCAGCAGCCCATCTCTGCCCCTTGCATTGTAAAACCTCTTCGCAGAGACGGCACAATATAAAATATTATGGTGATGGCTCTCTTTCAATGGGTGTGATTCGAATGTTGTAGTGGTGCCATTCTGATCAAAGAACGTCAAGTACAGAGTGCAGAAGTAACGAAGCAAAGTTAACAAAAAAAGTCACGTTAACATTTCAAAAGAAAACATTACTAAAGGATGTCAGATATAAAACACACATTGGAAAAAGCATAATTAGCAAGAGAATAAAGTATTACCTTTTCTAATATTAATATTTTACTGAAAGAATGTCAATTATGAAGAAATAAAGTGATACAGAGAAAAAAAGGGGAAGGTGAGGGGGAAGGATGTGTATAAGAAAATATATATATACAAAAATGAACATGGGTAGGCAAACTAAGGCCCGGGGGCCAGATCCGGCCCAATCGCCTTCTCAGTCTGGTCCGCGGACGGTCCGGGAATCAGCGTGTTTTTACATGAGTAGAATGTGTGCTTTTATTTAAAATGCATCTCTGGGTTATTTGTGGGGCCTGCCTGGTGTTTTTACACGAGTAGAATGTGTGCTTTTATTTAAAATGCATCTCTGAGATATTTGTGGGGCATAGGAATTTGTTGATTTCCGCCCAAAAATATAGTCCGCCCCCCAAAAAAGGTCTGAGGGACAGTGGACCGGCCCCCTGCTGAAAAAGTTTGCTGACCCCTGGCATAGAACGTATCTGCTGCTATTGCTGCCAGGCTGCCCATGGCAGTTCAGTGTGGGCAGCGGCTGTGGAAGTTCAGACTTGATGACCTGGGTTTGCACTCAGAGACAGCCAAGACTACTAGTTCTTCAATGCCGGGCATGTCCAATGCGTCGAACAGTTGATCGTGGGATGAATGTTCCTAGATCGTGTGCCTGCCCCCTCAGGGGAAGCAGCCAGTACCCACCTGCTCACCCTGTACCCATCTCTAGGTGGTAGATCACTGCCAGTTTTTATATTGGATTGTAGATCACAACCTACATCAAGTTGGACATGCCTGTTCTAGGCCATCGATGTTGTCAAAACTGCAAAAATTCCAATGCAACGTAAAACATGCAGTGTATCTCATCTATCTGCCCCAATGCATGCCAGAATAGGTAGACCCCTTGGGAAATACAGTGGTACCTCGGGTTAAGTACTTAATTCGTTCCGGAGGTCTGTTCGTAACCTGAAACTGTTCTTAACCTGAAGAACCACTTTAGCTAATGGGGCCTCCCGCTGCTGCTGCACCGCTGGAGCACCATTTGTGGTCTAATCCTGAAGCAAAGTTCTTAACCTGAGGTACTATTATTTCTGGGTTAGCGGAATCTGTAACCTGAAGTGTATGTAACCTGAAGCTTATGTAACCCGAGGTACCACTGTACAGTCATACCTCAGGTTACAGCCGCTTCAGGTTGCATTTTTTCGGGTTGCGGACCACCAAAACCCAGAAGTACTGGAATGGGTTACTTCCAGGTTTCGGCGGTCGCGCATGCGCAGAAGTGCTAAATTGCGCTTTGCAAAGGCGCAGAAGTGCGGAATTGCAAGCCGCGCATGCACAGATGCGGGTTGCGAACGTGCATCCCGCACGGATCACGTTCACAACCCGAGCGTCCACTGTATAGCATTGGTATATTTGGGATGGAAAAGGTTTTTTGGTTATCATTGTTTCCACATGCAGCATCGCCATGGAGGTGAGGGGAGTTGCACTTGCATGGGGAATAACATGCAAACTTGACAGCTCCCAGAGCAGACTAATTGTGTGGTGTGTAACTAAAAATTTTGTTTCTCTCCTCCTCCTATAGGTAATCACATTTTTGTAGACTCAGGTCTCTCGGAAACTGCCGTCGGCCTCATTCTCCTTGCCTCCTCGCTGCTCTGTTTGTGCGTTTGCCTGATACTCATTGTTAAATTACTGAATTCCGTACTGCAAGGACAAGTAGCAAATATTATCAAGAAGACATTCAACACGGGTAACAATCTCTCTCTTTCTTTTTATTACATAGCCTAACAAATAGAAATACGTTAAGCACAATGCATAATGGCTTTTCTTGTCCACAATGCAGTGGAATCAATAAAAGCAAGTGCAACATGTACCAGTGGATCATATATTTTTGTCTCTGGAGGAATGGAATGGTTGTTTTTTTTTTTTTAATAATAATTTTTATTAATTTACAGCAAAACAAAACAAAATATACAATATTTTCACATTCAAATATTCAAAGTCTTTCTTTTTTGGACTTCCTTCAACTTTTCCATAAATCTTTTGTAGTCTTTATTAGTTTACGCATTTCTTGTCCTTTATATTGTCATTGTTTGACTCTTTTCCCTTCGTTTCCTTTAGACAATATCTCTCATATTTTCACAGTGCTCTTTTAAAACCTTCTAGCGTTATTTCGCCTTCACTTATATTTTCCAGATAATCAACAAATTTTCCCCAGTTTTCTGTAAACTTTTGGTCTCTTAGGTATCTAATCTTTCCTGTCATCTTGTCCAATTCAGCGTAGTCTAACAACTTTGATCTCCAATCTTCCACTGTCGGTATTTCTTGTTGTTTCCATTTCTGTGCCAGTAACACCCTTGCCACCGTCACTGCGTACTGGAAAAACTTACTGTCCTTTCTTTTAACCTCTTTTCCTATGATACCTAGCAGAAAGGCTTCTGGTTTTTTTGTAAAAGTATATTTTAAAATCTTTTTCAACTCATTATATATCATTTCCCAGAAGCCTTTCACTCTTTTACATTCCCACCACATATGATAGAATGAACCATCTTTTTCTTTACATTTCCAACACTTATTGCAAGTCTTATACATTTTTGCTAATTTTACTGGTGTAATATACCACCTATAAAACATTTTCATGACATTCTCTGGAATGGAATGGTTTTTATCCAGCTCTCGTCCTGGGTCATAAGTGGCCAGGCAAGCCCATTCTGTCAAATGTCATATTTGGACTTTACAAGGCAAAATCCAAAAAACAACAACAAAAAACACACCTGCATATTTTTATTTTTAACTATAAAGCGCTTAGAAAGTGGTCTGAGGGCTTCCATGGCTCTTTCTCTTTCCCTCTTAAAAATCGTTTGCTGCTGCTTGCCAGGCTTGTTAAAAACTTTTGACCAATAAGTCCCTGGAAGCAACAGTATGCTATGAAGTACCATCTCTCTGTTGGTAATTGTATGGAGAAAAAAACCCAGTTGCTTCTATGTACCTGTGGGGATACCTGTGGATAACCCTGATGCTCCCTAGGTCCCCGGCTGGGGACTGGGGAGGGAGAACGTCCAATGCCTGAGCCAAGGTCTACCCACATTTGAAATTTTAAAAAGTTGTGGCCAATTTAATCCCATAGCACGTTGTCTTGAGTTGTTATTCCACATGATGGGGGGGGGGGGGACAGCTCAGGATCTGGGGACTCCGCCTGTCCATGCAATAAAATGCTGTCAGCAAGCAAGCTAGTTCCACACATTATTTTCAGCATAATATTCTGACTCTTGTGCCCCCTGTACTTCTGTTTTCCAGATTTTCCTTATCCATTTGCTTGGCTGACAGGATACATGGCCATGGTAGTTGGTGCTTTCATGACTTTTGTTGTTCAAAGCAGTTCAGTGTTCACATCTGCTATTACTCCACTTGTTGGTAAGTGTTATGCTGGAAGCATTTTAAGTAACGGTTTTTGGGGTGGGGGTGTTGAATCAGCCTAACTTTCAGCTGCTAAAGTTAGGAGCAAATGAGGTAATTCCAGCTTTTTATATAATACCATGTACAGTGGTGCTTTGCAAGACGAAATTAATTCATTCTGCGAGTTTTTTCATCTTGTGAATTTTTTCGTCTTGCGAAGCACGGTTACCCATAGGAAATGCATTTACAGTTTCCCATAGGAATGCATTGACGGTTTTAAGAAAAAGGCGCAAGACATTTTTGTCTTGCAAAGCAAGCCCATAGAGAAATTTGTCTTGCGAAGCAACTCAAAAAACAAAAAACTCTTTCGTCTTGCAAATTTTTCGTCTTGTGAGGCATTCGTCTTGTGAGGTACCACTGTATATTTTTGTCAGATCTTTTAAATAAACAAAAACAAATCTACATGATAGACCTGCCTAGATCTCTAGTGGTAGACTATGGCATAGAAATGGAAACATTCTCCTCCCCCCTCCTCTGCTCCCCATCTCTTATGACTTGTGGCTTTAGACTGACAGCCCATTGCCATGCTTCCAAAATGGGGGCTTGAAAGAAACAGAGTTTTACTGTAGACACAATCATACAATACAAATATTCTATTCTATGCATGGGACTGCCTTTGATGACAGTTCAGAAAATTCGGCTGGTGCAGAATTCAGCGGTGAGATGTTTTCAGCAAATAACACCGATCCTGGCCCAACTGCTCTGGCTGCAAATTAGTTTCTGGGCCCAATTCAAAGGGCTGGTTTTGACCTATAAAGCATTAAATGGCTCAGGACCATGAAACACTTTGGAGTCTTCAAAATGCCATATGAATAATGATAAAATTCATGTTGTTGTTTTGCCCGTCAACTAGGAATTGGTGTTATAAGCATCGACCGAGCTTATCCCCTAACTTTGGGGTCCAACATTGGTACAACTACAACAGCGATTCTTGCTGCTATGGCCAGTCCGGGGAACAAATTAAAGGCTTCCTTACAGGTTAGTTGTGATTTCTGTTTTATATTATTTCCAAACAGAGAGTAAATGGGAGAATTTGAACATGGTTTTTACTCCAGTCAGGACTCTGCTTTATCTCTTATGTAAAGAACTGTGAGTGTGTTCAAATAGCATAAGACATTTATTTTTATCCAACTAGGAAACATTATTGTATAATGTGGTTTTCAGGACGAAATAATTTCTTGCGCAAGAACAACTGGAAGGGAAAATAGCAAGCACCTCCTTTAGCATTTCCTTACTGAAACTTGCAGACATGGAGACTTTAGAACAAAACATAGCAGAAACTATACATTGCAACCACATGCAACATGTCCCTTCTCCATTACACCTTAGTATAGCATGTTCAAGACTCTACTGGAGCCCCAGGAAAATAAGTATGTAAGTGTGAAATAGGATAAATAGGACGATGTTAACATGCACACCCGAGGCTCGTTCATGAAATGCCAAACCAAGGTCTGATGTTGTGACTAACCTCATGTGTTGAATATTTCCTCCCATGGTTCTTTAACTCAGTCTATCTTTCAGATGGCCATGATTCATTTTATAAAATTATGAATACAGGCTTTAATATGTTGGCTTGCTTTTTAAAACGCACATACCTGGTATATCAGGTATAGCTGTATGTTTGCCGTGGGACAGAGAACAGTTTGGGGAGGTCTCCAGTCAGGAAAATTAAGGGCACCAATCCAACTTGTCCTCCCCATGGCAAGAATTGTTTTATTTCCCCTTGAAGCTCTAATGCCATGTCTAGTTTGGCCCTTACTTTGATTTTGTTTAAATAAATTATTTAATTAAAAAAAAGCTTTGAAAGTCATAAAAGGTAGAATAGTAGGAGAGGATCCAATGAAGGGAGGAAAATAGTGCTTTCAAGGGTATTTGTACAAAAGTCACACTTGTTTTAACGTTCTTCTTTTTGCTTCATTTCATGTCTTTTCAGATTGCTCTCTGCCACTTCTTTTTCAATGTTTCTGGGATTCTCTTGTGGTACCCGATCCCTTATACACGTATCCCAATCCACCTGTCCAAGGTTTTGGGGAACATAACAGCCAAGTACAGGTGGTTTGCTATTTTTTACCTTTTCATCGCCTTCCTTGTGATTCCTGTTGGTGTCTTTGGTCTGTCGGTGGCCGGCTGGGAGTACCTCGTGGGTGTCGGTGTTCCTGTCCTGGTTATCTTTTTCGCTGTGATCATCATCAACTATCTTCAAAAGAAGCGGCCCGAGAAGCTGCCCGAGAAGCTCCGAAACTGGGACTACCTTCCCTTGTGGATGCGGTCCTTGGACCCGTGGGATGATATGGTGGTGTCTACAGGCGCTACCTGCGAAAAATACTGTTGCAAATGTTGCAAACGCCGGGGAGGCGAACAAATGGCAAGCGTGGCGCCGGGGAAAGCTATGGAAGTTCACGAAAACCCAGTTTCACTGGCCGATGAGAAAAACGCCTTTTCAAAGACACCGCAGGCGACTGAAATGAACTTGTCCACCACCCCCTTGTAGCAGAAGACAGGACTTCAACAGCCGAGGGCTCAGGGACAAAAAAAAGTGGGGGGCAAAATGTAAAGGGAGAGGAAAGAAGCGAAGGAGGGAAACGTATGCCATCTTCTTGCACCCGGCGAAAAGTGTGTATTGCTCTGTTGGTAGCTGAACATTTGGGCGAGCAGGCGAGAAGTCAAGTCCAAAATACCAGACACACACACTTAAGGACACATGCAGCCCCGTGGTCTTGTGCACAAACTTGCCTCTAGTCTGCTGAGCCAGGAAGCGGGCCGCAGTACAGTGCTGGAGTGAAGGTCTGACTCTGTGCCATAGCCAGGCCTTTGGGCCTTCCTGCTCCTGTCCAGTACTGCTACAGACCCAAACTGCGTCTGCCACCTGTGGTTGCTCAGCTTCTCATCAGTGGACCCAAAATCAGGTACACAGGGCTTGAGGCAACATTGGTACAGAAGGGATCTAGTCTGTGATTAGTAGCGTTGCATCAAGAACTTTGAGATAGTACCACCTCCCTTCTGGCGGTTTCGAAAGTTAAGGCACAGGGCGTCATAAGAAAATCTTAAAGGTACCAAATTTTTTTTAAAAAAGAGATATATTACTGAAAGAAGCTGGGCGTGTAAGAATAGGAATTTATAATTTTTAGCTTGATGTAGTTTGTGTCTTCTAGCTAGAAATCAGGATAACTTTCCATACCCTCCAGCATTTCTCCAATGAAAATAGGGATGTCCTATTCTATAATAATGATAATAGTCATAATAATAACCATAATTTTATTGATTATACCCCACCCATTTGACTGGGTTGCCCCAGCCACTCTGGGCGGCTTCCAACGTATATAAAAACATAATAAAACATTAAACATTAAAAAAACTTTCCTACACAGGGCTGCCTTCAGATGTCTTCTAAAAGTTGTACAGTTGCTTATCTCCTTGGTTCAGGGATCACCTAACTCCATACCCTCCAACATTTCTCTGTTGAAAATAGGGACGTCCTCAGGAAAGGCGGGACATTCCGGGATCAAATCAGTAAGTGGGACGGCTTCTGTAAATCTGGGAATGTCCCTGGAAAATAGGGACATTTGCCCTGACTTTCTAGGGCACTTGTCTTTCCTGTGCCTGAATTTTTTGAGGATCAAATTCAGAAAGAGAGAACAGTTGCAGGATCTAACCATTACAGACCTGGCTTCCTTCAGACAGAGCACTTTTTCAGAAGAGAGAGCAAAGGGACTTTGGTGGTGCAGAGATTCCCATGGAGGCCCATGTCTGCTCTTGGCAAAATTAAATTGCATAAAAATGGAATGTGATTTAAAACTATTTGCTATGATAACCTTTCTTTTATACCTCATCATAGACAGGGACATAGGAGCTCCCGAGGAATAACCTCCTGTGACCCCAAACTTGGAGCATGGCAAAAACCAGCCTTTCTAAATAGCACCCCAATAACAGAGTGCACCTTGTCCTATGATTTCTGGCTGCAACAGCCAGCATTTATGCAATACATTTTTGCAAGTACAGTCAAACCTCAGTTGTCGAACGTAATCCGTTCCGGAAGACCGTTCGACTTCCGAAACATTCGATATCCGAGACGTGGCTTCTGATTGGTTGCAAGCCTTCCGAAAAACGTTCGCAAACTGGAGCATTTACTTCTGGGTTTTAGGCATCCAGGAGCCAAAATGTACGATGATGGAGCTGTTCGACAACTGAGGTTTGACTGTAGTATCATGCAATATTGCGTTCAGGTTGAGACTAAGACCCCCCCATGGATGAAATTTGCAGCATATGCAAAAAAGCACTTTTGACATTACTGCACATTTTTAGGTCTTGTAATTTTGTAATGAATTCCAGGCCAAAGTGTTTGACAACCTGACGTTTTCCCAAGGGGATTTTTGGAAGGGGCTTATGAGAATCAAACCCTGGAAAATATTATGGGGCAGGGAGTAACATGTCCTAACCATACTGCTGCGTGGATGGAAAACCAAACCATCAGTTGATTTATGTTGCATCTGATGTGCATCATTTATTTATTTGACAAAAAATACTTTGAGATGAATTTTAATTGTTAGCTAAGACTGAGCAGGAAATTTTAACATATACATCTGGCATTGTCTAAGCTTTGATCTCAGGGGATGCACAAGTATGAAGCAGGCATTTATATCTGCAAGATTAAGTAAAAGAGAAGGATTCTTCTCCTCCTGTTGTTCTCATGGGAAATATTTTACCTTTTCCGTTGGGGATCATTAGGGACTTAGAAGTGCCCACCTGTGGACAGACCTTTAAAAAGGTTCAAAAGAAAGTCACTCCCACTTGTTAACACATCAGAGACGATAAAATTATGTTGAAATATGCTAGCTGAAACTCTAAGTCAGAACCAGGCAGATTTATGCACCTTTAAACTCCGTTTTTTCTGCTGGAATGCCTCCCACTGAAATCAGTGCTATTTAAAAGTGCTTAAATTTGTCTACATATTTTCCTTCACTATAATTTACAATGAAAGTCAGAAATCAATCATGCAGCTCAGTTCTATTCACATTTACTTAGACAGTAACTCCTACCACGTCCAGGAAAGCTTAACCATAAGCAAATTTTAACTGAGAAACAGTATTACATTAATTTTTTTTTCAAAAAAGAGGGTTTGGTCCTGTGCGCAGACTTTCTGACACCCTCACTTGCATTTTTGCTTGCAGTTATTCTTAAAGAAGTGGGTTTCTATCTTATAGTTCCACTGATATTTGAGGTTGTATATGGCTTTTATATAACTTAAAGCAGTCACCTGTTTTATATAAGAAAAATATTCAGATTTTATACAATGGCTTGCACCTGGCACAAAGGGCAGAGTCCATCCAACACGAAGCACTTTCAGTCTCATTGAAATTTTAGGCTGCTTGCATATTATTTACCTGGAAGTCAGCTTCACTGATCTCAGTAGAGCTTACTTCTGAGTAGAAATATGCAGAATTGCACTGTTAAGCGTATGCCTTACCCTCCTACTGAATTTGATAGGGCATAATCCAATTGTACCTGTATTCTTTTTATGTAATGTTGTTAATTGCTTGTTTTTTCATGGAAAATGTTGTCTTTATGCTTAATCATTACTAGTTTATTTAACATATTTGTCAGAGAATGTTGACAAACTTATTTTTAAGTGAAACCGTGTTACTCTGCAATAACTCTGGGATAGAGGCAAGCAGCTTATCTGGTTTCTGGATAACTCAGTCACAGACCGTATTATTTGAACCTCATCTACCTCCTTCTCTTTAGCAATATCTACCTTTAGAGGGGGGGTGTCCATAAAAGCTTCTCCATAAAAGTTCTCTATTCCAATATGGAGTTTTTAGGAGGGGAAATCTGATGCTCTGAGGCTAGGGTACACAGATTTGGATGAGGGTCTCAACTTAAAAACACTGAGAGGAGACTGGGCAGAGTTACACTTACAAAAAAGGAGAAGATCATTAATAGTATTGCATTTTTCTTTATGTTTCAACACAGAGCTCCTTTCTTTGAGAGTTGGGAGTCCTGATCTGTCAATTTCACTCTGGGCAGTTTGTCAAACTTAAGGTCAGTTTGTACAACTGGCAGAATAAAGTGATGAAACTTTTCCTGAACTGTAACATTTCATTTTGGATGGATGGTACACATGTGTCACAGTGAAATAAAACCCTCTTTGCACATTGAAAAACAGAATAAGGGAAAAAAAGGTACTGTAGAGACCAAGCTAGATGTGGCAGCAGAATGTCTGCTATCAAGATCTCTGTAGAAACCCAGTTATTTTGAAATGACATAGATAGAGCGGGGCGATATAGCGATAAATTGTCCAATATGGTGTTCAGATCACGATACTGGTTTCAGACAGTTTGAGATCCATTCCAGAGCCAGACATCATGATATATCAGCATATTGCAATATTTAGCTGCTGATATATCGCAATGTTGAAAACCAGATATCGGCCAGCCCTAGACATAGACAGTGGTGTATATGGGTCTAAGGCTAGGAGCAAAAGAACATGCAGAGGTCAGATCCCTGGAAACCAGTTTTCTATCCCACTTGGTTCACTTCCAGTATTTTTGAGGGGAAGCCATGGAGGAAGGAGGGAGGCTGCCAGAAGCTAAAACTTTGGATGTACTCCTAATCGGTACATTCTCCATTTTCTCCTAAATCTACACAATTTCTACAGGTCCAGTTTTAAGCAAACAGATCTGCTACTGGTACAATTTTTTGGGGTCCTAAACTGGTACTTTTATCTATTGCAAACCTTCAACCCTCCACCTCGGTGGAATCTACACATATATAAAAAATGTTATGAAAATGTTTTTTAAAAAAACAACAACAACATGTTTTGACAAACACATTGAATTTTGCATAGCTCACTTTCGCCATCTAGTGTCACATTTGTATATTGCACTTTTCAACACATCTAAAATGTTTTATGTGAAGCTGCGTAGCTGAGTCCCTGCTCTCCAAAGTAATACAATTCTGGAAAGGCTTTTGCACTCGGTTCTACTGTTTTGCACATGAGTTGCATGCTTTAGGAAAAAAACTTCCTCTTCCCTAGGCAGTAATAGGAAAGGCCTGTTGAGTGTTTTGCTGCTGACTCTCACCCCAACCCAGCAAAAGGCGTTCCATGTGGAAGTAGGTTGAAGTGTAGGTGGGTTCCCACGAGGCAAGACACAGTGATAACAGCAAGAACCTTTATTGAATTAACAGAACTGGACAACAGGAGCAAAAGCAACTGCTTATATACATTTCTGAAGGCCTGGGCCACTCCCACTCCCAACGTGATTGGCTGCCTAAACTTCCAAGCTGCGAATCATGACTCAGAGTTCAAGGGCCAATGGCAGAGGCCCAAATCCTGAAATGTTCTGTGATTGGATATCATGTATCGAATCAGAACACAGGGGCTCAGAATCCTTAGTCCAGACTCAAGCTCAGGCAAACCCAGACCACTGAATACATAACATGGGTTTCCATATGTATCGTCCGAGCTGGATTGGGACATGTGTGCGTTACAAATAGATACAGCATTTGAGTCCATTTGAAAGGTTACATTTCTGCGGAAAAGCTTCTCAGGCAAGGGAGAGTAAGGAGGCTGAAACCAGCTTTCCCCATTCTGGCCAAACCACTGGCTTCAAATATTTTAGCTCTGTGGGTGCACAGTCTAGATCTTCTGATCTTGGTGCATTTTGAAACACTCACCCCACATGAAATTAGAAACAGCAGCTGTATTTTATCCCCTCTGTGACATCTCATGAACCCCACACTGCCATCATCAACACATTGGAGGGGGACGTGTGAAGAGGGGTCCTTTCTTCTCCTAGATTTAGAACACTGGCCATGCAAGAAATTTCATTCTCTCGATTGCTGTGTACATTAAGCTGCCCCTGTCTTGCAGTGTGAGTGAAGTAGCCTCTCCCTTGTGTGGAAATCTCAGAGTCTTCTTGTGGAAACGTCGACTCCTGTCATATCTTTTAGCTTTTTAGACTCTTTATTTATAATTGTTTTTAGTGTATAGTTGTTGTTTTTTCATAAGTTGTGTAAGAAGCACCTCAACTTGAGATGTGACTTTTATATTGAACATTCCAATTTGGCGCACTGTGATAAGAAATGTTTTTAAAGAAGAGAAATGGCTTTCGAAATGGTATTTTTGTGTGTGTCTGCACATTTGGTTCACATGCACATGTCATGATAAGCCACGGTTTTCTTCCTGCTTTGCTCCTCTGCAGCCGTGAGCGGGAGACACAAAGCAGAAAGATGTAATAAGGGATGGGGAGAAATTTGATCCAGTTTTTATAGGCAAACCATTCTCCGAAACAATACCTGGACTGAAACACAGCCAACCTTGCAATACAGTTCTCCAGCCAAGAAATGTGTTACAAAAATGCATATAGTAGGGTAAACTGTGTATTAGCCTCGTATATATTTGTGGAAATAGCTTACAAAATGCATTATATTGGATAAAATTGCATACTAAAATGCGTATATTGGAAATTTTCAGTAAAATGCAGAATGTTCACAAGGACTTGCTTTTTAAAAATTCACCAACTGATGAGGAAATGTGGAGAATTTAGAAACTGAGGAAAAAAGCAGAAACGACAGATTCACCCACCCCTAAACACAATTTTGTTTGCTTTCCCTCTACATCTCAACCCAGGATTGTGATTTGTTGCTCTGTCACAAGATCCATAAACCAATAACAAACCAGAATTAAGGCTGGCTTCTCAAGGGGAAACAAAACATGATTCTGGATTCTGTTGCAACAGAAAGCCAAGCTTAATTGCCACTTCCTGGTTTGTTTGCTGTGGCGCAATGGGTCCGTGTGTCTGGCTGTTAATCACAAAGTTGGTGGTTCAAGACCACCCAGGGATGGCTGTGGGCAAGATTCCTGAACTGCGGGAGGCTGGACTAGATGACCCTCGGGTCCCTTCCAACTCTTCAATTTTATGATTCAATTATCCTCCTGCTTGCGCAAGGGGAGTAATGAAACATGCACTATAAACCACATTGTCATAAACTCTGGCTTGGCTTATGATGTGTCTGAATGTGGCCAAAAGTGTGGGTGGCAATGTTATTTTAAGTTGTAATGAGATTTGCTGATAAAGCAAAATTAAAACCCTTAAAAGATGAAACTACGTATATCTGCAATGTATTCAAATATTTAACTATTTTTATGGACTGTTCCCTTTTTTTGCTGTGAATGAAACTTCTCTTTTTGTATTAAGATTTCTTCATAAAATTAGGAGGATAGTATGTATGACCAGCAATGGGGAAAGATGTGATTTTGTAGTCTGATTTTGTTCTTTAAAGGAAGTACAGGCCATTCAATGAGAAATTAAAGATTTTTAAAACAGTTCCATAATCTACATTTTTATGCTGTCAACAAAAAGCTTTGGCTCATATTGTTTCTCTCTCTCTCTGTGTGTGTGTTTCCTGTTGGCTGTTAGTGCTGTTCCTGAATGGAGGAAGCAGGGAATACCTATTATCTGTACAAACATGCAAATGGAGCATAGCGGAGTTAGCTAGGCTCTCACAGCACCACAAATTAGGGATTTGAGAATGCATCGATTTCCATTCTGACCCATGTTTGTCACATACAGAGCTGTTTCCGTTCTACTGCAGTTCGGCTTCCAACAAAAACTACATTCTTCATCTCTCTGTCCTCAGAAAATTCTGTGGCAGAATTTTGCACGATTAATTATGTAATTGATTGTATTATTACATACAATTCATTTCAATGCAAAGAAAACACAATGCAAATGAATGGGTGTGTGTGTGTGTCATCAGTTAAAATATAGTTTGCATATTTTGAGATTCTGAGAAGGTCTAGAACTCCCAGACACCTTTTTATATAATTTGGCATTCCTTTATGGCATATACAGTGGAACCATCATTTTCAAGACTTGCCAAATCTAGAACTATACTTGATGATCAAATAACGTTGATAGTCTTTGTGTGGACAGGCGGAGTCCCCCAAACCCTGGGTGGCCCCCGTGTGGAATAACGACTCAAGACAACGTGCTATGGGATTAAAATTGGCCACAACTTTATTCTGTTTCAGATGTGGGTAGACCTTGGCTCAGGCATTGGGCGTTTATCCCTCCCAGTCTCCCGCCAGGGATCTGGGGAACATCAGGGCTATCCAATGTGTAGGGGGGAAGGGCTGGCCCTGGAGAACATATGTTCAAGCAGAGAGAGCCCACCCCCGCTACGCCGCCGCCGCAGAGGAGAGCAATGACAACCTCTAGGCATACAGCCAAAGCCTCCCCTCAAACAACCCCTTTAATGGGGAACCCTGGTATCGCTGCCACGAAGAGGAGGGGGGCTTGGGTCACCTCTGCACGCCCCCCCCATTTAGGGAAGATAGACTAAAGGATTCCGCCCAAGGCATGATACCGCCAAAGTTGTGACGTTTTGCTACAGGAAAGGCAAACCTGCCAATGCAGGAGAATTCCTTTCCAGCACTTCAACAGCGTCCTTGACGTAGCAGCGCCCGTGTACCTGTAGAGAAAAGGTTAACCTGCAAAAGAAGTATTAACTGAGGGTGGGTAGGGTGGGAGAAGCTCTGGAGCCAACTCACGATTCCCAGGTAAGATCCTCCCCCTATTGTGTGGGCAGGTAGTCCTTTCCCCTACCTGGCCTGATCACCTTGGCAACGCCTCCTCAGGAGGGATTGGGCAACTGGCTGAGGTAGGCGGAGATCTCCAGTTATCCAACCTGGGGAAGGCGAAGCCAAGCCTGTGCTAATGGTGCCGCATAGGATCCAGGGGGCTGCGCATGACCACGTTAAGGATGCCCCCCATTTAATGTGGGGAGCGGTCATTACTTGGACTTTGTTATTTAAACTCATGTTTCAACAACTTATTCTGTGTGCCTATTTTAGAGTTTCGTTTTGCATCTTTTAATTTTCATCTGTTGTTAGAATTGTTCTCTCTGTTTTATATACATTATAAAATGAAATAATAATAATAATAAAAAAATAAAATAAAAATAAAAATAAAAATAAACTTTACAAAAAAAAAATCAAAATAATGCAGCCAATCATCCATAAAACAACATAAAAAGCACTGACAGAATCATATGAAAACTAAAACCCCAAATGCAAGCTAAATGTATTCACCATCAGACTAAAGAGAAACTAAAATTAGAGAAATTAAAATAATATTGAGATGTTTGCACAAATGTGACAGTTCGATGAAAAATTCTAAGCCAGCAGCTGTCTCAACACAAGGGACTATGATTTCCTTTTAAATAAACTGAGACATATATCAGCGAAGGAAAGCTGAAACTTCTTTGGCAGAGGCCATTCTTGCAATTAAACGGTTGTAAAAGAACCTGAATTGCACGATAAATTATCTGGAATCTGAAGTGCCCTATAAATTATCTTATTTGCCAACAGCAAGTAAACAAAAGAAGAAGTACTTTGAATGCCACTGGGCACTTTATTTGTGAGAGTCGGGCTTCCCTCATTTAGCATCAAGAACAGAAAGAAACAGTTCCATCCTCACTGGGTTAGCTTTGCTCCGGGGGAACAGCCAGGTAGCTCAAGCAGCAGAGAGGACAAGAGGCAAGCTCTGGTGTATATACTTAACACATTTTACATTGTGCCTAATAATAATAATAATAATAATAATAATAATAATAATAATAATTTATACCCTGCCCATCTGGCTGGGTTTCCCCAGCCACTCTGGGCGGCTTCCAACAAAACACTAAAATAAAATAACCTATTAAACATTAAAGGCTTCCCTAAACAGGACTGCCTTCAGATGTCTTCTAAAAGTTTGGTAGTTATTTTTCTCTTTGACATCTGATGGGAGGGCGTTCCACAGGGTGGGTGCCACTACCGAGAAGGCCCTCTGCCTGTTTCCCTTGGGGCTTCTCACAGCGAGGGAACCTCAGCGCTGGACCTCAGTGTCCAGGCAGAACGATGGAGGTGGAGACGCTCCTTCAGATATACTGGACTGAGGCCACTTAGGGCTTTAAAGGTCAGCACCAACACTTTGAATTGTGCTCGGAAACGTACTGGGAGCCAGTGTAGGTCTTTCAAGAGGTGTCATATGGTCTCGGCGGCCACTCCCAGTCACCAGTCTAGCTGCCGCATTCTGGATTAGTTGTTGTTTCCAGGTCACCTTCAATGGTAGCCCCACGTGGAGCGCATTGCAGTAGTCCAAGCGAGAGATAACTAGAGCATGCATCACTCTGGCAAGACAGTCTGCGGGCAGGTAGGGTCTCAGCCTGTGTACCAGATGGAGCTGGTAAACAGCTGCCCTGGACACAGAATTGACCTGCGCCTCCATGGACAGCTGTGAGTCCAGAATGACGCCCAGGCTGTGCACCTGGTCCTTCAGGGGCACAGTTACCCCATTCAGGACCAGGGAGTCCTCCAAACCCACCCACCACCTGTCCCCCCAAAACAGTACTTCTGTCTTGTCAGGATTCAACCTCAATCTGTTAGCTGCCATCCATCCTCCAACCGCCTCCAGACACTCACAGATTTTTACCCAGGGCTTACTCCCAAAGCCTTTCTTACAAATGAGAGGATGAGGTTTAGGGTCAGAGTTGTCCTTCTGCTAGATGGGCTATCTTCCCAGTTTGA
This sequence comes from Podarcis tiliguerta, assembly GCF_965153285.1. NCBI lineage: Eukaryota > Metazoa > Chordata > Lepidosauria > Squamata > Lacertidae > Podarcis > Podarcis tiliguerta. The sequence continues at coordinate 64,762,241 of NC_139542.1, read as the reverse complement.
CGAGCCCCATTGGCCCCTCATTTCCTTCGACAGCACATGCAAAAACCACCTTCTTGACCATTGGATCCACTTTCGGTCTTGTTTGCTCAATCCACCAGAGCCTGTCTTCACATGCAGGGAAAGCCCTTCACTCACTGAGGGTTTGAGACCCACCAGCTACCCTCACCTGGTTTAGCCAGCCAGTCGAAGCCGTTTTGACAGGGGTGTGGCGGCGCCTGCATGCTGACAGTTTCTTGGAGCCGCAGGTGAGAGCCTAGTACAGGGTGGGGACCAAAGGTGGACAGAAGGAGCATGATATGTCCCCCACCAGAGATACCATTCCTCCTCTAAGACCCCATACACCCAAGCAGAAAAAACAATGCGGCAGATCAAAGAAGGTGTGAAAAGAAGCTGAAAAGGCGTGTTCTCATTAAAAGAGAGCACGTGTTGTGGTGGGGGCCAGGCAAGGCACCCTGCTGTTGCTAGGCATGTTTGGGATGGTTGGCCCTGGCAGGGATTGGTATCCTGAGTTACTGGGGTAATTTTGATGTTGCAAATTTGGGAGTGGGAACAGAGGTTTTTTAAGCCGTGCACACAGGAATCTGCTTTCTCTTTCGCTGCATGCTTCGGATCACCCGCCCTCCCTCCCTTAATTTGGGTCTTCTGCATTGACCTTGCTATGCCTGTCATGGGGTCATCTGCCTTGGGGCAGGGGCCTGGTAGGAATTTTGTCCATTTGGCTGATTGGCTGGTGCCATTTGGTTTTTGCCTACTGCATAGCAAATCGTCACAACTTGTAAGGTTGCAGTTAGGCATTGGTTCAAATTGGTTGGAGGAGGGGTAAGGATTGGCTGGGCCTGCCCCTCCAATGCTGCTGCTGCAAGGGAATTCCATTAAAGGAATTCAGGGGCTTGCCATGCTTTCGTCCAAATCCCTGGAATCGGGTTTGGGCCGTGCAAGCCCCTGGGATCATGCAGGGAGAAGGTGAGGGCCTGTGGCACAGCTCCAGTTTCTCCTCAGTATTGTTTCCCCTCACTGACTTTCGCTGGAATCCGGAAGTCAGTTCTGTCCCCAAGGCGGGGGGACAGATAGTCCCAACCAATGCCTAAGCGACAACTCACATCCATGTATGTTAATAAAGTTGTGGCCAAAATTATGCCAAAAACCTTAAACAAAAATTCTGTGTGATGTGTGAGTTATTGGGGTAGGGGTGTCTTGGGGACCTCAACACTCAACTGGCAGAGCATTCAACATGGTGTAGGCAAGGCAGAGGAGAATCTTCTGGACTACGGACTGCAATGTTCCAGGCATCACACTTTAGCCTGGGTATGCTTAGCATGCAGAAGACAGAGAAGACATGAATAAGGTTTCCAAATATGAGGAATTGTTCTCTCTTGCTTCAGAGGGCAGGACTGGAATCAGTGGGTGGACAGTGTGCTTTCCCAATCATAGCTTCAATGCTGGAAAGCAAATATTTACTGGAAATAGAACTTTTTCTACATTTATAACACCCGAGAAGCATATTTACACATTTACTCAGACATTTGTTCCATTGTGTCAGTGATTGCAGTTAGGCAATTTTAGTTACCGTATTTTTCGATCTATAGGACACACCCGACCGTAGGACGCACCTTGATTTAGAGGGGGAGAACAAGAAAAAAAGTTCTCCCCCTCTCTGCTCAGCTCCCCTTCAGCGAAGTGGCAGGAAAAACGGAGCCCCTTCCTTTTCTCCTCCCGCTTGGCTTAAGGGGCGCTGCGCAGCTCTCACTCTCTGCTGAAGCCAGGAGAGTCTTGCTCTCTCGGCTTCAGCAAAAGGAACCCGAAGCCTCCAGAGCGTAGCAGGATGTCCCGCTGCACTCTGGAGGCTTCAGGCGGCTATCCCTGAAGCCTGGAGAGCGAGAGGGGTGAGTGCGCACCAACCCCTCTTGCTCTCCAGGCTTCAGTGAAAGCAACGTGAAGCCTCCGGAGTGCGGAGGGAGTGCTCCCTCTGCGCTTCGGAGGCTTCGCATTGCTATCACTGAAGCCAAGGAGCCTGCATTCGCTCCATTGGACGCACACACATTTCCCCTTAATTCTTGGAGGGGAAAAAGTGCGTCCTATAGAGCGAAAAATACGGTAGGTCATTTAATGCTCTTGCTCCCCCCCCCCCCCCCCCGCTTTTACAATGGTAAGCTGCACTACTGAACTTACTTCCAAATGTGCTAAGCCAGCCCTGGAGACCCTCCTTCTCATTCTGCTGAGTGTGACCCTGAACTTCTGCCCTCAAGCCCTGCCCTTAGTGGCACCAGTAAATTGTGTTCAACAGGATTCCCCTGCAGCCTCGCAGCGTGACCCACTGTATTCAGTGGGGCTTGCTTTTTACGGACTGAAAGCACATGCACCCATTGAACTTCCCCTCACTGTGGGGATTATTCTTGAACTTCTGACTTGGACTTCAACACAGACCACTGTTTGCCCAACATCCTTGATGCTTCTAGCTTAGCAAATAGAGCTGGGAGCAATAGTGTTGCCAGAATACACACCCTGTCTTAATCTTCCTTCCCAGAATGTCTCAAGTGAACTGAAAACTAAGCTTTGGGTCGGATGATGTATTTTTACATAACTGGATGCTGTTGACCTTAGGAGAAGCAATAGAAGAATAGTTAATCACTTTGATCGGTCTACACTTTAAAATGACCTTATGCAAAGTCAAATAAAACATGTAGGACACCAAGTGCTAATCTACTAGGATTTATGTTCACCACACTGCTATGAAGACCAGAAATTTGTTGGAAATGGAGTTCACCTTTTAAAAAATTATTACCCACAACAAGTCTGTAAAAGGAAGAACATCGATAAGATACTTGAGAAAATGAGATTGAGCCTAATCAACATGAAATCACCTCTGAATAGCTCATTCTCAGCTTGAAATAGTACTGAATTCATAAAACAACGTGGGTAAGTGTTATTCTAGGTAATTCCTTTATTAGCAAGTTTTTGTTGAATTTACATTTTTGACACACCTTATTGGAAGCTTGAACCTTTTGACGGGAGATGGGCTGGGCAAGGCCACCCATGAGAACATGTGAGCCTCAGGTGGCAGACCCAGGTTTGTCTGCATGTGACTGGGTTCAGAGAAGACAGTAGTGGCAGCATACATGTGCCTTAGGGGCAGGCAGAGGCTACAACCTCCCCTCCAGCCAAGACCAGGGCCTAACCTCACAAAGTTGTGACGATTGCTAGGAGGTAGGCAAAAACAAAATGGCGGGTGCTCATTTGCCAAGTGCAAAGAAATCCTGCCTTGCCCCAATATGGCAGCCAGCGTAATCCATAGCAAGGTTGTAGTATGAACTGCAGTAAAATTAAAGGGTGGGGAATCTGGTGAAAAAATGGGGCGGAGGAGGAACTGCCAGGCTGGGCTGCAATTTATCCCCCCAGGAGTGGGCCCAGGTGGCGCTGGTTGACCAGTTAGGCCCACCTCTCCCCCCCCCCCGGGAAAGCCTGCCTGCTCATGCCAATTGCCGGCAGGCAACCAAACCCCGGCGCCCTCGCCGGATCACTGCAGGGCCCATGGCACAGCCACAACACTGCCCATCAGATAAGGTGAGCAGACTTTTGGCTGACCATTTGCGTATTACAGTCGTACCTTGGAAGTCGAATGGAATCCGTTCCGAAGGTCCATTTCACTTCCAAAATGTTTGTAAACCAAATCATGCTTTATTGGCCGAGGGAGTCAGCGTACAGCTTCTGGGTCATGTGGCCAGCTGGACTAAGCTGCTTCTGGCGAACCAGAGCAGCGCACGGAAATGCCGTTTACCTTGCCGCTGGAGCGGTACCTATTTATCTACTTGCACTTTGACGTGCTTTTGAACTGCTAGGTTGGCAGGAGCAGGGACTGAGCAACGGGAGTTCTCCTGCAGCCAATCAGAAGCCGCAGAAGCCCTGTCGGATGTTTGGGTTCCAAAAGAACGCTTGCAAACCGGAACAATCTCTTCTGGGTTTGTGGTGTTTGGGAACCAAAATGTCTGAGTTCCACGGCGTTTGACAACCAAGGTATGACTGTACTCAGTTTCTCATCCATGGACCCCAAACCACAGGAGCTTAAGATATCTATTCTATGATTAGTAGGGTTGTAAACAAGTATTTTGCAATATTATCACCTCTCTTCCAATGTCACTTTCAGTACGTATTTATAGCAATCTATATCTAATAATCAAGTACAATCCGCAAAGCAGAACAAGCACGGCCGCTGACACCTCATGGGACAAGAATCGTAGCTGTCCAGTCATAGGAGTCTGAATGCTGGAAAGCAAAGATTTCCTGGAAATGAGACATTTTCTGCATTTACAACACCTGGGAAATATGGCTGCGTGCTGTGATCCTAAACATGTTTACTCAGACATTTGTTCCGTTGTGTCAGTGATGAAGTGAGGTCATTTTAGACTCTGGACTCTGTCCTTAATGCTCTTGCTTCTCTGAAGGATGTATCACTTCAAAATGTGGAAAGCGAGCGCTGATATGCTAGGCGTCCCTCCTGCTCATTCTGTAGTTTCTGCCATAAACTCCAGCCATCATTGGCACGACTGCATTGCGTCCAACAGGAATTTATCCTGTAAGTGTGCTTAAGGACTGCTCCTAAGTGTGACCTGCTTATTCAGTGGCTCTTGCCATGTACTCATTGAACTCACAGTAGGGATTATTCTTGAATTTCTGGCTCAAATTTCAACACAGACCACTGTTTACCCAACGATCTTGGTGCTTCTAGCTTAGCAAACAGAGCTAGGGCAATATCGTGGTCAGGACATACAACAATGTCATATAATCTTCCTTCCCAGAAGGTCTTGTTGAGGTGAAAACTAAGCTTGTTCTTTCACATAAAAGTGATTAAATTTCTCTTATCTTCCCCCCTCCCTCCACTTGAAGGTACATATTGATCCCTACTCTGACCCTAGCATAAATTTAAAGGAACATCCTACTCATCTTGCTGGGACCAGGTACTTTGGCCGTTATCTTCCCAAGCTCAGACGAAAACGCAAGACTGTGATAGTATTGCTAAATTAAGGCCTGTATGCGAAATGCCAATTAGATGTCAGTTTAACGACTCTGTAGAAAGGAAGCCCTCTTCTTTCTGCCCCTTATCAAATGGGGGATTCACTTCAAAAACACAGTATGGCTGACTTAGAACTTAAATCTAGACCTTAATCTCTTCCGAAATTAGCATTTGGGGGTGGTCACATGTACGCTTCTGAAATTGCAGGCCCAGAACTTTGTGGAGCAGCTAACACAAGTGTTTGTTTGTTTATTATTAAATTTGTGAGGTCCATGCCTTTACACAAAATACCATAAAACATTATTAAAAGATAACAATAAGATTATAAAAGTAAGCTAAAATTCATGCCATGCTATCCCAGCAAGGAGACTACCCAAAAACCCCCACCATTCAGGAAAGAAGATACAGCAACAGGTTAGGAAAACAATGGGAGGGACCTCACCGTTTCGTCCAGGAACCGTACCCTAGTTTTCATAGCCTTCACCACAAAGACCGCTACCACGTGAGAAATCCGTGGATCAGCGTCCACCAGTAAAAACTTTACTTGGTCCTCAGAGTTGACTATTGATTTGGGAATAGTTAGTAACATCGCATCCCTGAAGGCCGAATAGATGGGACAATACAACATGTAATGTGTGAGATCCTCTTGGGTTCTCATATGACAAAGACATATACGTTGCTCTGCTGGGATTTTTGCATATCTGCCTGTCAGGTAGGCCGTAGGAATGGTTTGAAAACGGGCCATGGTGAAGGCTCTCCGAAGGGTGGGATTGGTGATATTCGCCAAATAATTGGCACAGGTTTTGACTGTTTTCAGTCGGGGAAGCCAGTGGGAGGACCCTGGGTTCTGAATTTTTGTGATATCTAATAGAGCGTCTCTCTCCAGGATCCATTCCCGAACTTTGTCTGGGCTCCACAGTTTGAGGGTGTTAAACTCCGGTAGGGTGTATCTAACCAGGATCTCAGATAGGTTTTGACGCCAAGTGGTATTCTTTTGAAGAGATACAAAGGCTTGTTTGGCCAATAAGGTGTTTGTGGTATTTGCAAGTTTGATGTAAAATCGTAGGAATCTTAAGTGGGCCCTGGCAGACACAGAGGGTAATCCAACCTCCACCCTCAAGAGAGCTGCTGGGGTTCCTTGAGGAAGGCCTAGAATCCTCTTGAGATAATAGTTTTGAAGAATTTCAAGCCGTTCTAGCAGCTTCTGATTCCATCCCCAGAGTTCTACTCCGTATAGCATCTGGGGAATCACTTTTCCTACAAAAGCTTTTAGTGCCGGGATCACCAATTGCCCTCCCCTCAAATAAAAAAAGCTGAGCAGAGCACCGATTGTCCTACGTGTTAGGAGGGCTACAGTCTTGAAGTGGGCAAGCCAGCTAGATGTAGCTTGGAAAGTGATACCAAGATATTTAAAAGAAAGTCTCTGTTCGATTACGTGTTCATCTAAAGACCATCTAAATGTCTGGCGAGCTCTAGTAAACACCACAATTTTTGTTTTGTCATAATTTATCTTTAGAGAGTTTTGGGCACAATAAGCTGCGAGCCCCTCCAGCATGCTGTGTAGGCCCCTACGAGTAAGTGCCATGACAGCCATGTCATCAGCATATAGCAATATATTCAGATGTTTGCCTTCCAGGGCGGGAGCTGCTAACTTATACTTTGCCATATGTTGAACAATGTCATTTATATAGAAATTAAAGAGGAACGGCGCTAACAAACAACCCTGTTTTACCCCTTTCCCCAGTGGCAGTGGGTCAGTATAGTTGCCTGACATCCCGGTTCTGATTTTAACTGTGGTGTCTGAATGTAACTCTCTAAGTATATTAAGAAGTCGTCTATCAATATCCGTCTCATATAGTTTTTGCCATAATTTGTCCCTACAGATTGAGTCAAAAGCAGATGTAAGATCTACAAAAGCCACAAAAAGTTTGCTCTTGTGTACCTTTGTATACTTATCTATCATTGTCTGTAGTACCAAGCAATGGCCTGTTGTACTATGGCCCTTTCTAAACCCTGCCTGCTCCGGATTAAGCAAGTTAGAGTGGTCAGCCCAGTCAACCAGTTTATTTAGCAGGTAGCGAGTGTAAAGTTTATACACAATGTCCAGGAGGCTTATGGGGCGATAGTTTGAGGGGTCTTGGGGGTCTCCCTTCTTATAGATGGGGGCTACCAGGCTCAGTTTCCAGTTTTCTGGGATTTTGCATGTATCATTTATTACCGTAAAAAATTGGGCCAAGAAAGCAGCCCACCACTGGGCATTTAATGTAAACACCTCAGGAGGAATCATATCTTCACCAGGAGCTTTGCCATTTTTGAGTGTTTTAATTAGCTGTAAACATTCTAATTCGGTAACAGGATCCCAGCCCATTAATAGATCATTTTTAAGAGAGGGGAACTGGCTCGGTTTAGCAATGTTTGGAGCTGTATATAGCCGGGAGAAATGTTGGTACCATAAGTTGGGTGAAATACTGTTGATTATAGTTTTCCCTTTGGGTGAAACTCCCTGAGCAATAATTTCCCAGAATTTTTTGTCGTCCCGCAATTTGATCGCTTTGTCAAGTGCCTCCCATTGTTCCTTTCTGTATAGGAATTTCTTGAGTTTTAGAGTGTTTTTATAATGAGAGCGCCACCTGTGCAGGTTTTCTATTGAGGACAGGGTCCCTTCCTGTTTTACTTTATTTTGTAATTTCCTAAGCAAAGATCTTAGATTCCTACAGTCTTTGTCGAACCAGGTCCTCGAGTTGTTTAATTGTTTGGGAGGATTGGAGCTCGTAAGTAGTGGGAAGAGCGACTCTGAGACCTGCTGAAATATTGAAAAGGGATCAGAATTAGATAAAATACACTGGTCTCTCAAGGCCAGTAAGTCTGATGAATGCAGGTGTTGTTTGATTTTAAAATCCAGGTCGCTGTTCCATTTACGTCTACGAAGGGCCAGAGTTAGAGGTGGGTCTGCACAGTGATTGCGGCATTGCGGGTCCTCCAAACCACGGGGAATTAGTGAAATTGATATAGGAAGATGATCACTCTCAATTCTATTGAAAGTGCTGAAGCCCTGTGACCTCTCCAAGAGTTTTGGGGAGACCAGGATATAATCAATAACGCTCGCACCTCTAGGCCCAAGAAAAGAAAAGAAACCCCCTGACCTGTCCATATGGGTACCATGCAAATTATACAAATTATGTTTGAAGGCAGTCTCCATTAATGTAATGCCTGCCTTATTCAAGACCTTGTCGTCAGAGGACCAGGGAATAAACCAATCTGCCTCTGGCAGGAACTGAGATTTAGAACAGTACGTATTAATGTTATTTCCTATCCTAGCGTTGAAATCACCTGCCAGCAGGATATCCATGCCAGGGAGTTCTAGTTCAGCCTTCTCCAAACATAGCTCTAAATCTTCCCAGATTTGTAACGAATGGGGAGGGGAGCCTATGGGAGGGATATATAAATTAAAGCAGAGAAAATCTCCTCCTTCCCTGCTAGAAACAAGTAAGATTTGTAAATTGTTACTTTTCACCCACTGCTGTTGCCGGGCCTTGCACTTTAGCTTAGTGGATATAAAAGTGACTAAACCACCACTAGGTCGGCCTCGGGTATTTGATTTTAACGCGGGGGTAACAAAGGCTTCGTATCCCTGTAGAGAAGGGGCATGGAGATCTAAACACCACGTCTCCTGTAGACATATGATCTGAAATTTTGTAAGGAAATCCAGAAGGTCGACATCGCCCTGCTTAGATAGCCATCCCGCCACATTCCAAGATAGAATGTGGAAATAGGGTGATGGTGGAAATAGTGGCAGTCAATCTCTTTTCCGGTGGTTTGAGGCTCCTAAGTTGGGCTCCTCCTCTTTCTGCCCTGCTTGGTGGTTCCAGGTTTGAGGTCGCTGGACCCTAGGTAAGTGTGATGGCTTTAACCGAGGGGCCAGTTGGTTGATATGGCCCAGAGGATCTTCGATGGCATCGTTGCCGATATGATGTTCAGCAGGTTTTTGGAGAGCAAGGGTTTTGCCGACCCGTATAGTCTGTACAGGTAGCAGGTCAACAGCTGTATCTTGCGTCGGTACTGTTAGTGGGTCAAAAATTGACAAAAGCTGTGGATCTTGGTTGCGTATTGGGCTTGGAATAATGGAAGCCTCCAGTTCCGGCATCGAGGCATATGAGGTCGAGAGCATTTCAGACTGGTCTTGCTTGGGTAGTCCAATGTCAGGCTCGTTGCACGTAGAGACCAAGGTACCAAGCGGGGGGTGTAGGAAATCAATTAAGTCATTTGCGGGCAGGCTTGCCACTCCCTGTGGGGTAATAAATTTGCCCTTATTTGGGGTCCCCGGCTCCATTCCCCTGTCTATTTGTTCTTTATGGCGCACAGGCCCAGCATCGTCACAGACAGCACCTGTCCTGGTGCGTAGTGGTGTACGGGTCAGGTTAGTGAATACCCTTGTGAAATAAATGTGCCATTTCCTTGTATGGTTTCTTAGTTTTAGAATCTTTGCAACGAGATGGGCAGATCTAAAGTTAATAACCATACGTCTCATGTAAGGTCCAGAAGGCAGCCATGTGATGTCCGCGATATCTGCGCGGCGAAGTGCCTGCCCCAGCAGTTGGGTCAGGGAATTTATGACCGAATGTTTATCCGCCCATTTATTATAATTCAAGGGGTGGTTTCCCACCAGTACTGCAAGTTTGCTGATCTGGAGTTGCAAACTTAAGTTTTGTACTTGGTTGGGCAGGCATCTCACTTGTTTTTGTGCAAGGTTGGCCTGCACACTTGGGCAGGGGTGTGCAGAGTTTACAGTGTTGTTAAGCTGAGGAAGTGAGGGGAGGCAGCGGAACAAGCCAAAAACATTTTCAAGCTTCTTTTCGATCCCATCCAGCCTTTTATATAAGTTGGTGATGGTGTGTGTTATCAGCTCAGTCTGGCAAATTAGCAGTTCCAGTACCTCACGGTCCTTATTTAACTGGGCTGGTGGCTGGGATAGTTCAGGTGAAGTTTTTTGCAGGGACTCAAGAGTCTGTTCCCTCTGTTCCTTCATACACAGGCTCGAGGCTAGTTGTGGGCCATCCACAATGCCGGCAGGCTCCTCATGAGTAGTACTGGGAGCAAGAGCCTCATAACTGTTTGCTGTAGGGAAATTTCTACAGATCTCATTTAGGTCATTGTCAGGCAAGAAGTCCCTGATATTTGTCTGTTTTTTGGCAGCACTCGTAGCTTCATTAGAAAGCTGCCTGCAGCGTTTCTTCCCTCTCATATCAGCAAGAAAATAGGGAGGGAATTTCTCAGAACTGCAGGTCAGGGCAGGTTGTGCTGTTAATGAGCCCTGCTCCCTTTAACAGTCTTTAACTTCCGCGTTTTCTTGAAAATTTATGAGAAAAGTAAAGATAATCTGATCCATAAAACCATAGACTTCTAAAATAAACGCCTTAAGGCATCTTAGAGCCTTTAGGACCCGTCAAGGCAGATAATCAAAACAAAGCTTTACCGGGCGTGAGACAAGGCTGCCGTTCACGTCGCCATCTTGATCACCATCCATCCATTCACCATCCAATACGAATCGCTAACACAAGTGCTTTGGCAGAACAGATTAGGTATAACAAGGCAACCCTAATAAATAGTCTTTAAAGAAACATTTCCCTCTGATTGGAAACAAAATATTCCAGCTCTGGGGTAATGTACATTTCTGCTGGGTTTGAGGGCACACCAGAGAACTGGGAAGGCCTTCAGCCATATGAACCCAAACTTTTCTGTGGCTGTCCCTGATACATCCCCAAACTACCCCCTTATTGGTCCCAGAGTTATCAAGGGTGCAAAGGTTTCTGAGGTCGTGGCAGAAAGGGGCTACCTGACATCTTCAAGGTTGGAGATCTATTTCTCAGAGGAGGAGGTTCAATGTCTCCTATGGCCCCGGGGCACCTTCCAAGGAATATAAGAAGTTGGGAAACTGGTTTAAGTTCCCTTTCTCCAGTGAACATAGAAAGGCGTTCTTGGGAAAGGTGGAGGTGGAGATCTAAAAAAGACTTCAGTAGACTGTAGACTTCTGTAGACCTCTGTAGACTTCAGACCGTGGGATTCCTAGGTAAAGCAGGTCAATTGGTATAAACTATATATATATATGTTGTTGTTGTTTAGTCATATCCGACTCTTCATGACCCCATGGCTCTTCATGACTCTTCATGACTCCATGGACCAGAGCATGCCAGGCACTCCTGTCTTCCACTGTCTCCTGCAGTTTGGTCAAACTCACGTTAGTAGCTTCAAGAACACTGTCCAACCATCTCGTTCTCTGTCGTCCCCTTCTTCTTGTACTCTCCATCTTTCCCAACATCAGGGTCTTTTCCAGGGAGTCTTCTCTTCTCATGAGGTGGCCAAAGTATTGGAGCCTCAGTTTCAGGATCTGTCCTTCCAGTGAGCACTCAGGGCTGATTTCCTTGGAGAGGTTTGATCTTCTTGCAGTCCATGGGACTCTCAAGAGTCTCCTCCAGCACTATAATTCAAAAGCATCAATTCTTTGGCGATCAGCCTTCTTTGTGGTCCAGCTCTCACTTCCATACATTACTACTACCATAGCTTTAACTATACGGACCTTTGTCGGGAAGGTGATGTCTCTGCTTTTTAAAATGCTGTCTAGGTTTGTCATCACTTTCCTCCCAAGAAGCAGGCGTCTTTTAATTTCATGACTGCTGTCACCAACTGCAGTGATCATGGAGCCCAAGAAAGCAAATATAGTTTATACCAATTGACCTGCTTTACCTAGGAATCCATAGTAGATGGATAATAGATATGGAGATATATCTATTAAAATATTAAGAATATATAATCATTTCAACGTGGTAAAAGTTTGAGAGAACCAGTATGGAGTTCAAATTGTGAGCATTTCATTTGCTGCCATTAGATTCATTCAGAAATAAGTTGAGCTATTTCCCCCAAAATACAGTGGTGCCCCGCAAGACGAATGCCTCGCAAGACGGAAAACCCGCTAGATGAAAGGGTTTTCCGTTTTGGAGGTGCTTCGCAAAACGAATTTGCTATGGGCTTGCTTCGCAAGACGAAAATGTCTTGCAAGTTCTGCGGGGTTTCCCCCCCCCCCTTTCCCCAGCCCCTAAGCTGCTTAACAGCTGTTCTCTAAGCCGCTTAACAGCTGATGCTAAGCCGCTTAACAGCTGATCTAAGCCACTTATCAGCTGATCCACTAAGCCGCTAATAGCCTTTTAGCAGCTAATCCGCTAATCCCTTAATAGCCGCTAATCCCTTAATAGCCGCTAATCCCTTAATAGCCGCTAATAGCCGCTAAACCGCTAATAGCGCTAATAGCGCTAATCCGCGAATGGGCTTGCTTCGCAAGACGAAAAAAACCGCAAGACGAAGAGTCTTGCAGAACGGATTCTTTTCGTCTTGCGAGGCACCACTGTAGATAAAAGCATCTTATTGCCAAGTCGATTGAATTTGAAATTAAACTCGCTCCAATAAGCCCTGGTCCTCTCCCCATCCTTCTCACTTATTGAACAGGTGTGTCAGGAGTGGCAAGCTATGGCAAGTGGAGCAAGGAAGACTGGTATCTCTCTCCTGCCCTTTCTGGCAGAATTTAGCAGGTCATTGGGTGTGGGAGATGGGGAGAGGCACATCCCAGTAGCCTGTAAGACATTGGGAAAATGCAAAAAGAAGTTGAAGGAAAGGTGGCGATGGGAGTATCAGTGTATGCCTGAACCAAACTGTGAGAAGACATAAATAATGTACCGTATTTTTCGCTCTATAAGACGCACCAGACCATAAGATGCACCTAGTTTGTGGAGGAGGAAAACAAGAAAAAAAATATTCTGAATCTAAGAAGCCGGAACAACAAGAGGGATCGCTGCACAGTGAAAGCAGCGATCCCTCTTGCTGTTCTGGCTTCTGGGATAGCTGCGCAGCCTGCATTCGCTCCATAAGACGCACACACATTTCCCCTTACTTTTTAGGAGGGAAAAAGTGAGTCTTATAGAGCAAAAAATACGGTACTTAATTAGTGCGTTGCAGAACACCTTTCATTTACAGGGCACTTAAGTTAAAGGTTTGAAGTGTTTATCTTATTATCATCTTTTTTATTACTTTAGTCCAATCAATAAACTGCTGGCACGGCATTTTTCATCTCTAATATCTCCAATTTGATATCACCATTGTCGTCACAATGGCGTCAAAACATCTGCTAGTGTTTATTATGGCAATTTCTACGACCAATCTCGTTTCCGTTTCACATGTCAGTTTGCCCTTAAAAGACTCAGCAGCCTCACACTTGCATTTTGTATATTTTCAGTGAAAACAATATTTGATAACAATACGCAAGATGCCACGTGGGAGCATAACAGGCACAATAAAATGGAAGCTTAGTTGGCTGTTTTAATGGTCAGGCCCTCATCTGTGCTCTTCCTAGAGGTTACCATCGTTCACTTGTGGTCATTCCCAACTGTTCATACGTTGCAGGCAAAGGCAACAAGCACAATAATAATAGAATTGCACCTTGCCGACAAAGGTCCATATAGTTAAAGCTATGGTTTTCCCAGTAGAGATGTATGGAAGTGAGAGCTAGACCATAAAGAAGGCTGATTGCTGAAGAATTGATGCTTTTGAATTATGGTGCTGGAGGAGACTCTTGAGAGTCCCATGGACTGCAAGAAGATCAAACCTATACATTTTGAAGAAAATCAGCCCTGAGTGCTCACTGGAAGGACAGATCCTGAAGCTGAGACTCCAATACTTTGGCCACCTCATGAGAAGAGAAGACTCCCTGGAAAAGACCCTGATGTTGGGAAAGATTGAGGGCACAAGGAGAAGGGGACGACAGAGGATGAGATAGTTGGACGGTGTTTTCGAAGCTACTAGAATGAGTTTGACCAAAATGCGGGAGGCAGTGGAAGACAGGAGTGCCTGGTGTGCTCTGGTCCATGGGGTCATGAAGAGTCAGACACAACTAAATGACAAAACAACAACAAGGAACCCTGAGGAGTCCAACCTTCTGCAGTGCAGGAATATGAAGCCGTCCCAAAGGGAGATTGAACCTGCAACCTTGACATTCACAGCACCATGCTCTAACCAACTGAGCTATCCAGATTTGTAAACCACTTCACAGCCAGAAGCCACTTAAACTGCATATAGCAATATTGCATATTAATGAAACTAATGTGTAGATTTAATTTGTGCTTTAGAAAAGTTTCGATGTGTTGCCCATAAATTATCTTCATAATTGTTAAAACAACTTTATAGGGTACAGCAATATCAGAAGCAGCTTTTTCTAAGCTCAGATACCTCTTCAGTGCTGAAATACCAGTGGCCTTGACATACAAACATACATACATACATACATACGTGTGTGTGTGTGTGTGTGTGTGTGTACACACACACACACAGTGGTACCTTCGGTTAAGTACTTAATTCATTCCGGAGGTTCATTCTTAACCTGAAACTGTTCTTAACCTGAAGCACCACTTTAGCTAATGGGGCTTCCTGCTGCTGCTGCGCCGCCAGAGCACAATTTCTGTTCTCATCCTGAAGCAAAGTTCTTAACCCGAGGTAATATTTCTGGGTTAGTGGATTCTGTAACCTGAAGCGTATGTAACCTGAAGTGTATATAAACTGAGGTACCACTGTATATATTTAAGGTGAACAAAATATTCCTATATACTGTCTTTGAAATGACATTTTGGAGCCTTAGCCCACCAAGGCAAAAATGATTTTGGAGCACACTACGACTGATTAAGACAAGTCCTTTTCCCCCAAACCAGGTCTATCAATTCTCCGAACTGAAAACAAAACCCTGATTAATTTTAAAGGAACAGAAATCCCTTTCCCAATAATACAATAGGACCGATTATGTTCTAGTTCGCACTATTTCTGAATCTGAAAATAAATTACCTCAAGTTCTACAGGACTCTAAATCTGAAGGTCCTTCCTCCTTGAATCAAACTGTCCCCTTCCTAACCAAATTTTGGGTGAAACCTTCAAGGCTGCTTCAAGCTCAAGCAAGGAAGTTCTACAACAACAGAATAGCCTACTCCCATGGTGAGAGCACCCGCCAAGTCGCAAAAAAAAAGGGGGGGGCATTTTCCAAATTGGCATAGAAAGGGGAGGTTTCTGTCTCCTGAAGACATCAGAATGTCACTTTTTGAGAAAATGCATGCCTCAGCTGCTGGAGCAGGGATGCTGAGGATTCAAGACATGCTCCTCTGAATTATTTGACACAGTAGGTTCTCTGTGCTCTTCTGATCCTGTCTCACTAGTATTTTCCTCTGTGGAAGAGAGTTCAGCTGCAGCCTCTTCAGGCAATCGTGATATCCGGCGATGAACAACTGTCAGAACACACAATATAATACAGCAGATGAAAGTAGCGTTATAGATTAGCACACCCACTATCACTCAGGTGATGCAACTATTGGGTTGTGGCGCTCATCTCGCTTTCAGGCCGAGGGAGCCGGCGTTTGTCCACAAACAGCTTCTGGCGCAACAGGACACTGTGATGGAAACCAGAGCGCACACAAAACCATTTACCTTCCTGCTGCAACGGTACCTGTTTATCTACTTGCACTGGTGTGCTTTTGAAGTGTTAGGTTGGCAGGAGCAGGGACAGAGCAATGGGAGCTCACCCCGTCGCGGGGATTCGATCCGCTGACCTTCTGATCAGCAAGTCCTAGGCTCTGTGGTTTAACCCACAGCACCACCCGTGTCCCGATACATCCCTATTGTAGAAGTCATTAAACTCTGCACAGCAAGGTAAACGTTAAATTGCAGGTGAGGTTCCAAGTTCTTATGCTGAGCGTGCGTGTGGGCTCGATGTCGATTTATGCTCTCTGCATGACATTTCAATACCATCCTTGAGTAAACCGCATTGATCTGAATCTTAGATAACCTTAAGATTACACTATAAAATAATCAACTCAATCAGTTCCATCAGGTGAGAAACATGAACGTTGTAAAGAAAATTGTCTCTTCCTGCTATCTTGTCTTGTTAATATTCTACCAACAATCCTTTTTTTAAAATCTAGATGAATACTTTAGTTGAATACTGACTAGAAACAGGTTTAAACCAGCTTTATTTGGCTTTCTCACGCTCGGAGAGCAACTGAACCACAAGTAAAAAAATAAAAATAAAATAAAGGTTAAATACCGGTTGCAAAAGGGACGCGGGTGTCGCTGTGGGTTCAAACACAGAGCCTCGGACTTGCCGATCAGAAGGTTGGCAGTTTGAATCCCCGCAACGGGGTGAGCTCCCATTGTTTGGTCCCTGCTCCTGCCCACCTAGCGGTTTGAAAGCACATCATAGTGCAAGTAGATAAATAGGCGTTTCCGTGCGCGGCTCTAGTTCGCCAGAAGTGGCTCAGTCATGCTGGCCACATGACCCGGAATCTGTACGCCGGCTCCCTCGGCCAATAAAGCGAGATGAGCGCCGCAACCCCAGAGTCGGTCACGACTGGACCTAATGGTCAGGGGTCTCTTTACCTTTACCTTACTGGTTGCAAATAAGACTGCACAAAATCTTTATACCCACCGATACTGGCAACACCCGCCTCCCTTTCCAGGATTTGGGTGAGGGAACAGGAAGTGCTGTATAACGTAACTCCCTCCAAAAGCTAGCTGTGTCATGCTTGTATCAGTGAAAGAAGAAATAATTGTGGAAGTCCTTCTCTCTCACCCCATCCCAATAGATGAAAGAGGGTTGATTTCTTCTATTCTTATAATAATTTTCTTTTATTCTTATATAAGAATAAGAATAAAAGGAAATTATTATAAATTAGTTTGGAGATGTTATTTAATGCCAGTCAGACTAAATCAAATAAACAAGGAATATTTGGCGTTATCTTGGCAGGGGAGGCCAGGAAACCGGGAATTATGTTCACATGTGGTGGGGGTGTAAAGATGCACAATTTCTCTGGCAAAGGGTGTTTAAGGATAACAGAAATCACTGGGTTAAAGCTGACCAAAAGTCCAGAGGTAGCAGTATTATCAATTTACGATGGGGTGGAAGGTTCACAGACTATGAAGGACTTGCTCACAAATTTATTGACAGCTGCACAAATTATTATATAGCCAGGAAGTGGAAGGGGCAAACAGAATATAAAATGGAAGAATGGTATAAAGAGGTGTGGGATATGGCTATTAAGGATAAATTAATATGTGCTATTAAAGTAATACAGGGAATATGCAGGAGAAATGATTTTGAGGAGATACGGAGGGCGTTTGTGGAATTTGTACTGTTAAAATGGAAAGGGGTCAAACCATTATGAGAGGTGTTGAAATTTTGGGAGACTGGGTAGTTATAATGGAATGGTCTCATTGGTGGGGTGCACATCTTTATTCTTATTTATGTATGATTCATACTTTGTCAAAATAAAAGAAGAAGAAGAAGAGAGAGAGAGAGAGAGAGAGAGAGAGAAAGAAAGTCGGTTGAGTCCCTCACAATGTGGAAATGCAACAGAACTATCCACTCTCAGAGGCCATCACTCACTAATCAGCCATGTGGGCAAGTCTTTCAATCAGGAGACACTTTTAGGTCCATGACTCTTGCAGAGACACCACTGGGCAGTCTCTTTTGAAGGGAGAAGTGGTTCTGCACTTTTGAGGAGTAAGATCAGTTCTTACACAGTATATAATCATGGGAAACAAAATGAAACAACAAACCCTGTGCCTCAGCTTAGAAAACACAGGTGTAGAACCTCAGCATTGCTCATATTCCTTTTATTACTCCACGAGAAGTTCCACAATTATTCGTCTGGAATTTATATAAGCAATATATTGAAAAAGGGAGGTCTCTAGTTACTGGAAGGGACACAGGTGGGGTTGTGGGTTAAACCACAGAGCCTAGAACTTGCTGATCAGAAGGTCGGCAGTTCGAATCCCCGCGACGGGGTGAGCTCCCGTTGCTCGGTCCCTGCTCCTGCCAACCTAGCAGTTCAAAAGCACATCAAGTAGATAAATAGGTACTGCTCCAGTGGGAAGGTAAACGGCGTTTCCGTGCGCTGCTCTGGTTCGCCAGAAGCGGCTTAGTCATGCTGGCCACATGACCTGGAAGCTGTACGCTGGCTCCCTCGGCCAATAAAGCGAGATGAGCGCTGCAACCCCAGAGTCGGCCACGACTGGACCTAGTGGTCAGGGGTCCCTTTACCTTTACCTAGTTACTGGTGGTATCGGGCTAGGCTATACAGTCATACCTCGGGTTGAAGTAGCTTCGGAATGAGTATTTTTGGGTTGCGCGCTGCAGCAACCTGGAAGTAATGAAGCGCATTACTTCCCGGTTTCGCCGCTCATGCATGCACAGACGGTCAAAATGACGTCACGCGCATGTGCGGAAGCGGCAAATCGCGACCTGTGCACATGCAGCCACAGGTTGCGTTCGCTTCTGGATGTGAACAGGGCTCCGGAATGGATTCCATTCGTATCCAGAGGTACCACTGTACGTGGTCCCTTTTTAAAGAGCTGCTGGTTCACAAGGTGTGAACCAAATGAAATAAATCAAATAAATAAATCAAAATGTGGATCAAAATGAAATAAATAAAAATAAAATATGAATAAAATCAGAACTGTGCAAGGCTACATTTTCATTCCATGCTTTTATTATTTAAGCTGGCATCCGATCTCAATTCTTTCCCCTCTGTAGTGAAAATGTAAACTAGGCTTTTTGACCTGTTTGCCTTCAGTAGTCTTTAAAAATCTAATTTGATTCCTTTTTCTATCGAGGAAAACAAATAGGACAGAGCAACAGCTTATGTAATCAAACACATGGAATATTCTATTTAAAAAAGCCTTGTACACCTGTGATTTTGTTATTTATTTATTTTTTTGCTTTTCAGCTGTATGGCTGCTGCTAGATACTTACCCAACAGAGCCCGGAAACACTGTATGAAAAATACAACCAATGTAGAGACAAACAAGGAGCCCAGGAAGTAAATCTGCAAGGAATTCAGAAGTTTGTATTAGTTAGAGCACAAAATGCCAGGCATTTACTCAAAGAACAGTGGAGTTGTACGCACCAGACTAGAATGCAAAGTTGTCTTCCAGAAAACACGCAGGTGGAAATAAAGCAAAGCTAAAGTGCATGGACTGATTGATTCTTGGTTGCTATAGCTCCAACACCTACGGACAACAATAAGAAAGACATCAATGTCAAATAAAAAATATGCCTAGGACCCTCGTACCTACGGGACAGCCTCTCCTGGTATGTCCCACAGAGGAACTTACGGTCTTCAAACAAAAACATCTTGAAGGTCCCAGGCCACAGAGAGGTTAGGCTGGACTCAACCAGAGCCACGGCTTTTTCGGCTGTGGCTCCAATCTGGTGGAACGCTCTGTCACAAGAGACTAGGGCCCTGCGGGACTTGACATCTTTCCGCAGGGCCTGCAAGACAGAGCTGTTCCACCAGGCCTTTGGCCAGGGCACAGCCTGACTCCCTCCTTTGGCAATCTTCACAGAACTCTAGCCCAATGGTTGCCATCAATTTGATTTGAATTAATTTTAGAATGAAATGATTTTAGAATGTTGTATTATTTTATTGTTGTTAGCCGCCCTGAGCCCGGCTTTGGCTGGGGTGGGCGGGATATAAATATTATTATTATTATTATTATTATTATTATTATTATTATGGCTCTCAGCAGCCTGTCGCAAGAGCAGACAAGGACTATGCAGATGAAGGAGTAAAGCTAGGCAGATAGAAGGCTTGAGTCTTAACTGGGGCCATCAGTGATAGGGCACAGACTTTCCTTCCACATCAAAGAGCCCATCATATGGTCTTCCACCACCACCTTATGACACGTTCTCATTTATTAGTTGAGTTACTGTGATTAAAATTATGACCAACTGTTCAGGTAGCTTGAGGAAATGGCTGCAGCTCTGATGAGAGTTGAGGAACAGTCAAAAGGCAGCTGGTTTCTCAGCAGAGCTGAGAGTTCTCAACCATCTAGAACTTAAAGATTGCAATCCTAAAGCTACTTCCGTTGATGTCAAATTCAGCTTCTTGGCACGAAATTTTGAGCAAGCATGCTTCCTAGGCTTGTGGGGAAGTTTTGGATCTTGTGTTGTTTTGGAGAGAGGTCTTCTCAGTCAGTGGTGGCTTCAGAGCCTCCTTCAGGCATTCTCACCTGGGTAATTACAGTCATGAGGTGGAAGAGAGTGGGACCATGTCCACAGGCCCTAGACCTGTCATCCATGTGTTAGAAGGGAAACTCTGAAGAGCGAAGCCTTTTTCTGTGCATGTAGGTACTCCTCATGATTTAGAACATGGCGAAATCCATACTGTGAGTCAAAAGCCAGCAGGAGGAAGGAGAATGTTTTTCCTCTTCAGGCCTTCTCAGTGTGGAGGACTCCCTGGTCCTGAATGGGGTAACTGTGCCCCTGAAGGACCAGGTGTGCAGCCTGGGAGTCATTTTGGACTCACAGCTGTCCATGGAGGCGTAGGTCAATTCTGTGTCCAGGGCAGCTGTCTACCAGCTCCATTTGGTATGCAGGCTGAGACCCTATCTGCCCGCAGACTGTCTTGCTGGAGTGGTGCATGCTCTGGTTATCTCCTGCTTGGTCTACTGCAATGCACTCTCCATGGGGCTATCTTTGAAGGTGACCCAGAAACTACAACTAATACAGAATGCGGCAGCTAGACTGGTGACTGGGAGAGGCTGCTGAGACCATATAACACTGGTCCTGAAAGACCTACATTGGCTCCCAGAACGTTTCCAAGCACAATTCAAATTGTTGGTGCTGACCTTTAAAGTCCTAAACGGCCTTGGCCGAGTATACCTGAAGGAGTGTCTCCACCCCCATCGTTGTGCCCGGACACTGAGGTCCAGCGCTGAGGGCCTTCTGGCAGTTCCCTCACTGCGAGAAGTGAGGTTACAGGAAACCAGGCAGAGGACCTTCTCGGCAGTGGCACCCGCCCTGTGGAATGCCCTCTCAGCAGATGTCAAAGAAATAAACAACTATCTGACTTTTAGAAGACATCTGAAGGCAACCCTGTTTAGGGAAGTTTTTAATGTGTGAAGTTTTGTCGTGTTTTTAATATTCTGTTGGGAGCCCCCCAGATGGGCGGGATTTAAATAATAATAATAATGATATGTTGTTCTTGTTCTTGTTCTTGTTCTTGTTATGTGTAGATGTCAAGGAGGAAGGAAGGGCCAGCAGACACAGGAGAACACTTGAAGAGGCCTAGCATTCTTTTGGAAGAGTACTGTGGCCCAACAAGCCATCCTGTTTTGCTGTTCTTGGTGGCTTGTGATAACTTTTCCATTCCCCAAGACCAGGGATTCTCAAGCTTTCTACCTTCAGGAAAATATTTTCCCCAGGATTTGCTTGCCAGAGGAACTTCATGGAGCTCAGGGAACACTATCAGTTCACAATGAGCATGGGCCCATTCTGAGGGTGCTCAGAGCTTCTCCTGCAACTTGCACGCTGCATGCAGAAAATAGTGGCAAGGCAGAGAGTTGTCTTCCAGGAAAGGATTTGCCATTACTGATCTTCTTTTTGAGGAACTCTTGTGTCAGGGAACTGCCATCGGAGCGGGAGGCGGAGAGGAGGCTCCAAGACGATGGTGGAGAAGGTCCCAGTAGGGGGAGAGGTAGCCCATCTGCTGGGGAAGGAAATCAGCGTAACACCAGTGGAGAAGGGGGGCAGATGGGGGAATCGGAGAGGTGGCTCCAGGACTCTTCGCAGGAGACAAGTGGAGAGGGCACGAGTACTCCGCTGCCCACACCCACTTTGCGCAGAAAACTTCCGTGCAGGCAAAGGGGGAGGAGACTGGGCGTCAAACAGCTTTTATGCTGGAAGAGGTTTAAGAAACGCCCACTGACAGATTCTGCCAGCGACTGAGGCAGCCACGGAACTTGAGGCTGTCCAGACAGAAAGGGTTCAACCAGGCAACCTAGCCAGGAGTAACGGCAACTTACGCACGAGCAACCCCTAGAACCATTACATCTTGGTATGCTTCTGACAGACCCCAGGGTCCCCTAGAATACATTTCAAAGACCACCATCTTAGGCATTTTAACGTTGTTGCCAATTTTATGGCATCTTGCTATTATTTCTGTTGCTTCACATTTCACACCGTGCTAAATAAAAACCTGCTCTTAACGTTTTAAGGACGGAAATGATGGACAAGAACAGTCTCACCTTTCATAAAGCTCCTGGAGCACGTTTGCATTACTGGAGTTGATGGTCCTGTCAATTCCTAAATGATCTAAAATGTGATGAGGGATGGAATAACCTTCTTCCAGGAGAACAGCCAAATTAAAGAACCCCTGCAACGTGCAAAACAAAGGCGTTTCCAGTCAAACAAATAGCACTTCACGGCTCTGTGGCAAAAGGCGTTGGGCGTTTTTGCTTTTAAAGGGGACAAGGAGCCAGAGAAGCTGGTGAAGAATTCACCAAGACAGATAATGCAGCCCTGGAGCAAGAAGCTCCCTTGTCAATTCATAAATTGAATGAATTGCAAGAAAGCTCAACAGCTTTAGCCTCCCCCACCCCCCAAATTGGGGGCACTGGGCGTTTTTTTGCACCCCGGCGCTGCATAGTGTGTTCTCCCTCATGGAGAGCACGGGTTGCGGGCGGGGCTGACGAGACACCTCACTGTTGCTAGGCAAATGGTTTGGCCATCCTTTAAGCAGGGGCGGGCTGTTACTGGGGAAATCTAGATGTTGCCATTTGTTGATTGACAGCCCTATTTGTTAAATACAATGCACGCAGTGACGAGCTTCCTCTTTCGCTGCGTGCTTCAGATCACCTGCCCTCCCTTCCCTAATGTTAGGCTGTTTGCTTGACCTTGCTATGCCTGTCATGGGGTTGTCTGCTTTGGGGCAGGGGCCCGGTAGGAATTTTGTCCATTTGGCTGATTAGTGTGTGCCACTTGGTTTTTGCCTACTGCATAGCAAATCGTCACAACTTGTAAGGTTGCGGTTAGGCATTGGTCTTGGAATTGGTTGGTGGAGGGGTATGGATTCGGCTGTGCCTGTCCCTCCAAAATGCTGCTGCTGCTGCTTCAAGGGTTTTCCGTTGAAGGAACCTAGGGGCTCGCTATGCTTTTGTCCGAAACCCCCTGGCAAGGGGCTAGGGCCACGCAAGCCCCTGGGAGCATTCTGGGGAGAGGTGAGGCATGGTTCCCAGTCTCGTCTCTCTTCCCAGGTGACTTACCCTTGCTGACTTCGCGGGGGGTGTGAATGTCAGAGCTGTCCCCATGCGGGGTCAGTTAGTGCTACCAATGCCTAAGCAACCACTCACATTGCTGTAATTTAAATAAAGTTGTGGCCAAAATTATGCCAAAAACCTTAAACAAAAATTAAGTGCCAATTGTGTTTTTCTTTGGGGGGGGGGGTGTCTTGGGGACCTTGACGCGCAAATGCTAAAGACGGCCCTGAACGTGACAGGGGTTTGTGGGACACTGCAGATCTCATAGAATCATAGAATCATAGAATCATAGAGTTGGAAGAGACCACAAGGGCCATCGAGTCCAACCCCCTGCCAAGCAGGACACACCATCAGAGCACTCCTGACATATGGTTGTCAAGCCTCTGCTTAAAGACCTCCAAAGAAGGAGACTCCACCACACTCCTTGGCAGCAAATTCCACTGTCAAACAGCTCTTACTGTCAGGAAGTTCTTCCTAATGTTTAGGTGGAATCTTCTTTCTTGTAGTTTGGATCCGTTGCTCCATGTCCGCTTCTCTGGAGCAGCAGAAAACAACCTTTCTCCCTCCTCTATGTGACATCCTTTTATATATTTGAACATGGCTATCATATCACCCCTCTCAAGAGTCAAGAGTCTTCAGAAAAGGCCTCAGGTTTTCTGATAATCAGCCCTTTCATTCCCCAACCAGCAAGAACCTACCTGTGCATCTCCATACAAGGCAGCTTGTGCGTACATCTGTACTGAGATATCCAAGTTTCTGGACTGATTCCGATATCCATAGTAGTAGAAATCTCCCACCTTCAGATAAGCTGTGGAAAGAAGCAGCTGCATTAAAGACTGCGCAGGTGATTCCCTCCTTCGCAGCTTTTGAAATGATCTTTGATTGATTGCAAACAAGCCAGAAGGTGGTCATTTTGCGCCCAGAGATGGAAAAAAGATAAAGTCCCTACCAGAACAGAATGGCAAATTAAGTTGGTGGATTATGCCGAATTGGCAAAAATGACCGAAGGAATCAGAAATCAGGGAGGCCAGGATTTTAATAAGGATTGGGGGAAAGTTGTAATTTATCTTAAAAACCCATTGCAAACAGTTAAAATCATTAGTAGGATGGGAATAGCACACGTAGTTTAATTGTGAACTTTGGACACAATGGAGATGTAAAATATCTGGGTTATCATAAAAGATGCCGGAGGAAATGATTAACAATAGGACCCACAAAGGGGAGGAGAGAAGTCCAGGAATATTGTTTTTATGTTGTATATTGGGTAAAAGGTAAAGGGACCCCTGGCCATTAGGTCCAGTCGTGGCCGACTCTGGGGTTGCGGTGCTCATCTCGCTTTATTGGCCAAGGGAGCTGGCGTACAGCTTCCGGGTCATGTGGCCAGCATGACTAAGCTGCTTCTGGCGAACCAGAGCAGCGCATGGAAACACCGCTTACCTTCCCGCCGGAGCGGTACCTATTTATCTACTTGCACTTTGACGTGCTTTCAAACTGCTAGGTTGGAAGGAGCAGGGACCGAGCAACGGGAGCTCACCCCGTCGTGGGGATTCGAACTGCCAGCCTTCTGATTGGCAAGTCCTAGGCTCTGTGGTTTAACCCACAGTGCCACCCACGTCCCTTGTATATTGGATATATGATTGTAAAACTTTTATCTGAAAACCAAATAAACCAATTATTTAAAAAAAGGAAAAAGGAGGTCATTTTGCAACACTCAAAAGCACACGAATGACTTTATCTGTAACAGGTTGTTATACGTACCAAATGAGGGAGCATTTTTCTGAGAAACCGAGAAATTATAATATCTCCAAATGCAGTCAACATCCATGTATCTTTCTGTCATATTCTAGAACACAGGATGTGGGAGAGAAAGAATGACTCAGTATGCTTCCAGGAAAATATTTAAGGATTTAAAACAACAAGAGGGTGTGGAATCACATATATGGTACTTACTGGCCTCTCTTCGCAGAGATGTGCCAGGTTTGTCTGTGACACCTCGATTCCAGTCTCTGCAGACAGAAGGTAATAAAGCAGGGCTTCATGCCTAAAACCCAAGGGGTGTGAGGAAGAGAAATGCCAGGTGAATACAAGGAAACATCAGAAATAGTTTGGCACAGTGGTTTCAAACAGAGGCAGAACACTGATAACTGGGAAACACTGGTCTGCGAGTGCTCCCATTGGAGAACAGCCTTTGCGTGTTCAGACCTTTAAACCTCCCCCTTAAATAAATTCAGACATTTGGTTTTTGGCAGAATTTAGGCCACAACTTTATTGATTACAGCAAGTGACTGGTTGCATAGGCTCTGGTTCGACTAGCTCCCTACCGTGCAGGTAGCGCTGACCCAGGGTTCCAGCATAGGTCAGCCAAGGGTGAACACCTGGATAAGCAGAAAGCTGGGAACAGGCTATTTCCACCACCCAAATGCCCCCCTGGGCTCAGGCACGGGCACAACCCCCTCACAGGGGTTGACCAAACCAGTTGAGTCCCTGGATTCCTTTAATGGAATACCCTTCACATAGGGATGGCGAGAGTGTTCTCCCATCCCTATCACCTGAACCAGAGGCTATCTGCAACCTTACAAGTTGTGATGATTTGCTACGCGGCAGGCGAAACCCAAATGGCACCAGCCAATCAGACAAGTGGGGAAAATTCCTGCTGTGCCCCTGTCCCAATGACAGATGACACACGACGGCATAGCAAGGTCAAGTGCACAGCCCTAAATATAGGGAGAGGTGGGCGGGTGTTCCGATGCAAGCACTGAAGAGG
This sequence comes from Podarcis tiliguerta, assembly GCF_965153285.1. Classification (NCBI taxonomy): domain Eukaryota; kingdom Metazoa; phylum Chordata; class Lepidosauria; order Squamata; family Lacertidae; genus Podarcis; species Podarcis tiliguerta. The sequence continues at coordinate 64,736,352 of NC_139542.1, read as the reverse complement.
AAGCTCTGGGTCACGTGCATAGGTATATATAGGTCCCTTGATCCATTTAGCTTGCGTCCCATTGGCCTGATTGAACCCAGCATCAAGGGACCTACCAATTGGGTGTTGTGGATATTCAATCAAAACCACCCACAACACAGGGTTTGGTTGCCAGGTCTCACCACAACACGTGCCCTCTTTAAGGGAGGACCCGATTTACCAAAGGTGCCATGGGCATTGAAGATGCTCGAACTCAGGACGAAATGGTGGAACGTGCTAAGAGGAAGGCACGCTTGGCAAACCTCACCATGATCATCTCCCACCTGGAAACCTATGTCCCCACTGTGGAAGGATGTGTGGATCCAGAATTGGCCTCCACAATCATTTACAGACTCACTGTTAAGACCGTGTTTATGTAAGACAATCTTACTTGGCTATCAGTGATCACAGAAGAAGAAGAAGAAGAAGAAGAAGAAGAAGAAGAAGAAGAAGAAGAAGAAGAAGAAGAAGAGGAGGAGGAGGAGGAGGAGGAAGAATAGAGACAGATTGTTCAACAGTACTGATATTCCTCCTGGAATGTGCCACAGCCAAAGAGGCTTGAGTACGTTTTAGGGCATATTCTTCATTCACGGAGGGTAACAATAAGGCCCGAGGAGCTCAAGGCAGCCACATTCGCTCTTCATTCCCACATCACAACATCCCTGTGAGGTAGGTTAGGCAGAGAGACAGTGACTAGACTGAGGTCACCTAGTGAACTTCACAGCTGAGAGGTTAGAGTACGCACCCTGAAACATTCCACAGAATCATCTGCAGAACACAGGCCTTGCTTAGAAGAGAAGGAAGGGTTCTGAGAAGACAACGGGTTTAAATTAAGGACAAAATTAGAGATGCGATTGGCATAGTTCAATTCAGCTCATGCAGAACTAATACGAGGTGGGGAGCTTTTGAAGTGCAACAGTCTTGTGCAGGTGGCAGCAGTTGAACATCTGACCTACCCATGCAAAAACAAAAACAAAAAACCTAAGAAAATCTCTTCTCCCCTCTGAGTGGTGCAGCAGTAAAACGGATAGCAAATTTGCAAAGCTAAGCAGGGTCCAGTATGGTTTCAAACTGGATGGGGAACGCATATTGAGATTCCTGCATTGCCACTAAATGATACTTAGGGTCTCCTCCAGATGTACAGTTCTCGGGTTCTATCCTAATATTTCTTTTCATTAAGAAAGAAAAGACTGGCTGAAAAAGCTGAAAGCAGGGAAGAGCTCTACCTTATTCCGCTTCATGTAAATTTGGGGATTACCGTATTTTTTGCTCTATATGACTCACTTTTTCCCTCCTAAAAAGTAAGGGAAAATGTGTGTGCGTCTTATGGAGCGAATGCAGGCTGCACAGCTATCCCAGAAGCCAGAACAGCTGTTCTGGCTTCTGAGATTCAGAATATTTTTTTTCTTGTTTTCCTTCCTCTTGTGGTCTGGTGCATCTTATAGAGTGAAGAATACGGTATCTAATTCAGATACATGAGTCCACTCCTATTATGTCTAGTTAGGCCCTAAGAGTTGCGGAAAAATGACACATGATGCGGAATGCATCACTTGTAGCTGAATTAATTTTAAGAAAGCAAACTGTAAATAGCTGCTTGTGCTCCCACCCGGACCCCAGCCCATGGTCATGGTTAGGACTATGTCATGAAAACTCTCCCTGCCTGCAGAGATGCTATTAGATCCTGAAAAGAAGATTCCATTGGTGCTTCCCTCCAATCTGAAATAGGCTGTGGCTTTTACACAGAGCTGGGGAAGAAAGGTTGGCACTCTGAATCAACAGCTACATCTACTGGTCAAAACTTAAAAGTGAAGGATAAGGATTAGCAGCTGGTTTAAACTTTGGCAATCTGCCTCCTAGCTTTCACATGGATCCTTTACATGTAGAGTTTCACCAAACTGTAGCCAAAAAATGCTCTGGGAGTTCTGCATGTGGATTGAGATACACTAAATTCAGACTATCATTAAAGGGCAGAAAGTTGTCTGTGATGGTGTTTATTGTTATTAGATTTGTGCTGTAAGGGTGGTGCTGTGGTCTAAACCACTGAGCCTCTTGGGCTTGCCGATTAGAAGGTCGGCAGTTTGAATCCCCACAACGGGGTGAGCTCCTATTGCTCTATCCCAGCTCCTGCCAACCTAGCAGTTTGAAAGCACACCAGTGCAAGTAGATAAATAGGTACCACTGGGGCAGGAAGGTAAACAGAGTTTCCATGTGCTCTGGTTTCCATCATGGTGTTCTGTTGCACCAGAAATGGCTTAGTCATGCTGGCCACATGCCCTGGAAAGCTGTCTGTGGACAAACGCTGGCCTGAAAGCAAGATAAGTGCCGCAACCCCATAATCAGCTTTGACTGGACTTAATCTTCCAGGGGTACTTTACCTTTAGCTAAAGGTAAAGGGACCCCTGGCCATTAGGTCCAGTCGTGACTGACTCTGGGGTTGCGGCGCTCGTTTCTCTTTATTGGCCGAGGGAGCCGGCGTACAGCTTCCGGGTCATGTGGCCAGCATGACTAAGCCGCTTCTGGCGAACCAGAGCAGTGCACGGAAACGCCGTTTACCTTCCCACCAGAGCGGTACCTATTTATCTATTTGCACTTTGTGCTTTCGAACTGCTAGGTTGGCAGGAGCAGGGACCGAGCAACGGGAGCTCACCTCGTTGTGGGGATTCGAACCGCCGACCTTCTGATCAGCAAGTCCTAGGCTCTGTGGTTAAACCACATCGCCACCCGCGTCCCTTTACCTTTACCTTTACCTTTATTTGGGGACGCGGGTGGCGCTGTAGGTTAAAGCCTCAGCGCCTAGGGCTTGCCGATCAAAAGGTCGGCGGTTCGAATCCCCGCGGCGGGGTGCGCTCCCGTTGTTCGGTCCCAGCGCCTGCCAACCTAGCAGTTCGAAAGCACTCCCAGGTGCAAGTAGATAAATAGGGACCGCTTACTAGCGGGAAGGTAAACGGTGTTTCCGTGTGCTGCGCTGGCTCGCCAGAGCAGCGATGTCACGCTGGCCACGTGACCCGGAAGTGTCTTCGGACAGCACTGGCCCTTGGCCTCTTTGAGTGAGATGGGCGCACAACCCTAGAGTCTGTCAAGACTGGCCCGTACGGGCAGGGGTACCTTTACCTTTACCTTTACCTTACCTTTATTTGTGCTATAATAGAGGGTTCATTAGGTTTTTCTGCTTTGAGCACTGAATTGTTTTAGGTCATGCTGAGGGCAAAATTGAGGGAATGGTGGAGATCTGATTTCTTTAAATTTTAGCAAATAGCACTGCCCCCCCCCCCCCAAGGGTAGTTGCTCCTGGATTCTAATCGGGGCTGCAGTACAGCCCACCACCACCACCAAACACTGCTTTCCAAATAAAGGTCACTCACACAGAGTGGCTATTTGCCACATTACAAGAAACTCACCTATGCCCTCCCCACCCATGGCTGCTATTTGCCAAAACTTAAGAGACTGGAGATCTAATAATAGGTTACAAATGTCTCATCTAGTTTGTCCCTGAGTTTTTCAAATCGAGCTAATGATTTGGCCTTTGTGCGGATACATCTGTTGGGAGCACAGTGTTAGGAAACGGATAAATCAGTCAATTGTTCTAATTTAGCTACTATTAGGTGGCCATTTCACAGCATAGACGTATAGAATTCCCATTCTGAATTGCATTTATCTTTTGTAGTCGTTGTGTTATTTCACTTTCTCAGTTAGCACACCTCTTGAATATAGTAGTAGTAGTAGTAGTCGTAGTAAATTTATTATTTATACATACAAAAAAGGAGCACCAGACTTACCAAGACAATTCCAGATAAGCGTTGAGAGCTTTTTGAATGACGTGGCCTAAATAGCCGTTCTTTTCTGCCACATATTTTGCCCAGCTGAAAATAAGAACAGAAACATTAGCATTCGAAGTCTGCAGCCAACTTTGGGGCAGGCAAATGCCTGCACACACCTCAACCCAAATCAATGAACTCTAGGAGACCTTGCTATACCGTAGTGGGTCGTCTGCTTTTGGGGCAGGGGCCCGGTAGGAATTTTCCCCACTTGGCTGATTGGCTGGTGCCACTTGGGTTTTGCCTACCGTGTAGCAAATCGTCACAACTTTGTAAGGTTTGCGGTCAGGCATTGGTTAATGTGTGTGGAAGGGACAAGGCGTGGCTGTGACTTGTCCCTCCAGTAGTTGCTGTGTAGGTATAATCATCATCATCATCATCATCATCATTTTCCATTAAAGGGATCCAGGGGCTCGCCATGCAATTGTCTGACCCCTGAATGGGGGCTAGGGCCACGCAAGAGCCCCTGGGAGCATTCTGGGTGTGATCTTAGGGATCTGCACCCATCCCAATCGATCTCCCGGGTTGCTTACCTTGACTGACCTGTGCAACTGGCAGTTGCTAGTTCTGTTCCTGTCCTGGATAGTCTGGGACAGGTTCAGATAGTCTGAACCAATGCCTAAGTGAACCAATCACAGCCTGTATTCAATAAAGTTATGGCCAAAATTATGCCAATACTAAAATTTGAGTCATGTGTGAATTTATTTCTAGGCAGTTTTGGTGATCTTAACACGCAACCATATATTCTTTTTGCAGTCACAATGATTCCTGGTTTAAGAAATTTGGGGGTTTTTTTTGTTCTCGATGCATTTCTTAGCACTACTTACATTACTGCCTTTTCTGGATCCCTGGGGAAGCTCGCTAAGTTTCCTGTAATATAATACTGTGAACACCGTAATGTGCCTTCCATGTGACCACTTTCTGCCGCTTTCAAGAAATAGTCAGCAGCAACAGTCTGCAAAGTGGAGGGAAAGCAGTAGAAAAATAAAACTTTTGCTTGTTTCATCTTTCTATAATGTCAACAATGTGAGCATAAAGGAAAATGCAAGTTTTTTTTTTAAAAAAAAATTGAAACAGAAGTTATTAGCTACCATTTGTGTACTGACCGCCATTTGAAATGGCCGCCTCTCTATTAAAATTTTGAGAATCCAAAGAGAAAAATGTTGTTTAATACTTATCCGTGCTGGAATAGCACCAGAAGATAAATAAACAAACTATTTACACTCACTTTATTTCTCCCAGTTATTCCTGGATAAGTTCCATCTAAATATAAGGCGCCGAGGTTGAAGGATGCATCAGGATTGCCCATAGCTTCAGCTTTTAACCAGTATCGGGCTGCTTTCGCATAGTCTCTTTTGAAGTTATGATAATACCAACCCAGGCCATTCAGTGCTTGAGGCAGTCCCTGCAGGCAGAAAGGGAGCAAAAGGGGAAATCTTAAGATCTTTCCAGCTGAGAGTGTTTCAAGGATTGCATCTGTACCTGACAATTTCTGGAGCCTTAAGATGTGTACACGCTTAAGAATATTCAAAGCATATTCGAAGGACTTTATTTCTCTCAAAGAAGTCTGGGCATTGTAGTTTGCCCCTCACAGGGTTACCATTTTCAGCAGCGCTCAACAAGATACAGTACCCAGAATTCTCTGAGAGGAAAAAAAAAAGTCCTTTGGATGTGCTTTAACGGTATACAAAGCCTTAGACTGCTGCAGCAAAAACAACAGTCTCGTGGGACCTTAAAAATCAGCAGATATGGGACCTTAAAAATCAGCAGATATATTGCGGCATGTCGCTGTGCTTCAACAAGGGGACGTTCCATCAGGCAAGAGAGAGTGCTGGAAAGTGCAAATTCCCCCACAGAAGCTGTTTTTTTGTAGAAGTTACCTTGGATGCAGCTTTCTTCATCAGATGTAAAGCAAGTGTTCTGTTCTTTCTCACACCCTGACCCTAAAGCAATGACAAAAATCAGGATTATACAAAGCCTTTCCTATTCCTGCTCGCTGAAAAGACACATTAGCTTAAAGGGACAAAAATGCAGATGTAACTTTCAAATGTGCAGGATTCTCCCATGATTAATTGGTGTCCTAGCAAAAAAAATGGAGTTTCTTCCTCCTCAAAGCACCCATATATCTTTTATGCTCGTGAAATGTCAAAAACCTCGTATCCAATTGACAAAGGCAACCTCCTCATCCCACATTGATATTAATGTGTAAAAGGTAAAGGACCCTGGATATTAATGTGTAAAAAAGGTAAAGGGACCCCTGACCATTAGGTCCAGTCGTGACCAACTCTGGGGTTGCGGCGCTCATCTCGCTTTATTGGCCGAGGGAGCCGGCATACAGCTTCCGGGTCATGTGGCCAGCATGACTAAGCCGCTTCTAGCGAACCAGAGCAGCACACGGAAACGCCTTTTAACTTCCCGCTGGAGCGGTACCTATTTATCTACTTGAACTTTGACGTGCTTTTGAATTGCTAGGTTGGCAGGAGCAGGGACCGAGCAACGGGAGCTCACCCTGTCGCGGGGATTCGAACCGCCGAACTTCTGATCGGCAAGTCCTAGGCTCACCCAATACAAGATGCAAAAAAAAAAGGGGGGGGGAGGGAGGGATTAAGACCAGCAATAAAAGGATTGTTTAAGTAAATCAGGAAACTGGTTAGGACATTTGATGGCAAAGCAGTGAAAGGGTTGCTAACGGAGACTGCAGAGAAGCTGCAGAATAAGGAAGGCAGAGACTTTTTCCTGAAATGACAATTTCCAGCATTGCTATTTTCACTTCCTCCTCCAGTGCTATGCAAAAGCTAAAAGGTAAAGGACCCCTGGATGGTTGCGTCTAGTCAAAGGCAACTATGGGGTTGCGGCACTCATCTCGCTTTTAGACCAAGGGAGCCGGCGTTTATCCACAGACAGCTTTCCAGGTCATGTGGCCAGCAGGACCAAACCGCTTCTGGCACAATGAAACACCATGATGAGTGCCAGAGTGGACAGAAACACTGTTTATCTTCCTGCCACAGTGGTACCTATTTATCTACTTGCACTGGTGTGCTTTCAAACTGCTAGGTTGGCAGGAGCTGGGATAGAGCAATAGGAGCTCACCCCGTCGTGGGGATTCAAACTGCCGACCTTCTGATCGGCAAGCCCAAGAGGCTCAGTGGTTTAGACCACAGTACCACCTGCGTCCCAGCTCTATGCATTTTTCAAGGGGATCGGGGCAGACAGTACCACCTTGTGGTGGGAGTGGGAGGTTACCGGGGGAAGGCTACCTGTCCAAATGTGGTATTTAAGAGCAGAAGAAATAAATCAAGGGGCTCGGCTGGGTTGCTGAGTTGGTGGTTGTTATGTACTGAGTTGAATAGGATCCAAAATACAGCAGTCTGATTAGTCCTAAAACAATAGGATTCAGAATGCAGCAGTCTGATTGATCCTAGAACAATAGGATTCAGAATGCAGCAGTCTGATTGGTCTTAGAACAACAGGACCCAGAATGCAGCAGTCTTATTGGTCCTAGAACAATAGGATTCAGAATGCAGCAGTCTGATTGGTCTTAGAACAACAGGACCCAGAATGCAGCAGTCTGATTGGTCCACAGGAGCCACCCAATCCAGCTACAGGTGGAAGTGAGTCCACAACCTGACTGGCCTACAGGAGAATCCCGGAATTAGCCAATCACGTGGGCCCAATGTGTAAATAATGTATATAAAGCAGACATTCTGGGGGAACTTCATTCCTCCTCACCACTATGAGCTGAATAAAGAGCATGAAATCCACTCTCGACTCCGAGTATATTTCAGTGGTGGAAATCACTCATTTTACACTGGAATGTTTATTTTGATTATGTAAGGTTTGCAAAGGATGCTTCTCTGAAATGCTGTCAAGTTCTGTAACAAAAGCAGCAGTTTCTCTATTTTACCTTGAATAATACGATGGAATAATCATAGAGAGATACAAGGTCTCCTGTCTCCAAGGCTCCCTTTGCATACCACTCGACAGCTGCTTTGGTGTTTTTCCCCACTCCTTGCTGGCCCCAGAAAAGCATCTGTCCTAAACGTTGCTGAAACAAAAGGAAAGATGTTTGTAAATCTCAGGGGTGTACTTGTCAAGATCCATTTCAGAATTTTGTGAATCTATGTGAGTTTTCGTAAGTCCAAGGGAGGTGCTTAAAGTACAGTGGTGCCTCGCAAGTCGAAATTAATTCGTTCTGCGAGTTTTTTCGTCCTGTGAATTTTTCGTCTTGCGAAACACGGTTTCCCATAGGAAATGCATTGACGGTTTCCCATAGGAATGCAAGGCGCAAGACGTTTCGTCTTGTGAAGCAAGCCCATAGGGAAATTCGTCTTGTGAAACAACTCAAAAAACAAAAAACTCTTTCGTCTTGCGAGTTTTTCGTCTTGCGAGGCATTCGTCTTGCGGGGTACCACTGTAATCTAAAAATTCCCTAGCAGAGAAGAGTGGCAGATCAAGTTGATGGACTATGCTGAAACGGCAAAAATGACTGGGAAAATCAGAAATCAGGAAGATCAAATCTTTAATAAGGAATGGGAGAAATTTATAACTTATCTTGGAGACCATTGTAAACAGTTAAAGTCATTATTGGGATTGCAATAACACTTGTGATGTAACGAGAACTATAGATGTAATGGAAACATCACAATTTGGATTACTATAAAAGACACAGCAGAAAATGTTTTAGAACAGAACCCATGGAGGGGAGGAGGGGAGGAGGGAAGTGCAGGGATTCGTGGGAGTCTTGTATTTATGGAAGGTGTTGTGGTATGGGTGTAAATTTTAATATGGAAAACCAAATAAACAGATACACAAAAAAATAAAATAAAATGCCGTATTTTTGCTCCATAAGACACACTTTTTTCCTCCTAAAAGGTAAGAGGAAATGTCTGTGCGTCTTATAGAGCGAATGCCTATGGATGGCGGGGGGAATCCTGCTGCAGTCGCAAGCAGAGGATCCATGGTTCCCCTTCCTTCCCTCCTCCGTGGCTCGCTTTGAAGCAGCAAAGCAGGAGAGGAGCTGCTTACACTGCTTACTCCTTTAAAGCACATGGATCCTCAGGATTTTTGCATTGGGTCACCCCATGTTCACCATCAGATCACATAGCATGCTCATGGCTACAGCCTGCACGAAAAAAAAATCATGTGCCCATTGTTGCCTGGGGCCGCAATGGCGCAAAAACGTGGTTACAAAGGACAGATCCACGTGGATTCTCAGGATTTTTGCATTGGGCTACCCCAAATTCACCATCAAATCACATGTTTGTGGCCACAGCATGAACCACAAAAATCATACATCCACTGTTTCATTCAGAATATTTTTTCCCCTTGTTTTCCTCCTCTAAAAACTAGGTGCGTCTTATGGTCGGGTGTGTCTTATGGAACGAAAAATACGGTAATCTAAAAAATACAGCTAAGCAGTCAAATGAGGAGAGGGCTGTTACGACAGGCTAATCACATTATTTTGCAGTGGTGGGAACTGTATATCTGAATCCCCTTCAGGGTGGTTTGGAATACAGCGTGGGACCATGCATCCCTGACAGCTGTTGTGGGTTGAGAACCCGGCTTTGCTTGCAACAACCTTGATTTTAGCCAAGTGAGAAGAAGTTGCCCTTCGGTTCAGTTTCTAGAGAAAGGACGACTGTTCAGGTCTACTAGCAAACACTCCACCTGCGCAGCTGCGTTTCCTCTTGTCGCTTCGTGCTTCAACCACATGAAGATGTCACCATTTTCTTTCGTTTGAGCTTTCAGCAACTCTTCGTCCCGGAGCCTGATGGTTTCTACAAACGCCTAGGAAAGAAAGAAAACATTAAACAGATAAATGGCGAGAGGGGAAGAGGAGATCTCATTCATAACACTGAAAATGTTAGGTGCTGTCTAGGCGCTTTGCTCCATTCTTGCACTTGGACCTCTTAACAGTTTGCCTTTGAGTCAGTCAGTGCTAAGGAAGGCCAAAGAAAATGGACTACTATTGGCTCTGCCATCTTGATTCAAAATGTTCCCCAACACCCATGTATCCATGTAGACCGCCCCTCATCCCCACTCAGGATTCTTCTTGTCAAGTAGGGCAATGATATATTGAGAGGTGACCAAAGCTATGTCAAAAAAGCAGTGTCATGTCAAAGTGACATTCTGGTTTTTTAAATAAATTTTTATTGGAAATTTTATTTACAACATAACACCACCCCCACCCGCCAACACAGAAATCCACCCCCATCAGACACAAACATAACAAGCAACAAGCATAATATACAACAATACAAACAACCAAATAAAAGAGTTCCTTTATCCTGTTTCTGGCATCCTTATTTACTTCTTATAAGCTGTTTCCTTTATGAATAATCATTTAGATTTTTCTAATTATAACTTAAATATCCACAAAGTCTCCTGCAGACATTAATCGAAACAAGTCGAGGTATGAATTTTAGGGCACTGTTTTGTGAAGTATTCTCTGCATTTCCCCCATGCTTTTTGAAATTCTTGTCTAGTATGATCTCTAATTGCCTCTGTTAATCTAGCCAGTTCAATATACTCTAACAGTTTGTCTTGCCATTCCTTTTTTTGTTGGAACAATTTCTTTTTTCCAGCAAGGATCCTAATTGGTAAAAACTGGAAAAAAAGAAATTGTGCCAATAAAAATGGAATGGCAAGACAAACCGTCAAAGTGACTTGATTCAAAATGGCACCCAGTGTCCGAATGGCCACAAAGTATGCTGCTCCACCTCAGGAACCCTCATGCTAAGTGTGGTGACAAAATATTGAGAGGCAAAATTTTTTTGGGAAAGTCACACTAAAGTCACTTTTTGATCTGCCATATTGATTCAAAATGGCATCCACCAAAGAGCAACGTGTTACATGCAGAAAGCACCAGAGTTTTCCCCTGATGTCTCCCACCAGAGCAGGGCTTGGAGCTAGTAAGATGGCTGCCCCTCACAAGAGGGTTTTTTTGTCTGCCTCTCTGCAAGACTGATTAAAAGATCTCAGGCAGCAAAGATGAGCACAACTTTTTCCTGAAACTGATTGCAACCAGTCAGAGTTAATAACAGTACTGGGCTCGGTGGGGAGATGTTTCGAATTGAGCTCAGGCAGCCCTGTATGTTCAAGCTGAACTTAGTATCAACATTGTCACTTTCTTTTGGGAATTATAGGGACAGAACTACCTAAATTGTATAGAAATTTATTTATGTATGCTACTACAGCAGCAAGAATTCTACTCGCCCCAAAATGGAAAGAAGCAGAAGTCCCAGCAAAGTAAGAATGGATACAAAAACTTACGGAATATGCAGAAATGGCGAAACTTACCGGAAGAAAAAGAAATCAAGATAAACTTTTTATAAAAGAATGGAAATGGCTTATTGAATATTTACAGATAAATTGCAAACAGATAAAAACATTGGCAGGATTATTGTAATAATCTGCAGTTTCATAAGAGTTTATATTTAAAATAGATGAATTTGGATATGCAGAAGATATTAAGAAATAAATTTAAGGAACCGCATAAAGAGGGGGAAGGAAGTCAGACTTTGAAATGTTAAAATGATTGTAAAATTATTGAAATGTATAAATTTGAAAAGTATAAATAAAAACTTTTTTTAAAAAAAGGCATTGTCACTTCAGATTTCAGTCAAGAGAGTCATTCACTACAGTGATTTGGCAGAAAATCTCCCAGTAATGTATTTGGAAACATTCCATTTTCAGAAAGACGGGGATCAAATCTCAACTGCGTGTTTCTTTTTACCTGGTCTCCTTCGGAAGCATGTTGATCACGTGGCGTCTTTAAGGCGACATCACTATAATAAGCATAGGACAATTCCAGGTCTCGTGGGTAACCATTAATGGCTTGGTAATGCTTATAGCCAAGGCTCATCAAGGCCAGCCTATCACCGCCCTGAGCTGCAACCAAACTGTACAGTAGCCCCTGGTAAAAATTAAAAGAGAGGAGTGTAAATTTAATCGTGGCCAATAGAAAAACCCCAGAGAAAGGAGAATATCTACATTGCAAACCATAGATTAAGTTCTGTACAGTGGTACCTCTGGATGCGAACGGGATCCCTTCCGGAGTCCCGTTCGCAACATGAAAAGAACGCAACCTACAGCGGCACCTCTGCGCACGTGCGGGTTGCGATTTGCCGCTTCTGCGCATGATGTCATTTTGCGTTTATGTGCATGTGCGAGCGGCGAAACCCAGAAGTAACCCTTTCTGGTACTTCCGGGTTGCCACGGGACGTAACCTGAAAGAACGTAACGTGAGGTATGACAGTAAATAACAGCAAGCGTAGAACGGCAACTGTAAGCTCTGAGGGGTTTTTGCAATCCTGGCCATAGCTGTCAACTTTCAGATTTGAAAATAAGGGATCAGCAGCATCACTTGTCCCAGGGACAGTCTATGGGATATCTAACAATCTGGGATAGCAGCGGGAAACGGCGCTGGAATAAGGGAATTCGCCACAAAAAAAGGGAAGGTTGACAGCTATGATCCTGGCCCTGCCATGACTTTCTGCCTCAGATGAAGATGAGGAAGAATAGGTGGGTTGCAAACACCTCCTTCCATTATCAGTATTTCTCAAAACGTTGGACTACAACTCCCATCGTCCCTGACCACTGGTCCTACTAGCTAGGGATAAGGGGAGTTGTAGTCCAACAACAGCTAGGGGACCCAGGTTTGAGAAACGCTGCATTAGCGAGAGGGCCTGCTGCCACCCTTGTGGCTGATGACTGCCACTGCACCTCCCTCTTTGCCACCCACCCACTGCCCACCAACGAAGTAGCAGCGATGCCGGCACACCATGCCTCATCCTGAGGAAGGGGTCCTTCTGGGCGAGATCACCTAAGGAGCTCTCACGCTGCTTTCCTCTGCTGCGAGAGCAGGAGATTCTCGTTTGAAGTTAGCGCAAAACTTTCCAGCTGACTTCAAAAAGCAACACGCTGCCATTTGCGCAGGTGGCAGTGGCACAGGCCCTCTCTGGATGATCTCACCTGCAATGCTTTGTTCTGAGAAAGGCTAGGTGCCTCCTCAGAATGAGGCACAGAGTGGCCATGCTGTCACACAGGTGGCGCTGTGGTCTAAACCACTGAGCCTCTTGGGCTTGCTGATCAGAAGGTTGGTGGTTCGAATCCATGCGATGGGGTGAGCTCCCGTTGCTCTGTCCCAGCTCCTGCCAACCTAGCAGTTTGAAAGCGCACCAGTGCAAGTAGATAAATAGGTACCACTGTGGTGGGAAGGTAAACAGCGTTTCCGTGTGCGCTGGTTTCTATCGCAGTGTTCTGTTGTACAGTGGTACCTCGGGTTACATATGCTTCAGGTTACATACGCTTCAGGTTACAGACTCCGCTAACCCAGAAATAGTGCTTCAAGTTAAGAACTTTGCTTCAGGATGAGAACAGAAATCGTGCTCCAGCGGCGCGGCAGCAGCAGGAGGCCCCATTAGCTAAAGTGGTGCTTCAGGTTAAGAACAGTTTCAGGTTAAGTACGGACCTCCGGAACTAATTAAGTACTTAACCTGAGGTACCACTGTACCAGAAACGGTTTAGTCATGCTGGCCACATGACCCAGAAAGCTGTCTGTGGACAAACACCGGCTCCCTCAGCCTGAAAGCGAGATGAGCGCCGCAACCCCATAGTCGCCTTTGACTGGACTCAACTGTCCAGGGGTCCTTTACCTTTTACCTTGCCATGCTGTTGAAGCAGGAAAGGAGGGAAAAATGAGGTGGCAGTGGCAGCAGGGAGCAAGCGGAGATGTGGTCTCAGGTGGCACATTGTCTTGTGACAGCTCTGCTTACAGTTATGTAAAGTAATAAGGCCAGTAAGGGGCAAATGAAGCAACGGTTTTTCAAGAGAGCTGAAAGGGATATAGCAGAACCTTTGCTTCCCAATGTATAAATAAACGTTCCTTTGTCTCTCTGTCTTCTTTTGACACACACACACACAGAGAGAGAGAGGAGTATCAGAACAAGATTGTGAGAACAGTCAGTGTGTTTGTAAGAGGGAGCTGAGAGTGATAGGCTGTCCTATGCTGATTTTGAGTCGAAGAACAGAGACCAAAGTGACTCTTAGTCCTACTCTCTGGAGGAAAAGGGGACCCAGAACACACTGAGGGGTTGTGGTCTTGCGGAGAACATCACAAATAGAAAAAGATGCCAAGTGTTTCAATCAGAGGTGAAAGGTGGAAGTGTGGAAACACCACCTTTGACTCTGAAAAAACCGTCTCCAGCCTAAAAGTGGGATTTGGGAGACGAGATAGCAACTATTGCTAATTCTCAAGCTGTTCTTAGGCAAAAGTGAGCCATCCAAATTCTTACCTGAGCTGGGTCTGCAGGCCTGCCCAGTCCTATTTCAAAGATCACGCCAAGAGCATAGGACGCTCTGTGATCTCCACAGCAGCTGGAATCCATCAGGGACAAGACAGAAGAGTTTATATAATGTAGGCCATCAGCTCTGGAAAGATTTTGAGCCGCCGTCTCAAATAAGCTGCGTCCAATTTCTAAAATGGCGTCCTTTTGGCCTTCAGGTGCTAAAATCATAAGATATAAATGTTCAATTAAACTACTGGCTGTGAAAACAAGCAGGTTCTGATTAGGTAGCTTTAATTTCCCACACGCTTACTATTAAGTAGATTCGGTGCCTAATCCAGAGTTACTATAAGGGGCTGAGGGCTGCTTCCATGAGATGGAGTTGCAAAACACACCAATAACGTTGTAACATGTATATTGTGCAATTGGCCTTATCGTTTTCACAAACTCACAGAGGTTATACATATAACATCACATTCATGTGGCTGTTATCCTTCACTTTCCAGTGTAGTTTATTATCACTTTTGGACGTGGGTGGTGCTATGGTCTAAACCACTGAGCCTCTTGGGCTTGCTGACTGGAAGGTCGGCAGTTCAAATCCCCATGACAGGGTGAGTTCCTGTTGCTCTGCCCCAGCTCCTGCCAACCTAGCAGTTCAAAAGCACGCCACTGCATGTAGATAAATAGGTACCGCTGTGGCAGGAAGGTAAACAGTGTTTCCGTGCACTCTGGTTTCCGTCACGGTGTCCTATTGCACCAGAAGCAGTTTAGTCATGCTGGCCACATGACCTGGAAAGCTGTCTGCAGACAAATGCCAGCTCCCTCGGCCTGAAAGCAAGATGAGCGCTGCAACCCTATAGTCGCCTTTGACTGGACTTAACCGTCCAAGGGTCCTTTACCTTTACCTTTTTAAAAAAACTTATTATCACTTTTCTTGGTGAAAAAAGATGGCAAATTTTTCAGGGGAAGGGGAGTGAATTGGTTGCAGGGCATTCACTTTCATAGTGGTGATGGAAATGAAACTGCACACTCATTCCACAAAGGGTACATACTAATATCTACCTTAATGTATAAGAAATCCCCACAAAGTGTGGAAGGAGCCAAAGATATCTCTTTGGGTCTGGCATCTGATGTGATTTCCTCCCTGTGCCATTAATATACAACCCTGGGGGCTGGTATGCCACAATGGAGAGAGTAAGACCAGAACCTTATTCCTCACACAACAATTTGTTAAAATGTGGTCCAGGGAGAACCAGCAGTCTCTAAGATCACGGCGAAAACGAAAGAGGAAAAAGCTGAAAAGCCGCATGTTTCTTGCAAAAGTTAAATGCTAGCCAACGGAAAGAAAAGAAGTAAAATCTCCGATTACCTCCTGATAACTGTAAACCTGTCTCTTGCAACCGTTTAAACATGCTGTAGTATTTGTCCAATAGTTCTTGTCTCCAGCTGAAGGCTGCATCCTTGGGGTGTCCTCCATATTTATTGATCATTTCCAGATAGTAGTTTTCATAAAGGCCTGGAGAAAATGAAAGCGAGTCATCCTAGCTGTATCTGTGAAACTTCACACATACAGGTGTCTGACTTCCCACTTCAGAATTACTTAATGGCGTCACGAAATCACTTGATTTTGGTTTGAATTGTGTCCCCCTGGGTCGATTTTAAAGTGCCTGAAGGTAAGAGTGTTGACACAACTACACCAAAGACACGCAGCATGATCCTAAACGGTCAAGTTTGCATTTCTTAGTGCAGAAAGGATTGATCTGATGTGTAGAGATCTTTCCAATTCTAATTAGTTAAAGAGGGTTCTGGAAGCTTCTCTGTGTGAAAGAAACAAGCAGAAGGTTCATGGTGTTTGGGTTATTCCTTCAGAGAAGCTGAGTACAGCTGGCTTAAACTGACTGTTATCTCTTTCTGTCAAGGTCATGCTGACTATAATAAGAGGCCAGAAGGAGCCTGGGTTTCACTTTCTGTTTCTATCTCTTTTCCTTCTGGTGTGGTGTTCTGTATATAGTGCGCTATAGTGTTAAGGTTTAGACTTAATATGAGTTATTGTAAGTTAAGTCTGCTGCAACTGGATTTCTTATGGACAGTGCCAATCCTGAATGTATTGGATTTGTGACCATTATGCTCATTTGCCTTCAGTAGCAGTACAGCTCTGTTGGACGAAATGAAATTGCCTCTGGTCTATTTCTGGAGAATCCTGTAACGTGTTTAAGTTTTTACTCTGCTAACTACACATTGGAATCTGCTCTGGATCAATATTGAATAGAATTCCATGACATAAACATCTCCCAGTGTTAAGCCCTACTGAAGTAAACAGAATTTACTCCCTACTCAGTGTATTTAGGATTGCAGCCCTAAACTGGTTTACAGATTATTCCTTCTTTCCATGCGGGAATTCAAAGACCTCTAACAGTGAGCTCTCAGTACCATTAGCAAAATACGATTCTCAAGATTCAGAAACAATGACAGCAAAAGTTGCACAGAATAGATATAGATTTGAGGCATAAAGATGCTTAATGAGTAAACAAATATCTATTGCATGGAGCAGAGAAGGAATACCTTTAGTTCCACATATTTGGCCTCAATTGCCTTATCCTCACAGCTTCTTTTAAATTAAACAAACAAACAAATGATAGGAGATCCTGTAACCCTACATGATGCCAAGTTCTGTTCTCGCTACTTGCATTTTTGCTCTTTGTGTTTCTGCACAAATCCATGCCTAGGCGATGTGCTCTGGACAGCGAAACATTTTTTATAGTAAAGGTCAATTCTTTCCAAAATGTCTTCTTTGTAGAAAGGGTTGGAAATCTGTGGGTGAGGGGAAGAGTAGCAATCATATGCATTTCCTGTAAGACGTATATTTTTAAAAATTGCTAAAATGCAGGAACACCATTTTTCATTCCTACTGCAGAACACAGGCAAGTGACCACGGACGTTTGCAGATCGGCGTTATACAGACAAACTGCCTAATTTGAACACTTTATTATAGATGACGAGATTCTCCCTATCCATCTGAAAGGGGTATAAAGTATGCTTGATAGACATTTTTAATATAAATGCTAATGGGATGTTATTGCCACATGTTCATGCAAGCTTCAAAAAAACTTCCTGATAAAGTTCTCACATAATAATAATAATAATAATAATAATAATTTTTACTTATACCCTGCCCTCCCAAGCCAAGGCTGGGCTCATAGAGGAATAAACTATTCCATCCAAGTGGCTAAACTGGTCATCAGACTGTCTGTGTGGATTCTGTCATTTAGTTATATATTTTTCTTACTTTAATAAATTATTAGTATACTTCAGAATAATATAAAGTTCATCAACTTTTTTATTTAAAAAAAGCTTACATGGTTCCATCGTAATAGTATCATAACTTTGATATCATATATATCTATATCTATCTATCTATCTATCTATCTATCTATCTATCTATCTATCATCTATCTTATCTATCTATCTATCTATCTATCTATCTAGTTTATTTAAATAAAAAATGTGGTGGGAGGGATGAGTGTTCAGACCCCTGGGCTCTCACTTGTGGGGTGCCTCAGGGTTCTGTCCTCTCCCCCATGTTTTTTAACATCTACATGCAGCCACTGGGAGAGATCATCAGGAGGTTTGGTCTGGGTGTTCATCAATATGCAAATGGTACCCAGCTCTACCCCTCTTTCAAATCAGAACCAGTGAAGGCAGTGAAGGTCCTGTGTGAGTGTCTGGAGGCGGTTGGAGGATGGATGGCGGCTAACAGATTGAGGTTGAATCCTGACAAGACAGAAGTACTGTTTTTGGAGGACAGGAGGTGGGCAGGTGTGGAGGACTCCCCGGTCCTGAATGGAGTAATTGTGCCCCTGAAGGACCAGGTGTGCAGCCTGGGAGTCATTTTGGACCCGCAGCTGTCCATGGAGGCGCAGGTCAATTCTGTGTCCAGGGCAGCTGTCTACCAGCTCCATCTGGTACACAGGCTGAGACCCTACCTGCCCACAGACTGTCTTGCCAGAGTGGTGCATGCTCTAGTTCTCTCTTGCTTGGACTACTGCAATGAGCTCTATGTGGGGCTACCTTTGAAGGTGACCCGGAAACTATAACTAATCCAGAATGCAGCAGCCAGACTGGTGACTAGGAGCGGCAGCCAAGACCACAAAGCACCGGTCTTGAAAGATCTACATTGGCTTCCAGTACATTTCCGGGCACAATTCAAAGTGTTGGTGTTGACCTTTAAAGCCCTAAACAGCCTCAGTCCAGTATACCTGAAGGAGCATCTCCACCCCCATCGTTCTGCCCAGACACTGAGGTCTAGCTCCGAGGGCCTTCTGGCAGTTCCCTCACTGCGAGAAGCCAAGTTACAGGGAACCAGGCAGATGGCCTTCTCAGTAGTGGCACCCGCCCTGTGGAACGCCCTCCCACCAGATGTCAAACAGAAAAACAACTACCAGACTTTTAGAAGATATATGAAGGCAGCCCTGTTTAGGGAAGCTTTTAACTATTTTATTTTAATATTTTGTTGGAAGCCGCCCAGAGTGGCTGGGGAAACCCAGCCAGATGGGCAGGGTATAAATAATAAATTGTTGTTGTTGTACTTTTGGTTGCCATATGGTTTAGGCACTAGGTGGCATTGGATTTAATTGGAATTAGATAAGTCAGGTGTTTCCTGTTCTGTGCTTGTTGGAGTGGCGAAGCTTTAGCAAAATTTCCTTCAATTGCTTGGTGTCAAGTCAAGTTTTAAACCTACAGATTTCTAACAGGACAAGGAAAATGGCGCAGTCCTTTGCAGCAGTGGCCTTTGCCTTTAATAGTCCTGTATCGTGGCCACAAAACAACTCAAGGAGGATGGAACAGCGAATCTGAGTTCACTCCTTATGCATCATAACTGATAGCCCACCCTAGTTACAGTACTGCATTGGAAATGAATGTCAACGGTAGGCACAGGTAACTCTAGATCCGTATTGACATATTTGTTACCTTCTGTTCACTCACCTTTCTGGTCTCTAGGCCATTAAGACGATGGTATTTCACTGGACCAAAGTATCCTTCAATACTTGATGAATAGCCGCTGCCTCCAATAGCCAAGTAACCGGAAGTGTCATCGAAATAGAAATCCTCTCTAAAACTAGAAAAGTCAATGTTTTGAAACATTCTGAAGCAAATAAAACCTCAGATTTCCTGGGCAGGAAGAGGACTCTGTCATGGAATAGTCTGGAATATATTTTAAATAAGATGATTTGGAGGCTTACAGGGACACAAGCAGAGTGTTCTCTCTAAAGGCATTTTAAAAAAGCATTTGGGGAGGCTCTAAAGACCCCCGCATTGTGATTAGAAATCCAGTTTTACATTGGTCAACAGAAGCTTTTTTAAAATGAAATCTGGAAAAAGTGCCCTAATAATAATAATAATAATAATAATATATTTATACCCCGCGCACCTGGATGGGTTTCCCCAGCCACTCTGGGCAGCTTTCAACAGAAAATTCAAAACAGAATAAAACTTCAAACATTAAAGGAAACAGAATTGCTAGAACCCAAAACTAAGATATTGTCAAGAATGTATAATCTGCTGCTGAAATGGAATACACAGGATGAGGAAGTGAAATCAGTAATGATTAAATGGGCACAAGATGTGGGTTACAACATAATGCTAGCCGACTGGGAACGGTTATGGACCACTGGGCTAAAGTTTACGGCATGTAATGCCCTAAGAGAAAATATTATGAAAATGATATACAGATGGTACATAACACCAGTCAAACTAGCAAAAATTTATCATATGCCCGATAACAAATGTTGGAAATGTAAAGAAACTGAAGGTACCTTTTTTCATCTCTGGTGGACATGCCCAAGGATTAAGACCTTTTGGGAGATGATCTATAATGAACTGAAGAAAGTATTTAAACACACATTCCCGAAGAAACCGGAGGCCTTTCTCCTGGGCATGGTCAACCAAGAGGTACGTATGAAAGACAGGATATTTTTTATGTACGCCACAACAGCAGCAAGAATACTTATTGCAAAGTATTGGAAGACACAAGAATTACCCACGCTGGAGGAATGGCAGATGAAAGTCATGGACTATATGGAATCCGCAGAAATGACTGGCAGAATCAGAGACCAGGGTGAAGAGACGGTGGAGGAAGATTGGAAGAAATTTAAAGACTATTTACAGAAACACTACAAGATTAATGAATGTTAAAATAACATCAGATTGAATGTATAAGGTTATTGGAGTAAAATTTTAAGGATCAGAAGACCCAACATTCTAAGTTCTAAGCATTGAATAAGCTATATTAAGACATTCAAATCAGAAAGGAGGTTAATTATGACAGAGGGAAGGGATTTGTTGTTTAATTGTATGAATTGGAATACAGGGAAGGGAGACTCGGGGAAGTCAGAGAAACAAGTTAATGCAAGATCAATATGAAGATAAGATTGTTTTTATTTCTGTTGTTTGTAGTATGTTATGTTTGTGTAATTCTGTATGTTTTTGGTGTATTGTTTGTTGCTTTTGTTTTGCTTTGTTGTCTTTTATGCAAAAACGAATAAAATATTTATTTAAAAAAAAAAAAAACTTCAAACATTAAAAACTTCCCTAAACAGGGCTGCCTTCAGATGTCTTCTAAAAGTCAGATAGTTGTTCATTTCCTTGACATCTGATGGGAGGGCGTTCCACAGGACAGGAAGAAATGATTAACAGTAGGACCCACAAAGGAGAGGAGGAGATTTTGTCTTTATGTTGTATGTTGGATATATGATTGTAAAATTTTAATCTTTTTTAAAAAAGAAAGAAAGAAAAGAATACACACTACTTGTTAGAATGGAGGGCAAGTTAGTCTTACATAAAAGTTTGATGCTGATGAATTTTCAGATTCTTTCCAACACTGGTAATTTCTATCTAAAACAAAAATAAATTTAATTTTAGTTTTGAAAACATACATGTGAACCAATGGAAAATAGGTTTATTTCATCACGGCTTGCAAAATGCAACGAAGTCTTGCCAGGATGGTCAGCTGAACCACAAGAATTCACTACCTTTATATATGGATGAGGGACGCGGGTGGCGCTGTAGGTTAAACTACAGAGCCTAGGACTTGCCGATCAAAAGGTTGGCAGTTCGAATCCCCGCAACAGGGTGAGCTCCCGTTGCTCGGTCCTGCTCCTGCCAACCTAGCAGTTCAAAAGCACGTCAAAGTGCAAGTAGATAAATAGGTACCACTCTGGCGGGAACGTAAACAGAGCTTCCATGCGCTGCTCTGGTTCACCAGAAGCGGCTTAGTCATGCTGGCCACATGACCTGGAAGCTGTATGCCGGCTCCCTCGGCCAATAAAGCAAGATGAGCACAGCAACTCCAGAGTCGGTCACGACTGGACCTAATATATGGATGAACCCACATCTTAAGAAACCTAAGGGCTGAAAACATCAGCATAAAGCCAAAGGCAGACCTAATATAAGATCGGGGTAAGAGCCTAGTCAGTCTTCAGTCACCAAACCAGCCCAGCACAGCAGGAATTTTCCCCACTTGGCTGATTGGTGGGTGCCATTTTGGATTTTGCCTGTCGCGTAGCAAATCGTCACAACATGTAAGGTTGTGGATAGGCTCTGGTTCAGGTGACAGGGATGGGAGAACGCTCTTGTCATCCCTATGTGAAGGGTATTCCATTAAAGGAATCCAGGGACTCGATGGTTTGGTCAAGCCCTGAGAGAGGGTTGTGCCCATGCCTGAGTCCAGGGGGGCATCTGGGTGGTGAACATAGTCTGTTCCCGGCTTTCCGCCTATCCAGGTGTTCACACTAGGCTGCCCTATGCTGGTGCCCTGGGTCAGTGCTGCCTGCAAGGGTGCAGGGAGCTAGTCGAACCAGAGCCTATGCAACCACTCACCCTCTGTAATCAGTAAAGTTGTGGCCTAAATTCTGCCAAAGACCAAAACTAAAATTTGAGTCATGTGTGAATGTATTTAGGGGGGAGCTCTGGGTCTGAACATGCAAATATTTTTAGACTGAACACTGATTGTGTTATGTACTGAAGTTCTCACCCTGGGCCAGCAGGGGGATACTGTAGATAGTTCAGGTCCACATATGCAAATAAGGGATTGAAAGTGACGTTCAGTGATTGGATAGTTACAGAAAGTTGTTACAGTAACGTTGTACTGGAGCTCTATATAAGCAGGCTGGCTGAACCCTTCAGTTCAGTTCTGTTCTGGCCTGTGAATAAACAAGAGCTGTTTGAAGAATCGCTGTGTCGTCTGATATGTTCACCCACAACTTAACAGATTGTCCTTACAATTCTGACAAGGCTACTTGAGCATCTCCATTCACAGCCGCTTGCAACCCCTAAACACATTCTCCTCACGCTCAGCTACGAGAGGGCAGCCAAGACGACATATATACCTGCCCGCCGCTAACGGAGAGATCAAGTCGAAGCCACTGCTTCAGAGGAAGGCTGAAGGTTGTCTTCACCGCCACATCTCCCCCTTTGAGAAGATGCATCTGGATATGAACGTCACCTGAAAAACAAATCCCAAGAACCTTGTCAGTTATGTGAAGGCCGCAAATATATTGACTTGATCGATCCAGTTTACACCTGCTTTGCTTCGGCAATGCCAAAGTCACCAAGTGTTTCCAGAATATTCATTGGGTCCAAAACTGCCTAGGGTCAGTTCACACAAGGTGGTCCCTACATAACTGCCTCAGGAAATAACGGGGGTTCATACAAAGATAATTTCAGTGACGTGGTACTTTTGCATCGGTTGTACACATGCAACTGGCTGCCATTTTTAAGCAGCTACAGTTGTATGCTTTGGGGTGGCCGCACAAAAACCGCTTACAAGAGTGAGCTTCTTCTATTTTCTATAGCTTTTATTATTATTTTTCTAATTTACATTTCAAGGTATTCATTTAGACAACCTTACATCAATGACTTCCCTTCTTCTCTTTCCGCGGTTCATTTTGCATACCATACATCCCTGCGTATTTTACATGAACCAAACCATTTAGTAATCCATTATTACACCATCGAAACTTATGTACACTGTTGAAGTTATCTTAATGCTACCAGCGTTTTTAAATGTACACAATTTCCACCCAACTAATCAGTAAACATTTTTCAGTCTTGTGTGCTTTGGGGTGGCCACACAAAAGCCACTGACAAGAGTGAGTTTCTTCACACAAAGGATGCCTTGGCATGAGCTCAGTGGCAACAACACACACTTCTGTGAAGACTGCGTGGAGAGCACCTCATAGGCAAAATGTCCCAAAGACACTGATTAAGCACCTGATAAAAGTTGCCTAGAGGAGTGTTTCTCAAAGGGCATATCTATATTGCAGTCCTGTATCAGTTTTATACCTCTTTAATGTCATGGTTCCCCACCCAGCAAAGAAGTTTAGCTTGGTAAAAATTCTATTAAAGACCTGTTGCCATCCTTCACAAAATTAGGCTTCCCAGAGAACAGGATCCTAACAAGTCTAGAGCAGTGGTTCCTAACTTTTTTTTTGGCCATGCCTCACCTAAGCATCTCTAAAATCCTGGTGCTCCCCCCTACCCTGTGACGTATAATTCTTATTATTCAAAACACCTATTCTTATTATTCAAAACACCTATGTGAACACCTATTCATGTGGAGGAAGCCTAGGTAAAGGTAAAGGGACCCCTGACCATTAGGTCCAGTCGCAGACGACTCTGAGGTTGCGGCGCTCATCTCGCTTTGCTGGCTAAGGGAGCCGGTGTTTGTCCGCAGACAGCTTCTGGGTCATGTGGCCAGCATGACTAAGCTACTTCTGGCGAACCATACCAGCGCACAGAAACACTGTTTACCTTCTATTTGGAGCGGTACCTATTTATCTACTTGCACTTTGACGTGCTTTCGAACTGCTAGGTTGGCAGGAGCAGGACCGAGCGACGGGAGTTCACCCCGTCGTGGGGATTCGAACTGCTGACCTTCTGATCGGCAAGTCCTAGGTTTAACACAGTGCCACCTGCGTGCCTGGAGTAAGCCTAAAAGTCCATTAACTGTTAATAACTCATTCTCAAATTGCCCCCCTTAAAAATCAAATTGCCCCCCTGTGGGGCGTGTGCCCTACGTTGGGAATCATGGGTGTAGAGGGTAGATGTAGCAAAAGTAGGACGCGGGCTCTCCTTTGACAGTGCAGGCTTCCTCCTTTGTGTGTTTTGACTAAAGCAGTACAGTGGTACCTCGGGTTAAGTACTTAATTCGTTCCGGAGGTCCGTTCTTAACCTGAAACTGTTCTTAACCTGAAGCACCACTTTAGCTAATGGGGCTTCCTGCTGCCGCTGTGCCGCCAGAGCACGATTTCTGTTCTCATTCTGAAGCAAAGTCCTTAACCCGAGGTACTATTTCTGGGTTTGTGGAGTCTGTAACCTGAAGCATATGTAACCTGAAGCGTATGTAGCCCGGGCTACCACTGTACTTGAATATTCACCCAGCCATTGCCAGTTCAATCTCCCTAGTCTGTATAATGCAAGAGCTTTGCATTTTCCACTCTCTGTGTTAGTGTGAGCGCTCAGATGGGCAGGGGGGCCATAGAATCAAATGCCTCTTTTGCACATACTTCTTCCCTGCCCCCATACAATCCTATGGCCCTGTTTGCTCCCTTTCCCATCCATTTGACTGCCCTTCTTTGAAGGCTAGGGAGGATTTTGAATAATAATGTGAATTAAATTTACTTGAGAGAAGGCATTACAAATTAAACTTGGTTGTTGCTTTGGGTTGCCTTGAACAAGAGAAAGTGACATATTATTATTATTATTATTATTATTATTATTATTATTATTATTTCTGTCTGGAGCCCCCCCCCCCAACTTACCTTCATTCGTTAGAAACACAGCAGGAGTACTGTACATTTCCTCAGAATCAATGAAATACAGTATTCCACACAGTGGTTTTCTGCAGTAATGGAGTAAATAAAGCCAGACCGAAAAAGTAAAGCTGTATGAACAAAAAACTCTGATGAGAAACAGAATATTGGCAACAAAGACAACTTTAACATCATTCAGTTCATTGGTCTTCGATGTGGAAATAGAACAATTTTATGCTGGCAAGTAAGGGGGGCAGAAGAGGAATCAATTTAGACAATCCCTATTAAAGTAGTATACGTTGCTGTTTAGTCGTTTAGTCGTGTCCGACTCTTTGTGACCCCATGGACCAGAGCATGCCAGGCACTCCTGTCTTCCACTGCCTCCCACAGTTTGGTCAAACTCATGCTGGTAGCTTCGAGAACACTGTCCAACCATCTCGTCCTCTGCCGTCCCCTTCTCCTTGTGCCCTCCATCTTTCCCAACATCAGGGTCTTTTCCAGGGAGTCTTCTCTTCTCATGAGGTGGCCAAAGTATTGGAGCCTCAGCTTCAGGATCTGTCCTTCCAGTGAGCACTCAGGGCTGATTTCCTTAAGAAAGGATAGGTTTGATCTTCTTGCAGTCCATGGGACTCTCAAGAGTCTCCTCCAGCACCATAATTCAAAAGCATCAATTCTTCGGCGATCAGCCTTCTTTCTGGTCCAGCTCCCACTTCCATACATCACTACGGGGAAAACCATAGCTTTAACTATACGGACCTTTGTTGGCAAAGTGATGTCTCTGCTTTTTAAGATGCTGTCTAGGTTTGTCATTGCTTTTCTCCCAAGAAGCAGACGTCTTTTAAAAGTAGTATATACACTTACATATATATATTCAGGCAATCCCATGATTGGGTAAGAGAGGCAGGGAAGTTCTTTGCGCCTAGTATTTGAGCAGAGAAGGGTTCAGTCGAGGGAGCCAGGTCTGCACACAAGGGGAAACAGCAACTCGATTGGAGAAGCAGAGCTCAGATAAGCTGTACATCTTCCAGAGAAGTCTCTCAGTACAAATATAAGGCAGGGAGCAGGGGTTTGTGTGCACTAAATGTTATGTACCGAAGTTCTGATGCTGGGCCAGCAGGGGGATACTGCAGATAGTTATGCAAATGAAGGATTGAAAGTGACGTTCAGTGATTGGATAGTTTTAGAAAGTTGTTATAGTAACATGGTACTGGAGCTCTATATAAGCAGGCTGACTGAGCCCTTCAGTTCTGTTCTGTTCTGGCCTCTGAATAAATAAGAGCTGTTTGAATAATCGCTGTGTCGTCTGATATGTTCACCCACAACTTAACACTAAATCTGTACGCTTAGCAGGAAAGCCATAGAAATGATGACAACCTAACACAGGTTCAGAGTTTCTGCCCACCGCTCAACACCTGCCATCTTCATAAAGTGTAGAAGTATATAACTGAGAACAGACCAACTTCAGACTAATACCGTATTGGCCCGAATATAAGCCGCACCCACAAATAAGCCGCACCTTTAAAATTAAAGGGGGGGAGAGAGAAAAAAAAGACAATACCCAAATATAAGCCGCTTCCTTAAAAAATCCACAGGCACTCACACCCGTTCCGTTTTACCGTATGTCTGTTTCAACAGTGATACTGTCAAAGTCAATTTTTGTAAGGTCGCGAATTTAAGCCGCGCTTTAACTTTTCATGGTCGGAATTTGGGGGGAAAGAGTGTGGCTTATATCCGGGCCAATACGGTATTTTAAACAGATTTCAACTGCAATTATTTCCCACTTATTCATGTACACTGGTACCTCGGATTAAGAACTTAATTCGTTCCAGAGGTCCGTTCTTAACCTGAAACTGTTCTTAACCTGAAGCACCACTTTAGCTAATGGGGCCTCCTGCTGTCGCTGCGCCACCGGAGCACGATTTCTGTTCTCATCCTGAAGCAAAGTCCTTAACCCGAGTTACTATTTCTGGGTTAGCGGGGTCTGTAACCTGAAGCGTATGTAACCCAAGGTACCACTGTATACATACTCACATGCATATATACATAGACACACTTTGGTTTGTTCATTTTCAATTTATAACAGCATTAAAGTAACAAAAAAACAAAAAAACAGATTAACAAACAGGCTATGGGTTATGCCAAAACACAAAATCTTGACTCATGAAGATTAGAACACTCTTATGGAACATTTGCTCAGTTATGTCTGGGTGGGTCAAAATTTTCCCGGTGAATTTCTAAGGACTTAAAAAAAAATTTTCTTCCTGCCCCTTAATACCAGACGCCAAACCGACTGTTTCTCTCTCCTTTTGTCGGGAGGTGATTGGGGATGGAGTAAATCTCAATGTGGAAGATTTATCACTGTGGTCCAATGAGGAAGAAGTGCATTTCAACATCCTTTGCCGCTTAGTGATGCCTTCCTGAGGGGCAATTCCTTTTCAGAGTCTAGCATCGTCATCGGTCCATGAGACTGAGCAAGTCCTGCAAATGTGTCGCAGGCAAATAAAGGTGCAGCTTGTAGAGATTGTAGGAAGGAAAGAATGTACACAAAAAGCTACAGGGCACAGTAGTGTAAATATCCGGTACCTTTCAGAATACAGAATTTGATAGCTATGGTAGTTGGTTGTGTTTTTTTAAGTGTTTGCTTAATGTGTTGGACTACCCTCAAAATTCCCTACCTGCATCAATAGCAACTGCCCATAGCGTCAGCATTTAACACTGACGATTGGCTATCACTCGCTATCTTTGCATCCTTTTTGTGAGCTTGTGACCACTCTTGGAAGCAGAATGCTGGGGTGGATGAATCTTTGGTCTGGTCGTCCAGCAAGGCCATTTATTCTTATGAATTACACTTTCCGGCCAATATTTAGCCTCACACTAAAACTTTCACATGCAGGAGAAAGATTTTGGGTACAATATACAGCTTTCATCATGGGAGAAGTTATGGGAAGAGGGTTTGAAATGTACAGCATGTTGCACATTGAAAGAAGATCATATGAAAATGATGCACCGTTGGTACTTAACTCCCAGTAAGTTAGCAAAAATGTATATATCTGTTGGAAATATAAGGAAAAAGAAGGCACCTTTTATCATATGTGGTGGACATTCTGGGAAACAATATATAATATATTGAAAAAAAATGTTTAAAATAATCTTTACAAAAAACCCAGAAACTTTTCTTTTAGGAATTTTAAGTGCTGAAATCCGAAGGGAACAGAAAAGATTATTTATGTATGTGACCACAGCTGTACGGATGTTATTAGCCCAGAGATGGAAAGAAGACAAAGTCCCTACGAGAGAATGGCAAATCAAGTTTATGGGCTATGCCGAAACGGCAAAAATGACTAGAAGAATCAGAAATCAGGAAGACCAGAACTTTAATAAGGAATGGGGAACATTTATAACTTATCTTAAAAACCATTGTAAACAGTTAAATTCATTAGTGGGATTGGAATAACCTTTGTAGTGCAATGAGAACTATGGATGTAATGGAGATATAATTTTTTTTGGATTATTACAAAAGATGCAGTAGGAAACAGGCTTGAGGAACACAGGCTTCCTCAACCTCGGCCCTCCAGATGTTTTGAGACTACAATTCCCATCTTCCCTGACCACTGGTCCTGCTACCTAGGGATCATGGGAGCTGTAGGCCAAAAACATCTGGAGGGCCGAGGTTGAGGAAGCCTGGTTTAACAATAAGGGGAGGAGCGAAGTCCAGGGGATTTGTGGGAATTGTGTTTTTATATAATACGTTGTGGTGTGAGTGTATTTTTATATGGAAAATCAAATAAATAAATTTGAAAAGAAGAAGAAACTTTCACATGCTGCACCCTCAAGTACAGTATTAAGATAGAATAGAATCCTAGAATCATAGAGTTGGAAGAGACCACAAGGGCCATCGAGTCCAACCCGCTGCCAAGCAGGAAACACCATCAGAGCACTCCTGACATTTGGTTGTCAAGCCTCTGCTTAAAGACCTCCAAAGAAGGAGACTCCACCACACTCCTTGGCAGCAAATTCCACTGTCAAACAGCTCTTATTGTCAGGAAATTCTTCCTAATGTTTAGGTACTAAAAGATAGTACTACTGTTGATATGTTTGGCAGTCTGGGGTCCTTTGGAGGAAGATCTGAGGTAAAAATCTAATAAATGATTAAAAGAAATTAAAAGCTTTCTATCAGTTGAATATCTATAACTACACCCCCATGTATCTCACAAGCTCCACCAGGAGGTAGCATCAGGAATGTAATGTACAAAACCTGGAAGTAATTGACTGAACATTCCTCAGGGGAGGGGAATTGCATAAACAAACCCACAGCATCCATATAATTTATGACATTTTCTGCGACAAAATAGGATTCCGACAAACAGAAAGGCAGCCAGAAGAGGGAGACAGCTGGAAGGAAAAGAATGCAAGCTTTAAAAGAGCAAAGGCAGTTATTTTTTAGGACATTTTTAATTTTCTTACTTTGGATAACCGTTCTGGCGCTTTCTGATTATTTCAAGTTCTCTGTTCTCAAACTTCTGAAACTTCTTCACAATTCCTGTCATCTCTCCACTGGAGGCGTACGGAAAGCTGAGGATCTCAACGACATCTGCAAAATGCAATCATTCTTAATGTGCTGGGAACTGCAAATAGCTGGGAGTTGTAGTCCAAAAGATTGGGAGGGCACCAGGTTGGCGAAGCCTATATGCCCTATTGTTATAAAGGTAAAGGGACCCCTGACCATTAGGCCCAGTCGTGACCGACTCTGGGGTTGCGGCGCTCATCTTGCTTTATTGGCCGAGGGAGCCGGCGTACAGCTTCCAGGTTATGTGGCCAGCGTGACTAAGCCACTTCTGGTGAACCAGAGCAGTGCATAGAAACACCGTTTACCTTCCCGTCGGAGTGGTACCTATTTATCTACTTGCACTTTGATGTGCTTTTGAACTGCTAGGTTGGCAGGAGTAGGGACTAACTCCTTTCTATGCCAGTGCATAGCTGAACACTTAACTTTGCAACACGGGACAGAGGTTATAATTGAACTGCTTTGTAAATAACGGAGGTTAGGGTGAGACTATCTTAACATCTCCCTAGTTTATAATAAGTTACAATATTGGAAAAGATTATTTGGCAGGTGGTGCGTGAGATTTCTGGCTGCTATTTAAGACTGTGGCAATTGTGTGTGCTGCGTACTTTGAGATAACAAACTGGGACAAAAATGAACAGCAGCTTGCCTTCATCCTATGCATGTTTGCTCAGAATTAAGTCCCACCGAGTTCAGTGTCTCGGATGATTTCCCAAATAATACACCAGTAAAAAAGGTAAAGGACCCCTGACAGTTAAGTCCAGTCGCGAACGACTCTGGGGTTGCGGTGCTTATTGCGCTTTACAGGCCGAGGGAGCTGACGTTTGTCCGCAGACAGTTTTTCCGGGTCATGTAAGCCGCTTCTGGTGAAACCAGAGCAGCACACGGAAACCCCGTTTACCTTCCCGCCAGAGCGGTAGCTATTTATCTACTTGCACTTTGACGTGCTTTTGAACTGCTAGGTTGGCAGGAGCAGGGACCGAGCGACGGGAGCTCACCCCGTCGCAGGGATTCGAACCACCAACCTTCTGATCGGCAAGTCCTAGGCTCTGTGGTTTACACCACAGTGCCACCCACGTCCCAGTACGTGAGTAGCTGGACCTTATTAAAACAACTGTTCTGGCAATGAAGTGCTGAGGATGAGGGCAACAGTGGCTGCAATGCCAACTGATTCAGAACATTGCACTGGTAGAATGGTGTGGATGGGCCTTTGTAAGCCTTCTTTGCTACCTACAAAACAGTATAATTGCACTAAATTGTTGCACGGCACAGCGCTGGGCAGGGAAAAGCCACATCAGATAATCCCACATTGCATTACAATTATATAATTCTACATTGTTCATAAATCTTTGCTAATGAGATCACGCATGTCAGGCAGTTTAATTGGTTTGGCACCATGAGTTCAGCTTGGAACTTCACTGTAGGTGAGTTTTATGCACCATTCCAGTCATATTATCTACAGGATCTAGGTTCCAATGTGAATTTTTGCTCTTGGTAGTGTTTACAAGTAGAGATGCACGAGATATTCGTTCAGCTGTTTGCACACCAGGGTTAGTTCATGGTTCTTCTTGTCCTGCCACTTTCTCCCAGGAAAGCCCCCCTGTTTACGGCTGAATCAGAACAAAGATCAATTGGTTTTTCCCAACATTTGTTCTGATTCAGCGGGAAACAGTGGGTTTTCCTGGGAGAAAGTGGCAAGACAAGCAAAAAACCTCTTGGAAGCAAAAAAACTCTTGAACCTGTGCTTTCTAGTGCGGAGAAATGACGCAGCTGCTTTCATATCCCTCTTACAGAGCCAGGGTGAAGTTCCTTTTAATTCTGGCTGCAGTTTCAAAACAAGTCAGGATCTGAAACCAAGGTCTGATCCAAGCTTGTTCAAACAAACAATCATCTAAATAACCCACAGTTCCTTGAGTCTGGATGTTAACAGAGAACAGTGGTTTGTTTAAAAACGCAAATGAAAGCTTCCAATCTTCTCCTTGTAGACATGAAGAAGGAGAGGAGAGGGAAGTTGGGAGCCTAAAAGCTCATGCAGGATCATTCACATCACTTGGTTTGCCAATAAATCTGAAATGGCCCGTTGACTAATATACAATCTCTATGATATTGCAAGTGGGAGTTTATTCACTTACATGCCCTCGGCTTTAACCATTTCATGTGGGCAGGAGCGATACTTTCAGAAAACTGAGAAGGAGGAAGATCAGATACAGACATACCTTGGAAGTCAAACGGAATCGATTCCGGAAGTCTGTTCGACTTCCAAAACGTTCAACTTCCAAGGCGCAGCTTCTGATTGGCTGCAGGAAGCTCCTGCAGCCAATCAGAAGCTTCAGAAGCCCCACCGGACATTCAGCTTCCAAAAGAAGGTTTGAAAACCAGAACAATCACTTCGGTTTTCAATCATTCGGGAGCCAAAACGCTCGGCAACTAAGCCGTTCAAAAACCAAGGTACGACTGTACTCTGTTAGGGCAATCTGTCGTCTTTCAACTCAGAGGCTTTCAGATGTCCCATCCCTCTAAGAAAAGCAGTAAGAAAAAGGCTCTCAAAATGCTCAGTTAAGGACCTTTGCGACACCATCAGCCAGTAGACAATTCTACTCCCTAAGCCCTCTCCTCGTATGCTTGAAAAATCCACACGCAAAATGTCAATGTCCAGGCTGCAGATTTCAAAGGTGCGCCACCGGGTGAGCACCTTGCTAGTTGCAAATTCATTCACACAATGTGCTGTTCCACTGCACATAAGAAAAATACATACCATTCTCATGGGGACACCAATGCATTATGTTTGCCTGCAGCCTCCAGGTATATTCCAAGCTCCATTTCATACACACTCGGTGTTCTTTGTAGGGACGTTCGAAAGGCGGAACAGATTCCAGCAAAGTGTAGTCCTTTGCAATTGCCTGCAAGTAGCCTTCCTTTCGTTTACCATGGGGGATCCCTCTTTGTTTGTGAATAATCCAGGCATAGAGTATCACTGTGTGTACGATGACGGAGCGTCGGATGAAATAGTCATCTCTGAAAACCATGCTGTTTGGAAATTTCAAGTTCACGGTTCTGTTTCTAGTGGTGTGGAGATATTTGTCATTCTCCCAACTCTCCTTATAGACGGACAGACCAGTTCTGAATTCCAGTGACGCTACGGCTTCTATAGTAACAGTGCAAGGTTCTGAGCATAAATAGTCGACGGAGATTTCAGTATCGTTGAGAACTCTCTTGTTCAAAACATTCAGATGAATGAAATCTTCGTAAAATACATCAGGTTTGGGCTGCGGAGTGACAGGTGTTGTCAGCAATGTGTCCTTTCCAAAAGATGGCACACTTTTCTAAGGGGAAAAAAAGATGCCATATGTTAACTTATTTAATATTTAAGGGCAACTGATGCAAAAGTGAGCTCTAATTATCTTCATTAAGATGTTCCTCACTCGGAATTTTTGCAGAGTTGTAAACCAAACGGTTGGTTACGAACGGGATCCGTTCCAGAGCCCTGTTCGCAACATGAGCAGAACGCAACCCGCGTCTGCGTGTCTGCGCGGGTCGCAATTTGACGCTTCTGCGCATGCGTGTGACGTCATTTTGAGAGTCTGCGCATGCGTGAGCGGCGAAACCCGGAAGTAACCCTTTCTGGTACTTACGGGTCGCCGCGGGACGCAACCTGAAAAGATTTAACCTGAAGCAAACGTAACAAGACACATGATTGTATTTGATGTTGGGAAAGATTGAGGGCACAAGGAGAAGGGGGCGACAGAGGACGAGATGGTTGGACAGTGTTCTCGAACCTACCAGCATGAGTTTGACCAAACTGCAGGAGGCAGTGGAAGACAGGAGTGCCTGGCGTGCTCTGGTCCATGGGGGCACGAAGAGTCGGACACAACTAAACAACAACAACTATATTGCTGTCCTATGGCTTTTTGGGGGAAATGTACAACAAAATGTTGGTTTCAAAAAGGAGGATGAGGAGAGGAAGAAGAAGAAGAAGAAGAAGAAGAAGAAGAAGAAGAAGAAGAAGAAGAAGAAATATGCACAACCTGCAGGCTTAACATATAGAATAAGAGAACAAGAATATACGTTCAAAGAAGATTGAAAAATGTTTACTGAATATATAGGAAATAATTGTGTGCAGCTGAAACCGCTGGCAGCATTAAGATAAATTCAACAGTGTAAATAAGTTTTGATGGGTGCAATAATGGAATACTAAATGGTATAGTTTTTGTAAAACATGTAGGGATTTCTGACATGCAGTGCTTTTCTTTCTTTAAAAAATGTTTAGGGGTACTCTCATTTTCCTACTCATATTAAAATACAGTGGTACCTCGGGTTAAGTACTTAATTCATTCTGGAGGTCCGTTCTTAACCTGAAACTGTTCTTAACCTGAAGCACCACTTTAGCTAATGGGGCCTCCCGCTGCCGCCCCCCCCCCCCGCTGGAGCACGATTTCTGTTCTCATCCTGAAGCAAAGTTCTTAACCTGAGGTACTATTTCTGGGTTAGTGGAGTCTGTAACCTGAAGCGCCTGTAACCTGAAGCGCATGTAACTCGAGGTACCACTGTACTGCCCCTCATGAGGCCAAACTTAGATTCACAAAATGTTTAGGGGTATGCGTCCCCCCAGAAAAAAAGGCACTGATATGTAAAATGAATCATGGAAAGAGAAGAAAGGAAGTCATGGACATCTTAAGGATGTAAAATGAGTATTTTAGATTGTAAAACAGAAAATGTAATAAAAATTATACAGAAGAAAAAGAAGAAAAAGAAAAAGAAGAAAAAGAAGAAGAAGAGGAAGAAAAAATGAAGTGGGCGCCAGGCATCCCAAACCGATGGCACAAGAACTTTGCCCCCCTCTCCCCCAGGCGAGCACCCGCCTGCCCACCCCACGTGGCAGGAGACCCGAGGAGCCAACTCACCAGCAGCAGCCAGAGGAGGCAGAGGCAGCGGCAGCCGGCAGCTGCCCGGAGGCGCACGGTGCGCCCCACGGCGCTCTCCATGGCTGCGCCCGCTTCTCCTCCGTCTCTTCCTCGGGGGTGACTTGGCCGAGCCGGGAAACCCTGTCCCGGAGCAAGATGGGTGTGTGGCTGTGTTCGCAACACGGATCCGGCTTCCTGGCGGGCGATGCCTCCGGCTTGGAGGAGGAAGCAGGAGGAGCCAGCCGGGAGCGGCAGGTGCGCCTAGGGCTGGGTGCGCCACGGCGGCGAAAGGAAAACCCCGATGGTGCGTCTGAGCGCGTGCAGAGGATTTTTTTTCCCGGGCGGCTGCAACCAGCTGTCAAGGGGCGACTGAGAATCGTTGCTAACTGGGCAGGGGACCCGAGGGTCATCTAGTCCAGCCCCGCGCAACTCTCAACCAGATCAGACATGGCAGGTGGCTTGGAGCAAACTCTTTCGGGCTGAGGTCCCCTCGCCCCCCTCCAATAAAATATTCGAGCGGGCTGCCCCCCCCCTCCGAGTGCCATTCAAATAGTGTGTGCGCGCTGGGTCTTGTGATCGATTATGGGGGGCCAGGCTTACCTGCCCCCCATATTTTAATTCAAATTGGCACCCCGGTAGGTGGCCACCACCTCTCCTTCCATTGTACTCATGGGTTGGGTTCCTCCCTCCAAAGAACTCCCTGAGACATTAAAGCACCCCTGTGACAAATCGATACAGATTTTTCTGTGCCTCCTGTATTACTGTCGCGAATTATAGTCTGTCCAGATCTGGCATGGCAGCGGGTTGGGCTGGATGACTCCCGGAGACCCTTCTAAAGCAAAGGGTGTTGGTACGCCGATGGCAGCCCTTTTCTTTATTCATCTAAGCAAAGATACGCAGGGAGACGTTTAATAGAATTCAGAGCATCCTTAAGACCCGCTGGGCTGCCTCACACCCAGTTAGTGTGCAAAGGATGGTGGAAGGTTAAAGATGCCTCTGCCAGCCATTCAGAGATTTTAA
This sequence comes from Podarcis tiliguerta, assembly GCF_965153285.1. NCBI lineage: Eukaryota > Metazoa > Chordata > Lepidosauria > Squamata > Lacertidae > Podarcis > Podarcis tiliguerta. The sequence goes on along the minus strand of NC_139542.1, from coordinate 64,700,940 downwards.
GTTTTGGAGGGCTCCAGATGAAGATGCTGAACCCCAAAGAGCTACAAAGGAGGGTTGTGGCTTTTCAGTGCTAAAACACCATGCTTTGGGGTGCAGAAAGTCCCAGGTTCAAGATCTGGCACCTTCACCGGCAAGAATGTTAAAGGTAAAGGCAAAGGGACCCCTGACCATTGGGTCCAGTCGTGACTGACTCTGGGGTTGCGGCACTCATCTCGCTTTACTGGCCGAGGGAGCTGGCGTGCAGCTTCCGGGTCACGTGGCCAGCATGACTAAGCCACTTCTGGTGAACCAGAGCAGCGCACGGAAACTCCGTTTACCTTCCCGCTGGATAGTGGTCCCTATTTATCTACTTGCACTTTGATGTGCTTTCGAACTGCTAGGTTGGCAGGAGCTGGGACCGAGCAACAGGAGCTCACCCCAGCGCAGGGATTCAAACCGCCGACCTTCTCATCCACAGCACCACCCGCATCACTAACAAGAATGTTACTCACCCCAAAATGGAAAGTAGCAGAAGTCCCAGCAAAGAATGGACACAAAAACTTATGGAATATGCAGAAATGGCAAAACTGACTGGAAGAATAAGAAATCAAGATAACAAACTTTTTATAAAAGAATGGAAATGGTTTATGGAATATTTACAGATAAATTGTAAACAGATAAAAACATTGGCAGGTTTATTGTAATAACCTGCAGTTTCAGAAGAGTATATATTGAAAGAAGATGAGTAAATGAGCAAATTAAGTTAATTTGGATATGCAGAAGGTATTAAAAATAAATTTAAGAAACCTCAGAAAGAGGGGGAAGGAAGTCAAGATTCGAAATGTCAAAATGATTGGAAAATCAGTGAAATGTATAAACCTGAAAAGTATAAATGAATATTTAAATAATAAAAAAAATGAGATGGGGCACCTTAGGGTCTCACATAGCTGGGCTGGGAAAGGCAGCTGTTGCCAGTCAGAATAGACAGTGCTGGTGTAGATGGAGCAACAGGGTGACTCAGTGATGGCCAAACCAGGGAGGTGCTTGAAAATAGTAAAGGTAAAGGGACCACTGACCATTAGGTCCAGTCATGGCCGACTCTGGGGTTGCGGCACTCATCTCGCTTTATGTGGCCAGCATGACTAAGCTGCTTCTGGCGAACCAGAGCAGCACACAGAAACACCGTTTATCTTCCCGCCAGAGCGGTACCTATTTATCTACTTGGAATTTGAAGTGCTTTCGAACTGCTAGGTTGGCAGGAGCAGGGACCGAGCAACGGGAGCTCACCCTGTCGTGGGGATTCGAACCGCCGACCTTCTGATCGGCAAGTCCTAGGCTCAGTGGTTTAACCCGCAGTGCCACCCACGTCCCTGCTTGAAAATAAGGCACCTTATAAAGAGAGAGTTGGGATATATGTGCACATCGTGAAGTTGCAGCAGGACCCCAGCCAGAGCACCTTAAGGATGTTGTATAAGAGCCCTTAGGCTTCACAATCCATTTGTTTCCAGGGTTAACCTGCATGGATATGTTTCCTAGCCAAAAGAGAGGTTTGTTTCCTAAGGACCTCCAGTCACAACCTGCAACTCTTTATTGAGGTGCAAGCTTGTCTGTGATCAAATCCGGAATGGGAACACAACTTAAAACAGGGAGACAGTTATGCAGTGTGTTGTGAACTATTTCCTTGTGTGATGCTCTTCTTCCCCCCACCCAGGTGCAAACCACATTTTAAACATCACTCACATCTACAGTTGTCTTTAAGATCCAGATCAAAGCCCCTCCCAACTCTACAATTCTGTGATTCTATGACTATTGTTCCATAAGAAAACAACAGAACGTCAGTCCTATTAAGGGCCAGACACAATGGGACGCGGGTGGCGCTGTGGGTTAAACCACAGAGCCGATCAGAAGGTCGGCGGTTCAAATCCCTGTGACGGGGTGAGCTCCCGTTGCTCAGTCCTGCCAACCTAGCAGTTTGAAAGCACGTCAAAGTGCAAGTAGATAAATAGGTACCGCTCCGGTGGGAAGGTAAACGGCGTTTCCGTGCACTGCTCTGGTTTGCCAGAAGCGGCTTAGTCATGTCGGCCACATGACCCACAGGCTGTACGCCGGCTCCCTTGGCCAATAAAGCGAGATGAGCGCTGCAACCCCAGAGTCGGTCGCGATTGGACCTAATGGTCACTTTACCTTTACCTAGACACAATGCAAGAGATTTGTAAAGAGGAAAGAGAATTTGCAGCAGGACTACAGGGAGGTGTTTGTAACCTTTCCCTACAATGTTTTTGCTGTTTAAATAATCACACATATGAGCAACTACTGTATATGTTTTCCCCTGCAAGGCAAATAGCATTTAATTAAGGGAAACAGTGCAGAGGGGTTAAAGCCCCCATGGGTTCCGTAGTGAATGCTCTCTTGTGTTTTTTTCTTTTTAATTAAAAGCAGGAGATCTTGTTCACATCAAGCACTACAACAAGTCTGATTTAGCTGTAACTGTGTAAAGAATAATGTGCCATATTTGGTAGTATTTTCTGGATTTTCCTCTGTTTAGATTTGTCATCAAAATGAAGACAAGTGTCAAGCTAAAGTAGAAAATGCTTTTTTTAAAAAAAGAATCATTCCTTTCATGTGATGGGAAGTCGTAAAAGAGAAAAGATTTTCCCCTTGAAAAGATTTTATCCAGCCTCAGCTGACTTTATTAGAGGCTTGAACCGGTTGAGCAGGAAACGAAACCATATTCCACCGCAGGAGCAATCTTCTCATATTCTTGGCCCCATGCCCTTCAAGCAGCGCCCCCCCCCCATGCTGCAAAAACAACCAATGTTGCAATTGTGCACCCTAAAATGCGCATTGCCATTATCCCCCCCCCCCACATTTAATAAGGTAAAATTGAAAATGGGGGAGATGTGTTCTGACATACGCTGGGGTTCTGAAATATACTCGGAGTCAAGAGTGGATTTTATGCTCAATATTCAGCTCCTAGTGTTGAGGAGGAATGGAAGTTCCCCCAGAATGTCTGCTTTATATACATCATTTACACAATGGGCCCCACGTGATTGGCTAATTCCGGGATTCTCCTGCAGGCCAATCAGGTTGCGGATTCACTTCCACCTGGAGCTGGATTGAGTGGCTCCTGTGGACCAATCAGACTGCTGCATTCTGGATCCTATTGTTCTAGGACCAATCAGACTGCTGCATTCTGAATCCTATTGTTCTAGGACCAATCAGGCTGCTGCATTCTGAATCCTATTGTTCTAGGACTAATCAGGCTGCTGCATTCTGAATCCTATTGTTCTAGGACCAATCAGACTGCTGCATTTTGGATCCTGTTCAACTCAGTACATAACACTGAGGTTTGATTCGTTTTCAGAGCAGATCTTACCCTGTTGGAGGGCAGGCGGTGAGGGGAACAGATGCGGTGTTATTGTTATTATTTATTGAATTTCTATATCGCCCTATACCCGGGGTCTCAAGGTGATTCACAAAATAAAATCAAGATATAAAACCACAAAATCTGTAATTGCAAGTGCCCTAAGAAAAAGGCTCCTCCATCCAGTTTCTCCATGCTATGTGTAATTTCATAAACTATCATGACACCTCTTGCTCGCCTTTTAAACTGAGAAGTCCCAAATGCTGCAACTTTTCCCCATAGGAGAGCCGCTCCACCTCCTTGATCATTTATTTGGGTTGCCCTTTTCTGAACGTTTTCCCACTCTGCGTTATGCTTTTTGAGGTGAGATGACGCAAAAATGTACACTGTTCCCAATGTGGCTGCACCATAGATTTGGATAACATTATATCGACAATATTTTACAGGTGAAAAAGAGTGCCGAGGCAGAAAGATGCACAACACTAGGACTTGCTATTGCTAAACAGTTTGGGCATCCGAGGTTTTCCTGAGGTTTTCTGCCTTCCCTCATTACTGAACACAGCCACCAGCACACATATCGCAGGAGAAAATGGATAGGCAAGCTGTCTTTCAGTGAACCCTGCCTGCTATTATTTGTCTTCTTCACTGGGGAATCATCACAGCCTATAAGCTTCTGAGGAAGGTGTTATGTACTGAGTTGAATAAGATCCAAAATGCAGCAGTCTGATTGGTCCTAGAACAATAGGCTCCAGAATGCAGCAGTCTGATTGGTCCACAGGAGCCACCCAATCCAGCTCCAGGTGGAAGTGAATCCGCAATCTGATTGGCCTACAGGAGAATCCCGGAATTAGCCAATCATGTGGGGCCCATTGTGTAAATAATGTATATAAAGCAGACATTCTGGGGGAACTTCCGATCCTCCTCAACACTATGAGCTGAATAAAGAGCATGAAATCCACTCTCGACTCCAAGTATATTTCAGTTAGATATCCCGTAGACTGTCCCTGGGACAGGTGAGGCTGCTGATCCCTTATTTTCGAGGCTGTTCATCCCTTATTTTCAAATCTGAAAGTTGATAGCTATGCCCCAGAGGAAACCTACTGGTCCTTCCCTCCCCCTTTTCTTGGCTCAGGAAGTGCTCCTCACAAGAAAGCAAACAAACACATGCTTGCTGTTTCAGAAATGGTTTTCCGTTGAGGACAGTGCCATTAGTTTTAGCAAGTTCGTGTAAGGATTTATTTATCAAGGTGCTGGGAAAACTGAGTGATCATTCTGGTTTGTTTGGACAGAATAGCCTGCAGGATCAGGCCAGAGGCTATTGAACGCAAAATAGCAGGGGAGCAGCAAGCATTTATTTGCTCAGGGCGGAGAGCTGCTCCAACCTTCTAGGAAAGGCTGAAAGAGCAAGGAGAGTCAGCTCAAGGGACACTTATGCACAGATTGTGGGGAGCCTGGCTGGATGTGCCCTTCAGAAATGTGCACCCAGGGCAAATTTTGTTGTTGTTTAGTCGTTTAGTTGTGTCCGACTCTTCGTGACCCCATGGACCAGAGCACGCCAGGCACTCCTGTCTTCCACTGCCTCCCGCAGTTTGGTCAAACTCATGCTGGTAGCTTCGAGAACACTGTCCAACCATTTCGTCCTCTGTCGTCCCCTTCTCCTTGTGCCCTCCATCTTTCCCAACATCAGGGTCTTTCCCAGGGAGTCTTCTCTTCTCATGAGGTGGCCAAAGTATTGGAGCCTCAGCTTCAGGCTGAGAGTCCTTCCAGTGAGCACTCAGGGCTGATTTCCTTAAGAATGGATAAATTTGATCTTCTTGCAGTCCATGGGACTCTCAAGAGTCTCCTCCAGCACCATAATTCAAAAGCATCAATTCTTCGGCGATCAGCCTTCTTTATGGTCCAGCTCTCACTTCCATACATCACTACTGGGAAAACCATGGCTTTAACTACACGGACCTTTGTTGGCAAAGTGATGTCTCTGCTTTTTAAGATGCTTTCTAGGTTTGTCATTGCTTTCCTCCCAAGAAGCAGGCGTCTTTTAATTTCGTGACTGCTGTCACCATCTGCAGTGATCATGGAGCCCAAGAAAGTAAAATCTCTCACTGCCCCCATTTCTTCCCTTTCTATTTGCCAGGAGGTGATGGGACCAGTGGCCATGATCTTCGTTTTTTTGATGTTGAGCTTCAGACCATATTTTGCGCTCTCCTCTTTCACCCTCAATAAAAGGTTCTTTAATGCCTCCTCGCTTTCTGCCATCAAGGTTGTCTCATCTGCATATCTGAGGTTGTTGATATTTCTTCCGGCAATCTTAATTCCGGCTTGGGATTCATCCAGGGCAAATTTATTAATATGCATTTGGGAAGATGCCACGATTTTTTTTTATTTTCTCCTCTGGAAATCTCCCAAGAGTCGCATCCCCAAAAAGAGGAGAATTTCCAAGGTCCCCTGTGATCAGTATCGTTGCACGAGAGACCTGCAAGCTAAGGCAACTTTCGGCGGCAAGTCTGCACGTCGTTTCGCGGACTTGGGCTGTTTCCGTCCTCCACCGCCAGGGGGCAGTCAAGAGAACTCGTTGCTCCTCTGTTCCGAGTGAGTCCGCTCTTCGTCGCCCGGAAGCGGAAGGAGTTTCCTCTACGGGCGGAAGGAGGGAGAGGTCGTGCTGGGCTCCGCGGCGTCTCCTCATGGCTCGCGTGCCGCGCACGCTGCTGATCTTCGGCGGCTTCGTGGCCGTGCTGGGGGCGGCCTTCTACCCCATCTACTTTCGGCCCCTGATGCACCTCGAGGAGTACAGTAAGTCGAGCGGGGAGCGCGTTCTGCGCACGCGCGGCCGGAGCCCCGCCCCTGTTCGAATCTCGAAGGAAGGAAGGAGGCTGCATCCTTGAACAACTTACTGCTCTGCCCTTATCTCTTTCTCACCAGCTTCATTGGTTTAAAGTTTTTCTACTGTGTCTGCCTGTGCGATAGGGTCATTCCGTTACCCTGAACATGGAGCAGAATTGCATGCCTTCAGAGGAGGCCCATCTAAAACTTGTTGGGAGTCTATACAATAGGCCAAGCTCCCTGCTGCAGATAGCTGCCCTTCATCTTGTGCAGGGTGAGGAGGAAGGGGATGGAAGAGCTGGGTGAGGGCAGTTGTGGGTCAAAAAAGTGCCTCATATATTCTTTTAGAGATAGCGATTAGGGTAGATGGGTATTTTGAGCAGGCTGGTGCCCATCATTTTCTTCCCACATTAAGGGATAAATGTGCTTTCTTACCTACTGTAATGTTTTGTGTTTACCAGAAAAGGAGCAAGCAATAAATCGAGCTGGTGTTATACAAGAAGATGTTCAGCCTACAGGTATAGCTCTAAACGCTTAGTTAAGCTGTGTTTATGTACATTATGTATATATTAATACTGGATTCCAGTTCCAAAGAAGTTGAGATGCAAAGGAGCTAATTTAGGAATTCATTCAAATGACCTTTAGTACGTTTCTAAAATGATTACTTAGACAAGTAAAAGGTGAGCCTGTTTCATACAAAAAAAGATGCAACTGGATATGAATGCTTCAGTACAAAGTATCCACGTTGTGATTCAAATAGAAGAGCATCTGTATGTGTTTTTCACTCTGTTCCACCTTTCAGCTACAAGCTGAGGTTATTGTACAAAGATTGGACCATAGCTTTTAAGTATTTGGATGAGAAGCAGAGTTATGGATATACACAGATCCCCTTCATACAAGGTCCAGAACATTTTATTCTGTACTAATATAGTCATATGCCTGTGCAATAAATTCTGTAAGAAATTACCTTTGATCTCAGAAGAACTGTTGAAAATACTGTTCTATCTTTCTTTCATATAATTCTGGTAATAGTCACTTTGAATGAGTAATATTCCAACTGGTGTTCTCAATTGCAACAACTCAGTCAAAAATATCCCTTTCTCGAGCAAGATGCTCAAAATGTTCAGATTATTCAGATGAGGCAAATTATTGTGACTCATTTCAGTCTGCATTCATGCCTGGTTTTGGCACAGAAAAAGTTTTGTTTGCCCTGATCGATGACTTGCATTAGGAGAAACATGGGGTGTGTAACCCTGTTGATTCTCCTTGAGCTCTCAGTGACTTGATAACATCTGTATGCTGTCCTATGCATGTGGGACCAAGAAGATCACATTCCATGTTTCAGAATCTCTTCAGACATGGTCCTTGCCCAGTTGTTCAAAATACGTAATGTACTCACATGTATAACTTCATGCAGAGAAGCTAGGTTGTAGAGAATACATACATTTATTGACATTACAACAGCCTTCTAAAATGCTTTTTTATCTCTCCTGTTTTATCCAAAGGATTAAAAGTATGGTCTGATCCATTTGGAAGAAAGTAAGGACTTCTTTGGGTGGGATCTCGCCAATGAATGTATTTTCCCTTATTCCATCAGTGATGCTTCTGGTTCTTTGAGTCAACCAAGATCATGCAGAAAAAGAACTCCACACGTGGAATTGTTTTATATAAAGAGCAGTAGCAGCTGTTGGCTCTCAAGAGATAAAGCCTACTTTTTCCCCAGTGATGTAGTAGGAAACGCTGCACTGAATGTTTTCTATTAACCAAATGGAATAATTGCCTTTTTCTTCATTGGAGGAATGAAGGAGAATTGCTTTGGTGAATGTAGTGTAGACATTACCAGAGTAGATTATGGAACTAATGAGGTGTGAGAGAGTTTTAAATTATGTACATTGATTGTAACATTTTGTGTTGAACTAAACTGTAGTACTGCAGTTCAGTTTTCATGGATTTTGTTGTTAAGAGAAAAACTCAGTTTCAGATAACGTATTAATGTGTAAACTCGCTGTTCAAAAGTAAAGATTTGGATGCGTTGACTTATTTCTGTATATAAATCTTTTGAATGACTACACAGCTTTTTGTCTTTTCCTGGAACTTCTGTAAGTACTTTTCATAGAAACCTGGCAATGCTTTTAATTTTTTCTACTAACCTGGTTTCAGTTTGAAACTACAGGAATGACCAACTACTGTCTTCTCAAAGGTCACTCTAGTGTCCAGACATTGGTACATATGTCATAAATATATTTTGCTGCACAAGCTGACACCCAAATGGGTCAGTTGGCACCTTGTAATAATATGGGCCTTGTCCCTATAAACTGACAAATGAGTAAGCAGTTACATACAAAATTCAAATGGGATGCATTATTGTTGGCAACTGGGTCCAGAGAAATGGAGTGCACCTCCAAGAGCAAAGTCAGACTGCTGTGTTAGCACTATTGAAGTGACCTCCCTGGGTCTCAAGCCTGAGTCGTGTGCATGGAGGTCCTGGGCTGCCTGGACAACAAGACGTCCCTCTCAGCCTCGCTGGTGTGGTCCAAAGGAAAGGTTTAGGACCAGAATTTTCCTTCTAGATGAGCAACATTCCCGGTTTGACAAGCTCCATCTGCCCCTTACTTCCCTCCTCAGCACGTGCAGAAACCACCTTCTTGACCGTTGGACCCACTATTGGCCTTGTCCACTCAATCTGCCGGAGCTTGTCTTCGCATGCAGGGGGAGTCCCTAACACACTGAGGGTGTGAGACCTATCGGCTACCCTCACCTGGTTTAGCCACCCAGTCAAAGCTACAGTGGTGCCTCGCAAGACGAAATTAATTCGTTCCGCGAGTTTTTCCGTTGTACGAGTTTTTTCGTCTTGTGAAGCACCACTGCAACAACGGTGGGGAGGGGCGGGGAGAAGCAGGACAGCTGCCGCAGCCGGTACCTCAGACTCACCCGCGTGTTGTGGCCACCGTGCGACGCGGCTGCTGGAGGGCGGCGGGGAGCGCGACTCCAGGGAGAGAGAGGCGCTGGCGGCAACGGCTCTCTGAGGGGAGCGCGCAAGGGGGGTGGGCAGCGGCGCGAGGCACTAGCCGGAAGGTGGGAGGGAGCCGGAGGAGCCATCAGCGGGAAGGTGGGAGGGAGCCGGAGGAGCGGGGAAGTGAGCGTGCGTGCGTGCAGTGACCGTCACCATGACACGAGAGGCAGGGCCGTTTCGTCTAGCGAAGCAAGCCCTTAGGGAAATCCGTCTTGCGAAGCACCTCAGAAAATGAGAAACCCTTTCGTCTTGCGAGTTTTTCGTCTTACGAGGCATTCGTCTTGTGGGGTACCAATGTATTTCCAAGGGTGTAGCCACTGTCTCATGCTGACAGCGTCTAGAAGCCACAGGTTGAGAGTCAAGTTCAGGATGGGGACCAAAGGTGGACAAACTACCCCAGAAGGAGCATGATGTGTCCCCCACCCAGAGGTACTACACCCCTTCTTCACCCTGGTGCAGTATTAAAAGTGTGAGAGCTATATTTGTTATTGCTTGACAACATTTCCCAAACCTTTACTAAATATTTAGTTGGGCTATTATGGACAAATTGTTTTGGAGGCTAGGTACATTCTACTAGTAGACCATTCCTAGATGATAATAAGAGGCTGCCTTGTACAGTCTTTTCTCCCCTACCTAGGGATGCTGGCAATTGAACCTTGGACCTGTGCCTGTGTTCTAGGAATTCTGAGGTCTTAAATATAGAATAAATGTTGGTAATTGCACAAGGTAAACACACATACATAAGTATATAAACCGCATGTCTAAAATAGTACAGGAGAGCAATCCAAAAGCCATCTTTGCTCTCCCAAAGACTCAATATTTCCTCTGCCTCCTTAATCTCCCTTACCTGAGAACAGGTAGGCAGATAGCAATCGAGAACTTCCTGAAGGGATTCCTCTCCTATATCTATGAACCTCCATTGTCATTGTTTGCCCAGATGCTCTACATTGAGGGATGTCGGACGGGCATCCTGATTGTCTTACCAAACGCTAATGTTCTGTGTAAACTGTATGGAACTATGTAAAAAAGGTAAAGGTAAAGGTACCCCTGCCCGTACGGGCCAGTCTTGACAGACTCTAGGGTTGTGCGCCCATCTCACTCAAAGAGGCCAGGGGCCAGCGCTGTCCGAAGACACTTCCGGGTCACGTGGCCAGCGTGACATCGCTGCTCTGGCAAGCCAGAGCCGCACACGGAAACGCTGTTTACCTTCCCGCTAGTAAGCGGTCCCTATTTATCTACTTGCACCCGAGAGTGCTTTCGAACTGCTAGGTTGGCAGGCGCTGGGACCGAGCAACGGGAGCGCACCCCGCCGCGGGGATTCGAACCGCCGACCTTTTCGATCGGCATGCCCTAGGCGCTGAGGCTTTTACCCACAGCGCCACCCGCGTCCCCTGGAACTATGTAAAACTTGCTAAATCCTCAGGAATATCACACCTCGGCCTGTCTGAGCCACAGCAACCCCACCTTACGTGTGATGTAATTTCTGACTGTAGTGGGGATGTCCTTCACGCCAAAATGCAAACCCTTAAAACAGATGTTTCTTCTTGGTTCTGGATGTCTCTTTCCTCCTTGATAGGAGTGGAGGGAACTCTGTTGCAACAGAAAAATAAAGATCTGCCTTGCTTTCACTGCATCCTGCCTCCATCCATTCATGGACTTAGGGGACACAGTCCTTTGGGGAGCTGGGCAGCAAAAGCCAACCACCCCTCTTTTTTTCTATATCACATGGAAAGCAGATTCTCTGTTACTGACCTAGGACACTTCCAGATTCCTGCCATTAAGGATGTAAATCCTTCCAAGTAAAATTAAAATCCTGTAATAAAAACACAAAGGCAGTACTGGAACATAACTTGTCTGGACACGCCAGGTGGAACAGCTCCTAGTGCCATCTTTCTCGCTGCCAAACGTACATTGTCCAATTAAGTGTCTTTCAACCATTGCGCTGCTGGGAAAGACTGCTTTCCATTTATACGTCTGTGCTTATAGATGTGAAGCTTTCTGCAGCTGATTACCAGTGCCTGTCAACGACTTCGATACGGGATCTCTAGAAAACAACCACCGAAAAAGTACATATGTTGCCAGCTAATACCAACTCTTCATAAAGGTTTTATGAAAAAGCAAGTAATAGTTGGAACGAAAGTGAAAGCAAATGTCATTCTAAATTCCTTTTGTCACCCCCTTTGATCCTAACAGAAGAAAATTCAGAGGTGTCAGACACAAAAGGTGATGGAAAAGGTTCTCTTTTTCATAATGCTTCTAACTGGTGCTATAGATATTTGAAGGGGTATTTGGCCCATTCTCCGCATGTTCATTATTCAACTGCAGCAACAACAACAGGTTTATGTTATGCTAGTGAGTCATCCGCAGAAGAGTGCTTCTATGCTATGCAGCAGGGATGCAGTGGTGTGCTTTTGTAACCTTCCACAAGTAAATTTCCAGAAAAAGACATTTCTTTAGCCATGAGCTCAAATTTTGCATAAGAATACATGTAACAACTGCTGGTGTTCAGGCTCTGAGTCTGATACACAGCAGTACATCAGAGGCCCAAGATGTGTTCAGGTTAACAGGCTGAAAGCTGAAAATAGATCACTTGCTTAGCTTGTATTTGTTTTTGTCCCAGAACCACTTGTGGGAGCTTTCTTGCATTGTGCTTTAGCAATGATTAACTGCCATTTTTCCCAGAACTGTGTACAGTCAGTCTGACATCAATTATACGGCTTCATCGGCAAACGTAAACCAAAAGCAGCTGTATTTGGCCTCTGCTGTGCTATAGCTGAGTTCAATAACATGTTTTGCTAAAGCAAGGTCACACTTTGAGAAATTGGTGTTTCTAAGCTTTTTAGGAACTACAGCGGACTTCGGTGCCGTTGATGCAATGGGTTGAGCTAGCAGGAAGAAATGGAGCTGTACTATCAAATCAAATCTTTATGGTTGAAGTCAATGATCCGCATTAAAGACGCAAGATAAGAGGCACATAAAACACATCCAAGTGTGAAGAACAATAAAAAAGGATAAAGTAAATAGAAGCAGCGTAAAGGTAAAGGGACCCCTGACCATTAGGTCCAGTCGTGGCTGACTCTGGGGTTGCAGCGCTCATCTTGCTTTATTGACCGAGGGAGCCAGCGTACAGCTTCCGGGTCATGTGGCCAGCATGACTAAGCTGCTTCTGGTGAACGAGAGCAGCGCACGGAAACGCCGTTTACCTTCCCACCAGAGTGGTACCTATTTATCTACTTGCACTTTGACGTGCTTTCGAACTGCTAGGTTGGCAGGAGCAGGGACCGAGCAACAGGAGCTCACCCTGTCGCAGGGATTGGAACCGCTGACCTTCTGATCGGCAAGTCCTAGGCTCTGTGGTTTAACCCACAGCGCCACCCGCATCCCGAGAAGTAGCATAGAGTTAAATAAATAGGGCATCAACATTTTAAAAGATATAATCATGCCATGAACTTCAAAGAGGGAAATTGCAGAAGGTCTGAGATCAGTTCCTGGAGAATTTGGCTTGCTGTAGCACAGAAGTTGGCCATGCTGAGAGTGATAGATGCATCTTGTTTGGAAAGGTGTAGAAGGCCATAGAATTCCACTGATCATCCTGGCAGATTTAATATGTTGCTTGATAAAGATTTCAGGCAAATCTTAATATAAAGAGCTGTGCAGGAGGATATGGGTCACTGACCTCTCCAGAATTGCAAGGGCGCTTGTGTTCACGATAGGGCTTTAAAAAAACTTATCTTCCCTCCAGAATAGCAATGGGGAGGACAGAAGTTGTACCATGACAGTCATTGGTAGAAGATCTGAGCTCCAAGTTCAGACATTTGACTAGAAGGTTGGTCTGCCGAGCCTTCTTTTGCCTTGCCACAGCTGTATAGAGTTCAAAATCCCTTGGCTTGGTTGTGGGTGAGAGTAGTCTATGAGACGGTATAGCCAAATGGTTCTTCGTGTATTCAAGACTGAATCCAAATATCACCTGACAAACTGAATTTGAGCCCAAGAGCCACTCACCACATTACATCAAAGATTTCCCCTACGGCCAAGCACAAATTTTCTAACACACCTTTGCATGCCAAAAGTGTGCAGCAAACATGCCCCAAGACACTGCCCACGTGTGTGTTCTATGAGCATTTTCAGAAAGCTGGATTCCTGTCGAATATTGTGAAAAGTCAATATTTCTGGCCACCTGAAATGGAAATGTAGGACTCTGTTTTTGCTGTAAAGTTGCCCAAAGATATTTGAATTAAAAAGTTCTTATTGAATGTTGTTCATTCTTTGTCCACTAGATAGAGCCCTCAAACCCCTTCTCATTATTTAGGACTCAGAGCAGAGTGAGTTTCTTAGATCATACTGTATTCTCTTATGTACAAATCTCTGGATTTGGGGCAGCCAAATGACAAACTGCAAGGAGAGCTGATGGGGCTGCTCTGAAGAGCTTGACAAGGAAGGAAGAAGGTATTTGTAGAGAGATACCCAAAGTACAAACATTTCACAAAAGTAAGAGTAGCACCCGTGCGTTCCTACGAAGCTTCCAACTGAATGCAGCCAGGCACAACCCTTCAGTACAAAAACCCCAGATTAAGATCAGGAAAGAGCAATAAAAAAGATTACATCATAACTGCGTAATAAAACCTTTGTCAAATACCTCTCGTAATGTGGCATCGTGAATAACTAACTGAAAAGCTAGTCAAGACACTTAAAAAGATGAATGTACTTTTGAGTTTCCTAGAATCTATCAAATTTTCCCTGACAATTATCAAATGACTTCAATATCATGTGTTAATTTCTACAGTTATTGTGTGCAAGGTGTAGGTTTGCTGTAAAATGTCTGCCAACGGCATAGCTGTCAACCTTCCCTTTTTTTTTGTGGGAAATTCCCTTATTCCAGCGCGGTTTCCTGCTGCTTCCTGCTGCTATCCCGGATTGTTAGATATCCCGTAGAGTCTCCCCGGGACAGGTGAGGCTGCTGATCCTTTATTTTCAAATCTGAAAGTTGACAGCTATGGCCAACAGATCAGCTATAACGACTTAGGTAAAGGTAAAGGGACCCCTGACCATTAGGTCCAGTCGTGCCCCACTCTGGGGTTGTGGCGCTCATCTTGCTTTATTGGCCGAGGGAGCCGGTGTACAGCTTCCGGGTCATGTGGCCAGCATGACTAAGCCACTTCTGGCAAACCAGAGCAGCACACGGAAACGCCGTTTACCTTCCCGCCAGAGCGGTACCTATTTATATACTTACACTTTGACGTGCTTTCGAACTGCTAGGTTGGCAGGAGCAGGGACCGAGCAACGGGAGCTCACCCCATCACAGGGATTCAAACCGCCGACCTTCTGATCAGCAAGCCCTTGGCTCTGTGGTTTAACCCACAGCGCCACCTACGTCCCTTATAATGATTTACCTTTGAGCATTTGCTAGTACTGATGCTACTAGGTAACAGCCCAAACTTAAAACATGCTAGCTTGGAATCAAGTGATCTAAAGTTCGGCATAAGTGCATCATTCCCTCCTTCAAGACTTGTCTGGGTTTTCCCCTTCTGTCTAGCAGAACTAAAACTCTCTGCCCACTTGCAAATGCATAGGTGTGTGCTTTTAAACTTCCTGCCTACATTTTCTCCCCACCCACCGCAAACAACAAATGCAATTCTAGGAGGACAATTGGTTTCACACTGTTCACCGCACCAAGGTGACATCTTTCCTGCCTTGTGTGTCACTACACAGCCTGGCCACAAAAACAAGTCGCTGCCCTTTATCTTCCCCGACTCTCTTAGAATGTTGTCTCTGTGTGGGAAACAATTGCACCAGGAAGATGTGTCCTTGCGTATGATTTGACATGTGTAATAAAATGAGTCAGATTTTTGGTTTTTTTGAGGCCAATGGCCATTGCAACAGAAATAACAAAATGCAAACACGATAATTCCAGAGTAAGTTAAAAACCTATCAATTTTCCTAACTGTAAATTATCAGAATTGAAAGTTCCCTAAATTATTTACCGTAGATTAAAACAATTCCCTTGGAAGTTGACATTGTTTTGGATTTTTAAAAATCAACTTTCCTGTTGCTAATGCACAGAAAGCTATCCTGTAGCTAACGAACTTGTCTTCATCAAACCGCAACTGTCTAATTTTGAAATCGGCTGACCTAGAAAATTCTGAAATGAATAGAGGAAGTTGTCCGTAGGTGAACTATGGTAAGGGCAACGTAGGATATGGTGCACAATATCTGCATACACAAAGGCAACATTTACTAGCCAAACACTTTGTGGGCATCGCATGAAATCTAAGCTGGGAAAATGCATGGCTAATGCAGGGAGGAAGTTAATTTCTGCAAATAAACAGCTCTTTTGTGGTTCAATTTAATTTTAATGCAGGCAGTGACTGTTTTAGGCACACCCAATACATGTTTGACTACACACACATGCATCACAGCAAACCCAGAAATATATTCTGCTGTGCAGGAGCCTAAAGACCAGGTAGCAGTTAAGAATTCACCGCACAATGGTATACATGCCTACACTGAAGTAAGTCTCTTTGTGTTTAATGGGACTTACTCCCACTTAAGTGGATACAGGATTGCAGTCAAGGCTTAGGTTTACAGTTAGCACTGGGGAAAACAGGTTTCTTGTGCCTTTGACTAACAGGTGTGTGAGAGGCAGAAATCCAACAGGTTAAGCCCTTTCTAGCATGGAAAATAAAAAAGGCTGATCGCCGAAGAATTGATGCTTTTGAATTCTGGTGGTGGAGGAGACACTTCAGAGTCCCATGGACTGCAAGATCAAACCCTGGAAAAGACTCTGGTGTTGGGAAAGATTGAGGGCACGAGGAGAAGGGGACGACAGAGAATGAGATGGTTGGACAGTGTTCTCAAAGCTACCAACATGAGTTTGACCAAACTGCGGGAGGCAGTGGAAGACAGGAGTTTATTCTCCTAGGTCTTTTCCAGGGAGTCTTCCTTTCTCATTAGGTGACTGAAGTATTGGAGCCTCGGCTTCAGGATCTGTCCTTCCAGTGAGCACTCAGGGCTGATTTCCTTCAGAATGGAGAGGTTTGATCTTCTTGCAGTACATGGGACTCTCAAGAGTCCCCTCCAACACCATAATTCAAAAGCATCAGTTCTTCGGCGATCAGCCGAATTAGGGATTTTTTTCAAAAAAATCTTTTCCCGCAAGTGAAATTGTGGAGGACTCATTTCTTGGCCTGTGATAAAAAGCCTTCTGTTTCGACCGCCAAACCTTTCAGGGGAACATCTGCAACCGATTGGCACCATTTTTGAGTGAATTGTAGAAATTGAGGTTTTTGTGGAAATTCTGACCCACAATTTAGGGATTTTTTCAAAAAAATCTTTTTCTGCAGGTGAAGTTGTCGAGGGCTGATTTCTTGTCCTGTGATAAAAAGCCTTCTGTTCTGACCGCCAAACCTTTCAGGGGAGCATTTGCAACCGATTGGCACCAGTTTTGAGTGAGTTGTATAAATTGAGATTTTTGCGGAAATAGTGACCCCGGGGCTTGGGATTTTTTTTCAAAAATATCTTTTTCCGCAGGTCAAGTGTTGAGGGCTGATTTTTTGTTCTATGATAAAAAGCCTACTGTTTCGACTGCCAAACCTTTCAGGGGACCATTTGGAAGTGATTGGCACCATTTTTGAGTGAATTGCCAAAAGTCAGATTTTTGCTGAAATTGTGACCCCGGGGCTTAGGGATTTTTTCAAAAGACCTTTTTCCGCCGGTTAAGTTGCAGAGGGCTGATTTCTTGTCCTGTGATAATAAGCCTTCTGTTTCAACTCCCAAACCTTTCTGGGGAGCATTTGCAAGCATTTGACAACATTTTTGAGTGAATTGCCAAAAGTCAGATTTTTGCTGAAATTGTGACCCCGGGGCTTAGGGATTTTTTCAAAAGACCTTTTTCCGCCGGTTAAGTTGCAGAGGGCTGATTTCTTGTCCTGTGATAATAAGCCTTCTGTTTCGACCACCAAACCTTTCAGGGGAGCATTTGCAAGTGATTGGCACCATTTTTGAGTGAATTGCCAAAAGTCAGATTTTTGCTGAAATTGTGACCCCGGGGGTTAGGGATTTTTTCAAAAAATCTTTTTCCGCCGGTTTAGTTGTCGAGGGCTGATTTCTTGTCCTGTGATAAAAAGCCTTCTGTTTCGACTCCCAAACCTTTCGGGGGAGCATTTGCAAGCATTTGGCACCATTTTTGAGTGAATTGCCAAAAGTCAGATTTTTGCTGAATTTGTGACCCCGGGGGTTAGGGATTTTTTCAAAAAACCTTTTTCTGCCGGTTAAGTTGTCGAGGGCTGATTTCTTGTCCTGTGATAAAAAAACTTCTGTTTCGATTCCCAAACCTTTCGGGGGAGCATTTGCAAGCATTTGGCACCGTTTTTGAGTAAATTGCCAAAAGTCAGATTTGCCAAAAGTCAGATTTTTGCTGAATTTGTGAACCCGGGGGTTAGGGATTTTTTCAAAAAACCTTTTTCTGCCGGTTAAGTTGTCGAGGGCTGATTTCTTGTCCTGTGATAAAAAAACTTCTGTTTCGATTCCCAAACCTTTCGGGGGAGCATTTGCAAGCATTTGGCACCGTTTTTGAGTAAATTGCCAAAAGTCAGATTTGCCAAAAGTCAGATTTTTGCTGAAATTGTGACCCCGGGGCTTAGGGATTTTTTCAAAAAACCTTTTTCTGCCGGTTAAGTTGTCGAGGGCTGATTTCTTGTCCTGTGATAAAAAGCCTTCTGTTTCGATTCCCAAACCTTTCGGGGGACCATTTGCAAGCGATTGGGACCGTTTTTGAGTGAATTGCCAAAAGTCAGATTTTTGCTGAAATTGTGACCCCCGGGGTTAGGGATTTTTTCAAAAAAGCTTTTTCTGCCGGTTAAGTTGTTGAGGGCTGATTTCTTGTCCTGTGATAAAAAGCCTTCTGTTTCGACTCCCAAACCTTTCAGGGGAGCATTTGCAAGCGTTTGGCACCATTTTTGAGTGAATTGCCAAAAGTCAGTATTTTGCTGAAATTGTGACCCCGGGGCTTTGGGATTTTTTCAAAAAATCTTTTTCCTCCGGTTAAGTTGTCGAGGGTTGATTTCTTGTCCTGTGATAAAAAGCCTTCTGTTTCGACTCCCTACCCTTTCAGGGGAGCATTTGCAAGCGTTTGGCACCATTTTTGAGTGAATTGCCAAAAGTCAGATTTTTCCTGAAATTCTTTTCAAAAAACCTTTTTCCGCCGGTTAAGTTGTCGAGGGCTGATTTCTTGTCCTGTGATAAAAAGCCTTCTGTTTCGACCGGCAAACCTTTCAGGGGACCATTTGCAAGCGATTGGGACCGGTTTTGATTGAATTGCCAAAAGTCAGATTTTTGCTGAAATTGTGACCCCGGGGCTTAGGGATTTTTTCAAAAAACCTTTTTCCACCGGTTTAGTTGTCGAGGGCTGATTTCTTGTCCTGTGATAAAAAGCCTTCTGTTTCGATTCCCAAACCTTTCAGGGGAGCATTTGCAAGCGTTTGGCACCATTTTTGAGTGAATTGCCAAAAGTCAGATTTTTGCTGAAATTGTGACCCCGGGGTTTAGGGATTTTTTCAAAAAACCTTTTTCCTCCGGTTAAGTTGTCGAGGGCAGATTTCTTGTCCTGTGATAAAAAGCCTTCTGTTTCGACTCCCAAACCTTTCGGGGGAGCATTTCCAAGCATTTGGCACCATTTTTGAGTGAATTGCCAAAAGTCAGATTTTTGCTGAAATTGTGACCCCGGGGGTTAGGGATTTTTTCAAAAAACCTTTTTCCCCCGGTTTAGTTGTCGAGGGCTGATTTCTTGTCCTGTGATAAAAAGCCTTCTGTTTCGACTCCCAAAACTTTCAGGGGAGCATTTCCAAACGTTTGGCACCATTTCTGAGTGAATTGCCAAAAGTCAGATTTTTGCTGAAATTGTGATCCTGGGGCTTAGGGATTTTTTCAAAAAACCTTTTTCTGCCGGTTAAGTTGTCGAGGGCTGATTTCTTGTCCTGTGATAAAAAGCCTTCTATTTCGACCGGCAAACCTTTCAGGGGACCATTTGCAAGCGATTGGGACCGTTTTTGAGTGAATTGCCAAAAGTCAGATTTTTGCTGAAATTGTGATCCCGGGGGTTAGGGATTTTTTCAAAAAACCTTTTTCTGCCGGTTAAGTTGTCGAGGGCTGATTTCTTGTCCTGTGATAAAAAGCCTTCTGTTTCGACTCCCAAACCTTTCAAGGGAGCATTTGCAAGCATTTGGCACCATTTTTGAGTGAATTGCCAAAAGTCAGATTTTTGCTGAAATTGTGACCCCGGGGTTTAGGGATTTTTTCAAAACACCTTTTTCCGCCGGTTTAGTTGTCGAGGGCTGATTTCTTGTCCTGTGATAAAAAGCCTTCTGTTTCGACTCCCAAACCTTTCAGGGGAGCATTTGCAAGCGCTTGGCACCATTTTTGAGTGAATTGCCAAAAGTCAGATTTTTGCTGAAATTGTGACCCCGGGGGTTAGGGATTTTTTCAAAAAACCTTTTTCCGCCGGTTAAGTTGTCGAGGGCTGATTTCTTGTCCTGTGATAAAAAGCCTTCTGTTTCGACTCCCAAACCTTTCAGGGGAGCATTTGCAGGCACTTGGCACCATTTCTGAGTGAATTGCCAAAAGTCAGATTTTTGCTGAAATTGTGATCCTGGGGCTTTGGGATTTTTTGAAAAAACCTTTTTCCGCCGGTTAAGTTGTCGAGGGCTGATTTCTTGTCCTGTGATAAAAAGCCTTCTGTTTCGACTCCCAAAACTTTCAGGGGAGCATTTCCAAACGTTTGGCACCATTTCTGAGTGAATTTCCAATAGTCTGTATTTTGCTG
The DNA here is from genome assembly GCF_965153285.1 of Podarcis tiliguerta. NCBI lineage: Eukaryota > Metazoa > Chordata > Lepidosauria > Squamata > Lacertidae > Podarcis > Podarcis tiliguerta. The sequence continues at coordinate 64,680,948 of NC_139542.1, read as the reverse complement.
AAATTGTGACTCCGGGGCTTTGGGATTTTTTCAAAAAATCTTTTTCCTCCGGTTAAGTTGTCGAGGGCTGATTTCTTGTCCTGTGATAAAAAGCCTTCTGTTTCGACCGGCAAACCTTTCAGGGGACCATTTGCAAGCGATTGGGACCGTTTTTGAGTGAATTGCCAAAAGTCAGATATTTGCTGAAATTGTGATCCCGGGGCTTAGGGATTTTTTCAAAAATTCTTTTTCACCCGGTTAAGTTGTCGAGGGCTGATTTCTTGTCCTGTGATAAAAAGCCTTCTGTTTCGACTCCCTACCCTTTCAGGGGAGCATTTGCAAGCGTTTGGCACCATTTTTGAATGAATTACCAAAAGTCAGATTTTTCCTGAAATTCTTTTCAAAAAACCTTTTTCCGCCGGTTAAGTTGTCGAGGGCTGATTTCTTGTCCTGTGATAAAAAGCCTTCTGTTTCGACCGGCAAACCTTTCAGAGGACCATTTGCAAGCGATTGGGACCGTTTTTGAGTGGATTGCCAAAAGTCAGATTTTTGCTGAAATTGTGACCCCGGGGGTTAGGGATTTTTTCAAAACCCCTTTTTCCGCCGGTTAAGTTGTCGAGTACTGATTTCTTTTCCTGTGATAAAAAGCCTTCTGTTTCGACTCCCAAACCTTTCAGGGGAGCATTTGCAAGCGTTTGGCACCATTTTTGAGTGAATTCCCAAAAGTCAGATTTTTGCTGAAATTGTGATCCCGGGGCTTAGGGATTTTTTCAAAAAATCTTTTTCCACCGGTTAAGTTACAGAGGGCTGATTTCTTGTCCTGTGATCAAAAGCCTTCTGTTTCGACCCCCAAACCTTTCAGGGGACCATTTGCAAGCGATTGGGACCGTTTTTGAGTAAATTGCCAAAAGTCAGATTTTTGCTGAAATTGTGATCCCGGGGCTTCGGGATTTTTTCAAAAAATCTTTTACCACCGGTTAAGTTACAGAGGGCTGATTTCTTGTCCTGTGATGAAAAGCCTTCTGTTTCGACCCCCAAACCTTTCAGGGGACCATTTGCAAGCGATTGGGACCGTTTTTGAGTAAATTGCCAAAAGTCAGATTTTTGCTGAAATTGTGACCCCGGGGTTAGGGATTTTTTCAAAAAACCTTTTTATGCCGGTTAAGTTGTCGAGGGCTGATTTCTTGTCCTGTGATAAAAAGCCTTCTATTTCGACCGGCAAACCTTTCAGGGGACCATTTGCAAGCGATTGGGACCGTTTTTGAGTGGATTGCCAAAAGTCAGATTTTTGCTGAAATTGTGACCCCGGGGGTTAGGGATTTTTTCAAAAACCCTTTTTCCGCCAGTTAAGTTGTCGAGTGCTGATTTCTTTTCCTGTGATAAAAAGCCTTCTGTTTCGACTCCCAAACCTTTCAGGGGAGCATTTGCAAGCGTTTGGCACCATTTTTGAATGAATTACCAAAAGTCAGATTTTTCCTGAAATTCTTTTCAAAAAACCTTTTTCCGCCGGTTAAGTTGTCGAGGGCTGATTTCTTGTCCTGTGATAAAAAGCCTTCTGTTACGACCGGCAAACCTTTCAGAGGAGCATTTGCAAGCGATTGGGACCGTTTTTGAGCGGATTGCCAAAAGTCAGATTTTGCTGAAATTGTGACCCCGGGGGTTAGGGATTTTTTCAAAAACCCTTTTTCCGCCGGTTAAGTTGTCGAGTGCTGATTTCTTTTCCTGTGATAAAAAGCCTTCTGTTTCGACTCCCAAACCTTTCAGGGGAGCATTTGCAAGCGTTTGGCACCATTTTTGAGTGAATTGCCAAAAGTCAGATTTTTGCTGAAATTGTGATCCCGGGGCTTAGGGATTTTTTCAAAAAATCTTTTTCCACCGGTTAAGTTACAGAGGGCTGATTTCTTGTCCTGTGATCAAAAGCCTTCTGTTTCGACCCCCAAACCTTTCAGGGGACCATTTGCAAGCGATTGGGACCGTTTTTGAGTAAATTGCCAAAAGTCAGATTTTTGCTGAAATTGTGATCCCGGGGCTTCGGGATTTTTTCAAAAAATCTTTTTCCACCGGTTAAGTTACAGAGGGCTGATTTCTTATCCTGTGATGAAAAGCCTTCTGTTTCGACCCCCAAACCATTCAGGGGACCATTTGCAAGCGATTGGGACCGTTTTTGAGTAAATTGCCAAAAGTCAGATTTTTGCTGAAATTGTGACCCCGGGGGTTAGGGATTTTTTCAAAAAACCTTTTTCTGCCGGTTAAGTTGTCGAGGGCTGATTTCTTGTCCTGTGATAAAAAGCCTTCTATTTCGACCGGCAAACCTTTCAGGGGACCATTTGCAAGCGATTGGGACCGTTTTTGAGTAAATTGCCAAAAGTCAAATTTTTGCTGAAATTGTGATCCCGGGGGTTAGGGATTTTTTCAAAAAACCTTTTTCCGCCGGTTAAGTTGTCGAGGGCTGATTTCTTGTCCTGTGATGAAAAGCCTTCTGTTTCGACTCCCAAACCTTTCGGGGGAGCATTTGCAAGCATTTGGCACCATTTTTGAGTGAATTGCCAAAAGTCCGTATTTTGCTGAAATTGTGACCCCGGGGCTTTGGGATTTTTTCAAAAATTCTTTTTCCTCCGGTTAAGTTGTCGAGGGCTGATTTCTTGTCCTGTGATAAAAAGCCTTCTGTTTCGACTCCCTACCCTTTCAGGGGAGCATTTGCAAGCGTTTGGCACCATTTTTGAGTGAATTGCCAAAAGTCAGATTTTTCCTTTAATTGTTTTCAAAAAACCTTTTTCCGCCGGTTAAGTTGTTGAGGGCTGATTTCTTGTCCTGTGATAAAAAGCCTTCTGTTTCGACCGGCAAACCTTTCAGGGGACCATTTGCCAGCGATTGGGACCGTTTTTGAGTGAATTGCCAAAAGTCAGATTTTTGCTGAAATTGTGATCCCGGGGCTTAGGGATTTTTTCAAAAAATCTTTTTCCACCGGTTAAGTTACAGAGGGCTGATTTCTTGTCCTGTGATGAAAAGCCTTCTGTTTCGACCCCCAAACCTTTCAGGGGACCATTTGCAAGCGATTGGGACCGTTTTTGAGTAAATTGCCAAAAGTCAGATTTTTGCTGAAATTGTGATCCCGGGGCTTCGGGATTTTTTCAAAAAATCTTTTTCCACCGGTTAAGTTACAGAGGGCTGATTTCTTATCCTGTGATGAAAAGCCTTCTGTTTCGACCCCCAAACCATTCAGGGGACCATTTGCAAGCGATTGGGACCGTTTTTGAGTGCATTGCCAAAAGTCAGATTTTTGCTGAAATTGTGACCCCGGGGGTTAGGGATTTTTTCAAAAAACCTTTTTCTGCCGGTTAAGTTGTCGAGGGCTGATTTCTTGTCCTGTGATAAAAAGCCTTCTATTTCGACCGGCAAACCTTTCAGGGGACCATTTGCAAGCGATTGGGACCGTTTTTGAGTAAATTGCCAAAAGTCAAATTTTTGCTGAAATTGTGAGCCCGGGGGTTAGGGATTTTTTCAAAAAACCTTTTTCCGCCGGTTAAGTTGTCGAGGGCTGATTTCTTGTCCTGTGATGAAAAGCCTTCTGTTTCGACTCCCAAACCTTTCGGGGGAGCATTTGCAAGCATTTGGCACCATTTTTAAGTGAATTGCCAAAAGTCCGTATTTTGCTGAAATTGTGACCCCGGGGCTTTGGGATTTTTTCAAAAATTCTTTTTCCTCCGGTTAAGTTGTCGAGGGCTGATTTCTTGTCCTGTGATAAAAAGCCTTCTGTTTCGACTCCCTACCCTTTCAGGGGAGCATTTGCAAGCGTTTGGCACCATTTTTGAGTGAATTGCCAAAAGTCAGATTTTTCCTTTAATTGTTTTCAAAAAACCTTTTTCCGCCGGTTAAGTTGTTGAGGGCTGATTTCTTGTTCTGTGATAAAAAGCCTTCTGTTTCGACCGGCAAACCTTTCAGGGGACCATTTGCCAGCGATTGGGACCGTTTTTGAGTGAATTGCCAAAAGTCAGATTTTTGCTGAAATTGTGATCCCGGGGCTTAGGGATTTTTTCAAAAAATATTTTTCCACCGGTTAAGTTACAGAGGGCTGATTTCTTGTCCTGTGATCAAAAGCCTTCTGTTTCGACCCCCAAACCTTTCAGGGGACCATTTGCAAGCGATTGGGACCTTTTTTGAGTGAATTGCCAAAAGTCAGATTTTTGCTGAATTTGTCACCCCGGGGGTTAGGGATTTCTTCAAAAAACCTTTTTCGCCGGTTAAGTTGTCGAGGGCTGATTTCTTGTCCTGTGATAAAAAGCCTTCTGTTTCGACTCCCAAACCTTGGGGGGGAGCATTTCCAAGCATTTGGCACCATTTTTGAGTGACTTGCCAAAAGTCAGATTTTTGCTGAAATTGTGATCCCGGGGCTTCGGGATTTTTTCAAAAAATCTTTTTCCACCGGTTAAGTTGTCGAGGGCTGATTTCTTATCCTGTGATGAAAAGCCTTCTGTTTCGACCCCCAAACCTTTCAGGGGACCATTTGCAAGCGATTGGGACCGTTTTTGAGTAAATTGCCAAAAGTCAGATTTTTGCTGAAATTGTGACCCCGGGGGTTAGGGATTTTTTCAAAAAACCTTTTTCTGCCGGTTAAGTTGTCGAGGGCTGATTTCTTGTCCTGTGATAAAAAGCCTTCTATTTCGACCGGCAAACCTTTCAGGGGACCATTTGCAAGCGATTGGGACCGTTTTTGAGTAAATTGCCAAAAGTCAAATTTTTGCTGAAATTGTGAGCCCGGGGGTTAGGGATTTTTTCAAAAAACCTTTTTCCGCCGGTTAAGTTGTCGAGGGCTGATTTCTTGTCCTGTGATGAAAAGCCTTCTGTTTCGACTCCCAAACCTTTCGGGGGAGCATTTGCAAGCGTTTGGCACCATTTTTGAGTGAATTGCCAAAAGTCAGATTTTTTCTTTAACTGTTTTCAAAAAACCTTTTTCCGCCGGTTAAGTTGTTGAGGGCTGATTTCTTGTCCTGTGATAAAAAGCCTTCTGTTTCGATTCCCAAACCTTTCGGGGGACCATTTGCAAGCGATTGGGACCGTTTTTGAGTGAATTGCCAAAAGTCAGATTTTTGCTGAAATTGTGACCCCCGGGGTTAGGGATTTTTTCAAAAAAGCTTTTTCTGCCGGTTAAGTTGTTGAGGGCTGATTTCTTGTCCTGTGATAAAAAGCCTTCTGTTTCGACTCCCAAACCTTTCAGGGGAGCATTTGCAAGCGTTTGGCACCATTTTTGAGTGAATTGCCAAAAGTCAGTATTTTGCTGAAATTGTGACCCCGGGGCTTTGGGATTTTTTCAAAAAATCTTTTTCCTCCGGTTAAGTTGTCGAGGGTTGATTTCTTGTCCTGTGATAAAAAGCCTTCTGTTTCGACTCCCTACCCTTTCAGGGGAGCATTTGCAAGCGTTTGGCACCATTTTTGAGTGAATTGCCAAAAGTCAGATTTTTCCTGAAATTCTTTTCAAAAAACCTTTTTCCGCCGGTTAAGTTGTCGAGGGCTGATTTCTTGTCCTGTGATAAAAAGCCTTCTGTTTCGACCGGCAAACCTTTCAGGGGACCATTTGCAAGCGATTGGGACCGGTTTTGATTGAATTGCCAAAAGTCAGATTTTTGCTGAAATTGTGACCCCGGGGCTTAGGGATTTTTTCAAAAAACCTTTTTCCACCGGTTTAGTTGTCGAGGGCTGATTTCTTGTCCTGTGATAAAAAGCCTTCTGTTTCGATTCCCAAACCTTTCAGGGGAGCATTTGCAAGCGTTTGGCACCATTTTTGAGTGAATTGCCAAAAGTCAGATTTTTGCTGAAATTGTGACCCCGGGGTTTAGGGATTTTTTCAAAAAACCTTTTTCCTCCGGTTAAGTTGTCGAGGGCAGATTTCTTGTCCTGTGATAAAAAGCCTTCTGTTTCGACTCCCAAACCTTTCGGGGGAGCATTTCCAAGCATTTGGCACCATTTTTGAGTGAATTGCCAAAAGTCAGATTTTTGCTGAAATTGTGACCCCGGGGGTTAGGGATTTTTTCAAAAAACCTTTTTCCCCCGGTTTAGTTGTCGAGGGCTGATTTCTTGTCCTGTGATAAAAAGCCTTCTGTTTCGACTCCCAAAACTTTCAGGGGAGCATTTCCAAACGTTTGGCACCATTTCTGAGTGAATTGCCAAAAGTCAGATTTTTGCTGAAATTGTGATCCTGGGGCTTAGGGATTTTTTCAAAAAACCTTTTTCTGCCGGTTAAGTTGTCGAGGGCTGATTTCTTGTCCTGTGATAAAAAGCCTTCTATTTCGACCGGCAAACCTTTCAGGGGACCATTTGCAAGCGATTGGGACCGTTTTTGAGTGAATTGCCAAAAGTCAGATTTTTGCTGAAATTGTGATCCCGGGGGTTAGGGATTTTTTCAAAAAACCTTTTTCTGCCGGTTAAGTTGTCGAGGGCTGATTTCTTGTCCTGTGATAAAAAGCCTTCTGTTTCGACTCCCAAACCTTTCAAGGGAGCATTTGCAAGCATTTGGCACCATTTTTGAGTGAATTGCCAAAAGTCAGATTTTTGCTGAAATTGTGACCCCGGGGTTTAGGGATTTTTTCAAAACACCTTTTTCCGCCGGTTTAGTTGTCGAGGGCTGATTTCTTGTCCTGTGATAAAAAGCCTTCTGTTTCGACTCCCAAACCTTTCAGGGGAGCATTTGCAAGCGCTTGGCACCATTTTTGAGTGAATTGCCAAAAGTCAGATTTTTGCTGAAATTGTGACCCCGGGGGTTAGGGATTTTTTCAAAAAACCTTTTTCCGCCGGTTAAGTTGTCGAGGGCTGATTTCTTGTCCTGTGATAAAAAGCCTTCTGTTTCGACTCCCAAACCTTTCAGGGGAGCATTTGCAGGCACTTGGCACCATTTCTGAGTGAATTGCCAAAAGTCAGATTTTTGCTGAAATTGTGATCCCGGGGCTTTGGGATTTTTTGAAAAAACCTTTTTCCGCCGGTTAAGTTGTCGAGGGCTGATTTCTTGTCCTGTGATAAAAAGCCTTCTGTTTCGACTCCCAAAACTTTCAGGGGAGCATTTCCAAACGTTTGGCACCATTTCTGAGTGAATTTCCAATAGTCTGTATTTTGCTGAAATTGTGACTCCGGGGCTTTGGGATTTTTTCAAAAAATCTTTTTCCTCCGGTTAAGTTGTCGAGGGCTGATTTCTTGTCCTGTGATAAAAAGCCTTCTGTTTCGACCGGCAAACCTTTCAGGGGACCATTTGCAAGCGATTGGGACCGTTTTTGAGTGAATTGCCAAAAGTCAGATATTTGCTGAAATTGTGATCCCGGGGCTTAGGGATTTTTTCAAAAATTCTTTTTCACCCGGTTAAGTTGTCGAGGGCTGATTTCTTGTCCTGTGATAAAAAGCCTTCTGTTTCGACTCCCTACCCTTTCAGGGGAGCATTTGCAAGCGTTTGGCACCATTTTTGAATGAATTACCAAAAGTCAGATTTTTCCTGAAATTCTTTTCAAAAAACCTTTTTCCGCCGGTTAAGTTGTCGAGGGCTGATTTCTTGTCCTGTGATAAAAAGCCTTCTGTTTCGACCGGCAAACCTTTCAGAGGACCATTTGCAAGCGATTGGGACCGTTTTTGAGTGGATTGCCAAAAGTCAGATTTTTGCTGAAATTGTGACCCCGGGGGTTAGGGATTTTTTCAAAACCCCTTTTTCCGCCGGTTAAGTTGTCGAGTACTGATTTCTTTTCCTGTGATAAAAAGCCTTCTGTTTCGACTCCCAAACCTTTCAGGGGAGCATTTGCAAGCGTTTGGCACCATTTTTGAGTGAATTCCCAAAAGTCAGATTTTTGCTGAAATTGTGATCCCGGGGCTTAGGGATTTTTTCAAAAAATCTTTTTCCACCGGTTAAGTTACAGAGGGCTGATTTCTTGTCCTGTGATCAAAAGCCTTCTGTTTCGACCCCCAAACCTTTCAGGGGACCATTTGCAAGCGATTGGGACCGTTTTTGAGTAAATTGCCAAAAGTCAGATTTTTGCTGAAATTGTGATCCCGGGGCTTCGGGATTTTTTCAAAAAATCTTTTACCACCGGTTAAGTTACAGAGGGCTGATTTCTTGTCCTGTGATGAAAAGCCTTCTGTTTCGACCCCCAAACCTTTCAGGGGACCATTTGCAAGCGATTGGGACCGTTTTTGAGTAAATTGCCAAAAGTCAGATTTTTGCTGAAATTGTGACCCCGGGGTTAGGGATTTTTTCAAAAAACCTTTTTATGCCGGTTAAGTTGTCGAGGGCTGATTTCTTGTCCTGTGATAAAAAGCCTTCTATTTCGACCGGCAAACCTTTCAGGGGACCATTTGCAAGCGATTGGGACCGTTTTTGAGTGGATTGCCAAAAGTCAGATTTTTGCTGAAATTGTGACCCCGGGGGTTAGGGATTTTTTCAAAAACCCTTTTTCCGCCAGTTAAGTTGTCGAGTGCTGATTTCTTTTCCTGTGATAAAAAGCCTTCTGTTTCGACTCCCAAACCTTTCAGGGGAGCATTTGCAAGCGTTTGGCACCATTTTTGAATGAATTACCAAAAGTCAGATTTTTCCTGAAATTCTTTTCAAAAAACCTTTTTCCGCCGGTTAAGTTGTCGAGGGCTGATTTCTTGTCCTGTGATAAAAAGCCTTCTGTTACGACCGGCAAACCTTTCAGAGGAGCATTTGCAAGCGATTGGGACCGTTTTTGAGCGGATTGCCAAAAGTCAGATTTTGCTGAAATTGTGACCCCGGGGGTTAGGGATTTTTTCAAAAACCCTTTTTCCGCCGGTTAAGTTGTCGAGTGCTGATTTCTTTTCCTGTGATAAAAAGCCTTCTGTTTCGACTCCCAAACCTTTCAGGGGAGCATTTGCAAGCGTTTGGCACCATTTTTGAGTGAATTGCCAAAAGTCAGATTTTTGCTGAAATTGTGATCCCGGGGCTTAGGGATTTTTTCAAAAAATCTTTTTCCACCGGTTAAGTTACAGAGGGCTGATTTCTTGTCCTGTGATCAAAAGCCTTCTGTTTCGACCCCCAAACCTTTCAGGGGACCATTTGCAAGCGATTGGGACCGTTTTTGAGTAAATTGCCAAAAGTCAGATTTTTGCTGAAATTGTGATCCCGGGGCTTCGGGATTTTTTCAAAAAATCTTTTTCCACCGGTTAAGTTACAGAGGGCTGATTTCTTATCCTGTGATGAAAAGCCTTCTGTTTCGACCCCCAAACCATTCAGGGGACCATTTGCAAGCGATTGGGACCGTTTTTGAGTAAATTGCCAAAAGTCAGATTTTTGCTGAAATTGTGACCCCGGGGGTTAGGGATTTTTTCAAAAAACCTTTTTCTGCCGGTTAAGTTGTCGAGGGCTGATTTCTTGTCCTGTGATAAAAAGCCTTCTATTTCGACCGGCAAACCTTTCAGGGGACCATTTGCAAGCGATTGGGACCGTTTTTGAGTAAATTGCCAAAAGTCAAATTTTTGCTGAAATTGTGATCCCGGGGGTTAGGGATTTTTTCAAAAAACCTTTTTCCGCCGGTTAAGTTGTCGAGGGCTGATTTCTTGTCCTGTGATGAAAAGCCTTCTGTTTCGACTCCCAAACCTTTCGGGGGAGCATTTGCAAGCATTTGGCACCATTTTTGAGTGAATTGCCAAAAGTCCGTATTTTGCTGAAATTGTGACCCCGGGGCTTTGGGATTTTTTCAAAAATTCTTTTTCCTCCGGTTAAGTTGTCGAGGGCTGATTTCTTGTCCTGTGATAAAAAGCCTTCTGTTTCGACTCCCTACCCTTTCAGGGGAGCATTTGCAAGCGTTTGGCACCATTTTTGAGTGAATTGCCAAAAGTCAGATTTTTCCTTTAATTGTTTTCAAAAAACCTTTTTCCGCCGGTTAAGTTGTTGAGGGCTGATTTCTTGTCCTGTGATAAAAAGCCTTCTGTTTCGACCGGCAAACCTTTCAGGGGACCATTTGCCAGCGATTGGGACCGTTTTTGAGTGAATTGCCAAAAGTCAGATTTTTGCTGAAATTGTGATCCCGGGGCTTAGGGATTTTTTCAAAAAATCTTTTTCCACCGGTTAAGTTACAGAGGGCTGATTTCTTGTCCTGTGATGAAAAGCCTTCTGTTTCGACCCCCAAACCTTTCAGGGGACCATTTGCAAGCGATTGGGACCGTTTTTGAGTAAATTGCCAAAAGTCAGATTTTTGCTGAAATTGTGATCCCGGGGCTTCGGGATTTTTTCAAAAAATCTTTTTCCACCGGTTAAGTTACAGAGGGCTGATTTCTTATCCTGTGATGAAAAGCCTTCTGTTTCGACCCCCAAACCATTCAGGGGACCATTTGCAAGCGATTGGGACCGTTTTTGAGTGCATTGCCAAAAGTCAGATTTTTGCTGAAATTGTGACCCCGGGGGTTAGGGATTTTTTCAAAAAACCTTTTTCTGCCGGTTAAGTTGTCGAGGGCTGATTTCTTGTCCTGTGATAAAAAGCCTTCTATTTCGACCGGCAAACCTTTCAGGGGACCATTTGCAAGCGATTGGGACCGTTTTTGAGTAAATTGCCAAAAGTCAAATTTTTGCTGAAATTGTGAGCCCGGGGGTTAGGGATTTTTTCAAAAAACCTTTTTCCGCCGGTTAAGTTGTCGAGGGCTGATTTCTTGTCCTGTGATGAAAAGCCTTCTGTTTCGACTCCCAAACCTTTCGGGGGAGCATTTGCAAGCATTTGGCACCATTTTTAAGTGAATTGCCAAAAGTCCGTATTTTGCTGAAATTGTGACCCCGGGGCTTTGGGATTTTTTCAAAAATTCTTTTTCCTCCGGTTAAGTTGTCGAGGGCTGATTTCTTGTCCTGTGATAAAAAGCCTTCTGTTTCGACTCCCTACCCTTTCAGGGGAGCATTTGCAAGCGTTTGGCACCATTTTTGAGTGAATTGCCAAAAGTCAGATTTTTCCTTTAATTGTTTTCAAAAAACCTTTTTCCGCCGGTTAAGTTGTTGAGGGCTGATTTCTTGTTCTGTGATAAAAAGCCTTCTGTTTCGACCGGCAAACCTTTCAGGGGACCATTTGCCAGCGATTGGGACCGTTTTTGAGTGAATTGCCAAAAGTCAGATTTTTGCTGAAATTGTGATCCCGGGGCTTAGGGATTTTTTCAAAAAATATTTTTCCACCGGTTAAGTTACAGAGGGCTGATTTCTTGTCCTGTGATCAAAAGCCTTCTGTTTCGACCCCCAAACCTTTCAGGGGACCATTTGCAAGCGATTGGGACCTTTTTTGAGTGAATTGCCAAAAGTCAGATTTTTGCTGAATTTGTCACCCCGGGGGTTAGGGATTTCTTCAAAAAACCTTTTTCGCCGGTTAAGTTGTCGAGGGCTGATTTCTTGTCCTGTGATAAAAAGCCTTCTGTTTCGACTCCCAAACCTTGGGGGGGAGCATTTCCAAGCATTTGGCACCATTTTTGAGTGACTTGCCAAAAGTCAGATTTTTGCTGAAATTGTGATCCCGGGGCTTCGGGATTTTTTCAAAAAATCTTTTTCCACCGGTTAAGTTGTCGAGGGCTGATTTCTTATCCTGTGATGAAAAGCCTTCTGTTTCGACCCCCAAACCTTTCAGGGGACCATTTGCAAGCGATTGGGACCGTTTTTGAGTAAATTGCCAAAAGTCAGATTTTTGCTGAAATTGTGACCCCGGGGGTTAGGGATTTTTTCAAAAAACCTTTTTCTGCCGGTTAAGTTGTCGAGGGCTGATTTCTTGTCCTGT